>NW_026126434.1:22982500-24184578 GCF_943737965.1 Phodopus roborovskii
GCCCGGCTGTCCTAGCACAATGGGATCAGCTACAGGCTGTGCTCCTGCACCCAGAGAGACACCATGGAGTTGGATGTGGGTTACATGTGAGTCAGCTTCCTGTTGCTGTAACAAAATAGGTGAAAAACATCAACTTATAAGGAAGGAAGTCTTGTTTAGGCTTGTAATTTCTTAGGGTTCAGACCATGGTTGGCCTAGTCACATTGCGACCTTGGGCCAGGCAGAACATCATGACAGGAAGCCTATGGCAGAGAAGGCTGCCCACCTCATAGCAATCACAAAGCAGAGAGACAGGGGCCGAAAGGGTCAGGGTCCCAGCAGCCCCTCCGGTAGCATGCCCCATGACTTAATTTTCTACTAGGCTCTCAACTTTCCTCAGCCTCCCAATGGCACCAGAGGCTGGGGATCAAACCTTCAACGCATGGATTTGGGGGCAACATGTAAGATGGAAATTACAGTGGCCACCAAAGTAACTTTTCACCAGGTAGCTGTGGAAGGCACAAGTGTCCATCAGAAGTCTGGCCTCAGCCACGCCCCACCCAGGAGTCCTTGAACATGATCACAGTGTAGCTGCTCACTTTCAGGCTGTGGGCGCCCTCCTGAGACCTGCAGAACATTCCTGTGCTCTGGCCTCTGCTGGACTCTGCCCCTTGACTCTGTCACAGTCCATCTGTGCACAGCGCTGGTGGCCATGTGAGCTGTCCTTTGACCGTGTTTCTCACTGCACTGAATGCCACACCACCACTTCTTTTTTCTCTTAATTTTTTTCTTATTTTACATATCGATCCCCAGTTCCCTCTCCCTCCCATCCTCCCTTGACCCCCACAGACCCCTCATCCCATCCCCCCATCCACTCCCCAAGGAAGGTGAGGCCTTCTATAAGGGATCATCAAAGTCTGTCCAGTCATTTGGGGTGGGGCCTAGGCCCTGTGTCTCTAGGCTAAGGGAGTATCCCTCAATGGGGAATCGACTCCCAAAGTCTGTTCATGCACTAGGGATACATCCTGGATCCATTGTCAGAGGCCCCATAGACTGCCCAGTCCTCCTAACTGTCACCCCCGTTCATGGGGTCTGGGTTGGTCCTATGCTGGTTTCCCATCTATCAGTCTCTTTGTTCAGGTCAGCTGTCTCTGTGGGTTTCTTCAGCCTGTTCTTGACCCCTTTGCTCATCACTTCTCTCTGTCTGCAATTGGATTCCAGGAGTTCAGCTCAGTGTTTAGTTGTGGGTGTCTGCTTCTGCTTCCTTCAGCTACTGGATGAGGGCTCTAGGATGGCATATAAGGTAGTCATCAATTTCATTATCAGGGAAGGACATTTAAGGTAGCTTCTCCACTATTGCTTAGATTGTTAGTTGGGGTCATGCCTGTAGGTCTCTGGACATTTCCCTAGTGTCAGATTTCTCTTTAAACCTATAATGGCTCCCTCTATTAAGGTATCTCTTTTCTTGATCTCCTCTATCTTCCTGACTCAATCTTCCTGCTCCCTCATGTCCTCCTTTCCCCTCCTTTTCTCCCCTTCTTTCTATCAACTCCCTCTCTGCTCTCCCCATGCTCCCAATTTGCTCAGGAGATCTTGTCCCTTTCCTCTTCTGTGGGGAACCATGTATGTTTTCTCTCTCAGAGTACTCCTTGTTTCCTAGCTTTTCTGGCAGTGTAGATTGTAGGCTGGTGATCTTTTGCTCTATGTCTAAAATCCACATATGAATAAATACATATTGTGTTTGTCTTTTTGTGACTGGGTTACCTCACTCAGGATGGTTTCTTCTAGTTCCATCCATTTGCCTTCGAATTTCAAGATTCCATTGGTTTTTTTTTTTTTTTTTTTTTTTTTCTACTGAATAGTAAGTAATCCATTGTGTAAATGTACCACATTTTCTTTATCCATTCTTCAGCAGAGGGGCATCTAGGTTGCTTCCAGGTTCTGGCTATTAGAAAGAATGCTGCTATGAACATAGCTGAACAGATGTCCTTGTTATATGAATGTGCATTTTTGGGTATATGACTAAGAGTGGAATTACTGGATCTTGAGGTAGTCTGATTCCCATTTTCCTGAGGAACCGCCATACTGATTTCCAAAATGGCTGTACAAGTTTGCACTCCCACCAGCAGTGGAGGAGTGTTCCCCTTTCTCCACATCCTCTCCAGCATAAACTGTCATTGGTGTTTCTGATTTTAGCCATTCTGACAGGAGTAAAATGGTATCACAGAATTGTTTTGATTTGCATCTCCCTTACAGCTAAGGATGTTGAGCACTTTCTTAAGTGTCTTTCAGCCATTTTAGATTCCTCTATTGAGAATCTTCTATTTAGTTCTGTACCCTACTTTTTAATTGGGTTATTTGGTGTTTTGGTAACTAGCTTCTTGAGTTCTTTGTGTATTTTGGAGATCAGCCCTCTGTCAGATGTTTTCCCAGTCTGTGGGCTGCCGTTTTGTCTTGTTGACTGTGTCCTTTGCCTTACAGTAGCTTCTCAGTTTCAGGAGTCCCATTTATTAATTGTCGATCTCAGTGTCTGTGCTACTGGTATTATATGTTCAGAAAACAGTCTCCTGTACCAATTCATTCAAGGATACCTCCCACTTTCTCTTCTAAGAGATTCAGTGTGCCTGGATTTATGTTGAGGTCTTTGATCCATTTGGACTTAAGCTTTGTGCATGGCGATAGACATGGGTCTCTCTGCAGTCTTCTACACACCAGCATCCAGTTATGCCAGCACCATTTATTGCAGGTGCTTTCTTTTTTCCATTGTATAATTTTGGCTTCTTTGAAAAAAAAAATCAGTGTTTGTAGGTATGTGGATTAATATCAGGGTTTTCAATTCAATTCCATTGGTCTTCCTGTCTATTTTTGTGTCACTACCAGGCTGTTTTCAGGACTATAGCTCTGTAGTAGAGCTTAAAGTCAGAGATGGTCACACCACCACTTCTTGATGTGCCAGTGTTATACTGTGGGGTAACCCTGCTGCTTTACGTCTACACCTCCGCTCTGCTTCACCTCATGGGCATAACTCAGTTAATGGCAGTGGGTCTCAGCCTGTGAGTTGAGAACCCTTTGGGGTCAAAGGACCCTTTCACGGGGTTGCATATCAGATACGCTGCATATCAGATATTTGTATTATGATTCATAAAAGTAGCATATTTACAGTTATGAAGTAACAACAAAAATAATGTTATGGTTGGGGTCACCACAACATGAGGACCTGTATTAAAGGGACACAACATCGGGAAGGCTGAGAGAACGGTGGGCCTCACTCCAGTCCACATGCTGCCTCCCTAGAGCTGAAAGGACCATTTAGCTCAAAACTATCCCAAGCAGGGGCTGGATAAAGGGCTTGTTCTCCCAGAGGATCTGAGCTGGGTGGCTCTCAGCACCTGTGATGGGCAGCTCATAACTGCCTGTAACAACAGCTGGCCTCTGAGGGCACCCACACACGTGCATGTGCTTACACAGATATATACACATAAATAAAAAACTAAATCTTTTTTCTTTTTAATCATTCTTTTCCAGCCTGACCACAGTTTTCCTTCACTCCAATAAAATAAATGTTAAAAAAAAAAAAAAAAAAAAAAAAAAAAAACAACTATTCAAAGATTCAAAGTACTCAAGTACTCACACCACAATATTACAGGTGCACACACAAAGGCATTGTAAAAACATACAACCACTCCCTCCTCACACACACAAAATCTGGGTTTGTTGACTCTCAAAGCAGTATTAAAACTTTCCCAGCCATATTCACGGTATTCACTTTTCTGTCCCTTGAAATTCACGTGACCTTCATTCTCCCACACTGCCTCTGCTGCAGCCCCCTCACCAGCGCCACCACCAGGGTAGACCTAGATCCTACTTGCAGCCAGTTGGGACGAGGGACCCATGTCTCATCTCTTCTGCCCCATGCTCTGGCTCTCTCTCCTCCCTGGCCTGTGTGACAGTATCCTCACTCTGGCCCTGCTGACTCAGGCCTACAGCGGTGCTGGGTGCGAGGCATGCCGAAGCTGTGTCTCAGAAGCAGTGTCCCAGCTGAGGCAGGAGTCCCAGCGTGCCCTGTCACTTTGTCACTTATAGAGCCTAATAGGCAGGGCTGGCCTGCGCCCCTTCCCGGCACCCTGCGTCTTAGCTATGTGTACACCTGCCTCATGCCACACCTTCACCCCAGGCCAACTGTGGGCTATCTGAAGACATAGACTGACCGCACTTATAATTTCCTTTTTAAAAGCCCAATGGTGCTGCTGGAGCTGATGGCGCCTGGGCCCTCCCCTCCTCTCTGTTCTCTTTCCCTACCTGATACAGTCCTTACTGTCCTCTTGAGGGGAGGGAGGTCTTCCTTCAGATATGTGTTCTTCTAGAAACATACAGTTGTTTTGTGAAATTTCAGGGGAAAAAAAGTCAAGAGAAAATACCCATGGTCCTAAAGCGTGTTTTTGTCTCTGTGTTTGTTTGTTTCTAACTCACAGAGTACCCCAGCTATTTGCAGTTCGATGCACATACATGCATTTAAATGATTGGCATGGAACCAGTGTGCCTGGCTTAGCAATCCCATCATTAATGAGTTGGAAGATTTCTTTTTTAACTTCTGCTTAAAATAATATACTTCCTTGAAGGGACCGAAATATAGCACCCAAAATAGAAACCACCCTGTAAGGACTGAGGAGTGGCTCTGGCAAGGTCCGGAGCAAACTCAACCTGTGAGCAAGGGAAGCAATGACTTTGAAGCCGGCTCCTCAGGAGCTGCCCACCTTTACATGCATGCAGACACACATGCATGCACACACATGCACAAACCCACAGCCTGGAAACGATACAAATTTTTCTCCCACAATAGATAGAGGACCGTTTCTGACAAGCCCACATGCAGGCAGAGGGGAAGAAAGATAATGCTTGAGGATTTTAAAATTAATGACAGACACAAAAGCATAAATTGAAGAATCTCAGGAAACATTTACTAGGACAAATGCCAAAAACTAAAATAAACAAAATAAAGCAGAAAAAGAAACTCAGTCATATTATATTCAAACTAGAGAGGGGGAAAAAAGAGAGATAGAAGTCTGTCAAGCTCCTGTAGAGAAACAGAACTGAGAGAGACAAAGAGAAAGAGAGAGAGAGAGAGAGAGAGAGAGAGAGAGAGTGCATGTGTTTTGTGTGTGTGGTGTATAATAAGCATCTCTACTGATGTTAATCAAGAATCATTAGATTGGATTACACAGCTGAAGGCTGGACAGTCCAACAACGGCCATAATGCTGATGAGCCAGAGAACCTATTAGCTGCTCACTGTGGGAATCTGGAACCAATAGGATAGCCCCGTTCAAAGATGGCAGCCTGGAAGCATCCCCGGACTCCCAGTATGATGCATATTGGAAGGCTGAAGAGCTGGAATCTGGTGTCCATGGGGGATGGATGGTAGCAGGGAGAGAGGCCCTAGTTCAGGAAAAGAGGTTGCATAGCCTCCTGATTTCACCTTCCTTCCAGCTTTGTTCCACAAAAGGCTGGCCTCATGCCCCTGGGCAGAGGTGTTCATGTCCAGGTAAAGCCTTTTCTCAAGTGATGCCCACAGGCCAGTCTTCAGTCTAAGCACTCTCAGATCACACGCCAAAGTGTGGCTCACCACCCCGGAGTCCCTCAGTCAAATCAAGCTGATGCCAAGTTAAGCACTACTGTGGATCAGAGAAGCATGAAGATACATGAGAGAAACAGACCCACAGCAGGGTCCCCCAGAAGCAACATTGTTCATCAAGGTGGAGCATTACCATTGCGTCACTAGCAGAAGGTGCTGATTCAGAATTCTTTTTAAATGATTTTATTGTATGGCATTGGGGATTGAACCTAGGACTTCCCACAGGCTGAGAACATAGTCTACCACTACACTGTACACTCCCACCACCCCTTTGCCCTTTCCTTCTCTACCTCAGATCTTCTCTTTCTGTCTTTCTGTTTTGAGACAAGGCCTCAACCAAGCTGCCCATGCTGGTCTTGAACTCACCCTACAGCCCAGGCAGACCCTGAACCTGCCATCCCTTTGCCTCAGCTTCCAGAGGAGACAGAATATAGACCTGTGTCACCAGGCCTGGCTCATTCATTCACTGAAAACACCTTTTAAAAATTAAAATGCCTTCTTGTTTGACTACCCTGGTCATGTGTAGTTTATGTTTTATAAGAAATGAGGTTTTTTTGTTGTTTGTTTGTTTTTTTTAAATGAAGGTACCAAGACCACTTGGTAAGAAAAGGACAATCCCTTCAATAAGTAGTCTGGGGAAAAACTGTGTCTACATACAGAAGAATGAGGTCGGTTAGACCTTAGACACACCATCTGTAAAAGTCTGCTTAGAATGGATTGAGGATTAGGTCAGTTAGGTCCTTAAAATATTGGACTATCAGAAAAGTGGGCAGGGACAAGGCTCCATCCATGAGTCTGGACAAAGGTGACACATAGAATTGTACAAAGCTCCATAGTTGGGTTTGGACAATCATTTTTCTGGACAAATGTAAAAATAAACAAGTGAATTACAACAAGCTAAAGGGCTTCTGTTGAGCAAAGGAAGCAATCAGCAGAGTGAAGTGACTGCTGAACTTTGCCAAGTCAGGGTAAGACAGCCTTTCTACCTCCCTCCTTCTGTAATGGTCTGTCAGATACTGTAGGCCTTAGCCAAAACTGGTTGCACCAACATTGCTGTGAGACTTTGGGTGACTGTCCAGGTAGCCTGCTGTTTCTGTCCTCACTGTACTGTTTGGAAGTTGCCCATCGGTACTTCCTGCCTACCCTAGCATTGCTATCTTCCTGTTCAGGTCCAATTATTATTCTTTCTTCCTAGTTAGATATATTAGGTACTAGACAGCTTTCCGGCTTAGGACAACTCTATTGTAAACTCTGTTATGCCTTCACCCTAGGACTAAATATGTAGATCTTAAGTTTGTATGTTCTTGAGTTTCCTTTTCTTAGAGCACACTTATTATTCACTGTTTTGTATATAGTTTTGTATCAAGCCTAAATCTTTTCTTTAGACTAAAAGGGGAATTGTAGTGAGATATTCACTCTGTCCGCACCTGTTGCACTGACCTTGCCCATTGGGGGGTGGGGACAGGTGCAGACTTGACCTGGGGGAACTAAGTCTGGGGCAGGGACCCTTGAGCGCTCTTTTGCTGGCTGGATGGAGACAGAGAACATCCGGAGGCATCCTTGGGAATGGGAACCTACTGGCATTCATCTGTCTCTGTTGTAAGTTATTTCTCCCTGAATAAACATCTATTCAGCCTATCTGTTTTTCCCGATCCTTATTATTTCAAGATAGTGCAGATATGGACAAAATGCCTGCTAAGTGCACGTCTGATAAGGTGTGAAAATCCAAGGTAGATAAGAAGTCCGGCAGTGTCAGAGCAATGAAACAATAGCCCACTCCCAGAAATAGGCATCGGATCCAGAGGCCAGTTTTCAACAAGAGTGGTAACAAGTGACCAACAGGCCTAAGAAGTCATGTCCAGCAACACTAAACATCAGAGACATGCAATCGGATGTCACCTCACACCTACAAGGACAGCCACTGTCAGAAAGATGAAAGACAGTACAAGGAAGGGTGTTGGGGGAAGGGCGTCCTTGAATGCTGCTGGTAGGAATGCAATTGGCACAGACACCGAGGGACAGCATGGCAGTGTCTCAGAAAATGAAAAACAGAACCACCACGTAACTCAGCAATCCAACGTCTGGGTACTTATGTAAAGGAAATGTAATTGGTGTGTCAAAGACACATCTGAATTCCCGTGTTCATTGCAGTACCATTTATAACTACAGGAAATCACCCCATGTGTCTACCAACTGACCAGTGGGTAAAGAAGACGTATCTAGTACAACCCAATAAAATATTAGTGTGCCATTAGGAAAGGAAAAAGGAGGTCTGGCAATGGTGACAGCAGAGAGGAGTGTGGGTGACATTGTCCTCAGAAATAAGCCAGACACAGACGACAGAGACTGCACTATCTGACTTTCCCATGGACTCTAGAATAGCTGAACCCACAGAAGTAGAGAGCAGAATGATGGTTGCGAAGGGATTAAAGAATGTAAAGAGTTTTTTGTTTTGTTTAAAGCTATACATATACAATAGCATAAAAACACTAACCTAGTTTGTTTATCTGTTGCTGTGATAACCACCTTAACAGAGACCATGGAGGGATACTGCTTACAGGCTTGCTCCAGTAATGCATAGTTAACTTTTTTATACAGCCCAGGACCACCTACCTAGGGGAGGCCCTACCCACAGTGGGCTTGGCCCTCCTTCATCAATGAACAATTAAGGCCTAAGTTCCTCAGACTGAGGCAACCCTTCAGTTAAGGTTCCCTCTTCCCAGATGACTCTAGGTTTGTGTCAAGTTTGACAGTGGAAGCTTACTATAACAAACACAAACCATCCAGAGCTTAACTTAATATGTTCAAGATCTGTGTGCCAAAAATCTCTAAAACTTTACTAATAAAGAAGCTATAAATAAAATGATGGTTATGGTTATAGCCTGCATTTAAGTTAGAAGATTGAAAACTGTTAAAATTTTGTTTCCCTTTAAAGTGATATAGAAATTAGCACAAACCCAAGTTTGTTTTGTAACTACCAGCATGCTTTGTACACAAATACAAAGGACTACAGCTGGAGAGATAGCTCAATGGTTAAGAGCACTGGCTGCTCTTCCAGAAGACCCTGGTTTAATTCCCAGAACACACATTTCAAGTTACAACTGTCTGTAACCAGTTTCAGGGGATCTGATATCTTTACACCAGTGCACATAAAATAAAGTTAAATAAATTAAAAAAAAAAAAATACAAAGGCCTAAGAGTAGCTCATGCTACTGGAGGGGAGGAACCACCAAAAAAAAAAAAATATATATGTGTGTGTGTGTGTGTGTGTGTGTATAATTATTGAGGAATTTGTTCAAGTTTTTTGCTATAAATTTACATTTTGTAGTTTACTATGATAACCAAAATGGAGCAGTATTAGAATAGGGATAGAAACACCAGTGAGCATAAATGAATAAAATAGTAACTCATGTCAGGCAGTGGTCACACACTCTTTTAATCCCAGTACTCAGGGGGCAGAGGAGGTCAGCTTGGCCTACAGAGTGAGTTTCAGGACAGCCAGGGCTAAACAGAGAAACCCTGTCTCAAAAAAAGAAAAGAAAAGAAAAGAAATGAAGGAAGGAAGAAAGAAAAAGAAAGGAAGGAAGGAAGAAAGGAAAGAAAGGAAGGAACGAAGGAAGGAAAGAACAAAGGAAGGAATCCAGGGAAGAATCTGCATGAACATAATCATCTAATTTTAAGGAGATGCCCAGATTTTCCTATCCTACCAGTATCAGCTCAGATGTGAGGGACAAGTTCTGTATGGATGGGTGACACCACCCACTTAGAACCCATACCCTGAGTGAAGCTCTTAGGCAGCAATGAGTTCCGGCAAGGAGCCAATGTGTGCAGGCCCTGCATCTGGGCACTGTATCTATGGCATCACTTTCAGAGCATCCTGAGAGGTTTAATTCCAGGAACCATGAGGCACATGGCGATCATTTTTGCCATGAGCACCAACCCTGACTAAAAGTCTGTCTTTATCAGATTTCCATAGCAACAGAGTGAGAAAGTTGTACCCAAACCAAACATGCCCACAGAGATGAGAAATGGATACATCCCTTTCTTACTCATTAGGAAAACTGTCAAAAAGAACAGTGCAGATGATGCCAAGTCCCAGAAAAAACATCTGGAATGTTCACTTCCTGCTGATAGGGGCATAAATTAGTAGAGCTTCTATGGAAAACTGACCATGTTGAGCAAAGTGAAGCATGCAAATCCTTCTCTTGGGAATATGTCCAACAAACATAGCTAGGCATATCCCCTAAAGACATGGACAAGAATGTTCGCAGCAGAACTGGTCATCAGAATCCACAGTCCACCCACAGCAGAATGCAAACGCTGTGTTAAATTCACAAGTGAAAAGTTTCAGCATGAAGACAGCATGAAGACAATAGGGTGGATGAAGTTCACACACAGGGCAGATGCTGTACACAAGCGTCTGTATTCTAAGATTCCATGAACACAAAATTTCACTGTGTAATGGTCAAACATATTGAAAGGCATTATTGTGGATCATTGTAAACTGGAAAATTCCCCCAGTTAAGTATACAAGATAGTTAGATCCTCCAGAATTATATCAGACTTGTATACCATGTGTATGTAATGTCCTATTCAGTGGTAGCCATCTACACATTTATTAAACAAAGAGTAAGAGGAAACTCAAAAGAAAGGTTTAATTCTAGCAGAATTTCTAATAACTCCTCTTTTATTTATTTATTTATTTTTTCCTTTTATAAGACAGGTTTTCTCTGTGTACTTTTGCCTGTCCTGGAATTCACTCTGTATACCAGGCTGGCCTTGAACTCACAGAGATCTGCTTGCCTCTGCTTCCTGAGTGCTGGGATTAAAGGTGTGCACCACCACACCCAGCTACTCTATTTCTTCTTCTCCTTCTCCTTCTCCTCCTCCTCCTTCTCCTCCTCCTTCTCCTTCTTCTTTTAAACACTTTATCCTGTGTTTTCCCCCCCTCTCACAAGCCTACACATATTTTATTTTTTGTATTGCTTTGGAGACTGTCCTGGAACTTGCTCTGTAGACCAGGCTGGCCTCGAACTCACAGAGATCCACCTGCCTCTGCCTCCCAAGTGCTGGGATTAAAGGCATGTGCTACCAGTGCCCGGCCGCCTACATATGTTTTTAAACACACTGCAAACCTTCTGAGGTTTTACTTTTTCCCACTGAATCTGTCTTTACTATAAATCTTCATCTTTTTTCTGGCCATGAGTTTTTTATCTGCTAAACAACATGGCTAAAATTAAAGCTGTTTTAGTTGCTGTCTTTCCAAGATAGCAGGGGTACATTTACCACCAGCACTGAGAGCTGTGCGAACTGCCTTGGTCTCTTCTGCCATCAAGTAGCATGCTGCTGGCTTGGAGATATGGCCATTGCCACTGTCAGCTGCTTGTACACTCCATTGAATGGTTAGCAGGGCCTCTTAAAAGAGCTCTGTGATTTTTCCATTTATGCTGAGTCAGGAAATTTCCTTTGAAGGAGCTGCACGAGTCTCTGCTGGTCTCTAGCAAAACAGAGCCCACCCGAAAAATGCTGCTACCAAGAAGCCATGCTTGTCTCTGTTCTTTTGTTTCTAAAATCCCTTTTAAACTTTTGTGATTCTATGTGGAAATTCATGCCCCACATTGCTGGTGCCACTTTGTAATGTGAGCTTTCCTGACAGCCTGGTCCCACAGCTCCTGCATCAGAGCCCCCAAATAACACAGAGAGACTTATATGTGTATTTCTACATGGTCTTATCTTACCAAGAACACTAAACTCATGCCTCCTCTCTCCTGAGATCACATCAAGACTCCCAACAACTTCTCAAATAGCCCTAAAAATACTTTGATCATTTTGTTCTGTATGTGTATATAAGGTAGCCTTCTCAGCATTGACAATTATAAAATCAAAATATTAATCAACTATAAAAAGTGTTGAAATATCCCAAAATTAAATATTTAGCCCAAATTTAATTCATTATGCAAAATTAAGCAAGCAATCCATCTCATTGGTATACAAATTTGATTTCATGTCAATACACTATAAAATTATATGTATAACAAATAATTGTTGTAAATATTTTTAAGATTTATTAACAATAAATGTTTGATTTGTATTGTTTGTTGTGTTTTTCACTCCTTTGCTTTTTGAAAGGCTCTCTACCCAGCTCCCAAATAAATCACACATGGGGGCTTATTCTTAGTTATGAATGCCCAGCCTCAGCTCGGCTTATTTCTAGCCAGCATTTTTTTAATCTTCAAATTATCCCATCTACCTTTTCCTCTAGGCTTTTATCTCTGTTATTTAAATCTTACTTTCACTCTTACTCTGTGGCTGGCTGGGTTCCTGGGTGGCTGGCTGGCTGGGTTCCTGGGTGGCTGGCTGGCTGGGTTCCTGGGTGGCTGGCTGGCTGGGTTCCTGGGTGGCTGGCTGGCTGGGTTCCTGGGTGGTTGGCCCCTGACATCCTCTTACCCTTGTTCTCTCATTTCTCCTTTCTTCCTCATCTCTTACTTATACTCTGCCTGCCAGGTCTGCCTACCTTGCTCCTGCCTCACTATTGGCTGTTCAGCTCTTTATTAGGACCATCAGGTGTTTTAGACAGGCACAATAACACAACTGCACAGAGTTAAACAAATGCAGCATAGATAAAAGTAACACACCTTAAAATAATATTTCTACCACAGATTTGTATACCTGTTGTACATACATACATATACAACAAGCATTACATAAAAATGTCTCACATAAAAAGATGTTGTAAGTGGAAAAAGTTTAAAAGGTCCTGGTTTACCAGATGGCTCTAGCATGGTCTACTATAGCTCTCTAGCATGGTCTTCCAGATGGTTCCAGAGTTGTCTACCATATATCTCCAGAGTGGTTACTATAGCTCTGGTCTACCAGGTGGCTCCAGAGTTGTCTACCAGATGTTTCCACAGGAGTCTCTCAGATGTTTGTAGAATGGTCTTCCAGATGGCTCCAGAGTGGTCTACCAGATGTCCTCATCCTGGTCTATCAGATGTTTCTATTAAATATTTTCAGTCTTGTCTACAGATGTCCCTAGAATGGTCT
This sequence comes from Phodopus roborovskii, assembly GCF_943737965.1. Classification (NCBI taxonomy): domain Eukaryota; kingdom Metazoa; phylum Chordata; class Mammalia; order Rodentia; family Cricetidae; genus Phodopus; species Phodopus roborovskii. Next base: position 22,995,154 of record NW_026126434.1, read on the forward strand.
ACCACATCTACAGATGTTTCCAGATTGGCTCTCCAGCATCCTATGAGACATCTGAACCTATGTCTAAGTTAAGTTACAAAGGTCCTGTGACAGAAGAATATACCCCTTGATGGCTCCTCTCTGCCTCACCTCACCTCTTCACCACTCTGCCTGGGTCTTCAAGCCAGGAAGCCTCATCCACAGTGAGCATCTAGAACAACCCATACTGAGGCTTCAGTGTGTTTGAAGGTGATTTTTACATTACTGTTCTTTAAATTACACATGTGCACAGTAATGACACTTCTGGTTGCATGAAGTACATTATAGCAAGCAAACAAAAATGATTAAGACTAGAAAGGCAAATATGAATGAATTTTCCTATAAAACTGAACTCTCTAGCAAAGTTCTGAGTGGAAAACAGGCCATGCAGACAAAGCTCCCACTGTCCCCAGAGTGCCCTGCAGACACTGGGTGTCTGCTTCCACCCCCAACTCAAGAGGATACAGGAAGGAGTTAGGAAGAGAAAAACAAGGAACTGTGAAATCCTGGGCTCAGTGGGCTGAGCCTAGGGAGCTGCCCAGGTGCCCTACCCAACCCAGGGCTGCATTGTTATACAGTTCATTGTGCTCTGGGGCTGCTCTCAGCCCTGTCTGCGCCTCATCCCCTTCCTCCCCTCCCCTCTCACATTGTTCCTTCTTTCCTCCAGCTCCACCCTGCCTCCCCATCTGCTTCCCCCTTTCCTGTTTTCTGCCCAGCCCTCATCCCGGCCTTCCTCTAGGGGTTTCTGTGAATGGAGGAAGAGGAAAATACAAACTCATGGGCTAACCCAAGGAGAGTTCAGGCAAACCCACATGACCTTGTCCACACCTGACCTGGCTGGCATGTCCTTTCAGTTGATGTGGCCAGCTCACTCACTCACTCAGGTCTTGTTTGTTACATGACATGGCTATAGAAAACTTGTTCCAGAGCCTGGAGCTTATTTTCCCTGCTCTGCCTCAGAGCTGAGCACCAGCCATTGTACCCAGAAGTAAGCATTTAAAAGGTTAACAGAACCCATCCTGAAGCTGGCCAGCTCTGCTACAAGTGGTGGACTACAAAGCATATGATAGCAGAGGGACCCACTGAGAGGCAGACAGTGTTTGGAAGGTCTGCACTGCCTATCCACCTTCCTATTGTCTAGTCTTGGAGCACAGACTCCTGTCCTGGTAGATGCAGGGGAACTAAGCCCCTGGACAAGAGCTGGAATGTCAATGTGGTTACTTCCCTGCTATGGATCTTCTGAGGTAGCACCTATAAAAATCCTCTGCCAGGGCCTTAGAGAAGTCACTGGTAATGATGGCTGTCTACCCAGAATGGCACTTAGGGTCTGACCAAAGGGATCTACATACAGTGAGTTCCCAGTGGAAGGGCAAGGGATGACATGGTTACAATGAGATATAATTTTACCATATAAACTGGGGTGTCCTTGGGAGTAAAGAAGCATTTTTAAAAGTTACACTAGGGAGTTTGGAGATATAGCTCAGTCCATGAAGTGCTGCTCTGCAAGCACAAAGACCAAAGTTCAATACCCAGAACCATATTAACACAAAACAAAACAAAATTGGATGTAGTGCTGTGTGCTTGTAACCCTAGTGCTATGGAGGCAAAACCAAGCAAGGTGGTCTGTGAGAGATGAAAGCCAGGAGTTTATTCTAAAGCTCAGTGTCACCTGTTGATATTGCTTTCCAAAGGGCCATCAGAGCCTGCAGTAGGACCCACCTGTGTGTGGTTCCCAGAGTGGGTCAGCTTAGTGAGCTGGCATCCAAGAGATCAAGTTCAATGTCAGAAATGAAGATAAATTCCAAGTGGAAAATACAAGTGACCCTCCTTTAGAGTTTGGGAGGGGCAAAAAAGTTCATAAACACAGCACATGCGGTTTAGATCAGGGTCCCAGCAAGAAGCAGAGGACACAGGAGGGATGTTTATGGGGAAGTTGAAAGGAACATTATGTAAAGGCTGGTGCAGGGCTTAAAGAGCCCCGGCACAGCATGTGCAGCTCCAGTGCATACTGCCTAGGAGCCCTGTGAGAACAGCTATCCTCCAGGAAGCCCAGGACCTCATTCCACCCGGCCCTGCTCCAGGCAGGTTCACCTGTGGTGAACCACTCAAGAGGCAAAAAGCAAGGAGCACAGTCCAGTCTAATCTCCTAGTCCTAGGCCCAGAGGGATGCAGGGGTGGGGGAAGGGGTGGCTGTGAAGGTGGGAAAGAAAGTTTTAAGTGGAGGATGTTTGTCCTTTGCAAGCAAATTGTCAACAGGGACAAATGTTTAATACTCAAAGCCAGGTTATGAGGTTGTGTAGGGGACATCTAGGAGTGGCCAGCAAGCTGGCAGGCATCTCAGAAAAGTGGGAGAACAGAACAGGAAACTCCCGTGACTGTAGACAGAGGCAGGGGATGGGAGATCAGCCCCAAACAAGGGTGACTGGAAACCACAAAACAGAAGGGAGCAACGTATACACGGCTTCAGACCCAGCTGAGAAAGGTGAACCACTACTTTGGGAACAGTTTTGAGATTGCCCCATAAGCTTGAACCCTAGGAGCTGCTATTTGACTTCTTGATGTGTATGCATTTGTTCATAGCAGCACTGTCCATGCATGAGACCCAGAGAAGAATCCATACAGGTACTTAGGACCTAGCTGCACCATGAAGCAGTGATCAACACAAAGTAGCAGCCATGTGAGAAAGAGAGGAAAGGGAAGGCCAGCAAGCAAAAGCAACAGAAGCCAGTGGCTCCTTCCATTCAGCTGAAGACAGCAAGACACAAACACACCCAAGCCATGCAGTCAGCTGGAGAGAAGTGGGGTAAGGCTAGCTGAGGGTGTCCCTGGGTGTGTGGGGGGCTGGGCCCCAAGTCAATGCAGGCCACAACAGGGTCTCACTGGGGCCTTGATCACTTGCCACATCATTTAAGAGAACAGAAAAAAAAAAAAAAAAAAAAAATACACGTGGTTTCCTTTTGTGGACAGGCAGAGGGAACAACCCCCTCAGGGCCTGTATTGGGCCAACCTGGCCGGCTGAGACCTAAGGTTGGAAGGAAAAAAGCTATTTCCTGCTGAGGGAATCCTGGAGTCCATCCCCTTACTCCAGCGTGGGCCCAGCCTTCTCCCACCCGAGCAGTCCTACTGGCCTAGCTGGGCCATCCTGGAAAACCCAGTGTCCAAAATAGCTTTTGAATTCCTCAGAGCGGGAGATAGCCATGACCTCAGGCCACAAGATCTTTGGGGACTGGACAGATGTTCCTGAGCAGGGTCTGCTTATGATATCTGGCCTAGAAATCCCTACACAAGGGTTTTGGGGACCACTCCTTTTAGGGTAGTGTGCCTGGTACTGGGAGCTGTTCTCAGAGCAGTGAGGTTCCAATGCCAGCAGCGGCCAGCATTCCATGAGCAGGACTGGGGATCTGGGCTTCCCTCTTCCTGGAATCGTAGACCACGTCCATTATCCAAGTCAGGAGAAGGAGTGTGGCAACAATGTCCTGCCACCCGTCACTATCCCCAGATAGGGACCATCTCCAAACAGGCAAGGGGAGGAGGCTGGGGCTTGACCAGCACCAGCTGACTCCTCTCCTCTTTGATAGCTGTACATGAGACAGACCTTTGCTGTCTCCATTTCCTTTCATGTCTAGTCGGAGTTTGATAAATGAGCAAGATCTTTACTGTGGAAGCTTCTGTTCACACAGGAGCCTTAGTGTGTCCAAATGTGCCTTCAGTGCTGAAGTCACAGCACAACCACTGTGGGATACCCTGGGAAGCAGTCATGGTGAGGGTATACACAGCCACATTTACACACACCCAGCGTCTCTCATTCAACCACACACTTACACAGTCATACACATTTGCACACCACAGTATCTCTCACACACAAGGAGGCAGAGAATTGCGTGTGGCCCCAGCCAAGAACATGGGTCACATTCTTCATTGCTCAGTGACCTTTATCTATGAATAACCATGATAGCGCTAGAAGGATTGACTTTGGAGTTGCAAGTACATTGTATCCAGAATGTGAATTTGCAAATAGGAGACTGTGATCATTGAGACCTGACTGCATTCTACTCAGAGGAAACTTCAGAGAAAGACCATAGCATTGTGGGAAAGCAACGTTGCCAGTCTTTTACTGTCACAGGGTCCCCAGGTGCTGTGCAATAGGCCTGTAAGGCAAAGGCAGACTCTTCTGATGATTCCAGGACGCTGAGCTGGGCAATGCAGTGGAATTGAGTTGCCTGGAGTCAATTCCCTAGGGAATGGCGCTAGTGCTGAGCCCACAGCATAGAACTGTAGGTAGGGCAGAAAGGAATGAGCCTGCCCCCTCCAGGCAGGCCACAGTGTCTTCTAGACAGCTTTCATCTTCAAGATACAGGTACATTGTTCCCATCTCATGAATCCTGAGTCAATGGGGCTGGTTTCCAGCACATACCCACACACCCCCATTGCCCATTGCTAAATGTTATCTTTAAAACAGAAACACAGGTGAGATTTGTCCCTGGATGAATCATCTGCTGTCCCTGGGGACAGCTCATTTTTAAGTAGCCAGGATTCCTTCAAGATCACTGTGAATTTTGTGGGCTAATAGTGCTATGTTACTGCGTGGGACCTCACAGAACAGAGCCATTCATAGTCTGACACTCTTGAAGATTGAATTGGTGTGGAGGTTGCTGCATTCACATAGGCTTGTAGCTCCAAAATACGTTCCCAGCAGTAAAGCTAAAGCTCTGCCCTGCAGGCACAGATCAGGTAGGGGGAAGAGCCCTGTTAGCCAAGGACCACCCACCTTCTTGGACACTTGAGCAGCCCTGTCCAGCCCTGGCTTGCTGGCTGGGGAATTCACAAAGAAGGGATGCGCCTGACCCTGCATGCCCGTTGCCATGGCAGCCACCCCATGCTGGTGGGCTGCACAAGGGCTGGATTCCTTACATAGCTGGGAGCCCAGGTGGGGGTGGGGGTGGCTGGAGCCTGGACACTTCCACACCTCAGGCTCTGCCCCTCCCCACTTAGAGCCCAGTTCAGCTCTGGTGGAGTGGATAAACTGTGGGAATTAAATCAGACGGTCTGAGTGTGTGTGTGTGTGTGTGTGTGTGTGTGTGTGTGTGTGTGTGTGATATAGACAATGAAGTTTTGGTCACAAACTTTGCTCTCCAACAGAGCAGGATCCAGCTGTCTGTGGTCTGTGGTGAGGCACATTGCCCTCCTGGCAGTTATGTGTAGATTCTGATCCCAGGCAATCCAGGAGCATGGCCCTTAAAGCTACCCCGGAGGCCTGCAGAGGGGCCATGCCTGTTCCTCCTGTGAATTGGTGGCAGAGTCACCTTCCTGGAATCTGAAGGGCACCAAGCAGCAAAAAAGCGAGATATTGTGTCTTGCATTTTCTTCCCGCTGGACAGGAACAACTAGAAGGTTCTGTCCTGTCTTAGGGTTTCTATTGCTGTGATAAAACACCACAGCCAAAAGCAAGTTGGGGAGGAAAGGGTTCATTTCAGCTTATAGTTCCAGTACAGCCCATCACTGCGGGAAGTCAGGACAGGAACTCACAGGCAGGGCAGGAACCCGGAGGCAGGAGCTGATGCAGAGGCCATGGATGGAAGATGCTTACTGGCTTATTCCCCTGCTTTCTTACAGCAGCCAGGACCATCATCCTACATTGAGACTGGCCCTCCCTCTTTCATCATCAGTCAAATAACTAAACCATGGGATTGGTCAGGTGGGGCATTTTATCAGTTGAAGTTCCCTCTTCCAAAATTACTCTAGCTTGTGTCAAGTTGAAATAAAACTAGCCAGCACATCCCCCAAGGCTCTAGCCAGCCCACTGCGCCCCCCACCTGTTCTACCTCCACTCATCCCATCATCTCGCAGCTCAGGTGTAGTGGTGTCGGTACACCAGATGGCACCCCATCTCCACCCCTACCTACCTCCGGTTCCATCCCTCATCCTTCTCTTTCCCAGACACAAAGCAATAGATGGCCATGAGCCCTTGGATTCTAAGGCGTAGAAGGTTACAGAACCTGGAGATGGTCTATAAGGTCAACTGCACACACATAGCGAGGGAACCTGCGACCCTGCCACCATGGCTTGACAAGGTCACCAACTCCAAAGGGACAGAGCCTGACTCCCAGGCTTCCTGCTGACTTCTGTGCCCTGCCCCTGCTTCTGGGGTATGGGGAACTAAACTGTGGAGAACAGATGGCCACTAAATACTCCCGCAGAGAATTAAGTGGGTAAATAAACAAACAAAAGAGCATGTGAGTCCTTTGTGCTGCTCACAGGAGTGTTGTGTCACGTTGTACACACCTGGCAGCTGCCGCTCATTTGAGTGACCAGCATGGTCAGAGCTTCCGGGCTCCCCTTTGCTCTGAGTGCAGCTTCCCGACACCCACATCATTGCTGTGCTTCCAGCGTGGCTCCCACCCAGCCAGAGAAGTCATCTCAGTGACGAAGTCAACACCACTATTTGGCTTTTTACTTCACTAAAATGTTTTACCTCTTAGACCTGAAGATAGCTGCCCTCGCTCTCAGAACTTCCCCTGTGCAATAGGTAGATCCCTTACCTTGTCAGTGATGGCAAGGATGAGGGACAACTCAACACCGTTTGTCACCCAAGAGGGCTGAGGAGTTCTTTAGAGAGCTATACTAACACAAAACCCAGACTTTTGGCTTCAACACAGGAGAGAATTTCAATATGAAACAGAATATATATAAATATATATATTATATAATTTTTAACGTGTGTGTGTGTGTGTGTGTGTGTGTGTGTGTGTGTATGAGTGTGTGTGTAAGTCATAGATTGACATCCAGTGTCTTCCTTGATTTCTTTCCACCTTAGTTTTTGGAGCAGGGTCTCTCATTGAATGGAGAGCTCACCCACCAATTGGCTACATTGAGCCCCAGGGATCCTCCTGCCTCTACCTCCTTAGCGTTGGGATTACAGGTGTGCATTGTCATGCCCAGTTTTTTGTTTTGTTTTACATGGGTTCTGGGGGATCCAACTGGGTACCTCATACTTGCATGCACACATGTTACTGACTGAGCCCTCTCCTCAGGACCTCATGTTTGAATGGCACATACATGTTGGGACCCGTATATGGAAGTCCATTTTGTCCTGTAGCTTAATGGCTACAGGATGCCTGGGCCTCAGTGGTGAATGGCTCCTGTCTAAATTACAACAGATTTGGGCCCAGACAGGTTTATTCTCACCCTGAAGGCTAGGTGATAAGTGCCGCTATGAAGTGCCTAAAGGCCAAGTAGTACCTGCAATTTAGGATTAAGGGAGGGAGGTAATCGCTATTTGCCCTTTAAACGTGATAATAAAGTCTTCTGCCATTGTCCCCCACCTTTGGTTGAATACTTAAGATGGTGTATGAATAGCCTGGGGTGCATTCAGTATGGATTGAATCTGCCCTCCTGATGGCTGTCCTGTGTCTCTGACTCTTAATGCTCTTAGCTAGCCTTCCCCTCATCTACACACCCTCACTCAGGAGTAGACCCGGGCTGATTGGCTAGTCCTGATCGCAGACCCACAAACTCCAGTTTGCAACTTATGGCACAGAACGTGGGGCTAATAGAGACGGTGAAACATGGGACTGAATACAGAGGACAGAAGTGATGGACACCGCAGAGAAATAGACACCACAGGCATACAAGCATGAAGAGCACACTTGGAAAAAAAGTGTAGTGAGTGAATGTCCTAAGTCAGGAGGAAAATTTTATATAATTGTAGAAATAGGACACAGGAAAATATTAGTCAGATGATAAAGAAGTGAAGTGGTGTGAGTTAGCCTCCGGAGTAAAAATGCGTATAATTGTAGATATGAAACAGAAATATCAGCCAGATGATACAGAAGTGCATGAGTTAACCTCGAGGGTAAAAATGTATATAATTAGAGATATAAGACAGAGGAACATTAGTCATTGTATATTTACTTCAGTATATTTTAATAGCCAGGAGAGCTGGAGTAAAGCAGAAGCAAGTACAGAAATGTTTAGAATTTGTAAGTTTTGTAAGAATCCTCACCCTCACAGAAGTCACCACTGCTGCAGCGGCCTCAGAGCTGCGCCAGGGCTTGGGGAAGTGAAGGTGCATTCCCGCATATGTGCTAGGTCAGCAGGACCTGAGGGTGCCAAGAGCTCAGAGTTGCTACAATGGTGGCGGTTAACTTTACAACAGCTGCAGTCACAGATGACCTGCAGCGGGTCAACCCAGGCCCAGAGAGCAAAGGCAAGATAAGGCCAGGCCAAGCCTAGACGCCCACAGTCTCGGGAGCCATTGCCGTGGCCAATGCCCAAGAAAGTGTATGGAAAAATTAATGTAGCCTGTCAGAGACTGTTTTAAGACCTTATAGAAAAAAAGATGACATAGATAAATTTGGATTTGTTCAGATTTTAGATGCTCATAAACTCAAGGTTTAGCTATAGGTTCTGTATTACAAGAGATTTCAGTTAAGGGTGGTTTATTTCAACAAACTAACCATGGCCTAGGGAAAAGGAGAGCTGAAAGATATATGTATGTTCTGTATGTATGTATGGTGTGGCCACAAGCGTGTGTGAAGTGTGATTATAAATGCATGAATCCTAACAAAAGGTAATACTTGCTTTGGATATAGTCAAAAAGGGCACCTGATCTGACAGTGTCTTAATAGGAAGGGTTGGCATTCTATGTCTCCCATGCCAGCCCTTAGAGCTGGTCAGCAGGAAATGGCCAAAGCCAGCATGACCTGAGAGCCAAAGGGATCTGTATGGATGGTTCAATAACCATTACATTAGCAGAGGAGAGGATACAGAAATTCTCATATTTTTGTGGTTTAAAAAGAAATTTAGAGAATGGAGATTAATGTAAGATTTGAGAAGAAGCCTCAGGAAACTGCCGCCCTGTTAGGCCCCACCTACAAAGGTGTCTGTGTGGATGCGAATGAGACCATGTTAGCTAAACATGCTCTACAGATTAGATTAGAAAAGACTACTCACAAGCCTTAAATGATTTTCAAAAGTTATTTGGGACATATGCTATATCCTAATAAAATTAAACCTCAAAAATTAGAAACTAGAAAAGATAGTTTACAATCTTTGAATGATTTTCAGAAGTTATTGGGAAATATTCAATGATTACATCCTTTTTTAAAAGCACATACTGGTGATCTGAAAACTTTAAGTGATATTCTAAAAGAAGATAGTGATCCCAATTCACCTAGATAGCTAACTAAAGAGGGTAGAAAAGTTCTCCTACAGTTGGAGAATGCAATCCAGCATCAACAGATGTGATATATTGACTATGCAAAACCATGAGAGGCTTATGTGCTTCCCAAGTGAAGCATAGTCTGACTTCTGTCTTATAGCAAGTGGACCATTGGTATGGTTGCATTTACCTGTTTCCCTGCATAAGTGTTAAATCCTTATTTTGAAGCAGTAGCTTGTGTGGTACAGAAATGCAGTATGGAGTCTAGGAGATACTTTGGCAGGGAACCAAGTGTAATACATGTTCCCTATACCAAACAGCAAATTGATTGGTTATTTCAAAACAATGATTTGTGGGCAATCACTTTTGCTCAATTTTTTAGGAATAATTGATAATCAGTTTCCAGCTCATAGACTGTTGCAATTTTCACTAAAGAACCCTAAAACTGTAAGGAGTAATCCTGTAAAAAAAAAAATGCTATTTCAGTTTTTATTGATGTTCTTCAAATGGAAAAGCAGCTTATGTTATTGATGGTTGAGAGTCTGTAATACAGACAGCTCCAGCTTCAGCTCAAATAGAGTTACAAGCTGTTGCAATACTTTTTCAGCTTTTAGTGAATGATTCATTTAATTTGTATACTGATAGTCATTATGTTTTTAAAGCTCTTCAAATGATAGAGACAGTTCCGTGCATTGGAGCTAGTAATGATTAGGTTAGAATACTATTTGAGCAAATTCAGAGTGCCATTCATCAAAGAAAATCACCATGCTTTGTGGGTCATATAAGAGCTCATTCAAACCTTCCTGGCCTACTAGGTGAGGGTAATGAGTCAGCAGACAGATTAACAAAAATGTTTGCTTTATCCCAGGTAGAATTAGCTCAACAGTCACATAGCTTTCATCATCAGAATAGTAAAAGTCTAAGAAAGCAATTTGGTTTTAAGTAGAGAGACTGCTCGTCAAATTGTCGAACAATGTATTGTGTGTCCATTATATTTACCTGTAACTAATTTAGGAGTAAATCCTTGAGGCCAACTTGCCAGTCATTTATGGCAAATAGATATTACTCATATTGTAGAATCTGGCAGATTAAAATATGTGTACATGGCAATTGATATGTATTCAGGCTTCTTCATGGCCACTGTACAAACTGGAGAAGCCACTAAGCATGTGATAAGTCACTGTTTAAAATGCTTTGCTTACATGGGAGTTCCAAAAAAATTATAAAAACAGACAATGGATCTGGTAAAGCATTTCAGCAATTTTGTTCCCAGTGGAAAATGGAACACAAAACAGGCATTCCTTTTAATCCTCAAGGACAAGGAATTGTGGAGTGTGCTTATAGCTCCTTGAAAACACAACTTCTAAAAATAAGGAGAGGGGAGTCATGCCCCCAATCTCCACATGATACATTAAATCATGCACTCTTCATTTTAGATTTTTTGAATGTGGATGCCCATGAGCAATCTGCTGTGGACAGAATCTGGCATAATGGAACTTGAGTGACTTTAGCTCAGTCAAGTGGAGAGATCCATGCGCCAGGCAATGGAAAGGGCCTGATCCAGTCCTAATATGGGGTCCTAACAGTGGGTCGAGGGCATGTTTGTGTTTTATCGCAGGAAGAATGCAAGACCTGGTGGCTGCCAGGCTGTTAGGTGAGATGTGTGGAGCAGAGGAAAACCGAACCTGAGACCACAGGATCCTGCCCAAGACAGTTCAAGTGAGACCCACTGAAGCTGTGTTCCTGACTTCCTAATGTCATAGATTCTACAGTCCCAGAAAGAAAGGAAACAGTCAGTTTGAGATTTCCAGTTTCTCAACAAGCTTTCTACATCGACTTCCCAGACCTATGAGTTTTCATCCTGGATCCAGCCAAGGACTGAACTTTTAGCAGTTAGCTATACCACATCTTGGGATATAGAACTCGTTTCGCCAGTTTTCCCTTTGGGGAAAAGAAAGACTTGTCTGGGACAATTGAACACTATTACGGACGTGATGTGTGGCAAAAGCCCCTCGCCAGTATTTGAACAGGACATGGGCAAAGGTTTGCAGTTAATATTCAGCACAAAAGGACTGTAGTTTCTCAAACCTATTTTTGAGTACAAGTAGCAGAGCATTGGACTTTAGATAGGGAAAAGGAAAAAGTTCAGAATTGTGGAGTTATTTATATTCCACCCGTCATGAGAACATTTTATTGTCCTTTGATCGAATTGAAATTATGAGAATTGTAACCCAGTTGATCTGTATGTCTATTGTTGCTAATCATATCAGAATTAATGATGTTTGTAACCTTTGCTGTGCTATGTAAGTGTTGATGGATGTAAGAGATCAGAGCTCATTCTGACAGGAATTTGATGTGGTGCAGATTTAGATTTTGATATAGCCAAAGCCATTCGAGACATCCCAGACCATTTTAACTTGATTCATTCTCTTCTTTTGCAGGAAGTTGTGGTAGTCATAAAAGCGCATGTTACCTAGCACTGACAAGCCCGCTTATGAGCTCTCATTGAAAAGTTGAATCAGAGGTGCATGGCATCAAGCTGTGCACCATCCCCTAACATTCTTTGTTATAGAGGCTGATGACCAAGGACAGGTAAGATCTTCTTGCCTCCAGGCAACCTAAGACAGGTCACACATGACAGAATGTGTGGTCCCAGGACAGATAAGCACTGATAGGTTGAAGAAGGCAGGTGTAGTTGTCTATCCTGTTGCAGAAGGTTATTATTTTATTAATTTAAGAATGGGGAATTGTCAGGACTCATACATGGAAGTCCATTCTGTCCTGTCACCAAGTTCAAAGAGCTTAACTTACTCCTATTGTCTGTAAGACATTAGCTCAATGGCTATAGGATGTCTGGGCCTCAGTGGTAAATGGCTCCTATCTAAATAATAACAGACTTGGGCCCAGACAGGTTTATTCTCACCCTGAAGGCTAGGTGATAAGTGCAGCTATGAAGTGCCTGAAGGCCAAGTAGTACCTGCAATTTAGGATTAAGGGAAGTAATCACTATTTGCCTTTTATACGTGATAATAAAGTCTTCTGCCATTGTCCCCACCTTTGGTTGAATACTTAAACTGGTGTATGAATAAACTGGGGTGCATTCCTCTTGATGGCTGTCCTATGTCTCTGACTCTTAATTCTCTTAGCTAGCCTTTCCCTCATCCACACTCCCCCCACACTCAGGAGTGGGCCCTGGGCTGATTGGCTGGTCCTGACTGCAGCCCCACAAACTCCAGTCTGTTACACACATGTTACTGACTGAGCCCTCCCCCCAACCCACCATTGTAGCCATCTGTAGGATTTTGGTGTATCTTAAATTATTATCTTCAAAGGGTTTCTAAGGAATTTAAGTGCGATCATTACAGGATCTTTCCCGAGGGCACCCAGGCATGATTACAGTTGGTAAGTTAAAACTCTAGATCTCGGGAGTTCAGGAAGCTAGGATATCTCCTTTGAAACAAGTTAACCATCTTGTTTGTGATTCCCAGCAAGTGTCTGGGAGGAATGGGAGTCCTACCCAAGATGATATACATTCAGGACTTAGGCCTAGATCATTGCTATTTTAATAAGAAATCCTTTCCTACATAAAGAATGTTGTGTCTATGTTAGTAGCATCACAACAAATGTTAATTACTCGAGAATTTTCACTTCTCACTTGTGAGGAGGGCTCAGCCTCCATACCGTCTCCTATAATTTTCCCACCTTTCTTTTCTGCATCAACCTGACCTCCCAGAGCACTGAGGCAGATGTATTTTTTCATAGACTTAGCATTAGGACAGAATTGCTAAGCCTGTCCATGCATGGAGATGGCACCTGGAGGTTTTTGCATCTCCTACCCATGTGGGACCTTCTCCATCTGTCTGCACACAGCTTTCCTCTCTGTTTAATGGGCCATGTTATATTGGAAGTTCCACCCAAGCCCCCTCCCCTATTTTCCTCCAAACTCTGCTGCATCTCAGAAAGCCTGCCAAATGATGACCCCTCCCCCAGGGATACTCAAGAGCACTCCCACATGGTATTTAAACTGCCCCCCAAAAATAGATGTGTGGTTTTCTGGTTTCTCTTTCCCAACTCCTCTCTGGGGAGCTGGAAGGATCTGGGATCATTGTATCCATTAAAAATGGGCTTTTTCTAATTCAGTTTGATTTGGTCTAATTCAGATTGCTGCATCAGTGGAGAGGCTTACTGGGGTACAGAAACTTTTCATCTGGAGGTTCTACCAAAGAGGTCATTCCTTTGATTGGCTTCTGAAAATGTTCATGCCTTTTAACCTGAAGCCATAGCCATTTTCTGTGACACCAAGATGTAAATCTGTTCCAGCTGTAATTTCCTGGGAGAAGTTCTGCTTCTGTACCAAGAAATCTGGTCTGATAAAAACTAACAGTCTCCAGAACCACTTTTGCTCCCACCCATTTTTGAACCTATCTTGCAGGTTTGTTCCTCCTGCCTGGACCAAGGCAAGCCTCCAGATAACGCCAGCACTCACTTCAGCTCCTGGGACTTTACCATTGCAACCTGCCTTCTCAACCTCAAGGAATAGGTGCCTGAGGTCTACTGGATGGCCGCTAACCTAATGCTTCTTTGCTCATACCACCCACTGAGCATGTTCCCATCAACACCTGACTCTCCCGGTCCCCTTGTCAGCAGGAAGAAGCCAGACATGAACCAGCATCCATATAGCCAAAGAGTCTGGGATGTTATGGTGGAAGTTCCACCCAAGGCCTCCTCCCCTATCTCCCTCCAAACCCTGCTGCATCTCAGAAAGCCTGCCAAATGAGGAGAGCTAAGACCAAGGTTCTATGTCATCTGAGGGATGTCCCTGGTCACCCCCTTGCAGGGCATAATAAGTAGGTCAGTGGGGGGACTGTGGCCTTCTAAGAACTCAATCTTGTGGGATGGATATAGTTGCCCAGGCCCTGCAGAGAGCCACTGAAGGCTAGGTCCAGTCAGGATGAGTGTCTACTAGAGAGCTAGTCAATCCACTACTGTTGGTCTTCCCAGAGGAGGATGGACCACTCAATTGTATTTTTAATTCATTATGTTTTAAGTTTATAGTTTTGTGTTAGGCTGCATTCATAGCCATCCTGGGGTCCATGTGGCCTATGAACTGCAGGCTGGACTTGCCTGGGGGAGCATCTGCTAGTTCTAACATGGTGGGAGAGAGAACAATAGACAGACAGAAATAGATGGGTGAATGGACAGACCAACAAACAGGAGAGTGAGATAGATGGAGTCTGTCTTAGTCACTGTTCCATTACCATGATGACACGTCACGGCAGAGGCAATTCTTATAAAAGAAAGCATTTAATTGGGGGCAGGCTTACAGTTTTAGAGGCTTAGTCCATTTTCATCATGGCAGGGAGCATGACGGCTGGCAGGCATGCTGTTAGAGAAGAAGGAAGTGGAAAGCTACATCCTGATCCCCAAGCACAGGGAAAACCTGGGCCTGGTTTAGGCTTTTGAAACCTCAAAGTCCGTCCCAGCGACACACTTCCTCCAGCAAGACCACACCTCCTAATCCTTCTAATCCTTTCAAACAGTCCTGCTCTCAGGTGACTGAGCATTTGAATATATGAGCCTATGGCACCATCCTTATTCAAATCATCGCAGAGTCTGAACTCTGCTAGACAGTAGTGCCGTTCCTGTACCAGGCAGTAGCGGCGAAGTGAACTGGCAGAGGGGACAAACTAAGGAGGACCGAGCAGCTCAAATGTCAGTGTGTGGGAGGGGCATTTCCCCGGGGTCAGGATGTGAGTCTTCCCTGGGTGGGTGCTATGGAGAAGCGGCTTTTCATTGTAGTTAGGTTCGTGTCCCTGAGCCTTAGTCTCCTCCTGTCCCTCTGTGAGACCCAGTGAGTGTGGTTCCTGAGGCGGCCCCAGAGACCAGTGTCCGAACTTAGATGGAGGTGAAGTATGGTTTGCATCTGTCAGTGCTTGGAAGAGCTAGTTGGAGCAATAAGGTCAGCAGTTGGTCACAGGGGCTCAGGAAGCTACAGAGCTGTGGGTACAGAGGCTTGGGTGTGGGTAGGGAGGGCCTGGAAGCCATCCAGTACTCCTGGGGTCTGGAGGTGAGAAGTATCAGTCCACCGGTCAGGTGAGGCCTTTGAACATATGAAGGTATACTGAGAAACCCGTTCCTTTGCTGAGGATGTGTCTTAGGTAGGGTTCCTATTACTGTGAAGAGACACCATGACCACAGCAACTCTTATAAAGGAAAACATTACATGAGAGCTGGCTTCCAGGTTCAGAGCTTTAGTCCATTACCATCATGGCCGGAAGAATGGTGGTGCGAAGGCAGACATGTTGCTGGAGAAAGTACCTGAGAGACCTACATCTTAGAGAGCGAGCGCCATTGGGCCTGGCTTCAGCTTCTGAAACCTCCAAGTCTACCCCCAGTGACATACTTTCTCTAACAAGGCCACACCTCCTAATGGAGCCACTCCCTACCTGACTGCTGCCTCCTGGTGCTGCACATAGCAGAGAGTGTGAGCGTGTGCATCAAAACTGACTTCCCAGCCTAGACAAATGGCTGCGCTTGGGCTTGAGAGCCTCTAAGTGGTTTAGTTTAGAGGTTCAGCAGGAGGTTAGCTTTTCAGTTTGGTTTATTTATGAAGCCGGGGGAAGGCTAACAGCTTGGGGGCTTCCTCCAGAGTTCGATGTCCTAGAGTGTAGGGGAGGCCACTTCATTGCTCCCCCACTGTACAGACATGGGGGTGGGGTGGGGGTCCTTGAAATGTGGCCTTTATTTTGTAACAAAGCAAATGTTTTAATGTTTTCTTTCCTTCAACAAATAAATACTGGCTCCAACATATGTCTGAGGAAGACTACAAAAATAAACCCAAATCCTGGTGACTAACGGGAGGAAATGACCTTTAGTCTCCCCCAAAGTCAGGTCCCAGGGAAGTCACAGAACTTAGGCTCACTGTGGATCCCTGGAAAACCAAGACATTCCTGTGTTTTTGTGAGGTTGAGTTTTTTGTTTTGTTTTTTCCTCTGACCCAGGAGTTCTGGTAAAGTGGGAATCTGGTGTCTGGTCCTCCACTCTTGGCTGCAAAGAATGGTTCTGTACCAACGTAGTGCCATGTTTAATCTATACTTCAAAAACATACATGACTGTCACATTGGTTCCCTCCCCCTCCACACATACCCACAGCTTCAGCCAATCCTGTGACACGGTGTGGGGTTAAGGTGGGCTTTCCAAGCCAGCGCAGCTGTTTGGGACCCTTGTGCAGTGAAGAGTGTTGCCCTTTCTGTTCTAATGCTGAGGTCCACAAATAACTCACAAAAGACAGGCGGACAAGAAGGGCATACAGATTTAGCTTAAATTTTATGTGCTTGGATGCTTTCCAGACAGTAAGTGAAAATCCAACGAAGTCCAGACACTTGGCCCCACAGACCATCTTAATAGAGAGTGCTAAAACAGTTGGAAGCCCTAGGCTAGGGACAGGGAGGTTAGGCTCCTGGGGGTGGTGGACTGTGGGAGTGACTGGGAAATGTGTGCTGGATAAGGGCCATTGGTAAGGTCCTTCCTATCACAGACATCACTGTTTCTCCAGCAGTGGGAACAGAGGCACACAAGGAAGATATGCCCCGATGGTGACAAATAGGTGGACAGGGCTCCTCCTGTGCCTGCTCAGTACTGTTGCTTCTCAGGAAGCCTGGAAACCTGCAGTTTGTTGTCTAATGGAGCTATGAGGGCCCAGGACAGAATCCCACAGTTGCTAAGGGTGTTTCCAGTTATTGGGGTGCCACTTAGCAGTCCAGTTAGTTAGTGGAGTGCCTGTCCAGTCTGACATCCAAGTGTCCTTTGTTCCTAACCAGTCAACACAGAGCTCTGCCTTCCTCCCATTCAGTGGGTCACAACATAGTCCTCTCCCCTCCCTGCCAACTGGGTACCCCCTGCTTAACAACCAATCAGGCAACAAGTTAGTCTACCTCCCATCCAGTGGATAGGGTTAGTTGGCACTTACTCGGTCAACCACACCGACCCTCCCCTTCAGTCCAGTCAGTGAATGGCACCATCCCTTCCATCACCAATCAGAACCTCCTCCTCTATCTAGCCCAGCACTTCCTGGACAACTTTATCCAGCTCCATGACTCCAAGGTTACCGTCACCCAGCCCTGAGTCCTTGTGTGTATGCCTGATGTTAGAGTGGATGTGTCAAACAAGCTCTCAAGCACAGCTCTGTTCAGACACTGGTACCTCTATGACAAAGTTGTGCATGGGAAGCAAACATGAATGGTGAGTTCATTAGGACTCAGCAAATCCACCGCGGGCCCTCGGTGGGCTTCCCTGCAGCGAACAGGACAGCACAAAGATGCACCTGTTCCTTCTGCAGGCTAGAGGTGTGCCCGTGCATAAGTCATGTCACACACCAACCATACACACATGACCACCTCACACATACCTTACAAATGCACTTCACAATCTACCTCATACACCTACCTTAAACATATACATCATACAAAATCTCACAAACATACCTCACACTCACTTCACACACCTCACACATAAACCTCACACACAGCTACATCATATACACACCTCACACATAAACCTGACACACATACCCATCTCACATATACTTACATACACACATACTCCACATACCCATCTTACACACATGCCTCACATACCCACTTCACATACACATCACATCTCACACACATACCCACCTCATACATACCTACCCATGACTCCTCAACATCCACCTCACATCCACCTCACATCCACCTCACATCCACCTCACATCCACCTCACATATGCCTGCCACACACACACACACACACACACACACACACACACACACACACGCACGCACGCACACACACACACACGACATGCCTACCTTACATGCACACCAATGCTTGTCAGACATGTACAGCCCCAGCTACTTCTTTGCCTTGAAACATATAGTGACTGCAACATCGGCCCTGTAGATGCTGAATGCTCTTGGCCCACACATGGTCCCAGAATGTGGTTCCCAGAACTTCTCAAACCAAGAGCCGGTATTTCTTGGACTTCTGCTGTTACCAGTGACTCAAAAACATCAAAGTTGCTTTTGTAGAAGTCAAAGCTCCATCTAGGGAAGTGAGCAGAAGCCAAGAAACTTGCTGGTGATGCCAGGTCCCCACTGATCATGAGAGAGGCTGACATAAAGGCTGAGCTAGGGCTCAGAGCCACGCCTGCTAATTGGGAAGTCTGCTAAAGTGATTTCCTTTCTTTTTTTCTATTTTGTAATTTGAGGACGGAAAAAGTACGGGAAAGAAAAAAGTTAATGTTCAACTCCTCCAGTGTGGACTCCACGAGGAAGAAGTGAAGTGGAGACACCGTGGTGGGAAGAGGGATGTAGACAGGAGGAGAGGGGAAATGGAGGACTAGAGAGGAAATGCATCCCTGCTACGGCACACAGGTGTCATCCTATCTGCTCTCCGCAGGGGGGTGACTGCCAGGAGCTGTGTAAGTCCTTGTGAGTAGCATCTGCTTCTTTCTACCTGGGCAGACCCAAAGATTTATGGCAGCCTGTAGGGTGGGAAAGGGACCTCCAATTCCCCCCAAGGCAGCCCACTGAGGACCCCTTTGAGGTCAGATTATTGAACCTAACATACCAATGGTGTGACAGCAAGAAAGATAACCTGATCAAGGGCCCCAGCGGGGGTGGGAGGGTAGGGGGACCTGAGCAGGGACCCTCAGCATGAGGTGCTAACCATGGATTCTTAGGAGGACAAGGGCTTGGTTAGAGCTCATCTGCAGAGCGGGTTGGAGCATTCACCAGAGGAGGATGGTCTAAGCCAGGGGACCTTCAGGAGGAGGGGCAGGAGATGACAATACCCTTGCCTGGGGAACCTGGGCCCTTCCCTGGTTATTTACTGAATCAAGTGGCTTCTCTGGCTTTGACATGAGGATCTGGTTACTCAGGAATGGTTCCTCTTCCTTTAATCCTTCATCCATCACAGAGATGCCCATAGGCAATGTCCACAGCAAAACCTTACTCCACGGATTTTGCCCATGGACCACTCTAGGTTATGTGGGATAATGAACACAGACCTTGAGGGGTTTGTAGGCACCCAGCTCTCTCAAACCTTTATTTCTGACCTCAGATCAAATTCTCAGTAGCCTACAAGGGGCAATCTCATGTGGAGATCCCAAGGGTTTCTGCCTTTAGAGTCTGTACAAAGGATGATGAAGGTAGAACCTGCTTCCCTATTAAGTGGGATATTTGTTAGACCTCATTTTGCAGGATGCTGTCTGGTGCTAGAGGGGCAGAGCTGTTCCACACCTATCAGAACAGCAAGTGAATGCTATGTTTCTAATGCCTATCCTTTGGTGGATGGGGGGTGCACATCCTCCCCAGCAAGCTGGGAATGCAGACTGGAGCTTACTTCCTGGATCCCATCTTTGTGGGATTTGATTCCTCTATTTCACATTGGCCAAGCTGCTTGACTGTGGAAATGTCAGAAAACCTCCAGGCTTTGAGGGAGACCAGCAGTTAACCTGCTCCCTCCCATGCCTCTGTCACTACCATCAGACCATGCCCAGGCTAGTCTGAGGGAGGAGAAGGAGTGAGCATAGCCATGTGAGTCACCAGTCAACCGGCCCTGAATGTGAACGAGCCCAGACAAGACCACAACAAATACGAAGATGTGTCACACGTCCCAGAGCTGGCTGCTATAGACAGACGGACCCTTTGGCAGGAATGGACAACTGCTGCTTCCAAAGGAGGCGGAACTAATGGCTAGCTTTAACAAGACTGCAGAACTAGATCTTTAGAAAGTACTGAAAGAAAGTTCCAGATGGATTTTTTTTTTCTTTTCTTTTTTGAGACAGGATTCCTCTATGTAGCTTTGTAGATCAGGCAGACCTTGAACTCACAGAGATCTGCCTGCTCTGCCTCCCAAGTGCTTGGATTAAAGGTATGTGCCACCACTGCCTGATTTGACTTTCGTGAGGTTTTTAATTAATCAAACTGTTTAGTTACATATCTAACTAGGAGTCACCATATAGCCTTCATTAGGCCCTCTGTGGTATCATCATTAAACCAAGACACTACATTTGATGCAATCAAATGACACTGTTGGAATCCCCAGTCATTTGCCTGTGTCCTCTGCTCCAGGATGCCTAGTTGTATTTTGCCAAGTGTCTTTCATGGCCTTGATACTCTTTTTGATGGGGGAATTGGGACAGGGTTTCTGTGTATAACAGTCCTGGCTGTCAAGGAACTTGCTTTGTAAACCAGGCTGGTTTTGAACTCACTGAGATTTCCCTGCTTCTGCCTCCTGAGTGCTGGAATTAAAGGTGGGCTGCCTTGATACTCTAACTAAAGAGCTCTCGGCACAACCCTGCAAAGTCCAACTGTTCTGTCCAGTGCCTCCCAGGGTTAGACTGGGGTATGAACTTCCAGTAGGAACTATAGGACAGTGTCTTTCACATCACATTGGACATGGCCCAGAGGTCACAAGGACTTATTACTGATAGCACTGGTCATGGCCTTTTGGGTGAGGTGGTACCCTCCCAGTTTCTCCTGCATAAGTCCCTGTTTGCCTTTTCATCCTGTTGATAAGAAGTGGGTCACTAGGGCAGGAAGCTAAGTGTTATCTCCTAGAGACAGGAAATAGAGCACGTTTATACTGAAGCCATGCAAATGTTCTGCCTTTCTTTGAAAGTTCTACCTACTAACTTTAGCATTCATCCATAAGTCTTGACTACAACAGTGATGGATGTTTCCCTCACTCCTTTAAATGCATCAATTCAAATGTTATTGCCATTAAGTTTTCCCTTTCTCCTCATTCATTCTGTGATAATGGGATTCAACATGGACTTTGCAGGAGTTCATTTTATTCTAAGGACTGTAAGTAAACAATATCTTTTTTTGTCTGTAACTATGTATCTTCTTTCCAGCAAAAGAATTCATCAAATAAGACAATGAAGCCGTTCTGACAAACAAAAGGAAAAAGAATTTGTTTCTGATAGAAAATGAAAAGATATCCCTGAGGCAGAAGCATACACCAAAAGAAACTTGGCTCTGGAGCCATGGTCAGTGGCTAAAAGTTCTGTTCCTGTAGAGGACCTGAGTTCAGTTCCCAGCACCCACATTGGGTGGCCCACAGTAATTCCAACTCCAACTCCAGGACTCAGATGCCCTCTTCTGGCCTCCTCAGGTGTTCACACACACTTGCGGCGCGCGCGCGTGCGCACACACACACACACACACACACACACACACACACACACACACACGAATAAAATGAATAAAAAATAAACCTGGAGAACAATGCAGAACAGGGAGTGTACAGTGCTAACTGAGATCAGTTTTCAACCTGTGATGGTGACCCCTTTGAGGGTATCCTGCATATCAGGTATTTATATTATGTTTCATAACAGTAGTAAAATTACAGTTATGAAGTAGCAATGAAATCATTTTATGGTTGGGGGTCAGCGCAACATGAGGAGCTGAATTAAAGGATGGCAGCATCAGGAAGGTTGAGAACCACTGTGTTAGAGTGTTTGCCTCATATGCACAAAGTCCTGGATTCAATCTCCAGCATGGCATAAAGCAAGCATAGTGGTGCACACCTGTAATTCTAGCACTTGGGAATAGAGGCGGATGACTAGAAGTTTGGTGTCATTCTTGGCTGTATACCTAACTAAGATACCCTGTCTCAATTAAATTAAACACATGAGCAGAGCACGTGGAAGCAGCATGCTCCATTGCTGTGTACACTTATTTAGTGGCTCAAACTTCTTCCCTTATGCTTCCGTACAGTGAGTCCATGTGAGCAGCTGGGGTTGTTATTCAAGGCCTCTCACAGCCAGAGTCAAGGATCCACACAGCTGGATATAGACGCCCTGGAAGACTCACCCTGAGATTCTTCCAGGTCCCACCACAGTGGTTCTGGTTTCCTTGTGGCTACCAGCCTGG
Source organism: Phodopus roborovskii (assembly GCF_943737965.1). Classification (NCBI taxonomy): domain Eukaryota; kingdom Metazoa; phylum Chordata; class Mammalia; order Rodentia; family Cricetidae; genus Phodopus; species Phodopus roborovskii. The sequence goes on from NW_026126434.1 coordinate 23,017,251, forward strand.
CTTTTGCTTGAGGAGACCGTGCACATTCCTCATCACCATATCCTCCACTCCAAACCAGGAACACCTACAGAGACCTCCTCATGCTTCCAGCTCAAGATGAGCAAGTGCACTGCCTGTCTTAGTTAGGGTTTCTATTGCTGTGATGACACACCATGACCAAAGAACAAGTTGGGGAGGAAAGGATCTATTAATCATATACTTCCATATATCTGTTCATCACTGAAGGAAGTCAGAGCAGGAGCTTAAGCAGGGCAGGAGCCTGGAGGCTGGAGGCAGGAGCTGATGCAGAAGTCATTGATGGGTGCTGCTCACTGGCTTGCTCCCCATGGCTTGCTTACCCAGCTTTCTCATAGAACCCAGGACCACCAGTCTAGGGATGGACCCACCCACAGTGATCTGGGTCCTCTCCCATCAATCACGAATTAAGAAAATGCCCTACAGCTGGATCTCATGGAGGCATTTTCTCAAATGAGGCTCCCTTTCAGATAACTTTAGCTTTAGCTTGGGTCAAGTTGACATAAAACTAACCAGCACACTGCCCTTCATCTCATGGGTTTGGGTGGGCCCTGGGTAATTTTGTAGGCTCTGGGGACTAAAACGAGGGCATAGGGCATTGTTCTACCCACAGCAGGAACAGAATTAACTTTCAAAGTTCCTGGCATTGTCAGACAAGAAAGTAATAGTTCTTAAAAGTTAGCCTCTTAAAAGTCAAGGGAGCCTGCCATGTCTAAGCAACTGTTAATAGAACAATGAAAGCAGCTAGTAAGCAAACTGTGGGAATGTGGAATAATGACAACATTGAAAAAACTTAAAAGAGAATCACAAAAGAGAGGAAAAGAACCGGGAAACAAGAAAGGAGCCGTTACCCCAGTGCTGGGAATTACATTAGACAAATGACACACTATACATCAAAGACTGACAGCTGCATTTTAAAATGGGAAACAAAAGCAAATGAACGTTCAGAAAGGAGTAAATGACAGGGATGCAGAGGTGCACCCGGTCCTGTCAAAGAGGGTGCCCAGCTGCTAGACAATGTGTGAGGAAGGTAGCTGGCTGTAAGATATCACAGGGGCCAGTTGGCAGACAAGGTGCTAAGTAGATTGAACATCTGTAGGGACACTATGAACCCAAGTACTTCCTCCTTCTTCCCCAGTCTCTTTACCCTCTAAAGGCAAAGGGTGAAACAAGGAATGTACAATGTAACACAGGAGGAACTGGTCAGACAAAGGAAGCCAGACTACCCATAGGATCTGCCCGCCTGCATAAAGGAAAGAACTGACCTTCATATGTGTGCCATGGCATGTGCTCACATGCATGTACACATGTATATCACAATAAATAAATGCAAACAAGACACTTTAATGTGACAAAGGAAAGGTATAATCATGGCCTCTTCATCAGACCTAGAACAGTGCACATCAAACCATGTGACAAACAAGAACTCAGGCTGAAGGCAGCTCAGTGTGCGGGAATAGATGGATGAGGCCCAGGGTTCCATCTTAGAATTACAGGGGTGCGGGGTGAGGGCAAGCATTTCAGTTATCAGAGAACCCTATCAAGAAGATGAAAATCAGAGATGTTGGAGTACATGCCATCCCCAGAATGGACAGTGGGTTAGTGTAAAATGTATGGAGATTGTTCATGTCAGTAAGACACAGATTCAAGATACAGGCTTAGCAGTCAGGGCCCAGTGTAGCATTCCAGGGAAGGCTTGACCCCACTGATCCCCCTCGACCCAGAAATGAAAATTAAACCACGAGCTACTTCTCAGCAGCAAGGCCAAAGGGAAAAATTCTCATTCAAAGTGTCAGAAAGATGTAAGGACGTGGGATCTTGCACATTGCTGACAGAAGGCAGGACCATTGTCAGCTGTATCATCCACACTGAACTCGGTTGTAAACACCTTAATGCACAACAGGAACGTCTCAAAGTGGGCTGGGCTGGGTAAGCAAACAGAACACTTGTGGAACAACATAGAGGCATCTCCATATGAGTATAAACAGCTGACCCAGGGATGTCTCAAGAGGTCCTGTCTCTCCTGCTCTCCTGTGTATGTGTGTGTGTCCTTCTCCATCTCTATCTCTGTCTTCATCTTCCTGCCCCTGCCTGATTCTATCATTCGGTCTTTTTAAAAAGTATTTTTAACTGTGTGTGTGTGTGCATTGTGGGGTGTGTGCATTTGAGTATGGGTGTCCAGGGAGGCCAGAGGGATTGGATCCCCCTGCAGGTGGAGTTACTAGCAGTTGGGAACAGCCTGACATGGGAGCTAGGAGCTGAACTCTGAACTCTGAAAAGCCAGTAAGTGCTCTTAACCAGTGAGTCCCTCAGGGCTTCTGTTTTGTCTTTTTTCATGTCTCTCTCCGTGCTTCTGTCTCTGTGTGCATCTCTGTCTCTCTCTGGTCTCTCCTCCCTGTCTCTCTCCCCCATCTCTCTAATTGCTGTCTACCTCTGTCTCCATGTTTCTCTCTGTCTCTCTCATCTGTGTGTGCCTGTGCATCTCTCTCTGTGTGTGTCTGTGTATCTCTGTAATCTTTCAGTGTCTCTCTGTTTCTCTCTCTCTCTGATGCACGTGTGGATCTTGTGTTACTTTTCTTACACTATGACCAAATACTGGACAGAAACTACTTAAAGGAGGGATTATTTTGCTCTTGGTTTCAGAGATTTAGTTTATGGCTACTTATTCCCCTAGTGCTCAGGCAGAGCATCATAGAAGTGAGAATGTGTGGTGGTGGCCATTGCTCACCTTATAAAAGGCAGGAAATAGACAGTCAGTAGGGATCTACTTCCTGAACTTCCTAGGTCCCACCTCCTAATGTTTCCATCCCAAATAGCATCACCAGCTGGAACCAGCTTTCAAGGCCTGAGCCTATGGTGACACCTGAGTCAAACTGTGCCCTGAAAGGAAGTGGTCCTCTTTTTCTCACCCCTGGCTCTACCATATAGCCTGGCCCAGCCCTGGCCTGTCATAGCAAGGATGCTGGAGTACACACCCTGTCACCTGTACAAGCCAGTCCACAGAGACTGACACACTGTGGGATCTGGCTCAGCCTTTGCAGAGTGAATTAAGGAAGGGGGTGGAGCCAGAGCTTGGCCAGCTTTGCTGCTGGCCCATGAGTGGCTCTTTGGGACCCTGCTGAGTCATACCTTCCTGTGGCTTGCATTTATTTTTAATTGTATGTTCTGAACAGATGGAAATTTCTTGGCTGTTGGGAGTGAAACTCTGGATATTTGGGAAATACATCCAGAAGGAAGTGGCTGGGATATGACTCATGCAGCCCTCTGAACCCCAATGGGGTAAGCAGACTCCAGTAATTCCTGCTCAGCTGCAGCAAAGTAGCTGGGCTAAAGCCCAGCAGTGGGTGGGAGGGTCCAGGGTAGGGGGGTCCAAAGCTGGACCTGGCTTTGTTCCTTCCGTGGAGCACCTATGACACTGGCAGTGTCATCCGAATGGGTTGACACAGTTACCCACCCATTTGTGCTTTAATCAATTATATGCGCCCCAGGCACCCATTCCAGGAAGAAGATGACCAGCTATTTTAGACAGGTTAGGGAGAGCTGAAGGGACAAGGAGGTGACCAGTCAAGCTCTCTAACCAGGAAATCGGTGCAAAAGCTGGATAGGAGGGTTTGAAGTTTGGGGTAGAACTGCCTGAGAGCAAAGAGAGCTGTTTAAGGAGGAAGCCGGGGCCAGGCCTGGAGGTGCACACCTGAACTCCCAGCACTGTGGAGGCTGAGGCAACAGGGTGAGCCTTGTCTGGGACAGGAAATCAGGGATTTCCATCCTGCAGTCATCTTGGAGAGGTGCAAGTGAGTTGCAATTTGATCTGGCCCTAGAGCGGTGTCCCCAACAGCAATGACCACAGGAGATAAGCCACAAGGGACCTCATGAGTGATGGCAAGACCCTACTATGAGGGGAGGGGGGACAATGTCTCTCTCTCTCTCTCTTACACACACACACACACACACACACACACACAGAGAGAGAGAGAGAGAGAGAGAGAGAGAGAGAGAGAGTACTCATGTGGGAGGGACTACACCGCCCTAGGTAGAGTGAAGAAACAGTGGTAGAAAAAGAGAAAAACTTCTGTCTTCAGTATCTTGACAAGAATTTGGGGCTGGAGCAAAAACCATTTTTCCCCCAACACTCATCTCTCAAGGTAGACTGCCTGGAGTTTAGAGCCTACAGGACCCGGGAGCAGGATATTCCTCCTCCCTTGGGGTAGACGACCATCCACCAGCTTGTATCTCTTCATTCCCTGGGTCTCACATAAACACGAGCGTTCTAGGCCTGTGGTCTCTTGCACTTGGCAGCTTTTGCTCACATGAGACACGGCTACTGTTCTGTAGGGTCCAGAGAAGGAATTATGACAGTTGCATTTTCAGTTTTGAAGGATGGAGTTCATTAAACTGGGCCCTCAAAAATATCCAGCAGAAATGGACTGGGTCCCCATGAGGGCAGACAGGTGAAGTCACCCCCAGAGTTCCAAGCAGAGCAGAGTTCTCTCAGGTGAGGCCTCCAAGTTAAAGAACAGACAGACAGAGGTGATGTCACTAAACTCACACCCTCCAGCAGAAACTGACTGGGGAAGTCCGGGCATCAGCTGGCATTCCCCACTGACCTTTCTCCCCATGGTTGAGCTTATGGCTGAGCTTCCTGTAGCTGACCTGCATTCTATGCCATGGGATAAAAAATGGTCACCTTGGTTAGAAATGGTTCCACTTCCAGCTGTCCTCGAGGGCGCTGTTTTACTCTTGGGCTGTTTTGCTATTCTCTTCCCTCCACACCACAGTTAGAGGGACCTTGGAGGATACTTTGAGATAGATATGCTTGGGTATGAAATGAGGGGAAGGGACAACTCCACTTCTAGAGCTAGCCTCTCAGTGAGTTCAAACAACACGTGATGATTGATGTAACACAGATTACAGCTTCCTGGGAAAACCTCTGGTGACAAAGGAATCCCTCATCATCAGCTTTTCGTTCTCTGTCCACTTCACTCCCTGTCCTTCTGGGTCAAGGTTCAACCAAACAGAAAGAACTATTGAATCAGGCTCGGCTTTCACATGGGAGACTTCAGGGCTAGGTAGGTGAGAACCCAAGCTCACCTGGTGGCTTTCAGGAAGAATGCTGGGTTCTGCTTGCCCCTTCCTGCTTCCTAAGGCGGCTTCCTCCAGTCCAGGGCTGTTGCAGCGCACAGGCCCTTGAGTGTGTTTCCAAGTGTGGAGGAAAGTTCATACAGAACAGAAAGGAGGAGAGAGACCAGACCCACCCCACCCTGATCCTCTTGGTACCTTGCCGGCTTCTGCAAAAGGCCAGCAGGGGATTTGTGTGGGTGTGGGGAGGTCAGTGGTGCTGCCTTGGGGAGAGGAGGCTGGATGCAAGGTTCGAGGCAGCTGGCAGCACTCCAGGCTCAGAGGAGGGTCAGTGGGGCCTGGGAACACAGTGGCCCTAGGGGGTGACTCAGCCCCAGCTGGTAGGGGAAAGACACACACAGCTAAGCCCTTCTGCAACTGTACTATAGGGCTGGGTAAGATGGCCTGGAAGACTAACAACCAATCTGGCTCCCTGCCCACATCCCAGCTCTGTGGGAACCCTTTTTGCCCATCCCAAACATCTGGAGGCTTCTGCTGTCCACTGTTGCTTCCAGCTGAGCACAGCTGAGGTACTTTCTCTATGGCTCCATGCCTGCTGCATCATCCCAGGTGTACCATGTCCCAGCCACTCGGAGTGTGTATGTACAGGTGTGTGCAATTGTGTGTGCTGTGAATATATGCCTTGTGAAGACTGTTGGCCCTCGGTTGGTTCCCAGGCCAGGTTGTAGGTGGCTATCCTGCTCTGAAGACACTTTATTTTCTGCCCCATCAGACACTTTCCTAGGACTGTTATCTGTGATCTTGGCAGAGGGCTGGGAAAGGAAGGTGGCCTGGAGGAGATGCCTGCTGCCAGGCATTGCTGAGGACATCTCAGGGTGTCTGTGTACCTGTCTCATGTGGGGCTTGAATATCAGATAGCCAAATGTCCCTGAATCTGGTTCACAGCTAGTCCAAATTGTTCAGCTGCCCCTGGAGATAAGGCGGCACAGGGCAGAGTCACCGTCCCCAGGCTCCCATGAAGCATTGCCAAGGGGTGCATTGAGAGGCACGCCAGCGGGCAGGGATAGAGCTATGCAGTCCAATCCTTCGGAACAAGTGGAGTAGGAGGTGGGAAGTACCACTGTCCCCATGTTCTGGGACACCAGCTCTCACCAAGGCCTTGACAATCAGGGACACACAACCAGCACAGTGCCTGTGGCAGCCCTTCGTGGAGAGGGATAGGCTCCTAGCTGAGACCTACAGAACTGGGAGTGAAGGAAGATTAGCACAAGACTGATCATAAGTTTCTAGATAGTGGCCAAGACAGGCTCCATGCCTAGAGCTCAGGCTGGAAGAAGCAGCTACCACACTCCCCCCCAACCTGGGGGCCGGGGTACCTTGACCAAACTATCTTCTGCTACCATCTTTCTGCAGCCCATAAAGAAAATAGGAACTAAAATAGGATCAACTCTCAATCCAAAAGCTTCATTCAGCAAAAAGACGAGGGAGGAGCTCTAACTTCAACTCAGAAGGTCCCCAACAGCATCCCAGGAAGACTGACTCAGGCAGCAACTACTGCCAGCACCTCGGGCCCACCGCTTGCTGAGTCAGGTCTTCCCCACCCAGGCACTGTCTTTCAGGGCCCCAGGAAGAGTCCCTGAGAGTAAAACCAACAAGGCTCACTAACTAGCCTTGGCAGTCTGCCTCCATCTAGAGAGGACGGAGAGATGCTGAAAGGAAATCACGGGGTCTCTTAAATCTTTCTCAGGGAGAAAATGTTCCTGACAGGAAGTCTGCAGGACACACAAGGAACCAGAGCACACGCCCCTCCAGCTGAGGAGGCCAAGCATGTCTTGACCATCACTCCCATTAGCAAAGACAGCAGACTTCCTTGAAACAGAACATCGATAACAACAAAGACGAAAAAACCAAAGAAACCCCACAAAAACACATTTGCCCAAATCGCAGCTTCGGAGTGCTTCTGCTCAGGAAAGGGGGGTACGGAGGTGATCTGATGGAGCCTGCACCCCACTGCAGGCAAAACTCAGCTGCAGAAAGTTCAGCCTCCATCCCAGACCCAGGCACCAAGTGTTCTAGACGACTGATGGCCTCTGGTACCTGTGAGGCTCCATGAAGGGCAGGCATGAGCTCAACAATAGTCAAGATCTGACCTGTGAAGCTGGGGTCAACCGCGGTAATTTCTAAAACACGGTAAGCTTTCTCTGAGAAATGGGAGGAAGGACCAGGGCTTTCCTCTACATCCAAACTCAGGTCAGGAGTCTCAAGGAAGAAAAACAAAAAAATTAAAAGAAATTTGATGAAAAATACCTCCCCCCCCCACCCAAAAAAAAATCCAAAACCTAAACCTGCAGCTTCACTTAAAGTCACAGCAGGACACATGGGGAAGGAAAGGGACAAATCAAAAAGCACGCTTTCACTGCTATGGAGTCACAGTGTACTCCTGAGGTTCACACTGGCCCCATGAGGATGTTCTCACTTCAGCCTCTGCCAGGGACCCCAGGCCTTCCTTGGCCCCCAGCAGGATGCTCCCACAAGGGAGTATCTCCTGATGACATCCTCGCCTGAGTGTCACCATGATCTTCCCTTCCCATGGGGAGCAGGCCCCACTAGGCTCTCCACCATGCCCTGAGTCCTGGTGTCAGCCAGCAGTCCAGGACCTAAGGGTGTGGCCGCTGCATGTGAAGTTCCCATCCAAGGGAGATGTGGCACTCCCTTCCCTATTGCCAGAAAGGTCACTGGCTGGGAGAACTGTCCTGAGCCAGGCTCTCCATTGACTTCCCTGGTGTTCCGCTTTCATTTGTACCACTGTGATAAAATACCCCGGTAAAAGCAACTTAACAGAAGGGTTCATCTCAGCTCTCTTCCAGGTTAGAGTCCCCCTCGTTGCAAGGAAGTCAAAGCAGGAACCTGAAGCAGTAAATCCTATCATACCCACAGCCAATAGCAGAGAAAAAGAATGCAAGCGTGCTTAGTTAGTACACAGCCAGTTGTCTTAACCCTATGCAGTCCAGGAACTGAATTCAGGGAATGAAGCTGCCCAAAGTGGGCAGATCCTCCTATCAACGAATAATCAAGACAAATCCCAAAAGACACGCCCACAGCCTAATCTAGGAAATCCCTCTTTGAGGCTTTCTTCCCAAGTGATTATAAGGTGTGTCGAGTAGGCAATCAGAACTACCCATCATGCCGGGAAAACATGATGAAGCATTGGCCTGAGGGACTTATGGGGAGGTATCACACAGATTCCCCTCCAATCGGCAGTCTGTGACTCAGCTCCTCCTATTTTCTTCCACAATGGTATACACTCCATACTATACTGCCTTTTATGATAGCCTCATCTTCCTCTAGTCGATTAGGTGATACCTGGGGTGGGGGGCTACCATCTGCCCAGGGTATAGGGCAGGGCATTGGTGGACTTTCTTCTCCCGTAAATGCTGTGCCTGGGGTATCTTTGAGGGGTGCTATTTCACTTTTGAAGGGAGACCAGCTGGTCATGCCCACCAGGATCTTCATGAAGCATTGTCTGGGGCTCCAACCAAAAGTCATAGATGCTGGGAACAGCCATGAAGAAGATACACTGAGGGGCCAGGCATCTTGGGAGAGGAGTGCAAAACCATGGGTCCTCGAGGAGGGTGCCACCTAATCCCAGTTCCATCTCCAAAGCCCAAAGAGTCAGGGGCCTTTCACTGACCCCCTAGTCTCAAGAAGTCAAGAGAATCTGGGGCCAAGAGCATTCAGGGGTGTCTCCCACTCTGACCAACAGAGATACCAAGAGTGCATCCCTCAGCAGAGCAGTGGGGTGGGGCTTCAGCAGCATCCAGCCCCATCCCTGCTATTAAAGAGGTTAAGACCCAGCTCTTGAGACCCAGTTGGGGATCACAGAGAGACTCGAAGGTGAAGTGACAATTCAGAAGTGGTGCTGGTTAAATGGCAGTGCCAGGCCACCAGTCAAATCAAATATAATCTCTTGCATTTGGACATGCAGGGGGGCTTTAAGAGAGGTGCCTGTGACCCACAACCTGAGCCCTGCAGGACAGTGTTCTCACCAAGAGCCCAGCCAGAGAAAAGACTCCCACACCTGGCTCTTTCCCAGATCCCTAGAGTCTTCACTAAGTGTGTGCTGTCAGAGGACTGGCACCAGGAGCCTTCCAGGATGACTTGGGTGCCTACCATGAGACCTGCACTGATCCTTCTTGGTCAGATCCCTCTAAGGTGACCAGGACACTAAAAGCCAGCCAAAGTGTAGGGAGGCAAGGACCAACCCCCCATAAGGCCTGCATGTGGCATTGTCCTAGCACTTGGTCCCATGGACTCTGGCTCTAGCTCTTTGGAGTTGTCTGTGGTAGAAGGCTCAGACTAAGTAAGGCTCCCAGCTACAGGATTGCATCCAGGCCTGGCTTTGACTGGGAACAGTTGACACAGCCTGACTAAGCATACAGATGCCTTCCCCCTTCCCCCTGTCTCTTCTAAAGAGGAGTCTGTAACTGGAAACCAGGACCACAGGCAGGTCTTGGGTTGTGGAATTCCAGTCTGTGATGCAGGGTTTCTCTGTAGCTTTGGAGCCCATCCTGGAACTAACTCTGTAGACCAGGCTGGTTTGGAACTCAGAGATCCGCCTGCCTCTCCCTCCCTAGTGCTGGGATTAAAGGAGTATACCACTAACGCCAGGCTCATCCTTTTTTTTTTTTTTTTTTTTTTTTTTTTTTTAATTATTTTTATTTTACTTTATGTGCACTGGTGTTTTGCCTGCATGTGTGTCTGTGTGAAGGGGTCAGATCCCCTGGAGCTGGAGTTACAGACAATAGTGAGCTGCCAATAGCTGTGGGCGCTGGGAATTGAGCCCAGGTCCTCTGGAAGAGCAGCCAGTGCTCTTAAGTATGGAGGCATCTCTCCAGCCCCATGCCGGTTTCTTCTTAATCATCACTAATTTCTTAGCTCCAGCTGACCAGCATCAAGTATCCCCACAAAGCAAAGGTTCGGGTGTCTTGTTAATCACAGCAGATTCTTTAGCCCCAGCTGACCAGAACCAAAGACTCTCAACCCAAAATAGCAAATGTCCCTGATAGAGCCTTGAAGTGACTCAAACGTCCATCCAGAGCTTCACAAGCCGGGCCTCTGAGCCGCTCTCAGCACTCAGCTCTCCCAAAATCCCACGGAAAGCTCATCAAGTTTTGAACCCTCAATGACTCTTCTAGGTCAAAGTTCCAAAGTCCTTCCACAATCCTCCAGACAACACATGGTCAGGAGTGTCACAGCAATACCCCATGATCCTGGTGTCAATTTGTCTTATTAGGGTTACTATTGCTGTGATGAGACATCATGACCAAAAGTAACTTGGGGGCTGCTGGTGCGTGCCTTTAGTCCCAGCACTCAGAGAGGCAGAGACAGGTGGATCTCTGTGAGTACAAGGCCAGCCTGGTCTAAAAGTAACTTGTGGAAGAAAGGGTTTATTTCACTCACAGTTTCATATAACAGTTCATATTGATGAAAGTCAGAGCAGGAACTCAAACATGACCAGGAACCTGGAAGCAGGAGCTGATGCAGAGGCCATGGAGGATGCTGCTTACTGGCTTACTCAGCCTGCTTTCTTATAGAACCCAGAACCACCAGCCCAGGTGTAGCCTCACCTGAAATGATCTGGGCCCTCCCCCGTCAGTCACTAATTAAGAAATAGCCTACAGGCTAGCCTACAACTCCATCTTATGGAGGCCTTTTCTCAACTGAGGTTCCCTGCTGATGACTCTAGCTTGTGTCCATTGACAAAACTAGCCAGCACAAAGGGATATCAGGTTCCATAGGTCTCTATGGGAGTTCTAGAGTCTTAAGAAAGGATGTTCTTGGCCAGCTCCTCTATCTGAAATGTCTCTCTTCACACCTCTTACCCAGGTGTCTTGACACCCAGGATTGAAGACTGGGAAGCCACAGTACCCTGCATTCCTTAGGAGGGTCTACTTGCTTGGGAACCAGACCCCCAGACAGAGCTCATTTGGGGGTCCTGGGTCCTCTGGATAGTATGTGACAAGGGACAATGACAGTCTCTGAAGAAGGGGAGGGTGGTGCCGGCCAGAAGGCATCATTAACAAAAAGCCTAAAAGCCAAAACCCAAGCATGCTTCATTATAAAGAACATCTGATTAGGAAGAGAGGAGCGGCCCCCTCTTCGAGGGAGCGAAGGTCAGCTTTGAAAATATGCAGCTTCAGCATACTGCCAGCAAACAGCTCCGTGAACTTGGACTCAGGGCCTCCTTGCTGTGATTATGAACATATGGCTACTTCCCTTTGAAGGAAATGACTGTTTCTTTCTCAAGTTAACCCAACACACACACACACACACACACACACACACACACACACACACACACACACACAGAGCTTGTTTTAAAATAACAAGATGAAAAAGAATATTAAAATTACAGGAACAGAGAGGGGCTGTTCTGACTCTTCTTCCTTGTTAATTCTTTGCATTTGGGTCCATTTCTTCTGCCCCCCTCCCCCTATATCAGCGGTTCTCAATCTTTGGGATGAGGCTGGCCTTGAACTTACAGAGACCCACCTGCCTCTGCCTCCTGAGTGGTAGGATTAAAGGCACATGCCACCACCACCCTGAGGAAAAGTTTTATTTCTATCCTAAAGAGAATTATTATCTGTGACAAAGGGTATGTGTTTGGTGACTTCTCCACATTTGTTGAAATCTCATAGGATTATACGTGACATAGGTAGGATTATATATATCATATATAATAATATATAACATATGTATTCTTTTATTCTGCTACTATTGTGAATTGAAGATCTTTTTCAATAGTTAATGAAGCTGGCATTCCTGAGCTAAGTTATCCCCAGCTAGGCATATAAAGTCTGTTTTTTAGGTCCTGGTTCTCTTAAACTTCATGAAACATTTTGTGTCAGTGTTCAGGGGTTGTTTTCTTGTCTCTCTTGTTTTCTTATAACACATAATTTGGGCATGGCGTTGGGGTCATGTAAGCCCCCAAATGAAATGGAGGCTCCGAGCATCCTAAGCCTGTAATGGCAAGGAATCTCAGGCAGGGACTTAAGTGAGCAACCAGTATTTATCACCACACCCCCAGGAGGCTGAGAGCAAGCTGTTGCAGATTGAATTTCTCCAGAGGACTTTCTTCTGGGACTGCAGACAGTGTGGACTCCCTCTGTGTCTGTGTCCTGGTGCCTTCTTGTAAGGACTCTGACATTTTGGATCAAGGTCTGCTCTGATGACCTCACTTTAACTACATCATCTCTAGAGCTTCACCTCTAAATCAGTGTGTCAACCAGATGTATGTGAGCATGTGTGTGCCTGTGTGATGTTGGTTGTGTGTGCATGTGTGTGCCTCTGTGATAGGTGTGTGTGCATGCAAACACATGTACTGGTGTGTCAGTGTCCCGGCTCCACCACAGAAAGCACCACAAGCAGGTTTACACAACAGAGATTCTGCTGGGATCTCAGCCTGGGAGGAGGATGCATGGGGAGAGAGAGGCTGACCAAGCTCTGCTCTGGTCCTCCTGCTGCCCACTTCAACTGCCTGCCACCTTGCTGTTCCACGAGACACCCTGGTCTCTGCGTCCATTTTTATGTGGCATTTTTTCCTGTGTGACTTCTTGTGTCTGTGTCTTCTCTTTACATAGTCATGTGCATGGAGCTCACCCCAAGTCCTCATTTGAAACAGAATACATCTGGAAAGGTCCCATCTCCTGAGAAGGTCACATTCATAGGGTCAGTGTTGTGACTCCAGCATATGACACTGCCCAACCCACAACAGCATTGATGTGTACATGTACGCACAAGAATGTGTGCAAATGTCATGTGTGTGCATGCTTGGTATGTGTGCATGGGTGCTGTGTGTGATATGTTTGTGCCTATGTGTGCATGCCCTGTGTGTGCAGTGTGCATATGTCATGTGTGTGTGTGTTACATTATTCAACATAGAAGGCAATAGTGAATCCTGCTGATACTAATAGATAAAGAAATGGAGCCCATTGCAGGGACAGGACCTCAGGGACCAGGAGGCCTGGCAGTCACTTCCCCTCTGAGTGTCACTTACATATTGATGTCAAGGCACCTGAGCCAAGTGTTACCCACTGCAGTGGGAAGAGGCAAGGATGAGGGATGTGTGAACTTGGGCTAGGGGAGGCCATGGGCCAGGAGAGGCAGAGGAGGCAGGTAGGAGGACCAGTGGGTCAGGCATGGAGCTGCTGGTGGAGCACAGCTGGTCTCTGAGAACGGAGAGCACTAGTAAAGTGTGGGTAGGATAAGGTCAGCTGTCCAGTCTCTGCAGCTGGCTGAGAGGTAGCCTTCCTTTGCAGAGATCCTCGAGACACAGACCTTTGGCTTTCATCTCTCAAGCACCCTCCACACAGCCGTCTTTGATCAGCCCCCAGGCCTCCAATTCCCCAGCAGCTGGAGCTGAGCTGGAGAAGGGGATCTGGGCTGTGGCAGAATCTTGGTATAAGTTGCTACCTCCGAGGCTAGCCCATGGCCTCCAGCCAGCCCTGGGAAGGAAGTAGGTCCCAGGTGCCTGTATCTAGCAGGGTGTGGGGCCTCCTAATGTATGGAAAGAGGTCAGGTTGGGGCCATGCTGTCAGACTTTCCAGGGATGGGCTCCCATTATCTGTGTGGGAGGAAGGAAGTGGTCCTGGGAGGGGCAGATAAGCCCTCTACCCCACAGGAAGGGTGGGTGGTGCATGCTGCCCACCCCCCCCTCAGAATCTGTGGGCTCATGTTAACCCCAAGCTGGCTGTGGGGGAACAGACCCACCTAGCAGGGCCACACAGACAGATACACTCACAAACAAGGGGCTCTCACTTAGGACTTCTGGAGGAGATGGAGGTGCCCATCTTAGGCCCCTAAGCATGGACAGGTTGACAGGGGCAGCTGGGCAGGTCCTCACCGGCTGGCTCAGCTTCTCTGACACACACCGGCCAGTTCTCATCCAACACTTTTATGGCTTTCCATATAACTGCTAATTTGTGTTCCCATCCCTACTGGATCTTGGGTGTCCCGAGGCCACTTGCTGGCCTCTCATGGGTCTTCTCTTTGTAGAGTCCCCAGAGATCCCTGGCCTCCAGGTCTGCTGCCTGTCCTGAATCTGTGCTTGTCATGTTGGGCTCTAAACTTGAAGCGGCCACAGAGTGGGTGGCAGAGACAGAGAACAGCCCTCGGGGCTGACTGTCTACTCCAGCTCCCATCATCTGCACTCCAGAGCCACCAAGTCAGAAATCGGGAGAGGCAGCTCTCCCCTCTTTATTGGTCCTGGCTTATTTCCTGGTCAATTGTCCCTTAGGCTCCAAGAGCTTCAGCTTCCCACCCTGCTACTTGGTGCCTCCATATCAGATAAAAGCCTGCCCTTAAATTCCTTGATATTTTAAAGCAGTTATCTGCTAATTCATCACCAGGCAAATTGGCCTAGGCTGGTATCTGTGGAGATTAGACAGATTAAAAGCTAATTCTGGTTCCTCTAAGACCTGAGGGGAGGGTTAGGCAGACCTCCTTGTCCCCAGTACCTGGGTCAGGGGAATTCTAGCCTGAGACCTCCTCAGGAGCTCCTCAGGAGAAGGGACAGTGGGTGTGATGGAAGACATAGCCCAGCCTGAGGTTAGCACAGGTCCCTTCTTGTCAGTGCTAAAACCATTCTGGAGCAAGCCATGCCACGCAGTCAAGGAATCTAGACAGATGCACACACTCATGTGTGTACATGTACAGACATACACCACAGATATGGTATGCATGTAAATACACACATATGTACACATGTACAAGCTCACATATGTTCATGCTACAACTCATGTTTATGCACTCATGCATGTTGTATGTGTATATGTGATGAGACTCTGTGTGTGTGTGTTTGGCCTGAGCACACATCCATAGTATGTGCATGGGGAGGTGTGTGTGTACACGCATGTGCATTTTCAAGTTCAGGAGCCATGTCCTTGAACAGCATAGAGATGAACAGAAGCAAGCTGATTATCTGGAGCATTGAGAATGAGGCTGACCATGTTTCTTCCCTCCAGGGCCCTCGAGTTCCCAAGAGGCTCATTAGGGAAGATGGATGAGTCCTGGCAGCTGGAAGGCCTCTGAAGTCACGTGTGTATGAACACGTGTGTGTGTGTGTGTGTGTGTGTGTGTGCGCGTGTGTGTGTCTCTCTCTCTCTTTCTCTCTCTCTCTCTCTCTCTCTCTCTCTCTCTCTCTCTCTCTCACACACACACACACACACACACAGAGGCATGGCCTGCAGAGCTTGTTCCTGGCAGTTTCATGATGCTTGCTTCCTGGGAATTATTGACTTCATGAACACAGCAGGAGTGTAGGCTGTGGACAGATGTCCTCAGAGAAACCCACCAAACTCTCAGCTGAGGGCACACAGGTGCTGCTCCTAGCACAGGGGGGTGAGGCTTTGGCCTAGAGGCCTTCGGATTCCTATCCTGGGTTCATGAACTGGACACAGGGCCTGAAATCAAGTGGTTCTGAGCTAAGGCCCAGGAGACTTGGAGAACTGTGGGGACACATGCTCACATAGGTAGTAGAGGTAGTAGAGGGGACAGCAAGTCTTCATCACTCTGACCTCCAACCCTTATGTGGACATGGTAGGAGGTGTGGTTAGTTGGACAGTTGGTTAGACCATGAGTAGCTTCTACCCAACTGTCATCCCTGTGGCAGAATCAACAAACACACCACAGGGTATTGAGCTGGGCTGATCCATAACATAAATGGAGCCATGAGTCTGGGAAATGAGAAGTCCTTTCTCACCAGAGCACTACGTGAGTCTCCAGCATCCTCTAACATCTGCCCAGGAGCACCTGCACCGAGTCTTGTACCAATCACAGGGACCTTCTTTCTAACAGTTGTGCAACATCCCATTGTCTAGGTAAGCTGACATTCATTTACTGTCTTAGAATGTTACCAATCTTCACTCTGCCAATTGGGGTCCCCAATTGATCTCCCTGTATACACAAGTCACTCACTCGCCTCACCATGAGACCACTTTGGCACCCATTGCCTAGACTCTGTTTTATGTGGACAGTGACACTGTCCTGTTTGCCAGCAGGTCCCAGGCTCTGTATGTCAGAGGTCCCTCCCAACTCTCCCTTCTGGGCATGTCATTAATTCAACTTTCACAACCTGGGAGCTGGTTCTGCATGGCCTGATAGCTCCTTCTGTCTTTTAATGGGCTTTGTATGCTGTAGAGCTTTCTTGGCCCTTCTTCTGAATGGAGGAGTCTGTTGGTGGATGCACCCTGCTGAGTCATGTCATCTGCCTGGTGGTTGTAGCTGTGTACTACTGTTTTAGCATCTGGTGGCCAGGTTACCGTTCCCTTGCTTGGGTGACCAAGAGTGTGTCCCTTTACTCTCTGCACCATCACTCCCCTCCCCCATGCCAAAAATCCCAGGGATTTTTGTTGACTTATAGATCCATTTTTTCCTTACAATTTTTGTAATTTGCCTCTTAATGCTTGAAAATATGACATCCCTTCATTTATTTAAGTCTTCCTTCATCAACCTTAGTAAATATTTTGTAGTCTTCAAACTCTTTTGTGAGAGGAGATGAGCTAATGGGTAAGTGTGCTTGCTCTGCAGACATGAGAACCTGAATTCAAATTCCTGGCCCCCACATAGCAAGCCAGGCCTAGCTGCATTTTTTTGTGACCCCAGTATTGGGGAAACAAATCAGGTATGTCCTGGAAGCTCACTTGCTGGCCAGCCTAGCCGAATGGTGAACTTGCTGTTTGGTGAGAGACCCTGTCTCACAGTGGTAAAGAAGGACATTGAAGTCCTGCTATGGCATTGCACATGTTCATGAACTCACATGTGCATACCCCACAAATACACACACACACACACACACACACACACACACACAGATGGATCTTTTGTGATTCTTCGTTAGCTATCTGGTAGCTACCGATGCTGTTGAAATAGTGGCATTTTCTAAATGTTTGCTTCGAGTCTAACTAATGGTTAGCTTCTGTATGCTTACTTTACCCAGTGTCTTTGCCACACTCACTTTTTAAAAGCTGTTTCATTGAGAAATACTGCATAAACTCTAACCTCACCTACTATAAATAAAAATCGAGTGTTCGCTGAGCATAGTCACAGACCTGTGCAGCAAGCCTGCAGCCAGCCACAGGAGAGCTGTATCACCACACTATCCACACACAAGACAAACAGCCAAGCACCACCCCAAAGAGAAAGCAACCAGGACTTGTACCAACACTAAACTTACCTTTAATCTACAGGACTTATCTATAAATTCTTCAAATTTTCTACATACATAGGCAAATTCCTGGGCTTGCTGTTTTGGGGCCTGAAAAAAACAGATAGGAAAGACCGATAAACTGGGACCTGCTGGAAAAAGAGTTGGGTTTTCAGACCAGTTTACAAATCAACTGATATAAGCCCAGATACAATTGGTTGAAGCATGTGAACAGTTGAGTTTTAACCAAAGTTGCCGTCTCATCCCAGGTGTGAAAGATGTATGGGTATGGGTATTTTGCTTGCATGCATATATATGTACACCACATACATGTCTGGTGCTGTGGATCCCCTGGAACCAGAGTTATAACATGTGGGTGCTGGGAATTGAAGCCAGGTCCTCTAGAGGAACAGCTGATGCTCTTATCCTCTGAGCCATTTCTCCAGCCCCACTCCCAGTATCATCTTAAAGGCTATATCTGGAGTTTTTTTTTTTTTTTCCTCCCCTCCAGACACTGTCTACAGGGAAGGATGCTGCTGATGTAGCCAGAGAAGCAGTGCGCAGGCAAGCCACCATCCTTTGGCAATCCCCAGACAGTCCATTTGATCAAGCTGCTTTCCCAGCCTGGCCAGCCAGCACAGAGCTCACGGTGGGGGATAGTGAGCCACAAGTCAGCCCTTCCCTGGGTGCTGCTCCAATAGCAAAGCTCCTGCCCTCTGCAGACGGGCTGCTACAAACCTGAGGAGCCTGGATCAGTGAAGAGTATGAATTCTCTGTGAAGTATGTTCTCTTGGGCTGGCGTGAAATAGGGAGGGAGAATCTCTGTGGAAGGAAGGTGCCCAGCATGCCATAGAGGACCTCTCCTTTCCTTCCTTCCTTCCTTCCTATCTTTCTTTCTTTTCTTTTCTTTTTTTAAAGACAGGGTCCCATGTAGTCCAGGCTGGCCCTTAACTCTCTGGGTAGCTGGAGATAGCCACAAATTTCTTATCCTCTTGCCTCCACTTCTCAAGTGATGGGACTAAAAATCTTCAAGGATATCTGGGCAAGCCATTCCCTCCAAAGAGGATGAAAACATTCCGCTCTCCTCTTTAACCCCATGTCTGACCTGGAACCTGAAGAGCAAATGGAGGGTAGGATAGAGCCCCCCCTTCCCACTTGCCTAGCCTCTAGACAACTCCAGTTTGTTTCCACAAAGCTTGCCTTACTTCCCAAAGGGAGGTGGCAAGGCTGACATTTCCACTAGAAAGCTGACGGCATCTTGGCAGCAATGAGGGAGTGAGCAAACGCTTGAGTGGATGTGTAAGGGAAAAGCGCTGACAAGCTCCCTCGCTTTCCCTGTGAATTCCAGCCCATATGCCAGTGAGCTCCTTCAGAGCTAATGGTGCTCCGAGTCAAAGATTCCATTTGGGTATCAGCTTGCACCCAGAGGAGGAAGTTCTGGATGACTTGTCTGTAAACTCAGATAAGATAGGGATACCAGACTGCACTGGACAATGAACAGTGGCTGCTTGTGAACACGCTTCCTTCCAAGGCTAATATTTTCAAAAGGAAAAAAATATAACAAAGGTTATGACTGTTACATTTTAAATCTTGACAAGGCCCTGTTTGATCATTAACCTGCTAAACAGAGCCAAACTACTAGTCACATGTCATTATACATTTGTCCAGCCCCACAGAGTGCCGGACAGAGGGCAGATCTGAGGGCAATCCATGGAGTCGTTAACAAGGACAGATCCGTATCTGCTCAGAGCTGTGCCTTCTATGAATGGGCAAGATAATGCCAGGGGGAGTCCCTGGGTTGGCATGGGTTTCTATAATCCTGAAACTGCCCTTTAAAAGAAAGCTTACTGGACTGGATGGTTCAGTGGTTAAAAACATTGACTGCTCTTCTAGAAGACCCAGGTTCAATTCCCAGCACCCACATGGCAGATCACAACTGTCTGTAACTACAGTTCCAGGGGTTCCAACACCCTCACAAAGACATACATACAGGCAAAACAAAACACCAACATACATTAAAAAAATTCATCATCAATTAAAAAAGAAAAGAAAAAGAAAACCCACCAACTTAATAAAATGTTAAGGACTCTGACCACAACCTTTCTTTAATAACCTTACAGGTTTCTCCTAAAAACATCGGTACCTGAAATGTCAGATTTGAAAATTTCCACGTGGTTCTGGAGGGCTGGAGTTTCAGGAGTTCTCTGGGTGGCCATCAACACAGGATGCTTCCTTCCAAATGACCTCCTTCCCTTGGATTGGCCATGACAGTGGCTGTGAAGATGTCTTCTACTTCCCTTCATTTTAAAACTGCTTGCTACAACCTGCACTTTTAAAAGTGTATATCCCTAACGATAGCAACTTCAAAATCCTATTGTATTTCTATTTGATTTCATTACAATACTGATGTTCTCTAAAGTCTTTGTACTTGTAAGACTATAACATTAAGGAGAAAAAAATCTGTTCAGTTTAAAATCTGAAGTTCAAAACCACCCTCCTCACCACTGAAGCTCATGGTGTGGATGCACGGATCAAGATTCACGGGGCTAGTCTCAAAATAGGTTTATATAACTATATTCAGGGAGAATGTACTTACATAAGAAGGGGGTGACTGCTGCAAGCTCCAGCTCTAAGGATTCACCCAGGCTAGAAGCAACAGAGCCACTGGTGCCCCGACACCATACCTAAACCCATTCTCTGTCACATCTGCACCTGTGGCCACGCCCAAATGGGCATGGTCAGTGCTACAGGTGCAGGTGGGTGGATCTCTCACCACAGTCACAGGGCTCATACATGCACTGTAAGGAGGGGGAGGGCTGATTTGGCTTACAGTTTGAGACTGTGGTCCATCATGGTGAGGAAGTTGCACAAGAGGGTTGGGGACCACCATGGTCACATCACATCCACAGTCAGAGGAATGTATGTGCAATGAATGCATGTGCTCAGCCTGGTTTCTCCATCTTATAGTCTAGAATCACTGACTAGGGAATTGTGCCGCCCACAGAGTGAATGGGTCTTCCCACTTGAATGAACCCAATCAAGACAATTGCCAACAGTCATCTCCAGGGACCTGTCTCTCTACAGCTCACTGAGTTAAGTTGCCGAGCTTAACCACTAGTTTGTATCTCAGACACTCCTGGGAAATCACTGACTGACAACAGCAGCATGGAGCAATTATCAGGGACCCACTCTGCCAGTCACTATGAGGAGTCTCAGCTGAGGTCTCACTCCCCCAACAGGCGGCAAACGGATGAGCATGGGGCAGGCAGCTGTGTCCCTGACATCTCTCCACGTTCTTAGGGCAGTTGGGAGACACATGGCTTCTGTCTCACTGCCTACCAAAGGAAGTAGATGAACAGAAGGGCAATTGATACCACAGGAACCATGGAAGAATGTGGGGTCAAGTAGAGGCAGGAATAGATACGCCAAGCTGCTGGAAGAGTTGCCTGGAGATGGGTAGCACTCGTGGGAGGTTGGAGGAGATGAGCAATGGTGATAGTTTAGGGCATAGATGTGTCTTCTGGAAGCCCAGTGTCCTAGTTAGAGTTCCTATTCCTATTGCTGGGAAGAGACACCATAGCCACACAAACGCTTATAAAGGAAAACATTTAATTGGGGCTGGCTTACAGTTTGGAGGTTCAGTCCATTATCATCATGGTGGGACATGGCAGTGTGCAGGCAGACATGGTGCTGGAGAAGAAGCTGAGAGTCCTACATCTTATAGGTAAAAGGAGGTAGACTGTGACACCAGGTAGACTGTGAGTGTAGGAGACTTCAAAGCCTGCCCCCACAGTGATACACTTCCTCCAACAAGGCCACACCTACTCCACAGCATGGTCACACCTCCTAATAGTGCCACTCCTTTTCGAGGCCATTTTCTTTCAAACCGCCATACCCTAGAGAGGTTCTAGGAAGTGGAGAAGAATCCGAGAAGCTTTCCCTAATGACCCCTGCAGTACCAAAGGGGAACCCAGATCTCACCATGGCCCCTTGGGGCAATGAGGTAGGATAGGCATAGACACCGTCAAGTGCATGGCTGAGGAGGGGATAAGCCCTGAGCCCAAGTTCCCATCAGAGGAAGTCCCTCTAGGCCAAACTGCAGATCCTTGCCTGTATCAGGGACACAGCCAGGAACAGGCATGTCTAGGGACAGCTAGGAGCATTGAAGGGGCATCAAAGATGGCAGGCATACACAGCAACCAGATCCTGCAAACTCAGCTGAATCCAAGCTCCACAGACTCCTACAGTAAAGGTGGAATTGGCAGAGGGAAGAGCAATGTGATGACTGAGTGCTTCCTCCTAAAAGCTAGAATCTCAACGCCCTAATTCTCAGGACCGCAGGGTGACTCTGCAGTCAGAAATGTGGTGCTGGAAGAGATCATTAAGGCAACATGAAGGGATCATCAGGGACCCTGATCCAACATGACTCTGTCCTTACATGAAGAGACCAGGACACAGATGCACAGGAAGCAGCCACCTGAAGACACAAGAAGTTGTCATCTACAAGCCAAGGAGAGAAGTGCCCAGAAGGACCTACCCTGGGACACCATAATCTTAGATTCCAGACTCAAGAGAGAGATCAAGTGACCGCTAAATATACCACAATCTATTGTCTGTCGTGACAGCTCCCAGAAGTCCAGTTGGGTCATCTCTTAGCACAGGGAATTATTCCTCCCAAAGTGGACTCTGCTAGGCCACCAGCAGATGGAGACATGCAGCCCCATGTGCACCACAATCCATACAGTGTTTACCACAGAGATGTAGCTATCAGTGTGCCTACACCCAACGCCTTCATGGATCGCTCTCTGCAGCTTTCTTTGTCATGCTGATAAATGAAGATAACAGTCTTTGGGTATCAAACTGTGGGTTTTGTTTTTGTCAACCCTATACCAGCTAGAATCATTTGATTCTCAAGTGAGAAAATGCAAATATCTGGGACTTTTCCTTGGTTAATGATTTAGGTGGGAGGGCCCAAGTATACTGTGAGTGGTACCACCCCCTCCCTGGGCAGGTGGTCCTGGGTTATATAAGAAAGCAGGTTAGCCAGGCAGTGGTGGCACACACCTTTAATCACCAGCACTCAGGAGGCAGAGACAGGTGGATCTCTGTGAGTTCAAGGACAGGCTCCAAAGCTACAGAGAAACCCTGTCTTGGAAAAAAAGAAAGGAGTGGGGGGGGGAGGGAGAGAGGGAGGGAAGGAGGTAAGGAGGAAGGAAGGAAGGAAGGAGGCTAAAGTCGGGAATAGTGGCACTCACCTTTAATCCCAAGAATTTGGAAGCAGAGGCAGGCAGATCTCTGTGAGTTCGAGGCCAGCCTAGTCTACATAGTGAGTTACAACCAGAACTACATAGTGAGACTCTGTCTGAGAACAAACAAACAAAATAAATAAATAAATAAAAAATAAAAGCAGTCTGAGCAAGCCAGTAATCAGTGTTCTACCATGGCTTCTCTGCTGGCTCTCGCCTTAGCTTCCGCCTATGATGGATGGACTAGAACCTGTAAGACAAATCAACCACTTCCTCCTCAAGTTGCTCTTGGCTGTGGCGTTTGTCACAGCACCCGACAGCACATGAGGACACACTGTCAGGCTAGCTGGGGTCCAGCTGTCAGCAGACATGACTGCAGCAGAGAAGGACACAGCCTGGTGACTCAGAAGCAATTGGCACAGTGAAAGGGCACTCAGAATAGACTCACAAGGTGACAGACCAGGGTGCCTGAGGTCGATGGCGAGGGGATGGGGAGGAGAAAAGGTGACCCGGGGCAGTGCCTTTTTGGATGAAGTGTTGTCCTGACCACAGTAAAAGGACTGTGCTACTCAAAGCGCCTCTGCTGGGTCCCACTCATCACTCCATGGGGTTACAAGGCGTGTCTTTGTCTTTTGGCCGGATATGGGATCTGCATTTCTGTTTTTCAGAATCTCACTGACTTTCCAAATGGGGCTCTGACAAACCAATGAGCAAATGCTCAAAGAACAAAGTGAAACCATGAATGTCTTCCAATAAGACGAAGTGTGTGCTGAGACTGGGGTGCCAAGTACCTCTTCCTCAGCAGGGCCTGGGACTGATATACACGTGCATCCCAACACCCCTGTAGTACATATAAAAGGAAAAATTGCCAGCAAGAAACAGTATCACAGAGCGGCCTCCAAGACACAGCTGGTTCTCCTGTGAGACTTTGAGTCCTTTCAGATGAGGTTCACTGTGTCCCCAAATCATGGGACACTGCCTCACTCTCAATGAACTAGCAGAGGGAGGCAACGAGAGGGTTAATAGAGAGCTCGGTGACCCCCAGCATGAGGTGACTGGAGGCAACTTGTCCCCTTGCTTGCTTCCTCCTTTAAGAGCTCAGACATCGAGGTTACCTGTGAGAACACATCAGCCAAGACTACACTGAAGGATGTGAGCTTCCCAGAAAGCTGCTCAAAAGGGGCAGGATTCAAGAAAGCCAGAAAATGTCACCTATGGAAGCCGCCGGGGAGCCCCATCCTGAAATGCCGGGGACTCCGGGCATCTAACAGTCTGCAGTTTGCTGAGGGCAGATTTCAGCTGTAATTTTCTGGTTTTGACTAATGTTCTGTAGTTATTCAAGATGAGCTCCATTGAGGCTGGAAGGGCACGCTGCAGTCTTTTCGACTCATCCCTAAATTGAAATCATCTCTCAGACAGCATGTGCTGAGGGAGCCGGTCCGTGATTTCATGGAGTCGGCAGACCTGGTGAAAAAGGGAGGTCTGTGTACACATGGACAGAGGCGATTGAAAACGAATCCAAAACGATTTTGTAATGTAAAGAGCTGCAAGCCACAATTACCAGCAGAACCAGAAAGTCCTTCCTCTACACTGGAGTTTCACAACAATGAATCAATTATTCCTCAACCACCAAGCAGGCTAGCCCTGAAGCAGCCCCCACCTCCAATATCAGGAATGTCCTTCCTCAGGCTGAGTGCCTCTCCTGGGTCCTTCACATCACACTGCGGGCTCTGGATACTAAAAGGTCTTTGTGTTTTGCCAAGATATGAATTCTACATTTCCGTTTCTCTAAGACCCACCAGCTCTCCGAAAGTGGCTCTCCTCCAGTTAGCCACTCTTAGGCCACCTGTGCCTGTCCGGGTGGCCACCTGCCACGAGTGTCCATTGGCTGACTGCCCACCAGTCTGTCGATGAGCTGGGAGCCTCACCAGGACAGCTGCAGATTCAAGGCTTCCCGGCATGAGGTAGGGTGTGCCCAGGGTGAGTGTGGGGTCCTCTCTACTGCACGCCCTCAGTGAGACAATATAGAAACACTGCCTCCTCTTCCTCCCATCCTCCCCCTGCTTGCTCCTCTTTTCTCGTCCCTCACCCCTTCCTCTTCTTGCCCCTCCTCCATGCCCAATAAATCCAGTATAACTGTCTCATTTCATAGGTGGCAGCAAGGCTTCCTGAAAGGCTAGGAGAAAAGGGAGTCTTGCCACACTTGACTTCCAGTCCCAGGAATCTGCCTGGTAGGAATGTGTGTCCTCCCTAGGACCTCTTTCCTAATGTTCTATACCCCACAGGCCCTGAAATGCATGCTGGGGTCCCACACATGCTAGACATCTGCAGACGCTAAGCTCAGCCTCCTGTGTGCATGTCTACCTTCACCCAGACCCAAAGCACGGTAAATAAGAATCTGGGAAACGATGGGCTGATGGATGTTTATTTGGAGAGAAATCACTTACACCAAAAACAGATGACCGCCACAGGTTCCCACCCTAAGGATGCCTCTGGATGCTCTCTGTCTCTGACCAGGAAGTAAGTGAGTGAGCTGGGGTGTGGGACCCCAGACCTAGTCCACTCAAGTCACACCTACACCTGTCCCCATGCCTCAATGGGCGTGGTCAGTGCAACAGGTGGGGGTGGGTGGATACCTCACTATGCAGACTGGTCCCACACACCTACACTTGGACGCTGTCGCTGCCTGTCTCTGGCCACAGTCAGCAAGGTGCCTCTAGGCACCTCCTGACCCCATCCTTCTGCAGGCAGTTACCTGGTAGCATCTCCACCTCCCCTACACTCTCTTCCTACCTCAGTGGCTCTCTCCCACAGCGCCTCTGACTCTGCACTCAGGCCTGAGCCCTTCCCCGACCCACCAGTCCCATCATGCATACCTGCTGCAGACAGTACCTTCAGAGCTACCACTGTCACACACCCTAGGCTGGGTAACACACAACCCCCATCTGTGTGCATCTTGGGACCAGCACTGGCCTGCACTTTTCTTCCCATCTATTCTCTGCAGCAAGCCAAGCTCCATGCACATGATGGACACTTCGAACACTTTCAGAACACTGGACAGGGTGACCTGTGACTCATGAGCCCATTGTTTTCCCACTGCACTTGAGGCACATAGTACCACTGTCCCTAGCACAGGGACATGAGTGGTGCCTTCCAGAAGTAGTGAATAGGGGACAAGCTTTGAAGGCCAGTCTAATGGGAAACAAAACCCAGAGGCATGGGAGCAGCCAACAGAGGCTTGTCATCATTGTCACCTATGACTGGGAAATAAGATGGGATCTAGATGCATCAAGAAAAAGCCAAAAATGCCCAGGGTGGGTGTGGGAGTCTCCAGAGATGCTGAGAGATACCCCATTTGTAGAAAGTGTCTCTGTAACACTTGTGGTATTGGAGAGTTGGGGACCAGAGGGTCCTGGCCTGGAATCAGATGAACTGAGCAGCAAGTGCTCAAGTTCCAGGTCCAGGCTGGACCCAAAGACAGAGGTGGGATGAATAGGCCTTGGGTGTTAATTTTAAGTATGACATTTATTTCAAAGCACAACAGGGATCCTGAAACAACTTAGTGGGTCCTGATGGTAGGCATAACAGTGAACCAGAATCTAGGTGGGGCTGGCTGGCAGCCAGGGTACTTCTGAAATGGCGTCTCCCCGTGTGGTTCCATGCATCTGAGTACCTCATCCAAGTCAGAAATGTCTCTGAATGCTGAGGTGTCAGAGGAGCCTGCTGGGCAGGTCCAGCACAGTGACCAGAGGGGAAAATATCCTAGTCTGGCAAAAGAAACTTGGGGAGGAAAAGGTTCATTTGAAATTATAGTTTATAGTCCATCGGTGGGAAGAAGTCAGGAGCCTGGAGGCAGGAACGGAATGATGCAGAGGCCATGGAAGGGTGCTGCTTTCTGGCTTGCTCCTCGTGGCTTGCTCAGACTGCTTTTTTTCACACAATCCAGGACCACCTGCCCAGAGGCTAGCACATAGTTAGCTGGGCATCCACATTGACCATCAGTTAAGAAAATGCCCTACAGATGTCCCCGCAGGACAACCTGATGGCGTATTTTCTCAATGAGAGTTCTCTTCCCATATGATTCTAGCACATGTCTAGTTGACAAAAACAAAACAAAACAAAACAAAACAAAAAAAACCTACCAGCAGACAAGGCAGGTGAAGTGAGCCCAGAAGGGGCTGGAAACAGCATAGTCATTCATTCGTTCGTTCATTCATTCTTTCATTCAGTCAGTTACTCAGTCAGATCTGTGGCCTGGAGAGACAAATCCTGCAAAAACAGAAAGCCAGACATCTCTGAGAGCCACAGCTGCAGATGGCCTTCTGGGGCTCTGGAAGAGAACAAAGGCCCTGTGTGACTGTCCAGGGTGAAGCTCTTGTGGAGGACAGAGCCCCTTTCAATGCCAGCCAACTCCCACCAAGTCAAGGCTGCCTTGGCCTTGGGCTAGAGGGGCAACCCTGATGTGGATGACGCAAATGGGTGATTCAAAATCACCAGCAAGGTGGCCGTGATTCCTAGGAGTCGCAGGGGATAACTTCAGCTAGGTTTACCTAATCTCAGCTCTGACTCCAGAAACTGGGCCTAGAGCCCTAGAATGAGCTGATCAGAGTCCCAGCGGTGGAGACAAAGGGCGGTGACTACTCAAACTGTAGCAGACACGGCCAGCTGCAGGTGGCAAGCAGGTGAGCTGAGCCAAGACCAAGGTTGAGGCACAGATGAACTCAAAACCCAAAGGATAGTGGGAGAAAGGCCTGGCATAGCTACAGGGACACCAGCCCTCAGGACCACAGGCTATAGAGACCATGATGAATGGCGACCACAGCCCATGGGATCATAACCCACGGAGACAAAACCCCACAAGGATCATAACCCATAGGACCACAGCCCACAGGAACCAACAGCCTATGGAAATGCAGTGTTCTGCTGAGAAGCTGGGGTGCAATGTGCCCCTTGATCCTGGAATATGGCAGGGAGGCACTCAGCCATATGCTCCTAGCTCTGGGCAGTTGGACATCTCCTATCTAAGATACTAGGAGCAGGTTAGCAGAGGGCTGATGTCCACCAAGACGGACCCTCTGTGTAAGTTACAGGGGACCTAGGAATGTGCCCACTGTGTGGGTAGACCACAGCAGGCAGGACCTGTCTTTTGCTCTCCCCGATCTCCCCTCAGTTCCTAAGACAGCATCCAAACAGACTGCAGCCAGAGAAAGGGGAGGCCAGGGTTGTTCTGGGAATCATGTTCAGCAGCAAAACTCAGAGAAGGCAACTGTAGAGGATACTGGTATAGAGAACACGTGCTCACACTGGATTCTCTGCACATCTAACCACCTGGCTCGCAGATGTGGCTCCTACAAGATGAGCCCCTCAGTACCTATTGTGTCCCTAATCTTGAAGCAGGCGTCCAGGGACCACAGGAATGGGGTAAGGCAGTGCAGGGTTGGGGGGCTATCTGGGATGAGCTTCTGGGAAAGACAATGCAGAGGCAGAGGCCACATCTTTTCTACAAGGGTAGAAAAGCAGGCCGGCGTGCCTCTGCCCTTCAGCTGATACCCACACAGGTCCTGGGAAGGAGTGTGGGGTTTTCTGGCAGAGATCAAATGAAGAAGGTCTGGAGGCCACAGTCATACCCAGGACAGCGGCCTCCAGGGAACAGGATTCAGGCAGCCAGGAAAGAACACAGGGGGATGGCTGTGCTGAGCAGAGAGAACAGTCAGAGCGAGTGGACCAGGGAGTGGCAGAGAGAGGGACCCTGGGAAGCTCACATAGCCCAGGGGCTGCAATGACCGCTGTGGATAGTGAAGTCTCAGGAACACCAAGGAAGCAATCTGAGGGAATGGCTTCCAGCTCAGGCTTTCCCTGGTGAGCACCATGCAGGGAGGAGGGAGAGCAAGGAGAACTTAGATGGTGACTGATGGTGGGAGCCGGGGACATGGTGGCAAGGGGAGAGGAGGCAGGCGAACGAGCTGGAAGGGTGTTTTAAATACAGGGCAGTTGCTCGGTAGGCAGCCCAAGGCACCTGAGACGCCATGCGATGCAGACTGAGTGGAAAGGGGGAAATAAAACACAAAGTCACAGCTGGCTCAGAGATAAACAGTAAATTCAAACTAACCCAGGTGGGAGATGGGGTGCCGCCAGGAGGGCCAGCCCTCATCAGTCTGCCTTTGGATGCCTGGGACAGCTGTGGGTGTCAGGCTGGGTACCAGATCCTCCAGTCCCATGAGCTCAAGTTCAGCTCTGCACGGTGAGAGGAGGTGTGTCTGAGAGGGTGTAAGTGAAAGGAAGTGACCCCTTAGCACCTCTGCACCAGTTCTCAGCCTATGCGTCATGACCCCTCAGAGGGGTCACAGATCAGGTCTCCTGATCAGATTCATAACAGCAGCAAAATTACAGTTATGAAGTAGCAACAAAATAACGTATGGTTGGGGTGAGCCCAGCATGAGGGACTGTGTAAAGGGTGGCAGCTTTAGGAAGGCTGAGAGTCGCTGCTCTACACTGTCTAAAGAACAGCTGTTTAAATGGCAGCCGGGGTGTCTGCAGCTGCCAGTGAGCCCTCACCCAGGTGACAGCCTTGTTATGGAGACTGGGAAGAAGGTCTTCACACACTATAGGGGCCCTGGCCACACCTGAGGCACTGGAACTCCTCCTCCTCTTCCTGGGAGCCCTTCCTCGGGATTGCAGGCTCAAGGACCGCAGCTGGAGGGCACTGAGGAACAACACTGTGACAAGTGGGAAAACAGTCATTCCTATCACCACTGTGTCCTAGGGGCCTTCAGGATAAGGCTTAGACCTCGGCGAAGCTTGGCGGAACTGGGTGCTTTCCTCACAGCTCTGAAAAAGCCTGAAAGGCTTGGTGTGACTGAGCCCAACCTTCATGTCACCTTAGAACTGCATATGGTGCTGCCCAGCAGCCAGCAGAGCTGGGGAGCCCCAGGCTCCCCCCACCCTGTATTCTGCACTATGGGAGCCCCAGGCTCCTCCCACCCTGTATTCTGCACTATGGGAGCCCCAGGCTCCCCACACCCTGTATTCTGCTCTATGCAACATTGTGCCACGTCAGTGCATCTGCAGGTCAGTGGCAGTGCAGTGGGGTGACAGCTAGCCAGAGTCATGGCTCCCATTGCTAGCATGTGCCCATGACCCCGCCACCGTCTGAAGAAGACAGGAATGACTGACCAGTGAGCATAAACCGATACACATCTGGGGTGCTTTCTCCCCGCCGAGTGACTCACCCAAAAGTTTTATATTTGCTCTCCCAAAACCTGTGTATTATTTGGGCACACTCCAGGTATTGGGTTAGGAACATCTAAAAATAAGTTCTCACCACTGTATCCCAGTATGGTAAGGACTTGTGCCTCTACAGTGAAGTCACAAGGCTCTGAGCTCTTTCCCTTTCTTCCCACACTGCCCAGACCAAAGTGTCCTCAACTTTACAGAAATCTAAGGGACATTCCTAAGAAGTAGGAGTGGGCATGGCCTTGGTAGAAGTAGACGCCCATGTTAACTGGCAGAGGGCAAGTTGGGCCTTGGTACTCTGAGGGCACCTCGAGGCTGGACACAGCCCTATAAGGAGCTCCTGGTCAGGACCAAGCAACAGCACCAAGAATAGCCTCTGCTGGCCTTCGGAAGGACTGGCGCCAGGGTCCCAAGGAGGGCGCCAGGACAGCCAGACGGGCTGGTCTGGCCCTTGATGCCTGGTTTCCTTCCTGCTGACTGCCCAGCATGGCTCCCTGAAACTGGGGGCTGGGACACACACAGCTGGACAACTGCTGGCCACAGATGCCAGGCCAGATGCCATGCTGAGCAACTTCAACACGCACAATCACCCTTGTTCATGCTCTGAAGTTTGTACACCCTCCCTCTCCCCTCCTGACACAGGTGGCCCCTCCCTCACACCCAGCTCCTTCTTGTTTGCCTTGTGCCCTGAAGGATAAGTGTCTGACTGTGCCCTTTGACCTTGACCTGACTCAGAAATGAGTCATTAAAACCCTGCTGTCTGGAATCCATGGGACTTCTGGTCACCTCCCATCTGAATGATCCTGGGAGGCAGTGGGCAGCCACCTCTAAACGGGAGAAAGCCCGGGCAGAGTGTGGCCTGCTGGGTCCCAGAGCGGGAAGCAGAGGAGAGGATAGGCAATGTGTGTGAGGTTGAGAGACGGAGGGGGTGGGAAGGATTGCTTCAGGGCCCAGCCTCTTCCTGAACACCAGGCCCTGTTATTCTAAGGCACCCTCGGAGGGTGAGAGTCCAGGGTGAGGAGGCTAGGTTACTCACATAGGTCCCCTAGGGTTTGGGCACTGCAATCCAGCCCAGCTACTGTGGGAAGATTAATCCCCACACTAGGTGTAAGCTAGAGATGGGAAGGTGGCTCAGGGGACAGTGGGGCACAGCATCTGATATAAGGACCCCTGCTGCTGGAGTACTGAGCAGAGAAGGGCTGGCTTGAACAGGGGTTGTTATCCAGGCCTGGGGGCTGGGCACACGGACACAGACTTGGAGTTCTATGAGGGAATGAGTGCAGGTGTTTTCAAGTCCCTTGACCCCAGGTATGTGACTCTAGCATGGGAGGGGGAGATGGATCCCCTTGAAGGCTGTGGAGACCTGCATGCCTCCTCTCCAGGATATTACTCTCAGTGGAGATGGGCCCTCTCTAGTCTGATCTTTAGTGAGGTAGTGTTGTTGGTTGCTTTTTACTCTTTGGTTTTTTGGGGGCCCACCACCCAGCTCCCAAATAATCACACTTGAAGTCTTATTATTTTTTATAAATGGCAAGCCTTAGCTTGGCTTGTTTCTAGCCAGCTTTCTTAGCTTAAATTAACCCATCTACTTTTTGTCTCTGGGCTTTTTTTTTTTTTTTCTCACTGAGACAGGGTTTTTCTGTGTAATTTGGAGCCTGTCCTGGAACTAGCTCTTGTAGACCAGGCTGTCCTGGAACTCACAGAGATCTGCTTGCCTCTGCCTCCCAAGCACTGGGATTAAAAATGTGTGCCACCACTGCCCAGCTTCCTCTGGGCTTTTACCTTTCTTCATTTCTGTATATCTTGTCTTTCCTTCTTATTCTGTGTGTCTGGCTGTATGATTGGCTGGCTGGCCCCCAGCTTGCTCCTCATTGTCTCTTCCCAGAGTTCCCCTATTTATTCTCTATACCTGCCAGCCCCGCCTATCTAGTCTCCTGCCTTGCTATTGGCCGTTCATCTCTTTATTAGACCATCAGGCGTTTTAAGCAGGCAAAGTACCACAGCTTCAGAGTTAAACAAAAGCAACATAAAAGAATGCAACACATCTTTGCATGATTAAACAAATGTTCCACAGCATAAACAAATGTAACACATCTTTAACTAATATTCTACAACAAGGTAGAGGGTGGCTCAGCCTGGAACCTGTGATCCTGACCTGAATAGGTTGGGGGGTGGCTGCCTCAGCATCACAGGCACCGGAGACATTCACATTCTGCACACTTCATCCATTTCTCCTGCGTCCGAGGCACCAACGATGTCACAGGTGAGTGACCTGACTTGGGAACACAGAAGACACAGACATGGAGGATGGAGGACTCTGTACTGAGTTAAGAGTGTAGGGAGAATGTCCCAGGGCTCATCGAAGTCTACACAACTGATGTTAAGGCCACATGGGAATGGGGACAATACCCCTCCGGAAATGAAACCAAGTGGAGATACACCAGGGGCCTATTTCTCTCTCCCTTTGACTTGAACATCGCATCCTTACAGCTGAATGAGAGACAGGCTGAGTGAGAACAGATCCAGCTCTACCACTCCCAAAGGCATGCGGGGCACCGTTTGTACAGCCTCACTTGGGTGCAGTGCTAAGATATTAAACAGCTCTTAAGGGAGGGCCACAGAGCAGCGTAGGTATCTGGGGCTCGGGCAAGAACAGGATCTTGCCCCCCAGTCTGGACCTGGAGATCAGTGGTGTACTTTAATGGGAGGCATCCTGAGGACCACGACAGTCCCATCAGGCACAATCAGGAATGTTGTGGTCAGGATCTGACTGTTTTTCACACAGCATTAAGCCTTGCCAGGGCGTCCTAGGTCTGTATGTGGGGGCAGGAACTTTACATTCTGAGAACACCTACAGGTAGGTGGGAACCAACTCAACTCTCCAGGGCATGGACAGGCCTGGCAGCTGGGAGAGGCTGTGGCTGGCAACCAGGAGAGGTGTAAGCGCAGCCTGCTGCACAGCCCACCCACAGTGCACCAGAGAGCCGGACAGTACTGTCACTGGAGGGCAGCTGGTTCACCTGTGCTGGTACACATTGTATGGGTCTGGACAAATGTTTAATGATATAAATCTGCCATTACTATGTCATATAACAGCTCTCTGGCCCTAGAACTCCATGTGTGTAATCCATACAATCCCACCCCACCTCCAGAACCCAGCAGCCCCAGATCTTCTCGCTGTCCCCAAAGTCTTGCCACTTGCAGAGTGTCACACTGTGGGAATCCTATAGCCTGAAGCCTTTCAGATTGGTATTGATGTTTAATAAGGATCAGGAGAAACAAATAGGCCAAATAGATGTTTATTCAGGGAGAAATAACTTACAACATAGACAGATGAACACCAGCAGGTTCCTGGTCCCAAGGATGCCTCTGGATGTACCCTGTCCCTGTGCTGCAAGCAAGAGAGCTCTCCGAGCCTCCTCCTCAGACTTAGTTCCCCCAGGTAACATCTGCCCCTGTCTCCACCCCCAATGGGCGTGGTCTATGCCACAGGTGCAGACAAAGTGAATATCTCACTACAAGACTGGTTCACTTAACAGCATGCATCAAAGACTCTCCTGACTTCTTGAGGCTTGGTGGTACATTTCTTTCCAGCACTGAATGAGCGTTGTTGCCTGGCTGTGCCCATTTATTCAGCCACTCACCAATCACAGAGCAGCTCTGCTGCTTCCTAGCTTGGCAGTTGGGAATGCAGGTGCTATGGACACCTATGCATGGGAATAACTCTTCAGGTGCTGTGGATAACTACTTGGGGAGACTGTTGAGTTTTCAAGAACCGGCCCAGCTGTCTTTCATGGATGCTGTGCCACTTGCCTCATTGCTAGTGATGAGGGAGTGCTCCTTTGCTCCCTGGCCTGGCCAGCTCTTGGTGACATCGGTGTAGGAAACTTGGCACTTCTAATTATGGAAAGTGATATCTCGTTGACTTGTTTTCATTTCCCTGGTGCTACTGGAAATGGACCCTCCTTTCACCTACTCATTTGAGGAGGAAGAGACCCGGCCTTCAGTACCTTTTTAAAATCATGTTCTTCATTTTCTTATTGTTGGGTCTTAACAGTTCTTGGTGTATTTAGGGTATCATGTGTCATCTGCAAAGATTCTTTTTCTCCAAGTCTGCCTTGGCTACTTACTCCCTCCCCAACGTTTTCCATGGAATAGAAGTTTTGTTTTGTTTAGATTTTTTATTTTTATTTACGTGTGTACGTGTGTGCATGTGGGGTCCCTTAGAGACCAGAAGAGGATTCTAGATCCCCCAGAGCTGGACTTACAAATGGTTATGAACCACTATTCTAGTTTGTTCTCTATCACTATTATAAAACACTAACCAGAAGTGACCTGGGGAGGAGATGTTTTGTTTTATTTGACATTTTCAGGTCACATTCCATCATTAGAAAGGTCAGGGCAGGAACCTGCAGGCAGGAACTAAAGTGGAGATCATGGAGGGTGCTACTCACTGGCTTGCTCCCCATGGCTGGCTCTGCTTATATTCTTATATATCCCAGGACTGCCTGCTGCTCTGACTTTCCTGCAGGTTAATCTGATGGAGGCATTTTCTCAGTCGAGGCTCCCTCTTCTGAGATGACTCTAGCTGTGTCAGGTTGACAAAAAACTAGACAGCACATCAATCATATGGATGCTGGGGACCACACTCAGGTCCTCTGCAGTAATCGCATCTCCAGCCCTAGAACAGAAGGTTTTAATGTTAACAAGGCTTGCACACTATCTCCTTGATGGAGCATGCCTTCTGTGTTGCATCTGAAAAGCCATCACCACCAAGGCCACTTGAAACTTCTCCTTTGTGACAATCTAGGTGAGTATTAGTTTTGCATTTTACTTCTAGGTCTGTAACCCAAATAGAATTAATTTTCAGCTAAGATTGAGAGTTTTGTATGAGCATGCATGTGTGTATGCGTGTGTGTAGCCCATCAGTTCTAGTACTAGTATTATTGACTGGAACAGCAGTCCTACCCCAGCCTTCCAGATAAGGTCCATGGTTTTGGTAAGAAATATGGTCCCTAAGACATCACCTTATCAAACTCAAGTGTCTTCCAAACATTCAACAGGTGGTTAAAAGTAGTGTCCAACCAGTTCCCTGAGATCCAGGGGCCTGCCTGCCAAGTGGACACACAAGCCATCCCCTGCACCTTGCTTCTAGTTCAGCATCCTGACCTCCTGGTCTACCAGGTACTCTGTAGTCACAGTACACACATCCTAAGCGGCTCTAGACTCCTCCGTCATCTTCACCACCTTAGCCCCTTCCTCCTATGAGTAACCATAAATGTGTAAGGACATGAGAGTCACCCTTCATGTGTGGATCAGCCTGGGGGACCAGAGGAGGGGGTAAAACCCCCAGTTTTGAATGCAGTTCACCTCTAGACTCTGATACAATTCCTATGTTCTTCCTAGCTCTACCCTAATAGCCCAAAGAAAGGGCCTCATGCAACACTGTCACACAGGGCACAGGGTGGAGTTCTGGGTGAACAAGGGAGGCTTCTCAATTGTAGGTTGCTTGGGGCAGACCTCTGAAGCAGAGACCTGCACACTGATCTCATATACTTCAGGGTGAGGGACAGGGCCTGGCTGTCCATAGAGAACAGCAGCTAGGATCTCGGCTCTGTCCTACCAGCTCACCTATCTTGTGTGGTAACCAGTTGACACAGACAATGAGCCTTGGAATGAAGGCTCTAATGGATTGCTGTGCAAATGCCCTCGTGCAGCTTCTGGGCTTCTTCAGGGTGTGAGCCTCATGGGAGAACGTCCTTAGAGTGACCTGGCTCTTACTGCTGGTTGGACTCTGGAGCAAATCATCCCAGCTGCATGGGTTTCCCAAGGGGCCATCAGTCTCCCTGAAGGTTCAGCTGGCTTGTTCCACCCTCCAGCAATTGCAGCCTCCTGGCCTGAGCAAGACCCTGTGTCCAGCAGCTGATGGACATCTATTTATTTTGGCCAAAAGGGTTTTTTCGGGAAATGAGAAGTGGACATGGTTGTTTAGTCTCCCATCTCTCTGCTGGCTCTGGAAAAGGCCAGGGTGCCCAAATATGAGTTGGGGTCAGTGGGCTGTGAGAAGGAAGCCTCTGTCCCCAGAGCCAGCCACTGAGCTCTGAAGACATTTATACTTCCTCCTTTACTTTGGGAAGGGCCTCCGATGTCCAGGTGATTTCTGTCCTCCTCACACTGACGTGGCTAAACATGGCCCTCCCTTACCTGGCCATCTCCAACCTGCTGGCTATCCCCCAGCACACTTATTGTCATTGTCATATTGTCACTTGGCCTATGACTTAGTTTGCTTCCATTCCCCACCCCACCCCCATCATGGTGACAATAAAAAACCATGGCAAAAGCAACAAAGGGAGAAAGGGTTTATTTTGCCTACACATCAAGGGTACAGACCATCACAGTGGAAGTCAAGGCATCAGAAGCTTGAAGCAGCTGCTCACGTTGCATCTGCAGTCAGGAAGCAGAGCGTGATGACACCTGGTGCTCAGCTCCCTTTATCCACATACGCAGTTCAGGATCCCAGCCAGAGAGTGGGGCCACCCACGGTTGACAGGCCTCCCCAGTTCACCAGCGTGCCCAGAGGCCTGTCTCTAGGTGGTTCTAGATTCTGTCAAGTTGACAGTTTGCACAAATCATTACAGCCTATGATGTGGCCTCCTTCCTTTCACCTGTAGGCATGTAGAGAGTGCCTGGCAGTAGGTGTGCACCCACAAGAAGAACTGTGTGAGTATGCACAGGCCAAGAGGCACACAGCTATAGGTATGCACATACATGCTTGCTAACTGCATGGGTGCGGATGTATGCATGTGCACAAACATGTTCTCAGAGAATTGCTGTCATCCAGGCCTGTGCCTCACGGGCATCTGGTCCTATCCTCATCCAGAGCCAACCCATTCCATCACTGTCACTCTATGCAAGCCCAGCACACTGGGAGTGTCTTTCCTGATCACTCAGAGTGGCCTTGAGGAAGAGAAATGGTTGGTTCTGGTGTCCCAGGACTGTCATGAAAGAGTCACACTGTGGAGAGGTCTCCAAGGTTCTTCCCTTTGGTCTACAGGCCAGGCCTGAGTTCTGCTGTCACAGGCTATGTCTACCTGCCTCTTTCAGAGCCCAGGAAGTCCTGGGGTCCAATATTGGGGTCATCCCACTTTAAGCTCGGCCTCTGGGGTCACGTGATTTCCCTCTCCTTTACAGTGGTGTCATGTACTGCCTGAACAGTACCAACAATCCATCACCACACAGCCTCTGTCCACATCTACAAAGACCCCTCTCAAGGGCAGTCCCATAGTGGATTTTTGCAAATGCACATAGATAGGAAGAGACTGTGCCTCTCAGGCCACACAGCTGAGCACAGAGGCACTCTCCTCTCCTCACAGGCATGCAGAGAGAAAGAGAGCTGGAGAGAGCTGCTGAGGTCTGTGAGGAACCTTGGCTAGAGCCAGTACATATGGACATCAGAGAATGGGAACTAGAGATCAGCCACCCATTGCTCACTGTGAGCCTAGATTGCTTCAACCCTCCCTACCACAGCAGGTGTCCTATGCTCTGCCTGCCATCTGCGAGCTTGTGCCTGCTGCTCTGCTGAACGCTGTCCCTGAAAACACAGGTCCACTTCATGTTGCAGACACTCAGAAGCATGATTTCACAATCCTCCAGTGTTTACAGTGGGCTGTTTCCATTGCCTCAGCACACTGTAAACACACAGGACCCAGCTCTCAGATGCGTAATTGTGGTTTTGGAGTACAGTTCCAACAACGCACTCCCAGAGCCACCAAGTCCGTGATGCTGATGAACCATGCACAGCCCCAGCTTGGCTGGTTGTCCTGCTGGGGGCGGCCATGGAACTACCCTCTTATGGGGCCTCTAAACCATTACAGACATCTCCTTAGGAAGAAGGAGCTGAGCTGGCCAAAGGGCAGCTATGGGGAAGGTCAGGCAGCTTCCCCAAGTCACATCCGTGTCAACTCTATATCCTCCCTGACATGGCAGCTCTCAGGGGCTGGCTGTCCATGTGTGCAAATGCTCTCAGAGATGGGTTTTGCAACCACAGAATTCTGTACACAGCATGTCTGTAGTCTATATGTTTCTAAAGTGTTTGTATGTGTGACTGGAATTTTTTGTGCATGTGTTTGGGTGTTCCTGGAGTATGTGTGCCAGTGTGTTCATGTTTACACGTGCGTGCATGTGTGCGTGCATGCGTGTGTGTGCTCATGAACTATGCCCATATTTCTTTTGTATCCTTCATCCACCAATCTCCTAAGGCCAGCCCTGACTATCCCCAGTGGAAGTCAGTGAAGGCCAAGCTGTGTGTTCTGGCACAAGAGCCAGTCCTAGCTACTGGCATGTGAGGGTTGCCTGTTCCTAAACCCAACTCAATGGCTAGTCTGGTGAGGCTCCTCCAGTCCAGACACTTCCCCTGCAGTCAATGTCAAATGTCAAATGCAGCCTGAGGGACATGGTTCCCACATTTCCTCATGTCCACGAGTAGCCAAGACCAGGCTCGGGGGCACGTGATGGGCAAGCACAATGGCCCTTTGTATACATGGGCATCTGTAGCTGTAGCCCAAGGAACACGGATGGATTGTCTGTCTGTCTGTCTGTCTGCCCCCAAGGACAGGGCTTTCCCACTAGCTCCCTCAATGCCCAAAGCATGTCCTGCCAATGCCCTGAGCTTTGTTTTTGACTACTGGGAGCAGCGGACACTGTCTGTAGCAGAGGCCACTCTCCTAATAGAACATTTTCAGGCCAACATATTCATAAGCAGAATAATTTGCAATGACTGCTCAGAGCCATTGGAACAATCAGAAGTGGGTCACAGAAGCCAGGGCTGGCTGAGCTGAGCCCCAGGCCTGAGCTGGAGAGAAGCAAAAGCAACTGCTAAGCAGCAGGGCCCTGAGCCTTCGTGGCCTCTGAGGATGGTGGCGTGGGTTCCACGCAGTCCAGAAAAGCCTTACCCTGAAGGTGCCCTGGGAAGCAGGCGGGCCCTTCATCCTGCTCTGTCACCCAACCAACACTGCCCCTCACCCCTTCTTTCCAAGGTGTACCCTCTTCTTGAGAGACCTTGCCTTGGTTTTAGAGAAAGCCCCCCAGCCCCCTACTTCATCTCATATACTCAAGAAGGGAGTTCACTAGGCAAGGCTACCAGAAATTGGGGGAAAAAAGTGTGACCTGCAGGGATGCTGTACCCAGGGTGAAGCCGGGACCCTGAGATGCTTTGTCTGAGCTGCGAGCAGGCATGTTAGTTACCTTTTTCCTTGCTGTGACAAAGTACAGGCTAAGGCCCGCCTGAAGGAGAGAAAGGCTTATTTTTGTCTCGGTCCATCATAGCAGAAAGGCATGGAAGCAGACAGCTACCTCCTTGGTGACAGGAGCTTGTGGTATGGCTTCTTTCTCACATCCAGTGAGTTTGGAAGCAGAAGGCTAAACCCAAAGAGAGGTAGGGCCAGAACCCTGAAGACTCCCTTAGGGACCCACTTCCACAGCCAGCCCCAGGTCTTGGATTGGATTTGGAGGCATCAATAGGAACCCACTGGTTTAAAAATAAAGCAGACATGACAATCTGTAGATGGAAGGAAGGACATGCATGTGTTCCCAAAGAGGGAAGTGTACTTTACATGTGCCTATGTGTGTGTGTGTTCTCAGAAAGAGAAGTTGGTGGGCATATGCTGTGTTAATGTGTGTGTTCTTAAACACTGTCCACCACAGTTCAGTGCACACCTCTATCCAGAACTCAGTATATATCACCAACTACCAAGGGGACCAGGGCTGGGGAAGCCACTGTTTTCAGAGCTGGAGCTGTTAGAGATGAGCCTGGAATGTCGTGCAGTAAGGAGGAAAGCAAGGGCATGATAGGTTTAAAACAACAACAACAAAAACGGCTGGAGAGAGGGCACTGGCTGCTCTTCCAGAAGACCCAGATTTGATTCCAAGCAACCACATGGCGGCTCACAATCTTGCAACTCTAGTTCTAAGAGATCTAATGCCCTCTTCTGGCTCCTGTGGGCACTGCATGAATATGGTGCAGAATACCTGTCAGCAGGACACCCAGCAGGACACCATACACACAAAATAAAAATAAAGGTTGAAAAGACACAGAAACCTGCTTTTCTGCATGATCTCTCCTGAGGTCAAGGGTCACGGTTGAGAATTCAGATAAAGGAAACAAACACTGAAAGTCAGAGGGAGATGCCGGATCACTGCATACACTAGGACCCCACAGGTCTATTGATATAAGTAAATTTAAATGCGGAAATGAGCAAGAGGCTCATCCTTACACTCAAGTTCCAGCTGGCAAATGAATAGTGGCACTGAACATCCCCACTGTAGTTACTGAAGTGCAGACAGACGTACCTGGAAGTAAGGCTGGAAACAGGCGAGGCCCTGTGTGGGAGGGATTTGTACACCTGGTTCACAGAAGCCATTATCCCCACAGCGTAAACTACTTACAGAGGGAGAGACTCCAGCAGATGTCACATTCACTAGGCAATCGAGAGTCACCTTCAGAGGTGGCCACAGACACTTGCCTGACACAGGTGAGCCAGCACCCAAAGTATCTGGATTTAATCATGGAGCCGGCCCAGCAGGGGATGCCTGACTGCTCAGCACTGTCCAGGTGACAGCAGTCTAGGGAAGTCACAGGACATGTCCCCAGTGAGCACAGCGAAGAGACACAGCATGGTGAGGGTTGCTGGGGTTCTTGGGACAACAGACTGACTTGAATGGCATCACATTCACTCCATCTCAGCAGCCCCATATCTTCACTGGGCAAGAGTTAACTTTAAAGTTGGCTTAGTCAGCTGGCGCACACTTTTGATCCCAGCACTTGGGAGGAAGAGGCAGGGGGATCTCTGAGTTCGAGGCCAGCCTGGTCTACCGAGCAAGCTCCAGGACAGTCAGGTCTCATGGAAGGAACCATATTACCAGAAATGGATGAGGCTCAAACTACCTTCACCCTAAGGTAGATCTCTCTAGCAGTGACATCAGAGATACTATCCTCTGAGAAATTGTGGTGGGACAGGCCTGGGACAGACAGACAGTCCTATCCCCAAAGGAAGGAACAGGTAAGAAGAAAGAGGCTGCAGGTCCCAAGTAAGCCAGAACACAGTGGGTCCAACTCCATGGGGTCTGAAGGCTGACAAATACTGAAGACTCCTTGACATGAAATCCACCTGGGCTCCCATAGCTGACTGTGGCAGTCTGTTGCGGCTCGCACAGACTGGCGTTTTGTGTCCGAGGCATCCCCAGGCTGGCCTTGCACACTGATGGAGCTGAAGATCTGGGGTCTCTAGTGGGGCCTATGGAGGGCCCTTCCCTGGGCTCCAGGACGCCATGATCTCCACGTGGAAGCTGTTGTGCCTATACAGCTCTTGGGGCCTGCAAACCTGTCAAACTGGCCTCACCTGGACACTCTTGAGACACCGTGCTTGACCCTCCACGAGAACCCTGCAGCTGATCCTTGTGTGTGGACATGTGGGGTGGTGGCCATCAGGGCTGCCTGCCGCTCCGTGAGTGTAGCAGGTGTGGTGGCCACCTTGCACACGCACACACCTGCTAACTGCTTGGACACTCTTCCTCTCAGACAGCCTGCCTCCCTCAGCCTCCCCTGCTGCAGGCTCTAGCGGCTTTCATTTCCCTGAAGCTGGACAACCTCAGACTTTTCCAGGAGTTTGGGGACCCCAGGATTAGTGAAAATCAAGTAGACCCCATGTCTTGATCTCTATAGACCCTGGACACAAGCTTCCAAGGTGGAGGTGTAGGTCTGTCTCCTGAAATGGGAAGAGACAAAGAGTATTGTAGAGACGGAACTGTTGGATACAGCCACAAGGAGACCAAATTACACTGGCACGGGGATCACACCTACAACCTCTCTACCCCATGCCTGTCCCTTGTGATGCGCAGCAGGCTGGGCAGAGACCCCTCCTGTACCACATGACGCAGGATGCTGGAGGCTGAACCAGTGCCAGGTGCTGAGTAGACAACAGCTGATCCACCTCTGGCCAGGCCCCAGGATGAGAGACATCTGGGGAATGCTCCAGGCTTACAAGAACAGAAAGATGAACCATGGACCTTTAGAGCTCCAGGCTCAGCTGAACCTTCTCTGCTGCTTCTTCTACTTCCTCTGATTAGAGCCATAGATGCTTTCCCTCCAGGCTGACAGGGACTGCTCTTGGGCTAGTATCTAGGGACTATCCCCAGGGTGACAGCTTTCTGTGAAGAGCTGCTAAGCTTTTTCTGAGGAGTGGGGCGGCTTAAGGGACTGCCTCTGTGATGGTGGAGAGGGATCAGGGAAGCATGGGAGGCACAGAGAATAGCAAAAGGCAGAAGGGGAGAATTCAAAGGGGGCAGGTGTGTAGCGGTGACTCTCTGGGACCAGAGCCAGCCCTCGGGTGTCCAGATGGGGGAGGACAGAATCTGATCATAACTGACGGGATGTCGGGCAGCTGTCCTGACCCCAAGGAACCAGGTGGGATGAGATACTGGGAGTGGGAGAGTAGTGGAGGTATTGGAATGGAGCAGTTCCAGGCACAGGCCAGCCCCAGCCACCCGCCCCGTGTTTGCTAAGCTGGGAACCTCTCTCCTGCCCTGGGCGTCTTGAAATCTAAGATGGAAAGCTGCAGTCGGTGGAGCCCATCGGTTCGATGATGAATTGACATTCCATTCCTTGGAATTGCATGTGCTTCCAGGAACCCCAGCTGCGGGAAATCTCTCTCAGACCTGGTGCTGTAGTGCAGAGAGAGGGCCTAGGGAACCATACTGCTCTGTGGCCCAAACTCCCATTGGATCCTTTTGGGCACCTGGGCACAGACTCTCCCCTACAAAAGTAAAGTCTGCTGGATTCCAGTCCCAGATTGGGCTAACAAGGCTTGGTTATTTGAGACCTTTTGTGTGCCTTCAAACCAAGTGATGGCTCAGGCTAGCTACTGTGGCTCCTGCGTTCCATGTAGCTCATCTGCTTTGTAACTGGACGCGTGTTCTGACAGCTTCTCATGAAGTTACCTTCCTAAGCAGTGCATGCCCACATACTGAGGGAGGGAGCAATTTGGAAATAGAGAAAGGGGCGATGGCCAGCAAGGAGGGGGGCATCAGATGCCCCAGATTTCATTTCTCTCTCCTCTCTGGCTATTTGCCTCTAAGCTTCAGAACATTCTAGCCCAAGCCCTTATCTCACTATGTTCTCTTGCCCTGAAGGCACAGACACAGCCACCCTATAGTACTGTCAGCTCTGCCTGGGCCCTTGACATGCTGCTGTAATCTTGGTATTTCTACATTTAACATATGTTCCACCGTGTTGTGAGCTTGTACTGTGTTCTTGCCTTGGAGTTTCGGTTCTAAACCCTTAGTAAATATTGCCCACATGAGATAATCTTGTGCTAAGGTCCCTTTGAGGCCAGAAATGCACACACACACACACACACACACACACACACACACACACACACACACACCCCAACCTTAAATATATGACTTTACATTTTATTTTAAAATTACTTTTATTATAAGGTTCACACACACATACACACTCTGGAACGCTTGGCATCATTCATCCAGGCTGAGCCCTAAAAGCACTACGGCTAACCATCAATAGAAGCAAAGGCTGCTCCCTCCCCATGAACCTCAGGGGGATGTTGGGCCCACCAATGTGAAGGTCTTCTTTGAAGTTGCATCACTAACTCAACCCTGGAGGAAACACATCCTCTAGAACACCAGGCACCAGAGCTGCTGGCTCAGTCTAGCACTCAGGGGAAAATTAAACTTGTTTGCAGTTTCATGTTTC
Source organism: Phodopus roborovskii (assembly GCF_943737965.1). NCBI lineage: Eukaryota > Metazoa > Chordata > Mammalia > Rodentia > Cricetidae > Phodopus > Phodopus roborovskii. Next base: position 23,060,794 of record NW_026126434.1, read on the forward strand.
AGGGAAAGTCAAGTAAAGAAATCAGCAACAAGAAAACAGAAATAGGAAGGCTGTCTGTTTAATGTCAGGGGGACTTAGAAAAGCATTAGAGCTTTACCCTTAGAAGGGTACCAAGTCGTGAGATTTTATATGCAATGTAGCTAACTAACTCTTGGGAATAATCTCTGTTATGGAGACAATGTGACCACGACATGGGCAGATCCAGCATGAAAGTAAGAACCATGCCAAAGACCCAAGTGAGGGGCAAGACTCAAAGCCAATGTCCCAGTCGTCCCCAAGGGTCAACACAGTACTAACAACTCCTGGCAGGGACAGGTTTTGAAATTTCACAGCTCATTCTAGATGGGAGGGGGAAGGTGGGGGATTAGCAGAGAAGGCTTAAAGGGCAGAAGGGACTTGCTGTGCAGTTGCTGTCCTGTGTCACCATGCAGGAGACTGCAGCAGCCCATGGGTGAAGACTGAGGCCAGACACAGAACTAAGAGCACAGGGGACTTCACTGTGCACTGAGGATGGCAAGTGCTGGCACTGTAGAGTTAGAGGGACCCGGGTACACTAGGAAAGTAGAAATGGGTTTCCGGAGATGGCTGTTCCTTGTTCCCAGAGCACATTTGGAGGAAAAGCATCAGGAAGGCATGGGCCAGCATCTAAACAGGGGAAAGGGGAGGACCCAGGGATCCTATAAAATACCCAAGCCAGGGTCTGTATAATGGACATCCAGCCTTAGGTGTCTGCTATCCCTAAAGTATGAAGCGGGAACTCTCCCTTTCTCTGTTGCTTGCTCTTGTCTTTTCCAGTTGTTCATGGCAGGGAATGAACCCTAGACAAGTCCTAGCTTTGCTAGTATACGTCAACAGTACTTGGGGGGAGGGGTGCAAAGATATGGCTCAGTTGGTAGAGCGCCTGCCTAGCATGCACAAGGTTCAGTCTCTAGTACCACATAAACTGGGTGGCATGCCCCTGTAATCCCAGCACGTCAGAGGTACAGGTAGGAAGATCAGAAATTCAAGGTCATCCTCAGCTACATAAGGAGTTGGAGACCAGCTTGGGATACAGGAGATACTATCTGAAAGAAAATAAACAGCAAACAAACAAGTTTTTAAATAAACGTGACATTGGCTGTACTTGAAAAGAGAGCATAGACCCCACCTCACACTGCTCTAAGAGTAAATGAAGGGCATTTCTGGTCCATGGGAATCTCTAACACACATGCATGCATGCACGCACACGCATGCACATGCTGCAGGTCTACATTCTGGGTGGGATAAAGCTGCTGCCAAGGCTAGAAGCTGGCCATCATCAGCTTAGACTTATACTGGTCCAGCATCAGCAGACGACAGCAAGTCTGGTCCATGTGGCACTGAGTAGTTTTTGAGCCATAGACGAGGCTACAGACAAGCTTAAGGTTTCAAAACCAGGTGGACAGCTCACCTCTGGACATAAGTCCTTGGAGGCTCACACTGCCAGCACCTGCTGCTGTCAGCCTGTGACTCCTACAGAGGGTTCCACAGCATCTGCCCACAGAACACAAATGCCTCATCTCTCCATCCACAGTCTGTTTCATGTTGAGCTCTGTGAGGTTGGCAAGTTCTTGCTTAGATGATGATGAGGTCCTAGTGACACGCTGGACAAATTCAGAGCCCAGCCATTCAGGGTCCCCAGGCAGGCATTCATTCTGAGTTGGCTACAGCTTGTGTAAGTTTGAGTGTTGGCTCTGGAACTCTGGGGACAGTGGGACATGTATATCTTCATATGTTCATGTTCCCCCATGCTGCCTCTAAAGTCTACCTCTCCCCCATTCCTGGATCACTCAGAGAGAGGAACACAGCGTGTTGTTCTAGGCTCTGCAGTCTCTACTAGGCCTGCAGCCTGCAGCTATGGAGGCCCTGGGTTGCGTGCAACTCTGATCCTACCTTGGAACTGGAGGCTCCTTATGAATCAAAAACTCTGCTAAGCCTCATTCTCAGGAAGCGAGGCCTTCACCCACCCTGCCAGTCTGTGTCTCTCCACATTGCCATTGAGGAAGAGAAGACAGTCCTTGAGCCCAGTCCTCCAAACCCAGCAAGCAGCCTGTTTAAATAAAGCGACTTACGCACTCTGTGACATTTGCCAGTGTTTGGATCCCAGATAGGCCTGTGGGGTGGATTCTCACAGCCTGGGCAAGGAAAATGTTCCCCACACTCAGCTCCTGGACAGTACCCACAGGAGGGCTAGATTTCCTGTGGGGAACTGTTTCACAGCTTGCTCTAACTGTGCTCAGACAGAGGCTCTCAGGGTAAGGGGGAACCCCTGGGTCCATGGGCAAAACTGTTAATAACAGTCCAGTGCTCCAGGACCTGCCCTGCAGCACAAGAGTCTCATTCCATGCTGCACCTTGGTCACCCCACCCACTCCTAGGGAACCCCATGCATGGTCACACCTGAGGCATCTGATGGCCTGGTTCCATGGGCACCTCCTCAGCTGCAGAGCAGGCTGGGCCATTTCTGAGGGCTTGCTTGGCAGGCAGTCCCAAGCTCCTTTGAGAAACCTTCTGAGCATGGCCTGTAGCCATAGATACAAAAACCGGAACTCCCTGCCCTGCTAGTGACTCACTAAGCAGTCACCTCCCAGCACATTTCCAGGGACAAAGCCAGGATTTTATTACCCTGGAGTTATGATGAGTGAGGGGGTGGAATTCCACACAAAGGCCTCAAACTTCAACTCCTGGATCCTGGTAACTGACTCAATAAACAGAAAAGCAGGGCTGGTACGTGCGTGTCTATGCCCCCAGACACCAGTCCCCAGCATCTGGACTCCTGGTCAGTGGCCAGTCCATTGCTCCCACAGGCTCCCAGGTGGCGGGGGGAAGAGCTTCCCTGTCTTCCATGGGCAGCAGTTCAACCCTTGGCCAACTTCATAACGGTGGTGTGGTCTCTAAAAGTGTCCCACAAAGTTCCTAGGACGCCTTCCAACCCCTTCATCCTTACCTTTTTGTGGGTGGCCCCGGTGGGGGGGGGAGCTACCAATTTGACCTTACTGCATACCTTTCAACCCATCATATAGTTCCTCTCAGGTGTCTGGGCACATGGCTTCAACATGGTAGCATGATGCATGGCTGTCCCCAAGCACAGCAGTCAGCCAGCCTTTCTGAGTCTCTACCCATTTGCTCCCTGACTGGAGTCCCACGTCCCCACCATCCCATCCCAGCACTGGAGAGCCCCAGCTCCCACAGAGGACCTCGTTGTTGCTGGGGGCAGCAGGCCCAGGACCTGTTTCTATGTGTTTCCCACCTCTGGGCTCTGTTCTCTCAGGGGTGTTCCTACCGACACTTCTGATGTCTGTGGGAGACAGATGAAGCCTGGAGTCCCAAGGGGCATGTGGAACTTTGGGAATTTCTAAGCATGGCCCTATGACCTAGGCTGAGGGCCAAATGGGGCATCCCTCCCTCTGTGCTGAGGCTCTTAGTCCTGTCTTTATGGGAAGCCTGAGAGGTCAGGCACCAGCTGCACAGAGGACCAAGGACCCCTTTTCTCGGGTTCTGGACTCAGCCCTGATCTGACCACTCACTCTTCCCACTGTGTCTGTGAGGCACACAAGTATTTCCCAACTCTCATGGATAGCAGCGGAAGCTTCCAGAGAAGGGCTCTTTTGCCCTCTTGTGGTCACATCACTGAGGTGAGTTGCAGTGAGCTCCCTGCTCTCCAGGCATCCTGAAGTTACCATCAACAGCACAAAGGAATAAAAGGAGGCTGCTTCCAGCCTTCATCCCAGTCTGGCCATTGGGTGGGATAGGCAAGGGTGACACTGAACTTCTGATCCTCCCGCCTCCATCTCCAAAGTGCTAGGGTTACATAATGCTCCCCCACACCCTGTCTCATGCAGCCCTGAGACGGAACCCAGACCTCAAGGGTTGAGAATATCTCTAGTCCTCCCACGATGGAGGACTAGACACTAAACCATCAAGGTTCCCTTATGAAAACAGCTAGTCTGCAGAGTGAAAGAGGATGTCCTTCCTCACCTAGCCTTCATCTAAGGCACTGAGCATGTGTGAGAAAAATAAATGCAGAAAAGGGAGAGATACAAATGGGACTGACAGATTGGCAGGACTTATATAAGTGTCCTATAAAGGGTCACGGGCCTTGTCTTGGGATTATGATTGCTGTGACGAAACACCATGACCAAAAGTAACTTGAGGAGGAAAGGGTTTATTTGGCTTACACTTCCCTATCGCTGTTCATCACAGAAAGAAGTCAGGACAGGAACTCAAACAGGACAGGAATCTAGAGGCAGGAGCTGATGCAGAGGCCATGGAGGGTGCTGCTGCTTACTGGCTTGCTCAGCCTGCTTTCTTATGGAACCCACGGCCACCTGCCCAGGGGTGGCACCATCCACAATGGGCCAGGCCCTCCCCCATTAACTACTAAATAATACAACGCACAGTCCTATGACCCAGGACTTTTTGAGGTCCTTCCTCAGCACACTGGCCCTGTTTCCAGTATCAGGAGTGCTTTTCCCTGTCTTAATAAATTTCCCTGTGTCTAACTATGTGTCCCAGTGCAGTCCTTTGCCTTTGGACACAACAGTTTGGAATGGGATGACCTCCAAACTCAGACTAAGCAGACTAGGCATGCTTTTTCTTTTCTTTGTCTCTTTATCAAATTCAAGTCAAAAGCCTAAGCATGATTTTCCCCAAGACCCTGCCCCCCACCCCAACCCCCTCTTCTCTAGCCCTAACCACCTTCCCAGCATGCAGCTGCCTGCCAACCTCCAGCGCAGAAGACACACATTTCTCTCTTCCTCTTCCCCTCTCCCTCCTCTGCGAAGCCACGATTTTAAGCTTACCTGTCCTGTTATTTTTTCTCTCAAACCCCAATAAAATCATTCAAGCTTCCTCCAGGCCCATTTTAAAACTTGTATCCACGAGACTAAGAACTCAAAAGGGGGCCTCAGTCTCCCCTATAACACCTGGGCTTTCTGTCTTAATGAGAACCCAAATTTCTCAAGGGTATAATAATTCATGGGGCACAAAAATAAACTCCCCAAGGCAAAGGAGGCTGGGAGCATTAAAAAAGAGGAAATGGAGACACACATCAACATGGATAGCCTCTACACATCCTCTCTGTTCTGGGAAGAAACAGGCACAGGACTATGGAGGGTCCCTGAATGGGAAAGGCAGGGCCAGACCATCTGTCCCAGAATCATGGGACTTTGGAGTGGACTCCGGCCTTGTTGGTGGTGATGTGGGGGTCAGGTCATCCCCCACATATAGGCACAGGGCTATTTTTCACAAGGGGTCCCAAGAGCCACCTGCTGTAAGAATGGAGGATTGCACTGTGAATGGGAATGGGTTCTTGGGTGAACCCAAAGAGCCAGGATCCCCAAGTATTAGAGGCAGAGCCATCATCACTCTGCCCTACTCACCAACCATGGTCAGCCAGGCTCCCAGTCTTGGTTTGGGGGGCATTCCTCACATGCCAGTGCCAGGCAGCAGGAGAGTGCGTCCCACGGCCCTAGCTCAGATCTTCAGAGCAGTGTTTGTTCCAGAATTAGCTGCTCCTCTGCAGTGAGCCGGCCCAGGCAGGAGAACCTGGAAGTGGAGCTACTGGCATCTGGGTCAGGGTATTTCCAGGTTCTTGGCCTCTTAGTCTAGGAAGTGAAATAAAAGGCCATGTCGGTTTACAAAAAAATAACAAGGAAAGTATTTAAAGCAAAGTGATGTCCGTGCATTCAAATCCAATTCAAGCCAGATTGGTGCTCTCAACTTCCTCACACCAAGGTGTACTAGAAATACATATAAATAGTGTTGTAATGATCTAGAGAGATGGCTCAGCCATTAAAGGCTAGGCTTACAACAAAGAAATGCAAATAGTTAATTTTCTTTGGCTGTGATAAGACACTGTGAATGAGGTAACTCATAAAAGAATGAGTGTGTTTGGGGATGATGGTTTCACAGTGTTTGATTCCATGACTACCATGGCAGAGGGCAAGGCAGCAGGTAGGAAGGCATGGTGCAGGAGCAATAGCTGGGAGCTAACATTTGATCCACAAAAACCCCAAACAAAACAAAACAAAAAAAGAAGTAGAGAGAGCCAACTTGAACGGCATAGGCTTTTGAAACCTCAAAGCCCACCCCAGTGACACATCTTCTTCAACAAGGCCACAAGAAACTTGCTGTGCTCAACTTGAAGGCCACAGCTCCACCCCTAACCCCAGAAAATACCAGGAAGACCATCCTATATGCTCCACCCTCTCTGCCTTGGGAGCTGCTGCAGATTACTGAGCCAAGTATTAAAACATATGAGCCTATGGGGTCCATTGCCATTCAAACCACCACAGTTATAAACTGTTGGGGAGGGGTCATTGAGAGAAACTTATCCCACTGTTAAGGCTGGGATGTGTGGATAGCCAGATGCCTGTGGAGTTCTGCAGTTGCTAGGTGTGTTGTTCCGAGTGGCATGTATGAGCAGTATTTACAGAAGCAGTATATAAAGGAGGTAGGCTGCCAAATACATTATTACAATATCCCAGGTGTGCATAACCCCAAAAAAGCAGCAAGTATTTACTATCCCATGTTACTAAAACCATTCCCTATGCTTGCCTGTCTCAGAGCCACTTTAGAAGCTGTGTGAACAAGTCTATGGCAAACTTCCTCCCCTGTCCTTGAGTATGTTTAAATATCCTATTTCCCAATCAGATGCACAAAGGTCTTACATTCTCCCTTGGAGAGAAATGCTAGTTCTTACAGTGTTGAATAAGAGATACCTCACCCAAAGAGGAGGTAGTGTCTGTATGTCCATGTTTCCTAGGTAAATACAAGGATGGATGGATGGATGGTTAGACTGTAGTTTTAGGTTCTTGAAAAGCTGTAGAACTCCTGACATCCCCTTTTCTGTGTCCTGGCTCAGAAGCAGATGCCTTGGCCACTCTGGACCAGCTGGCTGCAGCTTTCTCTGCCAGCTTGGACTCAAGCTGGAGCCCAAAACACCTAAAGAAACTCGCTCTGTTCCACATGGTTCATCCCCTAACCTCAGGAAACACTTGGAAAATCGTCCTATACTCCACCCTCTCTGCAGCTTTGCTGCAGATTACTGAAGGGATGACCCCATTGGATGCTCACCACTTACCACTTGGCTCTTCCTCTTGGAATGATCTGGGAAATCACCCCCCCCCTCCGGCAACACACACTATCTCCCCTACTGTGGCTCTTGGGGAAAGTCCAACCAGGGTCAGCCAGGATGGAACAGAAACTGTCACACTGAAAAGAACAACATATGCCACTTTCCACTCCTATCAGCAGCATGTGGAAATTCGTTGTCCCACAATGTCACTGAGGGGTATTACCTAAGCTCATCATGTTGTAGCCCTTTTTAATGGCCACTTCTCCAAGACCTATGGCTATGAACCAGCCTTCCCCATGCCCATCATGTGTATACTGTTCCCCCCCGTTCCCCCCCCCCCCGCCAGCACGGGGTTATCTATGTCTTCCTGAGGTACTCCTGAACTTTAAAGATCTTTATACGACTGGACATAAGCCCTCTGTTAGGTAATTATTGTATTCTGAATGTTGTCTCCCAGTCTCTGTCTTTTCATTTTCCTACCCCTAGCCTTTCAAAGGCTAGGTTTTAATTTTTGATGCAGCTCAACTTTATCACACTTGGCTCGAGATACTTCCACAAGGATGCAGCTTACACAGCAAAGCCACAGAATCAGTCACTTTACTGACGAACCAGGCATTTCCAGGAAAGCTCAGACAGAGCTGTCACCTCAACAGAGCTGTCACCTCACTACATCCATCAAATCCGGTTTTCCGATCCCAAAGCTGCTCCGCACGCACGCCCAGAGCTAGAGCCCTACGCGGAACAGGGAGGGCTCTCGGGTCTGCCGCCTAAAGGTCGCTCGCCTAAAGTCCTGCAGAGCCAGTGCCTACAGACAGCTCCGACCACACCCCGTACAACCGGACCCTACAACACCCGGCGACAGTGACGGAATGCCCAGTGAGGTCCAAGCGAGCTCTCCCTGGTCTCGGGTCATCCTGCACCCCGCGTGATGCTGATCTTGTGACTCTGTCCCACCTGGACGCGGCGGTGCAGCTCAGCGAATCCCGGAAAACTGCATCCCAGGGTGGATCCTAGAGTCTGCGCGGGAAACCGCACAACCACCAGCCTGGCTTTTCGGCCACGCCCACATCCCACCCACTCCCGGACTACGTGAGGCGCGTGCGCAAATTGGGCCTCGCCGCGTTGCCGTAGATACTGGAGACGCGCTCCCCTGGACAGACCGGCACGCTTCCGGAGCTGAAGGGGAGGGTGAGCAGCACGGTAGCCGGAAGTGCGTGGCCGCCGGGGCCATGGCGGCGCTCAGCGTCGTCTGGCTGCTGCTGGCAGCGGCATTCTGGCGGCCGGTCTCGGCTTCAGGAGAGGAGTTCTGGCCTGGCCAGTCGGCGGCGGACATCCTGTCGGGGGTGGCGTCCCGCAGACGGTAAGCGTGTCCGCGCCATCTCTGCCCGGGCATCTGGGACAGGATCAGTAGTGGGGCGGAGCAGCGGGGCCGGGGCTGCGCACTCAGACTGTATGGGCGAAGCTTGTATGGCGAAGGTCGCCCTGGCTTTGGTAAGGGTCTGAGCTGGCCGTCTACTTCCGAGAGATCTCTACCAGAAGGTCCAGGAGCGTAGATGGAGCCCCAGTGGCTCAGACGCCCTGTCCCGAGGCCAGTCTTGGCCCCAGCGGTAGGACAGAAGTAACTGTGGGCTTCCTCCGTGGCTGGTGTTCCCCAAACTGGAGAGCAAACCAGGAGTCTGGTGCAAGGAAAGCCAGTGAAGGTGTGCATGAAGACTGCCCAGGGTTGAATCTTGCTTTGTCGAGGGCCTAGAGTTTTAGAACCTACATCACTATTATTTGACTTTCTCAAGTATCATTAGTGTACTTTGACTTTCTCAAGTATCATTAGTGTACTATGGGGCTGTTTCCACCGGCAAACCAGGCCTCTGATATCACAGTGGGTTTAATGCAAAAACAGACCTGAGAACCCAGGTACCATCCGACCCTAAGTAGATTTTCCAAAATTAAAAGCATTACCATCCTCTCCACTCTTTTTATTTTGAAGATGATCATTTTTAAAAATAATCTTTGTTAATATAATGAGATTGTTATTTTTAAGTGAATGAATGAGCACTTCTAGCATTAGCTTCCACACAGAAATTGTCAATAGATTCAATTTGTAAACTAGACGTGTCCAACCTTTGCCCATTGGCCACACACATCTCAGGATCGCCATGAATGCAGCCCATCATATTTATTGATGACAACATTGTGCCTCATTGCCAAAGATGTGACATCTCTGAATAAACAGCAGTCCATTGGGGGCCCCCAGTAATTGTTCAGAGTATGAAGGGGTCTTTGGACGAGGCAGCATGGAAATAGCTACTGCACTGGTCTCAGGCTTGGCCTCTGAGCTTCCACTGATAGTGCTTGTTTGCTGTTGGCACTCTTGAGCTCTTCAGGTCATTGTTACATAGTAACTACCCTCTCTATAAGCCGGAAATGGGTGTTCTGTGAAGAGTCCTTACAATTCAAGATCTGTCTGTATCTTGCTCCCTGCTCAGGTACCTTCTGTATGATGTCAACCCCCCAGAAGGCTTCAATCTCCGCAGGGATGTCTATATCCGAGTAGCATCCTTGCTGAAGACACTGCTGAAGACTGAGGAGTGGGTGCTTGTTCTGCCCCCCTGGGGCCGTCTGTACCACTGGCAAAGCCCTGACATCCATCAGGTCCGGATTCCCTGGTCTGAGTTTTTTGATCTTCCAAGTCTCAATAAAAACATCCCAGTCATTGAGTATGAGCAGTTCATTGCAGGTGAGGTGGGCAGCAGGCTGGGAGGCTTTTCTAATGTGGGTGTCAGGTGTTCTGGCCCAGCCTAGCTGGCACTTCCCACTTAGCCCTGCTGTAGCGTTTGCTTCCATGGTTTCTCTAGGGAAGCAAGGCTGCATCCCCCCCCACCCCCCGTGTGTGTGTGTGTGTGTGTGTGTGTGTGTGTGTGTGTGTGTACATGTGTATACACTGACCCTCTGGGATTGCACCACCGTGGTGAGGGATTTGTAAACAGGCCCCTTACTTGATTATCCCCTCCTTCCACTTTTGAGCAGTGTCAGGCTTTCCTGGGTATAGGGGTATTTAGCGTTGACTGTGGCTTTGGTTGGAAGACAAACCCTGTCTTCTGTTGCACTAGAGGCAGGAGGGATTCATTTAGAGCCTGGCTGGTCCCAGTGGTGTACATCAGATCCTTTCTCCTCCATGACCTCTGCCCCTGCTCAGAACTGCTGTCTCAGGAGGATACATCCTCAAGGTGTGGTTCTCGTTCCCACATCGAATCACTATCGAACATGTCAGTCCTGGGAACATGGGAATACAAGCACTATGTTTTGTTTTTCATTCTGGCTGAAGATGCAAAGTCAGTAAATGCATGCTTAGAATATACCCTTTCCTAGCCCAGCTCCCAAACTTGCTTTTGGGTCCCACAAAATAAGGGCTGGAGTTGGGATTTTAGGATGCCAGACTCAGCTAAGATAGCCTGACCTTTGCCTGAGCTTCAGTCTCAGGTGCCTGAAGAAGCAGTCCATGCTTCTGTGGGGCAAAGCCATGGATTTCTCACTGTGGGAAAGGGATAGTTGGGGTCCCTGCCATTTAGTGTGACATCTGGAAGCATAGGGCTGATTCTCCTTGCCACCGAACCTCCCTCCTTCCAGCTGGTGTATGTCTGGGGAGGCCCACAGGGAAGAAGCCGGTGCCTGTGCCAGGCACGGGACTACCAGGATAAAGCAGTGCTGGGGCCAGCCCAGCACTTGGCACACAATCAGTGTGAGGGAACCTCTTTAGCTTGGGCCTCAGGCCTAACAGCCGCATGCAGGGTGAATTTGAAGACATAGAAATTGCCATAACTGGGGTCATCTTCTAAGCAAACATTCATTAGTACTTTGGATACGGCAGGTGGTTCTGGCAAAGTGATGGTTGTAACAGAGGACAGGGGGAACACAAACCTCCCTGGTGAAGTAGATGTGATGATAGGATACGCTGGGGGTCTTGAGGGATGGGAACAAGCTTTGGAGGGGATCCTACCAGCCAGGTCAACAAATGCTGGGGGAATACTGCAAGTAGCAGGGGAGGGTGAAGGTAGGCAGGCCTGTCCCAGTGTTAGGGGACAGTGGGGAAAAGTGCATGACAGAGAGGCCAAAGAGACTTCAGTGAGTTTCCCTGTCCTGGCCCGCATGCTCATGCCAAGCCTTCATGGCCTAAGGAGGCCTTAAATAAATCATAAAAGCCATTCATATGTGGTGCACAGCTGCATACGCGATTGTGGCCCCTGTCGTGTGGCATGTTCTCTGGGGTCTCTTTCAGAGTCCGGTGGGCCCTTCATCGACCAGGTGTATGTCCTGCAAGGTTACGCTGAGGGCTGGAAGGAGGGCACCTGGGAGGAGAAGGTGGATGAACGGCCCTGCATCGACCCTCTGCTCTACTCACAGGACAAGCACGAGTATCACAGGTAGCACTGGGTACAGGCCCCATGCGTGTTTCCAGAGCTTGTCCCCGAGCCCTCATACATTCTGGTGTAGAGCACCTCATGCTGTTAGAGTCTTTAAAGCACCTCACTAAGATAACCTTGCTTTTGTACATTACTTTTTGTGGTACCTAGTGTTCTGTGCATGCTAATCAGGCCCTCAGCCATTGAGCCCTGGTTCTTCTGTGTTCAAGACCGGTCTCACTGTATATCCGGTCTCACTGTATATCCCAGTGTGCTGTTTGACTCCAGATCTTCCTGTCTTAGCCTCCGAAGTACTGAGCTTAAAGTCGTGCACTGTGCCCAGCTCCGCTGACCTTTTATGTGCACTGAGCATGGCAGGGGAATGGTGGCCTTAGCCCCAAAGTCCTGGCTGTCATTTAGCAGCTTCCATGTGTGATGTGCTGGAGCCCTCCTAGGAGTTATTTGGAGAACATGGCTGTCTGGCTGAGGTGTGGCTTTTGTTACTTCTCTGTTACCCATCTCCTGTCCAGGACTAGGAAATGTTGAGTTCTGTGGGTTTCCTCATAGGTTTGTTTTTTTTTTTTTTTTTTTTTTTTTTGAGATAGGGTTTCTCTGGCTTTGGAGGCTGTCCTTGAACTAGCCCTTGTAGATCAGACTGGTCTCATACTCACAGAGATCCATCTGCCTCTGCATCCCGAGTGCTGGGATTAAAGGCGTGTGCCACCACTACCTGGCTTTCTCCTAGTTCTTACAAGAACCCAGTTGTCCATAGTGCTAGTCTGTGAGCCACCGAGGGAGGGGGTGGGGTCAGTAAAACTGTGCTCCTGCATGTGCATGCCCCTGTTTGTTCCTGGGGGAGAGCACAGAGGCTGACAGACGGGCTCTGTTTTCCAGAGGCTGGTTCTGGGGCTATGAGGAAACGAGGGGTCTGAATGTCTCCTGCCTGTCGGTCCAGGGGTCGGCCTCCATCATCGCACCTGTACTCTTAAAAAACACATCTGCTCGGTAAGTGCTCGGGCCTTTGGCTACGAAGGCCTTGTCCTTCACCGTCCCAGTACCTCACCAGGCCCCTCCCTGCACTCCGGCAGTCTGTGGGGTGCCCACTTCCACATTAGTGGGACTAGGCTGGGAGTGGGGTGGGGGAGCTGGAGGAAACTGTGTATCCTGGAAGAAGACCCCGAGAAGGAATCCAGTCTCGGGTTGTCTGCTATGCTCTGGCACCGTGGGTGTGAGGGCATGGTCCTGCCCTCTGAAGTCCTTACTCAGTAAAGCCACTTTACCCTGACACTGTCATCTGCTTCCTGTGCCCTGAGTGGCGGCTGAGGCCGTTGGAGGCAGGAGGCACTCATGGTTTCCTCTGAATTGCTCTTTGGGGTGCCATGAGGAGCCTAGGCTGGCTGGGAGTGTGGATGGTGGCCTGTGAAGAGGTGGCATGAACAGTTGCGGGGCTTGGGAGTGGCATCTGCTGGGCTTGAGCACTGGGGCTTTGGAAGTAGTGCCTCGTGCTGTTAGTCCTTTCTCTCCTGAGGGTTGGCGGTCAGAAAGTACACCCTGTTTCTGGAATCAGGAGGTTGCAGTAGGTGAGGGCAGCTGATCCTACTCCCCTTGGTAATAGGCATAAGGAAGGTGTCCACCAGGAATGGTTAGAGCCAGCATAAGAGCCTGTGAGGATCGTGTCCTCACATCTAGGGAGAAGCACCTGAGTACCATGTCCCAGGAACGCACTGCAGGTATCCTTGAAGCCACAGGTGTCCTTTCAGTTCTTCAGCAGCTAGCTGTGAGCATCGTGCTAGTCGGGGCACTCTAGGCACACTCCTGCTTTCAGGCTCCGTGTCACCTCCAGGGCCTCTGGAGCCATTGGCCATGATTCTGTCCAGAGTACACTGTGCTTAGCCTTGGCCTGGTCCAAGCAGCCAGCTGCAGTGGGCCTAGACACCGCAGCTTCCCTGCCACCAGGCAGCATGTTGTGGCTGGCTCTGGTTACATACGGGAGATGCGGTAGAGGGGACCTGGCCTTCGTTTCCTGGCTGGTGGGGTTCAGCTTTAAGACTCCCAAGACCACGTCCTGTGTATAGCAGTATGGGTTTACAGAGACTAAACAGTTCTGCCCCTGTGAGATGTATGATGTTATGGTCAGTTTTTTCTCTCGTGTTGAGGGGTTAGAATGGAGCTGAGCCCAGAGTAGGTGAGCTGTGCTTTCGGGAGCAGTGGGAGGGGTGCTGTGAGACACTCCTGCCCACTCCAGTATCAGAGCACCTAACTCCAGGTGGGTTGATGACCTTCTAGGCAGGAGAGCTGTGGGCTGTCAGAGGACCACCCCAGGATCTTGAGGTGGGGATAGCTGCTAAGCAAAGTATAGAAAACACTAGCCAATTAAACTATTATAAAATCTAGAAGTTTGGTCAGTGCCTACTAGAAACTGTGGAGGTGGGCTACAGAGAAGGCACAGTGGCAGCGGATTCCATCAGGAAGAGACTCTCCACAGTTGTGACTGTTCCTGAATTAGCAGGTGCATGACAGGCAGCCCATGGGGACATGAGCACAGGCAGCTTTGGCAGAGCAGGTGTGCCCCACCCCCAGGTCCCTAACACAGAGAGGCAGTTGGCTGACCAGCACTGCCTCTGGCAGGAGAATCTGGTCACATTGCTGAGGGCTTGGTTTAAGATTGTAGATCACAGACCTGTGGCACAGCAAATCCATACATCAGTCCATCCTTTCAGTAACTCTGTCTGTCTGTCCTCACACTTGCTAATGGCTTCCATGGCAACCCAAGCACTGCCCTTCAGTGATAGACGGGAATATGCGCTGAAACACTCAGTCCATCTATGCTGCTCGCCCAACAATGGAGCATCACCAGGCTGTGAGACATTCCACTCCATGTGAGCGAGGCTCAGCATCAAGCATGTACCAGGAAGTAGGCAGGGAAGTATGTAGGGGAATGATGTTAACCAGGCCTTTTGGGAAGCCCCTGGAAATGTAGGGGCCCATGTTCTTTTGACCAGTTTGTCTAACTGTACTTGTGACAGCACACACATCACCGTCTGTATTTTATGATCAGAAAACAGTGGTGTTTGAAAGTCAGAGGCAGCCACCAACTTTCCCATTTCCCTTTAGACACGTCCTTCTGCCAGACTCCTGAGTGTGGCTGTGTCATAAACATAGGTGGATGCCATCTAGGTATTCTCCACATGACTCCTTGTTCATTCCCTTGCTTAGCTGAGCACCTCGGGCATTGTTAGGACACATGGCCATCCCCACAATTTCAGCCTCTGCACTGATGGAAGTGAGTTCATGGAATCAGCCCATCCAGGGTTGGGCTGACTCCGGGTCTGAGCTGCTACAAATTAGAGCATTTTTATAGAGAATCCTTTATGCACATGTTGAGGAAGCAGAAATGTGGGGTTGTGCCCACAACCAAAATGTGGAAGTGCACTTTTTATTTATTTTTTTTAATTTATTTTATGTGCATTGGTGTTCTGCCTGCACATATGTCTGTGTGAGGGTGTCAGAATCCCTGGAATTACAGGTGGTTGTGAGCTGCCATACAGGTACTAGGAATTGAACTCAGGTCCTTGGGAAGAGCAGACAGTGCTCCTAACCGCTGGGCCATCTCTCCAGCCCCATGTAGGTGCACTTTTCATGGAGGTCATTTGAGCCGTTGGTATAAAGCTGGTCCCCATACAGAGCCCCAGTCTCTGTGACATGGGAGACTAAGGAGAAAGACTCTATGGTCTGCTTGTTTGTGTTTCTGACTGGGAATTCTTTGAAATGTTAGTCTATAAACCCTAAGTTTAAATATTTTACCCTTATTTTCTTTCTCTGTAGAATTTCTATTTTTTATGCACAGTTAAATGTATCAGCCCATTGTGGAAGGGTTTCTGGGTTCCTGTTCTACCCTGTGTCACCTCGGTGTCACCAAGTCCTTCAGGTTCTACTGTAGCATTTCCGTCTCCACGTTCCCCTACAGCTGAAATCTGTGGTGAGAGGAAAGGCTTTGGTGACAGGCTTACTTCCCCAGTCCCAAGTCTTGTCAGAGCAAGAGAGTAGTGTGAGCTAGAAGCATGGAGACCCACAGGGGTGGCCTCTTCCTTGAGTGAGGTGACTTCCTTTGTAAAAGGAGCAAGCATGTTCTTATGCCTGGTGGAACCCACAGCCATGTACCCTGTGTGAAAAGTGACAGATCTTTGGCACAGCCACCAGACTCCGGCAGTGTGCTCTTTAGTGCACTGCTGGGTTTTCTGCTAATGGTTCCTTCCTGTCTTCTTCCTGCTAGTCACAGCTCTGCAAGGCCTTGCCGGATGCTCCCATTTAGGGTTCCCGAGACTTGCACAGACTTGTGTAGTTGGGGCACGAGGCTTTCTTTCCCATTTGGTATTCGGGGAAAGTGCAAATGTAAACATTTTAACTCAAAATCGTTGAAGTCTTTCTGTTTTTTCACTTATTTAAATGCAGGTCTGTGATGTTGGACCGAGCCGAAAACCTGCTTCATGACCACTATGGAGGCAGAGAGTACTGGGATGTGAGTACCTCACTGTGGCCTTTGCTTGTCCTCACATTTTGAAAGCTTTACAGTCAACAGTAACTTTCAACCTTGCTAACTGGGCTGTTAGCTGTCATGGGCTGTCTGCTGTCACTGCAGGGCCTGCTGTGGTACTGAGTGACTCATGGACAGGGCGAGCCTCGGGTGCTCTGCTGAGCATGCAGTGCTCCATGCCGTAAACATAGTGGTCTTGCTACGGGTGGCATGCAACCCTTGACTTGTCCTTTCCACACCCATGGCTGCCACTTCTCCTTTGGTTAGGAAAGGGGACATTTTCTGCAGCGAGTCCTAACACCACGAACCATCTCTGCTTGGAGGTGGTAGCCTAGATGATTTTGAGGACACTGGCTGACCTGAGCAGGTGTCAGGCCAAGAGCAGCCACCCAGCTCCCAAAGCATTTGGTTTGCAACAGAGACATAATCATCCAGTTTGGTTCAGTTTAGGAAAAATGAAGCTTGAATCAGGCAAAGTGTAACGCTAGGAGCTGGGCAGACGCCGAGGTGATGAGATTGCATGGCATTGCTGGCCAAGGGCAGATGGTGCAGGCCAGTCTTGCAGCCTGGATAGGCCAGGCTCTAGGGCTGGCTATGGCAGGGGGCCCTCCCTGAAGTGGCCCTACATGGGCCTGTCCCCATTTCTGGGTGACACCACAGATGCCTGAATGCTAAAGGATTAACTAGAGGCCCTGTAGCTGGCGGTGGTGCAGGCAACAAGAGGCACGTAAGGACCCAGCTGGGAGGGCTGAGGAGCCTTGCCACTGGCAGCCTGTGGAAAGGTGGGAGATAGTGAGGTGGTGACTGCTCATTCATCCGAAGGCCACGTGACACTCAGCCCAGCCCTGTTCGTGCAGACCCGGCGTAGCATGGTGTTTGCAAAGCACTTGCGGGCCGTGGGAGACGAGTTCAGGAGCCAGCACCTCAACTCCACAGATGCCGCTGATAAGATAGCCCTGGAAGAAGACTGGACCAAGATGAAGGTACCTACCTGTGCTGCTCTTGGCTGAGAAGGAACTAGGGATGGGCTCAGCTCTTCAGCCAGCATGTCTGTCCTGTGGCTATTTCATTCCAGACATGAGTGACTCGCATTATCTGACCCCAGTCTTCAGAGATGGTAGGAGGAAGGCTGTGGGATCCAGGCCCTCCTGGACTATGTAGAGAAACGCTGTCTCAAGAATAAAAATATTTAAAGGGGGAGAGACTGGGCAGTGATGGTACACACCTTTAATCTCAGCACTGGGGAGGCAGAGGTAGGCCTCTGTGAGTTCAAGGCCAGCCTGGTCTACAGAGCGAATTCTAGGACAGGCTCCAAAGCTACAAAAAAAACCCTGTCTTGAAAACAAAGAAAGAAAAAAAGGGAATGTAGGGAGGGGGTGGGTGAGGGGGACTGCACACACACGACACGGGAACAGCCTTAAGCAGAAGTAGGCATTGAAAGAAGACTCGTCGGCATTTCCTATGGCCTGTGCCCAGCAGAAAGGAAACAGGCCCCTGCCTGCCCCAGAGATCCTCAGTCCTTTGGTCCATACTGTCCTTTCCTTGCTGTATATGTACTTTCTCCCGCAATGCTGGGTTTCCCTGTGTATCTTTCCCTTCCATTGGCATTGTGGGCACCTCTGCATTGCTGGATGTTAGGACTCACTGTACCTGTGTGGTCTGTGCTGGGGTGGTCTTGCTAGAAGAAAGTATAAATAGCTTTTCTTCTTTTCATTTTTTTCTAGTGGTTCCATTATGATTTTTATTTCAGTTGTGATTTTTATTTGTGATGTTTGATTGCTTTGTGGTCTTTTTATCAAGGCACCATTTCCCCCAGGAGACTGTGTGAGACTCTGGCCAGAGGGATACTTTCAAGGCCATGTTTGTCCCTCCACCTCCCAGGACACCCAAGAGAGATCTCCACATCTTTCCCCACACCCCTGTCTTTTGTAGGTCAAACTAGGCTCAGCGCTTGGTGGCCCCTACCTTGGAGTTCACCTGAGAAGGAAGGACTTCATCTGGGGCCACAGGGATGATGTGCCCAGCCTGGAGGGAGCCGTGAAGAAGATCCGCAGCCTCATGAAGACTCACAAGTTGGACAGGGTGTTCGTGGCCACAGATGCCATCAGGAAGGGTAGGCAGTTCAAAGGCCAGACTCTGTGAGGCCTCTTCCCCTGGCTGAATGCTGGGTAGGTGTAGGGGTTCTTTGTGACCCTGGATGGTGCACCGGTTCCTTCTGGACAGTCAGTGGCCTCCCCTTTGCCTCGCAGAGCAGGAAGAACTGAGGAAGCTACTACCAGAAATGGTGAGGTTTGAGCCCACGTGGGAGGAGCTGGAGCTGTACAAAGATGGAGGTGTCGCCATCATTGATCAGTGGATCTGCGCTCATGCCAGGTGCCTGTCTGCCTTGCTGCGGAGGGGGCTCTGGCTCCTTTCTGAGGTTCTTGTTGCCCTTGTTGCTCCTGTACTCAGCAGTTGAGCATGTGGCTGTGGCCGGCCACCTGCTTCGTCGCTCTCTGAACTCTAACACCCAGCCCAGTCTCCTTGGGCTGCTGCGAACCCTTCAGCAGCGGACCCTTCAGGTCTTCTATGCACACACTGTCCATGGTCTACACCCAGACCTTTTCTGCTCCTGTCTGTCCGAGAGAGGTACCCTGCCCAGGCTGCTTGGCCTCCTTGGTCTGTTTGTGCTGCTGAAGCAACACAGGGCTGCCTGAGGCCAAAGGCCTCTGTATCGATGCTCTGGGAAACCATGAGGGCTGCTGGCCTTGCAGCACTCCTTTGTACGTCGCTGTAGGCACCTGGGGGTGGGCTCAGGTTAGAATGTCCTGAGTAGAATGGGAAATAAGGCAGTGTGTGCAGAGGTGCTCAGAGTGTGCCTTTAGTGCTGGAGGGCTAGTGTGTGCCCCCATGCTCTGTTCCTTCTCCCTCCGTGACTGCTGCTTTCCTGCTGTGTTCTGGCCTCTGCAGTTCCTGCTGGCACCATCCCAGCACCAGGGGCAGGCAGGTGAGGGCCCCGTTCTTGATCTCTGTGGGTCTAGCTGCTGCTCCCTTGCAGGCATAACTTGCACAGTGTGCATGATGGGAAGAGCCAGGCCATTCTGTCTCTTTCCCTGTCAGAGTTCTCTGAGGAGGCTCTGAGCTTGCCATTTCTCTCTGCCTGGGGCCCTTCCCAGAATCCACTAGACCCAGGCTGTGTCTCAGGAACTGACTGCTGTTCTCAGTTCAAGAAGGTACTTCATACAGCCGATTGCTGTTGTCTCTGTCATTGGCACAGCCCGCTACTTGCCTCCACAGGTGGGGTACACCGTTCCAGGAGTCATGTCATGTAGCAGTTCACAGGTTCTCTTGGATCAGCTGGTCACTAGGTGCCATCAGAGGGCCAGGGTACAGGAGCAGGGCAGACTGCATCCTTTTCACCCCAGGAATCTGAAGGACCCTGGAGAGGGGACTCCCATAGCTATGACAGCATGCATGTAAATAATCCCTGCCACTGTCACTGTGTCAAGATGGACAGAGTCCTTGGTGTTTGCTGTGTAGCCAGGTGGAGGTCTAGCATCTGTAGTGGAGAGAAGGGGGTGTCTGCAAGGCAGAGTGGGTGCTAAAGCATGCAATGACCCATGAAGGGTGCCAGCACTGAGGGTGTCAGAGTCTCGTGTGCGTGCACGTGTGTGTGCGTGTGTGTGCATGCGTGTGTATGGGTGTGTGTGTGTGTGTGTGTGTGTGTGTGTGTGTCTATGTCTAATCAGTCCATTGCTGCTCCCAGCTAACCTCTCATTACTCTGCAGGTTTTTTATTGGCACCTCAGTTTCCACGTTCTCTTTTCGGATTCATGAAGAGAGAGAGATCTTGGGATTGGACCCTAAGACAACATACAACCGGTTCTGTGGAGACCAGGAGAAAGCTTGTGAGCAGCCCACACACTGGAAGATTGCATACTGAGGGCCACCTCTCCGCCACCTGCCGGTCACTCGGTCACAGGGTCCCAGAGGGGGCAGCACTCCTAAAGCCTGTGTTCCTTTGTGTTCACGGGCTGACATCTGCCTGTGTCTAGGCTCTGCCACCTTCATGTTTCACAAATGTGTCTTCTATTAGGACTTGAGAACCCATGTCCCCATCACGATGTCACATGCTAGCCCAGAAGCGTGAGGAATATTTGTCAGTCCTGACAGACCTTTCAGTTGCTTTTCTGAGCAAGCAGAGAGTGGCAACACCCTCTTGTGTGGATCCTGAGATGTTGGTATAACATCTGTCTACTGAGGTCCAGTGTGAGCAGATGCCAGGTTTTGCCTCACCCTCTTCCTGCGTGGTGCCCCAGCTAATTTCCTCCTGAGGCCGATGGCTCAGGCGCTGATCTCACAGAATGCTGGGAACCTCAGGACAGCCCTTGGGTGGCCAGTGACTCCCTCACCTCACATGGGTTCCCAGGCTCGTTGCACCCTGCTGAGAAATAGAATTGAGAAGTGACAGAAATGACCTTCAAAAGGTCACATCCGAGACACACCACTGCTTTATGAGACCCTTTCCTGGCCCTCATGCTGCACTATGGGAGGCTGAGTCAGCACAGCCTTGGCCAGGGCACTCCCAGGTCCTTGACCTGGTACTCATCAGTACACCCCATTCCCCAGTGCTGTGCACTAAGCAGCCCCCACACAGCTACTGCCCAGGTCTCCTTCCCAAGCACCAAGGGACCTGAGCACAGACAAGGTACTGTGGCTCACCTGGCTGATGAGGTAGAATCATGTATTTATTCTTTTCCATTTGTACATCCAAGTATATTAATAAAATACTTTTTCAAGAAAGTTGTGGAAATGGTGCCTTTAAGTGCTTTGTTCTCTTAGGTCAGGAGCTGTCCCATGTAGACAGCTATGCCTTTCAGGAGAGTGAGGGCTTGTGCGTGTGATCTGGCCCGGTGCAGCATAGACCTTTGTTGGATCTGCAGAAGGCAAACTAGCCAGGTGTGACAGGATAGCGCAGTGTGTCCTGGAGCCTGGAGTTTGGTTCTGGCCATGAGGACCAGCACAACCTTGTCACTGTCCACTACAACCTGGCTCTCTTTGTTGGACTGTCTGTTAGGATTGTTGAGGGGAAGCACTCTCCAACTCGAGGAAACCTGGTGAGCCATCTTCTGGACTCTGAGGAAATGGCAGTATGACCTTCATGGGATTTGTACTTTCTGAAGAGTGGCTAGTTCATTTGATGGAAGCAGTGGCAGGTGCAGCCAGGAAAGAAGACGCAGAGCCTCCTGCTCTACAGTGACAGCCAGCGACGAGAACCTAGGAGTGCAAGCTGAGGCAATGGAGCGATGTGCTGGGCCACGTCATCTCAGGGTGGTGTAAGAACCAGTAGCAAGTAAGAACCAGTAAGAACCATGTAGCAAGGATCTAAGCTGGCCACATGGAGCTCTGATGGAGAGCAACTAAGAGGCTCTGCATGGCCTGCGTGAAACATGGGTGTACCATTTGATTTCAGCAAAGAACAATGGAATTGGTTGGTTTCTGAGCCAGGGGACACAGCAATGCCTGGTGCTATGGGCAGCAGCATTTCTGGGCAAAGCTGGGGGCAGTCTTATGAAGTTTTGAACCAGTCTACTGGTAGCCTGACTGGTTGCTGTGATAGCCATTTGTCACAGGAATATTGGTTAGCCTGCAGCTCAAATCCATACAAAGTTAGATTGCAGTTCACCCTGAACAGGGACAGTTCTAAAACAAGTTCAACAGAAGACCTGGGAGACAGCCATGTCCAAGAGAACCCAGGGCCAGAAGTCTACAGCTGAGAGCCGATGGGGTCATTTGTGCCAGTGTTATTTTATTGGGGCTGAGGATACTAATACTTGCAACTCGGATGTGAACTGTAGCTGTGAATTTTAGTGGCTGCTTGTGCCAAGGCACATACCACAGATCCCCTCTGCCCCAGCTGTCACTGCCAGGGTGCCCTTTCCTTAACAGTGAGCCTGACCTCCAAGTCCCACTGGTACAGATGACACTAACAAGGCAGGCATGGCTGGTGTCCTAACCATCACATGGCTGGACACATAGATATGTCCTGCTGGGCACTAGTCTACACTCAGCCCTCACACTTTATACAACTTGCTGCATGTATTTTCAATGCCAGCTGGGAGCTTACAACTTGCCCACCATCCATTTTTCCTTGCTGTCAGATGTGGCGAGATGAGCACAGCATCCATACTGGCCTGGGCTGTTACCTCAATCAGTCAGGGTAGGGGGTCCTTGGTGGACTCTGTGACTTATGAATCTGTACTGTGTTTGGAAGCCTATGCCCAAAGCTGTCACCTGCTGGCAGTCTCCAGGCACTGGCCATGTATCCAGCATTATGACCTTGACTCTGCCATCCTGAAGTCCAAGTCCCAAAGAGAAAATAAGGATCCTAGGACACCGTATCCCACATGCAGCAGGAGGCAAGGCTTCCTGCTCTAAATAAATATGGCAATGCTGAGGATAAACTGGACCTGGGGAACTGAGTCCTTATAAGTCACAACTGAGAAAGGCCAGTGGTCAGGAAGAACAACAGGGCTATGTGGTCTTTGGTGCCACCTGTAGTCACACCTGGAGTCTGTCCAGAATAGCAGGACATTGCAGACAAATGGAGGAACCCACAATGCACCAGCACCAGCAGTGCCATCCAAGCTGGCATCACAGCAGAGACCAGCCCACTCAGGGTCTCTGTGCAGATGACAAGTGGCCATCCTTGGTGAAACCACAGGGCAATTTGTTCCAAGGCAGCGGCTAATTGGGACACCTAAGACTATAAATCAGACACACATACTGCCCAGAACATCTGGGACTGTGGCTTCATGGCCCCTGAGGAGCTGTGCTCATCCATTTTGAGAAGAGGTTTATTTAGCTCACAGCTTTGGAAATGTCATGGTGCCAGCTCCATGAGGCCCCAGCCTCGGCTGCAATAGCTCATGGGAGCTAGCCATGCCCAAGGAAATAGAATCATACCACCACACAGAGTCTGGGAGCTGGGAGGGACTGAGCTATGGCTCTCAGGACCCTCTCAGAGGGTGACAGAGGCTCCTTAGAGTTGCCCAGCACCTCTGTGAACAATACTGAGTCCAGAGAACCTACCAGTTGGACCTAACTCTACATACCCCACCACTTCCCATGGTGCTGCCAACTTGACAGCGAAGGGCACTGGGAGTGAGGGCATGCCCAGCCACAGCAAGAGCTAAATTTAACACTGTCCTCAGATCCATACCATACAGAACCACGGCCCTCATGGTTCCAGGAGACACTTCAAGACCTTGGGGGCTGTGTCTTTCTTCTACCTGGGTCATCCATCCCCCATCGGGGGCTAATGTAGGTAGCCTTGCTGCCAGCTTTTAAAGTAGGACTTGGGAGGGAAGGGACACAGTATACTCAGTCACAGAACCAAGACAAACCCCAGAACAACAGGAAAACAAAAGGGACTCCAAAGGGACAAACATGTGACAGATGAGAGACAAGAGCCTCAACCAAAACTTACCCCTGGAGCTTCAAGATCCTGGAATGCAGTACCACCCCATCAATGCAGTCCTTGGCTTGTGAGTGGCATCTTCTCCATCCCCACAGAACCATCCCTTTGTCCAGTCTCCTTTGTGAGAACATAGTTATGTTGGATTTGGCTTGCCCTGGCCACCTCAATTTACTGTAGTCAGCTCTGTAACAGCTCCATTTCCAAACAGAAATGTGCAGATGCAGTAGCGGTTAGGGCTGGGTTCAGCAGTAGAGTTTGAGAAACCACTGAGCCCTGATCCCTCACATTGCCTACATGCCACTCGTGACTCCAGAACAGGGCTGAGCCTTCTCAGAGCCAGCTCATCCTGGAGGACAGAGTAACTGGACCTGGAGCCTGCATGGTGGGGAGTCACTGAGGTAGTTTGGTCTGAGGCAGGACATGTACCAAAGAGACCTGCTTTCCAGAGCTGGGCTGACTGTTAAAGCCACTGCCTCACTCCCCATCTACCCTCTGTGGGGTCCACTGGGAGGGCAGGGGTCTGTGGGGAACTGGAATGACCCTGGTTGCTCGCTTCAGGGGGAAGTGGGCAGGAAGCACATTTGGGGACTGCATTGGGTCACACCTTGGTGGCTCCAGGGCCATCTGTCTCAGCTGTGTAGCCATTACTCCTTGCTGCCACATCTGTGAACTAATGGAGGCTGGAGGCTGCAATAAATGGCCTGTGACAAATTCCACCCTTGGCTCTTAGGAAAGGGCTTTTCGGGACAAGGAAGGGCTCACTTATCTTGTAGATGACTGTCCTCATGCCACACAGAGGGTAGGCCCACAGAACACATAGCACCATCAGCTCTCCCTGCCTCAAAAGGAGCACAAGAGCCCTGCTACCCCTTGAGGTCTGGGGGTGGCAGCGCCTCCAATCTGTCACATCTAGAACATACACCTGCCTGCACTTTATTATTATTTTAATTATTTGGGAACCTAACATCATGTGCCTGATCACACTCACTTCCAGTCTTTCCATGTTCCCTCCTTCCCCTGTGACTCCCCCCCCACTCCCGACAAAAACAAGTTCATTTTGTGTTGTCCATATATTCACTGGAGCATGGTCAAATTCCTAGTGGCCAGCCCCTCAAAGATGAGTCTTTTCCTGCCTGTGTCGATGTCAGAAGCTATCAACTGAGGAAAGCTGTTTGGCGGACAGACTGGACGGGGCTAGCTTTCGTGCACACAGACCACTGCCTGCACTGCAGTGCTGTGGCCTGGTGAGGAGTAGAGCCATCTCTCCTGTGAGGGATGGGGCTAGCTCTCCCACATCCAAAGACATTAGCTTGTGGAACCCTGGACCCCCCTTGCCTGGTACACCAGGCAAGCTGACCTCAAACTTACAAGAAATCCACCTCTCTCTGCCTCCTCGGTGCAGGGATTACGGGTGTTGGCCACCATGCCTGGCTAGTTTATCAGCTGTTGGTGGCCAGAAAGTCTTGATTGCTTTGGAACTACCTACAACACAACACCTTGTTTGTGTGTGGGGGGGTTGCTTTAGAGATCATTAGTTTTTGGAGAAGCATAGTAAAAATCATAAAGATGTACATGTACCATGGCCCAGCAAGCCTGTCCCTGGGACTTCAGCTTCAGAAATGGAATCTGTGGGCTGGAGAAATGGATCAGCACTTAAGAGCACTGGCTGCTCTTCCAGAAGACCCGGACCCACATGACAGCTCACAATGGTCTGTAACTCCAGTTATAGGGGATCTGACACCTTTACACCAATGCACATACAATAAAGTTGAATTTTTTAGAAAAAGAAATGGAATCTGGCTTGTCTACTAACTAAAAAATTATACAGGGTATTGGCATTGCTCACAATTGCCCACCATAACTAGATGGTAAGACTGCTGAAGACAGCACTCACCTTGGATGTAGGGCATAGCGACTAACCTCTACTGATTGGCTATGAGGCTACTCCACAGGCGAGATCTCATGCCTGCTTCTGTACCTGGACAAAAGCCCATGACTAGAGAGATCATATGTCCTGCAGGGTAACCTGTTATTGCTATTTAATAATTATTATTGCTATGTTAAGTGGTCATGCTGTCAAACTACCTTCTAAATATTTATGCTTATGCCCATAGATTTGTGCTTTCAGCCTTGGTCAGAAAGGCTTCTAAAGCAGGGCAGTGGGACCTTTAGTCCCAGCACTCAGGAGGCAAAGGCAGGTGGATCTCTGAGTTTGAGGTCAGCCTGGTCGACAGAGTGAGTTCCAGGACAGGCTCCAAAGCCATACAGAAAAACCTGTCTCAAAAAACCAAAACAAAAAACCCGTTTGCTCTACCAAAATCTGGGTCCATGTACTGGTCTCCACATGTGCCAGGCAATGGCCTTGCTTAGCATCATCATGAGGCATATGGAAAGGTATTTGGCTTGAAGGGGAATCATAGAACTATGATTCTACATAAGGTAAATAGAAAGATGACAGTGTTAGCATTATTCCTGAAACCTCAGTATGTGGAGACAGGAGAATCAGGAGTTCCAGGTTATCCTAGGTTACATAGAAACTTCAAGGCCAGATTGCCCATGAGAGGTCCTACCTCAATAAACCCCAAGCCAAACAAAAGCTACAAGAGATCTGCAGAAATCCTGCTGGGAAATGTGGATGTTCAAGCTGGCCTCTAACATTTTAAGAACCTCGATGCTTTCTGGTAAATGCACTGGCCAGGATGTTCCCAGATGCAGGTAAACTGAGCAAGCCTTCCCCATGCAGTCAGGGGACACTGACCCTACAGTCACTTTAACCATGTACAGATGTGCATGGAGCTTAGACCCTCCCCAAACAAGAGGAGAGGGTCAGGATAGGTGGGTGGCTGTCTCCTTTAAGCAGAGCAGTAAGTTGAACCACTGCCAGCAACATCGCTCCTTAAAGCACCTCAGGGAGGAGGCAGGACATCTGCTGCAGGCCGGCTTGTCACCCCATTACCCTCACTGGCCATTAGCGAGGAGAAGCAAGGCTCGACTGCACATTCAGGTTTCTGTAAATAACATGTGTCTGTTCTTAGCAACTGCCCCGCCCCGAACCCATGGAGGGCTTGCAGCCTGCTGCATCACCGACCCTTCTCTCTTCACATCAGCACCGAGCCCTGCTGCTGCTGAGGGCTGGATGCTCAAGTTCACTTCTGCCTCCTGACCAGCCAGCCTCAAAATGCCTGTTCCCAGAAGGGTCAAGGGTCAAGGATCAGCTGGTGATAGGTCAGTAGTTTGAGAAGCTTCAGGGCCTGCCTCCCCTCTTCCAGTCATATCAGTAGGTCACCTTGCCCCACTGGAACAGAGCTTCCTAGTACCAGGGAAGGGGATAAACAGATGCCACAGCCTAGTGAGCCACCGAGGCCTTGTAAGGGACTACTTCTCAGAGCATCAGACATCCTGAAAGAACACAATGTGCTAGCTAATAATAGTCTGCCCCCTAAGCCCCAAGCTCAGTGTTCCCACCTTGAAAGATCTGCATGGATTTTCACAGCAGGGAAGGAGGAATGCAAAGACAGGTAGCTAAGAACCTCTTGCAGAGCCTGAGGTAGGACCTGGGCATCAATCCATGTAGGGAAGAGTCTGAGATGATGTGACAGATTAGCGACACTGGCTTAGGGACAGACCTGGGCCTGCTGCCCCTAGGATGCATTTACCACACAAGAGAGACTGAAACATGGGTCTCAAAATCCCACCGAGGAACTCAGTCCTCTCCCTGGCACCAAAGATCTGCACCCCTGTATGAGATGGCTTTGTCCTAAGATGTCAAGGGCTGGGGCTGGGGGTAGAGGATGATGTAGGCAAGAGTCACAGAGGATGTCACAGAGGATAGAATGGTTCACATTCATCTAAACCAAATATCTTAATTGTCATCCAGGCATATAACAACATGGATACCACACACAGCAGCAGAGGCCACAGCAAACTCTGGGCACTGGCTACCTTCCACCCTGCACAAACCTTGCATATCTCCATGGCTCCCTAGCTTGGCTGTGCTTTGGACCATCAGCCACTTGGCCTTCTAGGTCAGGCATCTCTCTTGGATGCCTGACCCAGACTGCTTTTGAAGAGCCAGGACAGTTGACTCCCTGGGGGGCAAACTTGACCAGTGTGAGGTACCCAGGCTCCCTCCTGTTTCCATCTCTTCCAGACTCCTCAGAGAGCCACTTCCCCTCACAACCTGTCCAGATAGGATAGGCAGAGGGGTAGCTGAAGACAGACCTGCTAAAACCACTGTCATCTAAGGTCTTAACTAATCTCAGTATCACACAAAATAGCTTTGCAATGAGGCCCTAGGAATGAGGATCACTACATGAACTATTAAATAGGTAAAATACTTATTGAGCTTGATCCCCAGAAAAGCAACCCCACAAAGTTATCTTCTGACAACCACATGTACATGCTGTGGCATATGTGTCCAGATAACACATACACAAAACACACACGAATAATATAATTTGAAAATTAGAAAAATGATTTTGTAGAAAAACTTTACAAGACTTAGAGACAAAGATTTTAGGCTTTTTATACCCCAGCGATTTGTGTGTGTGTGTGTGTGTATGTGTGTGTGTGTGTGTGTGTGTGTGTCTGGCAATGGTGCCTGTCACCTGGGATGGTACCCATTCTATCTAGTACACAGAGTTGATAAATATTTAAAGATTTACAAATGAGACTCTGTGCCAAGTTCACGTACATGCTGAATTCCAAAGAGTTTATAATTAAGTATTGGGACATTATTAGAATTTTGAAGTTTAAAAAATCCTAATTTGATTTTTCTTTTCTTTATCTAGGCCTTAAATAGGTAAAAAGTAATAATTGATTTTAAAAAGTGCTACTTGCATAGCTTAAGATTCCTAGGCTATCATTCTATATCAGTCTAAGGATAGTACTTTTGTTATAAGTAAAGATATAAACAAGTTACAAATGTTCTAAACCATCACCTGCTTATAAATAATAGAACTATATATATATATATATATATATATATAAAATGTTTTAAGCTTTTTTATAACAAAAAAGTTACTTACAGGATTTTCTAAGATAAAAATTTAGTGTGCAGGTCCTCTCAATACAAATGCATGAGTGTTTTGTCTGCACGTGTATATGTGTACCCCGTATGAGCCTGATACCTACATAGGCTAGAAGCTGGTGTCTGGTTCTCTGAACTGGAGTACAGATGGTTGTGAGATTGTGAGCCACCATGTGGGTGCTGAGAACTGAACTTGGGTTGTCTACACAAGCAGCAACTGCTCCCAATTGCTGAGCCAGCTTTCCAGCCTCTCTACACTTTTTTGTTGCTCAAATTTGGCAGTGGGATGTTTTTACACGGCCTTTCTTCCTATGTGGCATTGGATCAGCAAAATCATGTCACCACCTTGTAATCCGTAATGCAGTCAGAGAAAAGGTGCAAGGTCTGAACACCCTACCAAAATCAAGAACCAGAGCCCCTCTGGGGAGGTTCTTGTGCATGTTGCTATCCCTCCACTAGGTGGAGCTGCTGTTCATTTTTCTGTCTTGATTCCCATTTGTGTTCTGCTCTTGGTCTTAGTAGGTCCTGGACTGCTTCTGCTTTTTAAACGCATGCTCTTAGACTCCACATATCAATCAAGTAATAGACAATTAGGAGACAGTGTCCCAAAGCACTGGACAAGATGGGAGATTCTGATGAGGGCCTAGGGTTTAGAATCTCGATAGGAACTTGCACCTTGGGAATGAAGATGGCAGCCCTGGCCCCTAGAGAGACTTGTGTCCAGGTTTGGTAATCTGGTCTTATGGTTGTCTATTCATATGCATGCTCCCTAGCTTTTGTTTCAACTTTTCTGAAGTTCTAACATTGCGGTGGGCAAGGCAGAAACAAACTTGGAATTCCATCCCTGAGTTTTGCAAAACTAAATAAATTCACCTTTCCATATATATAAAATATTGCTTTTTCTCCCTCTGGCCAGCATAGTCATGCCATTGCCAGGGGCTAAATAACAGTTTCAAGCCCTAAAAGTATTGTGTGCTTCATCTAGTCGTTTCTGGGCTCCAACAGCTCGTTTTGCTGTTTCCATAGTTATGCCACTCCCAAAATACCATAGTTATGCAGTGTGCAGCCTTTTGACATCAGACTGTCACGGCGCTCCCTTGCCTTCTCCGGGCTTGAAAGCTTGTGTCTTTTCAGCACTAATTCATGTCCTTTCGCCTGAATGCACTGGTTTAGTCGCCCATTTGTCTGCTGAAGGGCTTGTTGGCTCCTTCAGTTTGGGGCAATTATAAATAAAGCTGCTATTGTTACCAGGTTCTACCCAAAGCCAGGGAGACAAGAACTGAGGAGAGGAAGTACATTCGAGGCCAGTGAGAGGACACAAGGAAAGTCTCTCATGTCTCCATCTGAGGGGCAGAGCTCAAGTGGGTCCCACGTCCAACTCTGGTCTGAAGTCATCCCCAAATCTCCTAGGTTTTCTCCTAGGAGTTTGATATTTGATACATTTTACACTTAAGAATTTTTATGATGGGTTTTTGGCATGTCTAGATTCAGTATTATATGTGGGTGTCCAGTTGCTTCAGCACCACTGGTCGAAGAGACTACCTTTACTCTGTTGTGTTGTCTTTGTTCCTTTATCAGGGACCAGCTGGTGATTATCAGTTATCAACAGGCTCTTTTGCCTTCCACTCATTTACTTTTTCTTTCACATACATCACACTGGTGCACCTGTTCACTTGCTTTAACAGATCATTCCAACTCTCCTCCTATGCAGTGGTCTTTCTTGAAGGACCCCCTCCTCGGATTCTCAGGTGTCCATTCAGAGTGGAGAGGTCCTGGATGTGAGCACCTGGAAGAGAAGGCACACACAGCTCCATTCCTCCAGGCAAGCAGTCACTCAGCATGCATCTCTGCTCTTTAGATACTGGCTGGCCATCTTTCCAACTGCTGCCATTTCTTTCACTGAGACAGGAAGGGGCCACCACAAGTCTACTCTGGCCCTTTAACCTGTTATCCAGCTAAAAGCATACCCTAGGCAAGCTTTGCCATCAAACACCAGATCAGGTTTCAAGGCCATAATGTTCACAGATCCATCCCTCCAGATGAGCACACGAATGACAGTCAACAGGGTTGTTACTATAGAAAAAAAAGTAGTAAGTCCTCTGGCTTCACCTGCTCATAGTTGACCTCAGATTTTGGATGTCACATGGCTGAACCATGCATTGTGTGCTTCCCACTAGCTCTAATTACACCTTGACATGGGTTGTGTAAACAGTTGCTTAAGTACTCTGTGAAAAGTTGAAGGCTGCTTTTGCAAAAACAAAAACAAAACACTCATACAAATCTGCTTAAGGCTATACTATTTGATGGGTGACTACCATAGAATAAAAGACACATTGTGTTTGTACCCTCTGCTGTTTTAATTCAGTCTCTACTCAGTTTTACTTATAAACTTGTCACTTGTTTTGCTGAAGACTAACACATAATGTTGGCCTGCTGCCAGTTAAAACGAATGTTTCTTCAGGCCCACCATGTACTTTTTTTTTTTTTTCCTTTTGGCAACTCTAGCACCCACAGACCCTCACCCTTATCTTAAGACCCAATCAAAAACATGAAATCAGAATGGTTCTGAAGATTGTAAAGCCAGTTGTAGCTTAACGGTTCCCAAGCAATAATGACTGCATACAACAAGGGAAACATCTTTTTAAACCATGCCCATGAACAACTGCCAAAAACCCTAGTCCACTCCAGATGATCAAATAACTGCTTGTTGGTCCTTCTGTTGAAGGGAATGCCTGATCATGTCTCACTGCCCTCTGCTCTCAATCTGAAGCTCTACCCCATCCCATCACTTTCAATACTGCCTGTCTTGTTCAATATGTGGCTTGGTCTTGTTTCTATAGTTTCCATGTCACAAGGTCCCACCGTGTGCTTATTAGCTTATTTCCAGTCCAGATCCCATTCAGCCACGAGTTCCACTCTGACCCCAGATGACTAAGTAAGAGTTAGCTGCCTGGTCGTTATTCTGCCTTGTAGAAGAGTTGACTGAGATTGGATAGCAAAGATTTCAGCCTAATTCCCTTCATTCTTTGGCCAAGGCCCTTCTACTGTCCTTTTTCCCTCCCAGAGGTAGACACAGTATGGGGTCCTTTTTCACCAAACAGTTCCAATGTGCTGAAGTCCTGTGGCTCAAGAGCCTAGTAATTTTCTCATGATGCAATGCGTCCTGTGCAACTCCCAGGGCCAGAGCTACATTCCTGGGCAAAAGCTGACATGGTCTCCCAGGCTATCTGGATGGCCAGGTGAGAGAGCCTGCTATCGGGCTGGGATCATCTCGGTTGCTAGCAAAGATAGTAATTTGCAACATTGAAAACAACAAAAACTCAAAACAGCAAAATTCCAATATGGGATTCTGATCATTCAACAGTAGCTGGGTCACTCTCCTTGTCACTAGACATCAGCTATGCCCACAGCTTCATTGGAAGCACAGATAGACAGGTAGTTCCAAAGAAATTGCCTTCCCTTCCAGTCAAAGGAGGCAGGTGATGGGAGCTGCTAGGCGTGTGCAGCATAGCCTCAAACAGGCTCACATCTACTCAGAGAAAGATGAATGGCTAAGTGACAGGGCTGATGGTGCCCTGCCTGACAGGTGACAATATTCAGCTGACAATATTTTTGCTCTGTAACAGCTAAATACCAGGAAATCTGACATATTCCAGAAAAAAGACAGCTTTCAACTATATCCTTTAATGGTTTTCTGGGGGAAAAATTACTGCCCAGGATTACTTAGTTTGAAGTGGTGTTTATAGGAAAATTTCTAGAATGTATAATAATACACTGTAAGAAATGTTTTCCCTCTTGCAAAAGGCAAATTCATGTCTGGAATGGATTCCCTATCTCGCCAGGATACCCAGGCACCCACATTAAGCTGATTAGTTCAGGGAGAAAACAAAAAATAAAAGCAAAATGAGTTTGGATGTTTCCTTCATCTGACTTTGCCTAAAAACATCCCATCTCCACATAAGCCACTACATCCTCATTCTCTTCTCTCGTGCAGCTTCTTTTTTTTTTTTTTTTTTTTTTTTTTTTGGCTGAGAAACTCATGTCCTGCACTTTAAGGAGCTGATAGAGATACAGTTGGAGAGACAGGATGCACTCACTGCAGAGAATCTCTGGTCTTAGGAGACACTGGGGCTGCAGCTCAGCAGATACTCAGCAATGACCTGCTGGTTTAGGGTGCACTTCGGGTCTTTAGAGCAGCAAGATTCGCTGGAAATTACCTGTGGGTGACCACTTTGCAAACAACCTAGTTACAGATCTTATCTCCCCCACCCACACTGGGGAGGTTCTGGGTAGGCTCAGGAGGGGCTCACAGGCAGGGGACTTTGGTCTTGTTCACTATCCCTTCACCCTTACATTTCTCTTTTAATTATCTACAGTTGTAGCTACTCTGCATTGTCCTAGCCTTCCTTCCTGTTCAGCCCTGCTCCAGCCCAGGCACTCTCCTCCTGCCCCTCCCACTTCCTGACACCACCACAGGTTTTCAGCTTTTGGGCCACTGCTCTGGCTCTCCCTGCGTCTGGCTCTTACTTAGGCAACAGCTGCAGACTGCTGTGAGGAATGGGTGACTGAGGTCTACTGAGATCTGATTTCGGAGGCATACCACCCCACTCCACCTCCCACTTCTGCCTCCACTTGGCAGAACAAACTCTTGGCCCTTCAGAAAGTTCTTCATTGAATAAAAATGTTCTTTTTCTTCTCAAAGTTGTGATCACATTAATTTCTCTACTACAAAACAATTTCTTATGAATGAAAATAAATTTACTCTGGCCAAAGGCTTTGTAAATGATATCCTGGAATTATGTTATTCTCGCACATCAGTTTTTCAAAAACACATGTAAGGTGGTAACTTAATCTCAGTACCTCTTAACCCAGTACCTCCTATGGGTTGATCAGGGCTTTTCTAACCTACATCCAAGGATCAAGATGTCCCTGTTCCATTGTGGCATGGTTTGGCCTCAGTTATAGTCTAGTTTTGTCATAGTGGGTATGTTAGAAAACAGAATGAATTTTTAAAAAGTCATAGCAACAATCTTTTTATTGTTTTTTATTTTTTACCTCCCAATTCCAGTTCCTTCTCTCTTCTCTGCCCCTGCTTCTCCCTCCTTCCTCCCATCGGCTCCTTGGAGAGGGTAAGGCCTCCCCTAGGAAGTCTACTAAGTCTGTCCCATCATCTTGTTGAGGCCGGACCAAAGCACCTTTCCAGCCCCACACCCGTGTCTAGGCTGAGCAAGGTATCTCTCCATATAGAATGGGCTCCACTGTCAGCCTGTGTATTAAAGTTACGTTTTGGATCCACTGCCAGTGGCCTCATATATTGTCTCAGCCACACCATTGTCACCTACATTAAGGGAGTCTAGTTCGGTCTTATGCAGGTTCCCCATATGTCAGACCTGAGTCAATGATCTCTCACTAGCTTGGGTCAGCTGATTCTTTGAGTTTCTTGACTCCTTTGTTCATATTTTCCACTCCTCCCTCAATTCGATTGTACTCCAGGAGCTTGGCCCATTGGTTAGTTGTGGATTTGTGGATTTCTGCATCTTTTTCCATCTATATCTGGAAGAGGGTTTTAGCTTCTCTGGGATTGCAGTTTGTAGGCTGGTTATCTTTTGCTTTATGTCTGGTATCCACGTATGAGTGAGTACATTCTATATTTGTCTTTCTGGATCTGGGTTACCTCGCTTAGGATGTTTTTTTCTAGTTCTGTCCATTTGCCTGTGAATTTTAGAATGTCATTGTTTCTTACCACTGAGTAGTACTTCATTGTGTAAATATACCACCTTTTCTTTATCCATTCTTCAGTTGAGGGACATCTATGTTGTTTCCAAGATCTGGCTATTATGAATTATGTTGCTATGAACATAGTTGAGCAAATGTCCTTGTGGTATGAGAGTGCCTCCTTTGGGTATATGCCCAACAGTGGTATGGCAGGGTCTTGAGGTAGCTTGATCCCTAATTTTCTGAGAAATTACCATACTGATTTCCAAAGCAATTGTACAAGTTTGCACTCCCACCAGCAATGGAGGAGTGTTCCTCTTTCTCCACATCTTCTCCAGCATAAGCTGTCATTTGTGTTTTTGATCTCAGCCATTCTGAATCTCAGGGTGGTTTTGATTTGCATTTCGATGACTAAGGATGTTGAGCATTCCTTAAATGTCTTTCTGCCATTTGAAATTGTTCTGTTGGGAATTCTCTGTTTAGATCTGTTCCCCATTTTTTAATTGTATTATTTGGTAGTTTGATGTCTAGTTTCTCGAGTTGTTTATTTTGGAGATCAGCACTCTGTCAGATGTGGGATTAGTGAAGTTTTTTTTCCTGTTCTATAGGGAGCCATTTTGTCTTGTTAACCGTGTTCTTCAAAGCAACAATCTTGACTGTATTTTGAATTCCTAAGTAGTATCCCCAAATCTAGTGATTTAAAAATTTAAAAGTTGTGAGAATGGTTTTAATGCTTCGTCAGCTGTCAAGTCAATGAGGTTTTTATTCAAGTGTTTTAAAGCAAAGGATTAGAAACCACTTGGCTTGCAGAAGAATCTGTCATCCTGTCATCTTTAGTCATGGTGTTTATGACACAACTTGTCAAGGGGCTGCCATTTATCTGTGATTCTTTGTCATCTTGTTAAACCTAATATATTCAGGAGGGGTCTCAGACACTGAGATGCAAATTTGTGCTCCCCAATTTAATATTGATAACATGCTTTCTCTACATCAACATTTTAAATGTACTTTCATTGCAACTGAGCAGTTGCAGAGTTAGTGCATTCTATTTATGGCAAATGTACTCCATGTGACCTAATCCTTCTTGTCACACCAGTGAACAAAGTTAGACCTATTTTCTGTCAGAAAAAAAAAAAAAAAACCAACCAAAAACCAAAAACCAAAACTGACCTACTTTTCCAATAGAAACAAAAGTGCAAGCAAGCTTTTCCAGGGATACTGAAAAAGAAAATAACGAGAAATGAGTTATAGTAGAGAGCCTGGAAGAGAAATAACTAGAGACAATGAAATCAGGATTTTAGATATATGGACCTAGTACAGTTACTTGACTCATTTTATATAGAAAGAAAATGAGTCTTAATTTGTAACAACATCATGAAACATGTAGGTGAATGTTCAGGTTATGCTTGTTTGCTTACACAGATGCTTTCTCTCTCTCTCTCCTCCCCCCCCCCCCCCACACGGAACTCAGGTCTTCTCCCATATAAGACAAGACTAACTGTATCCCAGCCCTTCTCTTATTTGTTAGCAACATCATCAAATGCTCCTCAGAATACCAGTCCAAGTTGAGTGAGGGGAATTCTGAATGTTTATAAGAAAATTCCAAGAAATAAGACAGTCTTGTGACCATTTCTTCAAAAACATGGAATTGTTCTTGGAATGTGTGTTCCTGTTCCTCCCAGGTGTAGCAGATAGAAGTGAGTTTACTTCATATTATGTACTATAACTGGCTATTGTTACTCATTTATGCGCCTCTAGAGAAAGACATGCTTTTTGCCATGTGCAGTTTGTCTTCATGAGAATTTTGATTATGTGACCATTTTTAACCCCCAGAGTATGATCTGAAGCCTGAATTGGGTTGGCTATTACATGAGACTTTAGTCTACCTCATTTTTAGGATCCATTCTTCCAGGATCCTGCTGAAGTGGTAAACAGGTTGCTAAAAAGCTAAGTTGGTAGCTGTCACATCAGAATGTAATTCTGCAATACTTTAAAGAACATTCAGTTCATTCACAGAAAATGAAAGACACAGGCAGAGAAGCGATTGCCTGAGACTCAGCCAAGTGGTCCTCTGACCCTGGAGAGGAGAGCATGAAGGGAGTAGAGCCAGCTGGCATTTCCTAGGTCACACAGGTTAACATTTGTTTTTCCATTTTGCCTTCAGTCTGAGATAATCAAAGGCAAATGTGTCACTGAATTAGTTTTATTACCAGTTCCAAAACAAAGAAGCAGGCCACGTCTCTAACCATGTTGCTTTTAAAAGATATATGGTGCATTATGACTCTTTAAAACCTTTACATTGATTTTATATTTAATTGTAGAAATATCAACCAAATAAGTGTTTTCAACAGGAAACTCAAAGTCATTCCAAACTCCATAGGCATTGTCCCTTCCTTGTAGACTTATCAATGTGTTCCCTTACATAACATATGCACACTCCCTCAAGGCCATGCTTTTGCAGTCTCGTGGCCAACTCTCCCTGAATCATGAATGTCCTTCCTTCCACAGCACCCTGTATATTGGAGCAGAGCCAAAAGATCTCCAGGAAGACAGAGAAACCAGGTGCAAGGAACCAAGAGAGTCTCCAGGTAGACAGATGCACTGAACATTTGGTGCAGTGGACAGAGGTAACATGAGCAGATACACTCAAGACCCACAGCTCTCCGGTGGCAGCTATCCATACCTTTCAATATGATCAGGAGGTTCTGACTCTAGCCCTGCCAATGGAGCAAGGACGAAGTGAAAAAGCAAGTCTCCACAAGAAGTCATAGTGAAACGTCTTAGTCTTTATTGAGAACATCTCAGTCCTTTGTCTACATGTGACAACATCTCATGCTCAGTTCCGGCTGGGCTCGGTGTGAGAGGAAGCTCATGCAGGCTGTAACATGTGGTATATACATAAATATACATACAGAGAACACTGAGGATTGTATCTTAGCAACATGTTTCTTGGCTGAATTACATTCATGTAAAGTGTCCAAATTCTAAAATCAAATGAGAAATATATAACTCAAAGCCTGGAAAAGCAAACAGCTTTTAGGGGCTTATCCCATTAACATTCCACAGACTGTGCTTTTTAACCTACTGTGTTCCATTCAGAAGAATGGCCCATCAGTTCCTTATGTACCATCAGCTCCTGCTGTGGCTACAATTAGTGCTTCTGAGGCTGGGCACTTGTCATTCAAACAGCAAACACAAAGTACAGGCACTACCACAGAGACGTGAAAATTTCCCCAGGAACTGAAAGAAAAGTGCACTGAGGAGCCAGTCATGATTGGTCAGACCTATGTGACTAATTTGTGCATGGTCCCTGGCAGGTCAGAGGCTTCCCAATCCCCATTCCCTAAGGTCACATGAACTCAGTAGCCCCAGTGTGGGGCAGTTCACAGGGCACATTGGATATAACCACCTCTTCAGTCTTGGGGAGACTGTCACATGATAGATATGCCAAGAGACAAGGACACATACAAGCTGTACACACTCAACACATACACTCTGCCCTTCCCATGATGAAGTCTGGGGCTGACAACATGAAGGAATCTTCGGAGAGGTTCCCTAATTTTGAGAACTTACAGATGCGAATTTCAGCTCATTTTCTTCCTCTTTCTGGATCAAAGTTATGACTGGACAGAGCTGACATTTCTGGAGTAACATATTTTGGAAGTGACTAGCTGCTCCTGCATTGTGTGTTTTTACTCTTAGCATGGGGTGATATGCAAATCATCCCACATTCCTGACCCTCTGGTGGCTGCTCACCCTTGGTGCACCTGTCTAAAACTAAAGGGGAGACATAGATTTAAAAACCAAGCAGCAACTACAGCCTGGAGATACCATGAGCTGGGGATGAAATAGAGAGCAATGCCTTATGAGATGATGGCTTGCATACTTAAACCTATTCTTAACTATTTAAAAAAAATCAAAATAGGAAGAATGGTCAAAGACTCAGATTCAGAACTGTAGTTTGTTCTTTGGTATCCCTTGATGGGGGAGATGTTTCCTCCTGATACGATCAGGGTTAATGGTATGGACATCACATCCACCCTGCCTAGATCTCGGTGGAGAGCCTCAGCCCTACACAAACATGCTAGCCTACCTGAGACTCCCTCATGATAATGACCTCCTAGT
Source organism: Phodopus roborovskii (assembly GCF_943737965.1). Classification (NCBI taxonomy): domain Eukaryota; kingdom Metazoa; phylum Chordata; class Mammalia; order Rodentia; family Cricetidae; genus Phodopus; species Phodopus roborovskii. The sequence continues at coordinate 23,099,147 of NW_026126434.1, forward strand.
GAGTAGCTACAGCCCTGTCAGAGCTGGGCCTGAATAGTCGTGAGGGACACTGCTTTGTGGAATGAATACTTCAGGTTTAGCAAGGTCCACAGCACAGAGAACCCCCAACCTTTATGCCTGCTGAAGTATCCAAAACATGGCCATCATGTTCTTGGTGTATTAAGCTTTCTGTTGAGTGTGTGATGTCTAGGTCCTGGATATGAAATGCTATCACGGTATCACTCACTGTAACCTTCAGGAAGGAGTTCAAAGAGCTTAGTCTTGAATTAACACTTCTGTTTTCTTTCTGGTCACAGATGGGCTGTTTGAGCTGCCATATCCTGGGAGCAGGAGGTGATGCACGCTGTCATGCTACCTCCTCACCACAGGGTGCCCTCCGGGCTGCCTTCCTTCCTCTTTCCAGGGCCTAGGCCAAGTCTATGCAGGACAGACCCCTGTGATTTTAGGTTCTCTATATGTGTAATATTGACTTCCCGGTTGGGCACCTTTGTTACGTGACATGGAAAGCCAGATGTAATGCATGTTTTTTAGTATATATGGGATATACTTTTGTTACACGTTATAACTGAGATGTACTTAAAAACAATCAGGAAAACTCAACTAAGCCTATCTCCCCATCTCCATTAGGAAAAATACATTTTAAAAACAAGAGTAAGAACACACCAACATGGTGTTTTTCCTTTTGGAAAGTGCAGGAGCCTGTGGGGAAGGTGGTGATACTATGGCAATATGAGACCCTTTCTTTAAGGAACCCCAGTGCATTTTATCCAAACAAGACCCTGCCATGGCACACAGGGCTCTGTGATCCTGACTGGGAGAGCTCACCCTTGTCAGGAGGGCAGGTGGTGAGTTGGAGATGTCTGTGGTAACACATGTCTCTAGGGAGTTCTGGTAGGCTCTTCATGCCATGAGGATCAAGCCCCGCAGGATGAGAGGCACATGAGATACCCACAAGGACACAGACAGGGCTCCCGACAGGGGGACATGAGTAGGTCTCATGGAAGCAACAACACACAGCCTCTTGAGGTCTGCTGGGAATCTGGTGGAACCGACGGTGGCTATGCTTTTGTTCTGGTTTTTCTCAGTGTGTCAAGGACACAAACACCTGGTTGAATAGAGCAGAGCCACACAGCTGCCAGTGCTCTAGATACAGCTGCAGTGGATGTGTGCTGTGGGATGAGTCTTCACTTTCTCTGCTCATGGCCCTGAGGCTCTTCAGAGCAACCTGCTGGACCAGGCTGGCACATTTAGCTGACAGCCACAGCCCCTCCTCCCTCCACTCCTCCCTAATCCTGAGTGGAAGCAACAAGGCACCTGGGGCAAGTCTGAGTACAGGAGGTCCAGGTGGTCCACTCCAGGATCCTGGGGGCCATCCTGTGCCTAAAGGGTGCTGGGAAGCATCTTGGAGCTCAGCCACAAGAAGCCAATAGCACCCAGGCCTGCCTGTCGAGACACCAATGTCTGGTCTGCAACGTTCTGGCCTCACATTGTCTCACTGGCTTCAACCTGAATGTTTCATTTTTCAAACATGTGTCTGATAAAGCTGGAAGGAATAACTTAATAATATGCTTTACCTGACATGATCCAAGAATGGTACCTGCTTAAATAACTCTTTCCATCCCGCGAAGCTTTCTGAGTAGTCAGTGGTTCTGACCCACCAGATCCCAAAGAAAGAGCAGAGGGAAGGCTGTGTGCTCTGTGTGCATAGCAGCCCTATTGAATTCTTCTAGGCCACAAAACCTACATGGTTAAAACCCCCAAGTGATGACCAGCCAACACAGGTATGGGCATATTTGATCTTTAGTTATTTAAGAAGCAAGTCGAGTTCTCCATAATCTGAGCCTAACCAGGGGCATGGAAGTTTCTAGAGGCAGGCAAGGCAGCAGATCCTAGGTCATGACTCTGCAGGACACAGAATCCCTGCTGCAGGGCCAGTGTGTGCCAGGGTCACGCCATGTCATGCTGGGTCACCCCAGGAGAGCGGTTAAAACCTACTGTGAGGACCTAACTGTGAAGGACCTACGTAGAGGAGCGGCCACTCGTAGAAGTGCATGTGGTAGTTCTCTTCCTATCTTTATATTCTCGTGCTCTTCCACATAGAAATGCTTTTTTTCCTTTTGCAATTAAAATAATGTGGCATAAAAGTGACCTGACATAATTACTTCTTATTTTATAAATCTCATTCCTAGCTCTGAATAAATTATTTATTCAAGAATCTCACACAAAGTAATTTCTATTTTCCTATACTTAGGAAGCCCTACTCAGTAGAACTCAACGTCTAATGTAAACTGAGATATAAAGCGGTCACTGGGTAGCTCAAGAGGGGAAATGTGTGGCAAGGGGTGGTGATGGGCCCCTATGCCCCCCCATGCACTCCCACTGTGCACCTGATCCCCATTCACATGTGAGGTGCCCCGCACCTTACATCCCCATGCTGCCCTGTTGGGGTGAGAGCTGCTGGAATGGTGCTTGATGTCAGTGGTTCCCCCAGATTCCCCATGCCATCTCCAAGGTGCACATCTGTCCCAGTTCAGATGCAAGGCTCTGGGGGACGACTTGGCACTGCAGCCTCGCACTCTGTGCTCGACACCCGCCTGGCTCAGGGAGTGAGAGAGAACTGGTCCTGCTCTGTGGGCTTCTCCACCCAGGCGCCCAGCCCCGCCTTGATGAAGGCAGTGAACAGACGTGCCTTGGCAGCCTGGTACTCCTTCGCTGCCAGCTTGGATTCGTGGTATGTAGTGGGCTTAGTGATCTTGGTGCGCAGCAGGTGGGGGGGAACCTGTAGAAGGATACATGCACATGTAAAGCAGCTACTGGAACAGCAACAGACGAGAGAGAAACCTAGGGTAATGCTAAAACAATGATGCTCAGGACTGTGCTGGTTCGTGAAAAAGCAAACAGAAGAAGGTGCTCTCCTAGAAGGAAGAGTACCCACAAGAGGCCAGCCTAATGCTCAGTTCCATCTCTAAGCAGTGGCTTGTAGGTCAGACAGATGGCTGTAGGACCCGTGCTCTGGTAAATCCCAGGGCCCAAGTTCCACCTGTCCCCTGTAACTATTAAAAAGAACATCTGGGTGATGCATAGCTTGCCACATGGCAGAGACTGGAGGTGTCCTGCAAAGCCCTTGGGTTGCCATAATAGCATTTTGTCTTTCCCTATGAGGACAGGAGAGTTTGTCTGTGCCCCACACTACTGCTCATAATAAGAAAACACCACATCCCTGGCTTAAACAAGAATGAATGTTATCCTGCCTTAAAGTTTTATTTGGGGAAAAAGGCTCTGCAGATAAATTAAGTTTCTGACCCTTGATGAAGGGAACAGAAGCCAGCATGACAGTGCTCAGTGACTGCCCTTCCTTTTCATGATTCCCAGCAGTCTCCTCCCCCAGTGCCAAGACAGCAGCTAAGACTCTGCAGGAGTGAGGGAGGAAGCTGTCTTTGAGGCAGTTCTCAGGCTTGTGGAACCAGGGCCATACATTTAAACTAACAACAATCTGAAGAAATAAGAGTTTTCCAATGATCTTGTTAGGAGGTTGCAATAGTGGATGATGATGAAAACCAGGAGGGAGGGAAGGAATGGAGATGGACACGCTGGGGGAGGTGGGCTGACACCCAGTGAGGGTGCCTCAGTACCTTGCCATGTACACGCATCCAGCGACAGTACAACGCGTGCTTACACAGGCGGGATGGGCGGCCTAACTCATCCTTCCCTGTTGTGGCATTGATGACCTCTATGGCAGAGTCGCCCACTGTCCAGTTGACACTGAAGTTTGGTGCCTTCCCTGGCTGCCGTGCCTCTGCATTGCTGATGCCTGGAATAGAGCAGACACAGAAGTGACATGAAGCCCTTGTTTCCCACCAGGAAGGGAAGTGGACAGCATAGCACACAGTTCAGAGCTGAGGATGTACATCATACCCCTGCCACAAGGAGGAGGCTAAGCCTCCCAGAGTGAGGCTGTCTCTTGGTGGCCCAGGAAAAACAGGGCTAAGATGTCAGAACTGATACATAAATATATTAAATATATATTTGTCTGTGTGGGGCAAGCCAATAGAGTCTGACAGATTCCTGAATCCATAGGATTTCCTACCAAGCATGTCAGCTCTCCCTTGGACCAACTGAGCTAGAAACCTAGCAAAGGGTAGATGGGCAAGCTGCCTCAGGTTCTACAAAGTGGAACCAGTGGGGCTGCTCAAACTCAGCATACAGACTTGCCACTGAACGCCATGTACCAGGACACTCAGTTTCACAGCACTGCGCTCCAGGTATACACAGAAACCTAGTACTCAGCAAATAAGCACAGGCACATTCTCATACTAATTGCTTCATTATCAACAACCACAGGCTTGAAGAGTGAAAGGTTTTTAGAAAGACCCCTGGCTGGACAGTAGTGATACACACCTTTATTCCCAGCATTTGGGAGACAGAAGCAGGAAGACCTCTGTAAGTACATGGCCAGCCTGGTACAGCCAGGACAGCCAGAGCTACCTGAAGAAACCTAGCAAGCACATGCAAGACAGAGACAAAGCTCTGAACCAAACTTCTAGAGAGGAACCAGTGTCTGGGAACAAAGTATCCATGATGAACTTAATTACAGAATTCAAAGTGCAGAAAAAATACTAGTGAATCACTAGACATGATGACAGAAGCTACTCAGAATGAAATACACACACACACACACACACACACACACACACACACACCGGGGTGGGGGGTAGATAACATGAAAGAACAAAATCTATGTTAAGTAGAATTCCTGAAAGAGATAGGGCACAGGAAAAAATATATGAATAAACATGAATAAAATCTTTCCACATTATGTGAAACTAACAAACTACAGAACTAAGACATTCAGCAAACCCCAAGCATAAGAAATATGAATAAAGTACATCAAAGCATGTCACAATAAACTGCTCAACATCAGCACAGAGTGAAAAATCTTAAACACAGTCAGAGAAGACAAACCAAGGAGACAAGATGGGCTGGACAATGCAGATAAGAGGAGCGGGCAATGGCCTTTGCGTTCTAAAAAAGCATAAAGCCCCTACCATCCCAGAAAGATACACTAGCTCAGCAAAATCTGTGTTTAAAGATGAAAGCAAAATACACTTTCAGACACACTGACGCTGAATAGTTAATTCATCTTCAGAAGACTCTTAAAAGGAATGTAAGAGAGTTCTTCAGTCACAAGGGAAGATGACAGCAAGTGGAATCCAGATCCACACAAAGGAAAACAGGGAAAGGAGGGGGGAAGGAATCCTTTATCATTGAAATACCTTTAAAAGATAATAGAATTTTGAAATGAAAGTAATAATGTGGGATTTTTAGCACACAAAAATTAAAATGTGATAATACCACAAAGTCTGGGGAAAGAGAAATGGGAGCATCTATTGTAAGAGTCAGGGAGATGGCCGGGTGGTGGTAGCACAAGCCTTTAATCTCAGCACTTGGGAGGCAGAACTCAGTGAGTTCGAGGTCAGTTTGGTCTACAAAGTGAGTTCCAAGACAGTCAGGATTGTTACAAAGAGAAACCCTGACTTGAAAAACAAAAATAAAACAAAAAAGAGATGGGGGAATGTCACTGTGTGTGAGGTGGGATAGTATCACTTGAAGGCAGACTGTGCTACATTAAGAATGTATAATCCCTTTAAAATTAATAAACCTATAAAACAAAAGTAACAGCTAAAAATATAAAAGGGAGCTAAACTATAACCATCAAAGACAATATTATGGTAAGAGAAAAATGGAAAGAGACAACAAAGAACATTTGGATCAAATAGAAATTAAGTAGCAAAAATGACTGAGAAAAAGATAAAAGAAAACTATGGCCAGGCAGTGGTGGTACACATCTTTAATCCCAGCACTTGGGAGGCAGAGGCAGAGGCAGAGGCAGAAGGATCTCTGTGAGTTTGAGGCCAGCCTGGACTACAGAAGTAGTTCTAGGACAGCCAGGACTGTTACACAGAGAAACCCTGTTTCAAAACAAAGAGAAGAGTAAAGGAAGGAAGAAAGGAAGGGAGGGAGGAAGGGAGAGAGGGAGGGAAGGAGGGAGGGAGGGAGGGAGGAAGGGAGGGAGGAAGGAAGAAAACTACAGCAGCCTTACAGCTCAATGTGGTAATGTATTCCAATGTGGTGATGTAATCCCAGCACTCAGGAGGCTGAGGCAAGAGGATCAAGAGTTCTAGGTCAGGCTGAGCTTAACGTAGTAAGAAATGTCAAGAAAGTAAGGGGGTGGGGAGACAGAAAAGCCCTTACTGCTTTCTAGAACTTTAGGAAACATGGAGTTTCATTATATACATGGCTACCCATGAAAAAGACAATGTTAGACATCATGAGAACCGGTACTGCTCAGAAGGAAAGTATCACAGGTGTTACCATGTACAACTGGTTCAGTGCTACCCAGCAGCTATCAGCACTGTTGTATGTAAACAAGGTGCAGGCAGGGTTCTTGCCAAGAAGAATGCGTGCTGAGCCTACGCAGCATCTTAACAGCTAAGACAGCTTCTTGACATGTGTGAAAGAAAATGTTCAAGGCTGTAGCCTTGCTACACAACTCAGCATCTTGGGCTACTGACTGAGTCATATCACTTCCTCTGAGAACAACACCCCTGTCAGTTTCTCATGTTTCTGATTCATTTTAGGATCTGCAACAGCTTCTTCCTGGGTTTGCTGTTGAGCTATCCAACTGCTGAATAGAAAATATCAAAACAGTTCCTTTTCTGAAGGGAGGAGGAATGAATGTCCACTTAGCTGCGATTTGTGGGAAATCTCTGGTCATAATGAAATTGGATATTTTCTATACAAATAGCTACTTGGATTGTGTCATCTTTGCTTTCAACTGCATTACTTCTGTGTGACAAAGCCAGAATGAAGGACCATTGCTGAGTGAATTCTATGCACTAGAGCTGTAACACTCTACATTAAAGCTAGATGTTCAATTAGCTAAGAAGTAAAACTCTAAAAGTGAAAACACCCTCCTTATATTTTAAGCTAAGTAAATTAACATCTTTAACAAAAGCAGAGCAAATAAGGCAAAAAGAAAATAGCTAGCCCAAGGTTCCAATCCAACCACATGCTTTATTTGAGGAGAAGGCTCAAAGTGGTCACACAAGTACCTTTCAAGTCCCCAGGGCTGACACATCCTGAGGATGGACACCCATGAGCAACTCACCTCTCTGGGGCTACAAAGTGAGAAGTAGGGTAATGAGTTGATCATAGGCCACCGTGCAGAAACCAATAAAAACAGGAACGACTTGGCTGGTAATGAGAGTCCCCAGTTGTTGTAAATTAAGTGTGCTAAAAGAACTTTTAACACAAAACTGCAGAGACACTGTGAATTGGCCTAATAACAAATTCAACTAAAAAAATCAGGAGAGCTGGCACTGTTTTTCTTATTTTCACTTCAAAGGCACATTCTAATAGGTTCCTCACATGATAGGGTGATAAAAATGAATTCTATACATAATAATCAATACAGATATTTAAGATTTCTATGAGTTTGTGTCTTAGAAATTATTATTAACCCTTATTAGTAAATTAAGGGAAATGCACTTTAGGTGGTTTTGAGAGAAAATGGTCTCTCAAAGGGAGAGGCACTATTAGGAGGTGTGGCTTTGTTGGAATGGGTGTGCTCTTATTGGGGGAAGTGTGTCACTTTTATATATTTTATATACATAAAACACATCTGACTTTTATAAATGAGGTCTCAGTTATTGATGGAATGTTGGTTAGACAGTTTATTCAGGTCTTTTGGAACATCTGTGTATCCTGTATCTCACATTCATAGTGACAACTAGAGCTGAACACTCGCCATGTTTTGGATCTGGTTTGGCTGTATTCTCTTATACTTGTACAGAAGCTTGTACTTAGTGTGCTGTGGCCAAAGAGGTGAGGTCATTGGGCACACACTCTCATAAGGTCTCACAAGGGACTAATTGTTTCACAGGAAGGACTGCAGTCAGTTCCTAGAGAGCAACTTTTTATAAATACAGATTCTTAACACAGATATTAACCTTGCTTTCTTATAATGGGCTCCTTTCTTTGTTCTCTGTCCCTCTTTCAAATGTGTGTGTGTGTGTGTGTGTGTGTGTGTATGAGAGAAAGACAGAGACAGAGACAGAGAGAGACAGCACCCTGGTTGCATATGTGCCTGTGGAGGCCAGAAGAGGCATCAGGTCCTCCGGAGCTGGAGTTATGGGAGGTAGTGAGCCACCATGTGGCTTCTGGGAATTGAACTCAGGACCTTTGAAACAATGGGCAGTGCTCTTAACTGCTGAGCCATCTCTCTAACCTCACCATGGGCTCAGCACACATTTACCCTCTTTGTTGTGATGCTTTCCTACACCACATGAGCTAGACATTGAACAAATGAGGTCTCCTGATTTCAGTTTCCAAAACTGTGAGCTAAACAAGCATCTCTATAAGCCATCTATGCTCAAATACCTAGTTATAGCAACAGCTAAGGAAGTAATCTCCCTCCAAATGTATCACACTGAAAATTTCCTGACTCATGAGAAATCCATGCACTAACAATACTCAAAAAGGTATCAATATTCCAAGTTCAACTTCACTATGATATTTTATGAGAGAGAAAAAAAGGAATGATGGCTAGGGAGCTATAATATTTGACCCCAGATAACTTTCATCTTTCTCCTTCCCTGCTTACTTCGTATATTCTGATAGACATGCTATCCAATAAAAGTCCACACTGCTTTCTTGCAGTTAAAGACATGCTAGCAGCCAGGCACCGAGGCAGAGAACACATGCACCCCAAAAGAAGCTTTTGTTTGTTTTTGCTTTTTAGTTTAGGATATGGTTTTAGTTTTGAGCTTACAGAAGTAAGTAAAATGTTATTTTCTTTTAAAAGAGTAAAAATACCTTAACTGTGTCCTTTTAAATAGGGTGGGCTTAGAAGTTAGGACCTTTGAATTCAAAAGCTCCTGTTCACTCTACTGTTAGCCACTGACACTCTAGAAAAGAAAAGAAACCAGGAGTAACAGTGTAAAGGGCAGGAGAAGGCACCAGTGAAGAGACATGTGTGGTCAGCACAGCTGCCACACCTACCGCAGCACTCAGATAGCATCTGGGTGAGGATGGGTGGTTCCCAAGGCCCAGTCTGGTTGGTCTTGGGAAGACTGCCTAAGTCTTTGCCACTGGGATAGGAATGAATACGAAGTACATGAAAAGTACAGAGGTATCAGGTTCCTGCAACTTCTGTCGAGAATAGCAAGCTTTGCAACTGTGGAAAGGCATTCATCTTGTAGAAGGATTGCCTTAAAAGGCCCTGGGGACCAGGTCAAGAGGCTCAGAGACAAGGTCTTATTCCCCTTTTAATGGTTTTGCTGCTGTCTGGCAGCCACATGCTGGCTCCGGTTGGGGTGCTATGTAGGACCCAGATACTGTGAGCTCAGGGCACTGTGGTAGGAGGTAATGCAAGGGTACTTGCCGCTAAGCAGGGGCTTGTTGAGGGTGTAGAGTGGCGGCAGGTCCTCTATGTTGGAGATCCGCTGGTACATGGCCCTGGAGAGGTGGTCCCCATGGTACAGGCTTCCCAAGATGATGCTGGAGAAGTAGATGGGCTCTACAAAAATGCTGAGCAGGGACCCCTGGATGCCCACCACGTTCCAGCTGCAGGGAGAAGGAAGCACATCTCAGTAGACACAGATGGCATCACATACAGACACAGCACAGAGACACATGGCTGGCGGTATTGTAAAAGGGAAGACAGGGCAGTGAAAATCACTGACTAAGCAGCTCAATTCAAAATTATCTTCACAGTGAAATAACTCTGGGTCATAGACTTAGGGTTTCTATTGCCGTCATAAAATGCCACAACTAAAAGCAACTTAGGCAGGAAAGGGTTTATTTCATTTTAAAATTCTGAGGTCAATCATACTCCATCACTGAGGTAAGTCAGGACAGGAACTCAAGGCAGGAACTGGAGGCAGGAACTGGAGGCAGGAACTGAAGCATCCATTAGTCATGGAGAAATGCTGCTTACTGGCTTTGTTCCCCAAAGCTTGCTCAGCCTGCTTTCTTTTTGTTTTTTGAGATAGGGTTTCTCTGTGTACCAGCCCTGGCTGTCCTAGAACTTGCTCTGTAAGCCAGCCTGACCTCGAACTTACAGAGATCGTCTGCCTCTGCCTCCTGAGTGCTGTGATTATAGGCTTATACCACCGTGACCTGCTCAGTCAGCTTTCTTACACCATCTAGGACCACCTGCCCAGGAGTGACACCATCTCCTTTGGGCTGGGCCTTCCACATCAATCATTAATCAAAACAAAGTCCCATGACTTGTCTACAGGTCAATCTTACGGCGGCATTTTCTCAATTAGGATTCCCTCTTTCCAGAAGTGTCCCTAGGTTTGTGTCAAGTTGATAAAAATAAAAACCAACTAGTATAGCTAGTATGTTTTTCCATGACAACATACTTTCTGGAGGTTATCTTGTGAAAAGCCTGAGGGAAATTTCTCAAGAGCAAATAATGTACTTTTCATTCTTCTAATAAAAGGGCCGTTCAATCAGGGAACCAGGTGTCCTGATGCAGGGCTGTAGTCTCATGTGGAATGCCTCAAAGCCAGCTCCTCAGAGGATGGTGCTCTGGGGTGGAAGTGGAGGTATGACAACTGTAGTGCATGCACTGGAGACAGATGGTGAAAATGAGCTGGCAGTTACCACACCACTGATTGACATCTGCAGCAGCAACACCCTGACACACCACTGGTTTACTATGGGCCCGCTCTCTTCACCCCACAGACAAGAAACAGTGAGCAACCTGGAAGCCACTGCATACCAAGCAACTTTTGCGTGTGTCACATGTGGCCGGTACTAAGCAGATGGGAGAGGACGGGAGAAGACGCAACCTAGGTGCTGAACAACACAGCAGCAAAAAGGCAAACAAATAAATGAGGACTCAAGAACTGAGGTGCAACCAATGTGAGGCAAAGTAGAGGCTTCTCTGAGAAGAGGAGTGAGAGAGGCCGCCCACTTAAGAGGAGGTACCAACAGAAGGCTCTAAGAGCTGATCCTGAAGCTCAACCCCAATGACAGGGGATGCGGGAGGATGACATACTACAGCCTCTGAGACAAGGGATTTGGGACAGGCAAGGGTAACCATGGAGGGGCAGACAATGCCAGAGGGGGCGGTTTATCAGAGTGGCCACGAGCCATTAAGGGGAAGGGTGAGACCCTAAGTAGGCTCTGGAGGACTTGAGGCATGGAAGTAACAATCCCATTCGACACTGGTGTTTATGGAGAGAAACTGACTAGCATTGCATTTTGGAAAGTAAAATCATCAGGACAGGGAAGGGACTCAAAGAGAGAGGGCCCCTAAGGCACATGTTTCAGAAGAAAGAGTCCAAGTAAGTGGCAGTGAAGCATGGAAGTGGGCCAGATGTTACAAAGCTCAGCAGATGTGGGAAGAGGAGGACTCCTGACTGCGAGATGGCTGAGGCCCAACCTTGAACTTACCCTAGACATACTGTCACAGAATGGGTACTCTCTACCCACATGACACCTGCTGTACTTGAGCCTCTGCCCTGCAAGGGAGCAGAAGGCAGATGGGTGCTTTGTGGGTCACAGCCAGGAAGCAACAGGGAGGGTTCCATACAAGCAGTGGCTAAGCCTCCCTTGTGTAGACCTGCACTCATGTCAAGCTTTAGCCACCTGTCTCCAGCTGCTCAGTACTGTTAGGTCTAAACATATCAAAGCAGACACTGGCTTCCAGGTTCTCCTAGCATTCCTTAGTCCCTACTTGTTATAGAGTCCCCTGGATAGTGTACCTTGCCTACTACCTTAAACTTCTCCAGCCCAGAGACTGGGCCAGAATGCCCTTGCCCCAGCTGCTGTCCCCTACATTACCCAGCCATTTGGCTATGTAGTCCAGTTTTGGCTTTCTACTTTGGCCTCTTGGCTGCTGTTCCTGGTTCCGTTATTCCTCTCTACTATCCTTTCACACCTCTCCTCACATGGCTCCATTCAGGTGCTCGGTCATGTTCAATCTGGACCCTTCTAGATGCCTCTGGCTCCGCTCTCCCTCATATCGACAACAAACTTTCTCCTCCACCATGCCTAAGAGCAGTCATGTCCTCCTTTTGTTTCTTTTTTTCATTCAAGGCCACACCTAGCATGACCTTCATCTCTCCCTTTCTGTTACAGCTTTAAGAATAGATCTAGGCTCTCAACCTTGTTGGTGGAGATGCGAGTGAGCCAGCTCCAAGTCTCAAGCATGGGAGAGCTGTCCCCACTACTCATCTGTCTAGTGGTGGCATGAGTGGGGGAGAGATGTTTTCCCTGTCCACTCCACCCCAGCTCATCGACACCCGAGGCAGACGGGAGAGCTGTCTCTGCCCCGCACCAGCCATGCACCTCGCCTCAGTAGCACAGTAGAGCTGACCCTGTTGGCAGAGGTGTGGGTGAGCTGGCCCGTGTTGTAAGCATGGGAGAGCTGTCTCCGTTATTCATCTGTGTCATGGCAGCATGGGCAGGGGAGAGATGCCCCCCACCCCACCCCCTGCCTGCCCATCAATGCCTGAGGCAGGTAGGAGAGCTGGCCCTGAGGTCATAAGAGCCAAGAGAGCTGTCGTTAGCTGTAGCTGGAGAGAGGCCGATATACTTGGTCTGGGAAACATAGTAGAGCTGGCCTGAAGATGAAGGTGTGGGAGAGCTAACCCTGAGAATGTGAAAGCCAGATAACTGGCCCCACCCCCTTGCTCATAGCTTCAAGGAGTGAAACTAGCCAGGGCAATGCTGGAGAGCCCACTCTGGTAGTGAAGCTGGCAGGCTGACCAACCCTGAAGTTGCCCAGGAACAGAACCAGGGTTAGGTGTTCTCCCACCCCAACTGTGTCCATGTGGGAGACAAGGGCGTCAGTCCTTGCTCAGAGCTGCAGGATCTCCATGACACAAGAGCAACAGTATGTCCAGGAAGAGTCCCAGTGAGGGCCCAGTTGATGATGCAGCAGAGTCCTGGGTCCTCAGATCAGACCAAGGATTCTTTTTGATAAACATCTGCATGTAAACATGTATGGATAAAGGGGTCTACTGCATTACTCACTGTGCCACACTATGTTTTCATGATGAGATTTTTCCCCCTTCTTCCCTTCCTCCCCCGCTCTTTTTCTCTTAAATTTTATGTTGTTTTATTTAGGGATGGGGAGGGAGGTGGGTGGGATTGGGAGGCATGATGTGTAAAACTCATAGAATAAATAAAAAATAAATAAACAAACAGATCTAGGTTCTGACTTCTGGATAACACCATACCTAGACCAGGGTCAAGTGATGCCAATCTTGCCTTGCCATTGTGACCCCTCTGGAAGGAAACAAGAGGTCTGGTCCTCAGTCTCTCCCTGCATGTAGCAGCTAGCACAGCCCTGGGAAGACACTGACTGGTCCAGTCCACTCCCTCCCAGGAACCCACAACAGGTCCCCAGAAAATAGCATGTATCCAACAGGCCAGCTCTCTCCTACAGTTCCCCTGAATCCCCTGAGGCACCTGGCTCCCCTGCTGCAGGCTAGAGGACTGGGCATACATGTACCACTGAACTCTCTCACCAGCCCTTCATATAACTTACACTTCCAGTCTCTGTGACCTCTCTCAACCCCCATGAAGGTCAACATGCTGAATGGACAACCTGTAATTCCTAGGATATATTCTTTCTACCCTCTAAGAAGGAAATTAAAACAGCCTTCTCTGTCCTCAGAGAACATCTGAAATGATTCAGCTCTGGAAGCCCAAGGGCTCCTTCTGATGCAGATGAGAAGCCTGCTGATGTAGATGACTTAAGTAGAACTCAGTCTCCTGGGCAGTAATGCTGTGATCTTGTGGAAACCAGCACCTGTTAGGATTCATTAATTCTTAGCACACACTTCCTAGGAGATCCCAGGAGCTCTAGAGCTCCAAGACACTTGGTAGAAAACAGCTCCTCAGCCAGCTCTACTCAAAGACAAGCTCTTGTCAATCAGTCTTATAGAGAACAGCCGTGCCCACTTTCCAGGACCACAGACATGTAAGGACAACACAGATACATCAAGATCCCACATGGCAAAGCATTCACCAGGTAACCTTTACACACACACTGTACATACACACCTAGGGATGCCTGCCCAGTTTCCATGCCCACCTGAGCTAGGGCACTAGATAAGGAGCTTCTCTGCTCAGGTCCCAGGAAGGGGACTCTTTGTCACCAGAAGACAATAGGTACTCCCTTCTCCTGGCCTTATGCCAGTTGTGCTGGGTTCAGGACTGGTCTGTGGCCTTTTCATTTTCTTTAAGTTATTCTTTGAGGATGGGCTAAATATTGCTGTCACCCTGCCATCCTCATCCAATCTGCTGCAGGGACAGTGACCAGAAGACATACAAGAGCACTACTATGCTGATCTAACCATGACCTCCTTCCACAGCCCTTGCTCAGACAAGCAACTGGTCAGGACAGCAGTTTGTTCTGTGGGTTCCTTCTTCTCTGCGTCCATGTCACAATTAACCTTCAGAGAAAGCCACCTGTCCCCTTCAAAATAACCCTACTTGTAGTGTGGCCCTTCCAGGAACTTCCATAAAGCAGCCTTTGCTTACCTATCATATTCTGAGCAAGTGAATAAGCCAAGAAAGCCTCCTGTCTGTACTTGCATCTATCCTTACATCCTTGGGCAGGAGAGGCCACAGACACAGCAGTCCCAGGAAGATTCTCAGGCCTCTTCACAGGGCCTCTCATTGTTCTAAGGGCAAACTAGCTGGGGCTGCCCTCACTGTTGGGCTGGCTGGACACTATGGTGACCTCTGTCACCCTCCCCATCCTCAGCCTATGCCAGACCTCAGTTCCCACCTGTTTGGGAAGGTTGGTGGCCTCTGTCCAGCATCTATCCATCCAGATCTCCATAGTAGCCTCTTTGGAGGCCCTGCATCCAATTGGTATCAATTGGGCCCCTGTGCTATTTTCTCCCCTTTTTTCCTGAGATATATATATATATATATATATATATATATATATATATATATTTTTTTTTTTTTTTTTTTTTTTTTTTAAATTTTTTTTTTCAGCTGGGTGGTGGTGTGCACACCTTTAATCCTAGCACTTGGGAGGCAGAGGCAGGCGAATCTCTGTGAGTTCAAGACCAGCCTGGTTTACTGAGCTAGTTCCAGGACAGCCAGTGCTACACAGAGAAACTCTGCCTCGAAATACCAAAACCCAAAACCAAAACCAACAAACAAAAAACTCAATTTTTTTTTTTCATCTTAGACCAGCCCCAGCTTCATGATTTTCCTGAGCAGCCATTTCTTAGCTTTGTTATCTTTTCTGGAAACATGTTGTTCCTATTTCTGTCAATTTGCCTTTGTTTTTTTCCTCAAAGCTATACATACACACTAAAAGACAGTGTTTTAAGAATTCTGGCTTTGGCAATTGTTTGTGTGACCTCCCTTTCAGCCAAAGGTAGACTACCCTCACTCAGCAAACCCTTCTAATGATTGATTGATTGATGGTTAAAACTTTTTTTTTTTTTTTTTTTGAGACAGGGTTTCTCTGTGTAGCTTTGGAGCCTGTCCTGGAACTAGCTCTGTAGAGCACACTACAGAACTCTTTTCTTACTATGTGGCGTTAATTTTACTGGCGTGGGGAAGTTAGAAATGGTATATAACTGAGACTCTGCATAATCTGGCGGACCACTGTAAAACTGAACGGATACAGCAGTGAAGGAACAGGAAAGTCAGTGGAGTCTGGCATGCCTGTTTGTGGCCTTTGCCTACAAGGAAAGTGTTGGCTGCTGGGAAAACACTCATATCTTAGAATTGAAACAGGGCAGGTCATGAACCAGCATCTTGCCTATCTAAAGTATGCCTAGAGAACTGTTATCTGCCTTGTCTGATTAAGCAGTGTGATGGTTTAAAAGAAAATGACCCCCAAAGGGAAATGCTGCTATTAGTGGCACTATTAGTGTGGCTTTGTTGGAATTAAGTGGGTTATTGTGGGGGTGGGCTTTGAGGTTTCTAATGCTCAAGCTATGCCAGTGTCAGAGCTCACTTCCTGTTGTCTGTGGGTTAAGATGTGGAGCTCTCAGCTCCTTCTCCAGCACCCTGTCTCTCTTGAATGCCATCATATCCCACCATGATGATAATGGACTAAACCTCTGAAAATGAAAGCTACCCCAATTAAATGTTTTCCTTTATAAGAGTTGGTATGGTCATGGTGTCTCTTCATAGCAATAGAAACCCTAAGATAGAAGTTGGTACCAGGAATGGGGTATTGCTGTGAAAGGCCTGACTATTTTTTTGGGGGATGGGGTGGGGAGGAATTAGGATTTGGGTATTTTGGGTTATGAAAGCAGTGGGATGCTTTAAGAATTCCTTAATGGGCCATACTAGTAGGAACATGGAAAATCTGAATTGTGTGGGCCTGGCCTAAAAGGTTTCAGAGGAGAAGAATTTAGTATGTTGTCTAGAGATCATTATTGTGATAGTTTAGTGAAGAATGTAGTTGTTTTTTGCCCTTGTCTGAAGAGTCTGCCTGAGGCTAACATGAAGAGATTTGGATTAATTCCTCTGGCAGAGGAAATCTCAAAACAGTCTAGTATAGTAGACTCTGTTATGTGGTTATTATGTTAACTCTAATGAACATATATAATAAAAGGAGCAAGCTGAAAAAGGAAAAATACAAATGTACAATTTTGAGGAGAAAAGGGGCACCAGGAAATGGAATGGGGTCCTGTGTTCAAAGAAATTAATAGATTAGGAGATGGAATAAAGGGAGTGGTGACTTCAGGACAAGATCCTACCCAGCTAAGTACCCAACATGTGAAAAGGAATTAAAGAAAAGCTTAGAGTCAGGTGTGGTGGTGGATGCTTTTAATCCCAGCACTCCAGAGGCAGAGGAAGGTGGCTCTCTGAGTCTTAGGCCAGACCAAGTTCCAGAACAGCCAAGCGTAGGCAGTAAAGGAAACCATCAAACAATGAAAGCTGGTAATTGAACAGGGAGCCATGTTCCAGTCCCAGTAAGCAGCAGAACTTAGCAGCTTTGGTCATGTGGTTCTGGTTTCAAGGATAGAAGAAAGGGGTTATAGAATCTTCCTCCACAACTAAGGGAAGCCACTAAGGCCAGGCATGTGTCAGGGGTGACCCTGAATGAAGGCCTAGAGAGGTCACTGCATGAAGCTGTGAAGTTAAAGCCTGAATTTTCTTGGCAACCCCAAGACATTGGAGATGGCAGAGCCACAGAATACCTATCAAGGAGAGCTGCTAACAGGGAGTGGAATCAGCCCAAAAGAAAGAGGTGTGCTGTAGTCAACAAAGCTGAAAAGAGTTGGAGATCTGAAGAGGGTTTTGACATCAGACATGGAGATGCAGTTTGGAGTTTGCCCAGCTGGTTTTGGTCTTGCTTTGGTTCAGTATTTCCTCACTATGCTCCCTTCCCTATATAATGGAATGGTAATGTATGTCCTGTGCCAATATATGTTAGAAGTGTGCCATTTGCTTATTGATTTTGATTTTACTGAGGATTACAATTAAGTGATTGCATGATCTCAGGAGAGACTTTGAACTTTAGACTTTAAATAAGTTTGAGATTGTGATAGACTATGGGGACTTTTGAAGTTAGACTGAATGCATATTTGCATTTTATGGCTACAAGTCTTTGGGGATCAGGGACTAGAATGTGGGTGTTTGAAAAATTGGCCCCCAAAGGGAGTGGCACAATTAGGAGGTGTGGCCTTGTTGAAATAAGTGTGTCACTGTGGGGGTGGGCACTGGGGTCCCAATCTACACACAGTGAGGCACTCAGTTCACTTCCTCTGGACCCTCTCTCTGGTAAGATAAGACCACATGGAAATACTTAGATTGATAGAAATGGGTTAATATTTAAGACAGAGCTAGCCAATAAGAAATGCTAGTAACAGGCCAACAGCATAATATCTAATACAATGTCTCTGTGTGTTATTTGGGGCTGGCGTGGTGTTGGAACCAGACTGGCTAGCAGGAAAAACCCTACTCATAACATATTGGCACCTTCAATGTGGCTAATATTCCACTTAAAACTTGACAAAAGCTTAAAAAGGGATTTTAGAAACAAAAGAACAGAGACAAGCAAGGCTTCTTGGTAGCAGCATTTTTTGGTTGTATTCTGTTTTGCTAGAGATAAGCAGAGACTTGTGCTGCTCCTTTAAGGGAGATTTCCTGATTCAGCATAAGCGGCAAAGAACTGCAAGGCTTTTAAAGAGCGCTGCTAACAATTCAATGGTGTGTACGAGAGCTGGCAGTGGCAGTGACCACATCTCCAAGCCGGCAGCATGCTGCTGGATGGCAGCGCAGACCAAGGCAATGAGCACAGCTCTTAGTTCTGGTGGTAAAAGTACCCACTACCATCTTTGATAGACCACGGCTAATACAGCTGTGGCTTTCATTTTAGCAATGTTGTTGCTTACCAGATAAAAGACTCATGGCCAGAAAAAGATAAAGATTTACAGTAAAGACAGATTCACATTAGGAAAAACCGCTAAAGGTTTACATTGTGTTTCAAAATATACGTAGGCTTGGGAGAGAAAAAGAATAAAATGGTTTAAAAGACAGGAGTAGCTGGGGGCATTGGTGGCACACTCCTTTAATTCCAGCACTCGGGTGGCAGAGGCAAGCAGATCTCTGTGATTTCAAAGTAAACCTGGTATACAGTTAATTCCAGGACAGATAAAAGTTTCACAGAGAAACCCTGTCTCAAAAAATATGAAAAAATAGAAGTAAAAGAAATAGAGTAATAAAAAAGCCACATAAAGATGGAAAGCACAGAGAAACTTTGGATACTACATGCTGTTCTGTTATCTTTAAATTGTTTGACTGCTGAGGAAATAGCAACAACTGTTAAAAGAAATGCTGCTGGATTAATTCAATTTATATATTTTAAAAATGCTTTGACTCCAAAATTTAAGTCTAAGGACAGGTTACTGGGGAAAAGGATTTCTATTTCCACAGAAAATGAAAAGCTATGGCTTCCTTCTAGACTAACATGGTTTGATCAAGCAAGACCCCCTGAAGCATTATCCCTGGAACAAGGCAGCCTTGCAGACCACAGCCAGGATTTCTGTGTCTTCTTAAGATCCCCATGACAGCGCCCCCTACCAGCAGGTAGCAGTGTGGAAAGAACTATGCCCAAATTCCCAAATATTGTTTATAAATGTTTGTTTTCATTTAAATGGGCTTGGTTATAAATGGTTAATGACCACAACCAATCTTTTTAGAGGTAAAAAGGGAATTATGGTATAGATATGAATACTTTGTTTTGGAATGGATTTTCATTTATTGATACAATTTAAGATCAATTTTGTGATATGTATATTTCTCCACTGTTTAGGTATTATGTTTATATAGCTCATTTATAAATGTAATGTATAATTTAGTACAGGTTATAGGTAGTTACTTATAATAGTCAAAACTTTAGTTAGATGAATTAGGTTTTCTAGATATACAAAGATGTATTTGAGATGTATAGGCATTCTTCAAACCTTTCAAAGACCTACAGAATATGGCATTTTAAATGTCTTAGGGTTTTTCTTAACAGTGAGGCACAACTGCTCCTGGCAACACCCTCTGCATCAGAAAGGATGATGGACATTGAAGAAATGCGTTATGGAATTTGCTTTCAATATGGCAAGACTAGGCATTTGGACATGATACTGTTTGACTTTATGCTGTATAAACTGGACATGTAGGACCCACGGGAAAGTGATTGCTGATACAAGATGGACATTGCTACAGGGTTCCTGCTTCATGGAAGAGTCTGCCAGACTTTCTGCCAGGACACACAGAAAAGTGACTAACAAACTGCCAATACAGGTAGACAGTTTAAAGTTTCCTACTTTGCTGAGGAGAGTGCCATACACACTATGGCCTATAGGCTGAAGATGGAACGTTACAAAAGAACTTCAGGTGACTGACCAGGCAAATTGTCTCTGTCATTTCTAGAGTTTATATATTATCCTTTTGTGGTCTTTGATGGAGTTGTAGACAAATAGTTATGGTTATAGATTTTCTTAGTTAGGATTAAAGATAAGTTACATATAGGACTTTAGACTCACAAAGATAGGATAGGTGATGGAATATTTCTTTAAATCTTACTAAATGTTAATGGACTAAATATTGTTAACTGTGATTCTTATTTGATAACTGTTGTGTGATATATTTTGCTATGCTAAAGTTAAAATCCTTTTTATTTTACACAGAAAAGAGGAGATGATGGGAGATGTCATTCTGTAAATATGTTTCTCGTATTGGTTAATGAATAAAGCACTGTTGGCCAATAGGAAAGCAAGATAGGCGGGACTAGTAGACAAGGAGGATTCCAGAAGTAGTAGGGAGGGGTCAAAATGGAAAGACTGGAGAGAGCAGAATGCCAGCCCTTCTCTCTGGTAAGATGAGCCCATGATTAATAGAAATGGTTTAATATTTAAGACAGAGCTAGCCAATAAGAAACTAGTAACTGGCCAACAGCTTTATATCTAATACAGTATCTCTGTGTGTTATTTGGGGCTGGTGCGGCAGGGGGCCCAGGCCAGCAGCAGAAAAACCTATTCCTAACATAAAACTACAGAGGGCACATTTCAATCAGTCTAAGTCAAGACAAAGAATCTTAAGAAGCAGCCGTGAAAAGTCGGTGCTCATATAAAGAGAGTTTACCAGTTTCTCAGTAAAAACATTATGAACCAGAAAGGAGTGGGAAGATGCATCTCAAAGCATCTTTCATAAATGACGGGGAATGATGAATCTTTCAGAGATCACCCTGATACCAGTGGATAGAGATCATCATTACTAGACCTTAGAAGAAACAGAACAGAAAGGAGTCAGTCCTTCGAAGTGAAGCCACAGAACAGTAGACAGTTATAGAAAGATAAAAACGTGAGGCTCTCCTGCAAATGTAACCACATGGATAAATACATTAACTTTAGGGGCTGGAGAGAGAGCTCAGCAGTTAAGAGCACCTGCTCAGAGGACCGGAGTCCATTCAGTTCTTAACACTCACATCAGGTGGCTCACAACTTCCTAGAACTCCAGCTCCAAGAGATCCAATGCCCTTCTTCTGCCTTGCACAGTCACCCTCACATTCACTCATATAGACACACACATGCTCATAAATAAAAATAAATCTTTAAAAATTATTATAATTAAAAATGAAAAAAAAAAAAAAGACAGGGTCTCACTATGCAGTTCAGCTGGCTTTGAACACAGGATCCTCCTGTGTTGGATATGTACTACCATACTTGGCTTGTAATTTTGATGAACTGAATTTAAATAAATTATGAATTCAGATCTATGTAAATGGGTATAAAATATACAAAGACATAATTTGTGATACTGACAAAGTATGAGGGAATGGTGCCAGAAAGAAATTTTCATATGTACTTGAAGTTACATTATTATCAGTTTAAATAGAACGCTATAATTTTAAGATGTTTTATGCCATCAGAATTGTAACTACAGAGATGCAGAGATGACTCAGTGTTTAAGACAAGGTTCTCCCAGAGAACTTGAGTAGGGTTCCCAGTATCCACATTAGGAGGCTCACAATTGCCTCTAACTCCAGCTCCAGTGGTATTTAACACCTCTGGCCATCACACACACCTGCACAGCTCCCCCCCCCCAACCCTACATGGGCAGATTTTTTCTTTTAATCTAAAAAATGAATAACAGTCACAAAGGAAGTTCTGTAGAAAATATACAAAAGGAAATAAGACTCCTGTGAGGATATTTTAAAAGAAAGGCAGGGAATAAATCAGAGAGAAATAAAACTACACACCACACAGAAATAACAAGGTAAGCCTTCTCTATCAAAAATACTTGAAATATTAGCAGAATAATGTCCCAGCCAAAGGACAAGACTGATAAGTTGATTAATTACATAACAGGGTGGATTACATATTAGGAAATTTACTTCAGATCTAAGGACACAGGTAAGCTGAAAGTACAAAAATGAAAAGAGGTATTTCATGCAAAAGTTAACAAAATGAGTAGGAATAATTAGACAGCATAGATTAAAAAACAAAAAAACAAAACCCAGAAGAGACAAAAGATAGTATATGATGATGAAGGACTCAATTTACCAGCAAGATAACACATCTATGGGGCCAGCAAAGTGGCTCAATGGGTAAGGGTACTAATGAACTGAGTTTGATCTCTGGGACCCACATAATGGAAGGAGAGAATCAATTTCTGCCAAATAGTCCTCTGGCTTCCACACACCCCACCTGCCAAATAGATATACAAATTTGTACAACAACCACCACCTATGTATATTAGACAGCAAGCCATAGAACTTCTGAATACATAAAGCAAACCATGACAGATATGAAGGAGGAAATAGACAGTAACACAATAATGTTAGGAAATGCCAACACCCCACTCATGGAGGAGCAAAATGGAAGCAACAGACTTAGACCACTGTGGACCCTTGGATCTAACACAACACAGAACACTCCATCATAAGAACAACAGGTATACAAGCTTTCCAAGTGCACCTATAACATTCTTCAGGGCATACCAGGCATCAGCCTCAAAATAAATTTCACAAAATTCAAGAAAATTAAACCACACAAGTATCTTCCTACCCACAGTAGAGTAGAATTACAAATCAGCATGACATTTGAAAATTAAGATACATGGAAACCAAATATCTGCAGTCAACAAATCAAAGTTGCAAAGGAATTTATATGCATGAAAATAAAAACAAAACATAGATAAACAATGGAATGCAATTGCTATGACATCTCTAGGAAGCCTGGAAATCCAAAACAACTTAGAAAAAAAGAAAAAGAAAGAAAGAAGGTTGTGAAGGGTCCTATTTTCTGATTTCATAATGGTATAAGACACTGTGATACTGACATACAAACATACAATGCTACAGCACAGAAGGGAAAGTCCATAGATAACCCCTTACTTATTTGGTCATGATCTCCAGAAAGTGACAAGGCCACTCAGTGGCAAGGATCCAGAGAAGATACTGAATTGCCTCAAAGGTTTAAGGATGACAGTAATACCAACCATGAAAGGATCTCTCCAAATCAAGAAGAAAAAAGGGCACGACTGGAGAAATGGTTCAGTAGTGGACAGGTTCAGGACCCTGCACTCACATGGTGGCTCACAACCACATGTCACTCTTAACGCCCCCTATTGGCCTCTGTAGGCATAAGGCATGCACGTGGCACACATATATACATGCACACACACACATATACAAATAAAATAGGTAAATCTTTAAAAGAGGAATTAGAAAAAGGCTGAAAATGAAATCAACTTAAAGACAAATGGGTAAAACATGTAAATATGCATTTCAAAGATGGTAAAAATGAGTTAGTGGTTCCTATCTACTGACCCCAGTTAAATAAGAGGAAGGAATGCAAGATGTCTGCTCACAGCATGTGGTAAAAGCAAGTATATGCATACATGGTATCAGCTGATGTGAAAGCACCCTGCTATCATAGTTTAAATTCCCATAGGCTCTAGCACAGGTTTTGTCTTGAGCTTCAGGAAGTCAGAGGTGCAGGGAGAAGGCAGTCAAAGTAAATCCCAGTGTCCATCATGGTGGGAGTATCCCATGACTAAGTCAGATTACTTGTAAAATTCAGAAATAATGACTTAAATAAAGAAAAAGTCATATAGTAGAATGAAAATGATGAACAAAATGGGACTTAAGAGTGTGAAACCATCTCAATAATTAACAACTTAAATGAGTAGATCTCAAAGGACACATTGGCCTATACACACCACAACACACACACATACACACACACACACACACACACACACACACACACACACACACAAACAGGGGTGGGAGTGGGGGAGCACCTGGAGGGCAGGCTGGAAAGACAAGATCAAACACAGGCTGGAGAGATGGCTCAGAAGTTAAGAGCACTGGCTGCTCTTCCAGAGGTCCTGAGATCAATTCCCAGCACCTACACAGTGGCTCACAGCCATCTGTATGAGATCTGGTGCCTTCTTCTGGCCTATACAAACACATGCAGGCAGAACACTGTATATATAATAAACAAATGAACTTAAAACAAGAAAGAGCAAACCCACTACAGCAGGCACAGGTAGTGTATCACTAAAGTCTTGCAGAGTTTGGAGCATCTGGGTTTTGGATTTCCAGTTAGGTATGCTCAATTGGTAGAGTCTACAGAAATATTTCAAAACTCAAAGCCTCCAAAATCTCAAACACTCTCCTGGTCCTTTAGATCTTTTTCTTTTCTTTTCTTTTCTTTTGGTTAAAAGTTACTTAGCCTGCACCAGTGCTCGGGGAGAATGGTCCAAGGTATATGTATGATTAATTCAGCTCTGAGTCTTACAGCTCCCCTATGACATCCACTTTAGATAAAATCAATACAAAGTGCTCACAGCAATTGAAAAGATGATGGTTCATAAGTGATTACCAGGTTTCATGCTGCACTGCAAGATGTACCCATGTGATGTGAAGGGGAGAAAAAGATACACATGCACTATGTCTGTGTCAATTCCAAACTTTCTGGATGGCTAGACCAGAACTGCACCCTGATGGGAGATGCCATTATGTATATATGTTTCTCATACTGGTTCAATGAATAAAGCACTGTTGGCCAATAGGAAAGGAAGATAGGGACTAGGAGGCAAGGAGGAAATAGGAAGTATTAAGGAGGAGTCTGGAGAGAGCAGTACGCGGCAGCAGGCTCCGGGTAAGAAGACCACATGGAAATACATAGATTAACACAAATGGGTTAATACTTAAGACAGAGCTAGCCGATAAGAAAGTAGTAACTGGCCAACAGTATAATATCAAATACAGAGTCTCTGTGTGTTATTTGGGGCTAGCTCGGCAGCGGGACAAGACCAGGCAGCGGGAGAAAAGCATATACCTTACAGCACCCTGGCACCATGGGGGTGTGCTCTATAGCGAGAGGTTTAACTTTATATGCATCTGTACTTTTGAATTCTTTCCATCACGTGCTGAAACACATTAGCTGAGACTTAAAAACAGCACAGCCACTGGAAATTGTACTGGTGTCTGAAGAAACGGATTTCTAAAATCTGACCTGGATCTAAGCTCCCAAGAGAAGCTGCTTTGCAGGCATGCGACAGGTAACTAGAGCAGCATGTTCACAGAGCACTAGCCTTGGCCTGGGACGGCACATGGTTCTAGTTGGTAAAGATCAATCACACAGTGTTAACTAATGGGCACAGCAACCATGGACACATGTTCCCTGCTGATAAGGACATGTTTCCATGTTTTCCTCTGGAAGCAAACTGTGTAAAATATCATAGCCTGTAGAATGCCCAACATAATCAGTTTAACCCTGATACCTATGTTGAAAAAGACGCAATACAAGGCAAGATGAATGTTCTGAAGCAAGTAGTGTGGGAAAAGTGGAGTGCCCTGTACTATGGTCTTCCTTGTCCCCTTCAGGTAACCATAAAAGCACCGGTGAGGAAGGAACCTGTCCTTACAGAACTCTTTGAGCACCTGAGCAGGGAAATGATTTTGAAAACAGCGATTCAGGAAAGGCTTATTAAGAATCACACACACATAGAGAGGGGCAGGCCCTTGTGGCCTTACCGTGCTATCTTGTCACTGCAGGACATGGTGAGCAGCCGTTCACCCTGCAGCACCCCATCCCAGGTCTGGATGCTGGCATTTGAGCGTACAGGGATTGTCCCTTCACCAGATTCTATTTTTGTCCGTAGCTGTCCCCTTGCTTTGCGATTTGGATGTCTATCAGCTGGCTCTAAAGAAAGAGAGGGTTCAAAACCCATATGTAATAGGAGATATAACTTGTTGAAAAGCACATATAATGTACTAAAATTTAAAGTATAATTTATGGATATTTATGTAAACATTTATTCAATCCATACAAAATATACATTCTAGTAAATATGTAAAATCAAATTGAAAAGACATAATACAGACTAAATTTATGAACATGGAAAAAGGTGGTTTACATTTTGGATGAGATGATTTCTATTATTAATGGGTGGAAACAAATGGGAAAAAATGCTAAGATTTGCTAATTCTGAGTGATAGATACTTAGGTGCTTGTTATTTATTAACTTTTATATTTTTATCATTTCAAAAATGAATAACAGACAAACACATAAATCAATCCATGGGAATATGTGAAGATATTTCCAGTGATTAGCAGTGAGTTATATGAATATGAGTGGCTTTAATTTTTTTATTAATTTTTAAAAGTAGTAATTATTTATAGTGAGTGTTACTACTTCTATAACCAAGGAAAATCCATTTGCAACTCCTGGTGCTTAGGCATGAGAGCAGGAATGTACACAGAAACTGTTATAAACCTAGGACTGCTATAAATCACAGTCCTAGGCTGGCCTCCAGAGGATGATCAGACAGCACTAAGGGCCTCGACTGCCTTTGCCCACTTGCTGCTGCAGCACAGCCTCATGCCTCAGTCACACACTCATCAGTCAACACTCACTGGAAATACAGGGATTGTTGAAGGGCGGAAAAGCCTTCACTCCACTCTAGTTACTTTACCAAAGCTAGCACCTTTCTTTTAGAATTAGCATTTTTCATTCATTAAAATTTACTAACTAAATGATTAATTTGGAACAAAGGAATCTGTACTCTTATCAAATCTGTACCTAAGGCTGAAATTTAAAAAAAAAAAAAAAAATTGATGTGGATGTGTTCTAACACTACATTAGATTATGTTTTCTTAAAAACCTGTCAGCTGGTGAGTTTCTGGCGTCATACCCTCTAGCACTGGCTCATGGGGAGAGAATATTCTGGCGTCTCCACAGGGGGAAGTGCTGATGTACAGGTGGAACTGTACAGTGTCCTTCAGCCGGAACCCACCCCGTTCTGACCGCTGAAAGATGGACTTTTTCTGGTCTTCTTTGTTACTGCAAGGGAAACGTTAGGAGAGTGGCAATTAAAGGTGAGTGAGGCCAACAGGGGTCTACAGTGGTCCAGGACATCAGAAGTGGGGGAGAGGGGAGTCTTCTGGAAACAGTATCTTGCTGTGTACACCAGGTTGATCTCGAACCTGGGATTCTGCTGCCTCAGTTCCCTGACCACTAGGATTTACAGTTGTGCACCACTCTGTCTGGCTTGAACTAGAATCATTGTTATACATGTTTATAGTAATCTATAGTCCAGATCCATTCGGTGATCACTATGTCATCAACTGTGAGTGACTATTCCTTCTCAGGTGAGTCTGCAAGGTAGAAAGACCACATGGGAGAAATGACATTGTCAAGAAGAGCTGTCAGGTGCAAGGTCAGTTATGACCATACCCAGTGACTAAAATGAAAAATGGCCTCCTTTACCAGGCAGTTTTTGAAGGCATGTTTATATTCACAAATGCATGAGACAAAAACCACTATCTTAACTATGGACTTGAAATTTATGAATATGCTTTGTTTCTGTGTATGTGTCTCATGTAAATGTGTGTGTGTATTTATGAGTTAGTTCCTCATAACTGCATATCACGAGAGGGTGGGACCTGCCCAGACAGCATCACAGGAGAGCAAGGCTCTCTGCACACAGTTATAGCCCTGAGAATCCCTCAGTGCTTATACAAACAAGTCAAGGCTTTCTGATAGAAAGTATTTTTAAAATAGCTTCCTTCACTTGTTCATTCCTAAACTTACTTTAAATAAAGCTCAAGCTGTGCATAAAGAAACCTGAGCAGGGACCTTCGGGAGATTATCTCTGCATGGCAGTCGTTTAGTGCAAGGCCCCGGTCACTCATGTATTCACCGTTGATACATTTCGTCCCTGTTGAAACACTTATCACCTTGGCATCTTTGACGTCTGTACCTGAAAGACAGGAGAGTGACTGGCAACTAATGACACTGGCCTGTTGACATGTGCTCTAAGCAACCGGACCACTCAGGGTCAGCAGAACACTTGAGCTTGTTTTCACATGTCTTTGTGTCTCCTGATTCCTACCTGAGAAACCTGAACCTCAGCTAGCCTCTGACCAAGGCTTTGCACAGTACCATTTCCAGGAGGCTACCTTCTTCACCCTGCAATCTACAACCTAAACTTCATGTGGTCCCTTCCACTGGCATGCATGGGTGTTTGAACATTCGCCCTTGACTATAGGTAAGAAGCACTATACACAGCGCCTGGAATTAGCCTCTAAAGTAAAATACTAAAGAGTACCAAGAAAGGAAACAGAATCAGCTTCCACATTTTCATTATTAATCTTGCACACTTAACCACACTGAGAGTGGACCCATACACAATGTGACCTTCCAGAGAGGGAAAATCATGATTAAATCCTATGAAATAGATCACTGACATATAACAAAGACCCAAATATGGAAGGGGATGTTTCTCAGTGGCAGAACATAAACCTGGCATGGGATATATCAGAATGACAATTGAAAACAAACAAAAAATCCAATAGCAGGAACAACCCAATCCTGAGTATGGCCTTAGAGCAGAGTTGGTGAGTGAAATAGACAAGTGCTAGATGTTGTAGGGTTAGTGTTAACTGTCACCTTGACAAACTCTAGAAATAGCCTAGGAGATATGTCTCTGGGCACACCTGAAAAGGCTTAGCTAGACCAGGTTGCCTTTGGGCATCCCTATGAGAGATTTTCTTGATTAGACTGAGACCCACCCACCATAGGCAACATCATTCTCTGAGCTGGGGTTCTGAACTGCATAAAAGGGAGAAAAGGAAGCTGAGCAAAACATCCATCTTCTCTATGTCTGGACTACAAATGCAATGTGATCAGCTGCTCAAGCCCCTGCCCAGTGACTTCCCCACCATGATGGACTTCTCCAACTATGTGCTGAAATAACTCCACTGAATTTACTTTTATGAGGGCATTTGATCTTAGCACCAGGAAAAAGAACTGAGATGCAGGCTATCCAGAAGGCACTGTGACAGCAGTGTTAGTGAATCATCCTCACTGCATATCCTCAAGATGGTCTCTGAGGAGCTTTTGTTTCCATTTTGAAGAAAAAAAACTACAGGTCATGGGGATTAATAACCTGCCTGAGATCATTCAAACAGTGAGCACAAAACCTATGTGCCTAGTTCCATTTCAATGGTTTCAGACACACATTTTGGCTATGAGCAAATGGTCATAAAAAGGTACAAAAGGCTGCCAGGTGGTGATGCACGCCTTTAATCCCAGCACTTGGGAGGCAGAGGTAGGCAGATCTATTTTTCAGCTCACATCTCCAAACTTTTCTAAGATTCCTCCCATAAGTCACTTCTAAAAAGTTTTTCTGATCCACAGTCTGTCAGTCATAGCAACAATCCCACTTGGGATCACAGACAGTACCAATTTCATGACATATTTGTCACTGGTGTGACAAATTTCTGAGAAAACTAAAGGAGGGGAATTTTTATTCTGGCTGAGTTACTGTGGTTTCATTCCATTGTGGTGGGGAGTGGGTAGCAGAGCAGTTCATATGTGATGGTGACCAGGAAAGGGGTGTGTTTATGAGTGTGGGGGGATGCAGGAGAGGAAGAGGAGAAGAAGACAGAGATAAAGACAGAGAATGAAAACAAATATGCATAGATTAATGGGCTTTCCCTATCCCCACTTTTAAGCTCCTTCTGAACTACTGGCCTATGGGATGCTGCCAGACACATCTAGGCAAGTCTTTCATTTTTGTTACTCTGAAAATGCCCTCAGAGACATACCTCTGAGGTGTGCTTTACCGGCTTCCCAAGGGTTTTCTGACTGCACAGGAATTCCCCCAGGTCAAGTCACTCTGGTGTTGCAGTACTGACAGTAATAAAGCAGAAAGGTCTAAGCTTCAACAGAAGCCAGAGCCAGTAATATGCTGTTTCCAGAGCGTGTTGCATGTTCTCCCCAAAGGAAAAGACAGGTTAAAAAGGTGAACATTTTGGGGGGCTAAAGAGATGCTTCAGCAAATGAGAGCACTTGCTGTTATTACAAAGGATCCAGGTTTAGTTCCAAGCACCCACAAGGCATCTAAAAATATCTATAATTCCAGTTCCAGAAAATCTAATGCACTATCCAGGCCCCTGAGAGCACTGTACGTATGCGGTACACTTACCTACATATAAGCAAAACACACACAATACATCTTTTTAAAAGTTGAATATTTTGCCAGGCCATGGTGGCACATGCCTTTAATCCCAGCATTTGTGAGGCAGAGACAGGTGGATCTCAAGTGATTTCGAGGCTAGCCTGATCTACAAGTGAGTTCCCGGACAGCCGGAGCTTCTACACAGAGAAACCCTGTCTTGAAAAACAAAATAAACAAAAGTTGACTGTTTTGGAGGAAAAAGAGTTTTGTTTTAATGTAAGTTTTTTTTTGGGGGGGTGAGTTAGGGTGGAGAGTTGCTGAGGATTGAAATCAGGAATCCTGGTTGCTGAACATATATTCTACTCACTAAGCTATGCTCTCAGCCTTAAGGAGGATATGGTAGATGCATAAAGATGAATGAAAGGTAATTTTCTGTTGGTGTCACAAGATTAAGAGCGTTTACACTTTCCAAACCAGAAAGCAGATAGGCTGCACACAGTGCCAGATGCTTACCTGTGGTCATCACTACTCCAGAAAGTACTTTCCTTCGTGCGTGGGGGGAGGAAAAGTTGTCTGTCAGGTCACTGAACTTACCCAGGACCAGGCGAGAGACAGCATCTGCCAATACCTGGGGGAAGAACAGAGACTGAGTTTAGGGCCAGGGGATACCTGAGGTGGAACCAGCCTCTCAGTGTCAGCACATGCTGTCTGCTGTCTGCTTCAAGGAAGAATCTTACAGTGTCATTTCTACTCTAGAAAACCCACACAGGCGCACCTAGCAAACAAGTGTGTGTGCATGGGGGTGGGGAGGGTGCAGGGAGAGAAGTCATCAGTGGTTTTACCCAGCCATGGATCCTATGTGCTATAATACTAACTGCCTGGCACCGTGGGTGCACTAGTGCAATTGTGGCATGACTGTTAGGGGGTAACCAACTACGTTACAATTGGAGGCCCACCCTACAGAGGGAAATTCACACCTGCACTGTAAACCTGGGGAGCTCATGGTCTGAGAGAGGAAGCTACCATTGATATCTTGCTAAATGGACATGCTGTCAAACTGCCCTGTAAATATTTATGTTTATAAATCAAAAGACCAGTGATAGGTAAAAATGATGGTAATCAATAACTGTTGATGCTCAGTCCTAAACAGAACATCTATATTATCCCCTGTAAGGCTAAGGGAACACTGCAGAAAAAGGATAGATAAAAAAATATAGGAGATGGAGGGTGTGAAGAAGTGCTGAGAAACACTAGACATGGCATGGCTCCTGTAACCACTCCCTTGCCTTAGGAAGAGCGTTAGTGGTTACTTGTATGAGGCCTGAATAAGGCTGGGCTCTATCAACATTCTATTCTGGATGGATGGGTGCATTAGTTTCTTGTTTTGTTGTTGTGATAAAATGCCCTATCAAATGCAGCTTGAGGGAGAAGGGTTTATTTAGCTCACAGGACACAGTCCATTATGGCAGGACAGTCATAGCAGCAGGAGCTTGAGAGAACTGGTCACCTTATATCCATAGTTAAGAGCAGAGAACAATGAGCTAATGCATGCATTCTAGTGCTCAGTTGTCTTTTTCTGTTTGTAGACAATCTGAGGCTCCCTGCTCAGGGAAGGTGCTACCCACATGGGGGGTCTCCTCCCCCATTAATTAATATAATCAAGATACTCTCCACTCTCCATCCTAATACAGACAATCCTTCATTAAGATTGCCTTCCCAGGTGACTCTAGATTATAACCATAATATTGAGGGAGGGAGAGGCTGTAAGGCTCCAGGCCTCCCTAAAGAATTACAGGAAGTTAATGATGACTGGTTTAAGAGGGAATCATTTTCCTCATTGGTGTAGCTACTGGTACATTTCCTTTGCTCAAGTAAATAACCCTTTGCCCATGCCTGTGCAAGCAACCCTAATTAGATAATGAGGTCACAGGCAAAAGGAAAAGACATGAAAGTAGGATGGGGTGTGGTGGTTTGAAAGAAAATGGTCCCCAAAGGGAGTTAGCACTATTAGGAGATGTAGCCATGCTGGAGTAGGTGTGGCCTTGTCAGAAGTGTGTCACTGTGGGTTGGGCTTTGAGGTCTCCTTTGCTCAAGCTACACCCACTGAGACAGACCATTTCCTGTTGCTTGCATATCAAGATGTAGCCAGCACCATGTCTGCCTGCACATCCCCATGCTCCGCACCATGATGATAATGGACTAAAGCTCTGAAACTGTAAGCCACCACCTCAATTAAATGTTTTCCTTTATAAGAGTTACCATGATCATGGTTCCTCTTCACAGCAATAGAAATCCTAGGGGCTTGTTGGGAAGGAGTTCAGTGGGGTTGGGGAGGGATAAGAGATACTGAGAAGGAGGAGATGATTAGAGACTATATATAACACTGAAAAAATGAACCTTTCTAATGAACATTTTAAGTTTTAGTGTCATATAAGGGCAGGCATAGCTCCAAGTGACTTTTCTGCAGAAGTGTGAGCTGGACACCTGAGTCAGGTGCCTATGGAATGAATACCGTGAGACATAGACAAATGACTCTCTAAAAAAGGCCTTATTGACCTTACCCTATGTGTCTGGGGCTGAAAACAGCAAAAAGATCCTAAATGAGGCTAGGCATAATGGCCCCTCTAATCCCAACACTTGGGAGGCAAAGGCAAGCAGATCTCTGTGAGTTCACACCCAACCTGGTCTTTATAGTGAGTTACAGGATAGTCATATTTATACAGGGAGTCCCTGTATAAAAAAAAAAAAAACAAAAAAAAAAAAACAACAAAAAAAATCCTACATCCCAACAGCTTACCTTCAATGACACACACAGGGGTGAAGACCTGCTTTACAGTTGACACTTGGCAACACCACTTTGGCAAGCCTGCTATAGCAGAGTGCCACAAGTGTGGTATGGCCAACACTGTCTAACTTTATAACCCCACCCAACCTGGGAATATCAAGAAGGCAGATAGTTCTCAGGCCAGGGATGCTTGGTCTAAGCCCTTTAAGAGATAGTTCAGGGGAAAAGCAGGAGTTTACATCCATTCTGGAATGCAGGTCCTGAGTCTCCCCATCCTGGATCCCTGCATATAGTCACTGATATTGGTCCTGAAGTCCTCTCTGAAAAGACCTTACTGTCTTCATTCTTTGTGAGCTACCCTGAGGGATTTAAAAGGGACAGTGCTGGTTGTGCTACTGAGCAGAGATGTGAGGATATAGCTCTGTTGTTCCCAGACTCTAAGTGACTCCAAATTAGAAACCGGTGTTTAACATTTCAGGACACAGACAGAAGCAGCACAAAGAGGCAAGGAGGAGCCCAACCTACTTCAACATGAGTAGATTCTGACAAATGCCACTTCCCTCTTCAGGTCAGGAGCTCAGTCCTTTCCATCAAAGCCATTGAGGCAGGCACTCAAGAAGGTGGGGCTAGCCATGCATGATGGGATACACACCTTTAATCTCAGCACTTCTAGAGGCAAGCAGATCTTTGCACGTTTGAGACCAGCCTGCTCTACATAGTGTTCCAGGATCACTAGGGCAACATAAATGACAAAAGCAAAAAGAAAGCAGGGCTGAGGCTGCCTTCCCTGGCCCATGTACCTGCTACCCCTCTATGGGATCCATGACATGTAAAATAGTTTCAGTGGCTTTGCTACCACTGTCAAAGTTAAAAGAAGATAAGCCACATCAGATGACATGTTGAACTCAGGCCAAAAGATTTTAGCAAATCTAAGCCTGGAAATAAAAGTCACTTGGGATCTAGTACCATTAGTTTGTAAAATAACCAATAGACTAGTTGGTTATTAATGAAGATATGTTAACAAGGGACTAATTTGGAAACAAGAACATGTCACAGAAAGTCAGAAAAACACCAAGTCTGTTCCTCTAGACTAAGCTGTACTTGTTTGCTTTAGGCAAAGCAGAACAGTTCTTTTAAAACCAATATTTGGGTTTAATCCCAGTACTCAAGAGGTAGAGGCAGATAAATCTTGGTGAGTTCAAGGCCAGCCTGGTCTACATTGCAAGTTCCAGGCCAGACAGGGCTATATATTGAGATTTACCCTTAAAAAAAAAAAGTAAATTAAAAACCATTAATTCACTAATTCTGGTCAATTCCTTCCATACTAAAGAGCATTTTGATAAAAAGGAATTAAGATAGAAGACTGAAAACCAGATGGGTGAAATAAATCTGGAATTCCAAGAACCCAGACAGAGCCAATGATCTGGGAATTGATGAGGACTGAAAGTTTTTTTTTTTTTTTCCTTCTTCTTTTTTCAGCGAACCATCCTGGGCTACCCTAACATTTCCTTTTTTACTGTGAGTTTTCTGTGAGGATTGAAAACTTGAGTGGCTGTCCACATTCAACTAGAGTATGGAGAAGTCCACACAGATGCCACACAGAAAATGTGGCATATTGAGATTCCTAGCAACTGACACTTTCTATAGTGTTTATGAAAGGGTTCTGTCTTGCCACCCCACCCACCCTACCCCATATGTTTCCTATTGCTCTGGGGCTAGTACCCCATCACCCTGACCTCAACAGGGGCCTTCAGCTGCAGACTGGACATCAGCCCAGCCTTATTCTGGGCATGATTTCTCTGTGCAATGTCTCAAGAGATGCCCCACTGAACAAAGGACAAAATTCCATCATTTGGGCTCTCTGTCTCATTCCCAGTAAAAGATTGCTGTGGGGTGAAGGTTCCTTTGGGGGAAAATTAAATGGAAAGGCAATTGTGGTTGTCGTGATGAGAGCACTGAGGTATCCCTTCTCTGCACTGTCATAACCCTAGCTAGTGAGCATAAATCAAAGGAGATTAAATCAGATTCTAAATGACCAAGTAACCACGGGAACTGAGGCAAAGCTACTCCATAGTCAGACACACCAGCAATTGCTCCTGCTGAGGAAATAAGGAGTCAAAAGTAGTAGTAATGGCCAAAGACTGCTTAAAACGTCATCAAGGGAAATGGCCACTTCCTTCAAGCACACATTTTTCCTCACCTGTGGCAAGTGCAACTGAAGACCCTCACTGAGAACAGGCTGGCGAGATGGTGTTTGGTCCAAGTGCAAATTGAAGACAGTAGCCAAGGCAGACTGTGCAGCCCGGGCCTTGGCAAGCTTCTTGTTTCTCCCTGAGCCCTCAAAGAATTGGCCGTCTACCACCACGGACATGACAAAGCTCTTGGCATGGCTCTCTCCGCTCTCAGAGAGGAAGTCATACTTCAGCCCTGGGCGCAGCTCATTCAAGATCATCACAGGATTCTTCCCACTTGGGGGTGGGAATGGTGGTGGGATGGGCAGAGGAGGCTGGGTGAGGCTGGCAGGTACTGGGGAGGCTGACAGGCTAACATCTCCACTTGAGCTGAAGGAGTCATCCCCATTGGAGCCTACGTAGAAGGGTGGCTCTGACTTGTCTGGAGTCTCAAAGCCATTGAAGAGTGTGTCAGGGAAGTCAGCTTGGTCAGACGTGAAGTCTGTGTTCACAGAGAGAGTCCTTCCCATGGCTAGATGGGCCTCAGAGGCGTTGGGAAACTGGACAAAAGACCTCAGGGCCTTCTCAGCAGCATGGAGTTTTGCCTTTTTCTTTGTAGGACCAGAGCCCTCAAAGATCTGCCCGTTCACCTCCACAGACATGACAAACAGAGGTGCATGCACGGGTCCTGTCTGGGATAGCAGCATGTACTGTAAGCCAGGTTTGATCTCGTTCAGCTGCATCAGGGCATTCTTGGGCAGAACAGGCCCTGGTGTTTTCCTTCGCTTCTTCAGGCGGTACTTGGAGTGGCCATTGCTGCCCTCCTCCAGGGGCCGCTTCCTGCTGGTGCTACCACCACCCCCGTTGGAGAGTGGAATGCCCTCGCCGGGCCCAGGTGTGCTGCTGTCTTTGGGGGGCATGTTGTCCAGATTGCGGTTTTCCTTAACATCAGTGCTGCTGGAACCTGTGGTGCCCAGAAAGAGTAACTTACAACGCCTTCGTTGCAGGATCTTGTAAATGCAAAATTTATAGATTCCTTTATCTCTTTGCAGCTGGGTAAGTGATGTGTGTGTGTGTATATATATTTCCTTCCTCAATGCAAATGTGAGGGATTGCACATTGACCAAAGACCTAACTATTCGGGACTGGAATGCACTCTGAGTTTTTGTTTTTTAAACTAACACCTATTGTCTCTTCTAGTTAGTTTATCAATTTCTTCTGCATTAGAAGATAAAATTTTTAACTTGTTTTCTCTACCAAAGATATCCTAAATCTTTCTAGCTTACCAAGGTGTTAGATGTTAAGTTAATCCACAAAGATTCATACTAAGACTCATGAAGTCGCCTCTGAATCCACCAGCACACAGGCATTTATCTCAGCACACTCTTCCTTTGCAAGGATGCTGATCTTAACTGACAACAGGTTTTAAGCTGCAGCACCTCTCAGGAGAGGAGGTGCCATTAGAAATGTGTCTTCACAACTTATTTGGCTCTTGAGGTCCCAAACATCTAATCATCGTATGATTATTTGGTTCAGTTTATGAGCTGACCATAGAAAACTGCTTATATGATAAGGTAAAGTATTATGACATTTTAGAATTTATCTTTGAAGGGTAATGGATACATTTAAGATTTTTCTATATTTCAGCAATATTTGCTTCAGAATCTTTAATAAATTTTATGCTAGAAGGAGACACAGAATGGGAGCAGCAGGCAAGCTGTGCTCTCTAACAACATGCCAGCAAACCTGCCTTTCAGAAACCAGCTGGTAGGTTTCCAGAATAACTTGGTGATCATACCTTCTAAATGTACTTTACATGGCAAAATAAAAGATGATTTTGATATTTAAATGGGAAATAAATGTCAAGCATTCTGGTGCATACCTGTTATTCTATGACTCAGAAGGGAGTTGAGAGTTAAGAGGACAAACTAGGCTATGCACAGCCATAACCATATCTCAACCTCCCACCAAGCAAAAAGAAAAAAACTATTTTTTCAAAGCAGGGAGTGTTCAGTTCTCCTTTTAGGTTTATTAAGCTTTCTAAAAACAGAAAAAATAATTGCTCTTTTATCATTTGGTTTTGCAGTCCTGTGCAGTGTACCCAGTGCAGTAGGGCTGTGCAGGTTTTACTGATACCTCCAACCACACGCTCCTAAAATCCAAAGTAAATTTTAATTGATTAAAAATGTTCCTAGATATGGTGGCTTCAGGGGTCTATTTTTACTATGCAACACACCAACAGATTTTCTTTGTGTCAAACCATCTGAAAACACTGCAAATGTTCCTCAGTGAGCCTGTGGGTGGGGTTAATGTGATAAACGTCTTAGTTGTTGCTGTCAGTCTCTGGAATTAAGGATCACAGATGCCCAGGGCCATCATTATTTAGCTGAGACAGCAAGACTACCAAGACAAACTCGGTCCATGGAAAATCTCGTGTGTGTGGGGTGGGGAGAGGGGTCTCTCAATAGACACCTCTTCCCAGAACACTCCTGACACACACACCACTTCTCCCAGCTGACAAAGCTAATGGAATGGACACTAAATTTTCATTTATAACATCCTCCAGCAAAAGACCGGTAGGTTACTCCTTTCGGTACTTGGGAAAAAAAGGTGAAAGGTAGAGCAAAGACGGATAGAGATTAATAAAGGAGGAGAACATCACATACTACATTCTGTTCACAGTTCAAGTTTGTCAGAAAACAGAATTGCCAGCATAGAAACAAACATCATTAACAAGGCACTCCCACACGCATTTAGCCAAACATTTAGACAAACAGCCAAATGCCCTCAGAACTAAGTTAACAATCAAGATTATGAGAAAAAAATATATACTTTCTGTGACAGTTGAAATCATTCTCAACTCTTACTCACTTCAGAAGAAAAGGTACCAATCGCATCTTATCAAAAAATTCTCCTGAGCAAACAAAAATAAAAGACTCCAATTAGAGACAGAGCCCACTCTCTGCTGAAGCAGGCACTCTCTCTGCATGCCACACTGCTGCATTTAGAATGGGAAATGAATCACAATGGAACTTTAACTGCTTTGAAAACCACAAGAGACATAGGCCTGACACTTCAAGTTTGCACTAGACCCAAAAGTTTATTTACAGCAATATTATTTGGGAGAACCCTTCCTTAATTAAATTAGCCAAGGCTCAGTGGGTGATGGCCACAGCAGAGACACAGCCCACAGTCCCAAGCCAGCAGGTCGTCCTGGGGACACCTTCACATATTCCCCAGGTTGGGTGTTACTGGGTTGGCACAGCACTGGTAATACTGTCTGAAATGTAGAGTTTAAAACCTGGCAACACTGAGTGTGACGGTGGGTTTGCCAGCAAAAGCACAGCTTAAACCATCTCTAGAGCAGAACTGAGGAGAGGCAACCAGTGTGCCTAGAGTAGTTGACCACATCTGCAGAGGCAAGCATGCCAGCTGCTACACTACTCAGAATGGCACTGGACAGCTGCTTCCTGCCAGTCAGTGGTCATTCTCAGGGCAGAGGATGCTTGCTGCAAAGCCCACCCCAGATTCCATACAGCAGTGGGGTAAACACTGGCTCACGCAGTGCTGTTAGGCTCTGAGTGTCCCTGCTACTGGGATGAGTCATAGAGAGTATGCTAAGCCTGGTTCTCATCATCATACCACCCCGGGATATGTGGTTCTGCTGTGCAGCTACCTGCTCCTGTCTGGAACTGGGCAGAAGTGACTGGTGACTCACAGAGAACAATGCCAATGGAGGAAACATCGGTGTGCCTGAGGCCCCATCCCCACAGCCCTGTGGAAGACGGTGTAGAGAGCAGAAAGAACCCCAGTGGGGGTTTGGTTCATACTAGCACCAATCGCGTTCCAGTCTTCGGAGACTAAGATCATGTGGACTCCCTTTCCTCCAATGCAGGAGCAGCGACTGTGTCTGAAGGGAGCTTTATGAACTGTTATCCCAGTGACCAGGTATCTGAGTCAATCAAAAAGGTTTTCTTGAGTTTTATTATAAGAACCATAACTTCACATGAAGCCACACAGCATTATGAGATAGGCACCTAGAGGCATATTTCTGGAATAAAAATGATGGTCCCATGATGATAATGAGGAATGAAAACTCTAGATAGGTGGCTGTAAGAAAAATGTCCACAGTAAATATTGATGCCTATTATAAAAAACCCACCACTGCCAACAGTCCACATCTTAGGAAACATCAAACTGGTCTTATTAATCAAATATACAAAATCACTAATATTTTAATGGGACATGAACTACTTGGGCACTATGTAATAGGCCTAGATCTTACTCATATTCTCTTCATCTTCTATATCCATGGTAAGATACTTTTGAGGGTTTCTTGACTGGCGGAGACCACTTCTGTCTGAAAGACAGCAAAAACCAAAAATGTTTAGGGTGTGATCCTGGCAAAATGAGGCACGGTCTTTTTGTGTACTGATCACCACAGCACTGCAATTTAAAAATAAATCATAAAAAGTATTGAGCTTGTCGCTTGGGAAGGAATATTTTCAGTCTGTTTCATCTCCTCTCAGCATACTCCAGGGCACCTGACTTAGCTGCGCTATATGGAGAGACAGTGGAGGCAAGGAAGGAGTCTCCACAAAGGAAGCCTAGGGCAAGTATCCAGGGAATAAAGGGTCACTAAAGGTTCTGGACCAGGGGCAAGGTGGTAATTCTACCCCATAAGGGCATGCTGTCAACAGCTATGTCACAGAGGCTCACAGACTTATAATAAGCTACAGCTGTTGGCCATCTAGCTTCTCTCTGTCCTTGTAGGTCTATGAATGGTGATAAAGTGATGCCATATTAACAAGACACCACAATTTTGTGTTTGTTTTTTGAGACAAGATTTCTCTGGGTAGCCAGCCCTTACCGTCCTAGAACTCTCTCTGTAGACCAGGCTAGCCTCAAACTCACAGAAATTTACCTGCCTCCACTTCCTAAGTGCTAGGATTAAAAGTGTGCACCACCATTGCCCAGCTGACATCCCAAGTGTTTTACCCATACTTTCATGCATCCAACAGCATGTTACATGAGTACTAAAGGTATATAGTAGCTTAAACCTAATGCAATTTAATCTAACACGATTCCTTCACCACACACAACTATTTCATTAGCAGGAGAAACTAAGAAAGGATTTAAAGAAAAATTTGAACTGTCCAATCATTAACAAATTTAAGGTTTTCATCTTCCCAAATATTTGTGACAAAATACAATTAAGAGAAAAAAGATTTGCAAAATTTGAAGCCAATTATTCCTTTGTAAGCAAATTTGTTTTATCAGCATCAATAAAGTAAATTTCTTGTTTTTAGGAACACTGTGATTAAATATGCTAGGTATATATTTCATATAGCACTTACATGATGGATTTTCTACATAGAATCTTTTATTCAAGGTTTTCAAGGGGTTAGAGAGGTTGCTCAATGGTTAGAAGCACTGGATGATCCTCAGAGAGTTCAGGTTTGATTCCCTTGTACCCACATGGAAGCACAAAACTGAATGTAACTCCAGCCGCAGGGAATATGATATTTTCTGTGGTCTCCACAGGCACTACATGCACATGGTGCACAGACATACATACATACATGCAGGCAAAACACCCACACATATAAAATAAAAATAAAAAAATCTTAAAAGGGAAGTTTTCCAGGGGGCTATAAAGGATTATCATTACTACTTTATATTAATTCATTATTTTAAGATATAAGTTTGAGTATCTATTATGTTTAAAGCAGTGCTGGGTATCATCAGAACCTAAAATGAATCAGATAGATTTTGCAATTGAGGAATCCAAGTGTTAGTACTGTCCAGACAGCTGATTATGCTAAGGAACTTTTGCTAACAGTTATGGTGTGGTAACAGTAGTTATCTGTTGGAAATACATACTGAAGTATTTACAGAGGAAATGATGATGTCTAAGACTTATTTCAAAGTAGTTTACTGTGGTTTGGAAAGAAGCAGAGAAATAGTCCTGAGCTAGTGACTCTGCTAGGGATGGGCATGCGGGTCCACTATGCAACCGTGTATATTTTATATGACTCTGCATTGTATGACTGGGTGTCCTCACTATGTAAAGTTTTATTTTTTAGTGTGTGTGTGTGTGTGTGTAGGTCAGATGTAACTCTGCAGAGTTGGTTCTCTCCTTCCATCCATGTGGATTCCATAAATGAACTGAGGTCAC
Source organism: Phodopus roborovskii (assembly GCF_943737965.1). Classification (NCBI taxonomy): domain Eukaryota; kingdom Metazoa; phylum Chordata; class Mammalia; order Rodentia; family Cricetidae; genus Phodopus; species Phodopus roborovskii. Next base: position 23,140,261 of record NW_026126434.1, read on the forward strand.
TGGGCTTGAGCAGCAAGCACCTTTACCTACGGAGCCCAAACCACCATGGAAAGTTTTAGGAGAAAGTAGGGGGTTGGTGGAGTATCAAGTGTAGGAACATGTAGGGGGGCAGGCACCATTAGGAAAGAAGGGGTAAGCTCAGGAAACAGGGATGTCGTTGTTCATTCAGACTAGTTTTGGCCAGAGGTTGGAGCATAATACTGCAAAGACAGAAATAACAGGACAGGGAACAGACACCTCTGAAAAACTCAGACTGTGTGGTAAAATGGAAATTTGAAAGAAAGCTCTTGTTTGCTCAGAGGAGACATAAGGCAGGCAAAGGGAACAGAGGTTTCTTTTTGCAATCATCAGTGTAAATGCAGAGATCTATAACTGTTCAAAGTACCAAGAATAAATAACAGTTGACAGCTTGTCATGGGCGGGACATCTACATCACCCTCACCACACACACACACACACACACACACAGGTATGCACACGTATACACATGCACACACATGCATGTACATACATGCACACAAGGCTCAGGAAACACCACTGAAAAAGGAGTAAAAGCCCGGGACAGGTAGGGGACAGAGTGAAAAGCTGGCTTCAGGCAGGATATGGTTGTTGTACTATTGAACTCACATTAGCAATGATTATATGCAGACAGGATGGGGTGGGGTTTCATGAGGGATCTCTGCCTCCCCTAAGTATTTACAGTCAATTAACAGTTGATGGTAGAGGAATTCATGTTCCTGTAAACAAATTCATCTATGTTCCTGTAAATAATCCTAATGAAACCCTTTGTGTCACACACACCAAAAAATAGTAGAAACAGAGCTAGTTGGGAAGAGGATGGGCATCAGTGGGAATTGGAGGGGCAAAAAAAGGTAACAAGGTAACAGGAATATGCTCAAAATGAAAAATATACTTTACCTTCTCTTCCTGTTCTGTGATGTACAGTTGAGAGGCCCAGATTTCAGAATAAAAGAAACAAGACAACCAAATCAGGGTAAGCATGCTGTGTGCCCTAGAAGCCAAGGTGGTACCCAGAAGCTCTGACATTTCCTTAAGCCTCATTAACCTGGCTTAGTGTGGAAGAAATTGGAAATCGCCAAAACCAAAGGACACAGATCAAACAAAGCAAACAAAAATCAGCTGACAAACAAGAAAACAAACCCTGACAAAAGCAGCTATTTCTGGTGAGAGAGAAAGCTCATAAACAACACCATCTACTCCAGCAAAGCTTAAAAAAGAGCCCAGCCTGACCCCATTTGGAACTCTAAGTGGGAGCCTGGAGTTTCAGGCAAGGGGGGAATGAGACAAGCCCAAGAGGGGAGTCACAAGGTTCACTCCCATTATGTGAGACAACTCTGTTAGCCACCTGGAAGCAAAAGGCCACCTAAAGCTGCTACTGGAACCCCTAGAAGGGGCAGCAAGAGGCCTTATGTGCTGGCTGGTTTTATGTCAACTTGACACAAGCTAGAGTCATTAGAGAGGAGGGAGCCTCAATATAGAAAGGCCTACATAAATCTACATTATCTGTAAGTCTGCAGGGCATTTTCTCAAATAGTGACTGATGGGAGAGGGCCCAGCCCATTGTGGGTGGGGCTACCCCTGGGCTAGAGTCCTGGGTTCTATAAGAAAGCAGGTTGAGCAAGCCAAGGGGAAAAAGAAAGTAAGACGCACCCCTCCATGGCCTCTGCATTAGCTCCTGCCTCCAGATTCCTACCCTGCTTGAGCTCCTGACCTCTCTGCTTTTAATAATTAACTGTCACATGGAACTGTGAGTGAAACAAATCCTTTCCTCCTACATTGCTTTGGGTCATCATGTTTTATCACGACAATAGTAATCCTATTGTTACTAAGATACTTTTAGGTGGGAAAAAGCAGTAATGCCCAGCAGGGTGCTGGACTTAGCCCCTACTTGCAATAAGGCACTGTCCCCCTTCCCCACACAGAGTGTGGAAGAGTTGGCTTAAGCAGAACAGGGCAAGACCTTGGGTCTCATGACACCACATCAACAGGTTCCAATTTTAAAAAAATACAAAACACCTTTTACTCAGGGAATCAGAACACCAACAGTGAGAACAGACAGTCTACAGATGCCAACACAGTGATGGCAGACATGTGGAGTGGTCAGGAATTTAAATTAACACAGACTTTACCCCTGGGAAAGGGGGAGAAGAGGAAGGCATAGCTAGGACAGAGTCAGCAAGGGGCAGACAGCAGAGCTGAGAACAGACATTCACATGAGCCCAGCAGCCTGGATAAAGGTTCAAAAGTGGCCATCAGAAGGAGGACAGCCTTCAACACAAAGGGAGCCAGGAGAGGTGGAGGCTACACAGGACCTTGGCACAGCCCCATAGGGCATCCAAACATGATCTCAAAATGGGTCAGGGACTTAAACACAAAGACAAAACCACGAAACTTGCAGGAAAACCTTAAGAGAATCTGCTCGGAATCCAGGCCAGGCAGAATTGTCAGACCTGACTGTACAAATGCAAACCAGGAAAGGGAAAGTTGATAAAGTGGACTTTAGAAATAAACCTGCTCTTACAGGCCCTGCTGTACCCATCAGGAGAAACTGACTGAAAACCACATATCCAGCAAGGAGGGTAGATAAGAAGGTCAACAGTGAAACAAATATTCAACAAGAAAATGGGCAAAAGTCAGAAAGAAATCATTTGCCACAAAGGACACATGGGTGGGAATCAAGCTCATGAAAACATGTCCACCATGCCTGCCTATAAGGAAAATGTAGCTTAAGAGAACTTAACACAGGGCTGGAGAAATGACTCAGTGGTTAAGAGCACTGGCTGCTCTCCCAAAGGACCAAGGTTCAATTCCCAGTACCCATATGACACCTCACAATCGTCTAGCTCCAAGATCTGACACCATCACATAGACATACACGCAGGCAAAATACCAATGCACATAAAATAAAAGTAAATAAATTATTTAAAAAGAGAGTGAGATAACTAAGCACTGTTTCATAATGAAGAGAATGTTTCAATCAAAAACCTCAATTCAGGTGCTTCGAGGTCTAGAGAAACTACACCTCTGCCTGCTGGCAGGCACAACAATGGAAAAGGCATGAAATGGGAGGGATTATGAAGGAACTGTGAGTATAATAACTTAACATGAAACTGCCACACAACCCAGCAAATGCAGCAAATGCAGTGTGGGGCCTTTATTCCAGACAAACAAAGGTCTTCATCCTCATAAGAAACTGGTTCTCATACTGAATAGGTGTCTATGTTATCTCAAAGGAGTTTAATTCAAAGATGGGCAGAAGTCACACAAGTAGTCTAACTTTCACTCTTTACATAATTAACCAATAGTAGGTTGTAGGAGAAATTGCCCGCCAGCCTGCATGAGCATTTGAGGCAGGCACTTCCTCCCTGAGCCAAGCCTGCCTCTACGCCCAGAGACACTTGGCCATAGACACCAGCCTGAGCCAATGGGGCCTTGGGAGGGGGTACAAAGGCAGGTCTAACTTCCTTATTAATAAATGAGTCTGCAGCATGTTACTCTGCTACTCTCTGATTCCCAGTGCCTGAGTCATTGGTGCTGCATCTTCACACCCCTTCCCCAATGGGTGTCCGAGCAGGGTAACCCACAACAGTTGGTATGGATGGGAGCTGGCTTTACTCAGACGTATGCTGCAGTGCTGGATCCTAAGGCACAGGAGAGCACAGCCTAGTGAGGACCACCCAGCTTGCACATTCTGCCTGATGGTCCTGCTTTTTCTGAAATCCTGTAAAGGACATGGAAAATGTCTCACAGTAGAAAATAATTGTGCTATGCCTGGTGGTGGGTAGGGGACCTCTGTGGTAAGAACAAGAGCTAGAAATCCCCACAGAGCAGAAGCCAGCACCTACAAATGCCAACCCTTGTACCAAAGGTTATAAAACAAAGCAGAGTGAGATGCCAAGTGCTTTACAGCATTTCATGCGGCTGTTTCTTACAGCCTGAAAAGAAGCGCTTGTGGCCTGAACTATGAACAAGAATTAAAACCCTATCAAAAATCCCAAAGGAAGAAAATTCCAGGAATGGGTTTTATTTGATAGCAACATTTAAAATAACTGCTTCATTTTTCAAGATGCCTCCAAGGGCAGGGAGAGGTAAGTTAAAGGGAGGCAGCAAGTACAAAGATCGTCTGACCCCACATCAGAAGAGCAGAGACCTTGCTTTCTTTAGCTTCTTTAGCAACACTAGACAAGGTGATTCTAATGGCAGTGCAGAAAAGAGAGGTTTAGAATAATCGTAGGGAGCATGCCAGGCTGGACCCCTGAGTGATGGAGGAAAAGCCAAGCATCCGAGCATACCACAGTCAGAAACAATGCTGGCAAAGGTGCTGCTTTAACCAGGGACATTTAAATGAGCTTTCCCTTGACACACACATGGGCCATTCATCTGTACTGCCCTCTCTCATTTGCCAAACACTACTGTTATTAACTTGGCAATATTTTATTTTTAAATTAGGTGGGGGTAAATGATTCTTGTTGTGTATCTTTCAAAAAAAAAAAAAAAGAGAGAGATTTAGTTTATTTTAACATGTGTGTACATGAGTGCATTTTTTCTGTGAAGTCCAGAAGTGGGTGTTGGATCCCTGGAACCAGAATTACAGGCAGTTGTGAGATGTCTGATGTGTTGGTGCTGAGAACTGAACCCAGAACCTCTGGAAGAGCAGCAGGTGCCCCTAACCACTGAGCCATCTCCAGCCCCATTATATATCTCTTTTTATAGACCCTTCTGTTGCAAAACAAAAGCACAAAGGCTTATATTAACATCTCCATTAGCCTCTGAGGCAGCCCTCATCTCCCCATGGTGGTGAGGCTGCAGGCCCCCCCCTTCTCTCCTTTTAACAGTTACTTTAGACTAAAAGACAAAGGACATCACTACATGACTTGCTTATATCAAAGATAAACCAGAACCTGAATCTCTTCTACTGAGCTAGTGAAAATGCTATCTCTAAGTATACTAAAACATTTACAGATAAAGATGACTGGCAAACATGCGAGCTAGGGAACACTTCTGTTGGTAAAGAACACACTCTGCTGGGCAAGCATGAGGTCTCAAGTTTGGATCCCCAGCACTCACATAAAAAGCTGGGTGCAGCAGACAGTGTCCTAACTTCAGTGCTGGGAGAGTGGAGACTGGTAGATACCTGTAGCTCCCTGGCAAGCTAGCCTAGCCAAATTGATGAGTTCCAGGTTCATTGAGTGACTCAGTCTCAAAAAAAAAAAAAAAAAAAAAAAAAAGAGAGTAAAGGAGGAAGACACTCAGCATGGATCTTGTCTCTACATGTATGGGCACATATACACATGTATGTACCACATACAAAAGATGAGTGGTAAACACAAAAATATTCACTAATAATTATTATAGATTTAATCGATTTCCATTTTCCTTCAAGAAACTACAGATTTTTAAGAACACCTTTACATGTTCTTTATGACTATTGTTGGTTTTATTTTAAATAACTATTAAGCAAACATTTAAAACCAGAGTTTTAAAATATTATTTGTGTTGAGTCTTTTACGTAGGCATGCAGCAAGCTCAACTCTAGGATAATTTTATATAGCACTGCAACAAAACAACACCTAAATGATGAGTTGATTATTTAAAATGGTTCCTGAAATACAAATGTCTCATAATACCTAGAGGAAACAAACTGAAATTCACCAAGTTAATCAAGTGTGTAAAAAATGCAAAGTACTTCATGACAGGTATTTTGCTTTTGATATCACCTAGCAAAATAACACCACTGAGGTTTCCAAAAATATTCAACTGATACTGTTTTCAAGGAAGTACTTTTCTTTCTAGAAAACCACCCACTTATCCTGATGCTTGTTTAACTCCTGCAGAATCTGTACATACTAAGGAGGAGGAGGCAGATTGTGTCAGCAAATAAGAATTGGGCATCACACCGAATCAGACCCCCTGAACATGGGTCTCTGTTAGAACCAGGATGTATCCATGGTGCACAAAAGGACTTTGGGAGCACATTCCCCATGGAGGAATACTCCCTTAACCTAGAGACAGGAGGGAGGGCCTAGTCCCTACTCCAAATGACCTGACAGATTTAGATGACCCCTCCAGGAAGGCATCGCCCTACATGTGGAGTGTGGGGTTGGAATGAGATAGGAGGGTGGTCGGAGGGCATGGGAGGGTGGGAGGGATGGAGAGGATCGATATGTAAAACAAGGGAAAAAAAAGAATTGGGCATGGCATTTAAGCTAATAGGTTTTTACAGTATAATGCAAGCGGGGAATTACAATTGGGACTACCAGGCACAGCTTTCATCATGATAGGTAGAGGGTTAATAAGACTGACCCATGCAGCAGGAAAGAAAGAGCCTAAAGTCAGCACTAATGGCATAAGCTCAGGAGGACCCAGTGCAGGCTACTAATACCTGGTAAGCACAGAGACAAACAGTGAAGATAGAGGAAACATAGAAAGGGGAGTAACAACACTATAGAGTGTGGGTCTAGTTCCCTCTACTTCACTAAAAACCAAGTATCATGAAAAACTTATATACAAGCAGCAGGAGAGTCATTAGTGGATCAGTCAAATGCCAATTGTGTGTGTGTGTGTGTGTGTGTGTGTGTGTGTGTGTGTGTTCAGTTACTAGTGGGTAAAGTCTGGTAGAAGCAAGTACAAGGAGTGACTTGGCAAGGGCTGGGCTCTCCAAGGGACCTTGAGTAAAGTGCTCACTTAGGTAGAAACTGTACCAACACAAATGTACATAAGCCTATGTTATCTTGGGGGTACCACCTCTTACATGTAGCACATGCTTAAGGCAGAACATCTACAGCCCACCCAGGTTTTTTCCTTCTCATGCCGTATCTTACACAACAAGTTTTTTCAAAGTTGAGCTCAGATTTTTTTCAGCCACTTAACCTCTGCCCTCACAGCAGCCAGCATGGCTTTTTGTGAGCAGAAGCACAAGCCCCCAGGCTCACACATATCCCTGCACACCCCACCATGCCCCCACCTGAGCTTCTCCTCCTGGGCTCTTAACTGTGCTCTCTTTTCCCAGGCTGGAGGCACTCAGCTTGACTTAATGCATTCATCTTGAGTCACAACTGCCATGAAGCCTCTGAGCAACCCTGACCTATTTTGCTGTATCATTTCCTGCTCACAGTCAGTACCAGGAATGTGTCGGCACCTTATGTTTTAGCTGGATACAAACCAGGTTCATTCCAGCAAGGATGAAAGCTATTTTGATGAATACCAATCAGCACCCTGTCTCTGCCCCAAGAATGGGAACACACCATTTTCCAGCTCCCGACCATGTTTCCACCTGTCAGTCTTTAACACACTACATCGTCTGACATCCTGGATCTGTCTACCTTTCTTTGGTCTTTAAGCAACTCCCACCAATGGCTTCTGGTTCTTTTACACTAGGTTTTTCTGAAACACTGAGTTCCCTTAGAAGCCTAGATGTGATTTCTCCCAGCCAGGGATCTGCAGTGTTCTCCCCAAACTACCACAGGGCTCCTGCCTCCTCTCTGAACAAGCCCAGGTCAAACACCTGCTCAGAGAGACTTCATCATCAACCTATTCAGGTGCCACTCCCATTCCAGGTGCAGTATGTCTATCACTTGTATGTAGACTGTCTCCCTCCTTCCATAGCTGAAGCCCACATGGGTGAAGCAGCTTCATCTCCTTAACTCTCTTTCAGCTCCCATCCATGCCTATCAGCCCGTAAGATTCATAGCCCAGTGAAGATGAGTGAGTGCGGGCTGAGCCCTGCTCTTCACAGCTCTATCCATCTCCTTGCAATAGCTGTGACAGATATAGAGGTACATTTCTAGCCCACACAGCCACAATCATGATCCCCAACTTTTCACATTATCTTGTGACTGCTACAGTTATTTCCTCAAAGTAACCCATAGAGTGCCAGGAGGACCAAGGAACTCCTGGGATACTTAACTGCATCTTGGATGGTTCTTGCTGTTTCTAATATTGGCTAGCCATTAAAATTACCAGAAGAGAAAGCATGTACCTTTCACCAATTATTTCTGTTTTGAAATTTTTGCTGAAATGTGCCAACTAGATAGCACGTTGTCCAATTGTGAACTAGCCACTGGGACAAAGTAAACACACATCTCCTGTGCTAAGACCCATGTAACTGGGGCTGTGTGGCTGAGCACCAGCTGAGTTTACCAAGATTGCCAGGTAGTAGCAGGCCCCATACAGACAGAGCAAATATGGGATAACTATGGTAAGGACTAGAGTCCCAGTGTCCCACCAGCTCCTCTTTATTTAGCATGCCATCTATATGCATGACTTCCCTCCCCAGGAAGTGCCACACAGGCTTGTTGTCAAGATTGAGCTGTAGGTACTGATGGCCTCAAAAGCCCAGAGCCAACATCTCTGGGTGGCCCACCCAGATCCTCACACATAGCTGGTCTCATCTGCAGCACCTGCCCTAACAGCAGCCTATAAACCCCATGAAGTACCTAGAGCTTTTGGTCTCTGAGGCACATAGCAAAGTATTTCCCAGGGTATACAAAGGTGGGTACTAATCAGGGCACCCCCATTCCTAATCACATCTATGCTTACAGAATCAAGGTACCATGGGACCACACCAGCCATGTCTGCTTCCTTTGCACTGAGTATATACTTGACAGTATATGGTTGTAAACTGAGGTCCTTGATCTGGAAGGGTTTATAAGGTGAATGGATCAATGGGCAGTTGCTTTGAAACAAGATTAAGCAGCATGTTTCAGATGCTTTTACTTTCCTTTGCTAAGGGGTATACATTATCTGCTCAGATCCTGAAGTAGATAACTGGTGTACAGCACAAGACTCACGGGACTGGCTTAAATATACATTAATATAATTTTATTTGGGGAGAAATCACTTAAACGCAATGCAGATGACTGCCACAAGTCCCTGCTCTGAGGATCCACACACACCGGCTGCCCTCCATCACCCGATAGGGAGCAAGAGAGAGAGCTGGGGTCCAGGTCATGTCCTCCCACAGGTCATGTCCACACCTATGCCCAATCCCCAACGGGCGTGGTCAGTGCAACAGGTGTGGGTGGGTGGATACCTCACTACAAGGTCCTTCTCTACCAGATACCAATAACAGCCTGAGTTGTACTGGATGGCTGTTGGTGGGGATGTCAGAGAACAGTTGGGATGAGACTTGCTAAGACCTGCAGGCCCCCTGACCTAGCTTGAGCAGTGACATGCCTTCCTCATGGAGGTGGTGAAGGCCACATTGAGTGGGTCCCTGTGACTGAGTGTCAGTATAGCCTGCATACAGTGAGTGCTCCTGTCAATTCTAAACAAATTTCAGCAAGAAGCCAGGCCAGCACAATCACCTGACATGCTTCTTCATGTCCTTGGTCTGTGACTATTCTTGGTGAGTCAGGACACTGACAGTGACAGAATCCTAGACAGTGCTAACCACGTTCAGCAGATACAGCCTGGCTATGCTTGCCACATGACTTGAAGATCCCAAAAGTCAGGAAAATTAAAGTAATCCCTAAATAAATACATTCAAGTCATAGCTCAACTTGTTTTTGGCTATCTTCCAGATACACATGTAACCTGAAGCTTATTATTTAAGAACACAATGGCCCAAAATGGGATAATAAACCCAAGTCCCATCTATGAATTACTTGAGAAAATCAAATCCAGACCATCAACCAAATGATGAAACAGAGCATAAAACACTTAGTATGTTGTTTAAAAAAATAATACATTAAAGCTATTTCCAGAAAATTTTAGCAAGTATGACTATTATGCTTATATTTAATTAGTTTTCCTTCCCATTGGGACAACTAAATGGAGCAAAGTCACTGAAAATGTTTCTAAAACGGTGTTTTCAATATTAACATTTACACTGGGAATTGGCACTGCTGAGATGTACTTTGGATCCAGTTTCTATAACATTCCAAGTGTGAATTCACATCCCAAGTATGATTCAGGACTTCAGCTGCTAGACTAGAATGTGCTTCTGCCATGGAATGCATCCTCTCTGAGAGGAGCTTGTGCCCTGCCATCAGCACAAATGCAACAAGACACAACTCTGTACCTGTCATAGCACATTCTAGAAAATCTGAGGTATCTACCCACAGTGGTGCTGCTTGAAGGGGGTCAGTGGCAACTTTTTACACTTGAAGCCCTCTCACAGCTGACATCACAGATTGTCTTTCAATGTCACCAGAGCCTAGGGAATGTCCTTACTGCCTGTACAAACAGCATAGCAGCCACAAGTCACAGACACTATCTCCCTAGTCACACAACAAGTTCATATGGTCCATTTCAGAAAAAACCTCATGCCTGAGAGTCAGGACCAGCAAGCACTCTTACTACTGAAATACTGTCTCTGTGTCTGTGCTGTGAATGTCCAAATCTCTATGCCAGCATGCAGAAGTTCCTTATGAGAACTCGTTAGGCAGGTGGGTAGATGTGCAGGTGGGCCAGTGACACTCCATCCTATGCCCCAACACTTGCCTTGTTCATCTCTTCAAAGAGGCCCCCTCTGCGCAGACTAGGGCTGAGACTAACATCATGACAGAAGCCATGACAGAAGACATGACCAGCTGTCCTTTACACACAGAGCAGGAAAGACTGCTTGGAGTCTCAGGGCTATTTTCCAACAGTACTCAGAGAGTGCATGTCTCTGTTGAGCTAGAGCCTTATTTCCACAACATGCCCAACACCACTCGCCTCTGCACCCTGGAAATGAGGTCGAGGAGGCTGGCCTCAGATCAGAATGCCTGACAACCGCCTTCTGACATGTGCAGAAGAACTTGGAACTAAAGATGTTCTCACACTTGAGACAAACAAAAGACTCATTGAGAAAGCAGATGGACTGGGTACTGACGTGGGACCTTACTCATACAATGTGGTGGCGGGGGGTGTGGATATAGCGAAGGAGCACCTCTGAATTTCAGCTCACCCCACCAGTCACCTACATGACTGACCCCTAAAGAGGCTTTAATGTGCTTCACCATCTGACGATGCCAAAGACTCTTCTCAGGCCTTGACCAGCAGCATTTGCCTGGTCAGCACCAAAACTAAACAGCTTTCCTTCCCATGGGACTCCCTGATGTGTTGGTGGCTCCTTTTAAGCTGCATATAAGCTGACCAATGTTTGTCCCGTGGGGTGGGAGTGGGGGACAGAACAGCCACTCAGGAAATGCAGGAAAGAGGGGGAAAAATCACTGAAATTACATTTGTTGTCACAGTTCAACAAGCAGCTTGCCACTACAGTTTCAACACAGAACTAAATTTTAAAAGGCACGCATTATTCCAGTCTTAGAAAAAAGCACAATTCATTACACATGCTCTGCCACCCCTTAAAGTATTTCAAAAGCTCACAGTTTCCATCTTAAATAACTCTGGTGTAATTGGATATACCTTCTTAACAGCCTCCATTGTTTTAGAGGTGTTTCTATCAGTTTCAAAGACATATTATAAACCACCAAGAGTTAAGTGCCACCACACACAGTCACAATGTGCTTACTTAGGAACATGGCCAGGAGCAAAATCCCGTATTGTACAGGCTAGCTGCTACCATGTGCTACTCTGCTCTTTAAGATGCTAGCCTGAAGAAGGCAGCCTCACAGCAGAGTTTTTCCTGCAGCAGACATAGCTCCAGAGGACATAAGGAGGGCGCCCTGAGCTGGGACTGCAATGAGTCTAAAGAATGAGGTCAGAGTCAGCTTGGATGTCCCAACGTTCCCCCAACTAGGTGGCTTGTGCTGAGGGTCTGCAGAACAAGTGGCACTTTTAAACTAGGCTATTGGATCAGTGCTTCCCATAGCTTTGCTTTTGTGTTCCTGATTGGCACTATGACTTCCAGCCTTTTAAAACTTAACTGAAGATACAAAGGCCAGCAGGATTGGACTCTTCCAAGATAAGAGTGAGTAGATAATTAAATGGGCTTTTTTGAGCCTGTTTTTGTTATACGCATATAGTAGTAAAATCATCACGTGCCCTCAAGGGCATAGGTACAGTGCCCACAAGGATGTAGGGACCATGATGTACCCCCAACATTCTATTAAGCCCACCAGCCTTCATTACACTGAGGAAAATACAAAGACTGCTGGCCCTGAAATTAATTCTCCTTCATCCTTTAAAAATCACAGCACACTTTATTTCCTGAGGAATTATCATTGCTGGCTACAGAGCTTGCCATAGTGACAGGTCATACCCTAATCCTGTGGGGTTGGTAGCACTGAGGCAGTGCCTAGGAAAGCAGAGGCAGGGGCAGTGATTCTCACAACAGAGCCAGCTGTTCCAAGCTGGAGGCATTTAAAAAAAATGGGACATTTTCTAATATTTCCAATTATATGAAGACAGTAACTGTTGATAGCTTTTATGGAATGTTTTCCCTCCAAAAGTAATTTTTATAGCAGTGGAGAACTTTTGAATCTTTTTTTTTAAAACAAAACAAAAAACCTATGGATTTTAATGTCTTTTAAGACATTATTTTAATATTGAGTGGAATTAAGTACTGAAATAAGCCAGGTGTTGACTGTGGAGAATTTATCCTCTGCTTCTGCAAAAGGAAAATATTTCCACAGTGGCAGCTACAGTCTTGCCCCTCCCAGTATAACAAGCAAATTTAGGGCAAAAGGCACTAATGAAGAGCGGCAGCAAAAGGCAGTCGTTATGAATCATCTCTAGAGAAAAGTCTTGTAATGCTAAAGCTTCAAACTTCCACAGCTTCATAAACATTTTCCCAAAAGCATCCTGCAGATGGGAACTAAAAGGACCTCTGCTCACACTTACACATTCTTTTGTCAGCATGCCCTACCAAATTCCATAAAGTATCAGCCAAAGGGAGGCATTAAAATCAACAATGAAGCAGAGAAGCAGCCGGTACCAGCAAGGTTGAGCCACAAGCCAGCCCACCCCAGAAGACACTGCTGCATGGCATGCAAACTCCACCTATGTGTCCGAGTAATTACCTTTCCTCTCGGAGCGCTTCTTGCGCCTCCTTTTATAGCGACGCCCCACGATGCTGAAGGAGCCCGTGGTGAAAGTCCCCAAGCTGGGCAATGCCATATGGACTAATGAGTGGCTGCCAGTCCCTGCCAGTCCCAAGCTCATTCTGTGTCCCTTCGTCGCTCAGCAATAACACCGAGGATCATTTCAGTGTGCAAAGCCGAGGCTGAGGCGACAGCCACCCCTGCCGGCGGGATACGAGTGACTGACTGCTCTTCTGTCTCAGGCTCATTCACCAACCCTCAGAATTAGGCAGAACTGGGTTGAATGGGACCCAGACACACAATGATTTCCTCACACACCACCCAGAAAGTGACACGTGAAAGTTAGCCCTACAATTCCAGCACAAAAGCACTGAATAGAAAGGAGAGAGGTGCAGAGGCTGCAAACCTTTCTGGGAAAAGTGTCCTACAACAAACACCAAAGTCCCGTTTCAACAAAAATTCCTAAAATTAAGAAGCAGTTTGTGAAGTAAGAGCAGGAGAAAAATGGACTGCTTAAAAGCACAATACAGATAGGGTGAACAAGGGAGATGAGAGAAGGCATGAAAATGCCAGTGAATGGCAAGACTGGCCCGAGAAAGGCCCCGGGACAAAACCACAGCAACACACAGTCCCTCCTCTTTTCATTCATTTGTTTGGGCCAGGTGTCATGGGGTGGCAAGCAGAGCCTGATTTGAAGGGCTCTTGTGGCTGAAGCAACACTTTCGAACTTGTCCTGAGAGCCACACAGAATCCACATTCATGTCTTATAGTAGAATGGTAGGAGAGCAGGATGTGAAGAGACAGGGCTGGTGGAGGTCATAGCTGTAGGGCAGGGAAAAGGGATGATAGACAGCTGGCAGAAAAGAAAGGACGCAGGCTCCTGGGCCGGGAGAGAAGCATGCTTCCAGAGGAAGATCAGAAACTGGAGGATACAGAGCTCAGCTCCTGACAGGAGGCTATAGTAACCAGCTGATGCTGGCAGAAGCCAGCACTGTTCCTACTTCCTGGATTGAAGGGGGCCACACACCCCAGGGGTCACCACAGCGATGACTCCTCCCCAGGGGTCATCCAGCTAGGATGGCAGAACCCTCCTTGCCGCACTTTCCTGATTACCTCCTGCACAAACCACCTTAGCATGTTTTAGTATCACTGACAGGGCAACCCTGCCTGGAACCCACTCACCTGGGCTCTGGCTTCATTCTAGCCTCTTCCCACCCATGAAACTCCCACTTTTCAGGACTCTTACCCATCATTCTAGGGATACTGTATCTCAGTATCTTCAGGGGATTGACCCAAGATGCCTGCCACCATACCACAATCTGTAGATGTTCAGGTCCCTGACATAAGTGATGACACAGTATCTGCATGTCCTGTTTACTCATCTTCCCACAGACTTTAAGTCACCCTAAAGTACTTTTCATACCCAGTACAACGCAAATGTTATATGAATACTTGTCACACTATATTACTGAGAAATAGCAAGGGAAAGTCTATACATGTTCAGCCCAGATGCAATTTTCCCAAACATTTTCAATCCATGACCAGAAGTAGACACTCCACAGATACAAAAAAGGGTTATTAGTAGACAAACGCAGTCAGAGCCAAGCCCAATGCCTACAAGAAATTATTCAGCCTTAACACCTTTTATACTGTATTTACACTCCCTGGGGTTGTTGGAGCCTTGGATACTTGGGAACGGAGGACAATCCTCCTCTGGGTACAAACAGTACATCTAATGAAAGACTGGGCATGGGGAAAGCACCTTTAGAGCTGTCCCATGTATGGGAAACATAGGAACCCTTTCACAGAGATTAGGGGCTAGTTTTGACATGTCTCCAGTGTTAGTCCAAGAGGGTTATATGTCAGACCTGCCACCTCACTAGGCCTCCTGCCAGGCAGTCAGCATGGGCGGGAGGGGCTGCCAGAAATAAGAGAAAAGACATGCCTAGAGGCACCACAGAGGGCCCAGGTAGTCTCACAGACACTTAGTTAGACACCAGCACCAAGGTGATCTAGACCTATCTCACAGCTCTAAGGAACGAACCAAGCCTGTGGGAATGATGCTATGAAGATTGCTGGTCACAGCTCAGAGGTTCCTAAGCTAGGGTCAGGGGACTCTTCTACTATTCCTGTGTTTTTACTGCACCCTCAGGATGCTTGGCCTTGGGAACAGATGACCTGTTTTGAAAAACATCTGGTCATACTAACTCCAACACAGGCAACAGGCTTTATAGTTTCTTGTTACAAGTCATCAGAACAAAAATCCTAGCTGCGGCCACTTGCCTGTGCTTGAATACCCGCTGGACATCCAAAGCCACAGTCAAGATCAGGTGTATGGTACAGCTCCCACCATGGAGTCAAAAGCAACTACAGGGATGAGCACCAAACCACAGAGAAGACAATTACTCAAAAGGAAAGTGACCCTCGGTTATTATAGTAAGGAGATGGAAAGGCTCTTTGGCCGTACTCAATTATATGCAGTCACTTTCTGTACTTAATAGCAGAGGCCTGACATCCAGGCAACAGTGAGTAAAACAGGTGCAGCCATTTGGATCTCACCAGATAGTACATCCAGTGGACAGTGACTCTCCCCAGGTCCATGTTTGGTGTATCTTTGGCCTTGTTCAGAGTTAGTGTAATTTTTGACTCAAGCAGTTTAACAAGGCACATGGCATAAGAGCTCTAGGAAAGTGGGGTATATGGCCAGGAAGAGCTCCGGTGGCACTGGTGTGGTTAACACATGTTGAGTCATACCATAGTCTCCAGAGTGGAATATTTGTCCTAACTCTGTAGATAGCATTTTCTTCTTTCTTTAGGATTAGTTAAGAGAAACATCAAAACAGAAGTATGGTTCATGAAAAAAAAAAAAAAAAAAAAAAAAAAAAAACTGCTGCAGAATGCAGTAATCTATTGAGCCAGAAGAGGCTTCCCTGACAATCACATGGGCTGGGTGTAATTACAAACACTTCAAGCCAGGTGTGCCGGCCCATGCCTTTAATCCTAGCACCTGGGAGACAGAGGCAGTCATATCTCTGAGTTTGAGGTCAGCCTGGTCTACAAGTAAGTTCCAGGACAGCCAGGCTACACAGAAAAATTCTGAGAGAGAGAGAGAGAGAGAGAGAGAGAGAGAGAGAGAGAGAGAGAGAGAGAGAGAGAGAGAGAGAGAGAGAGTTCATTGAGTTATAAACTCTGAGTCAGTTATTCACTGGATATTTACATAAACCCAAGATGTGAGAAAATGTAGCATTCCTCAATATATTTGAAAAAATGTTTGTGTTTGTGTGTGTCTCTGTGTCTGTGTGTATATGCCTGGTGCACTTGGAGGTCAAGGGGAGATATCAAATACCCAGGATCTGGATGAATGAGAGCCACCCATATAGATGTTGGGAACAGCACTGGGTCCTCTGTAACCAGTAAGCCATCTCTCTACCCCTCTTCAATGTAATAGTAAAATACCTCAGAAGTATTTGTTAATAGGAAAACTAGCAAAACATCCCCTTATCTAACTCATATTACTAAGCACAGGATGTCCTCAGTGCCCAAGAAACATCAGGAGACAAAAACACATGGCTGCTTTTCTGAAACCTATGTTCAAACAAGGACAAGAAGGATATACAGGGAACATCAGACAACTAAATGGCACAGCATTTCCTGTGGGTGGTTGAAAGAAGCCTGGAATGGTCAGCATGGGGTAAGGTTTCTCTGCTCTGATGGAAAACAGACCTCAGGCTGGTGAGAAAGCCTGTCATAAGCACCAAGCATGCATTTTCTGCAGGCAGTGCCCTGGGGCAGCTAGGCACAGGCCTAACTGCCAAGCAGCTAACCAGAGATGAAAGAAGGAGTCCCTGGGCCTCAGCATGTGGGACATTCTGGGCAGAGTGGCAGCCACTCAATAGAGGGGACTGATATGGGACTGTTACCAAGACTTTTCATCTGGTTCTGACCCTGTTTTAAGAATGCTGCAGGCTGGGAGGGAGCAGTCAGGGGTAAGGCTTATTGCAGAAACACAAATCACAACTCAGGGACAGCAGCTTAAGATGCAAGAAGCAAGCCTTCCCATGATGCTCAGAAGTATAGCCAAGGGCTTCCTGGATAGGAATCCAAGAGAAGTGTAGAAGCCATGAGAAGGGCAAAGGACAATAGAAAGAGAGATCAAAGGGCAAAGGAGCAGGATCTGGGTGTTTGCAGATCCACAGGAGGACACAGCTAGGCAGGGTGAGTCTGGAACTCACCTACAGAGGTACTCTGGTAATGAACACAGACTGGCCTGAAGAAGCACTGCAGGAGGCTAGATGGGGGAAGGGGTGCTAGGGGAGACAGGGGTAGAGCAGAGAGTCCCCAGGGAACAAGCTACTGTGAGTGCCTCAGTGGCTCCCACACTACAGTCCCTATACAAGTACCAGCTCATTTCAATCTCACCAAATCTCAGTAAGGGAGGCTTTGAAATAGCTGTACAAGGGGAACCAGACACCCACCAACTGCTTTACAGTCATTCGTGCCATGCTTGTTTAAGGAGTTGTGCAGTCTACAATCTACACAGGTCCACGTATCACCACAATTACAGCACATGCTAGAGCTAGTACCCCTTTGCTGGGTGCAGTGCGCTGCTCTCTCCGCAGTGATCCTACAGCACCACCTGCTGTCTAGACAAGACCACTCATGAGGGAGGGAACTGTTTGGAGCTGGTCTGGGAGCAGCACACACTGGACATTATGGACACGTCCTTCAGACAGGATATGCTGAGGCCAGGATGAACCAGGATATCTATTGGGTCATGGAGGTTGACTGTGGAGGACAAGAGGAAGGTGCCAGTGTGTGAAAAACTGAACTTTTGTTGTTGTTGTTGTTGTTGTAATAGATCAAGAATCTTTCTAAATATTTCCTTAGACTTGTGGCCTACCATGGGCACTACTTACACAGGCCCTACCCAGCCCCACACAGCCTGGCTTCTAGGTTGCCTGGTGCCCTTTCTGCCTCACCATGCTCCTTCTTAGGTGTCCACCTCCAGCAACCTGTCTGTTAAATACCCGTTCAGACTCCTGCACTGGGTTCCACTTCATGTTGCTGGCAAAGCCTTGCCAATTTTGTCCTATAGCTCACACCTCTGCTTAAGACCACCAGAGGGCACACATACTTGAGAGCAGAGAGGCACCCTGACTTTGTCCTTTACATGGTCACTCTCAGTGTGGTCTGGGCCTTGAATATCACTGACCACAAAAGCCTGACAACTCTAGGGAGTCACAGAAAGACCACATAAAGTTTGCTTCAGGCTAGACAGCAAGAAAGGAGGTGCAATGGCCATGGTGGGCAGCTCCCTGGCCACGGATGTTGTGGGTGAAGGAGGTGTCTAGGGCCTTCAGCATCCCAAGTTTGGCCAGCTGTTTCTCAGGAGAAAGTTTCTCAGTGTCTTACAGTGATGTATTTTTTTGCTTGTGTGGCTGGTAGGCACAGGAAGCCTAAAGAGATAGCATGGTTCCATCATGGGAAGCCTGATAAGGTTATATTGCTTGTGTTTGACTCCTAGTTACAGACAGAGTGGCAATAGGTGATTTTAAAACTCTGGGATGACAGGAATTGCTGGGAAAGCAAGCCATTCTAGCTACCAGTAAAGCACCAGCACAGATAGCAATGAATTTTCTGCCCTTCACAGCTCTTCCAGTCCACTGTGGTACACGAAGGCCTCCTACATACGAGGGCAAATTAATAAGGCTGGAAGAACATGCACCATTCTCTTGTGGAACTCTCACAACAAAGTTTACTTCTGTGTCCCCAAATGATGGTTTCTCCCCACTAGTAAGCAAGTCACCAGCTCTTGAACAACCAGTGCCTCTGATCTAGTATAGTCCTCACCCTGTCTACATGAAGTATGTGTGTTCCAATAGCTAAGGATTCTGTCTCCAGGACAGCCCCATTTAAGGCCTGGAATCAAGTCCAGGCCTCTGGAACCTCTGATTGGCCAGTTCTAAGTCAGAGTTCTCACGACCTCTCCTCAGAGAGGTTCCCAGAACTTTATTCATATTTACAGTTTCTTTTTAAATTTATGTTTGTTTTGTATGTATGGGTATCTTGCCTGCATATATGTCTATGCACCATGTATGAGCCTGGTGCCTACTGAAGCCAGAAGAGGACATTGGATGCCCTAAAACTGGAGTGCTGGAAATTGAACTCAGGTTCTCTGGAAGATCAGCCAGAGCTCTTTATCACTGAGCCATCTCTCCCGCTCCCAGTTTCTTTAAAGCAAATTACAATTACTTACTTGTGTGCATGTATGTGTATATATGTAAGCATGCACATGCACAGCACACACATACATACACACACATGCATAAAGGTGTACACACACACACACACACACACACACACAGGTCAGAGGACTCCCAGTGATCAAACTCCAATTGTCAGGTTTGGCAGTAAGCATTTTTACCTATTGAGCCACCTTATCAGTCCTCCAATTCCCTATAGAAAACATTTTGAAGGAAATAATCAAGCAGCCTGTGAACAGGTTCCTAGGGCAAGATCTGAAGGGTCCTGTGCCTAGGAGCTTTGTACTTTAGGGCTCTGGGGTACACTCCTCCCAGCTCATGAATGAGTTTTCATTCACCTTATAGACTACTGCCCTGGCAGCCACTGTACTAGCCCCTGGAGTCCTCCGAAGCGCCAGTCTCTGGAGATGTTACTGTTCTTGGCATGGGCCAGGTCCTCAAAGAGAACTGTGAACTATGTGCCATTCAAGTAGACAGTTGGGACTGTGAGAACAGGCAGTGGGAGTGGGACCCAGTAATGCAGTAGATGGAGGTTAAGAGATTTGGTCATCAGTGGTCAGGTCTTCCTGGTCTTCAGGAAATGAGAAGAACCCTCCCTAAATAGAATCATATGTTGTACTGTGATAGACAATCTCGACTGTCAATTTGACTACATCCGAAATCAGCTAAATACCAAGTAATTGGGCATGCCTGTGAGGGCTTTTCTTTTTTCTTTCTTTCTTTTTTTTTCTTCCTTCCTTCCTCCTCCCTTTCTTCCTTTCTAGATTTATTTATTATGATACAGTGTTCTGTCTGCATGTATGCCTGCAGGCCAGAAGAGGGCACCAGATCTCATTACAGATGGTTGTGAGACACCATGTGGGTGGGTGTTGGGAATTGAACTCAGGACCGCTGGGAGAGCAGTCAGTGCTCTTAACCTTTGAGCCATAATGACTCAAAGGTTGAGGGCTTTTCTTGACTGGATCATATGAGGTGGGAAGACCCACTCTCAATCTGGGCCATACTTTCTGATGGCAGCTTACATAAAAGGACATGGAAGGAGGCAACTTTTGCTTTTTGCCTGCTTGTCCTCATTCCTTTGCTGGCATTAGAGCCCAAATTCTCCAGCAGTCTTCAGGATAAACTGAAGACCAGTGCTGAGCTCTCTAGGAATCCTCAGGACTCCAGCACCAGAATGAGATTGCTGGACACCCAGCCTACTGGACTGAACACCTACCAGCTTCTTGGCCTTTCTGTCAGGAGACAGCAATTGTCTGACAAGCAAGCCTATAAACCACTCTAGGAACCCCCTTCTAATAGCCAGGTGTTTGTTCCATCTGTTTTGTTCCTCTAGAGAAGCCTGACTAATACACATACCAAAAGCTGTCTACAGTGAGCTACACCAAGATCTATTTGTGTTTTAGACACAAGCACAATGATGTTTGCATATCTTTATCATCCCACCCCCCTCCACCAAACGAAACCAGTGTGGAAAGAACACAAGACTGTACCACCTTGACAGAGAATCCCAGTACTTGACTCCTCTGCCAGAAGTAATCCTTGAGCTATATACCACTTCTTAAGACCAAGTCAAGACAGCACAGACAGCCTGCCAGCACTAGATGTAAAGCCCCCAGCACAGTGCTGTGCCTGTTATGAAGTTACGATGTAGTGACCAAGAGAGGAAGGACTATTTTAGTCAAAAGCTTAATGTTGATTTTCTTCAAACCTGATTAAAACAAAACAAAACACCACAATGAGCCAAAATTAGCTCATATCACATCACCCAAATTAAAAACAACACACAATTTCTACACTGCTGCTAGAATTTATTCACAAAGAGCCAGTAGGAGGAGACACACTCCACAGGGCTGATACTTTATTATTCCAGCCTTAAGCTTTGCTTGCTCAGCACATGCTTTACCTAGCTCCTTGTGACCTGATTTTCTTGTATCTCTTTAAAAACGATTTATTTGTGTAAAGGGCATACATGACTCAACCCTCCAGAGCAAGCACACATCGTATGGGGCCTTGGCTGTTTCACATGCCTGACAGAATTAACGCACTGCATTACTTCTGTGCCGTGTTAAAAGTAGGTGGTCATTAGTTGAGCTCAGGGTAGCAGCAGGAACCTTTAGGTTTCCTCAGACTCGCTTCAGCTCTGGGGTGTCCAGTGTCTCTCAGAAACTTTGGCTACAGAGAAACTGACTTCACATTGCTAATGGAGCTAAAAGATGGTCATCAGCAAAAATAAAATTCTACCCCTAGCACTTTGATGATGAAGGTAACTGATTTTGTTCTTTCCAACACACACACACACACACACACACACACACACACACACACACACACACACACACATGCAAAATCAGCATCAGATGTAAGTAAAACAGAATCTCCAATAAAGCTCTCAGTTTCTTTCTAGGACATTTGTGGGTACAGATATAACAGATGGAACATTTCTTGGCACAAATTCAAAACCCAGTGGTCGGAAGCAAGCCCACTGCTGTTCCCCAAGCATGGTGATCTCCAGGGCCTTTGAGCTATTCTGCTTTGCCCACATGTACACCCTCAGTAACTTCACCTACTCCCTTGACCCTAACTGCTACCCAAGGCTCTCCACTTGGCAAGAGTGCTCAATGGATGGCTCACACTGGAGCTGCCACACAGGTGCAGAGTCCCTCAGTACCATCTATAAGCCAAGAAGCATGGAAACCATGAACATCCCGGGGCACATACAGGCACAGAGCACCCCTGTCCACCACCATCCTCCCATCTTTCCTTACCTCCACACCAAGAAAAGTTTTAACCTTCATGTTCTACAATGTGGCCATAACTGAATTACTTTTCTTACTAGCATTTTGGGGCTTCAGCATCCCAACAGAAACAGATACTAACTTAGCTGACAACAGTCATAAAAACTAAGCACACACACACACACAGACACACACACACACACACAAATCCAAAAAAACAGTGCAGAATGGTAAAGGGCCTTCATAAGACTTCCCTAGTGCCAGGCACAAAGTACTGACTTATCAACAGTGATGAAGTCATTGAGCCCCAAGGATGGCGGGAGGGATGTGTGGTCTAAAGATGACTATAGCCACAAAAAGATGGGAGTGAACTCAGGGTAATAGTCTGTGTCAGGAATTATTTAGTGAAATGCATTTCAAAAACAAGCCAAAGGATTTAATTTTTTTTCTTAAAGACTGGGCTTTGCTATGTATCCCAGACTGACCTTGAACTCCTAATCTTCCTGGATTAGGAATTCCAACCCTAAGGATTGGAATTCAGGCCTCTGCTACCACACCTGGCACAAAAGTCATCTTCTGTCAGATTGTATGAGGTTTTAAAAGGGTTTTACTTACCTTGAAATGTGTTTAGTTTTTATCTTGGCTCAAACCCTGAGGTAAAATTCCTTCAGGACAAGCACAGTGAAGTCACAGCTCAGCAGCACTCAAATAGAAAGTGTGATACACTGGGCTGATGCGTCCCTTTAACCACACCTTGAGTTCTCCATGTCCAGCTTGACAAACTTCAATCTGTAATAAAAGATTCAATTACTCAGTAGTTATTTAACTTAAGGTTAAAGGCTTTTCACCAATTGAGAAATGAACGCTAACAATAGCATCTACCTCCCCAGAGCTCACATTACTTACAGACATGTGCCATTGACTTGATACACTGAATTGTAAAAGTCTTCTTCCTACACACATAAGCTTTATGTCATTTTTAACATGTTTTTATGAATTTTTAAAGGGGATCCACAGTCACTAGTCAGGCCTTGGTTCACTTCCCCACCACGAATCAATGCACATGTTACACCCATGCTTAAATCTTGCTGGCCCAGCAGAATACCCTAACAGAACAATAGGGCTAGAAAGGAAGTAGGTCTCAGGTTAAATCTGTCCTCTTTAAAATAAAGTACACACATCCATTATGCATGCAAATACATGTATTTGAGAGTACAAGCACAGGAACACACGTGCCCAGGCCCTCACTCTGCCCTGGTGGCCACCCTGCTTCTGGAAGCTGACTGTGAACCACTATCTGTAGCCCAGTTCTCCTCAGTGTATTATCAGTAACTGTTAAGGATACTTCACCACATAATAAACTCAGGACCCTCCCGCTTCAGAGCTCCTCCTAGATATCTGGGGAGCTATGTTTGGAGGTGACTAGATCCTTGTTAGGAGCAAAAACGAAGTGTGTGCTGTGCAGCTCAGTTCCTAACACTCACAAGAGCCACCTGCCACCAGGGCACTACTGTAGGTCCCCTGAGGGCAGGGTGAGGAAAAGACTGCCTAGAAGTCTCCCTGCTGTGTCTCCCACACACTCACACCTCCAAAGTCAACCGCTTCCTCACAGTTGCTTTCCTGACCCAGGACGATGGGTCACAGAGCCATCCAACCCAGAACAAAGGCATTTGGGCCACATGCCCAGAGCTGATCCCAGTCATGATGATCATAAACACAGTGCTGTTTTATGTGCCATATATTTTAAGATGCTTTGTCAGGCACCAAGTGGTAGTCAAATAAAATTATTACTTCAAACTATGGCAACACTAAACATATAATTTTAATTTTATCTACAAAACTTTTAAAAATTAAGTAACATTAACAAATCCCAAGAAAATTACAGACTTACAAAGGCTTTAGAAGAAATGGAATACGTAACTAAACTACATATGCAAAACCATCAGAAAACAAAATTTACCATACAACAAACCCTCCATATCTTGACTGCTACTCCAGAAAGTTTAACATATCTGTCAAGATAATGAAAAGGGAAAGGACTAGACAGTCCCAGGCAAACAAATGTGCAAGCTCTATATAATAAGCGGGAAGCAAATTCAAGCCAACAAGGTGGGTTAAGCTGTGGCTGCAGAGATGTGAGTGTTCGTAAAAGTCAGTTATAGTGATCGGCCTACCAAATTAACCACATAGGAGGAACACGAGAGAAACATGGTGATGCCACCATCTAAAGTTTCCTCCCAGGCAAGTCAAATCATAAGTTCACAGGTGCATGCTTACATGGGAAACAGTTAAAACCAAGACAGAATTCCAAAGAGTAGTGTAGAAGGTATCTACCAGTGTGTGAGGGAGGGTTTCATCAAAGAGCAACATGGAGCAGACTGAGTGCCTTCTTGTTTAAGCTGGTGATGGGTATGTGGTCATACAGTTAAAATTATTCTTTTATACTAGTTTCTTCTGTACAGAAAACATATAATAAACATGTATTAGAAAAATGTCTCCAACAACAAGTGGTTTACAGGACATTATGTGCAGCTGCTACAGGGCTAGCTAATGGCTACTTGTTGGCTACTGCCACCAGATGGCCATGTGTAGTACAGAAAAGAAGACCCCATGTACAGCTCAGGTATCAGGGGTGTGAGCCAGCATGAAGGCAGCTGGAAACTTTATATCCCTCAGAAAAGAGGCAGAGTTGTAACTCTTGTGCCTGTACAGGTACATGCGTGATTGAGAGAAAAGCCAACCCTCAGGATGGAGAAAGAGACAGCTGCATTAACAGACACTTCCAGGATCTATTCCCCCTCTACTTCTGGAGCTCCTCTTGGTGGCTGTTCCAAGTCTCAGAAGCCTCTTCTCTGACAAGTGCCTCCAGGCCCATCAAGCTGGAAGACAATTTCAATAGCAGTACAGTACAAATTGTATTTGCACGAATTTATCACTCTAGCACTTGATAGATTTGCTGTGCCAGTAATAATCGTATTGATTAGATGAAACAATTACATTTCCACTTAAAGTGATATTTATCATTATAATTTAATCAGACTATGGGAGTAGAGACTTTGCTCTGCCAAGCACTAAATACTCTCATTTTCTACCTTGCAAAGCCATGAAACCAACACCATTATACGAACGTGGGGTTAAACAGTACTCTCCCTAGCAGAGCTACCACTTCCAGATAGCTGTTATCCCAGGACTATACAGGCATAACAAGCTCAATTGATAAGCAACAAAGATAAAATCACCAGGGCCTGGAAGGGCACAGGGACCGCCCTACTATAAGGACAGCTTCATGTGGAATGTTAATATGGTCTGAGAACTGGCAGCCATCAGAGGAGGACTGAAGGTCCACAAGCCCAAAGAAGAGGGGCTGTTACCCAGGGAGACAGAGAAGGGACACAGCAGACAGGGACTGTCCAGGTGTTATAAGAGAAAGCTTAAAGTAGAAAGCCCCCAAGCAGGTATAGGAAAGAGAGACCCTGTTTATGTTTTCAGGAAGATACCCAGCCTGGTCAGCAACAAGAACTGTATCTGAAGAGTGTGAGGTAGAAGCTGGAAGTACTAGCTGGCAATAGGAGACTCTTGTCAGAAGACTCAGCGACCAGCACCCAACAGAAAAGGAAGAACAAAGTTGGCAACCACTCTTGGTACTGTAGCTCAAAAAGGAACAGGTGATTTCCAATAAGCCATGTGATAAAATCAAAAGGAAAGAGAAATTTTAGAAGCTTCATGGATTGCTTTAAGGGAGGAGTCCATGGCCATTCGCATCTCAACAAGGACAGCACCTCCGCACCTAGCAGTTGCAGCTCAGGACAAAGGCCCTGCTAGTCCATGCACATGGTATAACCTAAGAATGACAATTCCTCATGGAGGGACAGCTGAGCTAACTGTCCCACCCTTACAGGACAAAAGCATATTCTGTTCTAAAAGTTCGTGCCAGTCTGGGTTTAATTTAAACCCTTTTTTTTTTTCTCTCTCTCTCTCTCTGACACAGTTTTAGTTGGAGTTTAAGTTTGTACCATAGTCAAGAAATCCTGATTTATCTCAGTTATGAAAATCTGATTAAGCTAGCATCCTTCTAATGGCAGGGTCACTCAGACTCCAAGCATCAGCTGGTTTTTCCCTGATTCTCTGTATTTTGCTGAACACACCAAAGGAAGAGTATTTTGTCATTTTGCTTTACTGACTACATTAAACAAATTTTATGTTCTTAGTAAGTAATGACCTATTTTCTTTATAATACCCTAAAAACAGACTATGGAAATGGAAGGGCTCACAGCATATACAAAGCTCCATCTACACAAGCCTTCTGGGAAATGCAGGGGCACTACATGGCCCACACAGCCTGGCTGTCTGGTAGGGACAAGTAAGGGTCATCAAAGGCTGGGGTAGATCTGGAAAGATCTTCCCTGGGTCTCAGGATCTTAACCATGATAACACTGATCACTTTTTAAATATGTGCAGCATTTTTCTTTTTATTTTGTCAATTTTGAAATTTTTTTAGTGCCCCCTCCCCAGGATCTCATACTCTCCACACTGGCCTCAAACTTAGTATGCAGCTACAAATGACTTCAATTTTCTGATCCTTTGGCCTCCATATTTTGAGAACTGAGACTGCAGGTGCGTGCACTGAACCTGGTTTACATGGTACTGGGAGTCAACCACAGAGCTTCATGCATATTGGGCAAGCACTCTACCAATTAAACTATAGGTCTAGTCCTCATCTTGTATTTTTTAAGTGAATCAGTGAACATATTTTGGAAATATTTTATGACCTGAGAGAAAATACTATTTCAAGCTTTCAGCAATCTAATGCTCCATGTGAAATTAAAACCTGTTGCAAATATTAAAAGGACTCTTTAAACAAGTGGGGTTCCCCCCATTTGACTGTTTTATGATCAATTTGAGAGGAATCTAATGATCATAATACCATCAATGAGCTCTATTTCCAAAGCTACAACCAGAGGAAAGGGACACATGGAAAGAGATTTACAGAAAAACACACAGACAGAGCCCAAGAAGCAAGGAGCAAACCAGCAAGCCAGCGTGGGTGCTGGCCTCATGCTGAGGAACAGAGTGGAGGTGGCAAGTAAGAGAGATGCAGGCTGGCATCTTTCTCCTCAGGTCCTCCCTCTTGGGAGAACTGTCCACCCCGGGGCCAGATATAACCAAGCACACTAACGGCATGGGGGCTCAGACTGCACGAGAAGGGTCCCTGTCATGGTCAGATGCTCACATCTTGGAAGACTTGGTTTGTTTGGTCCCTGGGAAGGAACAAGTATCATCTTACTGGGTGGGCCTTGAGGATTTTCTACACAATTAATGAAGGGCTACTGGGGTTGAGATTTTTCTTGCTTGAAGGGGATTATTTTTGTATCTTGAAAATGAAGGTACTTTCACCCATTTATAACTGACAAGCCAACAAAGGAAGGCAAGAGAACTTTAGTCAGCGTGGAGCACATGCAGACACACAGAGCAACAGAGATCCCTGCTGCACCAACAGTACCTCACATACCCCCCTGATGTGGTGCCCAGGCAAATGAGCTCTTCTTGTTAGCATGAGTGGCCTCAGGTCCCCAGATAACACACTGATGCTGGATGTGTCTGTGAGGGTTTTCACAGATGTTGACATTTGGCCCTCAGTAGACCATCCTCTACAAGCTAAGCATCACTTGACTCACTGAAGGTCTGGGCAAAACCAAAACAGAGGCAAAAGGACTCTGTCCCCTTCTACCTCCCTGCCTGGTTGACATAGGACATCTCTGAGGCTAGCACTAGGATTCACACCACTGCTCCCTAATCTGTCTTCCAACTCTAAGTGAATTAGACCCTGGCTTTCTCAGGAATTCAGCTCACCGAGACAGGCTTGGGAATCCAGCCTCCCTGATTACACCTATCAATCTCTCTCTTTAGCTTGTCCACTTTCTCTTGCATGACACAGAAAGGTGGAGAGAATTAAAAACAGAAGAAAGGAAACACCCCACTGGTTCTATTTCTTCAGACAACACTGAGTGATAAACCAGCAGACACAACTCTATTGAATGGACCTGCCAACTCACTCTTTCCCCAAGGAAACTTGGAATAGATTGTTTAAAAGAACAAATAAGGTCCAAAGAGACAGCAGACCTGAGTTTGATCCCTGGAGCCCACAAAAAGGTGATTGGTGAGAATGGACTCTACAAAGCTGTCCTCAGACCTCCACATGCATGCCACAGCACACACATACACCTCCCATTATACACATGATGATGACGGTAATGATGATACTACAACAAAGAACTTCTGTGAAGAAACACAATAGACATCACAACATACACACAGAAACCCTGATGGTGGTCAGGAGGGCCAATAAACCAGTCTTGGGCAGATGGGTTCCAAAACAAGCACCAAATTCAAGGTCCAATAAATTTAATCTTGGAATTAAGGACTGTAATAAAATAAGAGCAGCCACCAGTTTTACTTCTACATACCTACAACTTTACCTACATATAACCACTACACACACACACACACACACACACACACACCTACCTTTACCTTCCCACTTCATCTGCACACCAGCTTCATTTCCACACTCCCTCACCAACTTTACCTTGGAACACAACTTCATCTCCTCAAACCACAACTTCACCTCCACAAACCACAATGTCACCTCCAGAAACCACAACTTCATCTCCACAAACCATAACTTCCTGCCTATATACTCACAACTTGACCTCCAAATACCCTGAGGTTCCACCAACTTCTCTAACAAGACTCAGGCCTACCAACCGATTCTCTTAATTAAAATCCTAAGCATGTGATCTGGTTATATAAGTAATGTTATACTTTTGAAGTATCTGGTAAATCAATGCAACAAATATAATTTTACATGTGTAACCCTGTATCTAACATCTTACATGGAGATCAGCTGTCTACCTAGGAAAACTGTATCATTACATTACTATTGAAAGGAATTCTCAGATCTGCATCTTGCTCCTACAGGATGCACTAAAGTCTTTGACCATACACCAGACAGGGCAGAGAGGGCCAGAGGAAAGCTCACAGAAGGAGACATGCTGAGGACTGTACTTCTGCGAAGCCCACCAAACACTGAAATCGACCTCCCACCAACCCAGTTATAGAGTCCAATCCCAGTCAAGCACCAAAGATCCCTTGACTGCCTCCTCTATAAAACAGAATAACAGCAGCACTCCTCCAGGGTTGCTGTGAGGGGATGTGTGCTCATATGAAGAACACTCTGTGATATGGATGGGCAAATAGAACACTGAAGTTGTATTTACCTACACCAACTGTCAAAACCTGATTAAGTACATATACCAGAGACAGAGGTCAGATCCAGGGTCAAGGTAAGCCAGGCTCAGCTATGCTGGGGCCTTCAACAAGTATCCCTGATAAAAGCAAGCAGGTGTCGTTAGTATACAAAATCAGTATAATCCCACAGATGGGAGGCCATAGACTATGAAAGCAGGTATCCATGAAGCATTCTGCTGCACCTGCTGTGCCAAACTTCAAGGGTACACTGACACTTGGTAGGAAAAAAAAAAAAAGCACACCCCCTCTGGAAAAACTCGTCATCTGAAGCCACCAAGATTCACACAAGACCTTGCCAAAGGAGAACAGACTGTGCTAGGAAGACAAGGTATGAGGGAGAATAGCAGCAATGAAACATTCAAGGGACAGACCCTCAGCACAGACATAAAACAACAGTTCATACAAACAGGTAAAAATAGGAAAACAGAATGACCAGTTGGACTTAAGGGAAATAAAAAATACAATGACTATAATTAAAAATTTGATGGACAGGTTTAACAGTGTATCAGACCTAAAGAGAAAAAAGTAAACAGAGAAAGAACGAAAGGTATGGTCTAGAATGCAGTGTCAAAGTATACAGAAAACACAAGACACTGGGGGTCTGAGGTCTAACAAAATGTGCACCTACTGTCTTGGTCAGCTTTTTGCTACTATAACAAAAATCCGAGGCTAGGTTTTGGAGGCTCTAGTTCCTGACTGACTGGCCTGAAGCAACAGGGTACCCAGTAAGGCAGCATTATCACCAAAGAGTACATGGCAGAGCAAAAGCACTCGCCTCACAGTCTCACAGAAAGGATTCTAACAGAGGGCAAGAAAAGGATGAGCCTTCTATAATCCCCTCCCCAGTGACCTAAGGCAGGCTGTAAGGCTCCACTTCCTAAAGATGATACCACCATCTGATAGCATATTCCAGTACAGGATCCCTCGGGTTGGGAGTGGGGTGGGGTGAGGTGAGGTGGGATCTCAATTCAAATTCTAGAAGGCAGAGAAAACACAAATAACTACAAACCTGGACCAGGTATAGGGAAATGAGACAAAGCAGTAAAAGTCACAAAGATGAATGGGGGGAGGGTACAATACTCTAAATATATGTAGCAAACACAATCTTTTCACAATGAGGACAAATGAAGGTGTCTCGGACAAATTGCTTCTAGGACAATTTGCCACCAAAGAGAGTGTTAGGGGAAACATTTCAGAAGTAATGTAGTCCTAGTGAGAATACATAGTACAGAAGAGCAAAAAGAAGCTATGTGTGGGGACACCAGCAAGTGAGAGGAAAAGCCTCACATAAGCCCTTCCAGCAAGTAAGCCATCTTCATGAAGCCAATGTAACCATGCCCCAGATACCACAAACCAGTAGACAATGTCTCTTATGAACATAAACACAAAAATCACCAGGAATTTAAATCTAGCAATACATAAAAGACAGAACATCACAGCAAGCTGGATGCATTCCCACCAGGAACATACAGTTAATAAGAAGGTGTGTTAGCATGACATTTGTACTCAAGTGTTCTTCAAGAGACCTTAAAATTTCAGACTGGTGTTGACTTATCTTTCTAACATACAATAAATTTGATGGTTTTCAAAAGGAAGAAAGAGAAAGAGGATAGGAGAAAAGCACAGAAGATAAATAACAATGCTGATATAATGAAGACTATGCTTTTGCTAATAATTAAAATGAAGGCTAAGTGTACACAGTCCTCATATCAACAAAGTTGAAAGGCACAGCAGAGTACCCGGGGACTGTCCAAGAGACATTAAGTAATTACTAACTGAGCTGAGCAGAGGCAGGAGTGAAACATCTGACTTTGGTTCCTGGGAGACCTCAGGATTACTCTGTTATTCCATTCTAGCAGAAGCAGGTATTCTTAGTTAAAAAGTGGTTCACCATTTGAGCTTCTGGAAGCTGTGAAAACTGTAGTCACAGAGTGGTGTACTGTGTGCCCAGGTGTGCCCATCTAGTAAAACTGAACCTGGCTTAAAGGGTGGGAACATAGTTCAGTGACAGAGGATTCAGTGACAGTTCCAGCATTTTCAAGGCCCCGAGTATCATCTACAGTCTATGTGAAAAAGAAGGAAAATAAACTCAAAAGTTCCATACCACCAAAGCTCAAGACCTACACATTGACATGCAGTGTAGCACCAAGTGAGCCCAGACTGCCTGTGATGCAAACAATGAAACTTCATAGCCTCTCTCTTAACACAACTGAAGTTAACCAAGGGCAACCTATGAAGTGACTTTACACAAGTCTACTTCATTGCATGGAGTATGGCTCTCATGTAAATCTGTGACACTCATACAAAGGAAGTCTGCTTATCAAAACCAGGTCTAATTTATCTAGACATCATTACTATACCTAGCTTTTTGTTTTATTTTGTTTTGATTTCTGAGACAGGGTTTCTCTATGTAACAGTTCTGGCTGACCTGAAACTCATTTTGTAGACAAGGCTGGCCTTAAATTCACAGAGATACACCTGCCTCCGCCTCAAAAGTGCTGGGTTTAAAAGCATGTGCCACCACCACCTAGCTATACCTAGTTTTAAAATCACAAACATGCTTTTGTATAATCATTTCCATATTAGGTTTGCAACAAGTTGTTTTATAGTGCTTCTGAACCATAATTATTCAATAACTCTCCATCTGGAAGGCTACTTCCACTTTTCCCCCTATAAAACATGTTTATAATTTCTCCAACTTGCTAAGGTTGTGACATCTTATCTGTTAGGAATTGTGCTGACTAAGATAACAGGGAATTTTACTTGTGATGATCCAGACAAGTATAACAAAACCACCCAGCTATTTTCCAGTTTTTGGAGTATGCTTATTTATACAGTGAAAAATGACATGTACAGGAACATCATGTTTTACATACAAGCTGCTGATAAGCTCACTGGAACTGGCTTCATCTAGTTTCTTCCCAACCCCTCAACAACACTGAGCTGTGTTTCCACGGGAGAACAAGATCAAGCCCTGTGGAAAGGGCAGAGGTATGGAGCCCTGCATTCCCCAGGAGTTATCTAAAAGGCTTTTGATTCAAGTGGTGGTGAAGTTTCCATATCCTTTCCTTTCAGTTCACCTGATGGTCACACTGTCAGAAAGGGTCCTTTTTGGTATTAAGTGTACTGATGATTACAAAAGGAACTTAATGACAAATAAGAAAACTTGTCAAAGTCCCGAAAGCACGAGCATACAAAAGCAGGGTGACCTGACAGAAGAAACTGTGATGTGAGACCACTGAGGGAAAGGGGTCTTCTCAAGCAGTCAGACATGAAGTAGTGTTTCCATGCCTACACAGAAACCTAAGAATTAGAAAGTCTAAGGATTCCCAGGGCAGATCTAACCATTGATAACAGGGTCTTAAAAAAAAAAAAAAGAAGAAGAAGCCGGTTAGATGATGGGGGTGAGAAGAAATCAAAATGTCAGTGTGCAAGGATGGGAAGAGATTCCCCTGCAACAGAACAAGTCTGATATCTAATTTCTCAACTTCAACATCAGACACTGGAAATAACAGAGAGTATTAAGTTCAGAGGGAAAGTGATACAAACCCTGAATTCCAGACCCAGTCACATGATCAATCAACTGTTAGAACACAATAATTACATGTTTGAACACTGGGTAAGAACTCAAGAAGCCTGTCAGTCATGATTCCACATAACAGCTGATTAAGGAGGAGCTCTAGCAAAACAAAAATAGAACCCAAGAAACAGACATCATAAGATAGAGAAGCCATGGCAACGCAAGCTGCTAGAAGCAGCACGGAAACCTACAAGACAGAGTTTCCATGTGAACCTACTTTGATTGGCAAGGGTTCTGTGTGCTTCAGAATTACATTTCATTCTATTTGGTTCTAAAGCAAAATATATTTATGTTACAATAATGCTGTAAATGTTGCTTCTCTTCTTTTTCTGTTACTCTTTTAGACTGAAAATGTTCTTTCTCTTATAGTAAAATTTTTAAGTTAAAAATTCTGTAGAAAAAGCACAGAGAGCCTAAATATAGATGAGAAACAGATTACAAGTGTTTCAGATTTTGTCAATATAAATCTAAAACCATAACTCATAACAATGGAGAGCTGGGAGACTGACGATTGCCCACAGGATCTACCTGCAGAAATACTAACCACAGTGACGATGAGAAGAACTTAAAAAAGAAAAACTAACCACACTGTGTACCACTGGGCATGGGGAGGATGGGAGGAGGAAATTTTCTCTGTGTGTAAGGGTCCATGCATATGGAGACTACAGAGGTCAACCTTGGGTATTATTCCTCAGACACCATCAACCTTGGTTTTTTTGAGACAGGGTCTCTCATTGACCTGGAACTCACTGACTAGGGTAGGCTGGCTGGTCAGGGAGCCCCAGTGTATCTGCCTATATCTTTATGACACTGCTTTTTCTTTTCTTTTTTTTAAATTTTTGTTTGTTTTTTGTTGTTGTTTGTTTATTTGCTTTGAGACAGAGTCTCTCTGTGTAGCTCTGGCTGTCCTGGAACTTGCTCTGTAGACCAGGTTGGTCTAGAACTCAGAGATCTACCTGCTTCTGCCTCTGGAATACTGGGATTAAAGGTGTGCACCACCACTACCCAGTTTCAAATTGCCTTTTAAAAATGTGGTTTCTGAGGATCAAACCTCTGTTAAAAATGTTTTAGATTTATTTATTTTATTTATTTATAAATAAATGTATGCGTTTGTGCATGTCTGTGCATTTTGTGCACGCAGAGGTCAGAAGAGAGTGTCAAATCCTGTGGAACTACAGTTAGACAGGTGTAAGCTGCCATGTAGATACCAGTAAATGAACCCAGGTCCTCTGCAAAAACAAGTAATCTAAACCATTTTCTCCAGCCCCATCAAATTTTCTTAAACTTTATTTATAACAATGTTACTGGAATGCTGTTTTGTAGCTGCTTCCTCAGGTCTGACACTTTTTTTTCCTAGAAGGAAGAGAGGGTTTGGGAGGTTCCTGACATGCATAACAAACTTGCAGGATTCCCGTGTCTCTTTCCAGGGTTATATGAATAAGTTACTTGTGTATAAGGCGCAGACTCCAGTGGTATAGTTGCCTGGGAACTCCAATGCAGCAGTTTTCTTGAGTCATCACCCACATTGGGGTGGGCTTTTTTGGTGATGCTACTGCTCTAGTCATCTGTGTTCCTATAAGGGACCCCCAAAAAGCTAACACACCAAGTTAGGCTTGAGTTGTTTCTTTGGTCAATCATTGATTTATCTGGGATAAACAGAAACAATATCCTCCCAAAAGTCATACAGCAAATGTGGTTTTTAGTACTTGCTGGTATCACTTTGGATTTTTAACTAAATAGAGACTCATCAACAGAGAGGACTTGTTAAATAGCTTAGTGTATAAACTGACTACTGCAAAGTATGGTTAAGTAGAAGGTTTTTACTGTAGATATGAGGAAAGAACGGCCAGAGGCTTCTTGAAGAGTCTAGGACACAAAGAGAAAGTAATAGACTGAACATGGTCATCAGATTGTGTCTGGAAAGGAGAGGGGGTAGGGAGAAAGAGAAAAAGACACAGAGAGAAGACCAAGAGAGAAGGGCAAAAGAGAGAGCTAGCTGAAATAGGGTTGTAAGTACAATGAGAAGCTGGAGAGAGGTAAGCCCCATGAGCTGGACAAGTTTATGGTAGGGGAAGAAGTAAGAGGAGCTAGGTACCTATCACACTGAGGGAGCCTGTGCTTTGGTATACTAATAGGCACCACAGATAGCCATTTGTCCCTTCCGCCAGTAATAAGGGAATTGGCTCCTCTGGTAGAGGATAAGGGATGCCAAAATTTGAGGAGTAGAGTTTTCTTTGGACCTGATACTTAGCACAACACAGCACAGAATAATGTGCTCTCA
This sequence comes from Phodopus roborovskii, assembly GCF_943737965.1. Lineage (NCBI taxonomy): Eukaryota > Metazoa > Chordata > Mammalia > Rodentia > Cricetidae > Phodopus > Phodopus roborovskii. The sequence continues at coordinate 23,175,378 of NW_026126434.1, forward strand.
TCCTTAAAGGGTAGGGCATATTGTGGGCAAGGAATGGTTGGGTGGTATCATCATGGTGCAAACTCTGCATCTACATCTAAGTCTAGATGGCACAGCTCACCACACACTGAAGCTGTATAGTCTGTATACATGGCAGTGCTCAGAGAGCTGTGATGAACAAAATGAGACTACACCAAGCACAAGAAGAAATGATGTAATCAGGAAATGCAGTAGAATGAGGCTGCTGCTGGCACAACATGGCATACTGTTTTCTAGTAAATTTTCTGTTTGGATGACAGAATGTGCTTGGAAATAACAATGAAATATAGTTAAATAAACAAATAAATTAAAACCACAGTCAATGATGTTCAACCACATGTGCTATTCTTTTAGGCCATGGCAGCAGAATAGGTCTGTATACATCCATACTGCCACATACTTGAGTAACAAGTACATTACAGCATTACTACAACCACCACCCAACTAGGCAGTAGATATTTTTCAGCTCTCATATAATCTTAGGTTCTACAATCATACCTACATAGTCAGCCACTGACCAAGAAATTGTTATGTCTGGCTTCATTTGAAATCAGAACTTTTCAAGAAGGATTTTTTCACTGTACAAGAAAAAAGGAAGATGTAACAGTCCTATTAAGAGGGGAAATGTTCTACAGAACACATCATGATGTAAAGAGCCAATGGATGTGATACGGAAAGTATCTTAAAAGAAACTCAGAAATGCAGGAAGTTTCTTCTAAAAGACTTAGTACTGGAGGCAAAGGGAGACAGGGGGGAGGGTGAGTATAGAGCTTCTCTGAGCACAGGTTGCAGGCCTTTCCCCAGCTGGCCAGACAGAGATCAAAGGCCTGGGGCAAAGTCAATCTCAGGAACAATCCTGAGGACAGTGATGCAGGAAAGAGCACTCTATGGGCTGTAAAGGGAAAGAGCCAATGGTGACAACTACAAGTTGTTTACATATGCTAGCTGCAGTGACAGTAGGGGCTGGAGAGGAAGGCTAGGGGTTAAAACAGTGAAGCATGGAACAGTAAGGAAGAATAAGAGGATTTGTGGCAGGGTATAAGATAACCAAACTAGAGATATTAGACACAGGGTGGGGCTCCCTTCTTACAGCCTTGATTCTTATGTAGCTAACTGTAGTAGACTGAACCTAGGAGACCACCCTGGACTACCTTTAGATAAAAAGCTAGATATGAATCAAGAAAGACTGCAGTTAGAGCTTGGTGGTTATGACAGAATAAATATTCTGTCATGGGAGAGTTGCAAGCTGTTCACATAAATGTGAGAACTTAGAAAGCTTAGTATAATTAATAGCAATTGAGACCCTGCAGGGTAAGAGGATGGTTAACACTGGCCCACTGACTAACAACTAGGAGTCAAGATGAGCAACTAACAAAAACACAAGTCAGAAGTGGACAGTGGTCGTCAGCCAGTCCTGACTAGGTAGGCAGCACATGAGGAGTGAATAATCATCTCCCTGGTTGGGCCAGGAGGACATGTACAAATTATGTGGGTCTGCCATTGGCTCAGTCCATCATAGACCAGAGAGAAACAATCTCATAGTAGATGCCTCAGCCTATGTCTTGTTCCTGTCATATCCTCATAAACACCACAAATAAGAAGGTAAGCATTTTTTCCTCTCAGAAGTATCTCCTACTCTCAGGAGTTTTCTTTAAATTACTACTTTTCCTCAATTTCTCACTTTTCTATAAATATTAATAAAGCTTTCTCCTGTCTTGCATATGCACAGTAGAGTTGTCTTTAATTTTAATAAGAGCCAATGACGGCGCTGGAGAGATGGCTCAGCAGTTAGGAGCACAGGCTGCCCTTCCAGAGGCCCTAAGTTCAATTCCCAGCAACCACAAGATGGCTTCACAACCATCTGTAATGAGATCTGGTGCCCTCTTCTGGACTGCAGGCAGAACATTGTATACGTAATAAATAAATCTAAATTAAAAGCGACAATAAACTTGGAGCCACTGTTTTCAGGTTGATCTTTAAAAAAAAAAAGCAAACAGCTTCTGAAAGCAACTGAAAAATTATTGGTATATAACTAATAAAAAGCTTAAGAGACATTTATATTACAAAATTTTCATACCAGACATGTAAAATTCAAAAGTGAAAAGGGGAGGGGGTAATGTACATCAAAAAAAGTCAGGAGCTTGACTCTGATGTGCTCACAACACGGGGCATGAGACAATATGAATTACCACATGGTGAGTTCTAACTTCTTATTCCATGTTGTGTGGAGGAGATGAGTTTGGTGGACCCAGTCAACTAGAGGCAACACAATACTGCCAGTTACTGTGGCCATCCAGTACCAAGAGGAACCCACCAAAGTTCAGAATGTGCTGACCTCACACAGTGGGGAGCCTAACTATAGGACAGGTCCTTGGATCTTCACTATAGCTGAAAAGGGATCACCTCCCTTTGATCACCAAGAGATGAAATCAGATATCCCAAACTTCTTGTTTGGACACCTCTGAGATGAAGCAGTAGACTAATTCTATTTGTAAACAAAACATTGCCTGGATGGAAGATGGGCTTATTAGATCAGGAACCTAAGGAAATTTCAGAAGCTCAGAGAATTGTGTCACAAGTCTTGTCCCCAAGGCTATGCAAAGAGTAAACTATTGCTAGGGAAAGAAGGCTTCCATTGGAGTTGTCTTCAAATTGCCCACAGAGCTCTAGGAATACTGGGTCTCAGGTGGGCTTTTTGGTGACACAGCTAGCTGCCTTTGAGTCATCCATACTCCTGCAAGTAACCCCTCACCCACGCTCCTGTGAGTAACTTCAATAAACACACTCGTTCACCAGGCTAGATTGGTTGAAAGAGGTTTTCCCCCCTTGTGTGTCATCAATGCCTTATCTGCAGTGAGTAGACATTTGTTCACGTCTCCCCAGGAAAAGTCACAAAGCACAGCTTTCTTTAGACATTTGGTCATCCTAAGATTTCCTGGGCCTTTATAAGGCAAGGGGTCCACAATACCAGCTTGTGAGGAGATAAGTGAGCTTGGGAAATGTGCCCCCAGAGCAGCACACTGTTTTGTTTGTTTTTGGTCTCTGTTGATCTGAATAAAAGCACACTGACTCACTCTCCCTACAGCTAGCACACTGGTCTCAGTACAACAGAATGACCCTCATGCCCAGGGCTGGAAGCTGGTCTGTTTGAGAACCCAGCTCCCCAGCTTGTTGGCCTTGGGCCCATATTTTAACCCACAGCCTCTGGAGCTTTCCTCCTGCAGGGGAGAGTATTGTTGTGCCTACCAAAAGAGCTACATAGTGTGTGTAGATGGCCTCTGTGGAGTTGTGTATAATCCCTATTCAGAGCAAATGCTCAATAAATGCCAGCTATCGCCAGGGAGAAGACAACTTCAACACTACTAACAGCAACAGACTACCATGTACAAAGTGTAGATATATTTCTGTTCAACCAGTTAGTTGAAGTTGAATAGTTTTAGTACAACCAAGCCTTTAAAATCATATTAGGGCTAGAGAGATGGCTTAGCAGTTAAGTGCTCTGGAATGTGCTTCCAGACGCCCCAAACATGTGTCCAGATTCAGTTCCCAGCACCATCTGTAACTCCAGTCCCAAGGGGTCTGACAGGCTCTCTGGGCACATAAGTGGTATATGGACTTGCATACAGACAAAATGACCATACACATAAGATAAAAACAAAAGGAAACCATGCTAGCTCAAGCCTCAGCTCCTGTGCACACTGTAAACATGAAACCTGCCTGGGAGACTGACTGCTGTCCCATAGACTTTAGGTCACAGGCATGCCTGATCACATAGTGTTCCTTGATTCAGAAAGGAATTGCTTTAGCAAGTACTAAGACTACTTTAAATCAACTGAGAGTTAGCTTTCTTTGTGTCATTCATGATAGAGATTATTTACACAGTAGAAGCCAACTGGGACTTCTAAGCTGAAACCTGAGAAATATGGGCAATAGCCAAGCTGTAATTGACCTCCCCACTTGCTGGGGAAAGAATCAGAAGGCTGAAGCTGAGCTAACTCAGCATGAGAGCTCCTCAAACGAGGACACATATTGGGGAACCCCAGAGACACTGAGTAGCAGCATGGCTGGCTAAAGTCCAGAGCCTCTGTTAGGCTCAGTTGTCCAGCAACTTGCTAGACATATCCAAAGAGAAGCTCCCAGACATTTCTTCAGCACCCTTTCAAGAGCAAAAAAAGTTACAGATAAAAGTAAAAAGTATAATTTTACAAAGTAGTTCAAAATTTACTAACATGCTTCATCCTAGAGAAGACATCCATGAAAAGAAGGTAGATTCCAAAGCAGAATGAAACATAGAGGCACCCTCCTCCAACCATGGCCTTCCTCCCACAGTCACTGGGCTACACATGTACCTCCTGGTTGTATTACTCACATATACACAACTCACAGTGAATTCTTTTTCCCCCTAAGGATACTCTCGACCTTTGGGACCTTAACTTGGGATTATGACCTAACTTGACTAGGACTCCTGAGTCAACTCCTGGGTCACACATGTCATACTGGGGTAATTATTAATTGTATGCTCTTTCACTATCAAACATGTTTAAGCAACATATCTCATAGTCACTTAACTTTATGAGACTGACTTGCCCAAACTGGATATTAAGTATCCATACTCAACAGGATGAGTGAATAAAGGCTATCTATAGTCAAACAGAAAGATTCACATAGCAGTATGAATAAGCTGTTACAAGAGCAGGAACACAGATGTGCCTCAACCCTCAGAACTAAGCAGAAGAAACAAAAAATATAAATTTTTAGGGCAGTTTAACTATTCCCCATGCCACAATAAAGATGGATACATGGGATCATGCATTGTCCAGCCTACAGAGTGTCTAATACCAAGAGAGGACTCTACTGTAAATGCAGGTGGTGATGATGTAACCATGCAGTTCATCAACTGCAATGCACTGTAGGAAACAAGCTTTCTTTTAGTTTCCCCCATTAAGCTATCATAGCATGCTCTGACACCACAATGAAGAGAGGGCCTCACCAGCAAGCAATAAACTACATCAGTCATACCTGCTGGTTCAGTTCTAACACAATCTACAGGGCAGACCACCAGACACCACAGATCATAGGCTTGGTTCAGGTTCCAAGTTGGTTTACCCAATTCCCTCAGTTGTGACTGTGTACTTGAAAGACCCACAGAACATAGGGAAGACTTAATTACATGACTGGCTTGTTAAGGTCTGCATGAAGAGATGCAATTAATAAGGGATGATCTAGTGCTCCCCCATTCTCTCCAGAAACCACTTGGAGAAACCTTTATATACTCCCAACTCTCTTGGGGGTTTTCTAGTGTAGTCATGACTTCAGTAGCCTAGTAAGAACCCAGCAAGGCCCTCTGCTCCAGTGATTCAGTTTTCTTCACTTCAGGGACTAGGTTAGAATTTCCCTGCCTTATGACCTGCAGAGGATGAAAATACATCAGAAAATTTATCTATGACCTCTAAAGGCCAGGGAAGATGAGTCTGATGACTCACCCTAGGGAAGGGAAACTAGTATCTATGGCCTGCAATGGTGAGGGAGTAATGAATTGTGAAGTGTATATGTGTGTGTGGGGGGATGTGTATAGATGAGAGATAGACTATAATAACATAATACATATAATTAAATACATGTACATTACAATATATATCATAAAATTACATCTATGTACCTTCCAATGGAATGTAGGCAGTGGAGAAATTCCACGTGTTGGGTACAGGGGTACATAGGAACTGTTAAGTTTTGAATGTGAAATGTCTTCTATAGGCTAATAATTTGAACACCTGGTCCACAGCTGTGAGTGCTGTTTGGAAGACTGTGGTACTTTTAGAAAGTAGAGTCTTACTGGAAGAAATGAGTCAATGGGAGCAGGTTTTATAGTTCAGGCCCACTCACTTTGTTATTTCTCTTCTTCCTGTTGGGGATGCAGGGTAACCAGTCACCTCCCCATCCATCATGATGCACTGAATCATCTTGAACTATAAACCAAAATAAACTTTTCCCTCTTTAACTTGTTTCAGGTATTGGGTCACAGCAACAGGAAAAGAAACCAAGACAGGGATCCTCTATAAATTCTGTTTTATTTTTTGGTGAAACTAAAATTACTCTTAAAAAAAAAACCAAACTTTATAGAAAAGTTAAAAACTGTCAGGGGCAGGACTAGAAAGATGGTTCAGAGGCTTAAATGCTTGCTGTACATACCTCAGGACTTGAGTTTGACCACCAAGAAACCACATAAAGAACCAGGCACAATGTTAGCTGCAATCCCTGCACTGGAGAGGAGACAGAAGGATCCCTGAGTCCATTCTAGCAGAACAGGCAAGCTTCACATTCAGAGAGTCCCTGCCTCAAAAAATAAGGTAGAGGTAGTTAAGGAAGACAGCTGATGTCTATCTCTGTGCAAGCAGACATATGCATGTGTGCACTCCCACAAGTGAGCACGCACACACATCAAAACAAAACCCTATTGGCCAAGGTCAGAGTCTGGTGTGCCCTGGCAGGGCCAGCAACAGTCTGTCAGAAGTTTGAGGGGTTAAGACTCAGCCTGGGTGGAGGTAAATAAACAAGTTTGCTTTGTAGAACTTCACTAAATTAGCAAGCTAAGGCCCATGCACTTTCCTATTCCTGTGATGCTTCCCAGCAATGAAGATAAGCCAGCAATTGTTTTGAATCGCTGCTGATGTGAAACTTAAAAGATGGGAAAGCAAGAACAGATGGAGCCCAAGACACAGAGTCATTGTCTCTTGGTAGGAACATGGCATCCTGATGACCTAGGCATACTTGTAGAACACACAAACTCACAGAGCACAACACTTAAGGGGCAAACACACAGGGGGTTGCATATTTGAGGGAGGGGACAAATGCTCATGGACCTGTAAGAACAGGGACTGGGAGAGGCAGTCTGAGAGATTCAAGGAAGCAGCATGGGAATCTTTTCACAACACTGTCCCCAATATTTGATTTACTATCACTTTCTTAAATAAGGAGAAACAACAACAATGACCTAGTCAAGACAAAGTTAATCTTGACAGCAACAGCTACTAAAAACACTAAATACCACCAGGTCTTTAAATACTGGAGCCTCCAAAAGGATTGGTATGTGCTTAAAGAAGGTAAGATTCTTCCTTAAACCACCATCATGAAGAATATAATCCCTCAAGAATAAAAATTTTTTGTCAGTAGCAGTTATTTGGTTCAACTGCCAGGAGGAATAAGTAAACAAACAAGAGAGAAAGTGAGCAAATCCTGCCAAGGTTGCCACCAGCAGGTCCTTACAGGCACCGCACCCAGCCCTCTCTGGAACCTGCCTGAGGCCTGGAAAATGCCAAGTTCTTTGCCTTGGTGTATGCTGCTTTCCAAACTGGCTGGAAACAAGGAAACCAGAATTCCATCACAGGATAAGCAGTAACGACTTCAGGCTTGTTTCCTGGGGCCACTAGCCAGTCAAGCTGCTGTTTAGCTGACGCCAGCTTCTCGGTCCAGACTGCACAACCAGGAAGCCAACACTGCACAGGAAGGAATCTTACATTTTCTTTTCAAAGTTTGGAAGTTGAAAATACACGTAAAACAAACTAATTTGAGCTTTTCTTTCCACATCAGCTCACAAAGCAGAAGGTTAGGCTAATAAAGGAAGTTGGAGCTTTCTGGGAGAGGGCATGGGCTGCAGACACATGCTCACAATGACTTCTGACTGAAATAGCTTTCTGAGGAATGTCTATGAGGACAGGGAAGGAGGGAGGCAACCTCCTCACGGTGAGCTGAACACATCAGCAGAACTATCTACTGTGACTTACAAAGGGAAATGTCAGGAGCAAATTGTTGCTTAAATCCAGTTTGTGGTAGCTCTTCTGCTAACTACAATCTAATCAACTAAGTAGCACATCAAACACTGCTCTTAATCCAAACCTGGGGAAACCAAAGTGCACTAACAGCTCAAAAACTGTATTTGCCTTCTTGCTAGGAGGGTAGGTCACACCCTAGCAAGTCTCTATCTGGATGACCCACAGTGTACTAATTGTGCAAACCACAGACCAACTTCTGGGGGACACGTAATGATGAGTACTACAGACAGGTGTGGTAATACATGCCTGTAACCATGGCACATGGAAGACAGAGGAGGGAGGATCACTCTAAATTTGAGGCACCTGGATGACAGTGAGTTCCCAGTCATCTTGAGCTACAAAGTAAGACTCTGTCTCAAAAAGTAGGGGGAAGGTGAATATTACAACACTACAGGGCTGCTAAAATCCAGGAACCAAAAAAGCAGTTTCACAAAGATTCGAGATAAGAGAAATCCTTAGCTACTGCTGTTGGGAGTATAAACTAATGTAGCAAATATGGAAATCAATATGGAGATTTCTCAAAAAAAATCTAAAAATAGAATTATCACATGACCCAGATACACAACTTCTGAGTATTTACCCAGAGGACTCTAATACACATATCCAAGAGACACTTGTACTTTAGTGTTTACTGAAACACTATTCACAACAGCCAAATCATGAAAGCGGACCTAGATGTTCATCAACAAAGAAAGTTTTAAAATGCTATATGTGCAAATTGAAATTTTAGCTGTAAAGAAAAATAAAATGTTTAGGAAAATGAATGGACTTGACTCAAACTTAGAAAGGCAAACACCACCTGCGGATGAAGCAATGGCTCAGAGGTTAAGAGCACTTACTGTCTTTGTAGAGGACCCAGATTCAATTCCCAGGAACAACACAGTGGCTCACAGCCATCCATAGCCCCAGGTCCAGGTGACCCAACACATTCTTCTGACCTCCATGGGCACCAGGAACACATACATTCAGGAAGGGAAAACACTCATACACATAAGAAAGCACCACATGTGTTTTCTCATACCTAAATCCTAGCTTCATATAGACAGGAAGGTGTGAGTGTAGGCATAGGTCATAAAGCCAGAAAGGGGACTATGAGACAGTAAGATGTTTTAAGGAAGTGGGGCAAGGGGAATAGAATACCAAGCCATAAAAGGAAAAAGGGGACTAGTGGCAGTGGAAAGCTAAAGCAGGAAAGAACAGAGGGATAAAGCAGAGAGAAAAGTACTCTGCAAAGCAGGAAATTGTTTATGACACATAAATGAAAGAATTCATGACAAATTAGCAAGGATCAGGAGACATGAGTATACATGTCACAGTCACACCAAGACACAGCAGTGCAGACAAGAGGTTCACACATGAACTCGGACACTCAAGCAACTGGTGATCTAACCCCAGTTGTTACGGCAGGGGTTTTGGCTAGTGACTAGACCTTTTTGCTTCTTGTTCAAACAAGAGCAGAACCTGAGCAGTGCCCACTTTCCTGCCATGTTTGCAGGACATGTACTCACCCAACTTCTGGTGACTGGACAAGGACCACAACCATTAGCCTTCCCAGATGCAATAGTACCCTTCAAAATGATTCTACACCTAAGCTATGAACATTAAAATGCCTATAATGACAGAGCCACCCTAAGAAAAATAACAGAGTAGAAACTTTGAATCTTAACTCCAAGTTTAGGAATGAGGCATAGGAGTCCCAGCAAAGGAGAAATAACTCAAGAGTCATCCAGGGCAAAGTGAACAGTAAGCAAGGAAGGTGAGGAGCATCTGGCAGCTTATATGTGCTGATGCTAGTGAGATTTTGGTTCCCAAATGTCCACTACTAACACAATTGGAACCCACATGCTAAGTTCATTCAGTGACATAGCTGCTGTTGCTTTGGTTACAGAGTTCATTTCAAAACATACTTATAGAAAACTCAAAAGTAAACCTCTTTCTTCCAACTGGAGAAGTACCTTCTCCTTCCTCTTTATTCACAAATCATTTCAGTAAAGTACCTACACCATTTGATGATTCCCTTATTGGTGAATTAGCAAAGAACATGCTTCAGAACACTTGTCACCCAGACATGTGAGGGATGGTATCCTAGTGAAGTTCCTGAGTAATTTTCATGTGTGTGTATTAGTTACTTTTCTCTTTGCTCTGATAAAAGCAACTTAAGGAAGAAAGCATTTATTTTAGCTCATAATTTGTGAAAGCAAAGAAGGCCTAGTAGCAAGAATAGCTCTAGCTGTGGCAGCAGGAATGTGAGGTGGCTGGCCACACTGTCTATAGTCAGAAAGATTAATACTGGTTCTTAGCTGGCTTTCTTCCTCTCAGCCCATGGGATGGTGCTAAACATGCTCAGTGTGGGTCTTCTCTCCTCAGTTAAACTCTAGGAACATGCTACCAGACACTACCAAAGGTGTAACTATCAGTGATTTTGAATCCAGTCCAGTTGCAATGAAGACTGATCATGGCAGCATGTTTGTATGTGTGTGTTGTCTTGTCATGTCTTTTGTTTACCTTCCTATAGGATTCTGATCTCCCATTCAATTTAAAAAACATGCAAAAGTTTCTGATGCAACTTTTTGTTTATTTATTTATTTGTTTGTTTGTTTGTTTTTTCAAGACAGGGTTTCTTTCTGTAGCCCTGGCTGTCTGGGAACTTGCTCTGCAGACCAGGCTGGTCTCAAACTCACAGAGATCTGCCTGCCTCTGCCTCCCGAGTGCTGACATTAAAGGCATGCACCACCAATGCCTATCAATGCTGAAACACTTTAACCAGGAACAAGGTGGTCTCTACACCATCCCTTGCACTTTAGATTTTGTACAGTTTTTGTTCTAAGAGCTTTGCTTTTATTATTGGCTTTGTTGATGCAGTTATCTCTTACACAACATCTCACAGCTGGTTCTTTTTGGCATGAAAATGCTATTGGTGTTTGAAGATTAATTTTGTACTCCTGTCTTGGGAAATCCTTTTATCAGCTGAGTTATTTTTATCGTGGTTCCCTAGAGCCATCTGATAAAGCAGCCACCAACTAGGCCAGGGCAGAGGATAGGGCAGGGTTCCAGTGGAAAGGTCTGATGTAGGGTTTTTTAGTAGTCTGCCAACAAAGACACACTGCCTTCCTCTCTTCATCATTTACATCTTTGTTTTCTCTTGACCTTGACTCATCCTGCCTGGCTGGTAGGTACATCAGGAGCTGCCCACTTCTCTACTTTTGAGGGGAAAAGGGTGGTAAAGAGTAAGTAAAAAGAAGAAACAAATTGTCACCCCACAGTTTATCTTACTTTCTATCTCATAATCTCATAATCTTTTTTTTTTTTTTTTTTTTTTTGAGATAGGGTTTTTCTGTGGCTTTGGAGCCTTCCTGGAACTTGCTCTGTAGACCAGGCTGGACTGGAACTCACAGAGATCCACCTGCCTCTGCCTCTGCCTCCTGAGTGCTGGGATTAAAGGTGTGCTCCACCAATGACCAGCCCATAATCCTTCTTTACCTTTCTGCTTCCCAAGTATATTCAAGCACCTATAGTGATAACTGCTTCACAGAAAACAAAACAAAACAGAAAAATCACAAAGCTTCCATCTGAGCTGAGCAGTGATGACACAAGTCTTTAATCCCAGCACTCAGGCAGGTGGATTTCTGAGTTCAAGGACAGCCTGGTCTACGGGAGTTCCAGGACGGCCAGGGCTACATCAATACATAAACTCTATCTTGAAAAAAACAAAATAACTTGCTTCCAACGGATACACGTTAAATTACTAGTGTTTGTGAGTCCTGAGAAAGATATTTAGACTTCTAGATATCTTTATTAGAATTTAAAAGAAAGAAAGAAAACACATTTCCCCTCATCATTACTTCAGCATTCTGATGTTCACAGGCCTATCTTACCATGGCCCCGTGTATCATCTTCATTAACACTTGATCCTTTCAGCTGTGTATACCTCTAGAAGGACTGATGTCTGCCTCACACGGCACAAAGCTTTGTGGTTGTAAAGTAGGCCAAGCTTGTTCAGAGTGGCTGGGAAATTGCTTTTAATGATTTGTTGATTAGTCTCTCAGTCATTCATCATTAGGACAGTAAGAAAGGGCAGCAAGCACACATAGGCCTACAACTACCAGTGCCTTTTGGGTTTGTAAGTAACAAACTATCTGTGCAAATATGGCAGCACTAGGTCTGTGTACTTCCTCCCACCTGCCTCTAGGTCAATAATCCCTGATGGACACTTAGAACTGGAGTCAGTGGTACACTGCACTCACACTCACACACTAGTGTAGGTTGCAGTGTTGGATACAACCTCAACCCACAAGGAACACAGAGAGCTTTGTCAGGGATCATAAAAAGGCTTTAAACTCAGCAGGCAACACAGGCAAGCAGGGAAAGGAACCTATAAACACTGCCCCCATGGAATTTAATAAGCCTATTCCAGGATACAATTGCAATAAAGAGAAAGAAAGGAATTAATACTGCTATGGAAAAGAAAATAGCTTTGAAAGGTTTAAATTCTATTGATAACACCAACGAGCAAGAAACAAACAGTCCTGACCCATGAAATGACATTTAGCAGAAAAATTTCTCCACCAGATTGCTGATAGGCCTCTACAGTCACATCACAGAACAAGACGACAGTATCACTAGCAAAACAGATGGAAAGAGCAAAGAGCTGATTTCAGCCAAAATTCCTAGGCATGAGCATACTGTAAAAAGAAACTCACCCAGTAAGTTCAGATTCAAAAGTTCCCTGACACTTCTGCAGATAGGTGAATCACATTTCCAGTCTAATGTCTGCCTACAATCCCCAATTCATTTTCATAAAGAAACCCAGCTCTTGGTAAGAATTACATACACAGAAATGTATTCAATATCTCACTCCTTCCTTATCTGCAGTTTGATTTTGCATGGTTACAGTTACCTAATGTCAACCACAGAATTACCATATTCAAAAAGTCCAGTTAATTGTGAGCATTTCTGAAAAATACAAAGAAATCTCTCATTGTCTGACTTTACCTGGCCTAAGAAGTGAATCTTCCCCATCTAGTATATATATATTCAGTAGATGCCACCTTTCTGTTAATTGCTCAGTATCCATCTTGGTTATCATATAGACTGTTACAGTGCCACAATTTAAGTGACACCAACTAGCCCAATGTTTTATCACAGCCCACATCACTCACCTCATGTCATTGCATCAAGTAGGCTCTGTCATCTCACACCATCACTATGAGAGAAGGTGCTGTACAATAAGATGTCCTAAGAGACAGCACAATCGCTTTGATGTTACAATATAATTGTTCAATATAATGTTGTTAATTTTGTACTGGGTTTGGTAGTATTCACAGTTTCAGTCACCCATAGAATCTCAGAATACATCCCCAGTGGATGAAGGGGACACAGTCTATACTAGTATGAAAGAAATTTAATAGAAAGCATAAAGATACAATTTTAGAATGCTTTTATCTTAGCAGTGATCAAAATAACTCAATATTTCCTTGGGACTGGCTCTTATGGGTTGCCTCATTTAAATGCAATTAATTAATTGTGATCTGAGAACCTCCATGACTGAGCAGAAGAGATGAAGCCAATCAGGAGCAGCTGAGGAAAACAGAGAAACCAGGTCTTTAACCTCTCTCATCATTCTCAAAAGGCCAAAATGAAACTCAAGTCCTTCTAAGACATAAGCCAAATAGCCAGATATTAAAATGCAAAGAATCAATGATGCATGGAGACTAACAGGAAGGCCACTTAGGAAGGAAAGCCAAAAGTCCAGCAAGCTTCACTCACCTCCAAACTAGCCCTGCTACAAGAAGCTTCCTCCACTCAATCTCCAATGCTGTATTCAGAATGTGAGGACTTCATTTGGGAAAAATAGACTTTCTATTCATGTCACTAAAGCTTAGATTCCCCTGGCAGACAACAGTCATCCCAAAAGACCTGCAGAAGCATGCGGAGACAGCACCTTGTGTGAGGCCCCCTGGCAGGCTAGAGGTAAGCTCAACAGGATAATAGGAAGTGTCTATACCTCTGGTATCTACCCATGAGATGCTAGACAAAGCTCATTTGTTCCCCAAAGTTCCCCTTGCCACCCGGGAATGTCCCTGCTTACAGTCCTTCATGGTGCCCCTGTAATATCTTGTATGATGGTTAGTTTAAATGTCAACACAATCTAGGATGACCTTGGAAGAGTCTCAATGAAGATTAGATCATGCTGGCATGTGGGCATGTCTTCATTATGTTTGGTTATGCTAATTGATGAGGGAAGACACAGCCTAATAGTGGACAACACCATTGCCTGGGTTTGGGTTCTAGGCTGTATAAGAGAGGAGAAAGGAGCTATATAGTAAGTATACAAGCATTCATTCTCTTTCTGCTTTTGACTTTGATGTAACCAACTGCTTTAAGTTCCTGCCATCTTGATTTCCTTGCTGTGATGGACTGTAACCTGGAACTGTGAGCTCTCCTACATTAGTTTCGTCTGTATTTTATCACAGAAACAGAAATGAAACTAGTACACTTTTACTTAGGTTCAAGACATTTTGTATATTGATACAATTTATGTACATTTATTCTTGCCATATTCTATGTATATATACTTTTTCTTGTATTCAAGACATTTTGTATATTGATATATTTGGGGATATTTATCATGCTGCCCTTTATAGTTCTACCTCTTGTCTAGACATTTCTACTCTACCTCTATTTTAGGGATTTACGTGTGTGTGTGTGTGTGTGTGTGTGTGTGTGTGTGTGTGTGTATCATGCTGCCCTTTATAGTTCTACCTCTTGTCTAGACATTTCTACTCTACCTCTATTTTAGGGATACATATATATATATATATATATATATATATATATATATATATATATACATACATATACACACACACACACACACACACACACACACATAGTTATATTGTTTAGGTATTAATCCCTGCTTTACTCAAGGAAGTTTTAATTAGTTTTTTTTTTTTTAGCTAAGTTCCTGAGTATTACAGATTATCTTCACCCATGTTTCCTTTATCTATAAGATTAGTCAGACATAGATGATTAATCTTCAGTCACTTCATAGACATGCAGAACATGGCATTTAAATGTTTTAATATTAGTACTCTGTTGACATGAGACACTATTTCTCCTGACAGCACCGTGCACTTTCCCGAAAATATGTTGGACACTGATGTCCCTCCTTCTGGAGTTCATCCTCGCTTTGGCTAATGGCCTCTTTGGCAAAGAACTGCCCCCACCTTGACCAATGATTTGGATATGCAGTCCTATGTGCTTGCAGGAGACAAATATAGAAGACTACTAAACCTTGCCAAGTCAGGTTAAGACAGCCTTTCTACCTCCCTGCTGTTGTTGAGGACTGTCAAGTACTCTTGGCCTTAGCCAAAACTGGGTGTACCAACGTTGCTGTGAGACCTTGGGTGACTGTCCAGGTATCTTGCTGTTTCTGTCCTCACTGTACCTTTTGGAAGTTGCCCATCTGCACTTCCTGTCTACCCTAGTATCGTTTTTTTCCTTCTCAGGTCTTGATGAGGTTGAAGATTAAACTATCACAACTATTATTCTCTCTTCCTAGTTAGATATATTAGGTACTAGACTTAAGTTTTCCACTCTACCGTAAACTCTGTTTTGCCTTCACCCTAGGACTAGATATGTAGGTCGTTTTGTTCTCGAGCACACTTGTTATTCACTGTTTTGTATATAGTTTTGTATCAAGCCTAAATCTTTTCTTTAGACTAAAAGGGGAATTGTAGTGGGATATTCACTTTGTCTCCTTCTGTGGCACTGACCACGCCCATTGGGGGTGGAGCCAGGGGCGGAAGTGACTTGTGGAACTAAGTCTGAGGAGGAGCCGGGAAGCTCTCTTGCTTTGCAGCACAGGGACAGGAGCACTTCCCCGGATGCATCCTTGGGACCAGGAACCTGCTGGTGTTCATCTGTCTATGTTGTGAGTTATTTCTCCCTGAATAAACATCTATTCGGCCTATTTGTTTCTCCTGATACTTATTAAACATCAATACACTTTGTTCCATACTGCAGTAACAGACCCAGCAACTTTGCTAAAGGTCACTATCAATACTAATAGCAGCAGCTCTGAAATCTCTGAGACTGCTCTTCTTGCGGGTTTTCTTGGTTCTCCCAGGCCCATTTCTCACTATAGATCTCCAAGTTAAGAAGGGCCTATCTCTTCTTATGGCCTGATATCCTGTGTCCTTCCTGGAATTGAAGTCTATCCTAGGATGGGAAGTCAGTTAACTGTACTTGGGCAACCATCTCATCTGATGGTCCTACTCCTGTATAGGATTCCTATAAACCAGTTCCAAAGAGCTAAGGCCCACATGGTCAGGTTTAGTTACAGAAATGATATCCCTTCTCTGGTATCAATTTTCTATATTAGTTACTTTTGTGTTACTGTGACCAAAATATCTGACATAAGCAAGGGAAGAAAGATTTGGTTTAGTTCACAGTTTCAGAAGGTTTCAGGAAGACATGACAAAGCTGCTCAGTTCTTTGTGGTGAAAACAGGAGGTAGAGGCTATTCACATCACAGCAGACAAGGACAGGAGCTAAATATAACTTTCAAAGGCCCACCATCAGTGACCAACTTCTACCATTCAGATCCCATTTCTCAAAGCAGCCAGAATTTCCCAAAATAACACCAGCAGTGAACCACCATAAGTCTGCAGGGGACATTTCATATTCAAACTACTATAATCTCTCAAAGACCTCCATAGATATTCAGAGCTTTCCAAGGCTACTGAAGGCCATCCAAGACCACCCAAGAATACCTATGACTACCCAATGCTATCTAAGGATACCCATGACTGCCTAATACCATGTAAGATACCCAAGGTCACCCAAGGCCATCTAAGGATAACCAAGATTGCCTAAGACCATATATAGATACCTAAGACTTTCCAAAGCTACTCATGATAACCAAGATTCATAATCTACACATCCAAAGGTATCCAAGGCCAATGAAAACACCAAGGCCACTCAGTATCACCAAAGATTATTGAGGGTTACCCAAAGTCACTCAAAGCCAGCAGGCACAAAAAGAAAAGAGAAGGGAAGTTCACATGAAAGATGACAGTACCTGAAAGAACTGTTCTCACTTTTGGAAAAATGTATAAAATTTTACAAGCTAGTACACATCTCACTCCCAGGAGGATCTTGCAAACAAAGCCTCTGGGTCTTCATGAAATGTCATATTTTCTAGTCTATTACATGTATTCATGTATTCCTTGAGCATGTCCTTACCACTACCATTCAATATTCAGGATCTAAAGATACACTGCTTAGAGCAATAGACCTACAAAGAGAAATCAACAACAGAAGTCAGTAAGTAAGATGAGCTTCATTTGAGGCAGAGGTATATAGACACAAGAGGAGCAGCTAAGGAATTCATAGTGTTTCTTAAATATGTTTTATGTCTGAAATATTTCATATTTAGAACCATTTTAAATTGAGCAAGTATCCACAGCTCACATCTAGGTTCTTCTGTCATGAATCTAATATCAGTACACTTCTTACAACTAATAAATCAATATTAATTAATATTAGCTGAACTCCATACTTTAGTCAGATTTCCTCAGACATTACCTCAGGTCTTTCTCTTATCCAAAGACATGGCATTTGTTCTCTTGTCTCTTTCAGGCTCCTCCTGATTGTGAGTTTCTCAGACTAAGGAATCAAATATTTATTTTAGTTTTTTTACCCTCAACTGGAATGTGCCCTATGTTTTCTCAGGGATGGAAGGGTTGTCAGAAGGAAGACCACACAGACCAAGGGCTGTCTTCATGACATCATCCAACTACATACTGTCAGTCCAACCCATCACTGTGGTACTGCCCTGGACCACCACGTAGATGTATATTTTCCAAGGTTCTCTCTGTGCAGATCTTGCGTGTCCCCTTCAACCCTGTGCCTTTAGAAAGAAAGCAGTCCTGCCTCACCATGCCCATGAGCCTCTGTGTTCCACTTCCCTTTTCAGGACCTGATCATAGCAGAGACTGTGGGTTCTGCTAGAAAGGGAACTTTCTTCGTTTATTTATCAATCATTGGTTTATGTTCATGTACAGATGTCTATTTGGGCTATCACCCAATACTACTTTTGTTCCAGCAGTAGTCACTGGCATCTCCTCCAGGTGCTCCCACGTTGCCCTCGTCTTCCCATTGATTTGGAGTTGCTGTATCTGAGTGCTTTCCTCACTTTCTGCAACCAGAGGGTACTGAAGGCTCACCTTGAGCATCTTCTGTCTAGTCCTGGCCCCTACAATTTCTCCAAGAAACTCTTATTCCTTATATATTATTTGCATTTTTATGGAGCATACAGTTGTTCTGCTACCTTAGGTACATTAACTCTTCTGATAATAACCCTCAAATATGCTGAGAAAATGGCTTTTTCACTGGACATGGCTACATAAGCCTATAAGAAGAGCTGGCTGCATGGAGTGGGAAGAAGAAAAAGCTCAAACCATACATAAATATTTCCAGTAATTTTTTTAAAAAAAAATCTTGAATTCTGTATTGATACCAAGTAGATATTAATCAAAATAAGGAAGATAATACTTAAAATTGATTGGCAATTGTTAAAAAGGCCCAAATAATGCACTGTATCATAAGCCCATATCTGGCAAAAACATGTTCACTAATGTACTGATGTACTTGCATCTATTCCCAGTGAGCAGTCAGAAAAAAAAAAAAAAAAAAAAAAAAAAAAAAAGGCCTGCCAGCATACCTGGTACTCAATCTGAATGTCTGTGGTTCTGATACAGAATGCTACCTGGAGAGTCACATGCTGTGCTTAAAGAGAAAATGGAAATATGTACCCGTTTCCAAAAGCAAAAAGCAGGAAACAGGTATTCTCCAAACTCTAACAGGAAATCAGTATCATACCATTTTAAAAACATTAGGAAAGTGTTTTAGTTACATCATGGGGATTCTGTGGAAGTCTGCATCATGTTAAGGCTTTTAATACAAAAGTTTTTCACATGCTGCAAGGGGAAGATTTCAACAATGCACCCTGGACTGCAAAGACTAGGTCCTGAGCATCCTCTGAGCATTCCCTTGAAGATCATGGGGCTATAAAAGAGAGTGCTGGGCAGGGACTATAACTAGGCTGTCACAAGGCCACAGAACAGCAATGGAGACAGTATGTAGACAGGGCAAGACAGCTTATGAAGTCCAGTGGGCAAGGAAGTGGGGTAAGGCTAGGCTTTCTCCCATCACATAGACCTTGCATGTCCTGTCTGGGGCTGCAAGTCTTCACTGGACAAAACCCAGAGTAGACTCCCAGTCCCTTGACTAGAATCTCCAAGCAGCACCTACATACAGCGTGTGTGTAGAGCAGAGTGTGGAGCATGTGACCATGGAGGCTGAGCCTGACTTGGCATTACTGCTGCTGGCCCTACTTATGCTGCTGGAGAAGATGGGCTCTGGGCCTGAGACCAACACACCTACCCCCATCCTGACCCCTAGTGGCCTATGATTAGCTGTGAAATCACTGCCCAGCACTGGGCTCCATACCTGCAGCAGCTTCCTCCTTGCTCTTAGCTCTCTCAAACTACTTCCAGTGCTGGCTCTGAGGCTCATGGTTAACTAGGGCCTAAAGGCTGGACATGTCCAGCTTTGGAATAGCATGCAAGCAGTTAACAATACAAAAACCTACAGAAATGTTCAAAAAAAGAGGACCTCACTAGAGGTGGTGGGGATGTCCTTCTATATATATGTTCCTCTTATTGTTGATGAATAAAACACTGTTTGACCAATAGAGGTGGAAAGATAGGTGGGACTAGGAGATGGGAAGAATTCTGGGAAAAGTATGCAGAGAGGGGGAGGGGGGCACACCATGTAGCCGCCAGCACTGGGAGCTGTGCTCACCTCCTCAACTCTTAAACCTTTTTATCTGTATGAGTAAAAGTTAAATCTGTCATGCAGCATGCTGTGCAGCTTTGGAGATGTGGTCACTGCTATCACCAGCTGCTCATACACACCATTTAATTGTTTGTAGCAGTTAACTAGGGCCTGTAGCCCAACTTCAGGATAGCATGCAAGCAGCTGACAATACAAAAACCTACAGAAATGATCAGAAAAGATGATCACTAGAGGGGTTGGAGTTTCCAGAACCTAGGACCAACATTAAGAGAAGAGGAAAGGCAGCTCACAGCTCAGCTAGAGCACTGTTTAGGAACCTAGATGACTGCAACTCTACCCTGGGAATCAAGACATACCCTTTCCTTTTATCTTTCACTCTTCAAACTTAAGAAGTCACAAAAAGTTGGGTTGCTATTGGAACCTCAGTGCCTTGGCAGAAAAGTATGGGCAGAAAGGCATCCTCCTATGCCACCCTTGTAGAGCCACTGCTGTAGAGTTCTCTCAAGAGCCTAAGAGTTTTGGGGACTTGCCTTGGGGACAAAAATTGACCAACCAACTGGCTAAAGAACAGCTGGATCAGTGCCACACTACATCAGTCAGGAGGTCTATCATGTGTGCTCCAGCACTCAACATGAGCCTGAAGCTACCATTCCAACCTGTTCCCACATGACCTTCAGGTGCTACCTTTGGTATCTATGTAGGCCCAACAGCTTTTACAAGTTAAAGACAAACTTTTAAATGTAGCTTTTAAAACCTTTAACAGGAAAGACTAAAAAAGCAAATCAACTGTTTAGAAAGGAAATACAGGCTAGAGAAACAGCTCAATGGATAAAAGCCCTCAACTGCTCTTACAGAGGACCTGAGTTCAGTTTCCAGTACTAATGTAAGATAGCTCATAACATCCTGCAACTTCAGCTTCAGGCGATCCAATGCCCTCTTTTAGACTCCATGGATACCTGAACTCACAAGCATATACCCCCCCACACTTAATACACTTTTTTATTCTTAAAAAAAAGAAAGACTAGAAGCTTACTTGCACTGTGTTTACAAAAATGTTATATTGTTTTATGCATCATTTATCTTTGCAAATTCACATTTAGACTATTTGTGTGTAAGTCAGTATCTCTAGACAGGGCAAGAGACTACACCTCAGATTATGGAACGTAGCATCAGGTTCACATCCTATAGATACTTGAAGACCTGGGTAATGTGAGCATCACAGCTCAAGGCAGGCAGGTCAGAAGGCATCCTCAGCAATACCAGGTATGATGAAAACACAACAGAAAGAGAGAGAGAGAGAGAGAGAGAGAGAGAGCTTTAGGCACCTTAATTGATCTGCATCTAACAGAAAGGGTACTGTGTTTTTTTAAAGACCCCCCAATGTGCCTAGATTAAAAAATAATAATAATAAAAACAAAAATACTGAGGGCCAGGGAGACAGCTCAGTAGGTAATGTTGCTTGCCACCAAGCCTGACACCTGAGTTCAATTCCCAGGGCCCCCAGAATAACTTATGCCCCCAGAAACATATATAAACATAAAAAAGTCTTAAAGTGACTTTAATAAACTCACACTAAACATAAAAATACAACTAACTATAACTTATTAGATTTTTAAAAAAAGACTGCTGTCCCACTGGAAACCATGTTTTTCAGTTACCAACATGCACTGCTCTGAGGAGCAATGCTGAACCTACGACCAGGAGATTCCTCAATGGGAAGGCAGGAGTAAACATGTCTGTAGGGTCACCACCCACGATCCTGAGGATCCATCACCATCAATTTGTGCTCCACCTCACCCCACCCCACCCCATCAGAGGCTGGTAAAACAGCTACTGAGATATTATCTTCTTGGGGGAAATACGCATCTATAGCAAGGGAACTTGTAGTTAGACTAAAAACCTCAAGTGATAATTCTAAGAAGAGGTAGTGAGGGTCAGTGAGAGAAGCTAGACCAGTACCCAGCCTACACTGGTAAAGCATTCATCCACCCTAGAGAAAAACTTGAACTGAGCTTGGGACAAAACAATGGGAAGGTACTCAAGCACACTGACAGATGGAACATCCACAAATATCATGTTAAGGGCAGCTTCTCACTCCTTAGCATATTCTATTCACCAGACCCTGCTTCAAACACACTGCCCAAAAATTTAATCAACACAGGAATGAGGGATTAACATCTTGCTTTGCACATTAAGAAGCTGAGGCCCAGAAGGTTAACAATTACACAGTAAGTAAGGTAGATTCTACCCAGCAGTCAGGTTCCAGGATCCAGGTGATGACCAATTCCCATTGAGAGCAGAATCCAAGCAGACAGGGGGAGCTGTATAAGGAAGTCACAGGCTGCAATGAACATGGGGAAGATAGTCTGAAGGACTGCTGACAGATGGAAGCCAGGTCCAACACACCTTGGAGCTAAAGTTTTGTATTCCAGAGGTGCAAGTATGTCTCTGAAGACTGTAGGCACAAGGGTAGGACATGACCTCTGACAACTGTAAGCAGGGTACTAATAGCATGGCGGAGCTCAGTCATGAGACTTTTGTGGAAGCAAAAGAGAAATGTGGGTTTAGTCTGCCAGCAATTAAGCGTCAGAGAGTCCTGGAGAAGTGGACATCTTGGTAAGGAGTCTGCAGGGACAGGGGACACACAGATGCAAGGGGCCTGAATGATAAAAGGAAGCAGAGATTCTGGGAACATGCACCATATCTCTAGCAACCAAGTAGGTGTTAGTGGCAAGTGCTGTGAAGAGGAAGGTGGAAAATGAAGCACTTGGAAAAGTGGGTGAGAAGAGCTCCTGGAAGCAGGACCACAAGGAACTAATGTGGAGCCTGAGAAGGGAGGGCACCAGTGACCAGCATGGCCCTGCATCCAATGACAGCACCTCTCAGATACCAAAGAGGAAGTCATAGCACTCCGAGCTGAGGCCAGGCTCAAGTGAAACACATCTTCACATCATATCTCAAGTCCCCAGTAGCACTAACCCTTCTGTCATAGAAAAACCACAGTGGTCTTTCCAAATTACAGCTTTGAATTTATCCTGCTCCAAGAGAGAGAGGTTTCCCTCTTGAAAAAGGCCCAGTCATCTCATACCAGGTCACCAGAGTCGTGGGTATCCATGCCTAACTAGTTCTCAGGCCAGGAAGGTGCAGTCCTCATATGAGTCTGCCCCTTCTCATCTGCACAAGAGCTGGTTTCTCTACTTGCCTATGTTCTCATTATCTGAGAGCAGCACTGTGGCCCCTCCTCTTTTTTTATATTTATTATTTTTCTTATTTTACATATCGATCCACTGAGGATCAGTCTCTCAGCTCTTGCCTAGAGGGCAATGCTGAAAGCACAGGGAATGTTCCCTCAGCTCCAGCTTACAACAGAACATCCTACATAGAGACTAAACTTAAAGAGCAACTGAAAGGAGGGGAAGACTCAAGACTCCAGAGGGCCCCCATCCCTTCTCTCAACTTTTCTGGGTTTTCCTTTGGTGCCATCACTTCTAAAGAGGCTAAAGATTAAAGGAAAGCAACACCAGATGCCTTTCCTCCCTTTTTGGTTCCCAAAATGCTTTTGCTTACCTGATAAAGATAACACCCTTCCCTGCTACCCTCTGGTCTGCTTCCCAATCATGCTATTGAAAGAACAGCCATTACCAGACCCAAGGACCCAAGCTACAGATGAAAAACCACACTTTGATGCAGCTGAGTAGAGATGGTAGAATGGCCTGCTCTCCCAGCCCCAGGATGCTCTCCTGTCAATAATGGGACCCAGGGGTCGAGAAAACAGATTTAGGAGATAGCCAAAATGCATCACTGGGGCATGAGTGGAGGGTAAAAAAGGAAGGAGGCTGACAGCAACAGTCAGGGCCAGACTAGGAGGCAGCAAGGGGTTCATTGCAGGAACAGGAACACCCAAGAGAGAAAGGTAGAGAGGAGTTTGGAACACACAGAAGACTAAGCCAAGAAGTCACTAGGCTGGAACAAGCCAAAAGCAGGGCCTTGTCAAGTCCTACTGAGACATTTTGACTGACACATTCATCAGCTGGCAACCTTGACAAATGCTAGGTCGTTATGGATTAGAGAGCCACTCAGAGTTAGGGGGAGATCAAAATCTGAGCCAAAGGGGTGGACACTGTAAGTAAGCCAAGAGAGCTGCATACCACCAGCATGTGGGAATAGAAGCTTGCCTCAGTGCAGGACAGGAAGCCTCTTCTCTTGGATGACCCTTGTCCCATTCCAAGGTTTTCATTTTCCTCCCTCTTCACAGTGAGGAACATTTGTGAAATTGTTTGAGGTACATCTACATCACGAGATATTTCCACACCAGCAAGAATCATGTTTCACTTGTTCTCTACCGCACTTGTCAGAGGCATGATGGAGGAGTTGGTTGTTAAAGAGGGCTGGAGGAGAGAACCAGGTGAACTCAAAGCCCACCATGGCCTTCACTGTCTAGGGGACCTGGGATCTGGTATGCATAAAAAGACTAGGTGGCAGTGGCTTCCAGGGTTCCAGACTTCACATCACCAAGCCCCCATTCCTCTGGTAAGGAGCCCTGAGACCAGATGTTGCAGCTCCTCCAGGTTAGCAGTGGAAGGGCCTCTTGGCCAAAAGGAAAAGATAGGTAACAATATTACTTGTACGTGTGCAACAATAGATTTCTGAAATTTCTAGCATCTGAATCTTTACCAAAAGAGGACAATCATACTTCCAGAATTACAGAGGCAGGATTGAAACACCACTGCAACAGCAAGGAGCAACGACATGACCAGAGAGAAGACTCAGCACCCACAAATGCCTTCCTTCATCTTGTGCTATCTCCAGGATGAGATGGATGTTTCAGGAAGCCTGCAGGGGGAGCCATAAGCAGACTTGGGTGGCCATACCTGATGACAGTAGAGGAGGTCTGATACCTCACCTGGTCTTCAAGGGTTCTGCTAGCCTTGAGAGTTGACTGGAAACATAGAGGAAAACCCAGAACAACAGGCAAACTGCATAAAACCTTGGTACACACTAGCCAGGGTCTGGCTCCCAGCCGAGGACAAGTGACTAAGTGAAGCCCCAGGCAGCACGGGCAGTGGTGGGGCTGCTTCCTTCCTCAGAGACTGCCTGCTTGGGAGCTGATTTTAGAGCCTTTGGTTTCCTGGTTTTCATTGTTCCAATTATGTCAGCTGTGGGGTGTGATCTGAGACACCAAAACTATTCTGATCCATTGGTAACTAACAGAACACCCCATCAGAAGTGAGATTAAGCTTTCTTTAACTTCAGAACACTAGGGGTAATTGCAATTTGGACACCCTTAGAACCTAGGCTTTATGTTCAAGAAAATAAGTAAAGAGGACCCAGGGAGATGGTTTAGTCAGTAAAGTCCTTATCATGCAAGTAAGAGAACCTGAATTCAATCCCCACCAACCATAAGGGGCTTGAAGTGAGGGTGGGGGAGGTTGTCTGTAATCCCAGTGCAGGTGGATATGGAAACCTGTCTTCAACAAGATTAGCAGAATCGGAAAGTTCCAAACTCAGTGAGACATCCTGTTCAGGAAATAAGGTGGAAAGGCAATGAGATGGCTCAGCAAGTAAAAGAACTTGTCTTGCAGAAAGCCTGAAGTGGATCCCCAGAACTCCAAAAAGTTGTTCTCTGACCTCTACATTGCCTGTCATGGCACATGTGGCCATGTGCTTGCATGTGCTCATGGGCATATGCATGCGCACACACATAGAGAAAGAGACAGAGACAGAGAGACAGAGAAAGAAATAGTAAATAAAATCTTAAAAATAGGTGAAAGTGATTTGAAGAAGACACCCAACAATGACCTCTAGTCTTCATACATTCACACACAAGTGCACACATACATGCACACCACACCACACACACCCACACCCACCCACACACACACACACACACCCAAGAATTTAAAAAGTATAGGATGTACAACTCTTGTTTTACAGGAATGGAGACTTTTAATTAAAATAATTCCTTAAACAATTATTCAAGTAAAGGATTAGCTTCAAGCATGATACTAAAAACTCAGTACTATGTCCCTCATGTCAACTGGGATTTGGGACAGTCCCTAGTTTTAGGCACTGCTTCAATATTTATAGGAAGCTGTGATTTTCCTGTGTCCTGTGCTATTGGTATCAGTCATGACCAGGTGACTTTAGGGGATAAATACAACATGTTCCTCTTTTATAATTTAACAGAATACAGCAATGGAGGAAATTTTACTTTAGACAAGGGCTCCTAAGTTCTGATTTCTAAAGGTAACATTCAGACCAGGTATGGTGGTGTTTACAGGTAATGCCAGCATTTACAAGGCTAAAGCAGAAAGATCAAGGCCAGCAGGGCTACAAAGCAAGACACTATCTCAAGAGAAAGAAGAGAAGAGGAAGGGGGACTAGGAGAAACAAAGGGGGAGAAAAAAAGAAGAGGGAAGAAGGGGAAGGGAGGGAGAGAAGGGGAGAGAGAGAAAGGCAGACAAGATAAAATAACAGTGAACAACTTCCAGATTAAGACTTGCTCTCATAATTGTTACCTTTAAGGACTAAATTTCAAGGTATAACTGTACTTAAAATAGAAACCATGTACACTCCCCAAATATTTTCTTATGTTCCATTTTGAATTCATCAAACCAATCAGATCTGACATCACAGAAAGGAGAAAGGTCAGTCACCACACAAATGAAGGGATGGGAGAACTCTTCACCCAGTAGAGCATCAGAGAAGATGCCATTGTAAGGATCAGGGGAAGAGAATTAAGACTGTATGGGAAATCAGCACAGGCCTGCCACAATCCAGGCCTCCCTCCATTGGTCACAGTAACTACAGGCTTTCCCTATCACACACTCTGTTCCTCTGAAACCTCCTCCAAGAAATCTGAGAAGGAAGCTGATCTCTAGAGTCTTGTGAATTGTTCCAAATAAATGAAGGAGAACTGCTTTCTTATTAAAATAAAATAATGATGTCTAAACTAAAGAGGAATTAATTTACAAAGGATTAAAACAGCAGAAACCCAACCCAGTATGCAGAATGATGAGCAGATGGGCCTCCAGGGTCTCCTGGCTTACATCCAAACGCCCAGCCCATCACCATCCTGGCACCATCTGGGTTCAGCAGTGCCATCTCCTCACAAAGCTCACCACTCAGGGTACCCACCTTCTCACCCACAGCCCATCACTGTACTCACCACAGCCCAACATGCTGAACAAACTCTGAATGGACAGATGACCAGGCTCCCACTCCTCAGAGCCACCAAGCTACCCAAAGACACATTCACCAACGGAACTCAAGTCAGAAGCCCACACCACCTCCTGCCCTCTCTAGGAGTGACCAACATAGACCAGGCCCACCACTGCTCACTCAGTAGTGACAGTTAATGTCATAAAAAGTACTATTTCACCAAATTTCCAATTACTATACTGTTCTAGCCCTTTAAGCATTAACCTTTTCTAATGTAAAATCACAATTCAACTCCTTTGCCTTTTAATCATAATAATTTAGTAAAAACAGAAACAATCATACAAGTAGCTAGGCTGAATGTCAACTGACATCAAAGCAGAGAATTTCAAAACTCAAGCAGTGGAAGAAATCAGGTTGACTTAAAATAATACCAGGGGCAAAATTAAGTGGAAGTCTACATGAGGAGAAAATTGTCAGGGACAGTCTGTAGATGTGGCAGCCAAATGACCAGATGCTTCATGAGGACAAGGCTGGCTGATTTTTGTATGTACTATCATACTTCCAACTACAAAATGTGTCATAGCAAGCACACAGTAGGAATTCAAAAAAATCTGTTCAATGACTGGGTAGACAAATGAATGGAAAAAGCCTAGTTTGTGCTAAGGATGAGAAGCTGCATGAATGTAAGCCCCCATACTTAAGCAGAGCTGTTATCACAGCCCATGCTGTACAGCCAACAAAACTAGTACAACAGAGCAGCTATAGCCCACAGGCTGAGGACATAAAAACTATTTAAAGATAATCATGGCAGGTATTCAAGAGTAAAAACACCATGGTGGCACAGGTCAGCACTAGTCACCTGGGGGATGGCCACATGAAAACACTAAGAGGAAAGCTATCTTCCTATCAATGCCATACTTTTCACAGTTCTGCCAACCAGCTGACAGCACACGGGTAGGCTGAAATAAAATACAGACTAACAAAACTGGCTAATGCTCCAAATCGGGCTTTTTCACCTACCTTGAAAGCTAAGTGTTAAATATTTACACTACTAGGTATACTGTGCGGTCTGTAAACCACATCTCAAAAAAAAAAAAAAAGGAAAATCTCAAGGCTAGAAGTGGGAAAAGTTCCTCTTGAAGAAGGTATTAAATAGAATATGTGAATTTGCAGTGTATTAGGAATGGGTTTTCCTCAGAATGCAGGATGTCAGGAAGGCATCATGAACTTCTCTGTATTTGGAGACTGCAGAGGGAAGCCATGACCATCTCAGCAGGTGCAGTAGATGCAGACAGTAAATTCTATGGCAAAGATGACTCTTAAGAGTCCTCAGCAAACTGAGGAAAGACAGTAACTTGCCACAGATAACATGTACAGAGCAACTACAATACCCCCCCATTTAATGGCAGCATGGGGGACTTGAGTGAGAGGTAAGGGTCAGAGAAGCAGCCTGCTCATTATCACTGCCACTCATGCAGTACAAGCCACAGGGTAGACAATTAATAATGCTACAACTAGACATTAGCTATCATAATACCATAAGTAGACCACGTGCTCACAATATGATCCTTTATGTACACACCATGAGATATAATAGCAAGCTGTGGCTATACTCACAAACAAAATCCACATAGAACAAACCTTGGAGAATAACTGATGAGACTTCTACTGTGATAATGCTTGGTCTGGGGGCATGGGGCAGGCCACTCCAAAATAGAGGCTAACATATTAGGCAAACCTCAAACTACAAAAAAAAATTAATTTCATATGAATCAGCCAAATGTGAAATGCAAAACAACCATTAGAAGAAAATGAGTAATAATAATACAGAGAAATGTTCTTGGATAATACCCCTGAGACATAAAGGAAAAGACCAACACATTTAACTACGAAAAAAAAAAAAATCTTTTTGGATAAGGAAGGAAACCAAAGCCAAAGATCAAGGAAGGAAGGAAGCTAATGTAGGAAATACTCATTCCACATCAGGAAGCAAACAAATACTCAATAGCACCTTTAGCATTTGGGTCAGCTGAGGGCTTGCTTTTTCCCGAGGTTGGAGAGAAGCATCCTGCCCCTGAGAACCAGTGCCCACTTGTATGTGGGGTAGGGGTTGGAGGACATTTGCAAAGTGCTGCACTCTGCAGCTACAGAGGCAACCAGGATTTCCAGGAGGATGAAGATGTCTTATTAAAAGTAACCCGAGCCCCTCTCAGCAGCAGAGGAACACAAACTGTGTAGACAAGGAGGCAGAGGCTGGCTTACGCTTGGCACTTTAGATATGCATTGCTCCGGGTGTGCTCTCCCTATAGATTTCTTCTCAACTCTTTATTTGAAATTTTAAATTAACACAAAGATTGAAAAGGACATGTAACAGGTTTCCATACACTCTTCACTTAGCCTCTCCTGAAAGCCTGAGCATAGGTAGTCAAGCTGAGAGCACTGGGAAAGACTGGGGAAGAAACTGTCAGACTGGGAAATGAACTCTGGTACCATTAGCTACATCACAGACTTGACTGACAGGTGGCAGCTTCCCACTGATCCTGTCTCTCTTGGACCCTACCCAGCACCCCACCTTGTATCTCACTGCTGCGGCTTCTCTACACCCTCTAAGCAAAGCCATCCTTTCTCTTCTCTTCAACTGGATACTCTGTAAGTGCCCAGGCGCAGGCGGAGCACTGACAGGTGCTCTGATGAAACAGTTGGAGCTCTTTCCTGATTAGATAATGAGCCTGGTTGTGCAGGGACACTAGAGGACTTCATGAGGTAGGCAAGCTCATTGCAGGCCAGGTTACCCCTAGTGAGACACTATCTGTTACCTTTCTCCACTCTAAAGTTACTATTTTTCCCTTTTTAATAAGTAAACAACTTGGGGTAACAATGGTCTGTTTCAAAGAAATATCCCTTTTCTCCTCAACTTTCCCCCACTAATCTTAGCACCTACTGCTGGAACCCCTGCCCTGGGATCCCAGCACTGTGACCACAGTGTTTGCCTACTGTGGCTAGACTTGTTCCTTGTTCCTTGTGTGCTGCCTGGCCTTCTTCCATGAGGAAGAGCTGTCCATTTTCCTATGTTTATATGTTTATCTGGTCAGCTGTCTGTATTAGTGGAGAGTGACCTGTACTTTATTGTATGAATTAATTAATCATGGCTCCCTTTCTTCATTCTCAAGGAGCTCCTTCAGGTTGGCCTCTGAGCCTTCCCTCTCTTCCCGGTACCAACAGCCATCCCAGAGACATCTTTTGTGAGCAGTATGTGACTGCATTCACTGACACTAAGAGACATTACTTCTGGGCCTTCCCAGAGGACCTGTGCGAAATAGCATGCATCCACATTGCCCTTTACTATTAAAGACCGCCCAACTCCAATGCAACACTCCATCCCAGCCCTTATCTGAAACCTCCTGGAGCAAGGGGAATCCTGGCTTATGTTATCCACTATGATCTACCCATATTCAAAATCACATACATACAGTACAGCCTCACACATTTAGCTCTTGACCCTTGACCCTTGAGAAACTAATTTCATTTAGTTCTTCAGGCTTTACCCTGTTTTCTCTCACTTGCATCCCATACAGGGTCACCATGTATCCTAATTATTTACTTCATTGGTACATGAAGTATCTATATCGCCAAGGGTCAGGCTGTATCAGTATACTGTATACTTACATATACAGTATAAGGTATACTATAACAGTGCAGTAACTTCATCCCGTCTTTTCTATCACTTCTGCATCCTGCTGTGACCACACTCCTCCATTCCCACTTCTTGTACAATCATCTAGCCAGCATGTGTTCCAACATGACAGAAGCTCACCAAACATTTGTACTCAGTACATCCTGGAAATTGCTACAAGACAGTCTGCAGAGATGGTCCTACTCTTCAAGCCTCTCATGCATATATATGAGTATCTAGGTCATGCTACACATATTTTCATATTATTGGGAATGTATCTTGAGGGAGACTTCCTAGATGTGAAGCTAAGTCAAAGGTACGTACCTATGTGCTTTTGTAGGCTGAATATGGGTTTTATTTAGGGGGTGCCATGGCTCAAAGGTACAGGTAATTTTCTCTGCTGATGAGTAACACACACACACACACACAGAGAGAGAGAGAGAGAGAGAGAGAGAGAGAGAGAGAGAGAGAGAGAGAGAGAGAGAGAGAGAGAGCGCTTTCTGCTCAACATTATGGTCAAGATAATAATTCATCCAGGAAACAACCAAGGAACACAGAGTAGTGAACTCAGTAGAAGGCAATGGTTGTGAACTTAGTCTTTAATGGCTGAGCCATCTCTCCAGCCCAGTAGAAGGTAATAGAAAACCAATCTATCTGACAGAAACAGGAAAACACATCCACACAAAGACACTTTACTAATGTGTGAAGTAGCATCATTTGTTGTAGTTACAAAGTGGAAACAGCCTAAAGCTCATCTCTGAAAAAAAGAATAACCAGGATGTGTTACATCCACATAACAAAAGAGCAGACTACTGCAAGCTTGCAGTGTAGGTGAGCCTTAGATGCATGTAAGTGAAGAACTACATTCTGCATAGAAGTCTACCTAGGACCTGATTTCACTCAAATGAAGGGCTGGCAAAAGGAAATTTAGAGACAGCATGCAGATGGCCTATGTCAGGGGCTGTGTCTTAGTTAAAGTTTCTATTGCTGTGATGAAACACCATAACCAAAAAGCAAATTGGGGAGGAAAGGGTTTATTCACCTTACATTTCCACATCACTGTTTGTCACAAAAAAAAAAAAAAAAAAACAGAACAGGAACCTGAAGGCAGGAGCTGATTCAGAGGAGTGTGCTGCTTACTGGCTTGCTCAGCCCACTTTCTTATAGAACCCAGGACCACCAGCCCAAAGATAGCATCATCAACAATGGGCTGGGCCCTTCTCCATTGATCACTAATTGAGAAAACCCCTTATAGCTGAATCTTATGGAGGCATTTCCTCAACTGATGCTCCTTCATCTCTGCTGACTCTAGCTTGCATCAAGTTGACACAAAACCAGCCAGTACAGGCTACAATGAAAAGAACTGAAAGCAGACATGGGACACTTGGGGCACATGGGAAAGCTCCAAAACTGGACTATGGTGATATTGCCACACCCAGATCTGCAAGAA
Organism: Phodopus roborovskii; assembly: GCF_943737965.1. Taxonomy (NCBI): domain Eukaryota; kingdom Metazoa; phylum Chordata; class Mammalia; order Rodentia; family Cricetidae; genus Phodopus; species Phodopus roborovskii. The sequence goes on from NW_026126434.1 coordinate 23,207,374, forward strand.
AATCCTTGAACTAAAATAAGCAATTTTATTTTCTTCCTCATCTTCCCAGAGCACTCTGAAAATGAATCTTCAGACATAACTGGATCCTATTTGTATTACATATTGCTTCCTTCCACAGTGAATAAGATCAAGAAAATTCCTGGATCAATTCTTGGATAGACTGTGACAAGGTGCAGGGCTAACCTTATGTCTGCACAGTGCTGCCCTGTCCTTCCTTCACAATGGCAGACATAGTCCAGGGAATCCCAGTGCTCACAATGCTGCTGAGAAAAAGGGAACCTCCCTTTGCTCCAGCCAGGGTCTTCAGGAGTAAACAATCCTAAACCCAGTAAGAGTGTGCCCTTCGTGCCCATCCAATGTGTATCAGCAGCTGATCAACACAGGGGCAAGCAGATGGGAACTACATGCTAGGTATGACAAGAGGCACACATCTGGCAGTGCCCTGCAGCTTACACAGCACCAGCTTTTCCTGTGGAAATATAATCATTGTCCTTATACAGTTTCACTAGAGGGATAAAATTAAAGAACAGAAAGTTTTTCTGTGAAATGATCAAATATGTCACTCAGTCATCTGCATGTGGGCGAGAGTCATCTATTATGAGGTTCCAAGAAATACACGGGAAAAATCCCGAGAGTAGCTTTATGACATAAGTGCTAAAGGACAACTGGTTAGCAGAATCCAGACAGAGGTTTTCCTCGGAGCACTTCCAAAAGACAACTGAGATGTTATGCAAGCCAATTTTTTTTTTTTCAGAGTTTCAGCGATGGCGAAATCTGGGCTGAACTCCGTGATCCCAAGTTATAGCTCTGAAACCCTTTTGATTCGTTTCTCTGAATTCCACGTCTTACGGAACAAAGATGCTGCAGCTTCATTCCCAATCCTGCTTCTAACGGAAGCAGTCACTTACCATTCACTGATTATGCCACTACTTTCTTGGAATTGGGAATTTAAGCAACAACAAAAAATTATTGCATGAGGCTTTGTAAAAGTTTAGATAGCATTTTAATGAAAATAAATTTTCAATGTATTATGAAAGGAAAAATAATTCCCTGGGGTATTCCACAAAAGAACACTATGTTACACGGGAAAATACAAAATACAAAATTCGGTTCCAGAATAACAATTTGTATTGTTATTTTGGGTGGATATTATTTTGGATGGATATTATTTTGGGTGGATATTTCCCCAAAAAGAAACCAATCTGTATTCAGACTAAGAAACACACATTTGATGTAAGTAATTTTCCTCCTATCTAGAACAGTATGGATATGGACATGAACAATCAGGTCATTGCACCTTGAACGGTGGCCCAAGTACATGAATCTCTTGGGGCCTTTACCTTCAAACAGATGGGTCTCAGGCCATTTGTACTCAGTCCTAGAACATGTATAAATTGTGTGAGGTGTGTGTGTTGGGAGGTGGGGTCTTGTCAGGGGCCACCCAGGCAATGAGTGCACTCTCTCTGAAGCAGCACACAGAATCCCATCGGCTCTCATGCAGCCAGGATACATATAGGTGATAGACTCTGCCAATCCAACAGCCTAACAGGATTCTACCTTAAGAGAGAAAAGTCTGAGGAAGCAGGTGCCTGCTACACAGAAAGAGACACAAGGCTTTAAGAGGTGTCTCTAACAACCTCAAATAAATCCCTTTTCTCAACAGAAACAACTCATCCAAAGTAGGCTAGCCATCATGAGGTTAGTGTGCTTGGGTTGTACTTTTTAACAACGAACAAGGTTTTATGTGCACTGCCTATAAGCAAAGGCACAGGAAACCTGTTGACTTTCAGACTTGTTTTCTAGCCCACATGGTAGATGTGTTAACAACTTTATAATGTTAGAAGGGACTATTAATTTTTTTTCCCTTCTGTTTTCTTAGAGACAGAGTTTCTCTGTGTTAACAGTCCTGGCTGTCCTGGAACTCCCTTTACAGACCAGGCTGGCCTGGAATTCCCTGAGATTCACCTGCCTCTGCCTCCTGAGTGCTGGGATTAAAGGTGTATGCCACCACCGACTGGCTTTTTTGGGGGGGGGAGATTAAATCTTAATTGATTATCTTTATCAGTCATGATGAACTTCAAATTCACAGAACTGTTAAGTTCAAGATGGCAGACAACTTAGTTCCTTTGTTCCAAAAGAAGTGCAAAAGGGTTTACCAACTCTGGCTCTCTGAAGTCTTGTATTTCCTACAAAACCAGAGTGCCTTATTTTACCTCCTTCATTCTTGTCCCAAATCTGTTCAGCTCTTCAGACCCCTCTTCCAATACTGTACCCTCTCAACAATCACTGACCCAAGGGGACACGTGTGTGTGCCAAGTGCTAGCTAGCCCTGCATGGACCTTAGCAGCCAGGACATGAGGGGCATGGTATGTGCTATTAACTAAGTATGCACAAGAATTCTACAATAGATATTTGCTGGACAACCACTGAACCTTAGAAGCAACCAGTTTAGTATCTTCATTTCACATTCAAGGAAGCTGAGAAGATTCAGAACCAGGCTGGGATTATTCCCCACAAGTCCCTAAATTCTGGAGCATTCTCTCAACCAAGCAGACGATAAGCTACACTTTCTCCAATTTTTAATTTCTGTAAGCCTCCACAGTATCACATAGATTTTTCATTCTGTCTGGCTGCGGTTTTTTGTTTTTGTTTTTCTGAAGCCTCCCAGCGCATCCGACTTTCAAATGCTGTTATCACTTAAGGGAATGCATTTCAACCGCATGCCACCCATGAGTTTAAGATGATGTTGTTGAGGCACAACTTTTTTTTTTTTCAGGATGTAAGCACCCTGTTTTCAACAGATTAATTTACTATATTGTACTTTGTGATTTTATAACAATTTTGAATATTTTGTAAATGTTTCTATTCTACAATGAAAAGCAAGGAAGTCTGGAGATAACACAGACATATGGGCATAAATACATGACTGATTCAGCAAGTACAGTAGGGTGTGGGGGGCAGTGTGCAAGGCAGAAAAAGCATACATTTGCAGAGGCAGACAATTTCCACAATTCAGGCTCTATCACTTACCACCTACAGAAAGAATAAGAAAAAGTCACTCCCCCATTCAGCAAGTATTTAAAAGTACCTGCCATCTGCCAGTCATTGTTCTGGGCCTCGGAACATATAGAGCACCAGTCCTGCCTTCCGGGAGCTTCCGTTCCTGCCAGGTAGTTGTATGTGGGTGAAAGGAAGGAGTAAGGGGTATAGGTAGATGATAAAGATAACCAAAGGTGTGACACAGCATATACATATGAATGTTTGTACAAAAATATGTAAAAGCTGGCTAGAGACCAAGGGCAGATTGGGGTAGGAGACAGAAGGAACTGCTGGGAACACCTGAGATGGAACAGGTGCAGGATTTCAAGCAGGAGAGTGATGTGATGTGTCTTGTATTAAGAGTTCATACTTGGCTGCTAGTCAAGAACAAACTGAAAGGACACATAGTGGGAAAATGGAGATTAGGCAGGCAGCAAGTTCTCAACAATGAAAGGGGGCGGTGGTCATAACAGTGTCCTCCCAAGATCAGTGTGAGGCTCAAACAAGATTAACCATGCATGGCACACAGTAAGAGCCTAGTAACTTAACTAAATAATATCCAACTCTCCCAAGAAGTCACTGAGCCTCTTTACATTAGTTTCATGATTGATCTGAAAAATATCAGCCATGGAATCTCCTACAAGGGACTGCTGTAAGGAGTAACTGGCACAAGTGCAATGATCTGACTTCCTTGAGCATACCTGTTCTACCAATTTAAAAGTTAAGAGTTTGTGACTTATAGACAACATGTGATATATTTCAAAGACCATGTAAGTACAAATAAATTCTACACATCATTTACTAGTGGGTAATCTGTTGCAAAATGCCTGTCATTGAAGATTCTTCTGAACCTTAGTATCACCACTCAAGAGTTTCAAGAGCTTCCCTAACAGTTCCCTGGCCTACTGTGTCTGACAGCAAATAAGACCCATTTCAGAATAAAAGACAAAATGCTACACAAAGAAGCCTTAGCAAGAGGCCTAGAGGGTAAAAGCACTTGCTACACAACCTTGATGAGTTCAATCCAAAGAATCCATGGTGAAATGAGAAAACTAATTCCCAAAGTCATCCTCATCTCTAATGATGTGTATGGCATTCAGAGGCACATGTGCATGTGCATACACCCATATACCAATCATAAAAAATAAATAAAATAAAATAAATTTAATATAGAGAGGAAATTAGTCTCTCCTGAGAAGCCATTGATAGTTAATGTTTAAGGGTGGGGCCCTAGTAGGTCAACCACACTCTAGTGAATGCCCCCATACCTACCAACATATGATCAGCACAATCTGAACTCAGTAGATTATTTAAAGGGGGTAGGCAAGAAGTTGGAAGAGTTGGGGATAGGGAGGTGGAAGGTATCCGGGAGAAGCCAGAAGGAAGAGTTGGGGTGAATATGAACAAAACACATATGAGACATAGTGGTTGTGCTGGCTAACTTTATGTTAACTTGACACAAACTAGAGTCATTGTGGATGGTGCCATCCCTGGGATGGTGGTCCTGGGGTCTATAAGAAAGCAAGCTGAGCAAGCCATGGGGAGCACCCCTCAGTGGCCCCTACATCAACTCCTGCCTCCAGATTCCTGCCCTATTTGAGTTCCTGCCCTGACTTCCTTCAGTGATGAACAGAGATATGGAAGTATAAGCCAAATAAACCCTTTCCTCCCTAGGTTACTTTTGGTTATGGTGTTTTATCATAGTTAGTAACCCTAACTAGCATGTGGTGCATTCCTTTAATCCCAGCACTCAGGAGGCTGAGGCAGGTGTACCTCTGTGAGTTCAAGGCCACCTGAACTACATAGTGAGACCCTGTCTCAAAAAGCAAATAAACAGCAAAATATATGAAACCTAAAAAAAAGTCAATAAAAATATTTTTAAAGGGTAGAGGACAAAGAAGGCTGACCAGACAGACCCAGCTAGGCTCCCATACAGGCTATCAGAGTGACCTACACCATGAGCAGGCATCAGGGAAAGGAGATAGTGACTACAAGGTATGGCTGGAGCTTCTGGACACCTCAGCATGTGGCATCTCATGGGAAGCTGAACAAGAACTCACCCACATGCTACAAAGTGCCATAGGGTCAAAGCTTCTACATGCATACCCTTCCAGAATACACCTGGGATTTCTTCATAGGTTATGTGTTTATGTACTTCAAAACTACCTGTTATAATAAAATGTAAATATGAATAAACTGGTTCCTTTCTGGAAGCCACTCTGAGGAGAGGTTGTGAGAACCCTGATTTGTCAGTCAGAAGTTCCAGAGCTCCAGACAAAAACTGTGCCCGACGTGGAGGTCATGTTAAAGACGGAGCCCTGAGCCTAGGGATCTATCATGCTCCAGGCAGACAGTATCCAATTGGACAGGATCAGAGGACACTGCTGATGTCTGGTGCAGAGCTGATTGCTTGCATAGTAAAATTTCGCCACCCTATGAGGATGATGTCACGAGAGGACAGTAGGAAAAACTGAGTCTGAGTTGGTGCTTTCTGCTTCATCTCTCTGCTTCCTGAGCCCAATCCGGTACCCACCACCAAAAAAAAAAAAAAAAAAAAAAAAAAAAAGGCCCCTGTTCTCTGTCTTTCCCCACCTCTACAACTTTGACCCTGCATTATATGAAAGCTTTAACTCCACTTTAAAACCTGCACTGCCTACACCACCTGTCCCTACATGTCCTTGCAGCCCCACCTCCAAATCTCTAGACAATGATATGGTCCCTTCCACTGAGAGATAACAATATGTGACTAGAAAATATAGCTCTCTCCACAGCTCTACCAAGCAGGTGTTCCCCAACTGTCTTTTCACCACACCTTCACAGGAAAGGTCCTCTTGCCCTCCACTGATATGCAGCCCCACAGCCCTCCTCCCTCTGGGGTTGGGGGACATTCCAAATGCAAGATGGCATTTATTTTATAGCTTTCAGATGCCAGGTTCTCTCGTCAGAGCTACAGCTGGTAGATGAAGATGTTAGCTCTCCTTCCACTGAGGACACTTTAAAGATAAGGGAACTTTTTAATAATAATAATAATAATAATAAAGTTCCATTTCATATAAACCTTCCCATAAAAAAGACCACAGGGCAAGTTTGCTTGTCAGAACAGTGTTCTAGGTCCTATATCATTCTTCCTAATCCAGGCTAGCACGTCTTCCAAATACTTTTGAATGAACTGAAGGTTCCAGATGCCATAGCTGCCTCTGTGCTATGGCTAAACAGTCCTTTCTCCTTCAGCCCCTGGAACTTTGTCAAGGACATGCTTCCTGCAATGTTCATTGCAATAAGGTCAAAAGAACATGCTACCATCACTATCTGAAACACGATACACCCAAGCCTAGACCACTGTCCCCATTTTGAGTTCCATCAGTGTGCTCTCCTTTAAACAAAACTTCCTTAGAGTCATCCACATTTAATGTCCCAAATGTCCTTTTCCCCATGCTACAAAACTCCACCAAAGTCACGGATGTCCTGCCTCTCATCAAATCCAAGGGAATATTTTCCAGACTCCCTAAGACTGAAAAGTATCTGACCACTGGATTCCTGGCCACTGAACCTTCCTGCTTGCCTTCTTCTTCAGTAGCACAGTCCACTTTCCTCTCCCAGCACCCACCTCTGCTCTTCTGCATGCACACTCACTGACCAGCCTACCATAGGAAACAGCAGCCATACTCAAAAAGACACCTAAATTTGCATATCTGGCCCAACCTTTTCCTGAGCCTGTCCTTGAATTCCCATGTCTGTCCAAATCTCATTCAGATGACTAATCATAAAAACAATAAGCTAAGCAAACTCTCTCTTAAAAACTGCTAGTCAGGTACTATTCTAGGCCTTCTTCATTACCTCAGCATATTGACTCAACAACCACTTGAGATTCTTGTTTTCTTTCCTTCTTTCTTGTTTTGTTTTTTGTTTTTCATTGTTGTTGAGACAGGACCTCACTATGTAGTTCTGTCTGGCCCCAAACTACCTCCTTCATACTGGGATAAAAGGTATGTACCACCACACCTGGTCAAGACACAAACTCTATTCTCCCTGAATTAAGGCTAAAAAACTGAAGCACAGAAAAATGAAATAGCTAAGCAGTGGCACACTGACCTCTGGGCTAGTGTGTGGTTTAACTGCTGAGCAAGGTCTCAGCCTTCATTTTCCAAATCTCAAGTCCTAATCTCTACCCTAAAAATACAACCTTCCCAGGCTTCTTACTCCACCAACAGGGCACTACCCCAAGCTAAAAGTCAGAAGACTCAATTCTAAACAATGTATTGTGATTATATTATTTCAGTATCCTTTCTTTATGAAAGCACAAAAACACTGTAACAGTCTCTGCTCAAAGTCAGTCCTTTCAATGAGTATAAATGAATGCTAAGTGGTAAGAAAGTGTTGCCATGCTCTAATTGGCACATCTTCCTCTGGCAGGAATATTAAAAAAAAAAAAAAAATATGGTGCACCTCACAGACAAAGCATCTTACACAGTGATGAATCTACCTCTCCTCTTTGCTGGGGCCCCAACCTGGTGATCAGGCTTCTACCTAGGACGCCCTCACTGGTCTCCACTGTCACTCCTGCCTGCAGCAATGGGGTGAATGGGATGCAGCATGCTATAGAGGATCTGTCTGTGCACTGACCGTGTGACCTTGAACAAGCACCTCGCAGTTCCCTTCTTTGGCAACCCTGTCTACAACACAGAAATAACAGTAAGAGGTTGGAAAGACAGTTCGGCAGGCCTTTTGGGCTGTCAGTTGCTTGAGCCTACAGATATGAAATATGTGAAACAGCCTGGCACATGACAAGCTCCTAAAAATCCACAAGCCAGAATGATTCTTTTGAAAGATAAACCAGATCATGTCCTTCCCTATCATGTTCAAAACTCTCTAAAAGGGAAAGGGGGAGGGGGAAAGAGCAGGCAGGCCAGCCCTCCTAAGACCTCCCGTCACTCTGGAATTAAAATTTAAATCCCTAACCACAGCCTCTATACTCCAGCAAGAAGTAGCCCTCCCCACCTCTCCAGCCTCATTTCTTGCCACTCTCCCTCCCTTTCTGACCACAATGGCTCCCTGATGTTAACAACACATGTCAAGGCCTTTACCCTAGAGTTCCCTCTGCCTGGAAAGCTACATCAGGCTGCAGCCAAACACATCCCCACACTCCTTGGACACCTATTCTGTCTCCTTCTACCTACCCCTTCTCCCATTGCCCTTCAGGGTGCACAGACACCATTCCACTGTTCCCACAATGAGAACACTAGGTGAGCAGAACTAGCTTCATCAGGTTCACTAGGACAATAACCTGGAGCACAGGTATCACCAATGATCCAGTTTGAAAATCACTGATCGAGTCAATAGCTTCCATTCCATTCTTCAACATTTACCAGGCACCTTTAAGCTACTTTTATTACCTTCCTGCTTCATCTGAACTCAACTCATCATGCCTGAAAACAAAGTCATTGGCATACATACTCCTATAGCACCACACACACACACACACACACACACACACACACACACACACACACACACACACACGGAACAACAACAGGCAATATAATCAAATTGTTTGAAAGAAAGCAACAACAACTTGATATTAATGATCCTAACTGCAGTGGAAGGCAAGGTATTGCTGGCCTGGTTAGGGCACCTTCTTCATCCATTCCTTGAGAAAGATAGTCACTAAGGGATAAGGAAGAAATCTTAATTAATCTAATGTAGTGGTTCTCAACCTGTGGGTCATGACCCCTTTGTGGGTCGACCCTTTCATAAGGGACACATAGTGGATATCCTGCATATAATATATTTACACTACGACATAACAGTAACAAAATTAAAGTTATGAAGTAGCAACAAAAATAATTTTATGGTTTGGGGGTTCACAGCATTAGGAGGGTTGAAAACCACTGATTTAGTGGATAATTTTTTTGTTTGTTTGTTTGTTTTTTCAAGACAGGGTTTCTCTATGTAGCTTTGTAGACCAAAATGGCCTCGAACTCACAGAGATCTGCCTGCCTCTGCCTCCTTAGTGCTGGGATTAAAGGCATTCACCACCACTACGCAGCTTAGTGGATAATTTTAAAGAGAAATTGTTGCTTGTATTTATCCCATTCCATATACTATGAACATATTAAATGAATGGTTTTAAGCCTAACCATTTCCTTCACAAACTTTGGACTTTGAAAATCCTTATGTTAGAAAGTGACACAGAAAACTATTGAGTTTTCCAGTAGAACTGAACCTCTCCAAGCTTTCATACTAACTTTGATGATTTCCCTAATGTTTGTATAACTTCACTGACTACAATCTCTAAAAGTTGCTTCTAGTTAATCTCCTAGTTACTTAATATTCTCTGGTCCTATGTGTTTACATGGCTAGTCACAGCAATCAAGGCAATAAAATCCAATTCTTAAATACAACAAGGAATTTGGGATTAAAATATTATGAGCAGGTCTTCCTTGTGCCCATGTATAAATAAGAACTCTGCTGTTACACTGTTAATGGAAACTTTAACACACTATTATTTTAAAAGCTGACACAGGTCCATAATTCCAGATACTAGGGAGCCTCAGACAGGACTGAAAATTCGGGGCCTATCTGAGCAAAATAGAGAATGAGTTCATGACCAGCCTGGGCAACTTAGTGAGACTATTTCTCAAGGCTGAGATATACCTGAGTGGTAAAAGCACTTGCTTAGCACGGGTCAGGCTCTTGGTTCACTCACTCTGCAGTACCAAAAAAAAAAACTATATTAAAAAATTATATATACACATAATTTTATATATACATATATGTTATATAACTGAGCAGTGGGTTATAGAGCAGAATGAGGTTGAGCCTATTTTGTGTGCCTTTCAGATGTATTATGTACACATGAAATGTTTGCTTTCCTGAATGTATTATATGCATACTTAAGTGTTTTCAACCTAAAAGCTAAAGTTTTATACTTTTGCAAATATTATAATTTTATCTCAAAATGTCAGTGCTATTAAAGTGGTTAATAAGGCAAACATTAATGGGTTTTTGTATATCTAGCACATGGCCAGTTGGAAAGTGGGTTTAAATGTTTTCTTTTAATTTCCAAAAATTCTAAAACAGTCTAAATGCTTTATGGAGTACAAACTCACAAAGAAATGGGTTTGCCTATGAGCCAAGATGTGTTTTCAGGATGATGCTATTTCTTGCCTTGGCCTACCAGCAATAACTGAATGAACACATCATGGAAGATATACGTCATTAATTTCTCTCTTCACCATTGTCCTTGCAGGAAGGTCTCCTTAGATCCTTCCAACCAAAGCTTCAGAGCTAATGCAGAAGCAACTGAATGTGCCCAGTTTCTGAAACCCCTTGACATCTAACAGGCATGGAGAATACATTCCTTTCAAAGCCTGTGAATTGCACCTCTCCACCGCTATGGGATCACAGCACCCAGCCCAGTGTGCCTCATCCAATATTTATCGGACCCCTGTTGTGGGGTGCTCATGCTGTGGATCTGCCCCTTTAGGAACCTGTACCAAGGGACCATTAATTCCATCATTCCAAAAGGAGCTGTACCAACCAACCTTCTGCCTCCTTTTTCTTCTCTCTTTCTCTCCAGGGAACCCTCCCAAGCAAAAAAAGGGTAAAGAAGTTTCATCCCCAAGAAAGGAAGTAACAGCTGGCTTTTACAAACAGCTTAGAAACTGCTCTTGACACAAAAACAGTTTTGGAAAATGCAGCTTTCTTTCAAAGGTACAAAGAGGGTTAATACATTATTTCTAACCTCAGTAAAAAACTACTGTTACAGTAAAAAAGCAAGTTGCTATCAGGCCACTTTTCATTATACCTCCAGAATAGAATGCAATAATAATTTTCAAAAGAAAAGAAAAGATGTGACAACCCATCAGAAGTAACAGTCTAAACCTACTAACTGAAAACATTAACGTCCAACCAGACACAATGGTGCAGATATTTCCCTCATAAATCCGGAACGAAATGCATTCCTGGTCTCCGACAGGCAACGCCAGTGCCACTACAGTCTAGCGTCCACATCCCCATGGGACACCTTCTCTCGCACACGGTCACCACACAGTGATTTTCCGACCGCCTAAGCAAGCGCGTCAAAATTCACCTCCAGCCCCTAACGTCCCAGATGGCTCTCACAGCAGCAGACGCCGCCGGGCAATCGGGGCACTCAGAACTTCGTCATCCAGGCGCACGGCGCTCCTTGTGGACTCTGAGCCCTCGGGAAGGACACGGACCACCAAAAAGCAGCCACCCTTACCCGGGTCACGGTGTCTACTCCCTAGAAGCGCAGTGTCTCCTCTGCAGGACACAAGGTGCTCTCACGGGACACAGTCTCCCCTATGTGGGGCATAGGGTTAGGGTCTCCCTCCTCTGAGCACAAAGTACCATCTGCAGGTTACAGGGTTCCCTCCCTGTGACGCATTCTCACCTCTGCGGGGCACTCAGTCCCCCTCCTCTGGGCGCAGTCTCCCCTCTGCCAAGCACATGATCCCTTCTGCAGGGCACAAAGTCCCCATCCCCTGGTCCACCTTCCTCTCCTCGGAGCACAGGGTTCCCACCCCCCCGGGCTCAGCTCCCTTTCCTTCAGCTCAGGTCCCCTCTCTCAGAACACGAGATCCACTCTCTGAACGCAGCCTCCCCTCTGCCAAGCATATGGTCCCTTCTGCAGGGCATAGGGTCCCCATCCCCGGACGCAGGTTCAGAGTGACACAAGGTGTCTCCTCCCCGGGAGCAGCCTCCCTTCTGCTAGAACAGGTTCTCTCTCTAAGATAGAGATACAAGATCCCCATCCCCGGGCTCAGCTTTCCCCTTGCAGGACACAGGGTCCTCCTTTCGGGGCGCAGCCTCCCCTCTGCTGGGCAAAGGTCCCCTCCCCGGAGCACAGGTCCCCTCGGCCTGGCACACGGTTCACCTCCACGGGCGCAGCCTCCTCTCTGATGGACACAGGTCCCCTCCCGGAGTGCAGGGTCCCCTCCGCGGGCACAGCCTCCTGTCCGAGAGGCGCACTCTCGACTCACCGCGGCGCAGCGCATCCCACGCGGACGCGGCGCCTCCAGGAGCGGACAAGCCGTCTTGGGCGCAGCCTCCTCCCGCAGAGCATCCGAGAGGACGCGGCCCGCCCTCCCCGCACCGCACTGCCAGCAAGCCGCAGCCCGCCGCGGGCCGGGGATCTATAGGGTCTGGGGTCGGCGGTCAGGTCCGCACCCGCCGGCGCTGCGCGGCCTCAGCCACCTGCCCCGCGCTTACATAAATGCGGCCGCACGCGTCCCCGCCGCCTTACCTCGGGTCACGCTGGCTCGCCGGCTGCCGGCGTCTGGCTCTGGGCGCTGCGCCGGGCTCGGCTGGCCCCGCGGCCCCGGCCAGGAGCCCCTCGCCGCCGCCTCAGCCTCAGCCACCTCAGCCTCAGCCGCTGCCTCAGCCTCTGCCTCAGCCTCGGCGCTGGCGGCTCCGCCCCCTCTGCTCGCCCCGCCCCAGCCGCCGCAGCCGCGCGCGCGCGCAGGGAGGGGTGGAGTCAGCGCCCGACGCCGACGTGCGCGCGCCCGCGCCTCCTGTCCAGACCCGGCATCCTGACTCCTCGTCGGCGAGAACCGCGAGGGCCAGCGGTTAGAACCAAAACAGATCTTGTGTCTCCAGGGAGACGAGAAGGGGAAGGCCACGCAATGAGAAGATCGACGGGGGCTGGATTCTCGAACTCGCAATGAGGAGACCCGAGAGAGCGGGAGCCTCTGATGGGAGCTGAGGGGACAGGTGGGCCCAAGGACCCTAGAGATCCTGTAGAAGCTGGGACCTGGGAGGGGAGCCTCAGAGGAGCCGTTGAAGCGCCACTGTGACTGCCCCGCTTGAAAACCCACTGCATCTTGTGCGTGATACCACGGAATCCCGCAGGAGTCATCCCTGGGCCTTCTTCTACTTCTGAGAGATGGCCCTGGTCACACCCACCTCCGTAGTCGTAGGCAGAAGACCAGGTCCATGGTTTCGTGAAGCCTTGTGTCTAGTGTTGGTCCCTGGGATAGTTCAAGGAACTAGAAATGGTAGCAGGTTTTTAACTTAGACCCCCAGGGTCAAGTTCAGGTTCTGCCTCTTCTTAGGCATCCCAGACATCTCATTTACTCTCACTGCCTGTTTCCTCATTTGTTTAAAACTTAAAAGAAAAAAAAAAGACTAGTAAAAGATGAGTGCAGGTAAAGTTCTGCTGAGATGTGGTCAGCATTCAGTATGGCCTTTCAGCAGGTGATCTCACCCTAGAGTCCCTAGGGTGTTATGCCAGAATGGGACCTGAAGAGGGCTCAGAATCTGAAACATAAACTGACCACAGGAGTAGTGCTGCAATCGGGTCAGCGTCTGTCCCATCACTTGGCATAACAGAAGTACCTGTCCCTTGGACCAGCCCTCCAATGAGTTCTTCATCCTTTCTAAAAGCTGGCCCCAGGTAGTCTCTACCGGGGTACTTGTTGGCAAGAAAGTAGAAGTCATCACTCTTGGAATGCCTACTAGGACTTCAACCTTAACATGCAAATTTGTGTATAAGGACAGCATATCTGTTTCTGGGTCTCAAACTATCCCAGAACTTTAATAAACAGGAATGGTTGGTGAACAGCAGCTTATGCTGTGTTTAGCTGGTTTTGTTTATCTCTGTTTCATGGCTGATCTCACCCCCATAGATCATATGTTACCCACTGTTAGTATCTAGTTCATGTTACTTCTTATACTGCTTGTAGTCTACCCACAAGAGAGCAAGTTCCAATACACAGGGCCTTCCCAGCCACTGTACACATCACCTGTTTTCCCTGTGACTCACTGACTAAATTGAAGATGCTGGCCTGGTACAAGTAAAATATGAGAGACAGAGATACGGACAAAGGAAGTATGTTCAATCAGAGGCCATCACTTTGACAGACTGTTGGTGCAGACTGTTATAATGAAAACAGAATTATGCCAGTCTTGTCCATGAGGATAGCCTATTTGTCTGCTGTGTATACTGCCAAAAAAAAAAAAAAAAAAAAAAAAAAAAAAAAGCTAGCTTATAAAGTGAGGATAACAGGGCACACAAACAGAGGCAAGAAAATGGCATTCTGGTGGCCTTGCAGGTGTCTGGTGGTATGTGCATGGGTGGGTTGGTTGTTTAGGAAGACACCTTCACTTTCATAGTCTAGAAGTAGATCATGCCAGGCTGCCTGATAACAGTGTAGCTAGGAGATAGTCTAGTGTAAAGAGCATATATATTGGGCCTGAACTGTGCAAACCTACTATGCCACATAGCTATGAGACTGGACAGATTGTTCACCTTTCATCTATAGGAGAGATCCATCTGATAACCTGGTCCATCACTGATGACCAGAAAGACTTGATGGTGGAGTCTAAGGAACCATAATGGATACAAATATGAGTTATGGGATCCTGGAAATACAGTCTATTGGAAGAAACAGGAGGCCTGTGACATTTGAACTACTCCTTTAGCATGAGTAAAGATGGTGATGAGGGTGCCCAAGGTAAAGGAAAGAGTGTTTTTCACCCCAGGAATTAGAAAAACTGCTGCCAATATTCCTGCAGAGTCACCCTGATTGGCTCCCTTAGATCTTACACCCTCTCCCAACTGCCAGGAGGTGAAATTAATCTGCAGGGGATAAACAGATCTGTGGCCTGCTTTTGTACACTTCACAACCTAAGAAATAGTTTTGCAGGTAACATTGTCATGGGGAGTGAAAATATGCAACAAGGTTATGTGGTCTACAAGGCTTAAAATATTCATCATCTGACCTTGTAAGATCTACCTTTATAGCTGGGAGTTAGATTAGCCACCACCACACCACCAAAGTATTTGGGCTTCTAGGGAAGAAAGCAAGCAAAGGTAGCAGCAGTAGTAAGGAGAGCTGGTTAATGGGTACCAGCTTTGGTGCTAACACAGAGTCCCACGTTAGATGCAGAGTGCTTAGGTCAGGTGGATCTAGAAAGAGTTGTTTTGGGAAATAGAGCTCAGAAAGACTAAGTGGGATAGATTGATGCCACAGCCTTAGGGGGAGGGTGAGAACTTAGAAGGACTGTCAGCTGCTGCTGAAGGAGATGCTGGTGTGTGCTGCAGCAGGGGGAAGATAGAATCCAAGATCCTTCTGGGCTCTGTTGGGTGTGCAAGTCTGTCAGATGCTCAAATAATACTATCGTGAAGGTAGGTAGCAACACACAAGAGAGAAGAATCAGAATGAGGCCATCCATTTAAGACCCAAGGAAATGGAAGAGGTCACCAACCCCCTAAAGAGAGTGGAGAGAGGAGAAAAGAGAAGCTAGTACAAAGGAGGACCCCAGAGACAGGAGCCAATAGAAGAAAAGATGAAAACCAGTTGGACTTGAAAACAGGAGGTTATAGTGACCTTGAAGATTCAGCAGTGTATTGGGGACACTATTAGCTACAAAGGGAAAACTTCAAATCTCATGGCCCATTTTCTTAAGTTTTATTTTTGTGGTGCTGGAGATCAAACCCTGGGACCCATGGAGTGTTCTACCACTGACTCACACTCTGGCCTCAAAACCTAAGAAGAATGACAAAGTATAGTATAAAATCCAAAATGATTACAGAACTCAGCAAACCAAACTCCAGTCACAAATAAAGTAACAATGTCGTGTTAAAGTTATACTCCCCCTCCCCAAGAACATGACTTTGTGTTAGCACTTTTACATTTATTAATCACAATAAAACATGGGGAAGCATTGTGTAATAATATCAGTAGCTACAAAAAGGGATTTTGGAGAAGCCAATTTTGGTGGATCAGGCCTGGAATCCCAGCACTAAGCAGGCTGAGGCAGGAGGATCACTGCAAAGCTGAGGATAGCCTGGGGTACAGAATGAAACCCTATCTCAAAAGCAGGAATGGGGAGAATAAAAGGCTTCTAATAAAATCCAGCATCGTTACTACTTGCAGAACTACTCTTTGAAAAGTAAGAATAGAAGAAAGCTTCCTCAGTCTGAGAAAGGTTATATTAGGATTCTCTAATGCAGCAATTCTCAACCTGTGGATCACAACCCCAAATGACCCTTTCACAGGGATCACCTAAGATCATCCAGAAACACAGAATATTACAATTCATAAGAGTAGCAAAATTGCAGTTACATAGTAGCAATGAAAATAATTTTATAATGGGGGGGGGTCACCACAACATGAGGAACTGTATTACAGTATCACAGCATTGGGAAGGCTAAGAACCACTGCATCGAAGGAACAAACTGATAGAACAAATATGTATTACTGTCTGGGTTTGCTCTCTGTTGTTATGATAACACCATGGCCAAAAGCAGCTTGGAAGAAGAAAGGGTTTATTTCAGCCTATACTTCCAGGTATACAGTCCATCACTAAGGGAAATCAGGGCAGGGACTAAAGCAGAAACCATGGTCTCCATTTTTATACAGCCCAGGACCCCCTGCCTAGGGATGGCACCTCTGACAGTGGGCTGGATCTTCCCACATCAATTAGCAATCTTGATAATGCCCCTCAAACATGCTCACAGGCCAGTCTGGTTATGACAGTTCGTCTATTGAGATCCCTTGCCTCTTTCCAAGTAATTCCAGATTATGTTAACATGAGCAAAAAACAAACCAAGACAATTACAAAGGCAAATTATTAGACTGACTTACACACTACACACTTACATACTACACAATGACTGGTTGCACACTGGAGAGTCTGAGGACCTGCTAGATGCTTAGTCCGTGAGACTATATGCCTCAGAGGTCTCAATTTGGCACTGAATACCTGAAGGATTCCTGGGGATACACTGGTCTTAAGTCCACATTGGAAGGTAGAAGAAGCTGGACTCTGATCAAAGCAAAGGATAGCAACAGCAACATCTCAAGGAACAAAGGTAGACGGTCAAAAAGCCTTATATCTGGGCTGCTACTAGAAGGTGCCCACACTTGAGAAAGATCTTTCTCCCTCAGATCCTTCCAAGAAATGCCCTTACACACCCACTCAGCGGCGTATCTCTCAGTTGGCTCCAATCCAAACTGACAACTGAGATGAACCATCGCCAAAGCTGTCTATGAAAAAACACCTGAAACAAACTCAAGATGCCAAGAATAGTCTCTGAATTAGACACAAGATAGCAATGTTATCCTTCCCAAAACTGCAAGTACCAGAGTCTGGTCAACCCAGCAAGAGAGACATGGAATGAAATACGTAAAGAAGAAATGGATATGGCCATATATGCAGAAGTTTTTAACCTACAAATTAATGAAAAGACAAGATTGTAGAATTTAAAGTTGGTATGCACCACCCAACATTGATTTTCTATGAATCAGCCACAAGTATGTAATTTAAGATTTAATTTTAGGGGGCTGGAGAGATGGCTCGGTGGCTAAAAGTACCTGTTGCTCTTGCAGAAGACCAGGGTCCCTGCTCCCACATGGTGGGTCACAAACATTTTTAACTCCAGTTCCAAGGAATCAATGTACTCTTCTGACCTTCACATGCCCGTGATGCACATACATGTATGCAGGCAAAATAAGCACAGAATAAAATAGTAAATCTAACCAGGCAGTGGTGACACATACCTTTAATTCCAACATTCAGGAGACAGAGGCAGTTGGCTCTCTGAGTTTGGGCCCAGCCTGGTCTACAGAGCGAGTTTCATGACAGCTAGGGCCACACAGAGAAATCCTGTCTCAAAATACAAACAAACAAAAAATAGTAAATCTAATTTTTAAAGTTTAATTTGCTTATGTGTCTGCCACACACATGAGTATAGCGCCTGTATAAAGGAAGTTGTCAGTGACCCAGGTGGAAGCTGGGAACTAAACTCCAGTCCTCTGTAAGAGCAGCAATTGCTTTTATTTACTGAGCCATCTTTCTAGCCCCACCTACAGCAAATAGGTAATTTAGAAAAACATCACTTTATAGAAACTATAAAAGTCTAAATTAAGAATAAACCTAAATAGTATATGATTTTGGAGACGACAAAGCACTTTTAAAAACCAATGAAAGAGTATCTAAGTGTATAGCCACACATTGTGTTAATAGCTAAGCAGATGTCACTACAAGAGTTACTGGGATCCTTCTAAAGGTTCTACCATGGGTTCCATGCAGCTTGACCAAATCTAAGATATGTAATGGGAGGCTGAGGATCTAGAACAGCCAGTGCACTTTCTAAGAAATCAGGCCAAGGTTTTGCATCTCCACTGGCACAGTGTGCTACTCAGTTACAGTAAAGACCTCTGTGCAGAAGTGGACACAGTGGCTAAAGAAAGCAGGCACACACATGTTGATATACGACGAGGTGTCAGAGGCCAGTGGTGGAAAAGTTGACCAATAAGTGTTACCGGTCATTTATCCACTTGAGAGGAAATAGAATTAGAAACGAAACTATGCATAAGACTCAGTTCCAGGTGAGGTCTAATTTTGCATTTCTCTCTTACTGGTGAGGTTGGACAAGTTTACATACTTTTCCTTCTGTAAGGTGTCCATTTTTATATTTTATCCATCTGTATTAAACTGTTGGCTTTTTATTATATTTTTTTACATTCCTGCTAGAGTAAGACGCATTGTTTTGCAAACTTAAGGACTATCACTGCAAGGAACCTGCATTGCCAAACAGTAACAGCAAGAGAACTGACCAAACAGACATCATAGATGCTTTTGTTAAATTAGATGCAAAGTTTGGCTTTTTATGTTACTTTAAAATAAAGGACCTGAACCAGACAGGAAGATTTTAGGTTTGTTGTTTTTGTCTGTTTTTAGGGTGGGGTCTCACTTTGTAGACCTGACTGGCCTGGAACTCACTGTCCAGAAAAAGCTGACCTTGAAATCATAGAGACTCAGATTCCCAAGTGCTGGGATTAAAGGCATGTACCACCACCCTGGTATTTTTTAGTTATTTTAATTGCCATGTTAGCAGTCTTTCTTGAGACACAAAATAACTAGCAACCGAAGAGAGCAGTGAGAACCTGTGCTTCTTGCTGCCTCTAAGAGCTGTTCCCAAATTGGCCTGAGGAACAGTAGCTTCTCAGTTGGTGTTGAAGGCTCTTGGGACACAGACCACAGTATATGTGAGGTCCCTATCAGTGGTTTAAACCTAGAATTTCAGGGTATGCAAATCACTGTACATACACAGGCTACAGATGGCGCTATAGAAAATATAGTCTGTGTAGTTTCTGTACATTCTTATTGAGACATAATATACAGAATAGAATACATGTGATGATGAGTTAGCTTGAAATGTACCTGTGAAAATTGCCAAAGGCAAGACTCAGACATGACCGCCACTCCAGGGTCCAGTGTGTCCTTTCCAGCACCTCTGTCTCTGTGTCCCCAAGATAACCTTGTCCATGGATTAGTGACTCCCTTTTGACCCTTATATGAGTGGAACCATACAATAAATGCTCTTCTGGGCCTTGCTTCTGGCATTTACTCCTATGAGTCACCTTCCCTAGTACAACACCTTTTTGTTACCCTGTAGCCACATCACATTAAGTTTCCACAATGTTCAGCTGCTACTGAAGAGGCTTTATCTGCTGCCTGTTTTGCTGTTAATGTCTAACCCGTCTATGAATGCTCTGTCCAGGCTCTGTACATACATTTTCATGCTCCATCTTTGAAACACAAAAGGCAGGAACCCTCTCTGCTTTCATAGTCAGTGCTAATTTCTACCAAAAAAAAAAAAAAAAAAAAAAAAAAAAAACAAAACCAAAAACAAAACAAAAAGGCAGACTTCTGGCTACTTACTTCACTGACGTCCATGGGGTTGAGCATGTTGACATGCTGACTCTCCATATGTGCACACTTTGCGGTGAAGGGCTCGAGCTTGCTTTCTTCACCTACTCCATTCTTTGTCTATCTGGATACAGACTACTCTTGCCAGTTGTGTGTGTTATAAATATCTTCTCTCACTGTCTGCTTGTTTTTTTCATAATCTTAATGGCCTCTGATAAATAGGAGTTCTTAATTTCAACATGGTCCAAATTATCTGTTTTTTTCCTTGCGGTTAGTGTCTTTTGTGTCTTGGCTAGAAAATCTCAGCTACTTGTATGGTCATAAAGATATGTTACTATTAGCTTCTTGATGTGTTCTTACATCTTCAACTAGTTGAGAGTCAGCCTATTGCTATTAAGTTAGTTGGCCTGTAAGTTACTTTAGATTGGGCTGATTTTGAACTTCTGCCAGTCTGCCTTCCTCACCCCAGGACTGGGATCACATTCCCAACACTGTGTCCAGCCCCACAGGGTTTGTTTTTGTGTTTTGTTTTGTTTTTAATGATCTTCCAGGTTCATCAAAAGGCCTGCTAGAATTTTTGTTAGAATTACACCGACATCACAGGCCTGATGGAGAAGCCTATAATTCCAGACACTTAGGGGGCTAAGGCAGGAGGATTTCAATCAAGGCCTACCTAAGATAGTTTAATGCCAGCATGGGCAATTTAGACCTATATCAAAATTTTAAATTAGGGTCCAGAAGAGATAGCTCAGTAGTTAAGAGCACTGGTTACTCTTACAAAGAACTCAGGTTCCATTCTCAATATTTACATGGAAGCTCACAACCATCTGAAACGCCATTCTCAAGGGATCTGATACCCTCTTTTCACCTACACAGGTGCCAAGCATGCATGTGGTACACAGATGTACATGCAAGCAAAGCACTCATACACATGAATGAATCTTTTTTAAATTTTTTTAAATTAAATATTAGGAGGCCAGAATGACGGCTCACCACTGAAGAGCGCTGCTCTTCCAGAGGACCCAGGTTCCAACCCCAGCACCCACATAATGGATCATACCCCTCTGAAATTATAGTCCTAGAGGCTCTGACCTGCCTCTGTAGAATCTAGGGCATGCTTCAGTCTCTGGGTTCAAATTCTAGTGCTGCCCCAAATCATCTTTTAGTTATATGATTGTTAAAGGTGCCAATTCATGATTATCTATTTCCTTTCCTTTTCTTCTTTCAAGACAGGGTTTTTCTGCATAGCCCTGGCTGTCCTAGAACTGGCTTGGTAGACTGGGCTAGCCTGAAACTCACAGAGATCCACCTGTCTCTGCCTCTCGAATAATGGGATTAAAGGCATGTGCCACCATTGCCCAGATCACTCATGTTTATCTCTATATTTGCTTAAATATTCTTCAGTTGCTCTCATAAATTTCTGAGGAGATATTTTACATATGCAAGAAGTAAAAGATAATGATCTGCTAGGCAGTGGCAGCTCGCACCTTTAACCCCAGCACTCAGGAGGCAGAGGCAGGCAGATCTGAGTTCCAGGCCTAGTCTACCAAGCAAGTTCCAGGACAGCCAGAGCTACACACAGAGAAATCCTATCTCAAAAAAAAAAAAAAAAAAAAAAAAAAGATAATGATCCATTTTCCCATTTTCAAAAGTGCCTTGAGTATATTCAGGTCCAACTATTACTGAAGTTCAAATGTTAAGCCAGCCTTGCTTTCAGGAATAAGCCAACTTGGGACTAGCCTTGAAGATAGCCTAGAATTCCAGTCAGGAACCTCTCTGCTTGGCTACCCACCCAGAGTCTTGCTTCATGGACTACTCTGGAAGCATGAGTGTGATGGAAAATCCTTGGAGCTGCAACTGGACCTACTGAGCATTGGGTGCCAATCACTGCCTGCCCATTTGCTGTATCCTGATGATGCTATGGCTAGGCTAGGAGAGGGCTGTCAAGCCTCGTTTCCTATGAAGTCAATGTAAGTAGCTCTGGATGTGGTTAAAATAGGTCACTCAATGTATATAAGTCCTTCCTTGAGTTTCAGATTTCTCATCAGGGAAGTTACAATTGTCTCAAAGAAGTTATCTATTTTAAATAAAGTAATTAAAAATAAAATCTAAACATCAAACCAGACTTCTAAATGAAAGTCATTCTTTCAACCTCATCTGGGTCCCAGAGGCCCTTCTTACCTGTGGTGGGATATATCAGTCAGTGTTTAAAAGACCTGGATCTATAGGGGCAAATATCTCTGCCTGTCCAATACCAACCACCACAGGAACATGCAATAGAATTACTAAGCAGAACTTCAACAAGACTGTGCAGGGGAGGGTCCCACTTGATTTGCTGTCACATCACAGGTGGGAGTGAGGGAGAGCCCCCACATATCCCCATGGCAAGGAGAAGACAGCCAGGTCTGCCTGGGAGAGGATTTGGAGAGCCATAGCGCAGCACAGCGTGTGCAGGCCCAGGACTAGGGCCAGCTTCCCTCTGGCTCACTGGTTCCAGGGCCACATTCCAGAGAGATGAGAGCATTTACAGTCTGTGCATATCTGTTTGAGTCCCATACATACATACATCAGCCCACCTATTTTTGCTTTCAAGAATTCCACTTCTATTTTTGGTGGAATATAAAATCTTTGACTATTTCCCAAAATGGAAAAACAGATTTCCTTCCTTGACTGTCTGGTAATATCTTCGTTGCATTTGGTCTGTGCTGACAGGGAGCTCTGAGAACCCCTCCCCATTCCCCAAGTGGCAGCTGCCTGGGTACACCCCACAGATGGCTTTCTCAAGCCCCACTTGCCAGTATCCCATAGGTGGACTTGAATAACGGTATCAGGTGTGCCCACTATCCTAAGACAGCCCCTCCACGAGGACCTAGACCTCTCGCTCTAGAATCTACCACATTTTGGATAGATAGGTGGGTGTTGGGGGGGAAGGGTGAAGGAAGGGGCAGAGGAGGGAATACCCCCCTTGTATGGACTGCTGGATATGAGGTAGGCACCAACAGGGAGAGGGGTTCTTATAGTGAAGTTAATAATCAGAACATCAGCAAGATTCAAGAGTAGAGGAGGTAAGGGTATCCCAGTTCAGCCACCATCGCCTTAGGGCTGGAGATGCTGGGGAGTCGGGAATAGGTGGCACAAATCCCTGCCATACTACTAGGAGGAAATGCCTGCAGCATGTCAATCTCACTTTCTATGAGACAAGAAGGCTCGAGGAGGAGACCTGTTCCTAGAGAGTAGCAGAGCTCAGAGCTATAGCCGCTCTCTCCTCACAGCTCCTCCGCCCAATCCTGGTTCCCAGCAAGACCCAGTCACTCCATCGATAGACCCTCTTTTCACCCATAACCAATTCATTTCATTAACATACAATCTACATGTGGTACACGGGAGTCTACAGTCAGTTGGGTAATGTCTGACAAACAGAAACTTGAATCAGAACCCCAGTCTAGAGCTAGAGCAGCTGTTACCCCAGAAAACTCCATTCAAGTCAGGCCTCCTGCCAAGGGAAGCCATCCATCGACTTTCTCACAGCCATGGGTCTATTCCTAGACTCTCCATTCTGTCCCATTGATCTGTTTCTCTTCATGGCAACACTACACTGCCTTGAGTCCTCACGTAAATGAAACTGCTAAGTCTTTAGCCCTGTCAGGGTTGTCCAGAGGCCTTTCTGTTTCATTAGCCCTTGTTCCAGTGGACAGTGTCTACAAAGGGTCCTACTGGGATTTTGATTAGGACAATTGGATTTGTAGCCTTTTCAGAAAGACTGGAAGACTCAACTGCTACTGTTAAGTCTTCTAGTCCATGATCCTAGTATATTTCTGTCTCGGTCTGTCCATTCATGGTTACTATAATGTGAGTTTGTTTTTATTAATAAAGTGAAGACATCCCCTATGAGAAAAAGGAAGGCTCTTCTTATCCTTAGTTTCCTAACAGGTCTCCCCTCTACTCATAAATATTTACTGATTTTTATAGTTTGTTTTCTTCTGCCTTTGGAATGATGTCAGGGTGTTTCTGCTTTGTTCTATTAAAATACCAAATCAAGTTGACTGAAGTTCAAATGTTAAACCAACCTTGCATTTCAGGAACAAGCTGTGGAGATCTCCCAGAATCACAATCAAGATCTCTCTCTGCTTGACTACCCACCCAGAGCCTGACTACTGTGGAGAGGCTCAGGTGGGAGGATGCAATGGAGGAGTGACTGACAGATAGAGATGAGCTCCTCTCAGTTCAGGAGCCTGGAGGTCCAAGATCAATGTGGCTCCTGACCCAGTGTCTAGTGACTGCCCATTTTCTGATTCACAGGTTTCCTGATGTGCCCTTATGCAATAGAAGGGAGATGAGTGGTTCTCCTTGATCTCTTCTATAGAGCCACTAAGCTTAATCATGATGGCTCTATCCTCAAGTTCAAATCTCCTTTCCAGACCCAGGCTCCTAATTCTACCACCTCGGGGATTAAGATAGCAACACATGAATGCTGGAGGAACATGGACATAAATACCACTGCACTCCCCAATGACTTAGGTTGCCTTTAATTTTTCTTGGCTGTGTTTCAAAGTTTTCCGTGTGTAGTCAGTCCAGTACCAACTACCATTGTGACACAGAGGGACAATTTGACCATTTCCTTCAGTTTCATATGAGAAAGGCCAAAAGACCACTGAGCATCACATACATGAATCTTGGCCATGATTCATGGCCGTTACTCTGTGAAAGCCTCAGAGATAGCCAGGAAGTCATGACAAAGGCTGCAAAGGGTACTGGCCTTTGAAGCTGTATAGGTCTTTTAGTGAAGTTTAGCCTGGGTATCTAATGCATTTGTTGGTATTGTAAATGATATCATTAAAACTTAATCTCTATTCCTTGCTGGTGGATAGAAAAGAAATGATTTTTGCAGAACGAACTTTTTTCTTTTACTGTTTTTTGAGTCAGTCTCACAAAGTCTGTGCTGCTCTACAACTCTCTATATAGTGGGGGATGATCTTGAACCCCTGATTTCCCAGCCTCCATCCCCTGAGTGCTGGTATGACAAGTGTGTGCCACCACACCCAACTTGACCTTCTGGTCTTCGGCTGTGCTATGTTTACTCACTGTTTTAGCCCTGGAGAAATTGGAGTGCATTTTTTTTTTTATTATTATTTAGGATTTTTCTGCATTAGCATCCACAGTCATATTGTCCATGAGCTGACATAGGCTCACTTCTTCTCTGGTCCCAGTTTAATTGTCTGTCTGTTCTTTTGCCTATTGCTACAGGGCCACAGAGCAAAATAGAGTTAATGGAGGCGTGACACAAGAAGATAGGCTCAGACAACCCAGGAAGTCATGGTAGTGCAAGACTTGGGCCCCAGAGTTGTAGGAGGGGGCCACAGCCCACTAGCAAAGTGTTTTCTGTTCCAGGGCGCTGAGCATCAGCTAGATGAAAAATGACTTCTTGATGTTCCATCTTGTCCTCTGAATATTAACATGAGAGGACATCTCCCCAGTGAAGGCTCACCTGAGTATCTCTTTTGTCTCTTTTTGTTTTTGCTTTTTCTATACATTTTCCTTTTGTTCTTTGTTCTAGATTTCTTTGAGTTCCTCGTTTGTCATATATGTCACAAATATTTTCTCCTACTGTTTTAGATGTTACTTACAGTTTTCTCTTCCTTTCTTTCTTTTCTCTCTCTCTCTCTCTCTCTTTTTTTTTTTTTTTTTTTTTTTTTTTTTTTTGAGATATGCTCTCTGCATAGCCCTGGGTGTACTGGAATTCACTGTGTAGATCAGGCTGGCCTCGAACTCTTACAGAGATACACCTGCCTCTGTCTGCCACCCTCCAGGGCTGGAATTAAAGGCCTACCTACTTAAGGTTTCTTAAATGTTCAAAAAGTTTTACCCTTGTGCTTGTGGTCCTTTCTTTGAGCCACAGTGAGAGCACTGTTTCCTGCATCCAGGGGAGACAGCCACCTTCTCCCACCACTGATAAGAGTTCACATCCCACATTAGATCCTCAGTCCACCCAAGGCTGACTCCCAAGTGTGAGGGCAACGGGTCATTCTCATCTCTCCCTCAAGGATGCCCAGAGCACAGCCTAAGGACTCAAAGACCAGATTTGCCCCAGAGATGTGCAACATCTCTTTTGTCCTAGGCAGATTCCAGTGTCCTTGGCCTGTTTCTTCCATTTACCAAGTCCATCTGTCCCCTCCTGTACCCCAAGGCCAAGGTCATCTGTGAAAGAACTTCTGAGCTGGCACCCTCTGCAGTTTGTTGTGATTTTCTGAGAATCTCACAAACTAATTTCCATGAGTTGTGGCAAAGATTCATGTATGTGATACTCAGTGGCCTTTTAGCTTCTCTCAATTGCTTTTTCTTTGGTAATTTCTCTGGGAGTTGGTGCTGGACCACACCCAGTTTACCCTTGTGAATGGTAACATTCCTAGGCAAGCTCAGGAGTGATGTTTTGCCTCCTCAGTGCTTTGTCTTGCTGGCGTGGTATTGTTTGCCTGCACAATGAGCACACTTTCCTCCTGTGAGGAACAGCCAAGTCTCTTCCAAAGCAGGGGTTTTTAAACTGCAGCCACCTCACCCATGGCTTTCAGCGAGGAGGGAGGGGCAGGCTCCAGTCTGCAAATTACAGCCCATGTGCCTGAATATGCCCTAAAAATACCTCCCATTTGCATCTCCTGCCAGCCAGTGTTTAAGAGACTTTTTTACTTGAGGATTCCTGGGGGCCCCACTGCTGAGAGCACCTTCCTGCATTTCCTCATTCTGCTCCAGCTCCAAGCCACCTTCCAGGAAGAGAGGAAACCGGAAAGGGCAGGAAGTGAGATTAATGCTGACAAATGGAGCAGTCTCTGCCCTGCATGTCAGCTCTCGGGTATTGTCTTCCTTTTTATAATAAAGGTTTTCGTGATTTTTTTTTTCCTTGTGGCTAATTTGAGATTCCAGTTATTTAAGGAGCCAGAGATGGAAGCCAGATGACTCAGCCCCACAATGGGGAGGGATTTCCTTAAAAGACCTCTCAGTTTGTGGGAGCGTGGACCAGCATGACTGTTCACAACTTGCTCCTCACGCCTAGAGCTGCCGTTCAGACACCAGACCACGTGGTAAAGAGCTCAGTCTAAAAATACAGTGCTTGCCCATCACAACAGCTCCTGCTCACCAGAATGGACAGAAGCCACAGCTTGCCTTTGTCTCCTGGAGGGAGCCCAGGGCTCTCTGAGCATCTGGGAGCAGTGGCCACTACACCTGACTGGCTGCACAGCCTCTGGACAGGTCTGTCCCTGCAGCTTGTCACCTGCAGCCAGATGACCCACTTATGTGCTTGGCGTATTTGTCAGAGGGTCTCTTCAGTCCTTTGGGACCTGTGCACCCTGCAGACAGACTGAGTTATTTGGGCTGTGCTTTTTCATCCCTGTTATATAAGGAATCAAGACATTCCTATAGGAAGTCCTGAGAGTGGGCCTGGAGATGCCAGGATCAGAGAGGAAATTTCCCTGCCCAATCTTCACAGCCACTGGGTGGGTAAGCCTCATAGATCTGGCCCCATGATGCCTGCCTCAGGCTAGCCAATTGCACATGGATGGGCTCCAGGACAAAATGTTTGAGTAACTTCTGCACTGTGCACAAGAGAAGCCATTGAGTATGATGTTCAGAGTCTATAGAGCCTCATGGCCTATGGCCTCCCTGCCAGCACTGCCTTTACCTCCAAGAGTCCAGTTCAGGGTCAGCAGGTAAGAGTTAAGAAGGTGTCTCCCCCCTTCTTCATCCCCCCACCCCTGCAGCCACTCACTTCACCTGAGTTCTCAAACACTGACACCCCCAAGGCCCCAGGATCACTCTGCTGCCCTACACCAGCTCTGTTGTCTGAGGGTGTTGCTAGTGGGTAGACATGGGCAGCACAGCTCTGAGTGGCTTCATGCAGAAAGTGTCCTATTTTATCCTCAAAGGGTCTTGTGACTGGGCACAGAATCTTTAGGTCACACTTGCATCCCTCACAGTGGTGTAGAGCCCCTGTGTTCCACGAAGAACCTAAGATTGGCTTATATCTGTACTCCTTCCCTGCACTGGAGTCCGTGAACCCTTCCGGAGTCACTTGCCTGTCCCCAGCTCTCAGCAATGGCTGTCCTTTGCTGTTTGATTCCAGGTCTCAAAAACCATCATTATGTATTTTATCTTTTGGTTATTTTTGGTCATTTCAAAAGGGTTAAGAATGATCCTTGTTATTGGGATTGTCAGTGAAGTCAGACCATCTCATTTCCATATTCTCTATCACAGAACAATCTCCTTGGGCCCAAAACCTCTGAAGACAGAGGGCATGAAGGCATGGCTTGACTGGTTTCCTCATGGGTGAAAAACTGTCCTTCTCTGACCTAATGCAGACCATGGCCTTGATGTGCTCAGTATGGACTCAATAGCTCCTAGACTGTGGCTTGTCTGGCTCTGTCCTGACCCAAATGAGGGAGCGTCATAGGCTGATGTCTTAGCTTCCAGCCTTATCGCAGCCCAGCCCAAACTCCCATCGAAGCAAGCCCTAAAGACAAAGAAAGAGACGAACACTTTCCAGTGCACAGGGCATACGAATGTTTGTCAGTGAATGAATGAATGAATGGGCTGTCCAATTCCCAGGCCTGGGTGTGTTCCTACACAATTTTAGTCTCCTTTCTGTGGAATTCACAGCTGTGACACTGGACACAACAGAGTTTTCCTGGGCTCTGCCCCAGTACCCACTCCTCGCTCCTGCCTGGCATGCTTACCTAGTGCCCCTTCTTGTCAGAGACCAGGCCAGGCACACCTTGCCTCTCCTCCCCCTGACTAACCTACACTGTAGGGCTGCTGCCTTGGCCATTTTCAATGAGGGTCAGGTAGAATGTGATCGCCAGAGACTGGCAGGCTGGCCTGAGATTACCTCATCCCTGCAGCTGTCAGCTGATCCCTTTTAGTATCTACCTGGAGATGAACTCAGCTTGACCACATGATCTACACCTGGCCCCAGAAGACCAAAGGAGAAAGACCTCAGCAATATGTTTCTACCCAGGCCATCCTCCAAATTCCCCATGAAGCTGTGTGAGCAACAGTTAGTCACCAGGCTGCATTTCACCAGGAATCCACCTGGGCTCCCCTCCCATCTTTCAGTCTCCAGACTGCCAGTCAGGGCTCTAGACATTTTGGTGGTTGGGGGGGTCATCTTTTTTGTTGTTTGTTTAGTTATAGAGAGTTTAATATTCTGAATATGTTATTTATTGTTATATCAAATATTGACCAGCATAGATGAAACAGTGGCAAGTGCCCCTCCCCCAAGACTCTTTCCATTTAAAGCCCCTGGAGAGTTTAGAAGCAAATGCCAAGCCATAAGCAAGTCACCTCTGTCCAAAAGCAACATGATTACACACACTACTCCAGCCTGCCTTTACAACTAATGCGCTCATTTAACAAATAAGCACCAACTTGGCTGGCCCAGGATGGTGGCCCCACCTCCAGGATGGCTGACAGTAATACAGTGCATCCAGGGAAAGAATGCCCTTGCCTTTGTAGAGCATAAAGCATACAGAAGAAACTAGACTGGAAGATGGAGGTGGACAGCTCCTCTGATAAGCAGAAGTGGGGACCCCATGGTCTTCACACCCTAACCGTAAACCCTGGGAAGTGTGGTCTCTAGCTAGGAGTGGAGATGCTGCAGCTTCAATCAGCACTGCACCTTGGAGTCTAATGATGACCACAGTACTGTGGGGCAGACATTATGGACTCCAAGTATGCTTCCCAGGTAGAACTGACAAGACAGACAGTGGGCTAGCAAGGGACAAGACAAGGAGAGGGGCCTGGGAGGAAGAAGAAATAGCCATTCACCTTGCATTTGAGGGGTCAGAAGCCAGCCAGATGGGAGGTCTGTGGGCAGCCAACTGTCAATTTCCTTGTCAATCCTGCTGTCCAGGTAGCCACTTAAACATTATCTGGGATATTTCAGTAGTCAGCAGACTGAGTGAAGATGCTGTCCTTCAAGGGCATGGGCCTGCCCAATCAATTACGTCCTGAGTTCTATGGGCCATGCTGAAAAGGAAACGTATACCCCCTCTTCTTCAAGATGACAAGCCCAACCTGGAAGCTTGTTTTGTTTGAGATGCGGGTGGGAGGGAGTTTGCTACATAGCCCAAGCTGGTCTTGAGGCAGAGATCTTCTTGCTTCAGTCTCTGTGTTCATCTATGTTACAGGGCAGGGTGGGGATGGGGGTGGTATGTGCACATGTGCAGCAGTGCCTGCAAAGACCAGAAGATGGCTTCAGATCCCCTGGAGCTGGAGTTACAGATAGTTGTGAGCCTCTTGATGTGGGGGGCTAGGAACTGAACTTGGGTCCTCTGGGAGAGCAGAAAGTGCTCTTAACCACTGAACCATCCTTCCAGCCCTCTCTTGAAAGTCTTTAAAGACATGTCTGCCTCAGCCAAGGGTATGCTTGCTTCAAAGTCCCTGGACCTGGCTCTGTCTGGAAGCTCCTGGGAAAGCTGTGTGGGTATGTTGCAGTTACTTAAAGCCTTGGTCCATTACCTCCCCATGCTTCAGGGCCAAGTTGGCATCTGAAGGACATTTGTGCATTTAGTAGTCTCCGGAGGCCTTCGGCTTCCTTCTAGCACGCTTCTCCTTTCTTAGAACAGTGCCTTGTCAATCATTTTCCCATCAGAAGAATCAGGCAGTGGCCAGCCCAAGGCATTGCTCACCCACAGCTTGGTATGCTGGGTCTGGGAAGAGCTGTGGTTATAAAAGGGTAAATGACATGGGCTATTGTCTTCAAGTGGTATCTGGCATCGTGTAAGTGGATCCAATGACTTGGAGAACTTTTGAGGAGAACTTATAAGACACTCCTGGTTATATGCAATTAATCAACCACGTAGCTTCTTAAATCTCAGGTTGCATCCCACATAATGACATCTGAATCACATTCACTCTGCTAGAGGCCTTCACGTGGCTTCACTCACTTAACCCTCAAAATCACCCCCAGAAGTTAGCAGCACAGCATTTGTTCTTACAAGTGAGAAGGTTTACAGACGAAGAAGAGGCATGTAGCCATGGATGGTTGGGCCAGGGCCAGCTTCACATCCAGGGTACCGGCAGACACAGACAAACCACAGCCAGGCCATTCTCCATACATGGCTGGCCTCCCTGAAGCCTGACTTCTGAAAGTCATTTACATGCACCTCCAACACCTGCTGTAGGGCTCCTTTCCCACAAGAGAAATGGGTGGTATGCCTTCTGCGGAACAACATGGGAAAGCAAACACCGAAGTGTGAACATGTGGGAAAGCTGCACCTCGACTGACCGTCAGCACTGAGGACAAAGACACAAATCACAATGGAAGGAACCAGACAAATCAACAAGATGGAGTAACAAGCAAGGAGTGGGAAACAAGGGCTTTAATGTCTTGGTTAATTTGGGGGAGCAATAAAGTCACCAATACTGCAAATAAATATATTAAGAACCAAAAACAGAGGAACAAATATTATAAAGACTATCATTCCCAGTGGGGACCTGAGGATGTTGGAGATCTTGTCATTTGTTACATTGAAGATCTTGTCATGTGTTCCCTCCAAGTGTCTATGAAAAGCCTTAAAATACCTAAGACTTGGAATTTACTCTGAGACTGTAACCTGAGATGCATGCCCAAAAAACTTCTGCAGGGCTATTTTCACGGCATTTTATAACAGCCAAAGTCTGAAGACCTAAGCAGCCAATAACAAAATATTACTTAGGAACAGCCAAGTGTTCAGGGCATTCTGTGCAGCTAGGCAAAAGATTCAGGAAACCAACACTTGCTTACTTTGAAACCCTTAACAGCATAAAGGCTCCGCAAAGCCATGTGCAGTGTGAGGTGCCATCTGCTAAGTGAGTGTCCACACACGGTCCAGGATGCCTGCTTGGGGCCCCTCATGAACTTAGGAGTCAGGGTAGTGTCATTTTCTCTTCTTTTTTCATATTAATTTTGTTTTCCCATAATAAATATGTAAAGCACATGCCAAAAGGATTTACATTTTCCTTTTCTTTTTTTTTTCTTTTTCTTTTTCTTTTTTCTTTTTCTTTTTTTTTTTTTTTTTTTTTTTTTTTTTTTTTTCTGCAGTAGGAGCAGAATTACATCCCACATCTTAGTTCAACCATTAGGATAGTTGGACCGAGCCCCTTTGCTGCCCATGGCCCTGCTTCAGTAAGTGAGGGGGTTATGGAGGAGTTAACTGTCTATCCTGGGCTCTTTGCTGAACACATCTGACTCAAGTATGATCTGGTCACTCAACCTCTCTGAGCACTTGCCATGTACTCAAACATCCCAGGACAGAATGTTCTGGAACCGCAGGGGCAAGTCGGAGTAAGAGCTCTGGCACAGGCAGAACCGGCAAAACCGTGGCACATCTGAGCAGCGCTTGACCAGAGCTACACACATCCATGGCTGCTGGGAAAGCATCGTAATGACATGGTGTTTGGAACAAAAGCCATGCCAAAGCCCAGTGTCCGGGAATAACACTTCCCAAGCAGCTCTGGCCACAGAACAGAAGCCGCGCTTGGTGCTGTTTTAGGACAGAGGAGTGAAAGACGGTCCCAACCTACTGGGTGTGTTAGGAGAGGCTGTTAGAACAAATAGACAGGAAAATATGCCCTAGCTGGAGCACAGAGGGATATGCTCACTGCAGATGGGGTGGTGGGAGGGGGATACACTCACTGAAGATGCAGAGCAACACAAAGGGTGGGGAGGCACTTGAGGCTTGGTCGTTTTTTGCCCACAAGTAGCTGGGGCTGCTCCTCGTTGCGGCCTGCTGCCAGGCAGAACAGGGAGCTGTGAGCCCTTCTGGAAGCAGTAGCTCCCTACTCAAGATCTGCTGGCTGATCCCTGGACATAGCCCACAACTGGCTCAAGGAGAATAGGCCTTCCTAACCTCAACAGTACTCCACATATTCAGCACTTTAGGAGCTGCAGTAGCTTCCAGAACAGAGTGACTCTCTTTGAACTTAATAATGACACAGGGTCTAAGTTCACCCAGGGGCTCCCATAGCCTCGCACCGCCACTTACATGAGGACACGAGGTATTTCTGAATCCATATATCTGATATTGATCAGACATCTTTGCCCTTCCATGAACATGTATAGATAGTATTATTTCCTGAGCATATAGAGAAACTTGGAGAAAGTGAGGGAATTAAACCTGGGGCTCTCCAGAGTGGAGCCAGGCACTCCAACCCTGAAGGTCAACCAGAGACTGTTCCAGCGGGCATTGATGACAACTGGAGCTGGTACTAGCCTTCAACACCCCTTAACTGGGGGACCCTAATCAACTGGCCAATCAAAACAGATTTGTGGTTTAGGATCCTGCCCAGCCCATGATCCCCTCTGAGACAACCGCCTCTCATCCCCCCTATTCAGATGCTCTGGGCTTGCCTGTCCTCTCCCTGTAAGGCCCTGACTACAAACAAAAGTCTGGCTCCACCAAAGTCCAATTGGGGAATCAACGAGTTTATCGGGCTTATTTACAAAACATGGGCAAGGGGTTACTTACAGGAGCACGGGTGACCCCCAAACTGTACCACCAGAAAGCCTCCCCGGCACGGGAGACTTCTCCACGGCTGCAGAGGTAGTCAGTTGTTTCCCCACACTCCCCTCCCAGGCAAACTTCACTGGAAGCCTCAGGCAATTAGGACAGAACTGTACACAAAGGCTAGGATGAATGCTCAAGCCAGCCAGAAACTCAGATGAGAGTCCAATGAAGCGCACTCCCTGCTACCTCCTCAGAGAGAACGTCAAACAGCAACAGGTGATTGTAATGGCCATGTGTGCAAACAGACAAAGGCACTCTACAGCCCATATTGCCCTGACCCAGTGTGCCATCTTGCAATTCTGTTTCTCAGCAACATGCCATTTCTTCCTGTATATTTTATTCTGATTTTTTAAAATCACTCATTAAATGTATTCATGTGTCCTTCTCAACCACAATTAATTTAAATGCCACAAAAAAATTTTAGTTTATGAAAGAGAGTTTATGGAAACATTATATACCTTTCAATGGCTTAATGGCTTTGCTTTCTTCCAATGTGACACACACACACACACACACACATACATACATACATACATACATATATATATATATATATATGCTTTTTTATCTCTGTGCAACTTTGTTCTGACCACATTCATTTCCCTCAGTTCTTTTGTAATCAAATACTATATTTTCTGTTTATACCAAAATGACGTGAAAGTTACCTCGACCAAGAAGCCCATAGACTAATGTCCACCAGATGGTCTGGCGCCTCTGCTCTCAGCAGAGCACACCCAAGTCCTGCCCACTTGGTTATGCTGAGGCCTAAAAATGGATTCAGGGGTGAGAAGGATAAATCTCATGAACGGACAGGCTTTTACAGGAAGCATGACTGTCAACCTGGAGGACATTTGGTGGGAAATCCTGACCATAAAAAGAAAAAATTAATTTGGGGCTGAGAGATGGTGATGTTGGTATGGTGCTTGTCCAATAAGTGAGTCTGACTCTCAGACTCACACAGAAAAGCTAGGTATGCCAGGTGGTGGTAGCACATGCCTTTAACCCCAGCACTGAGAGGCAGAGGCAGACAGATCTCTGTGAGTTCAAGGCCTTCTGGGCTACAGGGTGAGTTTCAGGACAGCCAAAGTTACACAGAGAAACCCTGTCTCGAAAAAACAATACCCCCCCCCCACACACACACGAAAGGAAGGAAGGAAGGAAGGAAGGAATGAAGGAAGGAAGGAAAGCTAGCTGTGGCTGTGAATACTTGGAATCTCAGCCCTGGAGCCAGAAACAGGAGGCTCCCTGAGCCTCACTGTCCATGTTCTAGGCCAGTGCAACACCTGCGGAATGATACCTGAGCTTGTCCTCTGATTTCCACATGCACATGCATACATGTACAAGTGCACCTACACACACATGTATACCTGGACACACATCAACACACACCACACATGTGCACAGTGACAAATTTAGCTTACAGCATGGCCATCACCTTATTAGTTGATTATTGCCACCCAACATACTTTCTACATTGAGGGCCCCTATTTAGTTTACAAAACTACAGCTACTGAATATGGAATTCTCCTTGCTAATGATTTCTTGCAAATGGATACATCCTGGAGATATGGGAATCTATGTAGGGTGTTTACTTTCTTCATCTAGTGAATGCCCAGAGTAGATAATCTCTGTAATCCCAGGATACTAAGGCAGGAAGGTCACAAGTTCCAGGCCAGCCTGGGATACATAGAAAGACCCTATCTCAAAAGACAGACAACAACAGCAAAGATAAAGGTAATGAGTACTCAAAGACAACAACTGGATTTGAGAAAGCCATGCCTTCCATTTGGTGTAGCTCATAGCCAAACCCTCAGGCTTAGGACCTGAAGAACACTGAAATGCATTCTGCAGGAACTTCTAACATTAACCATTCAACCTCATATCGGCCTGAGAAATGCAATCCCCAGTGAAGACAAAAACAACTCCCAGATTCTATTTTGTTATGCTCCTTTGAGAATGGAATTAAGCAATGACAAAACAGAAGTGGGTTTTTACTACAGTTTCTGGCTACCAGTCTTAACCACTGTAACTTTTGGATACATAATTTTGAAAACCATCATAAAAGGGATTTAAGTGCACTGGCAATATTCCCCACCTCCATCACATTTTATGTACCAAACATCTAGTTTAAGAATAGATTCCATAATGTTTGTTTGGGCTTAAATTCTTTTCTTTTCTTTTTTGTTGGGGGGGCAATGGAAGTTCAAAACACAGTGTTTTTATGTGTAGCTTGGGCTGTCTTGGAACTAGGTCTGTAGACTAGGCTAGCCTCAAACAGGGATCCTCAAGTGTAAATTTTTCATTAATTTGTATAATACTGTGTTCCATCTTTGCCTTTTTTGGTTCTTGACTCTCACGGTCAAGTCTACTTGAATTGCTTTGTTACTTTCCCCCATCTACTTTTACCCAAAACCTCTGTTAGTATTTGTTGTGACTTCTTTATATACACTTGTCACATTTTTATAAACTGGTTTCAATCACTTTTGGTCTGGCCTTAGTCCCAGAGCCAAATGAACTCAAAGTTTCCAGTGGGTGCTATTGATGACTTAAAAATTCAATTCCCAGTTGGCTAGAGGGACCCTTCATCTCTTGGTAATGACGATTCCCCTGGAGTTTTTGCCTGGGCTGTCTGTACATGGCCCTCTGATGCAGTAGCATCTTAGCTGGGTATAAAACTGACCTTCACAGCCTCCCTTACACGAGTTTCAAGTTCACTATAAAACTAAATGGGATTTGAGGAATTTCCTCTCCCACAGGTTCCCCTCACCCCAGTGACCCAGTATAGTCCATCAGCCTGCTATAAGTCACCTAGGTACTCTGTGCCTGTTGTTGGTTTGTTGTTGTTTTGCTCTTTTGGCTCTTGGGAGGGGGGCTGCCACCCAGCTCCAAAATTAACACACAGTCTTATTCTTTCTTATGAATGTCCAGCTTTAGCTTTGCTTGTTTCTAGCCAGCTTTTCTTAAATTATCTCATCTATCTTTTGCCTCTGGGCTTTTATCTCTCTGTTTATCTTTTCTTTGCTTCTTTACTCTGTGGCTTGCTGTATAGCTAGGTGGCTGGCCCCTACAGTCCTGCTGTCCTTCTCCTTGCACTCCCAGATCTTCTCTTCCAAGATTTCCCCTTCTATTTATTCTTCTATCATGCCAGCCCTGCCTATCCTTTCTCCTGCCTAACTATTAGCCATTCCATTTTTTATTAGACCAATCAGGTATTTTGGACAGGCAAAGTAACACAGCTTCGCAGAGGTAAATAACTACAACATGAACACACATCTTTGCATCATTAAACAAATGTTCCACAGCATAAACAAATGTAGTACATCTTCCTGTAAGTTTTGGCTGAGGTTGAATGGAATGTGCCCCCATTACACCGTCACACACAGCATTTTCACTAAACAGTAAGTCCTCGGTACAGCCTGAGCACCCATCCCTCCTTCAGGCCCTGAGGAGCCCTTTCTAAGGTGTTGGAATCAAGCAACTTGCAGTCTTTTCAGGCTGTCTCCTTCACTCCATCATATGTACCTATACTTCCTCTATACCTTTCCATGGCTGAATGTGTCCTTCCAAAGCCAAATGCTCAAATCCTTACCCCAAAGTGCTAGAGTCGAGAGTAGGGAATGAGTATTTAGGGAGGTGATGTGTCACATGGCTGAAGTCCAGGTAGGGTGGATGTAGTATAATCTAAACATCTAAGACATAGGGTTGCATTGGAAACTGTTCCCACCAGACACAAAACTTGCAGGTGTCTTCCTTGGCCTTAGCCTTCCAGCCTCTAGCACTGTAAAAAAAAGTAAAATGTTGTTGCTTACAAGTCCCTCCGTGTGTGGTATTATGTTATAGCAGCACAAACCTACATATAGCTTGATAGCTCATTGAATTTTAGTGCTGAACAGTATTCCATTGTATGGATATGTCAAAGGTCTGGGTCATTTTTAGATTTTGGCAATTATAAATGCCATAAACACTGATGGGGGGGTCACTTGTGTGGATACAAGTTTTTAGTTCCTCTGGATCGTTGCCAAGGAACATGAGTGCTAATTTGTATGGTAGGCACATGTTTAGCTTTGTAAAAACAACAAACCCAAGCTGCCTTCCATGGTGGGACCACTTCCATTCCCCCCAGTAATAAAGAAGAGCTCCCACTGAGCCTTGTCCTGCCAGCACCTGGCATTGTCAGCATTCCTTGTTTAGGCCATCCTAGCAGGGATGCAGTGTCTTACTTTGATTTCCATTTCCCTGGTGGCATGTGACCCTGAGTGCCTCTCCATGTACCACTGGACTCTCTGGTCTGCATTCTCAGATGGCATTCTTTTACCAACCTTTGAGTCCCAGTCTTAATGGGGGATGTAGGTGGGACAGAAACTTCATCTACACAGTGTTTGTTTTCCTTTTGAGTTCTAAGAGTCCTTTCCACGTTTTGGACAACAATCTTTGATCAGATTTTTTCAGAAATACCTCTCAGTCTTGGATCTTCTCATTCTCCTGGCAAGCCCCCACCACACCACACACCACACACACACATTCTGTTTGCTTTTGTGTTTTCCTGAAGAATGGCTTGTTGGGTGTATGGATTGAGTGAGAAGTGCACAGTGACCTCTGCACTGCCTGTGTTCTCCTCGATCTCTCTGACAGTCCTCACTGAGCACACAACCGCACAGGCCTCCTTGTGTGGAACCTCGGACTTCTGTAGTGTGTTGCCTTTGTTCCTTTCTCAGAGACCCACTAGCTCAAACTGCAGGGATCTATTTCTGGGTTTGCTATTCTGCTCCACTGATCTATGTTTCTGTTCTCTCCACAACACCACACACTGTCCTGATGACTGTAGCGTTACAGCAAGCCATGAAGGTGGGAAGTGTCTGTCCCCCGACTTAGTTCTTCTCACAAGCTGTCACTAACAGACACAGCCCTGTAAGCCACAAACTTGTCTTGGTGTAAAATGTTCCATCTTCCTGGCAGGATCCTTTGTGCCACTCCCAGATAAGCCCCCGCCTCAGAAAGAAACTACTGTCTTGAATTTTTCTCACGTGCTGTTTCCTGTCTGCGTCACTTCCTATGAGCTCACAGGGCCTGCACTGTGACAGCCCACAGCAGTGTCCTCTGCATCAGTGCTCAGTGGGGCCCCAGGCTTCACAGCACACACCCTTTGCTCACATGGTCTGGCTGGAGCCAAGTTCATCAGAGTTCATGAACACTATAGGACCTCTGCAGTAGTCACATACATGTATCATGCCTACACGTGTGGAAAATCCCACAATACAATTTAGAATTTTCACTTTTGAGTTAGATATAGTGGCACTTGCCTTTAATCCCAACATTTGGAAGGCGAAGGCAGGCTGTGAGTTCAAGGTCAGCCTGGTCTACATAAAAAGTTCCAGGCCAGCCAGGGTTACATAGTGAGACCCTGCTTCAAAAAAAATTTAAGGGACTGGAGAGATGGCTCAGTGTTTGAGAGCACTGACTGCTCTTCTAGAGGACCCAGGTTCAATTCCCAGCACGCACATGACAGCTAACAACTGTCTATAACCCCAAGACCTGACACCGTCACACAGGCATACATGCGGGCAAAACACGAATGTATATAAAATCAGGATAAATAATTTTTTAATTAAAATATAAAAAGACTTTCTTTTCAGAGGCTCCTGGCATATAAGGTAAAGGAGGAAACAATCTTGTCATGGCCTCTGCTGGTGTTCCTTGTACTCTCCCCTGTGTGAAGATCTCTTTTCCTCCTAGGGGTTTTCCACACATTCTCTCCATGCAGGTTGACTGTGGACAAGTCCTGCTGCCTGCCTCACAAATAGATTCCCTCCTCTCTGTTCTGGAAGGTCGGGGGAGGGGGGTCATGGGAAGACAGGGGCTTCCTTTCTCTCAGCGTCTTCAGGATGCCAGCCTACTGCCTTGGGGCCCCTGTCTAAGTGGATTATCGCCCAGGCCCCAGGGAGCTGGGTTTGCTGGGCTGCTGGAGCTTTGCACCATCATCCAGTTTTGAAGTTTTGACTGTGGTGAACTTTGTCTGGTTTTCTTCATATTTATTCTTGGGGTTTTCTGAACTTAAACCTAAACTTAAAACTTAAAGACTAGGGGGTTTCAGTTGCTATTTCTCCCCCTGCTCCCCAATCTAGTTCAGTGCATGCTAAGTCCTGTAATATTTCTA
This sequence comes from Phodopus roborovskii, assembly GCF_943737965.1. Lineage (NCBI taxonomy): Eukaryota > Metazoa > Chordata > Mammalia > Rodentia > Cricetidae > Phodopus > Phodopus roborovskii. Next base: position 23,246,785 of record NW_026126434.1, read on the forward strand.
TGGCCTCAAGAAACTCTGTGTGTTCCTAGATCTTTCTCCATGCTGACCAGAAACACACAGAATACTGACAATGGCCAGATAGCAGTGTCCAGATTCAACTGCTCTTGCTGTGTGATAAGGACCAATCCAAAGCTACCTTCTTCTGCCAGGTCCAGGCAACCCATCCAAAATCAGACAATAACTAGTGCCTATGCCCGGAGGGCCTGGTAAGGAGCCACCAAGACCTAATAAACAGACTTGGCAGAGCTTGGCCTCTGCTCCTGAGAAAGTCACAACAAACACTCACAGTGTTATAGCCAGTCTCCAGAGTTTGAGGGGGCATCTGGTGGTGATCCACTGTCCACCTCTGTGGGCAGCCTGCCTCACTGGGACAGAATGAAGCCATCCTATTGTTCTCCACTCTCCTGAAAGCCTCGCCTCAGCGCATCTGCTTGCCCCAGAGCCCCGGCTCCACCATCAATATTCCAGGTTTCGGCCTAGATGGTACAGCATTTTAAGTATGGGCTACACCAAACCCAGTACCAATACTCATCACCTTTGCTGCATAGCTGTCCCTCTGCTTTGTGTGGGCTTCGGGATGCGGGAGGAGATAGACCACCCCACCCTCCAGAAAGAAACCCAAGAAAGCTCCCAGTGCAGGCCCAGCCAGTTTACTTCTTGGCAGCAGCCCCTGCAATGCCAGTCCTTGGGATCAAAGGGTTTAAGCAGGGTAGTGTAGCTGCCCCCTCCGGGTGGATGTAACCATCGCCTTCTTGGAGCAGAGTAGCTGTGATCACGGGCATGTGACCCCATGAGGTAGCATGTATTAATATTCCCTTGTGAAAGGAAGAGGGAGGTTCGCCACTGGGGCTCACATCCTTCAGCAAATCTTTACAGGTCCTTCCCCTCCGCTGATTACAATCACCATATAAGAGCAGACAATGGACTAGAGTGGAACCACACCCCTTTGTGTCCCCTTACTCCTGTAAATAACCCCAATAAACTCACTGGTTCACCAAGCTTGACTCAAATGGAACCCTGTCTTTGGCCCTCTCTGGGTAAGCAGACATATTTTTACAACTTCTCAAAAGAGTCATGCAGCAAGCAAGAAATTGTGCCTTCCCGCATGTCACTCAACGATGCAAGTCCCACCCACAGAACAGCCTGCCTTGGTCATACACACCACCCTGCTCCTTGTGAGTGCCCCTCAGCAGGCTCCCACATCAGCTGCTGTGGCATCCTGCACTATTTCTGGGTGAGGTGGTGGTGTGAGGGCTCTTGGGGCTGTGGGAACCAAGGAGCAGCAGGCAGCTCAGTTCAGAATCACAGAAGCCCAGCGCCTGTGCTGTCCTCAGCTTTCTTTCTCTTCGCGTGTGTACTTGGGGAAGGGGTGTGAGCACACAGTGGCTTCTCTCCCAAAAGCCACAGCGTTTCCAGAAGGAAGGTGGCCTCGTCACTGGGTAGGTCATGGCACAGAGCTCCCAGCATTTCTGAGATTCCAAACTAAGTGTGACCAGAGATTGCCCCATTACTTATGATTTTGTTATTTTTCCTTTTTCTTCCCGAAGTGGCCCAGAAGAGCAGACAAATGAAAACAAAACAAAACAAAAAACCTCCAACCTTTTAAGCCTCAGCTGGCTTTGAATTGTCTGTGGGCAGGGTAGCAAAGCCCAAGGGATGCTGTTAAGGTGGCAAGTGGGGAATCTGTCACCTCACATAAATTTAAACACAATAGTAACTGGGTTAAACTGTAAAATGTGACTCCTTCTCCAGGCAGGAAATAAACATCTGCAGAGCCAAAACCCATTCTCCACCTAACTGCCACACTCATCTCTCAAAACAGGGGCCCCGTGCTGTGCTGCCTGGTTAGAGAGAGCATACATACAGGTGAAGGTGGGGGAACTTTGCTGAAGCCCTGGACAGAGGGAGGGAGGGGTGGATGGATGGATGGATGGTTACAACTAATCTCCCCTAGCTCCCTGATAGCTCTGTACCCTTCATACTCAGGTGCCCCCAGAGCCAGTGCCCACCTGCCCCAAGCTGACAGGCCAGCGTCGCCCTGTTCTGTGCCATCTGCTACTTCCCTTCTGTGTTTAGATGCCGAGATGTTTTATCCTTGTTACATAAACCAAGACTCCGGGGAGACAGTGGCCCTGGATGGTTCAGCTGTTGCTGCAGACATGGCAGGTCAGGGTCCACGGGCTACCCAGACAGCTGGGGTAAGAGCGAGAAGAAACATCTCTGACCTTTCCTTGCCATGAAATTTAGGCTCTCCCCATGTATCTTGACGTCAGATGGGCTGGCCTAAGCTAGCCTCCTCCTACATTGTGAGAGCTAGTTCTCCTCCCACCTCCATTCTCCAGCCTCTCTGATGATTGAACCCAAGACTCTACCAAGACAGAGTCCCTAGGCCTCTTTCCACTTTCATTTTCAAGACAAGGTCTCACTAAGTTGACTAGGCAGGCTTTGAACTCACTCTATAGCCCAGACAGGCCTTGAACCTGTGATGTTCCTGCCCTGCCCTTCCATAACAGGCCTGTGTCATCAGGCTGGGTTCCTGAGCACTGCCCAATGTGTTCTGTGGCAACATACCCTTTGTGAGGTGAGGGAGAGGGTGGCATCAGTATCTTCCTCAGGTTGAGACAGATTCTCTCACTGACTCCGGGCTTGCTGTTTAGGCTGGATGACCAGTCTACCTCTGCCTCACCATCACTGGGGCTATAGGAACACACTACTATGCCCAGCTTCTTTGGGATCTGGGGATCAACCACAGATCTTCATGATGTACAACAAGCACTTCCCTGAGCCATCCTCTCTGCCCAATCTCTCTCTCCCCTTGATTTGAAGTTCTGCATATCACAGGACTCACCCAGTGAGGCGAGGGCATAACCCCGTCTGTCTACTGACTAATGACCATAGCAGACCAGACAGAAATTGGTTCCTGCCCCTCCCCACCATGGGCAAATTTATTAGCCACTCAAGAGCTTCTGGGGTTTATAGCATAATTCAAAAAGCCCTTTTACGTTCTGAAGTTTCAAAGAATGTTCTGGGTTTTAGAAAAAGCTTTTGAGATTCCATTTTGAGCTATGAAGTATTTGAGCTGCTGGAATCCATGGCTTGCTGCTGTGTGTGATGGCACTATGGCTCACTGTTTTGTTTGGTGCAATTTCCCAGATGTTCCCACTTGTATCAGGTGTGAGAGATCTAAGACCCACCATATTCTGTGTGCACTGTATCCCCTCCTGGGCTTTCTGCTTTGCTGTGTCCCTGGCTCTCCGTTGACCACCATGCTGGGATCCTGGTGGTTTGTGACAATCTAGATGTTCTTTAAGCAACTCCCCCTCCACCCACAGCCACTCCATGAACTCATTTCCCTGTGGCTTTCCCCTTGTTCCTGCTCTAGAGCAGCTGCCCTCATTTGCCCTCAGGGCACCAGTGCCTCAGTTTCCAGACAGTGATGTCTATGCATCTGCTTTCCCTTTGTTGCTTTTGAACCCTTTGGGGGAAAGACAAGCAAGTGCTGTCCTGGCCAGGCAGGCACACAGGGACCCAGTCCCCAGTTCCAGGGACCTCAGTGAAGATGGTTCTGCCTTCCCATCTCCTACCCCCGCAACCTCCCCCTGAACCATGCACAGGGACTCTAGACCCATCTCTCTGAATTCAGATGGCTCTGTCCTCCCCTCTCCTTCTCCCACCCTCCTCTCTTCCCTCTCCTGATGTCCAATCTCCTGCCTCCTAGAGCCCCTGGGCTGTGGCATTACTGTTTCACTTTAAGGATCAAGCTGTTTACATTCTCTTCCTTCTCAAGCAGAACAGACCACAGGCTGGCTGGCTTTGGGTCTGGGCTGTGGGCAGTACTGGAGGCCCCAGCATGGTGCCAAGTTCTGTGGCCAGGAGAGGGTGAAATGTAACCTCCATTCTACGCAGGCTGCTGACATTTCTGACAGGAGTGAGGTCAAGACCTAGACACTCTACGCAGTCACTTCTGACTGCCTGAGGTTGTGTCCACAGGTTGAGGCACACCACAGACACACTGACTGCCATAACTGAGACCAACGCCTGCCGAATGTCAAGAGCAGAGCTCACTTCACACTTGGTGTGATCTTGCTGAGTCTGCACCAACCCAGCACCTTTCCCAGAGGTTTCGTTTAGCTCATAGGCCAAAAGTGTTATCTAACCTCTAGCTTCTCCAGTTAACACAGAAAATGGATTTACTACCCACGGAGGAGGAGAAGCCAGGCCCAGTCTCCTTCCACTGTGCTTTGGTACAGACTGTAGCCTCCCTACCCCTCCCAAACCCTGACCCGAAGACTTCATCTAGAGCAGAGGTTTTCAGCCTTCCTAACGCTGCCACCCTTTAATATAGTTCCTCATGAAGTGATCCCCCCACAGTGAATTATTTTCATTGCTACTACATAACTGCCATTTTTCCACTGTTATGAATCATAATGTAAACATCTGACATGGGACCCCTGTGAGGTCTCGACCGACCCACAAGTTGAGAACCACTGATATCGAGTATTCTCACATCAGGCTTTGGACCTGGGGGCGGAGTTTCCACGCTTTATTAGGATCTGTAAAGTGTCCTGAGACAGAGTATGTATCCTTAGCAAGAAAGCCTTCCCCACGCTTCAGTTCATTTCCAGCTTGGGTGTGGCCTACCTCTTCCTTATTATTTATTTGCTGATATTATAATAAAATCACATCATTCCCCCTTTCCTCTATCTAAGCCCTCTCAGGTACACCTCCTTGCTCTCTTTCAAATCATAGTCTACCTTTCATTAATTGTGATTGCATGCATATACATGTACATGTACGTACATATATATTCCTAAATAGAACCTGCTCAGTCTAAATAATCTCTCTCTCTCTCTCTCTCTCTCTCTCTCTCTCTCTCTCTCTCTCATACACACACACACACACACACACACACACACACACACGCACACACATTTTCAGAGCTGACTATTTGGCATTGGATAACCAATTGGTGTGCTCTTCCTCGAGGAAGACTATTTCTCCTGCTCTCGGCATCCTTTAGTTGCCTCTAGTTTTCGCATAGGGTTGGGGCCTCAAGGTCTTTCTCCTGTCCACTTTGGCATGTCTACTGTTGTCCTTGCTCAGCTCATGTTTAGGCAGTCATGTTGTGAAGACCTCCTGGGTATAGCTTCTGAGATTGCTAGGAAATGCAATCTCACCGCAAATTCTCTACTCTGGCTCTTAAATCTTCCTGGCCCTTCTTCTGCAATGTTCCCTGAGCCTTAGGTTGTATGTAGACTTATCTATCTGTTGATGATGTTTTACCTCTTAACACAGTGACAATGGAAGTTTTAAATGTTTTTATGTTCAATGTTCAAGCCATAGTAGCAGGGACTGTATTAGTTAAGTTGGGGACATTTATTAGCATATATTAATTGTAGAAAATGATGGGTTTCGTTGGGACATCTCCACACATACATTTCACCACGTTGCTCATATTCACTGTCTACTGTCTATTACCCCCTCTTGCCCCCATCTCCCAGTGGCCCCCTTCTTCTTGAATAGTCCCTTTCCATGTTCGTGGTTTTATTTTTAGTCCAGGTGCCACATGTGACGGAAGAGATGAGATGTTTGTCATTATGGGCCTGGGTTTCACTTAGCCTGGTGACTTCTGGTTCCATCCATTTCTCTGCAAGTGTTGTGACTTCATCCTCTTTCATGTCTGACTAATACTCTAGTGTGTGTACATACATTTTCCTGGTCATTACTCCCAGTGGGCAGTTAGGTTGGTTCCATGGTGTGGCTGTTGAGAATGATACCATGATAAAACACAAGTGTTCTGGTGTTTTTCTTAGCTGAACGCTGACTCTGATTTTTCTAAGGAAGGGCCCCAGGAGTGGTATAGCCAGGTTGTCTGATAGTTCTATTTTTGGAGAACTTCCCTGCAGATTTCTATAGTGGCTGCATCTTTTACACTTCCTGAAGCAGTGTGCAGGGCTCTCCGCCTCCTCGTGTCCTTACTCTTCTGAACAGCAGCCATTCTGATGGGTGAGGTAGAGTGAGTTGCTGAGCAGTTTTGATTTGCATTTCTCTGGTGGCGAAAGTTGAAAGCTTTTCTGTGTACGTTAATTAGCTACTGATGTTTCTTCTTTTAAGCATAGTCTGTTTAATTCGTTTGCCCATTTATTGATTGTATTATTTGATCACTTGGCATTTAATTTTTGTTTTAGTTCTTTATTACCTTATTTTTGGTTCAGCTCTTAGGAACCTGTTTCTGTGATGGGTGCCAGGTCAAGAAGTGCTGAGCTTAAAGAACAGAAGGCCCGAGGCAAGCTGTCAACCAATGTGGTAGACAGGTTCATGACAGATGGGCAGTGAAAGGTCCAGAGAGCGGCACCCGGTGACACAAATAAAACATGCCAGAGTAAAGGTCTGAGGGTCCCCTGAGGGGAGAGCTATAAGATGGCTGGACTTTCTGTGCCCCTGGGGAGCTCTCAGATATCCCAGCTGCCCCGCAAACCTCCCTGGAAGTCCTTTCTGCCACACAGTCACAGATTCTGTCTTTTTCTTCCTCAAACATCTCAAGTTGCCCCTTGGTGGCGGTCTTTATGCTACCGTCCAAGGCACCACTGGAAGCCACCATGCTGTAGGCACTGGGAAGCAGCTCCCAGGGTGGGGAGGTGGGACCCTCCAGTAAACAGCTCACAGAAGCCGCCTGGAGCATTGCTTATTTGGACGCAGCAGAACCCGACCTCTCCTAGCCAGAGATGTGGGGCTCCTACAGCTTCTTTTGTGAGGACAGATCAAGATTGTACCCTTGCTTTTTAGTCATGACTGCTCCAGGGCTGGCATGGGGTCAAGGGACACAACTCTATCTTAAAGTTGGCCCCTCTTAAAACCCAAATACTATCAAACGTCACATTCCTGAAGCTAAAAATAAGCACAAAACCCGACATTTCCTAAGACATGAAGGTCTTGGCCAAGAACTCTGTGGCTGCAAGTCCCTCTATGAAGGGGCTGTCAGACAGCTACTCAGGAAGGGCTGTGTCCTATCATCTCCACGGAGCAGTGGTGTTCCCCAGACATAGGCAGCACTAGCATGGGCTTGTACCAAGACATCCTATATATTCCACTCTTTGAGAGGCCAAGCATCTCGGGGTGAGAGGATTTGAAACCTCCCATAGCCTGAAAAACAGAAAGGCAGCTTCTGTTCCTCTTATAAACACTGAGAAACCTAAGGCCTCGGTGCTGCTGCTTCTGTGACTCAGCCCACAGTAATGTGCCCTGGCCAGAGAGAGGGCAAGGTGTGGGGGATAGAACGGAGTGCTTGGGCATGCCCTCTTGGGTTGGGGGGTCAGTGACTGGGGCATACTCCTCCATCCTGGGGTGGGGTGTTTCTCCCTGAACACAGCTGGCTAGAGCTTGGGGCTAGGAGGAATGAACTTCCTGTCCCAGCACTCAGGCTCCAAGACACTGGGACTATTGCCTTACCCTGCCAATGTCTGTCACCTAGGGGCCCATCAATCCTCCTCCAGCTGCCTCCTCTGTCTATGTGGCCACAGAGGGACAACTGGGGGATATAGAGGAAGGTTGCTCCGTGAGGTTACCCTAAAGGTGAGGAACTGAGCCCAGGAAAGCACTTCTGTAACCTTGCCCATTTCCATCCATCTCCCACCAGGAACCATCCTCCTCACAAGGGGAACAAACACAAAGTGACACCAGTACTGTCCCAGACAATAGTCCCCATCTGACTAATGGGGAACACACAGGGAGGGACTGGCCTTGCCTACACAGGGCAACGCTGTCTTCAGACACTCACTGAGGGGCCTGTGTGGGGAAGGCCTGGCTTGCAGGTAGAGGGGCAGCGGGCAGGTACTCAGAGGACGTATGCCCACATAGGACATATGCCATGAGTCATAGCGCCTGGGCTGTCCCTTCGTGGCCCAAGCGGCCCCGTTTCCAAGCCCTCCGTCTGTCCATCTGTCCTCTTGAGCAGGCATCTTCTTAGCACAGCAGGGAAAGGACAGCACCGTCTGATGCTCCCGCAGAGCTCCTGCCACAGAGGAGAGTGCGTCCTTGGAGCGGCTGTCTGCTATAAATACACATCTGAGTCAGAAAATCAAATGCCTCCGGCCAGGCGGCCAGGCAGCCAGTCTGCCCAGCAGCTCCATGGTGTGGGGTCCAAGCCCTCCCCAACCAGCCCAGAGCAGCCTACTTTTCAAGTTTCAAGCCAGGCACACTTAACAAAGGCAGGTTGGATAGGCAGGAGGGAGACAAATGCCCACCCCACCCCACCCTATCTCCCCGAAAGGTGCTGTAACCTCATTGGAGGATGTCCTGCCCCATTGGCTGAGGTGGGCTGGTTCCAGGGACCCTGCCAACTAGGAATAGTGCTCTCTCTCTCTCTCTCTCTCTCTCTCTGTGCGTGCGTGTGTGTGTGTGTGTGTGTGTGTGTGTGTGTGTGTAACTTCAGGTTTAGCAGAGATCTTAACACCTGCTCTCTGATCTCTGCGGTGACTACTCTATGCTTTTATGGTTTTAGGAGGCAGGAACAACAAATGTCGTAGACTTCTAGAAAAATGTCTTGAGATCTGGGAAGCTTCTGTCAGAGGCCATGTACCAGGGCCCCATGGGAGGCTGCCTCCTGTCCACTGCTGGCCCAGCTTGGGGTCCCCATGGGGGTTGACTGGTGCCTGCTGAGGCTATCTCACTGGTCTCTGGTGGCAGCAGCTGTTCTAGCCCAGGGCTTTTTCATCTTTGCACAACCCCTCCCCATGGGTCAGGGGAGCCAGCTTCAGGGATTACATCGGATGGTATCACGATAATGCCGCAGTGCCACAAGAACCACAGTTTGAGCTGACTCGATGACTGGCATGCTGATCACAGGTAGACTCTCAGAAGACAACCATGGAAGGACAATGAAAGGAACATGGCGGGTGAAGGCGATGCCTGTGATAAGGGACATGGCTTTTCAACTGTGAGGTAGCGCCTGCATGCAACCTTCCGAGGAACTACTAGACCCTGGCATTTGTGCCCTGACCATGACATCATCTGTTTAGATGGCTCCAGGTTCAGTAAAGTTGTTTCCAGTGGAGCCCTCAGGGTCTGACCCTGCCCAAGAGAGCCTAGCCAAGTTGGCAGTGCCAAGGGAGGCAGGTTGGTGGGGCCAGGGGATCATTGGCCAGACAGTGAGCTGAGCTCGCCAGCCTGTTGCTGTCACAACAGGGTCCTGTCATGGTGAGTCAATGCAGGGCTACCTGGGCTGGGCAAGGGCAGCAGTTTGCTCAGATCTGGGGGATGTGGGGTTTATCCTTCTGAAGCTGATGCAGGGTTGAGTCCTAGCAAGGGCCATTATGGTGAGGCCATCACTAAAGACCCCTTTGTCCTTTGTCCTCAGAACCCCTTGTCATATTAGTTCCAGCTCTTGAGCTGTCAAGTGCTTCATTAGCCTCATACAAAGCTCCCTGGAGGGGAGAAAGCCAGGCCTGGCTCCCAGAAGAGGAGCATGGCTGGAGACTACACTGATGAGGACCAGACAGATCTAGCCACAGTCACAGAAGCACTGTCCCCATCTTCACACACACACACACACACACACACACACACACACACACACACACACACACACTCCTGAGCCCCTTCTGCAGAGCATGGCCTGATGGAAATGGGCCCACATCCTGGAACTTATTGTCACCTCATTAGGAAATAGGTGTTCACGGACGGGATCGAGTTCAGAGTCTTGGGGCAAGGATACTCTAAATCCAGCCACAGATCCTAAGGAAGCGAGGGACAGAATGAAGGCCAGGTCAGACGAGAGTTAGGATTGCCACTGCTGAGGGCAGCTGGCCTTGGGGCCTGAAGAACCATGTGTTCTCATCAGTCACAGTATACTCATATGCACTTCCATCTGTCCCAAGTGTATTCACCCTGCTCTTGGAGCACCCAGTGTCAGCAAGTGAGATGGGTCCACTGTGGGGCAGCCACAGAAAGGAGGTGCTCCTGGTGTACAAGGAGGCCAGGGTTAAGCCTCAAAGCTGGGCCCAGGGCTGCAGGCTCTCATGGGCTTTGCTTGGCACAGGGGAGGGGGTGGTGACATGACTCCTTTTTCTTTTGGAGTATACACACATACACATGCTCACAGGGAAACAGAGGTCTCCTTATATTTTGAACAAAATCTGTCACTGAACCTGCAGCTCACTGATAGACTAGACTTTCAGCTAGCATGCCCAAGGACCCTCCTGTCTGTACCTCAGCTGGGATTACAGGCATGCACCACTGTGCCTGACTTTTTACATGGGTGCTGGGGTTCTGAACTCAAGTTCTCAAGGTTGGTTGAGTGGCAAGCACTTTACCAACTGAGCTGTGTCTTAGCTGGCTCCACGGGACATGTTTCTTAATGGAAAAGGCATACATGTGTCTAGAACAGGACCTCTCCTCTAGTAGGCTCCTTTTTTGCTTGTTTGTTTGTTTTGTATTATCTTGTTTTTTCCAGACATGGCTTCTCTGTGTAGCCCTCGATGTACTGAACTCGCTCTGTAGACCAGACTGACATCCAACTCTCAGAGACCCATTTGCCTCTGCCTCCCAAGTACTGGGATTAAAAGCATGTGCCACCACCACCCAGCCAGGCTCCTCATCTTTATGTCCCAGGGAACCATTTTTGAGATGGTAACCAGAGGGGCTTGGAACATCTATTCCTGGTCCACCGGTCCTGTGGTGCTGGGATACCCTACCTGGGAATCTTGTAAACCCTCTGAACTCTAGGGTCCATGTCAGCATGAGTAGACACCTCCCACACCCAGATGTGTTGTGGAAGTAGCACTCGGTGTGTGTGTGTGTGTGTGCGTGCGTGTGTGCATATGTGTGTGTGTGTGTGTGTGTGTGTGTGTGTGTGTGTGTTGGGAGGTATCCCATCAGCTCTCTGGCTAATTAGACTGTGGCCCACACTCCACCTGTCTAAGGGTCTGTATGTCTGGCTTCAGGGGTGGGGGTGGGGTGGGCTCAGGGCTTTTTCTCTTCTCAGGGCTTTGATTACTTGTCCAGCTGACCCTGGCTAAAGAGAGTGCCAGTGACTGTGGTCCCTTCTAGAAGAATCCTGCTCTCTTGATAGGGGAAAACTGAGCATCCTCAATCCCTGGTTCCTACATCGTAACTGAAGAGTTTCTAGGTGTATTAATGTCCATTCTCCCAACATGCAGAAGACACCATCCAAGTCATCCCCAAGTCTCAGACTTGTCCATCTTCACCAGTAAGCTCAAATAGATGCCTTCCAGCCCTCTTTGCAGACCTGTCTAGCTGGGTAGAGGATTCCTCTATGAAGAGGAAGGCTTTGGCAATCTGTACCTCTGCTCCTTGCAGCACAGTACCTGGGTCCTCACTGCCCAGGAGCATTGCTGGCTACTATTCTCAGGACAAAGCCACCCTCATGCTGTAGAGAGCTGAGCCCTGTGGGCTGGTGCTGTCCCTCCTTACAAGTCATGCATGCTCTGGAAGGCTCTACCTGATAAAGTAGTTATCCAGTCTTGCAGGTGCTGGCTTATTTTTATGCCCAGGTTTTGAGCTATAGGGTCAGGCCTCCTTGAATGCTTAAGCTAAAAATAACTAAGTCAAACTGGTGACAAAACACAGCTACTACATTCTGCATGCTTGCTAAAAATCTACCTGACAACCTGACAAAATGTGGACAACAAAGCAAATCCTGCTCCATCATCTCAGTCCTGTTGGGATAAATCCAGTTACACAGTGGTCAGCAATCCAGGCAGATGACTGCATGAACTCCTCAACACTGCCCCAGTGCTCTGGTACCCAGGGAGAACCAGTGATGCCCCCTTCCTTCCAAAGATACTGGAGTATGAGGCAGGAGGGTGGCAGCATGACCTGGCGCCTGTCTAAGCAACGAATGGACCACTCACCATTTCGGTTCTAGTCTTGTAGCCAGGATGGCACTCTATTCTAACTGACCACTCTGGAAATAATACTTTCTCTCTTCAGTCTGGAATATAGAGGTGATGGCTGGCAGGTGAATGCCTTCTGGGACTATGAATTAGCATCCAAGTATTGAGGTTGACCATACAGTAGAATAAAGGGAGCACAGAGCCCCCATGTCCAGCCTAGGAATGCCTTTCTTAGAGAAATTAGCACTCGACCCACTTGAGCCATTTTATTCTCTTTTTCCTCTGAAACACTCCTGGGACTGAGCACCTGGCCTTGGGCCTGGAGACAGGAGGCTTTCCACAAGCTTACCACATGATCTGTCACCTCAGAGCCATGCTTGGTCAGGCTGTTGTCATTACCCCTTTCCTATGCAACTTCTTGGGATGTCATTAGTTGTCTGTGAGAACATTGTGTTGTCAGAACTCTATGTCATCAGTGGTACTCCTAATGGGTGCAGCTACTCTGTAGTCTCACTGTGCATCTCCTTAGTAACCAGTGATGCTGAGCCTCTTCCAGTGCTTATTGTCCATTTGAGTCCTCTCAAGTTTTGAGTGATGTCTCTTCTATTCTTCTGTGCTATTATTGTTTTAGTGTCCCTATGGTGGGCCCACGAACAGCAGCTCAGGAAAAAGACAGTGCCACTCACCTGGGTGTCGTTGGCAAGAACCCTAAGAGGGTTCAGACAGCTTGTTTACATGCCCATCCTCTACCCAATCTGTGAAAGGGAGGATAAGGACTCTGATGGGCCTGGTGATACCTGCATCCTCCATGGGGCATATGATGGAGGACAGTCCAAAATAGACATTAAGACTGCCATAGTATTCATCATTGCTTTCATAACATTTCAGAATATGGATGTCACTGAATTCACAAAGCTGTGTTAAACACACCTATATGCATGTGAGCAGTCACTCGGGGCCCCTGAAGGACATACATGGCCTGTCAAGGCAGGACACATGGGGCACAAAATAACAACACAGCAGGGCCAGAGTGAAGAAGTGGAGAAGTAGGATAAACCCTAGCACACTGGTTGCTATGGTTACGAATTGTAATGAAAGGGTCATTAGATTCTCCCAAAGGGATTGCGCCGACCCACAGGTTGAGAACCACCATAAGCAGTACGTTATCTAGGGTGTTGAGATGCTTGTGCGTTTTGCTATTTTTAGCAAGCTGGTATTTACTCACATTTCTAGAAAGAACACACCCAGTCCATGATGAAGAAGGGCAGCACATTGTTGATGGAGAGGCTGGAGGCGCCCGATCCTCCTGGACTGCACAGGCACTGTAGGGATAAGGTTTCTTCCCAGAGGCAGGCTGCCCACAGCCCCAATCTGGGATCCACTCACTGCCAGATGCCTTCCACACACGGATGCTGGACTTGTACCTAACCATCTACAGACAGCTCAGAGAAGCTCCTCAACACGGGGGCCTGCCTCACTTCAGGACCATGACCCTTTGACCTGACTTCCCTCCTTGAGCAGCTGCTCATCACTGCCCTCCACCACTTTCTTTTCTTTGTGCTATGACAAAATACCCCGAGGAAAGCAACTTAAGGGAGAAAAAGATTACTTTGGCTCACAATTCCAGGTTTTACCACCACAATGGGGGAGTCCCGGATACAGGAACTACCTGTGCTCATCAAGCTTCCTCCACTTATATAGACCAGGAACCCCATCCAGGAAATGGTCTTGCCCACAGTTAAGATGGGTCTTCTATCATCAGTTAATGTAATCAAGATGATTCCCCCACAGGCACACCTAGATGCCCATCTCCCAAGGAATTCTGGATTCTTACAGGTTGACAATTGACACTAGCCACACTAACCATCGCAACTGCCACCTTATCACTTGGATACCTGTGGTGGTTTGGAAGAAAATGGTCTCCAAAAGGAGTAGCATTATTGGGAGGCATGGTCTTGTTGGAGGGAGTATGTCACTGTAGGGATAGGCTTTGAAGTCTCATATATTCTCAAGATACCACCCAGTGTCTTAGTTCACTTCCTGTTGCCTTTGGATCAAGATGAACAATTCTTGATATGTCTGACTGCATACCCACCATAGTCCCACCCACCATGCTTCATGCCATGATAATAGATTAAACCTCTGAAACCCAATTAAATGTTTTCCTTTAAAGAGTTTCTGTGGTCATAGTGTCTCTTCACAGCAATAGAAACCCTAAACACGCAAACACATCACTTTTAAAGCTATAACTAACCTTCTCCTCTTAATAAGCTCACAAGTTGTAATGCATTTAGTCCAACTTCAAAGGTCCCCAGAGCCTTTAACAATTTCAATACCTTCAAAATCCAAACTCTCCCATGAGTTCCTATAAAAATAAAATCAAATTACTTTCAACATATATCACAGAGTAAATAATACTATTCCCAAAGGAAAGAGTGAAGACTTAGCAAGATTAGTTAAACCCTTTAATTTCAACACTGGAGAGGAGAGGCAGGTGGATCTCTGAGTTCAAGGCTAGCCTGTCCTACAGAGAAAGTTCCAGGCCAGCCCAGCCATGACTAAATATAAGACCTGAGAGAGAGAGAGAGAGAGAGAGAGAGAGAGAGAGAGAGAGAGAGAGAGAGAGAGAAACCAAAACCAGGGCAAACATCAAATTCTGCAGCTCCGCGTCAGGCATCTGACCACTATAATATAATCAGCTGGACTCCTGGGCTACAAAAAGGCTATATAGCCACAACTCTCACCCTCCAGCTCTGCTATACTCAGCACACCACTAGTTAATCTGTAGCTCTCCTCAGTAAATGTCCCATGATCCTGGCACTTCCAATATCCTAGAACCCCACTGCAACCTAGGCTTTACCTTTACAACATCAAACAACAGCCTCTCTGGGCATCTCTGCAAGGACTCCAGCCCTGACACATATTGGCCTCAGTTGTACCCATGACCACCTCAATATTCCATCTTTAATGCCTCCAAAACCATTACTGCATAGATGATGCTGCAAGATCTGACACCATCTCAAGATGGAGGTTGCCTCCCCCACCAAGCTCTATCAGTTTGTGTGTGCTGACCCCAGGGAAACGTTTCCCTAGGCGGTTTCTTTTGAGGGACAGGGAACCTTTCAGCTTAGGTTTTTTCCCCTTTAAATACACTTGGAACTAAACAGGATGGAGCCTGCGGTGGGTGAGGTTTTCTATGGTGCCAGCACTGCACAGGAGACATCTCTGTGATGGTGCTGATCGCTAGCAATCACAGCTGCTTTCTCAGCACCAGCCTGAATGCTCTGCTATCCTGAGATTTCCTCTACTAAACAAATCAATCCATTATTTTTAAATTCAACTTCACTCGGGTTCTCCAGACACAGGCAGAACGAAGCCAACATTTTGGCCCACATATCTCAGGAATGATCCCTTCTTGTTCAGTTCCTGATAGAGTCCTTGGCCAACCCTGAAACCTCCTGAGACAGGCTTCTACTATCTGTGCTCCTTTTAACATTACTGTCTTCCAAGCTCCCATCAGAATGGCCCACTCAGCTCTGCCCACAGCATTCAATAGCTTTTCTAACCCAAGTTCCTAACTCTTCCACATTCTAGTCACAAACAGTCCTATGGCATAAAAACCATACAGTCCAGTTTTTCACAATGGTTCTGCATCTCAGTACCAATTTCTGCCTCAGTTTCTTTCCCTGTTGCTGTGATAAAATACCCTGACAAAGGCAGCTTAAGGAGGAAAGGGTTTAACTCCTAATTCCAGGTTACTGTTCATCAGCTGGTCATGTGACATCTTGTCTTAGGGTTTTTATTGCTGTGAAGAGACACCATGACCACAGCAACTCTTACAAAGGAAACATTTAACTGAGGTGGCAGCTTACAGCTCCAGAGGTTCAGTCCATTATCAGAGATCGAGGCACACTGGCAGACATGGTACTAGAATTTAAGAGTGTCACATCTTGCAAGCAACAGGAAGTGGACTGTGACACTGGGTGGTATCTTGAGCATAGGAAACCTCAAAGCCCGCCCCCACAGTGGCACACTTCCTCCAACAAGGCCACACACACTCCAACAAAGCCACACCCAATAGTGCCTCTCCCTATGAACTTAGGGGCAATTAGATTCAAACTACCACACACCCACAACTGGTATGGAACAGTAATGAAAAATGCATACTACTATTCAGCTCACATTCTCTATCCAGTCCAGGATCTCCTACCAGGGAATGGCCCCACCCACAGTTAAGATCAATTGTAACACATCAATTAGCAAAATAATGACAGCCCCCCACAGACAAACTCAGAGTCTTAGCTCCCAAGTGATTCTAGATTCACACTCAGGTCCCCCTCAGTTGCCAAGATGTCTCAGCAGGGCCCCCGTGTGCCCTCTGATAGCTCCACTAGGCTGGGAATATGGCTCAATGGAAATTCTTGCCTAGCAGGTTTGGGGCTCTGGATTTACTCCCCACTGAAAGAGTGGGTGACAGAAATAGGGGAAAGGGGAAAGAAAAGGAGAGAATGGAAGGGAAGAGAGAAGGGGCATATGGGGGAAAAGAAAGAAGATAGCCCCACAGAGAAATGTGACATTTGTCACACTCACCTGGGATCTACCAGGGATACAGTCACCCCCAAACCTGGCTGGCATGCTGTAGCTGGAAGCTACCAGGTCACCTGCTGGCATCTACTGATTCATGGGAAAATCAAAGCTCAAAGCCATATGGATCTCCTGAGATGTTTCCTGATGAGTAAGTCACTCCTGGACAGGCTCAGCACTTGCACTTAGGTCTGATTTTCTCCAGTCTAATGCCCAGCAAGTAAATGGAAAGGACTATTTAATTTGACAGAGGATATGTGTGCCGGCACCAGGGTTGCCAGTCCCCGTACCCGATCACTGAGCTTCTTCCTGGACAGAGCACCTGGGGAAGGGGCTATTCCTGCAGGGTGCCAAGCCTGAGCCTTCCTGGAGCGTAGGCAGGGTCGCTGCATAGCTGGCCTAGTGACCATTGGAGTGTGGACTAGGCATGGCAGAGGAAAAGGGAGCTTTGGAACCAAGAGTCCCCTTAGCGGTGTGTGAGAGACAGAGCCAGGCTTGGGAAACCCACCCAGACCAGCTTCATATATTATGCAGTTACAGGACAATAACCACAAACCTGCCCCACCCTTTGACATCAGCCCAACCCGTTTCCATAGGCACCTGTGGGATGGGATCCTCTACCACGTGACTTCTGGCCTGTCCTCTCAGTCATCACTATGCAATTCCTTCCCAGCTTGACAGGGTCTCCAGGTCCAGGTCAGCGTTACTTGGTGAGGACAGACTGAGTTGTGACACGTCAAACAGGCCTGAGATGCCTCCCGTGACACTGAGGTGCTCACAAGATTGGGGGTCTACCAAGGCAGGCGCTGTGAGGCAACAAATCGTTCTGCCTTCTGCTCCTAACCCTCCACTAAGTGAAGTCTCCTCTTTCTCCTTTCTCCACCCCATTTCTTTGTCACTGGCACTACCTGGTCCCACAGTCCCTCCAGCAGTATGTTCTAGGTGCCATCAATGGTATCTCTACAGCTGGCCATTGCACCAGGATGGCTGCAGGCTCCCATAAATCCTGGTCCTGGGGAGCTGGGATAGGGTGCGCTGCTGGCCTGGCTGAGCCAGGGATGCTGGGATTGCAAAGAAATGCTTGATTGCAGAGACCTGCTGGCCCTTTCCAGCTGTAATTTGGATTTGAAATGTGCCCCAGGGTTGGGGGTCTGAGTGTTTGCAATCCCAACATTCAGAAGGCTGAGGCAGGGCCCTGGGAGAAGGCATGGTGACTTGGTGGCAAAGACACTTGCTATGCAAGCTGGAAAGCCTGAGCTCCATTCACCCCCAAGTCCCACAGAAGTCTGAATGTGGTTGCTCATATCTGCAATCCCACAGCAAGATGGAAAGCAGACAGCAGAATCACCCAAAAGCTGTGGGCTAACCTGGAACAACGCAGAAACAAGAGGGAGGGACCCTTACTCAAGGTGGAGGGTGAGAATTTACTCCTTAAAGTTGTTTACTGACCTTCACACATTCACAGTGTGGCATCCACTCCATGCCCCTACACACACACACACACACACACACACACACTTTTAAAAAAGAAACCTAAGGCCAGATCAGTCCAAGTTCAAGGCTAGCCTGGGCTTCATAGGGATGCTACCTCACAAAAGCAAAAGCATCCCTGAAAAGGCCCTAGAGTGAAGGCTTGGTTGACAATGTCATCACTATCGGGAAGTGGTGGGGTGGGGTCCTGAGAGGAAGTGACATCACTGGGAACATGTCACTGAGGATTTTGGTACCTTTGCCTTTCCAACCTCTCTCTGCTTTCTGTCTGCCATGAGTTAAGTAAGACTTTCCACTCCCATACTGCCTTCATCATGATGTACTGAACCACAGACCCAAAGCAACATGGCCAAGCTACCAGAAATGGAAGTTGAAACCATGAGCCCAAGTAAACATTTTCACTTAGTATGTTGATTGTCTCGAGTATTTTGTCTAGAAGAGACAAATGCAGAGACAGAAAGTGAATTGGTGACTGTGGGGCACAGTCTCAATTGTTTGGGTGCGCTGTGAGGGCATTTCCAGGGAGAGCCATCTGAACGGCAAGTGACCCAACGAGAGGGGGCCTGTCCCATACTGGCTGGGGGACATGGGTTAGACAAGGAGCAAATGGAAGAAAAATGTGGTAGGCGAGTATTCTCTCCGTCTGCCTGCTGGCCTCCATGGTGTGAGCTGCTCTATTCTGCCTCACCCTCCCCAACACAATGCACTGCACCCTCTACAACAGCGATCAAAGCAAGTCCTCTCCCTCAGGTTGCCTGTGCCAGTTATCGTCATGGCACCAGAGAGGCCGACTGACGCAGTGATTGCTCAGGGTGGGAGGAGAAAGAAAGGGAATGTGGCAGGGGCAGTTAGTGGGTCCTGGTACTTCGATTTGAGGTGATGAGAATTCTGGAACTACACAGATGGCCACAACCACACAGTGTGTCGGCTGTCCACAGCACTGCTATGTCTGTAACAGCCAGTCCGAAGATAAGAACCATTGGTTCCTTACTCTTCAAATTCTGTACAAGATTAAAACAATGGAAACTTTGATTAATGGGACAACCCATGCCAGCCACACCTCTGCATTCCATGGCCCAGGGGAAGGCACTAGTGCCAGTGTTGGGAGCAATTGGCCATGCACCCCAGAAGGAAGGGGCCCCAAACACTGCTGTCCACCACAGCTCTTGGAGAGGCCTGGCCCAGCACATCCCAGGGATACCCTTGAGCCAAGTGCCCCGGCATATTGCCAGGACAACACAGACTCTGGCTGGCTCCCAACAGCTCCTGAGCCCTCCAAGGCCCCATCTACCCCAGCTGCCATCGATTCTGGACAGTGTTTATGGTGTAGTGAGATGGATTCACCCTCTGGGGCGGCCTGCAGGGATTTAATGAGCAGACATCAGACTTAAGAAGGATGTGGGGAGGGCTGGGGGACTAGAGAAGCACCCAGCCCTTCCCCTGCATGATGGGGCTGATTCAACAGCTATAATGGGGACCTCTAGCCTCAGCCATCTGTGCCCCCTCAGCATACACACTGGCTGTCCTGCCAGTCTTGGGGCCAAAGACTGAAGTTTTGATACAGAGCAGTAGCTGGCCTGACCCTTAGCTTAGTATTTGCTATGATTGACTTCTTGAAGTCTGGGCCTACGGTGGTGGAGACACGCTGTGGACCACCCACTGTCTCTGGACCCCTGCTCTCAGGAGATGGGTCAGTACACTGCCCACTGATATCTATTCAAAGCCTTGAAGGGGCCTGGGACAGCACTACTGAAATCCAGGAGACCCAGAATCCTAATCCTAGGCTGGGCCAGAACCAGCCCTTTCCTGGCAAGTGGGCTGGCTGTCCATGTGACTATTGAAAGTGATGATCTCAGAGCCTGTCATTCTCCACGCCCTGGCTCCTGCTGCTGCGCCTATTCTCATCTACATCAGGGACACACGGGACTGCCCCATCCAGGTGGGGCTCAGTTAAGCCACCAGTGTCTAAGCCTCTCCTCTGCTTTGGTCTCCACCAGCTGACAGGGCCTAGACTTCCATAAGAGTTTCTCCCCATGGTGAGGCTGCTCCCTGAGCTGTCTACACTGTTACCTCTCTACGTAAACACCCAGGGCCACTACCCATCCAGGAAATGAAGTGGATATCAGGAGACTGAGATGGCGATGGGGTCCTAGGCTTTCATGTTGGCCTCAGCTTCTCAGGATGCTCAGGCAGTAGTCCAGCTGGGTTGTAGTTGATAGTGAGTCACCTGAAGGGGTGGGCCTTCTACCATGGCCACTCACAGACCAGTTCGACTGTGTACAGGGAGATTCTGGGACCCAAGTTAGAGCCATTGAAAACCCGGGGTCAGAAAAGCTGTGTGACACTGGGTTCACATAAAAGCTTAAGCTGAGACGCAGCAGAAACCAACAGAGTCGATCGTGTCCTTCCTGTATCTGCAGACAGATGTCTTTTCCAGTCTATTATATCAATAGGATTGTGTTTGTGTATCCTGGAGAGTCTGGCTCCTTCCACTCAGAAAGACTGAAGTCCCAGCACATGGGAAGCTGATGCAGGAGGATCATGAGAACAAGGCCAGCATGGGCTACACACCAAGACAAAAGGAATGGAGGATATGTAAGACCTCTCAGGTAGGCAGGGAGCATCTCTCGCTCCTGGGTGGATTACTTGGCTGTGCAGGAGTCCAGGCAGTGAGATCATTCTGCTCTGTGCCAGTCCTCACATGTTCCCAGCCAAGCTCTTTGCATCCAGGGGGGAGATGGTGCCTCATTTAGCAAAGTCAACGGTGATGGGACCACAGGCCTCTGGGGCTAGTTCTAACTGATGCGTTTGGGTTTGGCTGTTGATTGAGGTGAGCTAACAGCTCTGGGTAGGTTTTTATACTGTCTTGAGAACTTGCTTTACATTGCTTTGCCTCTTCCCCACTCTCCCAGGACTCCCCCACCTCCCGACAGAATTAATGATCAGGGTAAGAAGTCCAGGCAAGCCAAAGGCCAACTTTCATGTGTAAACATGGAGTCAGTTCCCACTAAGCCACCACCAGGAGTACTACAAAGGTAACCACAGGCTAACTGAGCAGAGTGGTGCTGGGTCTCACAGGCCTGGGGGCTTCAGAGGAAAGGGCTGTGGCTTCCTAGTAGCATACACTGTACTCCTCTCCTGACACCCTGTAGCATGGGGACACCCCCACCCACAACCTCCATGCTGCCAGACCAGATTCTACTTCCACAGGCACTGGTGCTCATTTGCCCACTTCCAGAGCCTGGTGGGGCTGGCCCCTCCTCTGCAGATTCAGGGTAGGCATAGGTCCCTGGGTAGCTGCATGGAGCATGGAGACTAGCTGACCTCTGCTCTGCAGCCTGCGGCACTGAGCTCGTAGGTTAGAACTGCACAGGCTGAAGTCATACGCTGCAGCCCTGAGACTTCTCCGGAATGGGTGGAGGAACTTCTGGCTCAGGCAAAACCTATATGCAACCTTCCTCTGGGATGTGTGGTGACAGAATCTAAGCTTGTTCTCCACAGGGTGAATGAAGGACACATGAGTGGGGGCAGCAGCAAGGATGGCCCAGCTGGAACGCTCTGTGGCCATCTAAGCCACTTCAGCTTGATCTTTCTGGGATCTTATGTAAGCACCCTTCACTGGTCTGACGGATCCCATCTTATTAGTTCCTGAGCATTGACCGTGAGTGCTCCTGGCTGTGGATGCAGCTTCACAAGTTAATGCATCCAGCTTCCTGGGCCTGGATACTGTCTGCTCATCCTGCTCTACCCAGTAGTAAGTGATTCAGTGATTCTGAGCCTAGTGCCCCTTCTGCCTCCCAGGAGCTAGGGTATAGGGTATCCATGTCAGCCTATGTTTAGCTCCAGGCAGGGGTTGGGATGCTCTTTGGCCCTGCTGAATCTCATGACAGCCTCCAACACACCCTACCTGCTAGCAGGGATAGCCTCACCAGAGCATCTTTTCCAGTGTTTTTGCTCACTGTCGACTCCCACTCAAGGGCACTCATAGCCCATTCCACCTGCCCTGTGGAATGGGAGCGCAGCAGCCTTCAGGAAGGCACATCTGGATACCTATGGCCCCAGGGTCTCCAAGGCCAGCCCGGGCTCCTACACTGTGTTGGAAAGAAGTATATATATATATATACAGGGACACAAGAAACACCAGGGCTGCTCACAGCCTCCTCCAGGGTGTGTTAAAAATGGAACTTTAGCAGTACCTCACCCTCCGTGCACCAACAAAGCTGACAATGCAGCCTAAAAATAACAGGTGTTTCTCCTAGAGGCGACAGAGTCGGGCTTGCACTGACACCCCCTCACCCTCCTGTATGGCAAGAGGCTTAGGGCTGCACAGCCAGCTGGCCCTGCATCTCAGATCTTACAGGCTAGCATAGGCTGCATGAAATCCTGTCCAAAGGCCAGAGGCTGCAGGTTATATCACACACACATACACACACACACACACACACACACACACACACACACACACACACACACACACTCCCACTTTATGTCCAGTGCTGCTGGAATGGACTAAGTGCAGGCTGCAAGCAGCCCCTCCTAGGGTTTTTTCCTGCCTCAATCCAGAGTCGCTGTGAGATCTCCTCCGTGTGTCCACAGATATCCTTGTCCAGTGAAAGAAGGCGTGTGCTCTGAGCATGCTGAACCTCGGGACTCTTGCTCTTCCCACCCTGTGATCATATTAGGGTCTCCACATACTCACAGCTCCTTGAGGCCCCTGGAGTGTGATTTGGCAAAAGACCAGGAGGCCCAGAGTAGGGGTTGTGGCTTAAGGGTAGCTCAGGCCAGCTGAGGTCTAGGCCTCACCTTCCATCATGACAGCTGTCCAGTCATGATGCCCTTCAGGGACATGAAGCCGGGGGGACCATGTATAAGCCAACCTCACCCTCTGCCAAACCTCTCCCGGGATTCTTACTCAGCCTTAAAATGATAACTTGCATCCACATAGCAGAGTTTGGACCTTTTCTCGACTTCTTCATTGGGACACCCTTTACAGAGGAGGACTGGGTCCTGTCAACTCCTGCTCCCATCCCTCATCTGCCAGAGCCTGCAAGCCTCAGCAGACATAGAACAGGAACCACAAGCAACTTGTTTGGGTCAGCTGGTCATGGGCAAAGCAGAGGGGAAAAAAGTCAAACTCAGTAGCGCTGTGCACAGTGGTTTCTCCAGGTCTCTGTAGCCTGGCTGAAGTTCACAAGATAAACACTCACTCTGCTACAGGCAATCCTAAGAACCCTTCTGTGCTTCTGAACTATTACCGTCCTCCAAGGTCTACCAGCATGCTCCCAGTGGGGTGGGCCCAGAGAGGCCAGAGAACCTTCTCTAGGGTCCCCTACTCCCCACATCAGAGCCCGGCTTGGAGGAACAATGGAGACAGATTTCCCTTTTCCCAACTGTTTCTGGGGCAGGGCCCACAGTCCTAATGCATTGCCCAGGCCTCTGCTGGAACCTGCTGGTCTCATGGTACCCCTCAAGACATTGCTAAGTGCTCAGGCTAAAGCAGTAATTAAGGGTTAGTCATTCCTAGGCTCACAACACACCACTGTTTACCCTTTCCTCTGAGCCTTGGAAAACAGCCTGGCTTCCAGCCCCTACCTATGAAAGCTTAGCAGGGCCCGAGGCTCCTGTGTGCAGACAGCAGTGTGCAGGATGAAATTCCTGAGGCCTCTACAAGCAAAGTTACATCCTACATGCTGGATGCCCAGACAGTCCCCTCACTCAGCCCTAGCAACATCTTGTTCTCTGTGAGACGGACTGCTCACACTGGATGTTTCCACAAAACGAATTGTGATCTGGCTTCTAGAACTGTCTGCCCACGTGGACTCTGCCGGACCAGCCTGAGTCCCAGAGCCTTCCAGACTGGAATCTGGAAAATGTCCTCATAGGGCAGACCACTGTAAAGCTTCAGCATTCCCTGCTCACTGCAGAAGTGTAGGCTGGCCCTAAGCAAATACACATGTAGCCCAGGAGGTCAAGTTCAAGGAGACAGGCAAGCCAGGCATGATGGCACAGACCTGCAACCCCAGCACTTGGGAGGCTGGCGCAAGAGCATGAACAAACCCATCCTATACACACTCAGAGGCAAATCACACCCACCCACCCACCCACCCACCCACCCACCAGACACTCCCACCCCGTCTCAACCATGCACTCCAGGGCAGGCCCCCCTCTCAGCACCATAGCTCGTTTATAGAAATATTGAACAGAAATGTCATTTTTGATGAAGTCTCCCCCCAGGATTCATGCTTATAAATACACACATGTACCTTCTTTTAGCCGAAGCTCTCATGCATGACAACTATCCCCAAATGTTTTGTCTCCACTTAGCTCTCCTCATCCCTCACAGTCCATGACCATCAAAGAGCTGTGACTGCTGCCAGGCAGGCAGGGACCCCGGGGGAGGGGTCAGGAGGCAGGGTTATTATGTACAGCTGAATAAGGAGGCAGGGTTGCTAGCCTCAGTAGGAGCAGACTCTACGGGAGAGCATTCTTCGGGCTGCAAAATCTGTGGGGAGAAATCTACAGTGGACATTTTCTACACACAGACAAGAAGGCGGGAGGCTTGCCCATGTCTCTGAATTTCACTCGTTGAAGGCTTTGCTACACCCATAGGTATGAGGCACAGGGGTCTGTCATGGTTTAAATGAGAATAGCCCCCACAGGCTCATACATTTGAATGTTTGGCTCCCAACTGGTGGACTGTTTAGGAGATGTGGCCTTGTTGCAGGAGGCATGTCACTGGAATGGTCCTTAAAATTTCAAAAGGCCCAGTCTCCTCCCCTCTCCCGTGTGTATGTGTCTGTCTTTCTGTCTGTCTGTCTTTCTGTCTCTCTTTCTCTCTCTGCCTCTTGCTTATGGGTCAGATGCAAGCAGTCAGCTACAGGTCCAGCACCTTGCCTGTCTGCTGCCATGTTCCCTGCCATGATGGTCATCACACTCCCCTCTTAAACTGTAAGCAAACCCCCAATTAAACACTTTCTATTATAAGTTGCCTTGATCATGGTGTCTCTTCACAGCAAAACAGTAATGACTAAGACAGGGTCCTTGACATGCCTATGTTCACGTCAAAAACAATCATTCGGGACTTCACTCACTTCCTACTGCCTGGCACCAACTGGAACCATGGTACTTCACCATATACTGCCCTAAACAGACCCCCTTCAAAATAGCAAGTGAACTTCTCCACAAGTTCTAAGGCCAGTGTGTTCAGCTCAGGTGCTTGCCAGACACCCAGGTAACCTCAGCCAAAGGCCCAATGGACTGGCAGGATGCATGCAGGATGGCTCCCTCCCAAGGCTGGCAGGAAGACCTCACCCCACCATCTGCCCTCAGTACTGCCCTAGACTCCAGCCTGGAGTTTCACAACCTCATCTTGGAAGTGGCAGTTGCATGGGCCTGCCATTGGTCATAGACACATTTGGCCAAATGGGGGCCTCACTTAAGTGTTAACATGGGGGCGAGTGCCAGAAGAATGAAGAGCTATCTTGGAGAACAACTACACTCAGCTTTGTCCACTGCTGGAGTCCTAAGGTCTTGTTCCAGTAGACCAAGGAATGAAGCCTCAACCTCCTTAATCAGTCACTCAGAGACTATGACTCTTGGCCAGAGGCCATGACCCTTAGGAATGGGCCTGTGTCCTTTCCTGAGCCATTCCCTGGGGCCTTAAGGAAGAGGGATGGAGAAAAACACCCGTATCCTCATGGCAGAGCTATCTTGGTGGCCTCCAGCAGGATTGGGTGGGCAGTGCCCTACAGGGGCAGATGGAGGTGGGTAGTCAGCTCCATGCAGGCTATGCACATGTGACCCTGAGGCTCCTGACAAGTAGGAACAGTAGTGATCTTTTGTGCCTCAGTTTCCCCATTTTTTCAAAGCAGGTAACTTGGGCACCTGGCCGTGGTCCTGGGGAAAGAGGAAGAGCATGGGGTTAGCCTGGCCACCAGCAAGGGTGCTGGCCTTGCGCCTGCACTGACTTTACAGCACTGACCTGTCGTCAAGTGCACAGTCCACTGTGGATTTCCTCCCTTTCAGCAGGGGTCACAGCGCTGGCACAGGACACGGAGGCACACTGCCATCATGAGTCAAGATGACGTGCACATTTTTCTAGGTGTGTACAGTGGAAACAAAACTAAAATATTAGCACAAGGCTAAGTTTGTTTTACAGCTGCAGTGATCTATGGCAGTACTTGTTTGACTCTGTCTAAACAGCTTTCCCTGCGCTCCCAGCCACTGCCAGCTTCCTGCCCACTGTCCCCTGGGGCTCCAAGGATAACCTACGTGTTCAGCTGACATCCAGAAGGCAGAATCCCCTCAACAAGAGATCACCCTAACAATGTCCAGGACCTCCAAACTCTGCATTCCTCTTGTATGGCTGGGTATGGAAAAAAATTCCAAGTTAGGTCTGCCACACTTAGGGTCTTCGTGTGTACAGGGCTGCACCAGGGCCCAAGGGTGCTCTGGCCTCTGAACTCTAGACTATGGTCCTTTCTCCAAGCTAGAGCAAGAAACAGGGGCTTCTGAATCTTCATAGCATAGCCCCAGCACCAGCATCCTTGAACACTGACAGACACGTGGGGTTTGGGCTGCAAACTTCTTCTTAAATCCCTGGGAAACCTCCTGGCCAGCAGAAGCTGCTCTGGGGACAGCAATGACAGTGCTCCACAGCACTGTCACCCTCCCAGGAACTCAGCCTAGAAAGAGGTGAGAAACAGGCAGCCATCTGTGTGTAGGAGCTAAGCTCACAGGGCCAGTGACTGACAGGCGCTGACAGACACTGATCCACAAACAAGTTGAAGCTGGTTTCCCAAAGCTAATGCCATCCCCCCATCCCAACTTGAGAGAAGCACTCTTGGCAACAGTAGAAACACCAAAATGTCACGTGGCTCAGAGAAAGCAGAGAGCTTCAGGAGAAAGATGGGAGGGCCAGTAAAGTCTGGGGGAGATTTGGCCAGCAAGTGTGGAGTACACAAAAGACAGCTAAGGCTGGTACATTATACTGGGTAAATGCTACTACCTGATACTCAGCTACGATGACAGCTCAAACCCTGTTATACTCACACTTGGTGTGACTGTCATATCCTACCCATCCCCTTGCACTCTGCAACAGCTGGCACCTAACAGTGACCATCCTAGCAGCTATTGCTGGCCTCAGGTTTGATCCTCAGGAGCTGTCTATCTTATTTTATGAGACAGTGTCTTTCACTGAGACCTGATGCTCATCAACTAAGCTAGGTCCCGTGGCCAGTGAACTCCAGAGACCTGCTTGTCTCTGCCTCCCTAGCATAGAGATTACAAACGCACACCCAGGGTTTTTTGTTTTAAATTATTCTTCTCTCCTATATTACATCTGGACCACTATTTCCCCTTCTTCCTCTCCTCCCAGTCCCTCCCCCATACCACTCCTCTTCCCTTTTCCTTCAGAAAAGGGCAGTCCTCCAATGGATATCAACCAAACATGGCATCTCAAATTGCACTAAAACTAGGCACTTCCCCTTGTTGGTTGAGGCAACCCAGTATGAGGGAAAGGGTCCCAAAAGCAGACAAAAGAGTCAGACACAGCCCCTGTTCCCACTGTTAGGAGTCCCACAATAAGACCAAGCCACACAACTGTCACATAAATGCAGAGTTTCCAGGTTAGTCCCACGCAGGCTCCCTGGTTTGTTGGTTCAGTCTCTGTGAGCCCCTATGAGCCCGGGTCACCTGATTCTGTGGGTTTCTTGTGGTGTCCTTGAACCCCCATGGCTCCTACAGTCCTTCCCACCCCCACACATCCAGTTTTTAAAATGGGTTCTGGGGCTCAAACTCAGGTCCTTTGCTTATGTGACAAGCACTTCAGTGACCGAGCATACCCAGCCCATAGGCCACAGGTCTTGAGTGTGGCCATTGTGAACCCTGGCACTAAGTAAGCATAGCTGCCATCTTAGTTGTGTTTCTAATGCTGTGATAAACCATGACCAAAGGCAGCTTGGAGAGGAAAGGGTTTACTTCAGCTTACAGTTCCATACCACAGCCCTTCACTGAGGGAAGCCAGGACAGGAACCTGGAGACAGGAGCTAATGCAGCTGCCATGGACAAGTATTGCTTATTGGCTTTCTCAGTCTGCTTTCTTATAGCTCTCAGGACCACCAGACTCAAGGTGGCACTGTCTACAGTGCACTGTCCCCTCCCACATCAATCGTTAGTCAAGAAAATGTACCACAGGCTTGCCCACAGGCCAATCTTAGGGAGACAGTTTCTCAATTGAGGTTTCCTCATCTCAGATGACAGTAGTGTGTATCAAGTTAACATAAAACAAACCAGCACAATTGCATGGTTGTCTCTCCCTTTAGCTATACAGCCCCAAGTGGCAAAGCTGGATCTTATAGCTCTACTTTTATTTAGGTTTTTTGTTTGTTTATTTTGAGGAATTTACAACTGACTTCCATAGCAGCTAGACATCATTCCCAGCACACATGTTTGTTTTGCAGTATGGGGTCTTGAACCCAGGGTCCCAGGCATGCTAGGCTAGTATTATGTCACTGACCTAATCCCAGGTCACATTTTCTTGATGCTAACTGTTGGGACAGACAGATGGAACCCTGCCCCCTGAGGCTGACAAACATGCTTCATGAACTTATCCATCACTTGTACTTCTTCTTTCGAGGACTCTGGTCCTTTTCCCTTGGTTGATTACATTACTCTTTGGTGTTTGATACTTTCACATACATACATACACATACATACACACACACACACACACACACACACACACACACACACACACACACTCTGAGTCTGAATCCCCTGAAGAATAGATACATTTCCTCCCTGCCCATGGGCTGTCTCTTCACTCTTGTGACCACTTCCTTTGCTGTGCACACTTGTGTTTCATGCATTCCCATCTGTCAGCTCTCACTGTTATTCCTGGGCTAGCACAGTCCTCTTTCGAAAGCTGTTCCATGTGCCTCTACCTTGAAGAGTTTTCTCTGTGTTTCCTGTAGCAGTTTCACTGTTTGGGATCTTACATCATTGGTACAGGGTATGAAGTGGGGACCTACTTTCTGTCTTCCCCATGTGGACACCCAGCTTTCCTGACACTATTCGCTGAAGAGGCTGTCTCTTCTCCAGGATATCTGGGAATTTTTGTAGAGAGTTAAGTGACTGTAGCTGTCTGGGTTCCATTCATTGGTTTACATAACTGTATCTATGTCAGTATCATGCTGTTTTTGTAAGATGGCTCTGCAGTGTAATTGGAAACTATGTATTGCCCTTTTTACTCAGGATTACTTTGGCTGTCTGGGGTCTTTTGTAAAGAATGCCATTTTTAAAAGGATTGCATCAAACCTAAAACTGATTTGAGTAATATGGCAATTCTTACAGTATTAATTTTGCCAATCCATGAGCATAGAAGAGCTTTCCATCTTCCAGTGGTTTCACCAATTTCTCTGTCCCATGTTTTATAGCTTTAATTACTAACATCTCTCACTCCTTTTTCTTTTCATAGGTGGGTTGGGTTTTTTAAATATTAAAAGAAATTATTCATCTGTATATGTGTGTCAGGAGGTCTGTGCATGTGTGAGTACAGATGTTCATGGAATCCAGGAGAGAGTATCAGATCCCTTAGAGATGGAGTTACAGGCAGTTGTGAGTTGCCCAGTGTGGGTTCTGGGAAATGAATGTGTCCTCTGCAAGAGCAGTATGTGCTCTTAACTGCTGAGCTATCTCTCCATGTTGTAATTTTTAAAAAGTAGCACATGAAAGAAAGATGTCATGCAACAGAGCTTGGGTGGAAGGTTTTTTCCTTGGGGGAAAGTGAATGGGAAAGGGGGGGGAGGGCAGAAGGGAGTCCAGTCTCTGGGGACAGGGGCAGCAGAAGAGAAGAGAGAGGAAGAAAGAGAAAGAGAGAGGGGGAGGGAGAGAGAAGGGAGACAGGCAGAGAAGCAGAGAGAGAGAGAGAGAGAGAGAGAGAGAGAGAGAGAGAGAGAGAGAGAGGGAATGTACACAGGTGGTGCTCTTAGTGGCCATAGCTGAGGGTGCATCCTGTCAGAACCCCAAGAGCAGGCCAGGACAGATGTCCGAATACTAACACTGTATATAGTCTTTATCAGGTAGAAGAGTGCTATTTCTAGTCCTAGTTCTTTCGGGGCTTTTAGCATGAAAGGATGCTGACCCAACTTCCTGTTGTCTCCAGGAAACAAAAGATACCCATAGGCTGGGAGTCAAAGGATAAAAACAATCTACCAAGTGAACACAAACTGGAGACAAGTTGGCTTAGCTCTCCTGAAATCTGATAATGCAAATTCCAAACCAAAATTAGTAAATTGAGATAAAGAAGGCCACCACATATTAATAAATAAAATAATTCATCTAAGATATAACAATTATAAATATATATGCACCAAATGCTGGAGCTCCCTATATCATAAAACAAATACTAGTGGACTTAAAAGATCAGATTGGTCCTAATAGAATACCCACTGATTTCCAAACTGAAAATCTGCAAAGAACCCTTGAGCTAAACTACAATAGATGAAATGGATTTTAAAAATGTTCATAGAAGGCCCTACTCAATAAAAACAATACACATTCTTGTCAGCCATCCATAAAATTAAAGTCGACCACATTCCAGGCCACAGATTGATTCTTACCAAATACAAAATAACTTAAATAAACATGTGTGTTTTATCAGTTCACAGTGCAATAAAAACAGAAATCAACAGCAAGAAAAACAACAGAGATGACACAAACACAGAGACTGAATAATACACCCCTGAGCAAACAATGGGTCACTGAATAAAATAGAGGGAAAAGTGAAAAGTTCCTAGAATCAAATGAAAAGAAAAGCAGTTTCCCAGAACCTCTGGGGTACAATGAGGAGGCTCTAAGAGGAAGAAGTTTGTATTTATGAGTGACTTAAAAATTTTTTTCAATGAGAATGATTACAAAAAATAATCTCAAATAAATAACCCAATGATGCATTTTAAGGTTCTAGAAAAACAAGACCAATCAGGCAGTGGTAGCACATGCCTTTAATTCCAGCGCTTGGCAGGCAGAGGCAGGTAGATCTCTGTGAATCTATCCCCCTCAAAATTTCAATGACAATCATCCTGGCACTAGAAAAACAATACTACATTACTTTTTTTTTTCCTTCCATAATAGGGTTTCTCTTTGGAGACAGTCCTGAAACTTGCACTGTAGACCAGGCTGGCCTCAAATTCACATAGATCTGCCTGCCTCTAGCTCCCATGTGCTGCTGGTATTAAAGGTACGTGCCACCAATGCACGGCCAATCCTACATTTCATATGGAAGCAAAAGAGGCTCTCCATAGGTTTAGCAAACCTTAGCAGAAAGAAAGCTAAAGGAATCACAATAACCGATCTAAACTACACAACAGCCCCATAGTAATAAAAACATCTTGGTACTTGGTCTGTTTCTATTTTGACTGTTATGATAAAAACGCTGACAAAACCAACTTAAGGGATGATGGGCTTCCTTTGGCTCATATTTCCAGGATATGGTCCATTGGCAGCAAAGATGCAGGAGCTGACAATAGCAGTGTGAGGTCAATGCATGCTGCTATTCAGCTGGAGAGGAAAATGGATGGGAGGAAGAGAACAGGAGCTTTAAAATTTCAATTAAAAATATTTAAAGAATACTAGGTAGAAGCAAGAAAAACAGTAACATAAAAAATAAGTTTTGAATGCATAATAAAGTAAAAAGACTAAGAAACTGTTAATCAGGCTTCTGTGAAGTCAGGACCAGGATGGTGGACAAGAATAAGGCATGTCCTGTTCTGGCTGGTTCAGTTCTGTTAGGCTAGTGTGGCCTATGCATAAATGAGCAGCCAAGCTCTGCAGGTAGTTTAGAATGGGACTGGGTATGATCGGGGTGTGATCAATTAGGACAGGGTTTGCAGTTTCTTGGGTGAGAAGACAGGGCCTCATGGCTCCCCCCAGGGCCTGGTGGCACCTGGCAAAGGTAGGGTCCAGCTTCAGGGGATCCCCAGGCTGAGGCTGGAATACAGTACAAAGTCAAGCCTTTACTGTCAGCTAGAACCATGCATTCATACATACCACCTCTCTGCTCAGCCCTGACCAGGCACAAATCCCAGAGGGGTCTCTGTACCCCAGAAATGTCCAACAGGACAAGAGAATGCAGGTCAGGTCACACATGAGTGGGGAATGTCCAGAGGAGTGCCAGCAAAGGATGCAGGTGGGAGGGGATTCCCCACACTCAGTTGGAGACTCTGGGAACAGAAAACCCTGCAGCACTAGGGAAATTAATAACCCTCTCACCCCGCCAATAGCAGAAATAATAACAGAACACACAATCTTCTCAACAGGCCCCAGAGCAAAACTCAATGAAAGTCCACATCTCTGTGTGATAAAAATGCTCTGCAATTAAGAATAACAGGTTTCATTGCTCTTCTGATGGAAGATGCATTTAAAAGCAAACGCCCACAAGGCACCTGGGAGAGTGTGCAGGTTTGCCCTAAGAACACACATACTCATTCACATGTACACACACACGCCTGCACATACCACATAGCTCTGTCCTGAGGATGGTGAATTGCACACACACACACACACATGCACGCGCACGCGCGCGCGCACACACACACACACACACACACACACACACACACACACCTTCATTTGGGTAGCTGCTGTTTCACAGGTTATCACCCTGAAGATTCCAGGCCTCAAGACTTTATGCTGATGAGGCAAGAAGGTCTGAAGGGGAAAAAACAGAAAGACCATAAAGCAAGCCTGTCTCTGGGTCAGGAAACCCCAGTCAGTGCACACGACCTTTGTGTGAACAGCCAACAGTGTCCTGGCTTGGAATCCATAAAGAATACTGGCTAGCTGCTTTCTCATAGCCAGCTCTAAACATAGTGACATTGTTAGCAGTAGTCATAGTAATGACCAGTGGACAGTAGATAGACAGACGGAACAGAGTCACCAGGATGTCTAAGGGGGTCTTGGGTTTGTCAAATCCCTCTGAGTCACTGGTCAGCAGAGCCAATGAACAGCTGAGTCCTTGCTGGAGGCTGGGGCATTTAAATGGAACCACCTTCTATGTGTCCTACTCAGAGTGTCTCATGGCCTCTACAGTTAGAACTTAGCAGATGGAGGAGACACTGGGGACTCAGGGTGTCCACAGCACCTCCTCTAGCACAGTTTACCCCAATCCTGGCTAGCTGTGCTCTGCTTAGGCCCCCAGCCAGCTCTGAGCTCCATAACCCTAAGATAGGAGAGCTCAACCTGTACAGAACAAGTATAGGATTTCCTCTTTTCCACATAGTGTCTGGAAACCCCGGAGCTGCCTGGTAGTCTGAGCACCTGAAAACGGAGACACCATGAGAAGACAGAGACTCCTGCCAAGGGGTACCAGCAGGCAGGCCTGGGCCAGCTCTAACAAATGGCACCTCTGTGTCCAGGAGGCCATCCTCGATCCCCATGATGGGCCACTTGCTCCTCCACACTGGCAGGCATCTCATGGGGCAGGGCTGCTCTGGAACAACTACGAAGACACCCCCAATCCAGGAACAAGAACCCCACAGCACCAGGTCTCAAGGTTCAGAAGGGTTAAACAGCTCCCCATTCATCCCTTGGTTCCTTGGACACTGCTTTTGCTGCCTTGGAGCTGGTATGTCTGCCATGCAACCCTTGGCCTGGCCAAGAACAGCTCTGGCCATACTCAGCTAGCCTCTTTTGTTGCTAGAGCAACTTTTGAATATCCACCCTTCAGTTTGAGCCACAGATAGATGGGAATTCTCCTTACAGCTCCTAAGACAACCCAGTGACAGTCACCATTCTGCTGGACACTCCCTGCCCACTTGCCTAGCCAGTCTGTGAGCTCAACAGATGTAGATCAAGTCTTGCCTGAAGCCCACTACCTCACTAGAGCTAGTTAAACCAGAGTTTAAGGATATGGGTGTGGACAGCTTCTGAGGATGTCCCACATTTAGTTCAGTAGTGGCCACCAAGTGAAACTTGGGGCTGTGGTCCCAAGATGGGAAGTATAGGACATAGGCCTGGGGCTAGTCAAGGCCAGATACCCTGGGCCCCTAACTTCACCCTCTATTCAGTGTCCACTGAGCTCCCCACTCCCAGTTGTGGTTTCTTTTTCAACCTGTCTCTACCATACTGTACCTGAGGCATCTTTCATCTCACCCCCTCATTTCCCATGACATCAGCAAGCACAGGAGTCAAGGTGGGGTGTCCCTGAATGCTGTTTAAAATCCACAAGTCAGGATCAGGTTCCTATGGTGGACATGGATCTGCCCAGTGCCTCCTCGTCTATTTTCTGAGCTATAGGTTGAGACAATCAGTGCCCTAGTCTCAAGGGAACAGCCCCTTCCTGGCATCTAGAATGTGACTTACTCTGGGATGATGAGTCCCCTGAGCACCAGCAGGCCCAGGCCCAGTCTCCTGGTTGTCTGTGGCCAAGGACAAGTCATATGGTAGGCTGGGTGCCTTCTCCCCAAAGTTGAGAATAGGGTGGTCTCTATGGGTAGGACTTCCTTTCCTTGGCTCTCTCTCAGTTGCCCAGCTTCCCTCAATCTGGGCAGCATATTTAGCCCAGCCTTGGTCAGTACAGTACAGGTGGACATTGCTGATGGATCTCTGAGAAAGCCATTACAAGGGAACATTGTAATATTTCCTGTCCCCCTTACCATTTTCCCTCTGCCCTGTTCCTTCCTGTCTAAAGAGAATGTGAATATGATAGCCAGGGTTTTTGTATCTGCTTTAGCACGACAAGAATGGGACTGGCATCTAGGCTGCCGATGACTGTTGGGGAATATTATTTTAAGGTGTGTGCCTTTTGTTTATGTTGCATTTGTTTAGCTCTGTGAGGCTGTGTCACTGTGCCTGTCTAAAACACCTGGTGGTCTAATAAAGAGCCAATAGCGAAGCAGGAGCAAGGACTGGCCTGGCTGGCAGGCAGAGAGGATAAATAAGAAAACAAGAGGCACAAGCGGGAAGAGAACAAGGAGAGAAGGGCGCTATGGGCCGGCCACCTAACCAGCCAGCACACACACACTCACACTCACACACACACACACACACACACCCCAGTAAGAGTGAAAATGAGATGAACACAAGTAAGATAAGGAAAAAGCCCAGAGGCAAAAAGTAGTGGCATTAAGAAAAGCTGGCTAGAAACAAGCCAAGCTAAGGCTTGTCATTCATAATTAAGAATAAGCCTCTGTGTGTGATTTATTTGGGAGCTCGGTAGTGGACCCCTCAAAAAGCCAAAAGAGTAAAGATAAAAAGTTATCATACAACAGGCAACAGTGGACAACCCTCCAGATTTCTCATTGACAGAAGACCACACTGCCTTTGGGGCACAAAGATTTATGTGTGGGTTTCAAGCAGCTTGTAGCAAAGAGCGGTAGGTGACCAATGGCTCTCTTGCTTCCTTGGAATTCCTGGGTGGACTACATCTCAGCCTGCTTGCAATTCAAACACCGCAGGCCAGTGCCCTGCCCCTAGGCAGCTCTAGGGCCTGTTCCTGACCCCCTGGAAAGAGCACAGAGCCCAGGCTCTGGTCAACCACCTCCCTCCTGACCAGGGTCTCAGAGCAGCTGCTCAGCCTCCGCCTCCAAGCCTTCCTTCGTATCTCCCAGAATGCCCTGTGTCCTTCTGCCCCAGGAACCCAGAAAACGTGGAGAATGGCTGTCCACAGGGGAGGCCAGGTGGATGGTGGGCTGAATGTGGCAATCAGAGGTGACTATGCAGAGGAGCATGCCCCGAGGACAGACAGAAAGTACAGGAGCTGGTGACTCAACTACAGGCTTGTGAGGGATCGCTCCAAACACGGAAACTCCTCCTCCCTGCAGGCCCATGCCTGCATTCCTGATGGGAAACCAGAAGCCAAGAGGAGTAGTGAGGACTCAGGTGTGGGAAGGCTCTGCTAGCCTAAAGTTTCGCCCTGCTATCACACAGCATACAGCCACGTCAAGGGGATGGACAGGGCTGTAGGGTCTCAGTATGCAACTCCTTCCAGATAAGACATGTGTGGCCAATGAGTCTAATTACTCAAGCCAAGGCCTCAAGGTTGAGCACTGCTTCAAAATGCCCAAGGGAGAACTCAGAGGGCCCTGTGGGAGCCCAGTCCTTGGCTAATGCAACTGGGGACCGGGTTCACACTACCTCTAGGCAATAGCCTGTCTATAGATTCAGAATGTCTGCTTCCAACACACACTTATCTACCACTGTCTTCCAAGAGGAAAATGATTAGACTAGAACAAGGTCCCTAGAACTCCCTGTACATTTGCCTATCTATAACAGTGTGTACCCAGCCAGTGTGTGTATGGTGTGAGCCTGCACGTGTGTACCCTGTGTGCAGTGCGATGCACTGGTGTGTGGAGCTGTCCAATCCCTGATCCTGCAATAGGCTGAGCTGCTGTAGAGGACAGGTTACCCTGTGGCATCAAGGGCTTTTTGCTACTTGTGCATCTCACATACCTTGGGTATCAGGTCAAGTAAGGGGTTGAAGAGCTAAAGGTGAGGGCAGCACCTGGCTAAGAGGAAGGGGGCTCAGCACTCAGGCTGGGTGGGCCAGGAGACCCCAGACCTCAGTTTCCCCCTGCTGCAGGCCTTCTCCTTCAAATAGTCTGGACTAAAGGGACGAGGAAGCAACAAGTACTCCAGAGGCATGACAGACACTCCTTGGCATCTGGGTCTGTGATACTATGAAGAAACATTTAGATTTGTAAATACAATTGTCAATCTTTAAAAAATAGTTTACTAGAAATGGTTAACTCTTTCAATGCTGTAGCATTCTTAATCTTGAGGCAGACTGAATCCATATCACCATAGTCCTATGACTGTTCTAGCCCACATTAGATTCCGAAGAAAAATGCACTTGAACTGGAGTTCTACTTAAAATAAGGTAGGTGTGGGGGCTGGAGAGATGGCTCATGACCATCCATAACTGTAGTTCTAGGGGATCTGACACCCTCTTCTAAACTCCACAGGCACCAAGCACACGTGATGCACACATATACATGCAAGCAAAACACCCATCCACATAAAATACATACACACACACACACACACACACACAAAAAAAAAAATAGGTAGGTGGTCTAGGGCCAGGGCTCAGGCCAGACACTCAAGAGTGACTTCAAAGGGGATGTGGAGGCCGGGCTGATATCACCACAGCCAGCTGGCTCTAGGACATCCTGGAAACACACGCTGATAATGCTCCCTGGAAACAGGCCGTGGGGGTGACTGAGAACAGGGAGGCTGGGGCCCTCCCTAGCCACAGCTGCAGGGCCATGTTCAGGAGCCACATATAGACAAGGCCTGGGAAGCAGCCAGCACTTCCCAGTGTCTCAGGGTGATGTTATCGCTGTTCAGGGAACATTCCAGAAGAAACGCGCCTGGTGTTTATTCAGCACTTGGCTTCTAAGCAGCACAGAAGCCTGTAGAGTGTCAGCCTGGGCTGCTGCACAGCCTGGGAGCCACACATACGCCTGTGTCTCACACATCCCGACACCCTCCATTCAGGTCAAACCTCCTGGAGTCTCGTCCTTCACCTAACATAACTAAATGAGGTCTAGGGGCCGAGGCAGCAAAGGGAGGCTGTGGGCAGCCGGAAGGTTGAAGCTCCATCCATTTATCCCATCATTCATTCATTCATTCATTCATCCAATGACAGGGTATATGAAGTGTCCTCTACCCACTGCCCATGGCTTCCAGCCCATGGGAAAAGAAACAGCTGGGATAAAACAAAGGACACACTGCTTAGGTGTATGTACAGCATGCATCGGGTGGAAAATGTGGCCACAGCTGTGCCTTCTGGCTGCTTCATCATTCCCCCAGGCCCCTGGCTCTCCAACATCACTGTTAACTCACCTCCCAATGCAGGGGGGGTGCTCATCTCAGATGAGACTGCTCATCTCAGAAAAAGATATGCTAAAACCCAAAGTGCCAAGCAAGATGCCAAGACCAATTTCCTATTCTGAGAAACTTCGTATTCCCAGAAGAGTCAAGAGTGGGCAGATTTGGAAATGGAGTCACTGCAGATGTAGTTGGATACATCCAGTTGAGTGAGACACACCTGTGATTCCAACGATTGAGGTAGGAGGTTTGCCACAAATTTGAGGCCAGCCTGGGCTATACAGTAAGACCCTATCTCAACAATATGGTCAGAGCAGAGGGCCCTAAACCTCCTGACCTGAGCACATGCATGTAAGCTCACATACTCTCTTCCTCTTCCCCATGACCCCCCCCCCTTAAACCCTGGGACCACAGCAGTGTGGGGCAGGGCATCCACTGTTTCATTATACCACCCAGTTGGTACAAGGCCGCCACCACCCCACTGTGTGGCCACACCAACATGATTCTAAACTTGCCCTCAGAGCAGTACTGAGTCCTGTGAGTCACCCAAGTGTCCAGGCCTGTTGGAGCAGGGGGAATTCAGGTGGGTGCTCAGCAGCTTCAGGTTGCTCCATGTGTTAATTCATCCAAATCGAAGGCCAGCTATAATTTATCCCAGCACACAAAGGTCTACCCGGGATCAGAGGGTCCTGCTTTAGCAGACTGGCAGCCAGGAATACCACAACAGAAATGTAAAAGGGGGCCGAGGAGAGTACAAAGTCTGGCTGGCTGCTGAGAGATGAAGTCCCTCAGCGCCCCAGTCACAAGGACTCATGATGGCCTCACACCCCAGTAAGGATGGGGCAGGCAGGCCCAGTGTTGCTTAGGACAGAGGAAACTCCATGGTCAGAATCTGGGCTCAAGGGGGACACTACTTAGCTGGGAGTCCCTTACTCCGGGGCCACTGACTTCTCTTCCTATGTTGGGCATGTTTTGCTGACAGTGCTTGAGAATGGGCTTAGGAGGAAAAGTTCTGTCTGTCCCTGGGGGATTGGCCCCACAGTGGTGACATCACAGCAGGCCTGCTCAGTTCATGTAACTGAAAATCAGAGAGGGCCCCCGATGTCCCCTACATGGATGCACTCCCAAAGAGCTAACCTCACAGGGCCCTGATTCCTCCCAATAGAGCTACCAGTTTCAACAGAGGGTCTCTGGGGACAGTCACAGTAGCATCCTCAAAGCTGCCTTCCCTGCTCAACAGACACCCTGATAGATGCACCCAGGCTGCCTCCTGCTATCTCTGTCCCCACTGTCTGACTGCCCTGACCCTTTGTTGGTGGTCAGTGTATCCTGAGCAGAGTGTGGCCAGAGAAGTCAGACCCCACCTCAAGGTGGGAAGGGCAAAGGCACTGCTGTGCTCCAGAATCATTTCATCTGCTATATAACTTTCAAATCAGCATGAAAAGCAGGGAACTGTATGTCTTCACAGAAATGTATTGACATGTAATTTAAAGATTAGGAAACACAAAAATCAGAAAACAACCATCATCCATGTGGAGAACTGCTTTCTTGGGATCTGCCTCCTGTGTCCATCCATTTGAGAGCGTATGCTTTGTCTAAAGCAAAATAGGGTAGTCACAGATGATAGACCCCTCCCTGCCTGCCTACAGTGTCCTGCCTCTGGCCAGATGGGTCGTCTCAGGTCACTCTCTTGCAGCCATTCCGAGGCATTCCCAGTGACTCCTGCTCAGTCCACATAAGTTCCCTCTGCTGGGTTGGCCCTGACCTCTACAACTGCCCTGTATATGAAGTTGGCCTGTAGAATACCCTCCCAAGTAGAACCCTGAAGGGTGGCTCTACGTTCCCCAGCAGGCATTATGAAAAGGTGCTAGCAGTCATAGCTGAACTGGAAGTCGCATCACAGAAACCTCAGTACACAGAGCATGATGAAGAGGGGAACCAATGGATGACATTTGCACCACAAGTGGGTTTAGCACACACCATTTCTCTTAATGAGAATCTATTCCCCCACAACCAGATTGCCCCAGAGTCTCAGCAGATGGCTGAAATGGCCTCTGCTGAAGGGAACCTGAGTTCTGTCCAGGCCTGGTCACTCTTTTTATTTGTTTTTGTTTATTGAGACAGGGTTTCTCTGTGTAGCCCTGGCTATTCTGGAACTTTCTATGCAAAACAGGCTGAACTTGAACTTGGAAATTTGCTTGCTTCTGCCATACCCACCTCAGGCCTATTTACTCTTACCCACTTCCATTCACCAAGTGCCCTATGACGTCCACACCAGGACTGGGGGCCTCAGCCTCATCTGTTCTGCCCAGGCAAAGGGTCCAGGCTCCACTGCTGCTGGTCCTCAATCATGGGGGCTGGGAGCCCATGAGGGTGGGACCTGAGCACGTGGGTCCCCCTGTAAAAGGCTAGAGACCAACTTGGAGGGGTGAGGAGTCACATCAACACCCCACAGATGTGAGGTGGGACATGGGTCATTGTGGGTGACAGGACCTGTGCTGCCCTTAGCTTTTACATCCCGAGACTCCACTAATGTCTAACAGAGTCCATCTTGCCACCCAGCCAAGAGATAAGGGCTGGGCCTGTTCTGCCTCCAGGCAGGAGTGAGGAGCATGGGCTGAAAGGCCCAAGACACAAGAAGGTGTGGCCTGGACGAAAGATGTGAAGAGCAAGGTGGCCAGCTGGGGTGCCCTGCTGTGACCAGGGTCCCAAAGAGAGTTGGGAGGAGCGCCAAGGTCTCAGGGACGGAGCTTCACACTGGTGCAGCCCCTGCAAATCTTCACAGGAGCAACCACCCCAACTCTGACCCCCTAGCTGGGGACCCTGGGCTTGTTCTGCAGAGGACCAGGACAGCTATCCCAGGGTCAGCTCAGCCTTGGAAATGCAGGAGCAGCTGGCTCTGAGAAGGAAGTGAAGCCGCAGAAGGGCTCCAGGCCATGGGAGCCACAGTTCATAAATCACTTTATTTGTCCTCACCAGCAGCTCTTCCTTCCCTTCCCTAGGTCTCAAGACTGGTCTGGTGGCCACACAGGAACAGGACAGGATCCAAGAGCTGCTGGCACCTCTACCCACGTGCGAGTCTCCCGGATCTCATGGCACACACTGTCCTGGTCAGAGCTGTCCGCCACCTTCCAGCTGCATCTGGTGGGCCAGCTGCCGCCCGATGGCCAGCAGGGGACTGGCTCTGTAGGATGGGCTGGCCAGCAGCTCCCGAAACCGGGTCCTTTCTTCCTCACTGAAAGAAAGGAAAGTGGAGGTCAGCACGAGATGAACAAGAAGCCCGGGACTCATACAACAGGCCCAGGCCCAAGGCTAGAGCACACAGCATGGGCCCAGAGGAAGCATTAGGTACAGCGCCAGGGCCTCGAAACTTCCAGCAGGAGGCAAGGGCACACGGGCTGCTGAGTGTGCATCAACCCCGGGTGGGGTCACCCTAGCAGTAGATGGAAGAGGGATGTGCTAGGGGCTGCTGCCAAGGCAGAAGCTGACAAACAGGCAGCAATGGCAGTTCACATGGCCTGAGGACTGCCTTATACAAGAGGTGCCCTCCCCCAAAATGAGCCCAAAATAGATGTGTAGTGGAGAACTCGGAGCAATGGGGCAACAACACAGCTATGGACACAGGCAGCTCCGGGGGCATAGTTTCCTTAGTGACCCTGCCTCTCAGACACTGGAGAGCTCCTGTGGTCAGCCTCCCATCCTTCCTTGCACCGTGCATGGCCACCTTCAGTAGAGCCTAGAGCCACCAGCCTGTGCTGCTTCTGAATGCAATGTCAGTCAACAAAGAAGGTGTGGTAGTTTGAACACGATGCCTGTCTGCTCCTTACCTTGATGATCATGGACTAAGCCTCTGAAACTGTAAGCAAGCCCCTATTATGAACTGCCTTGGTCATGGTGTCTCTTCACAGCAACAGATGAGTGATTAAGACAGATGGGGATGACGTTGGAGGTGCAGCAAGAGAAGCTGTGGGGGTGCGGCACATCCTGGCAGGCAGAGCTACTCCTGGCCAAGCTCACATGTTAGTATAGTGTCAGTCAGCC
The DNA here is from genome assembly GCF_943737965.1 of Phodopus roborovskii. Classification (NCBI taxonomy): domain Eukaryota; kingdom Metazoa; phylum Chordata; class Mammalia; order Rodentia; family Cricetidae; genus Phodopus; species Phodopus roborovskii. The sequence continues at coordinate 23,288,580 of NW_026126434.1, forward strand.
AACTGGGCAATACTGCTACTGAGACAAGTGGTGGGGGCTGTGTGTGTAACCCACGGTAAAGCCATGTCCCAGCCTCCACTCCAGATGCTGGCTCCCAAGGCCTAACTACAGGACAGGAAGTTCTTGGTCCCAAAAATGTCTCCCCTCTGGAGTCAGAAGAGGGTGGCAGGCTCAGAGGGGGGAGTGGTGGGTGTAGATGAGGAGATCAGGAAGAAGGCCATGGTGACCCAGGTGACCCTGGTTTACTCACAGGAGCTGCTGTCTCTGGGCTGTGCTCATCCGGCTAAGCTCCACTGGCCTGGGCTTGCTGGTCACCCTGCTGTGGACACAGAGAATCCAAGTCAGTATGACACATTTCACTAGAAAATCAGTCTCTGTGGTGCCCCTAGTGTCTCTGCTACCAGGAGTTCATGAGCCCAACACACTGGTTGTGAAGACTGCATCTAGATGAGCTGTGTCACCTGGCTACTGGAACTGACAAGCACATTATCCAAGGTCTTGTCTTACTCCCTAAGGTTCCATGTGATACAATAAGGCATCATCTCAGGAAAAGACATCACATTTGGATCCCGAGTCTGCCACCTGCCCAACAGTGTGAGAAGTATCTAAGGAGCGATGGCCAAGGCCTCCAGGCCAGCTTGGACTGAAACACTGCCTCAGGGGACCTAGCTAGGTAGCTCCCAGAGCCCCACTGGCTGTATGTATGATGGGGAAGAGCACCCTAATGCAGTCAAGAACTTCTTTAAGTATGGCGGCAGCAGCCTGGGCCTAGAACTCTATTCATGGGCATGGAGCGATCCTGAACTCAGACACTGGAAGTGAGGACACAGCCTAACTAACCTGTGAGTTCTTCCACGGGCAGACAGACGGGGAACTTCCTAGAGCACAGCCCCATACAGTGTTTCATAACTGAAAAATTTAAAACTAGTAGATTTCCAAACACACAACAGCCAAAAATAGATTCAGAACCAAATGTAAAATGAATCCAGGATGTTTCTGGCAGAGTCTGTCTGAGTTGCATCAGGCACCTTTATAGCAGTCTTGGTCCTGAAGGTACCCAGCATGCAATGCCAGCCAGCACTGCCTGACTCCTCAGCTAGGATTCAAGACTGTTACAGGGAGGAGTGCCAGGGTTCTTCCTGTACAAGGTTTCTGGCTCTCAGAGAGGCGTAACAATGCAACTGTGGAAACAAAGGCTTGCACCCTGTTCTTACTCTTCTTCACCTCAGTCTCAGTTCAGGGTGTCTCTGCATTGCGTTTTTTAGAGTCCTTGACTTATAAACTGCTGTTTGACAACCCAGATGTCCCTCAATTGAGGAATGAACAAAGAAAATATGGTACATTTACACAATGGAGTATCACTCATCAGTAAAAACAAGGACACCAGGAAATTTGAAGGCAAATGGATGGAATTAGAAAAAAAATCCTGAGTGAGGTAACCCGACCAGGAAATATAAGCATGGAATATACTCGCTCATAAGTGAATATTAGCTGTAAAATAAGGATAACCAAGCTACAATTTACAATTCACAGACCCAGAAAGGATAGATAACAAGGAGGGCCTAAGGGTGTGTGGATCTCCCTGGGAAGGGGAAACAGATTTTTTTTTTTTTTTTAAAGTGGACTGAGGGTGAGTGGGGATGGGAACATGAGCAGAGGTTAGGGGGTACAGATGGGGAGAATATTGAAAGGGACTACTGGAGGAGGGCATTTGTGGATTAGGTAAAAACCTGGCACAATGGAATCTCCCTGAAATCTATAAGGATGAGTCCAGCTAAGACTCCTAGCAATAGTGGATACGTAGTCTTAACTGGTTATCTCCTGTGACCAGATTGGTGCTTAGCCCAATTGTCTTCAGAGAGGCTTCATCCAGCAACTGGTGGATAAACAAATGCAGACCCACAGCCAAACATTAGGAGGGGCTCAGGGAACCCTGCAGAAGACAGGAAGAAAGGATTGTAGGAACCAGAGGGGTCAAGGACATCACAAGAAACTCACAGAATCAACTAATTTGGGCTCATAGGGCTCACAGAGACTGAACCCACAACCAGGGAGGCTGCATGGGACTGACCTAGGTACTCTGCATATATGTGACAGTTATGTAGCTTGACCTCTTGTGGGACTCCTATAGCAGGAGCAGGAGCTGTCTCCAACTCTTTCACTGGCTTTTGGGACCCTACTCATACTGGTCGCCTTGCCCAGCCTTAACACATGGGGAGGTGCTTAGTCTTATTGTAACTTGATATGCCATGTTTTGTTGATACTCATGGGAGACCTGTCCTTTCCCAAACAGGAGTGGATTGGGGGTGGGAATAGAGGGGGGTGAGGAGGAGGGATTGAGAGGAGAGGATGGAGGGGGGGGGGGGAAATGCAGCCAGAATATAAAATAAATAACAAAGAAATTTAAAAGAAAAAAATTGCTATTTGTGTTGCTTGCTTGAGTTTCATAATAAATAATGATTAAATGAAAATTTGGGAGGAGTTAGGACATAATTTCCAGCAATTCTTAAAACCCTCCCTATACATACTTTTGCCACATGTATGTTTACTATGTGAGGCATCATTCTTAGCACTTAATGATTAAAAATAAAAACACTGATCAACTATGAAAAACACTAAAGATACCTGACATCCTTAAGTATCAAATGTAGAGTCAGGATTTATTCTCTTTTTACTTTACTTTTGTGTACATGTATATGTCTGTAAGTGAATGCCATGAGCTCAGGTGCCCATGGAGGCCATCAGATCCCCTGGAGCTAGAGTCACAGGTGGTTGTTGAGTCATTCAGCACGGGTGCTGGGAACTGAACCAGGGCCCTCTGCAACAAGTGCTCTTAAATCACTGAACCATTTCTTTAGCCCAAGATTTGATTCTTTATGTTAAATAAGCATATTCATATCATCAGTATACAATGTTTTCATATTTAATAATGGTAAAATTATATGTATCCCACAGGACTGTTTTAAAATACATTTCTTACTTATGATTTATTCTGTCAGTGGTTGATCTGTATAGCTACCTTATAAACCTATGTACTTGGAGCCATATGAAACCTTCCCAGGAACAGGGCATAGTGGCACACACCTTTAATCCCACACTTGGGAGGCAGAGGCCAGCAGACCCCTGTGAATTCAAAGCCAGCCTAATCTACAGAATGAGTTCCAGGACAGGCTCCAAAGCTACACAGAGAAACCCTGTCAAGAAAAACAAACTAACAAACAAACAAGGCATCATGAGTAAGAAAAGCATAAGCCTTAGGTAGAGATTTCCTTTCTTTTTACTGTCTTGTTTTTGTTTTTAAAGACAGGGGCTTTCTGTAGCCCTGGCTGTCCTGAAACTTGCTCTGTAGATCAGGTTATCTTCAAACTTATAGATCTGCCTGTCTCATGGGAGCTCACAAATACTGGGACTAAAGGCATGCACCACCACAGCCAGCCTATTTGAGAGAAATTTATCCCTCATGAGAAGGCTGGCTAGCGACAACATGGTCTACAGTCTACCTCAGGAATCTTGTAGACGCTCCAGCCTAGCTCCAGTGAGAACAGCCAATACAGGGGAGCCCTGGAGGGTACTGTGAAGACCCTTAGGCCACTCTGCCATGCAAAAGTACTAGGCCACACCATGAACTTACAGTAGACCAGATAATGGCGGTATGGGAGAGAGTCATGGGACTGTCCCAGATAAAGTCCCTTGGAGCCTAAGACAAGGGGGATATGGCTGTGGTGGGCAGAAAATGTGGCCATCTAGCTATAGCACCTTCCTTCCTACTGGGAAGAGCAATGCCCTGGACAAAGCTAGTTTAACATAGTAAAGAGATACTTGGAGCCTGAACCCCCAAAGGCCAGTTAAGGGCCTAGCAGAGTACAGGTATGGAGAAGAGTGGCCAAAGTCAGTCACTGGCATGGTGAACATTCCCAGCTGCAGTCCTTAGTGCTGGGTAAGTCTCCCATCCTGACTTCAGCTCAGTCTCTGGGACTCCCATGCTCTACCGTGTGTCTCTTCCCTTTACTGTACAAACACGACCATGATATAACGGCTCTCTCTAAGACCTCTGAATCCTTCCAGAATCACCAAAGTGGAGTACATCTAGTAGTTGCCAGTGAGGACAGCCTGGTAATGCTCTCCTAACTCCAAGTGCAATTGATCAGGTTGACATGCATCTGCTCTGTTAGAAGTAAGACTCTAGAGTGACCAGCACTCCAGCCTCAGATCCCGCTACCTGGCATCAATTTCCTTGAAGAAAAGCCTGGTACCAAGACCAGGCAGAAGATGCCCCAGGTGAGCTCCCAGGATCTGCTGACATCAGGAGGTGAGGAAGCACTCAGACACACCCATCCCACAGACAGGCAGATAGATCAGAGCCATCTGGGATCTACGGAAAGAAATGCTGCTGGCCACCGCTGGAACAATTCAGCAATAAACGAAGAAGTATTGGATGACAGCCCAAAGCACAAAGTAGACACTCAGCCTGCGAGAACTGATGGGTAAATACTCAGAGAAGAGGCAAAGCTCCTCTTCCACAGACCCTGTCCCTGAGGAGAGGGAGCATAGCTCCCCACCCTGGGCCCAGTGCAGCCACTTCCTTCCCAAAGGCACAGAGTGGAAGGGGACAGAACCACAGAACCCAGCACAATGAGATTCCTGGGAAACACACTTGCACAGGGTGGTTCAGTGATGAGTTAGGCTAGTAGTGTGTGACTGGATAATGTCATGAAGATGGCTGCAGTCTGTGTGAGCTTCTGGCAACCCAGGTCTTTTCTACCCTCAAGAAAGCATGGACATACTTTAATGGGGGAGGGGGTGATAAAAACAAAAACACTTAAGTTGCTGGGTGGTGGTTAGCACATGTCTTTAATCCCAGCATTCAGGAGGCAGAGGTAGGTGGATCTCTTAGTTAGAGGTCAGCCTGGTTTACAGAGCGAGTTCCAGGACAGCCAGGGCTACACAGAGAAACCCTGTCTAAACCCCAGCCTCTGTTCCCCAAAACTTCCTGCCTCAGTCTGAAAAGCTCACAACCAGGAGGAGCCTAAGGAAACAGGAGAACTACAGGTCAAGTTCCCTCCTGTAAATTACTATTTCATTCTGTGGTGTGCATCCACGTAGTATGCATATGTATGTGAGTGTGTGTATGCCCATGTGAAGGCCAGAGGTCAACATCTGGCATCTTCTTCAACAGCCCTTCCTCACTTTACTTGGAGCTCATCACTCTGGCTATGCTAGCTAACCAAAGAGCTCTAGGAATCTTGCAGTTTCCACCCACGTGGCACCGGGGTTAAAGAGGCTGTGTCCAGACTTTTACATGGGTGCTGGAGATCTGAACTCAAGCCAACAAAAGTGCACAGCAAGCACCTGATAGACTGAGATGCCTCCTCGATCCCCTGCTTTAAATTTAGTGTGAGGCAAGCGTACTGGGTACACGTGTGAAAGCATCAGGGCTGGGCACGATGGGAGCCTTCTTGTCACAACTAAAACAGTCCTGAGCAGACACACAGCCCCAACACATTCCTCTCTGGGCTGGTAGAGCGGGCTGTTTGTGCAGCTCCCCCCATTCTGGGAGCCCCAAGCACATTTTTCAGATGAGAAACTATAAAGAGGGAAGGGACCCTTGACCAAGGTCACATTTTTTTGCTTAAGAAACAGAAATGGAATCTGCATCGCTGGCTCTGCTCGGCTGTTGAGTCTTGACCTTGTGTCAGCGCCCAGTCTGGCCTGAGCACAATGGGTGTTCCATCTTGGGAACCTAGCCCTTGGCCGTCTGGCTCTATAGCATGTCATCCACCTGCCCCACAATAAGGGTGAGGGCTCACAGATGAAGTGCACGTAACCTCTGCTTTATTCTCAGATGAAAATTCAGTAGGAAAAATAATTATTTTTTTAAAAAGATAAAATAAGAAGTAACAAGCCTCCTGTGGTAGCTCACATCTGTAATCCCAACACTTAGAAGGCTGAGGCGGGAGGACTGCATTAAGTTCAAGGTTGGTCTGAGTTACACAGTGAGTTACAGACCAGTTTGGAGAGCGAGACCATGTCTCACCCGCTTTGCCATCACCCTCAGTAATGATAATGACAATAATGATAAACAAACCGGTAATGACATAAACACTGAAAGTCCCACAACTATGAGCAGAGAGCCCTGAAGCTCCTCCATCTGGCCCAAAGCTCAGCTCTCTGCACTTTTGATAGCCCATTCTTCATCTTTTCACTGCAGAGAAGATGGACACACTTAGGACTGTGTGGGATCCATGCCCACTCTCTGAGGTCTCCCCACAGGGTGCCCAAGTACAGACAGTCAATCCTTGGTGGGGACCAGGGGAGGGAGGGACACGGGTGGCAGGTGAAGGACTGAGAACGGGATGTCAAGAGCCGTCTGCAAGGGGAGCAGGAAAATCAGTGGATGCATAGCAGTGGCCATAAGGCCTGTGCCTGACTGCACGTATAGGCGGGAACCTGAGGCAGCAGAAACAAGGCATGAGGGAACACACATCGATGGGCTAGCCAGGCTGCCACCAGGAGTAAGTCTGGGTGTTCCTTTCACAACAGTCACTACATTCAAGGGTGAGGCTCTCTGGGCCATGCGTGGCTTGAGTATTGACTCACTCACCTTGCAGAGATGGGAGCTTGCATAGACCACAATTGATCCCTCCCTTCCCCCCCTGAATGCAGGGCTGTGGGGATCCAGGGTAGACCACAGCTCTGTAAGAGATGGCCAGTGCCAGACACTCACCATCTGGTTTGCTGCTGCCAGCTAGTCTCCAGTTCCTGCAGCTCAGGTAGGGCGTCCCTCAGGGGGTGCAGGTCGCCTACCACCACTGTGGCCCTGCGCCTTCGTTCCTCCTTGAGCTTCTGCTCAGCCAGCTTAATGGCTTCAATTTCTGAGGGGAGAGACAGGAGTTCATGCCAATTAAACCCCATTGCCCAGCGCCCCCACCCGAGGCCACCGATGCCAAGGCACCCACTAAGCTGCGTGCACCCTGGGGCCTACTTGTTCCCACAGAGCAGAAGTATTCTTTATTTCCCCGCTGTCATCTGCTCTGCACCCCTAAAGACTCGGGGGGTGGGCCAGCTCTGAGTTATTTTTTTCTTCTTAATCACAGAGGCACATTTTAATTACAGGGCTGACTATGAGCTTGGAACTGCAGCACAGGGGACCGCCTCCTCTGTAAGGGGCACAGTGCAGTGCCTGGGCACACAGACATGGGGGTGGGGGAATTGGCACAGGGACAGAGGGCAGATGCAGGCCCTAGGCTCCATTTCCGTGGGTCACTTACTGAGACGCCACAATGTCCTTTTTATCCTGGCAATCTAGAACAATGTGGTACCTCCTTGAGACTGAGAGATGGAGAGAATGGTCTCATGGGAAGGAACTGACAGCCACAGGGAACAACAGGGAGCAGCAGGGTGGGTGACCAGGTGGGATGCAAACACAGCACTGAAGTAAGAGAAAGTTCACTGCAGGGCACAGCCTTGGGATTTGATTTTTTTCTTCAAAAGATGGATTTAAATCCAAATTGCTAATACTACAAGTACTTCACCTTGCTATTTGCCCGCATGTGGCTGTGGGGTGTATGCGGTTCTAGGACAAAGCCCCACTCTCTCTGGGTAACATAGCAACACAAGGACCTTTATTTAGATACTTCAAACATGCAGTTACCCTAACAGAGGGGGTAAAGAACCAACAGCTTACCCCTCAGCAAGGCACGGGCGACTCTGCCATCGCCTACAGTTGGTCCACCTGACCTACCCCAGGCAGGTCCAATATAGCAGGGTCTATCACTTCTCCCCAAGGCAAAGACAGCCCTCCATGCCCTCTGCCCAATGCAGCCTGAGAGACTCTGTGGATTCATAAAGTGAAAATTTGGTGTTTTGCTTTGTTTTGTTTTTCCGTCTGGCTGGAACAGAGCAAACAATTCACTTAGTACCTCATCAAAATCAGTCCCACTTCTCTGAGCCAAAGTCTAGGGGCTAAACTTCCCTGATAGAAAGAAACGCTAGGGGCCTCTCTCTCACACACGCATACCTGGCAGACTCAGAGAAAGGAGAGAAAGGCTGAGGAAGACACTCAGACCAGTCACACACAAGCCAGAGATAGATGCCCAAACAGGGTGACCCAGGGTATGCAGGGATAGTTTGGTATCTGGAAGCTGTTGTAACCCACCATGACCTCTGGCAATGCTGACTAAAAGGGGAAAACCTGGTCACTGGATGTACCAGAAGAGATGTGGTAAAACTATCTACTCATGGTAAAAGTTACAACAAAACCATAAACAGATCAAAGATAGCAAATATCCCATTTCTACTGAACTCAACAAGATAGCAGAGCTGACCGCTATCTCTTATACTCCCATATGGCAGCTTATTGCTACCATAGAGGCAGCGACAGAGGCAGAAGAAGCAGCAGCAAAATGGTGGGGGTCGAGGCAGATGTGTCCAGCCTCAATCCCTAACCACACTGCATCAGCACTTTTTTCAAGCTGAGCTTGGAAAGTAATCTAAATCCTATTCTTAAGTGAATAAAATAAAACCAAAACCCTCAAACGTCAGAGACGGGGGAGAAATAAAGGTCTCCAGGACCATCCAGGATATTCAAGACCCTGTCTCCAAACATAAGTCTCAATGTGAACAAAACATTATTTTTAACAGAACAAGGAAGGAAGGAAGGCATAAAGCAGGTCTACAAACCGTCAAAATAAACAAGAATAGAGTCTAGAGCAGAGTCCAGATAGAGACAGAGCAGTGGCTGTACCCACTGCCCCTCACTCACTTACTGGAGACTAAATAAGCAGAAAACCACCAAAAGCCCAAACACAGCAAAGTCTAGCAGCGCCGCTGCATCCAGAGAAGGAAATCACAGCCATGAGATGCTACCTCTGAGCTGCCGAGCATCAGATGGGCATGGCAAGTGTGGTAACCTTGTGTGTGGGGAGTTGAGCTGTAGGTGCTGTGGCACGCAGTCCCAGAGGACACCTGAAGCAGGAAAGACTGATGAGACCACAGACTTTCAAGGGCCATCATCAAAACACACTGTTCTGAGGAGGAGACCATTCCTCAGGGATCTGGCACTGAGGAGGTCAAGTCCACAGGCAGAGTGGAGAAAAAGGATCAAGGGACAGGACAAGGGTAAAGCTTGGGACAGTTCCTCACAGTGACAGCAATGAGTGATACTGTTAAAGGTACACACACACACACACAGAGGCGGGGGAGAACATCTACAACACTGATAATGGAAACTAAAAAAACAGACCAATGATACATATCCTGTTCTTAGACTTGATTCAGGGTTGGTAACAAACCCTCCTGAAGTGGACCTACAGACTCTATGAAACCTGGATCATAATCCCTCTAAGTTTTTGCTATTGTCTTTAAGGAAAGTGAAAGGTAACAGTAAAATTAAATGGACAGGCTGAGAACCAGGAATACCCAGAGCATCCTAAGACAAAGGAACAGAGAAGGCCTTGTGTGCCATCTGCCTGCTGGAACTACTGTGATCACAGCACAGGCATAGAATGGAGGAAAGCCACGTGACTTTCAAAACAATAATCCAGAGAGCAACAGTCTGTATCAGACTATATATATAGCAGGACTACCTACCAACTCACAGCAGACAGTTGCCATTTCAGGGTAGACCACACCCAAGGATCAGCCAGGCTGGGGACTTTCAACAGGGAAAACGGAACATCTTAGTGACTCCAGGTTAGGTGCTCTTTTGGGGGTTTTGTTTGTTTATTTTTGAGACAGAGTCTATTATCGAGCTCTGGCTATTCTGGAACTCATTATGTAGACCAAGCTGGGCTCGAACTCAAAGAGATCAACCTAGGCAAGGCTTTCTTAAACAAAACACATTGTAACCACACAGAAAAGGAAATATGGGTTAGATTTTTTGAAATTAAATGTTTGTAATAAAAATAAAAATTAAAAAAAAAAAAAAAAAGGCTAGGCAATGGTGGCACACGCTTTTAATCCCAGCACCTGGGAGGCAGAGGCAGAACTCTCTGAGTACAAGGCTTGCCTGATCCACAATGTGAGTTCCAGGACAGCCAAGGCTACAGAGAAACACTGTCAGAAATTTAAAAAAAAAAGTTAAGAAAATAAATGGGTGGGGGCTGGAGAGATGACTCAGAGGTTAAGAACACAGGCTGCTCTTCCAGAGGACCCAGGTTCAGTTCCCAGCACCTACATGGCAGCTCACAACCATCTGTAACTCTCCAATTCCAGGAGATCTGGCACCCTCACACAGGCATATATGTAAACACCAATGCACATAAAATAAATAAATTATTTTTAAAGAAAGAAAGAAAGAAAGAAAATGGGCAAGACAGTCTGCAAGGAATACCACACACACGGCTGACCAAGGCCAGCAGGTCCCCAGAACACATGGCTGATCAGGGCCATTAGGTCCTCAGAGCGCACAGAGAATCCCGAAGCTCAGTAATACAAAAAGCACCCTGAGAAAAATAAACTTCACTGAAGATGAACTACAAAGATGTACACACATGACAGCACTCTTCCACAGAACAAAGACCTGCATGCCATGAGATGTTAGCCCATGTCACCAGATAGACTATTAAAGACACAAACCTGAAGACACACACACAAACACACCACTGGTCGGCACGGTTGTGTGGGCCAAGGCACTTATGCTGCTGGAGGAGCGCACATGAACGGCTGCTTCAGAAAAATGTCTGGCAGTTGCTTATAAAACTAAACATACACCTGCCCTATGACCCAACATTCCATTCCTAAGTATTTACATAAGAGGAGTAAAAACATGTCCACAGAAAGACTGGAACGAATGCTCACACAGCCTTATTCACTCCAGACAAGATGGAAAGGCAGATATCCATCAACAGGAGACAGGGCAGCAATGATGGACATGGACAGTGTGATGCCTCTTGGCCACAGGCTTGGCCACTGCTGCAAGTAGTGTGGCCTAGCAGGAAGGCAGAGTACCGCCTGTGTGAGTGCACTCCCAGGGAACAACTGCAAACCAACCACAGACATGCCGGACATGGCACCTCATCCTGCCAGTCAAGTGGTAGATGCAGCTATCAGAAGTCACTATTGTGCTAGGCAAGCATGCTCTTCACAAGAGAACAGAGAGATCACAGACGCTCTAAACAATAGCCAGCCTATTTGTGTGCAAGAACACAAATGCTCCGGACTTGCTTGGAGTTGCTCTAAGAAGATGCTGATGGGTAGGCAGGAATGGACCAATGAGCAGCTGAGAGATAAAGAAGTACACTGCTAACTGAAGACACAGCCTCTGTCGTATTCTGAGACCTGGGAGTCACACAGAAGCTAACACAGATAAAAATGACAAGCAGTTAACAGCTCTTCCCAAGGACCCAGATTCAGTTCCCAGCACTAGTAATGTGGATCACACACCACATTATAGCTCCAGTTCCAGGAGCTCTGGTGTCTTCTTCTGACCTCAGCAGGCATGCAGGCCAAACACTCAAATACATAAAAAGGTATCCAATGAGGAATAGGAGCTGGAGATGTAGCTCAGTGGCAGAATACTTGTCTAGCATGAGAAAGACCCTAGGTTCAATCTCCAGTGCTGGAGAAGGGAGACAGAGAGAGGAAGAAACAACACAAGGCTGAGATCTGATGAAATTAGACTGTTCTAGAAGAGATCATGAGCAATTAAAACAGACTCGACCAGCAGGAACAAAAAGTTTCATATCACAGAAGCAAACTTCAGACACCGTCAGGTCCTGCAGCTGAAGCCTCTGCATTTCCTGCTCCACAGAGAATACACCACCTAGTCTTTAGCTAAGAATTGTGAGAAAGAGAAGAGAGCAGTCTATGTCTTTAAAACCCACCCAAAAAGTAACAAAATATAAAACTAGTAATCACTGAGGAAATTGGCCATCTATAAATACTGCTTCCAAATACACCCTTTTATTTAAGGTTTTCAAGAAAAAACTTGAGAAAAATTACCTTATTTTCAAGAAAAAAAAAAAAAGATAAATCATATTTAAACATGCAAGAACATAAGGATGAAAATGTTTCAACTTAACTCCCAAAGCTGGCAGAATCACACCAAAAAAAATAACAGCTAAGAAAAAAAAAAAAATACCAAGTAATCTTTGTGATTTTCAAGTAAACACAGGAAAATGTTTAGGAAAAGTCACACATAATCAACATTACAAAAAACAAAAAACTACCTAGTACAGGAAGGGAAGGGAGTGAGGGAGAGCTGCTCCATCTGCTCCAGATGCCTGACTGAGAGACCAGGACCAAACCCAACCTCAGACATGCCAGGCGAGCTGCCTTACTCCTGCAATTCTATACCTTCAAGACAGGCACGGAGACCAGGAATTCAAGGTCTGGTTTGGCTATCTACCCAGGGAGTTGAGCTAGCCTGAGCAATAAAACACCATTATAAAGTAACAACCAACCTCAGCCAGACCTGGAAAAACTTTCAGACAGGTTGACCTTTTTTGTGTGGAGATTTGACCCCACAGATGAACATGTTACCTGTATGGTTAAAGCTATCATCATGGAACCCCAGACAGACCCTGTCCCAAAGGGACAGAGGACAACTTTCAAGATGGGTTTCTACAGAAGAAGCAAGGAGGTTCCAAGAGGCTCACGCAGTTCTATGCCCACATGGAGACAGACTACCTCATGATGCCCTGTTGCTGACTCCCTCTATTTGGCCGAGTGAAGCCAGCCACTGAGTGCTGCCTCTAATGCTTCCTAGTGAGCTCCCCATGGGTCCCATCAGAGTCTATGAGGACAAGGACATGACCAGATTCCATGGGGCAGAGTGCAGCCATGTGGCACAGGCGTCTGGGGCAAGTGTGGCTAACTCAAGACGATAAGGACATGAACTTACTCTGTAGCCATCGCTCATGGCGAAGCCTCAGTTTTTCCTTCTTGGGCAAAATGCTCTTTGGCTCTGTACCTGAAGAGAGAGAACACATGAGTGAGTAGTGAGGTCCAACTGTGTCTGTTCAGCCCAGGTCCCTTCACCCCTGCAGAGGCTAAGACCAAGGACAAGGCAGGCTGACCATGCTCACACCTTCAGCCTCAAGGCTCCACTCAGCAGTGGGTCCCTATGTTGGAACACTGATATGAAACTATCCAAGCTGGGCTGGGCCTCCAGTATATTTGGGGTAATGTGAGGTTGCCTGGGTGCCAACCCCAGGGCCTGGACATGACACACCTTCACCTTGCTTGCCAGCTTTAGGACACAAAACCTGAGAACAAAGTCCCTGGGAAACCTCCCATCACTGAACACCAGCCCACAGCTTCTCATCTCTGGCTCTCCACCCTCTCTTGACTGGTGGTAGCTTCACCTGCCTGGTTTTGTCCTCTCTTCCCTGTGCTCCTGGCCTCAGATAACCCACTATGATGAGTTGGCACATCCCTACTGTAAGGGCTGAACTGTGTTCCAAATCCATGTGCGGTGGTGCTAACTCTTGGTTCTTTAGAATGGAATGGCAGGCAGCCAGGCATGGAAGCTCATGTCTCTTATAATCCTAGCTCTCAAGAGGCTGAGGGAGGAGAAATACCCCATGTGTGAGGCCAGCTCAGGCTACAATGTAAATTTCAGCTACAAAGTGAGACCTTGTCTCAAAACATTTGTTCAGAAGGAAAAGAAATAAGACTATCTTTGGAGAAAGGGGGAGATGGTTAGTTCTGAATGCCAACTGGGCATAATGGGAAGGTTGTCTCAATGAGAAATCATCTAGATTATGTTGGCTTATAAGGGATTTTATTACTTGGATTGAGGTGGGAAGAGCCACCTCACCAATGCAAGAGCTAAAAGCTCCAGACAGAATGAAAAACAGAGGGCAGGCTGGGTAGCCGTGGCAGCTGGAGCCATTAATCCCAGCCCTAGGGAGGCAGAGGCAGGAGAATCTCTGCGAGTTCAAGACCAGCCTGGTCTACAGAGTGAGTTCCAGGACAGACTCCAAAACTACACAGAGAAAACCTATCTCAACCCTGTTAAGAACTAGCAGCCAGCTGACCCCCCCCCCCCCCGACGATGGGCGGGACGCTCATGGCTGTGTCATGGCTATGTCAGCTTTACCTGGCAGCCAGGACTCAGTTATGCATGTGCAAGCCTCTTTTAAAGCAAGCGCGCCAAGTGCTTCTCTCTCTTTGCTCTCTCTCTGGTCTCTCTCTGCTCTCTCTGACTCTCTCTCCTCTCTCTCTCTGTTCCCTCTCCCTCTCTCTCCTGCTTTCGGTTGGCCACCGCTACCCCCCTCTTTTTCTCCCCTCTCTCAATAAACTCAATAAACGTGGGCTGAGTCTCGTGTTTGTGTTTCTTAGGCATTAGCTGCGCAAAAGAACAACAAACACCCCCCCAAAAAAAAAAAAAAAAAAAAAAAAAGCAGAGGGCAAGCTAGTATGCCTGCACTGGCTCGTTGCTCTCTGCTCTTGACTATAGACACAATGTGACCAGCTAATTCAAGTTCCTGTTGCCTTTCTGTCCCAGAACCATGGGAGTATAACCTGGAATTGTGAGTCACACAAAACCATTCCTTCCTTAGGTTGCTTTTGTAAAGTTTTATCACAGCAACAGGAAACAAAATTAAGACACGGGTCTTGGGTATAAAGAGATGGCTCAGAGGTTAAGAGCACTTGCTGATCTTACAAAGAGCCCAGGTTCAGGACCATTTGTAATTCCAGCATTAAGGGATCTTATACCCGCTTCTGACCTCCACAGGCAATGCATGCATAGGGTGCACTTATATACATGCAGGCAACATTGTAATACAAATGAGAACAAAATCTTTTTTTTTCAAGGCACAGGGTCTACATGTAAAGGCAGTTTTATAAAATGAGGTCCCCTTTACAAATGAGGTCATCAAGGTAGCCCTGATCTTACTGACTGGTATTCTTATGAGGACCATATGACAGGGAAGGCCACACACAGACAAGACACTGTCTGCCAGCCAAGGAGGACCAGGAGAACCGAGCCCTCCCTCTTACAACTGGGTCTCACAGTTCAGCTTCCAAAGCCACTGGGTCTGTGTACTGCCAGACAAAGCCTATCTTCTCGTGTGATGAAGAGCATGCAGCCAGGCAGACGACTTATGTAAGTCCCCATGCCTTCCAGCCATGGCTGCAGGCAGAGGGCAGGGCCTCTCTGTGGCCCAATGTTCACTTGCCTGGGGACATTAAAGAACACAGGCTGTATCTCCACCAGGAACCAGATGACATGGCCCTATTTTTCAAAGGAGAAAACCAAGGCTCAACACTGCATGCTCTGTGGTAACATCAGCTAGAGCTGTCCCAATTAACCAGAAGTTGACCCTTTTGTCTGTGTGAGCAAACAGCACTGAGAACAATGATGGGCTGGCTCTGAGGAGCCTCACCTGGACAATACCAGAGGGGCCGCCTCTTCTCTGAGAATGATCAGAGCCCACTCTCAGGACAGCTAGAGCCACCCAGACAGTGCAGCACTCCCTGCCTATAATGAATAAGTGGCTCTAAACTTGGAACTAGGTACGAGGCAAAAAAAAAAAAAAAAAAAAAAAAAAAAAAGGAACTGGGCCCCCAGAGCCCCAGATCCTCGGGCAACTGGGTAGCAAGGCCTCTTGGTGGGATGTGTAAATCTATGAAATAAACCTGGAACCCACTTGATGGAAATTTAAAACACCAGGACTGGGGGGGGGAGGGGGGGAGGGGGAGAAGGTCAGTTCACTGCTAGTCTGCTCCAGAACTACACAAAGGTGGTCCATGCCCTTGGCCTTAACTGACTTTCCCAGAGATGACATGGTTTTAGCACCGGACACATGCTCCCAAGAACATGTGTAGGAAACACGGTCTCCTGGCATCTGATGCACGTGATGTCCCTGGTTAGTACAGAGAAGCTGCCATGCTTAAGGATGAAGCTGGCAGAAGTGAGTCCTGTCTCGGGAAGCTGGAGACCCTGTTAAACTGCTTCAGCCCTCACTGAGGGGGCAGGCACAGAGCCTTGGCAGCTGGTCACTCAGTTCCTTCCCACAGTTACAGCCAAAGTGCTGTGTCCCTGCTTCCAGCCTGGAGCTGACCTGCCCTCCTGCTCTCCACCTCTAATCACTCATTTCCCACTAGCAGGAAGGGCTGGGATTGCACGCCTGGGTCTGAGATGGGGCTATGGAGGGGGTGGGGGTAAGAGGGCCCAGGGCTCAGTCCTTGCTCCTCCTGTAGGTCTGACAATGGAGCATCCAACGCACTACACTGAACTCCAGTGTGCCCCAGAACCACCCCTAGGCAGATGTCACAAGACTATGTGTGCAATGTCAGACCACAAGGGAGGTGACAACAAGGCCTAAATGTGGAATGTCAGACGGGGGTGGGATTTGGGGGTTATCTGGGGATGCAGGGAAGCTTGTAAGAAAAAATGGGCCTAGCACAGCCAAGACAGCACTGAGTGGGGTGGGGGTGTGCCCAATGGTAAGACATCCCAGGGGCCAGGAAGTAATTCTCCTTAGATGATTCTTTCAACTTTCTGTAATTCTGCAATTACTCCAAAGTAAAACAACACCCAAGGTCAGTGGAAATTGGCCCACGCAGTAACAGGCCTAGCACCACACAGCATGAAAGATGCCGGAGCTGGCTACTGAGAATGCTAGCTAGAATGTGACCCTCTGAGCCCTCCACAGCTCCAGAGAAACAGAACCAAACAGGCTGCTCTCGCAGATGCAAAGGGTTTGGAATGCTGAGGTCTTGCAGAAGCTGAAACCCTGACACAGCCCTCGGGGTCCCACTGCACTTGCACTGATGTTTGCCCTCGCTTCATCGGACTCTGCACAGGCTTACGGTTACTCCCCATGGGCAGAAAGACATGTCCACAATCAGGCAGCAACCAGACAGATACAGGCAGCCTCCATGATGAGGACAAGGGGATGGCGTGATGTCAGCTGGCCTGTACTGGTTAGAATAAGTACACAGAATGAGCCATGGCTGCTGCCCAGACGAGGGAACCTCCTGGGAGCTCAGCCCTAGCTGTGGCCGGGACAACAGGGCTTTCAAGTGTGGCTGTTTCCAAGCTTCTCCCTGACTATCAGTTATCACAGCATCAGCTGCAGCCCTCACACCATGAAGGAAGGAGATAGAGCCCAGCAAGCATTTCTGAGGAGTGACAAAGTGACAGTGGTGGCAGGCATACTGGGACAGGACTTCTCAGCCCGAGCTTCTTTACCAAAGAACTGGAACTTGGAACAGGTGCAGAGCAGGCCCATCTGCAGAACTATGACCCCCATCTACAGCTTACCCTCAAGGATGAACACAATGTTTAAAATAAAACTTGCAACACAGCTGAGACCTAAACCAATCACCACTGGCCAGACAGGAAGGGCCAGAGCAGCAGTAACGTCAACCCTGTACCAGTATCTTCCTAGCACAAGAGATGCAGATGTCACCACCTGGTCCTCCCGGGCCGCCCAGGACCCACAGCATCCAGGGAGAGGGACAAGTACTCTGCATGGGTCAGCTTTTTATTACTGTAACAAAACAGCTGAGATAAACGGCACTGGAGAGGCTGAGGCAAGAAGACTCAAGGTTAGTGTGAACTAGAGTGAGACAGTTTAAAAAGGAAGTGGCTGGATAGCTCAGGCACTAAAAGTGCTTACTGTGTGTGGTGAAACTTTGTGTTTTAACAAATAAAGCTTGCCTGAAGATCAGAGTGTAGAGCTAGCCACTAGTTAGCCATAGACACCAGCCAGTAGTGGCACACATCTTTAATCTCAGCACTAAGGAGGCAGAAGAGGTGCATCTCTGTGAGTTCAAAGTCACCTTGATTCAGTCTAAAAGAGAAACAGCCAGGCGGTGATGGCTCACACCTTTAATCTCAGTACTTAGGAGTCACACGCCTTTAATCCCAGCACTAGGGAAGTAAGAGACTGAAGTGGCGTGGCTGGGCAGAAGGAATATAAGGAGGGAGGAGACGGGAGCTCATGGCATGCAGTCTGAGCAATCAGTCTGAGGCAGCAGTCTGAGAACAGGATAGCACCTTTAGTCTGAGGATTCAGTAGAGGTAAGAACTAGTGGCTGACTGCTCTGCTTCACTGATTTTCAGTATTAACTCCTATATCTGATTCTGGGTTTTTATTATTAAGACCAGTTAGAATTTTCACTACAGCGTACAAACCTGATGACCTGAGTTCAAACCCTGGATTCTGCAGCAGACGGCAATAGTCAACTTCCTCAAGTTGTCACAGGACCTCCAAACACATAAGGTGGCTTGTGTGCTTGTACATGTGTGCATACACACACATACACTGCACACATATAATAATAATAAATTAAACTTTAAAAAGGAGGGAGAGCTGGGTGTGGTGGCTATTTGCAAGGGATCATCTGAATGAGGTTAACTGAGGTGTGAAGAACTACCCTAAAAACAGGCAGTACCTATCGTTCCACAGGCTGGAGCCCCACATAAGGTAAAAGGAAGTGAGCTGAACATTCATCACTTGATGGGAGATGTCATTCTGTATATGTTTCTCATACTGGTTAATAATAAAGCACTGTTGGCCAATAGGAAAAGAAGAAAGGAGGGACTAGGAGACAAGGAGGAAATAGGAAGTAGTAAGGAGGAGTCAAGATGGAGAGTCTGGAGAGATCTGGACGCCAGCCGCCTCCCCGGTAAGAGAAGGCCATGTGAAAATACATAGATCATTAGAAATGGGTTAATACTTAAGACAGAGCTAGCCAATAAGAAACTAGTACCTGGCCAACAGTATAATATCAAATAGAGAGTCTCTGTGTATTATTTGGGGCTGGCGCAGCAGCAGGACAAGACCAGGCGGCGGCAGGAGGAAAAACCGTACTCGTTACAATCACTCTCAGCTTCCTGACTGTGGAGAGAAGCAGTGGCTCAAGATGGCATCTGGGTAGCAATGGGCCATGAAAACCCTACAAAGTCACTGGGGCTGCCAAGGCCCTAAAAAGGTGTCTTATCTGTGTGGCATTTGGGAAATACACAGGGCAAGGGTATCCAATGGGAGACAGTCAGATCAAAGGCAGAGCCCAGTAATAGGACAGGAGCTGCTAACCACAGTGTGACATCTGCACACAGTGCACACAAGCTTCTCCACTTCTTGTCTCCCCCACCCCCCCACCCCAAAGCTTTATCTCCAAACCAACAGCTGCCTTTAGCCTACCTGCTGATAGAAGACATTGAGTGAGGAGCAGAAGCCTTGGCAGAACACTGCCAGTCAAGCCCCACAAACAGCAGAAATATGCCGAGAACACAAAACAGCCCCAGCCATTTGGTCCACAGTATTGGGCTTAGAGACAGCACCCCACATACTCAGACACATCCACTCCTGCCTATCCTCCTGAGGCAAGTAAGTGTCCAGAACACAACACCCCAAACAGGGGACAGACACCCCCAAAAGCCAAACAGCCTCCAGTATCCTACAACCCTGCATAAGACAGATGGTAGGCACAGAGTTCCCCTCCCTAAAGGGTTTTGAATCACTGGGGGTAATCTATAAGGACAGAAGAGCTTCTGAGCCATCATTAGCCACTGGGAAGAAATGACGCCTCACTGAAGTCACATGCCACCAGGTGAGATGGCTTGGGATAAAGTACAGTGATGACAATCTGAGTACCCACTGGCTGAAGGACCAGGTGGGTCCTGAAAGCAAATGGGCATGTGACTCCAAACAGATCAGGGAGCATGTGGCAGGTCCCATGAGAACACAGGGGAATAGTTAACATGACATTACACACAGGACCCACACAGGACCAGGTTTCAGCAGGTCACCTCAAAGCAGAACCAGGTGTCTCTACTGATGCTTCTTGGTTACAACTTACTTTTCATACAACTCCAAGTAAAGGCTGGGCCCTGATGGTCAATTATCTGCTACAGGGCGACAACAGTCTACAAGGCTGGCTCCATACTTAGAGAGCCAGACCTCCAGCAGGACAGGGTGGAGGGGCCATATCCAACTATGCTCCCTTGTCTCATAGGACTGAGCATGCCAGGACCCCAAGAGCCCTACACAACAGACCCTGATTCTTGGGGCCTAGGGATGCAGGCCCCTCAACAGTCCCGGGCTTCAACACCACCACAGGTGGGTAATCCCTACGAGGTAGAGGTGGGCACTCAATATGGTCCACCACAGAGCACAGGAAGCACTCAGGCAGTGAGGGTGTCCAGTGAGCCCACACCCACCGTCTATTGCATGTTCTGCTACTATATGCTTAGACTGGGTCTAAGGCCTCAGACCCAACAGGCACCTTTAGTCTGATGGAAGTTTGGCCTGTCATGCTATTTGGAACATGTTCCAGTCACTATCACTGGTGAAACCTTGCTTTGTTACCAGCTCAGGCAAACTTCTATACTCGGGCTCTGAAAAGATAATCCGATAGGTCCTGGTACCATATAAACTAAAGCTGCAGGAACGAAGTGGCAATGAGTAGGCCAGAATCTAGGCCTAGTTGGCTCCCTGCTGGCACATGTGCATCACACTCCACAACTAGGTAGCTGAGGAACCAAGAAATGTCATTGGAAGGGATACACAGGAGCAGTCACTGGGCCATGTCTGTCAACCCTGATTTGGTATCTCAACAAGATTTGTGCATAAATATGTCAGTCTAGCACCCCACAGGGAGTACTTTCAGAAGCAAGGGCTTGTCTCTCCTGCTCTCCCATAGCCCAGTAGCCAGCACTCACATGACACTTCAGGCAAGGTCAATTTGTGCTGTGACTTGTTGCTAGAGCTTATTCCCATAATTTACTGGCATGCGCACATGCTAAGCCTGGGGGCTGAGTTTAAACAGTAAAGAGAGTGTCCTATGGGTTCTGTCATAGTCTGACTTCACAGTTGTCATTAACTTCCTGAAGAAACTCTCCTCCTAGGGTTCTGTACACGCAAGGAACTGGCATCCAGGACTAAGAAGGAAATGAAGCTTTGCTGCCCCCTGCTGACCACAGTGTGAGTACTCACAGAAGGGTTGTTGGCACTCACAGAAGGGGGACCCTGCAAAGTCACACTCACTCACTCACTTATTCTGCTCAGCCTAGGGGAGGTTGAGGGTCTAAAAAGATACAGCCACCTGAGCTCTGTAACCTGTCATGATGCCTGAGAAGACCATGAGTGTGCATTCTGGGTTTTCTGCACCACAGCTCTTGGGCCACTTCACTACGCATAGGGCTCCTAATGACCTGTTCCCCCCACAACTCCTGGTGGCCTCTGCACCCAGCAGCATTCTGACCAAGGGCCACTGACAGTGCTGTCACAAACTTCTCACAGCCTTCATTCTCGGAGCCCCTGCCCCACCCTGGCTCTCCTCTGCAGGACTTGCCTCATCCTGCCCACATCTGGTCCAGATAGATGATAGCTGGAAATGGACCAAGCTTACTTTGTGCAATAGTGTGCATGGACAGAGACCTGGAAATAAGATTCCAAAATGCGCTTGTGGATTGTCTCCTCCATACAGCACAATACCAAGTTTTAGCTTCATGTCCAAGGTCAATAAAGACAGGTGCCGGACAGCATACCATGACCATCTGCTAGGTAGTGTCATGCCCAGGCTCACTGTACCAGCTCAAGCAGACTACATCAGGTAATACACCACGTGCAAGAAGGGGTGGGAGGAAGGATGCTCACTGGTGTCTGCCACAACTCCTTCACCCCGCAGAAAGAGCAGGCAGGGGAGCCGTGAACCACCTCCCATGGGGGTTCGGGATCCCACAGGGAAGACCCTCTAGCCCATAGGACAAAGCTGGGTTTATTGGCTGGGGGTGGGAGAGACCTCTGGATCAGCCTTACCCCTCCCGACGGATAAGGACACATAGATCAGGAGCCCTACAGCACAGCTGCTGGACCCAGCACCTCCCAGGAGGCAGAGATCTTGCCCATTACAGGACAGCAAGCTCAGGGGAACATGGCACCAAGAGAAGGATGAGAGATGACACCAGCAAATTACTCACAAGGACAAAGGTACTACTGCCTCCTGGGGCTACAAGCCTATATGTGATAGGGCAGCCTGTGTGTACGCATGGGGTCATGGCAGTTGTCTATCCTCCTTAGGTCCACACCAGTTGTAGCTACCTCAGCTCCTGAACCTGAAGTGTGGAATTATTTCTGAGTCAGTCCTGGGCAAGGATGAGGCATGGAGCAGGAGGTGTTACAACGACGCAGGCAGAAAAACACCCACAGGCACTGCTTGCACCTCTGAAACCAGCAGGTTATGGAGCAGACTGTGGGGGGCAGATGAAGTCCTGAGTGACAGTGTATTGTTGACATAAGGCTCCGCCATGTCAAGGACCCCAAGGCCTCAAACCCATGGAAATGGCAAAGCCTTCCTCTGGTCCAGGCACTATTTACCACTGACCAGTGTGCAAACACTACTAACTACAGCTTCCTCCTCCCAGATGACTGCTACCTGAGACTGCTCCCTTACCGAGACCCCTTGTGCTGGCTAATTTGGTGCTTGACAAAAACTAGAGTCATTGGAGAGTGAACCTCAAAAGAAAATGTAGGGCATTTTCTTAATTAGTGATTGATGGGGGAGGGCCCAGTCCATTGTGGGTAGTGCCATCCCCAGGCTGGTGGTCCTGGGTTCTAGAAGAAAGCAAGCTGAACAAGCCACGAGGAGCTAGCCAGTAAGCAGCATCCTCCATGGCCTCTGCACCAGCTCCTGCCTCCAGGTTCCTGCCCTTGTGAGTTCCTGTCTGGCTTCCCTCAATGGACTGTTGTTTTGGACATGGTGTTATAGCAATAGAAACCCTAAGACGTCCTGAGTTCCCAGATTGCATAGGTGCCCTCCATCAAAGCAAGCACAACCTGCCAGAGGCCACCCTCCCCCAGTCTGTCTGTCTGTCTGTCCTTTCTTCATTTCTGCTTGCCCCAATCATATTTTCAAGACCAAGTTGTGCAGGACACAGCAAGAGACTGAGTCATGGACTCAGCTTCCTCCATGACCCATGCCCACTCTGACACAAGTTGGGGCCCTTTCCACTTGCCTGGCTCAGGGAACAAGCCAGCTGGGAACAGAAAGCGGCCAACACCAAGAACAGAAAAGGTACCCAGCAACTACAAAAGTCATGTGGAGAGGGGTCTGAGATGCAGACCTGGGGCTCTGGGAGACCCAGGCTTTGAACACCTCAGCCAGGTGGGAAAGAGATAAAAGGACTGGGGTTTTCCAACCACAAGTCCCTCCCTACATGCGGGGATCGGGGGGATGCCCCCAACAGCTCTGCAGGCATTGCTGTACCCAATAAAGCCACTGATCTGTTGTGCCACTGGGCAGAGAAGGAGCCAAGTCTTCCCTACTTCATCAGGGCTCTGTGAAGTCTAACAGTCACCCATGTCTAGCCTAAAGTTAACAGATGACAGATATGTAACAACTAGAGACACAGCCAGTCAGAGGGGCCCCCAAGAAGGTGGAGGCCGGTTAGAAGACAGGTGATATAGCCAGGGAAACCCCAAAGAAGAGTCCCTGGAGGTATCTCAGAGACCACCCTTGGCAGCCTGGGACCAAGGTTGGCTGTAGAACTGAACAAGTCCTGTATTCAGGAGCACCTTCTCCTTCCACACCCTGGGCCCCAAACACTTGCACTGAGGCAAGAATCATGGGCAAAGACAACCAAGGCTACTCTCTGGCCAGAGCTATACATGATCCAGGCTGATGGGCCCTCCCACATCCCCCAAACCCATCTCTGCCTCACACTAAACTCCAGACCCTATGACCCTCTCAAAAGGGGCAGACATGGGAGACACACATGATTAAGGAGGCCAAAAGCACAGGAATAAATTCAGCATAATATAAACAGATATGAGCAAAAAAAAAAAAAAAAAAAAAAAAAAAGCCAATGTTAAGGCTGGGCATGGTGGTGCTGCCTAGGGTCACGGCTAACTACTGGCAGTCACAAGGCCTGCCTGTTTTCTGCTGCTTTGTCAAGCGTGTAGCATCAATTTTGTAGGTAAGTTTATTTATTATATGCTCAAGAATTTATGAATGTAATGCCAAGAGGTCTGGTACTTGCTTCAGAAGTACTCTGTGTATGAGTACCAAGGATAGGCATTTGGCACATGGAACTTCTCAACACTATTCTTTCTACTTGGTCTATTTTAAATTCTTTTCTGTAAAAGTAACATCTTTTTGTTTCATTTTGAGATAGGGTCTTTCTACATAGCCCTATCTATCCTGGAACTCAGTATGTAGACCAGGCTGGCCATGAATGCACAGAGATTTGCCTGCCTCTGCCTCTCAAGTGCTGGGATTAAAGGTATCCAGCCCCACATCTGGCCTAACATTGTTTTAAAAGCACAGGCTAGCCCACAGGCAAGTCAGGCTGCCCTCTCACCTCTCCAAAGGTAGGAACTCACCTCTCTTTAAGGACACCACACTCTTCTGGTCCAGCTCCAGCCTCTGCACCAAGGCACTAGGGTCTATCTGTGTCCTGGCAAAGATGTCATTGTGAACCAATGTCCAGTCCTGCAGTCCCAGCAAGAGAAGAGAGAGGACAACATCAAGTTGACCTTTAGTTTCGGAGTCACACATCGAGAAGATGGCAAGGCAAAAATCCTCTACTTCTCAGCCAGAGAGGCCCCAGGAAAGTAGCTGTGTCCCTGTTCCCAGATCAGGCCTGTACCCAGGCTGTTCCTTTCTGCCCTGGATTAGACTGGGAACAATCAGGGCATCTGTGTCTAGCAGAAAAGCAGAGTAGAGCTCCACTAGCACAGGGGCTGAGCATGGCCTCCAAGCAAACACATGCAGGTCCAGAGCAGCTCTGAGGAAGGGCATCACTGCTGCTAGCAACTGTATGTCTAAGCCCTCCCAGGAATGAGCCAAGGAATCTTAATCTTCTAAGTCCACCACCACCTTTGAGGGCCAAAACAGGAATACCAAGCACATGGCCTTCCAGTAGCAAGGCAAAGACACGACTGGCCAAAGGGGCTTAAGAACAATCTCTGTCAACATGTGGCTTAAGCTTGAGCCAAGTTACCAAATTAAAAGGAAAATGGGGGAAATAAGACGTCAGAGGCTACACAGCAATAGGAGGATGGAGAAAGAGATAGATGGGTAGAACTCTCAAATAGTTTAGCTGCATCGACAATAAAAGCTGGGCACAGTAGACTACAGCCTGGGCACAAAGAGAGATAAACCAGCCTGAGCTATAGGGAAACCCTGTCTCAAAATAAAATAAAAGACAATGAAATGAAATAAAATGAAAATAAATAAAATCCCAAAACAACAACCAAGCATGGGTAGACACAGGTCAGTGATAGAACAATTACCTAGGTTCAACTCCTAGTACAGAAAAATAATGCACCTATTTAAAGATGAACAAGATGCCAAATGGTGGTGGCATACACCTTTAATCCCAGCACTCAGGAGGCAGAGGCAGGTAGATCTCTACGAGTTTTAGGCCAGCCTGGGCTACGGAGCAAGTTCCAGAACAGGTTCCAAAGCTACAGACAAACCCTGTCTTGAAAAACAAAAACAAACAAAACAAAACAAAATCCACACTCATCAATGCTGAAATCCATAAGGGAATGCAAGAGATGCAGCTGAAGACCTAGGAGAGTCACAAAGTCCTGTAAAGAAGGTGTTTGAGAATCTACATCTGTAGAGCTAAAAACTGACTCAAAACCACTCTAATCCAATCTGTATGATACTGCCATAAAGGTCAACGAAACAAAACTGAGTTAAGCCAAGACTCTACAGCCAAGTTTTGGCAAATACCCACAACTTCACTAAGTAGCTGGGCACCCTCCAGGAGTTATTAACTCTTAAGAAATCTTATCTAGCTCGGCATGGTGGCTAATGACTTTATCCTCAGCACTTGGGGAGGCAGAGTCAGGTGGATCTCGGTGAGTTTCAGACCATCCTGGTCTACATAGTGAGTTCCAGTACAGCCAGGACTATAGAGAGACCCTGTCGCAAACAAACGAGAGAGAGAGAGAGAGAGAGAGAGAGAGAGAGAGAGAGAGAGAGGGAGAGGGAGAGGGAGAGGGAGAGGGAGAGGGAGAGGGAGAGGAGAGAGGGAGAAAGGGAAAAAAGGAAAGAAAAAAGAAAGGAAGGAAGGAAAGAAGGGAGGGAGGGAGAGAGAGAATCTGGGAGCAGAAAAAAGAGAAAGAAAGAAGGAAGGAAGGAAGGAAAGTCAACCTTATCTAGGAGCTAGAGTAGCCCAGGCTGGCCTCACTGATTAAGAGCACTCGCTGTTCTTGCAGAGGACCTAAGTTTGGTTCCCAGCACACCATGGTGGCACACAACCATCCCTAACTGTAGTTCCAGGGGATCCATACATGCCCTCTCCAGCAGCACCAGATACATATGTGGTAAGCCGTATGTGCACTCAAAATACACGCATAAAAGATTTTTAAAAATCTCATCTGCCACAATCACAAGTGAGATTGTGTCAGCTTTACAGGTGTGTAACACATGGCACACAGTAAATGTTTGGCAACAATGCTTTAGCATTACTGTTGGGAAGCCACTGACACCATGGTCCAGCGATGTCCCCTCTGCTGCTCCAATGCAAACCAGAAAACATTGCTAAGGCAGCTGAAGAGGAACAGCAGGCAAAGAATACAGTGCAGCCCTGCCGAACCCTGACAATACCGTGCTGAGTCAGAGAACCCAACACGAGACCACAATCTCCCTCCATTCACACAAACTGTCCACAGCAGAGGCCAAAGGCAGATTCCTGGTTACAGGCATGAGCAGATGGGGCCTTGGATGACTGTAAAGAGAACAGCGCTTCTTTTCAGGTCACACTTCAAAGCCCGGTGCGATTTTAAAGAGCTGGCGTCCTGCGGCATTTCCATAGCGATGGGATACCCTCCTCCAGCAATGGAGCGCTTCGGGAGCCCCACACTTCAACCAAGAGGGCAACCGATGAAGGCACAGCAGCTAAAGGTGGGACGGGATCAGGACCCTTACTACAGCGGCCGGACCCCAGCCCTGCTCTGAGGAGACCATGGCATGCAGGATCCCTGCTCTGCGGAGACCCCAGCCATGCAGGGCTCGTGCTCTGCGGACACTCCAGTTCTGAGAGCCCAGCCCTACAGGACCGTCGCTCTACGGAGATGCCTCTCAGCTGAGACCTGGCCCGGGCCCGACCCGCGCCCCGCACCTCACCTTTGCCCCAGCTCCGCCCGCCGATGCTTGTGTGAGGGCCGGGTCCAGGGCGCGGGGCACAGGGCTGGGCGCAGCTTCTCCGTCGGGCCTCACGGCCGCCCGGTGCACACGTGCACGCAGCGCCCTCACTTTCCCCATCTTCACCGGAGGGTTCCGCGGGCTAGCAGCGCCGCCGCACTAGCGGAAGCGCCTCCCGGAAGTGCTCCCTGCGAACGGAAATAGAAGCCTGGGCGGCGCAGATCTGCGTTCGGCCGATCCCCGGAAGTACCTCCCGTCCTGTGTGCGCGGTTGCGGTGCTTACGGCCGGGTG
This sequence comes from Phodopus roborovskii, assembly GCF_943737965.1. Lineage (NCBI taxonomy): Eukaryota > Metazoa > Chordata > Mammalia > Rodentia > Cricetidae > Phodopus > Phodopus roborovskii. The sequence goes on from NW_026126434.1 coordinate 23,315,932, forward strand.
GGGGCAGCTAGCGTGTTAGAAGTGCGCCAACGTGGCTGCTATAGGACCCTTGATCTTACAAAAAGCCAGGCAAATAAAAACGACGAGAAACGGCATGTTTCTATGGGGCGAGCCTGGGGCAGAGTAGAAAGACAGGTTCACGCCGGGGCCTTGGCCAATTGGCCGGTTTTACTCATGCGGGTCTCTGCCGTATTGCGTTTCGTCCTCAGAACAGGTCCCGGGGGTTGGACTCGTCCATTTAAATGGGAACCAGGCGGGGAATGCCTTGGCGACCTCCGTCTTCCTCCATGCACAGTTGGCTCCGTGCCCCACAGCCCCTGTGCACCCAGCTCAGTATTGATTAGGGAAAGCAGGGCTAGGGTGAAGTGAGTACCACCATTCACCTAAATGACACCTGTAACAAAAAAGTAGGGTATGGTTGGGGCCACAAAGGAAAGCTGACCCAGGTGCAGCCAGGGTAGTGGCCTCCCGCCCTCGTCCTTTTCGGTGGAGGGCGTCCTGGGCTGTCCGTTGGGCCCCAGGTGCCACCGTGGATGCCAAGGGCCGGTTCCTGGGGCGTAGGAGTCGGTAGTCTTGTCCCACCCAAGGAGTGCACGAGCCTACAAGGAGGCGCTAGTTAATTGTTTGCACTCCTCTACTGTCACTTGAGGGCGCTCGTGTCCCTCTGGCCTGGCTCCTGGTTTCGGAGTAGAAAGTACTGCACTGTTGTCTCTGAACAGCCCCGCCTTTCAGGCCCCTATCACGACCAAGCTCCAGGTTCATCCTACTATCTTGAGCCTGGAGACTGGGGGGTGGGTGTGAACCACCGGCTGAAGGCCCATCCACTGGTATAGCTACAGGGACAACTTTGTACCTTAGCTCCTGGCTAAGGTCCTGGGACACACAGCTGCCTAGCCAACAATCAGCCAGGTAACCTGGGTCCAGATCAGCCACCATCCTACCCCACCTCCCACCCACCCGGGGTCCATCCCCAGCTCCCCTGCCTGAATCCAAGTCACCTTTTAAAGCTGACTTTTGGGGTCTCCCAGTCAACATCAGGATATGTGAGAAAATCCTCGAATGTGGCAATGGCTTAGGGAAAGCTCTTTGGTTTTTGATTTTTAGTTATTCAAGACAGGGTTTCTCTGTGTAAATTTGGAGGCTGTCCTAGAATTAGCTCTTGTAGACCAGTCTGGTATCGAACTCACAGAGATCCACCTGCCTCTGCCTCCAGAGTGCTGGGGTTAAAGGCTTGTGCTACCACCACCACCCAGCCAAAAGTTCTTATCTAATAGTTAAAACTTTTTTATCTGAGGGGAAAAAAATAAACAGAGGTTTTCTGATAGCAACTTTCTCTTTACTTATCTTGAAAAGTCCTCTCTTGCCCTTTCTGTTTCTTAATTAGCTCTGTACCTCCCAATGCTCTCTCTATTCAGCAACTTCTCCCTAATTAGTTATACATCCTCTCTCTCTGCCCCCCTTTTCTGCTGTCTTTCTTCCTCAGCATCGCTGCTGCTGACTGCTGTCTCTGCCCTTCTGCCTCTCTGTCTTCTCACCCTCCTTCTCTGTCTTCTGTCTCTTCTATCCTGTCTCTTTCCTCTCTTAGCCAAACTCTGGACAATTAAAGGTTGTTTTGCAAGGCCCTACCCAAACTCAAAGCATAAGTTAAGCCACATAGTTTCTAAACTCGGGCTGGGAATGTCACAATGACCCAGGCATGCAGCTCCCAGACAAAGAATGACTTTGGAAATCAAGACATAACAATAACAATTAGTTATCGGGACCTTGAGCCTGAGACTGGGACTAAGTGCAGACAGACTAAAGTTACTTCAAGCTCTGGCTTTGAATCAGTAAACAGCACCTGGGGAAATGACCTTGTATAGTTGTCTCCAGGAGTAACCAGACTGCTTTGAATTTGCTCTGAAGTCTAAAGTTAGCTGTCTTTGTGACTGAGAAAACTGTGTCAGTCTGAGTAATGTAAAATATCCTAGTACTATTTCTGTCAATCAATATTACACACTTTAAGTAGAAAATCATCTTCTGACCATCCATAGCTATATGTGTACCCAACAAGTATAAAACACACTGCCAAAGGGCTGTGGAAAGACCCCCACAGCTGCTCTTATTAGGGAGACATAGCAATGGTACCTGAGAAAGTTACAGACAGAAAATAATCAGTCATTCGCAATCAATAATCCCATGGTCATTTGCCCTCACTTGACAAGTGGGGTCTTCAGTAACGCCTAGTGAGTCAGCTTTGCCAAATAGAACTCTCCAAAAATGTCTAGTGGGTTGACTTGTTAAATATTAGTTGTCACTGCTGTACAGCCCCACTGCCCTCAGCAACCTCTACCCAGCTTGTCTCAGGGAGAAGGGCCCCCAACCCAGTCTGCTTTTGCCTCAGGTAACTTGGTCAAGGCCTGAACTTCCCAAGTCTCGGTTTCCCTGTTTCTACAGTGAGGGGATGGGCTAGGAAAGGGTACTTCTGAACTAAGAGTAAAGCAAGAGGGAAGAACTGGCTGCTGTAAGCTTGTAGCTGGAGCTCATAGATTCCCAGAGCTGGGCAGAAAAGAGGCTTGTGATCCACCAGGGAGTTTGCTGTGTGAAGGGCAGGTACCCAAGCCCAGGACTGGCACAGAAACACTCAGCACTTCTGAGGCCCAGGACCTTCTGGTGACTGAACTTGCAGTGCAGAGTCCTAAGCCTGGCTCTGATCCTGTGTGCTTGGCCAGCTGCTCTAAGTAATGGAGAGGGAGGGAGAGAGGGAGGGAGGAAGGGAAGAAGGGAGGGAGGGCTTTCTGAGCACCAAGGACTAAGTCCTATCTCATACCTTGGTCAACCTGCAAAAGAAGCAGAGCCCCTTCCCAGCAGTTCCCCGAGTGTGTGTGGCATCAAAGGAGAGCCCAGAAGGGGCGGGATTGGGTGTCCTTGTGTAGTGCTGTTACCTCCCACTGGTGGTGTACTGATGCCACTGATTCTGTGGGCCCAGGCTGATTAGGAAGGGACACAGAAAGGATCTCTGGGTAGGTGTTACTTCCACACTAGTGACCCTTGACTTCTGGCTTTGTTGATGGCTGGGGTATCTTCAGGGATGCTTGAGGTCAGGTTATCTCCAGCTGGGATGTTCCTGCAACCTGGGGTCCTCAACTAACACTCAGCTCCTGAGACTGAGCCAGCCCCAGGCATCTACATTCCAGGGGAGCCGGGGTTAGCAGCTGGTCCAGAGTGTATGTCCTCGCCTGTCCTGTGGGAAACCATGCAGTGGCACCCAGGGTGGTTCAGAGGAAGTGAGCCAGGGAAAGACCCATGTCACAATTTCAATAAAGCACTGAGTGCTGAGGATAGGGAACCTGAGAGTTCCCCAGCAGACAGCCCTGATATCCTTGCCCTCAGGGGTCCACTGCAGGGCTGAGCCCATTCTTCCAACTCTTTCTCTTCCTATTGGGTCAGCCCCCTGAGTAGATAGGGCTTGAATGCTTCAGTGAAGTTGATTTATAACAACCTCCTTACTTATTATAAAATGAATAAAATTTATCATAAGAAAATTGAAAAGTAAAGACTCAGCTAAAAAAGCTGACATTTTTTGGATCCTATAACCCAGACAATCCTCTGAGAACCCTGGCTGGCTCCCCCAGGTCTCAGTGCCCATCCAGAGTCAAATACTACCACCACTGCTGCTATCTTTAGATCTTGACAACCAGTCAACTCTACCATTGTCCTTATTCTGTTTCTGAGCCCTAAGCTGGCCCAACCAGAGAGACCACTATCACCAATTTGTTTACTTGTTTTTTGTTTTGTTTGGTTGAGACAGAGTCTCTCTGTGTAACCCTGGAACACACTATATAGACCAGGCTGACTTTGAACTCAGAGATGCACCTGTCTCTGCCTCCTGAGTGCTGGTATTAAAGGCATGCACCACCACACCCAGCTCACCTACTGTTCTTTATGCCCTATTTCAGGGGGGTCCTGTTGGTCAGTCCCTCTCAGAGCTAACCTCTTGCTAACACTACCCAGAGAGATGAAAGGAAACACCCCAAAGTGGGAGTGGGATTTGGGCTGGCCCTTTCAGTGATGAAAGTGTGTGGTGAGCAGGGGATAGGTTCAGGGACCATACCCGTGTGTTCAAAGACTTGAATTCAGTTTGACAGAAGCCAAGAGCAGGGTGTGGTGCAAGCATGGACTGAATTCCAGAGGCCTCCCTGGTGTCCAGAGCAGGGATGATGTGAGAGACAGCCACTCTGTGAAGCCCATTGCTCCAACTCCCAAGCTGCCCCTTCTTTGGGGACAGTGAGGAATGATGCTTCCCTGGCCATAGCCTCCAGACTCCAGGTCTCCCCCACATTGTCCTCGTCTTGCCCTCTTGTCCTCTTCTCTTGGGGAAGCCAAGATCTCACCACCCAGAGATGAGTGTAGAATAATTTGATTTCTTCCATTACAGTTAAAGAGACTTACACAGATTCAGAAAAAGCAGGAAGAAATGTCTGTGTAAGTTCAGACAAAACTTAACAAATGACCCAGGGGGCTAGTGAGGTCAGGAACTAGAAAAGAACCTGCTAGACCAACATAAATATAATTCCATCCTACATTCTTTTTTCTGGTTTTTTGAGACAGGATTTCCTTGTGTAGAGTTTTGGAGCCTGTCTTGGAACTAGCTGTTGTAGACCAAGTTGGTCTTGAACTCAGAGATCTGCCTGCCTCTGCCTCCCCAGTGCTGGGATTAAATGTGTGCACCACCATCACCTGGCTCTCCTTCCTACATTCTAAAACTTACCTTATACCCACAAATAACTGTGGGTATATCCTTATACTCTTCATCAAAGAATCTTCTCTTTACATACATATATATGTACCTATATATGTGTATATTACATATGTATATATCTGTGCATATATACATATATAAAACAATAATTAAAAAGAGGCTATTGATTTAAGAGGGAAGGGGGGATGGCATGGCAGGAATTGGGGGAAGGAAATGATATAATTATTTTAATTTAAAATGTTAAAAAAAAGTAAGTTTTTTTTAAGTTCAGATGAAGACTTCCTCCTCCTCAAACAAAAATCAAAGGTGGTTTCTTCAGATTCCACAATGACTGGTCACTAGGGCTGAATTCTATTAATACAGGAATGGAACCCAGGAGCTCACACATCCTTAAGCACATACTCTACCTACCCCCTGAGCAACACCCCAGTCCCCCTTTTTGTACTGAGCATCTGCTATGAGCCAGGTCTTTTGCACTGCAGGACCTTGTCGCATGCCCCCAGTTGTGCTCAAACACTAGCAGTTAAGGGAAACTGAGGCTTGGAGGAGGAAAGGCAGAGAGAATTTTGAGGGATGGACTACTGCTTGTAGGCTATGATGTGCCCTGTTGCTACCTCAGCCAGTGTGACACCCAAACAGGCAGAGAAGAGCAGAGAAAGGACCTAGAGAAACATGGTTGCGAAGCCAAGGTGAGGATGTGTTTGCTTGGATGAATGCAGCCCAGACCTGCCAACACTCTCCAGAGGATGTCAGTAGCTTTGTCCCAACATTAGTGGAAACCACACACTGGGCAGGAAATGGTGGTTTGGTAAGAACTGGGAAGAGAAGTGACAAGGGCAAGCAGAGGTCTAACCCAGGTGGGGCCTGGGTTGGGGCTAGGTGTCTCCCAAATGACCTTCTCCCATGAACTTCTGACAGTCCCACAGACAGATCAGTGTGGCCTTTGGAGTGGAGGGGATTGGATTAATGGGAAGGTATTTTTGCCTTCATATTTTGGTAATGAAAATATTAGTTCTTCCCTATCCCCTCCATCCCACATAGTCCTGTATTACAGCTTAGTTTTTAATCAACTCTTTTTTATTTTTGACTTTTTATTTTATTGGCTTTTAAGACAAGGTTTCTCTGTGTAGCCCTGGATGCCCCAGAACTCACTTGGTAGACCAGGCTTTTCTAAAACTCATGTAGATCTGTCTACTTCTGCTTCTTGAGTACTGGGACTAAAGGTATATGCCACGATGCCAGCTTTAGTTAATTCTTAGCCTTTTTGTTGTTCTGATCACACAAATGTTGTTCAGTGCTGAGATAAACTGTATTTTTGTGTACAACTTTCTGGATTTCCTTTAGAGTTGATACTTGCTTAACTTTTACCTTGCTCAACCTCTTCTGACTCAGAGCCACATCTCCCCACCCTCAGGAAGGTCTGTAAAATGATTCTCAGAATAATGTCCACATAGTTCAGCCTGTAGATCAGTCTATCTGAGGAGGACTAGGAAGTAAATTTGGGTCTAACAGTCCTATGTGGGCCAAAGTCCTGCCCCTCTTGAATACTGTGGCATCTTTTGGTAACTAAAGGCAGCAAGAATTTGGCTTCTTCGGTCCTTCCCACAAAGAGGAAGACAAAGGAGAGACTGTCTTGGGGGAAGTGGTTGGCTGAGGAGCCATTGTGGTCAGAACTGGGAGGGCATGGGGACAGCCCTGCTTTTTTCTTCCTTCCTGTGTTCATACCTGGCTGCCCAGCTCTGGGATGCTGGGATCCCCATGTGCCTGTTAGTGTGGTTCAAAAGGACCAAGTAAGTAAGAAAGAGCCCAGAGCACTGCATGCTGCCCACAGGTTTCCTGTGTATCTCTTGCCTGCTTGATCCTCTCACCTCCTCCTCTGCCAGCTCCACCTCCCGCCCCTGGTTCACCACAGAGGTGGCCAGTGCTAAATCTATGCTGCAAAAGGAAGTCTCTAAGGGGAAAGGAGTCAAAAAAGGAAGGGGCAAAGATGGGGGCAGGGCATCAAAAGACCAGAGTTGGGCCAGAGGGAAACTTGAACAGGTCAGCTGGGAGGGGCTGGGAGGGGCAGGGAGGCCCAGGGAGGCCCAGGGCTGGGGGCAGTCTGAGCAGCTTCCAAGAATACTCCCAGTGTGTATTAAAAGGACAAAGTGCATCCTGCCTCAGTTCCTCCTCTGCTGACACTGGGCCCTAGGGTGGGCAGGCTGGCCCTTGCTGGCCCCATCCCTCACTGACCTATCAGATTGAGCCTGCAGCTTCCCTTCACTGTCAAGTGCAACACCACTATACCACTCCCCAGAATCCTGCTGTCACCGAGAGCTGCCAACTTCACAGTGGTAACTGATTGAAGCCAGGCTGCCAAACACTTGGCAGTGCTTGGCTGAGCAGAGAAGAGAATGGTACATAAAACACCCCTGTCTTCTGAGTCCTCACATCCTCTTCTTTCTGTCTTGTTTGTGCAGCCCTGGCTGTCCTGAAACTCACTCTGTAGAGCAGGCTGGCCTCAAACTCACAGAGGTCCCTGCCTCTGCCTCCAGAATGCTAGGACTAAAGGTGTGCACCACCATCACCAGGGTTTTGTTTTGTTTTGTTTAAATAGGAATCTGATATAGCTAAGGATAATCTTTAACTTCTGACCTTTCTGCCTTCATCTTGCAAATCCTGGCATTACAGACATGGAGCGCCATTCCTGGTGTGATGCTGGGGATTGAATCTAAGGCTCCTTGGATGCTAGGCAAGCATTCTACCCAGTGACCTATAGCCTTGTCACTCTTCCTTGTTTCCTGTTAACTCTTGCCCACCAGGCCTGGATTGTACTCTGGGTTCCCATTCACTGTGTCTTGACCTGTTGCTGACTGGCATGTCTCTTAATGCAACTTGGTATTCTGTAAGGCCTGTGGCTTGCCGTCTGTTCCAGGGAGAGCCCTCACCCATCCCTGATGAGCTTAGTCTCCTACAGGTGTGGGTGAAAGTGACACAGACAGAACTTCTGGGCCTACAAAAGGGGAAACCAGCTCCCAGAATCTAACTCCAGCCCTGCCCACCCCTTCAGCCTCAGGGCCTGGCTCCTGCATGGAGTAGTTCAGGAATGGTAAAGATGGCGTGCTGTATACGTGTCTGTAAACTAGCAGCATGGTCTTGATCTCTAGGACCATATGGTCCTCCAAACTTGGACCAAATGCAACCAAAGTCCCAGTGGCTTGCCCACTAGCTGCTTGAGCCTGGTGCACAACTGGCCATCTCTGGCCTCTACTCTCTCATTGTGAAGTGAGAGGCTGATAGATTCCTGCTCCTCCCACACGGTGCTTTTCTTTGGACATGGACATGTCTGGTGTTTTAGATGAATTGCTTCCTGTACTTGCCAGACTTTCATATAGGGAAGTGTGAATGGGCTTTGGTTTCCAGCTTTGAGGGCAGGCTGCATATCAAATATTCAGGTAAAAATCAGATAACATGGGTCTCCAGGTACTGGCCTGCCCTGTGGGAAGACAGAGGGAGGGTGAGGGAAAGAAGGTAAAGGGCAACAGAGGAAGCAAGAGAACACACACACACACACACACAACAACAACAACAACAACAACAACAACAACAGCAACTGAGCTTGTCTCCCCTGCTGTGCCACCAGAATCTTCTCCAGGCCCTGATTGATCTTCCCATACTCTTACCTGCAATCCTACCTAGCCATCCATACTAGGTTCCCAAGGTCAAGTTGAGCACTCTTCCTCATCCAGCTGCTGCAAGTCCCCAGCTCTGCCACATGGGCTCATTCCCCGATGACTCAGTCTCCACTACAGGGTTCCCCATTCTTTAAACCCTCATCTGTCAGGAGCTTGGATTATTTCAGGGCCTTCCAGTTCTCCGCACTTGCAGGGTCCTTGCCCGGAGCAAGCCAGTCTCATTTCCCTTGGACTCCTAAGAGGACCCTTCCCGCCCTTTCCTTCTTAGTCTACCTGCATGGCCACCTTTAGTGCAGACTCCACATTGGAAGTGGAGAGTCGGGCTCTGTTTTGAAGTCCTACCTGTCTGTGTCTGCCTTGAGTGCATGAGCCCTGGGTACAATGTGTGATTAAGGTGGTTGGCCTGAGCTCTGTGGCATAGAATTCTCTTTCCCACCCAGCATTGGTGGTGCACACCTTTAATCCCAGCACTTGGGAGGCAGAGGCAGAATCTCTGTGAGTTCAAGGCCAGCCTGGTCTACAGAATGAGTTACAGGACAGGCTCCAAAGCAATACAGAGAAACCCTGTCTCAAAAAAAAAAAAAAAAAAAAAAAAAAAGAAAGAAAGAAAGAAAAGAATTCTCTTTTCCATTGGTCTCTCCCATTTCCCTTTTTTCTTTTCCCTTTGCATCCTTTTCAGTGTGGATATTTATATTGCTACATTTTGTTCGTGAATTGTCTCAACAATTTTTGTAGATATAGATATGATGGTTAATGTTTATTGTCAGGACTTAGAATCCCCTCGGAGACAGCCTTAGGGGTGTATGAGTTACTTTTGTTGCTGTGCTAAAATACCATGAGCAAGGCAACTTGTAGCAGGAAAAGTTAATTTGGGCTTACGGTTCTAGAGGGAGAGTTTATAATGCTGGGGAAGCCTGGCAGGGTGGGGCTGGCGCAGGAAGCTGAGAGATGACATCACAGCTGCAAATACAACAGAGTGCAAACTGGGAATGGGGCAAGGCTAGAAACCCTCAGACTCACCCCAGTAATACACTTCCTCCAGCAGGGCTGTACCTCCATAACCTCCCAAAGCAGTGCCTGTGGGTGGCAGCGGGGACAGTTTCACTCAAGGCACCGCAGTGTGTGTCTGAGTGGCTTTTCAGACTGAGTTAACTGAGGGTGGAAGACCCACCTTGAAGATTAGAGGCGCTGGAACCCCGGACTGAATAACAAGGGGAAAGTGAGCTGAGCACCAGCGCTCATCTCTGCCTCCAGGCTCTGGGCACCATGTGCCAGCTGCTCACACTCCTGCCGCCGTGCCTTCCTTGTCAAGATGCACTGTGTCCCGTCTTAAACTGTTAACCAAAGCAAATTCCTTAAGTAGATTTTTGTCAGGCATTTTATCAGAACACAGTTAAGAGTCAATGGTTGCTATAGGAGATTACACTCCACACTCTAAAATTTTTGCTGTCTACTTAACAGAGATAGTTTACTACTTCAAATGAGACATGGAGACACCCTTCTCCCCCAGGATGCTAAAAATCGGTAATAATCATCCTCTCTCTACCCACACACAACCATCCCAGCCTGTGCTAACCACTCTTCTACCCTTTGCTTTGTTTTTTTGTTTTGCTTGTTTGAGAGAAGGTCTCATACTGTAGCCCATGCTGGCCTGGAACTCACTATGTAGCCTAAGCTGGCAATCCTCCTGCCTTAGCCTCTCAAGTGCTAGAACTTTAATCCCAATGCCCAGCTTCGCTCTCCACTTCTTTGAGATCAACTTTTAGCTTCATTGTATAATTGAGAAACAAGAGGTGCGCTCTCTCTCTCTCTCTCTCTCTCTCTCTCTCTCTCTCTCTCTCTCTCTCGTCTGATTTATTTTCCTTAGCATAATGATTTCTATCCTCATCAATGTTCTTGTAAATGACAGGATCTCATGTTTTTTGTGATTGAGTAATATTTCAGCATGTATATGTGCCATGTTTTGTTTTGTTTTGTTTTTACCCATGCATCTATCCATGGACTCCAAGTTTGACTCTGCTTTTTGGCTATCATGGATAGTGCAGATGTCTCCTCGGCACACTAATTTCCTGTCATTGAGACATCTACCCAGTGAATATCAGCTCAGATGGTACTTCTATTTGTGGGTTTTTGAGGAAGTTCCATCTGGCTCTCCAGACTGGACATGCAAATCAGCATCCCTACCAGAAGTTCACAGGACCCCCGCTCCTCCAAACCCTCACAGCATCTGCCATTCTTTCTCCTATAATAGCCATTCCACTGGGGCATGAGAACCTTTCCTGTGACTCTGATTTGCGTTTCCCCCATGACCTAGGAATGGTTAATATTTTTCCATATTTGTTGGCTATTTGTATACTTCCTTTCAAGAAACATATGATCAGACCATTTGCAAAAAATTGACTTATTTCTCCTATTGGCTGTGAAACTTGCCTTTGAGAAGACTCTCACCATTGTGCTTAAAAAAAAAAAAAAGATTTCTTTTTCTGAGTCTTGTGGATGCATTTGCACATAAGTGTGCATGTGCTTGGGGAAGCTTTGTGGCTCAACAAGTGATCGCAAATGTTTTAACATTATTGTGTGCAAGTTAGAGAGAATATTCCTTCAAACACTTCACAGCACAATTCCCATTCTATTTGACCTGTCTGTTTCTAAGTCACACTTATGATGGCCAATTTTGATATCATCTAGGTAAGATTAAGAGATGCCCAGAAAATCAGTGAGACATTTCTTTGGGTGTTTCTATAAGGGCATTTCTAGGGAGGATTAACTGAAAACCCATCTTGAAGGTGGGCATACCATCCCATTGGTTGAGGTAGGATCCAGCACCTTCTTCTAAGCTCCAGGTACACCTACACACAGACACCCACACAAACACATTTTTTTAAAAAAGCTGGGCATAGTGGCACACACCTTTAATCCCAACACTTTGGAGGTGGAGGCAGGTGGATCTCTGTGAGTTTGGGACCAACCTAGTCTACTTAGAGAGTTCCAGGACAGCCAGGGCTGAATAGAGAGATCATGTCTCAAAACAACAACAAAATAAATAAATGAATAGATACATAAATAAATACAATTTAAAATAAAATTTAATTTAAAATAAAAAGCCCCCCTTTTAAGAAAGGGAAAGTTGAACTCCCAGTGAATACATTCCCCTTCACTTTCTGATCTGCCACGATGGGAACAAGAGCTCTGCCCTCATCACACACACACACACACACACACACACCCCACAGACAAGAGCCTGTCCTGCTCCCAAGCCCTTTCCCATGAATCAGAATGAATCCTCCCTCTTTAATTTCTCCTTGTCGGGTGTTTGGTCTCAGCGATGAGAACATCTGCTGACACCCCACTAAAGAGTCCTGCATGTCTGCAGCTCCATCCGTCTGCTCATCTGTCAGCTTCTGTTTGGTGTTTTGAAAGCTAAAAGACCATGGTGTCTCTGTGTGTGGTGTGAAGTGTGTCCCTGTTTGCTTGGTTATGAGAGAGCATGCTCATGCGTGCATGCTCCCATGGAAGCCAGAAGTCGGTCTCTGGTGTCTTCCTCAATGGCCCTCTATGTCATTGTTTTGAGGCAGGGTCTCTTTACTGAACCTGGAGCTAGGCTGGCAGACCCGTGCGTGATCCTATTGTCTACATCCTCAGCTCTAGGGTTATAGACACACACAGCCATACCAGCTTTACATGTGACTTCTGGGGATTAGAACTCAGGTCATCATCCTTGGGCAGCAAACCATTTACCCTCTGAGCTGTCTCTTTGACCTCTGGATTAGGCCTTTCTGATACTTCTGGCTGGTATATGTGTATATGCAGATCTTCTGTCCTTTATGTTTATTCTTCAATCCTTTTTGAGATAGAATCTTATAGCATTTCCTGACTAGTCTTGAGTTCACAGCAGTCCTTCTGCCTCAGCCTCCTAAATGTTGGTCTTACAAGTGTGAGCTGTTAACACCTGCTCTCCAACACTGTTCTTTTAACAGTTTGTCTGATATCATCTTTCACACGTTTTTTCAACCATGAGAAAAATATGCATAAAAGTTCAGGGGTGTTAACTTTATCTTCTTGTAACCCTCACAGCCACCATCCCCAGGACATCCTGTAAAGCTGAAACTGGCCCCATTTAACAGCTTTACCCTCATGTAAATAAACCTTTAAAGTTCCTATCACAGGCCGAAAGAGTAGTACATGAATACCTAGGCCTTCAGCCATGCCACCACTTTCATTGTGGTCAACTTACAGCCAGTCTCATATTCACACCTGTTCTAAACCCTCCCCAGATTACAGGATGAAAATCTGAAACACTGCATTATATCATCTGAAAGCATGTCAGCATCTAACTCTAAACATGGAGACAGTGAGAAGTGACCACAAAACATCATCACTGAAAAACATTACCCATTTCTCAACATGGCTAACATCTCTAATCTTAGGTTAAAAGATTCTCACTCCCAGAGTCTTTCTTTCTGCCCCCTCTGGTCTCTTGCAAATTGTCTTGTGGGGTTTTGTCCATGCTGGACTTTGTGATGGACTGCCTACACACTTCCCTGTACCCCATTTTTCTGCCCAGGAACCTTCCCCCAGCCTCCTTCCACTCACCTGCTTCCTTCACGGGTTACCGCCTCAGCCTGTTCACTTGTAGTGGGTCCCTCTCTCAGAATGAAAACCCATGCAGTCACCTTCTGCCCTACCTCTTCTTGACATGCTAGAGAGCACCCCCAACACACAATGCCATCGGTGACTGCTGCAAGAGCTTATCATCACCTGCAGGTCCCGCCCTCTGTCTCCCTGTCTCTTCCCTAACTCCCCACATGTAAAGGGGCTGGGGTGAAACCCACATGTGGGCCAAGAAGCAGTGTGTCTCTCTACTTCCTCCTGGGTGCTGACTTACAACAGGAAGTGTCAGGCTGGGGCCTCGGTGGCTGATTCTTTAGACACCACCACAGAGCCAGTTGGCAAGGAGCAGGCAAAGACATCGACGACGGCCAGCCAGACTCACTGAGCAGAGGCCTCCGGGAATCAAGAGGGGTGAGTGCAGGGCTCCTGTGTTCAGGTAGCTCTTACAGGAAACACCTCGAGCTGGGCTTTTCCCTGGAATTTCTCGTCATTTCTCCAGCCCTGGAATGGGCACTGGTGGCCTTTCTGTGTTCCTCGCTTGGGGTGTGTAGCAGGAAAAGGTCTTGAGACCTTTCACAAGTGGCTTCTGGGTACTCAGACCCTCCTGCCTGATGTCCATTGCGGGGAGGTGTGGTGCCCTTCTCGGGTAAAGTCACAGAAGTTCTGGGAACTCCTGGAACTGGATGAGGATCAGCAGGCAAAGGACTGTGTTGATCCCCTCTCTGTGATGGTGCCCGGGTGCCTGGGGCTGAGGAAGGGTAGCTATGATGGGAGTGGGGGTTGACTGGGGTGAGCTGTAGGGGAGGGTAAGGGGACATGTGCTGTCACCCACCCACCCACCATGGATGGAAGTAGATGCCTGTGGTCGTGGAGGTGGATTGTCAGATTGAAGGCAACAAGCTGGAGAAAGAGCCGCTGAGATGTCCTTTGTCACCCATCTGCCTTACAATGGAGGGACTTGAGATCTTTGTGTTTCAGGAAAGGACTTCTCAGACTTCCCCGCAAGTCTCTGGGACCTGGGCTACAAACACCCAGCCTAGCCCACAGCATACCAACCAATGAGGAAGTCTTCTGCTTAACAATCCCATACACAGTAATGACCAGGCCTGGGGACCACAGGGCCACATCCCAGACAGGGGCTGGATAGATACAGCGAGGCCCAGCCCTATGAGACTGTCCTCTGGGGTGGGGGTGGTGGGGGTTATAACTGCTGAGGGGCTGGCTGGCTCTGTGAGGTGGATTCCAGGAGGGTTAGGTCTCAGATGGCAGACTCCTTTATCTAGCCGTGAATGAGCAGAGAAGTGATGGCTGATGTCTGCTGTAAGTGTGAGTGTGAGTCGGACTAGGGACTTCTGCCAAAGCAGGAGTAAAATGAACAGGTCTGAGGGTTAGATGGAGCTGCAGAGGCCCAAACTTCCTACTCCACCCTTCTTCAATAGTTCTGGTTTTTTTTGTTTTTTGTTTTTTGTTTTTGTTGTTGTTGTTGTTGTTGTTCTGTTTTGTTTTGTTTTTTTCTCTGCTTAAGTGTGTGGATGCAGTCTTGCCAAAGACGTGCATCATGCCGGGGTGAATTGTTGTCCCTCTGGGATTGTGGGTGTGGAAGAGCCATACAATCATCCTCTGCCAGAAGTTCCTGCACAGGGGCTATCTTCCATATAGGGCTTGGGAGGAATTATTTGCTCTCTGTGTGGAACAGCTGTGGGCTGAGTAGGCTGCTGGACTCTGAAATGAGAGTGTTGGGCTGCCAAGCTCTGCAGACTCCAACTGTCTGCAGTCAACAATGACTCAAAATTCACTCCCCGGAGGATGGAGTGGTACAGACAACTGGGGTTCCCACTAGCTCCAACTTTGTCACTCAGGCACAGGTGGCTCTCTGCAGGTGGCAGGGCCATAGGCAGGGGTTAATTGTGTGGATGGGGTTGCATGGAGCCCTGGTGGGGTGGCCCTGTGGGGAGGAGAAGGTCTTGAGTCAGCCGCTACCTTCACATCCCTCCTCTTTTAGCCATGAGTCTGTCATGTCTGAAACTGTGTCAGCCAAGGTTACCAAATGCTCCCAAGTGCACTCAGTCACCCAAAGAGGCTCAGTCACTCAAGCCTGTGAGACAACCCAGCTCAGGATGCCCTCTGCCTGGATGCTGGGCATCCTTGGGTGGTGTTCAAGAGATCCCCTCAGGCAACCTGCCCAGTGCTGGCTGTGCCAGTCTCTATTCTCTTTTGTGTAAACGGGACCTCAACTGGGAGGTTCTTTCCCAGATCCCATCTGTGTGAGTGAATCCCAGGGCCTGTGCAGGGTCTCGGTGACACTCCAACAGTGGGAAGCAACAGCCAAGTTGAGACAGGTAGTCCGGGACAGCTGGATGGTTGCTGAGCCCTGCTGTCTTTATAAAGCAGACATTTCTGCCATTGATTCATTGTAACAGGTTATGGCCTGTGGGCAGGTCTCTGTGATGCTCAAATCTGGCCATCAAGAGATGCAAGGACTTTGAGGCTCCCCAATGTTGCTGCTTTGGAAGCTTCTGCGGACAGAGACCTGTCTGAGCAATGGGCAGAGATCTCCCTGATCTTCCTGGTCTAAGGATACTTATCTGAGCCCCAGGGGAAGCCATCAGCTGTGCCCTGTGGTGCTGTTTGGAGTGGTGGGAGATCTAGAACATGCAGAAACTAAGGGGAAGTTGTGTGGGCAGGGCAGGAACTACAAAGAGCAGGATAGTCCAAGAAGGTCTAAGAAGAGCCCAGATGCCCCAGTCCCTTCCCCAGAAGAGACCAGCAAACACTTGCTGGATGAGTGACTGAGTTAATGAGTGAGTGAAGCTGTGGAGAAGGAAGGACTGATGAACAGGTTTCCATACCAGTGCGAGGTCAGAGGTCACGCTGGAACTCTCTTCAGGAATGTTGGCAGTAGGGGTAGAAACACCAATAGCTTCTGGGATCTAGAGAAGCAGTTTCACATAGTGTGTCCCACCAGAGCTTTTAGGGTGTCACTATGAACAATTACTATATAAAGTTGGAAAACAGACAGAATATGGCAGAACCCGAAGGCGAAACCTGTTGCGATGCTATCCACAGGACATTTTGGTCCACGGTTTTCCCTTTTTCCCATCTGTTCACTTTCACTGTGAGAATGAGTTGCCCCAGCTGCTGTCCGCACCATGATGCTGCTGCTGCTGTGGCAGATTCCACAGGGCGGGAGTCGTGTGTTAAAATAGTAAAGCCATCTTTCATTGGAAAGCTTCTCCAGAGATGCCCGTGTTTTGATGGGTATCCCATGTCCCTCTGCATCTGTGTCCACTGTTGAATGACCTGTTTGTGGTCTATGCTCCTTGGAGATGCTCACCTTCTATCCTTAACTTTCAGATTCTGTTAGAGGGGAAACCTCACAGCAGGAGGCCTCTCCTTACTAACATGCCTATAAGGATGTTTGGAGTTTCACTCTGACTTGGGACTTTTTATTGCCATATTTATTTGTTTGTTTGTTTGTTTGTTTGTTTGAGATAGGGTCTCATTATGGAACTCTGGCTGTCCTGGAATTCACTATGTAGATCAGGGTAGTCTCCAACTCACAGAAATCCACCTACTTCTGCCTCCTCAATGCTGGAATTAAAAGCTTGTTCCACAATACCTAGCTTATTGTCCTGTTCTTAAATGGCTTTAGATGTGAGTCTCACTTAATCCTAGTTGGTCAGTGGCTGCAGCTCTCGGTATCTGTGGACTCCATCAGTAGTAATCACTCTGTGACCATGTCTCTCAGTCACTTATGGAATTTCCTTTGCAGGTTCTGGGGGCTTTCTGAGAGTCCATAGGACCAGCATCCTCCATAATCACTCCTCCCCCTGACCTTTTGGCCTTTTGTTCCAAGTCTGCCTGGAGCTCTAGGACCCCAGATGCAGTATTCCGGAACCCAGCTACTCCATCTGTTCCTGTGAGCCCCTTGTCCTAATTAACTTTGTCAGTTTTACACAGCATTAAGTCAATTGAGGAACTTCCTTGATCAGATTGTCCTGTGGGTATGTCTTTGGGGAGATGTCTCAATGATTAATCAATGTAGGAGGGCCCATGCCACAGTGGGACAGCACCATTCTCTCAGTGCACGTGGTCCTGGGATGTAGAGACAGCTATCTAAGTTCAAGCTTGTGGAAATGGAAGCCCCTAAACAGGGTTCCTCCATCATTTCTACTTCAAGTTTCTGCCTGAGTTTCTGCCCAAACTTCCCTCAATGATGACTGTGACCTATAAGCTGAAAGAAACGCTTTCCTCCCCTAACTTGCCTGTGGTCAGTGTTTTATCACAGCAACAAAAAGGGAACTAGAACATCCCTTGTTCCCTGCCTTTGCCCAGAGCTCCGTGTCCTAGACGAGTGTCCTCAAGCCAGCTGCTCCCTCTGTTTCTACTGGTCCCAGTCCTCTGCCTGGAGCTTCAGGATCCCAGAACCCTGTTCCAGCACCCTGAGCCCATCTGCCCTTGGTTGTTTTGTGAATGTGTAAGGGTAGAAGTGACTCCATCTTGACACTGGGCTTTGGTGGAAAAGTTCAAGGCTGGGCTGCGATCATCTCTGATCATCACATGTCTTTATTTTTGTTTTCCTCCATCTACTCTCCCTCCAAACTACCCTGGGGCTCTGCCAGTCTTCTGCTGGATTCCCCGTGTGTTGCTCTCAGTCAGGCACCTCATTTGCTCTGACTAGGGACAGGAAGCCACCCACCACCAGCCTCTTGTAAGATTACCCCCTTGGCTGGCTTTCTTACATCACCACCCACTCTTTTGGTGGAGAGGGGGTGGCCAGGCTTTCAAGCACCTCCAGTTGTCCTTGAACTTACTATACAGCTAAGGATACCTTTGAATTCCTAATCATCTCCCCTTCACCTCCCAAATGCTGGGATTACAGTTATAGGTTACCACACCCTGCCCAAATTGCCTTTTGTTTCTTGTTTCCTCTTTTGCCATGTGCATTTCATTTTGGGACATGTATGAGGCAGATACTTTCCTGTCACAGAACCCAGGTGCAAGCACCATGAAGCAAAGACTTCATTCACCCCTTCATGTGATGCCATAGTTCCCAAGGGAATCTTCAGGGAAGGACACTCAGGCCTCACAGTATGAGGGGCCTGTTGATATTCACCACTTCCTGGGTTGGGCTAGCACTTGCCCAGCGGGTGGTAGGGAGTGGGCGGGTGGGTGGAGACCAAGGGTAGCAGTGATGCAGAAGTTCTAATAGCTACTGGGGCCAGGCTTTCTCAAGAGTCTGGGCTTTCTCAGGAGGCTTTATAAGGTTGCACCTCATGACTTGGTGAGGGTACCTGCCCAGAGATCTAAGAAGCTCCAGTGAAGCCAGGAGCTGGAGGAGACCTCCACAGGGCTGTTAGGTAACCATGGGGAGGTCTTCCTTCTCCAGGCCCTCTTACTCACTCTTCTGGCTGGCGACTACAGTGACCAGGGGCCTCCCCATTTGCTGGCTGCCAGACTGAGTGGAGGGCCAGCTGTACTAGGCACTAAGAGCATCACACACTGAGATGCAGGCGTCAAATCTGTCTTTCCAAGGGACTTGTCCCACATGACCAGGGCCAGCTGATGGTTCTTCAGTGGCAGGGTCCTGGGAGATGAGAAGATAAAGAAGGTAGGAATGCTGGGGACAGGAGGTCTTGCACAAGCTGATGACTTATGCTCACACCGCTGTCATTGTCTGGAGTCCTCTGTGGAGCATAGGGGTCCCAGGTGGAGATGGCTCCTCTCAACTGATTTCAATTCTGAAGGCTCTGCACCCAGAACAAAGAACAGGAGGTGGCTGGCTATACTGGCCACCACCCACTTCCTGTGGTCAAGGTCAGGTCAGGGCAGTGTGGTCTGTGGGTTGGTCTTATAACCAAATTGAACATTCTCTCTCTCTCTCTCTCTCTACCTGTGTGTGAATGCACATGTCTGTGTGTATATGTGTGCATGCGTGTGAGCATGCTCATAGGTATGAGACACAGCCCTATGTCCTGCTGCTGCTTGGAGCTCCAATTTCCCAATTGGAGAACTAAGTTTGAACACTGACTATAGTGGCTATTTGGGGGCACTATCTGTGATGGCCTCTTCATGAAGTACCATGCCTGTGCCCTGCAAGGGCTCTCCCCACCTCTCCACCCACAACAGTCATGGCCTCAGAAAGGGGACTTTCCTGAGGCTGACTGGATTGCAGTGCCAGCCCCCAGGTTAGCCAAGGGAGTTGGTGGAAACATGTGGGTCACCCCTAGCAGGGTTCAAGGAACTCTAGCATGAGATGCAAAAGCAGGACCAAATACAGCTGCCTCAGCTTGGGCTGGGTGCCCTGGGACCAGGAGACAGAGATATTCAGAGCTGGGATGGGTCCCGTGTATCGTGAAGTCTCCTGCCTGCCTTGCTACAGTCTGCTAAACTCAGAAAGCCAGAAAGGAAGTCTTGCTTTTCCTTAAGTGGGGAGGAGTGGGCTTCATTGAACAACTCTGGGCTCTGGGGATAATCTTTTTGAGGTCATAAGTCACTTTTTGAAGGGTCAGAAATGGGGCTACACAAGGCCTATAACCACAGGGTCCCCAACTGGGGTGGTCCTAGAAGGTTTCATGACTACCATAGACCTCAGCCTGGATGCTGGACTTCAGGGGCCGCAGGTTGGTATACCCAGTACTCTGTGTCCATACAAGGCACTAAGAGCTGTCCTCAGAGCACTAATGTGGCAACCCTGTCCCCACCCTTATTTGGGTTCCTCAATGGTTTCAGCCTTGCCCTATAGAGGAGCTGGTCATGGCTTGGGGAGGCATGTTGATTTTTGTTTCTGACAACACTGGCCCTGGTCACATATCTCTGCCTGCCTGCCTGCCTGCCTGCCTGCCTGCCTGCCATAGATCCTTACATCTTAGGAACTCAGACCCAGGGGCCACCCCACTCAGAACACCATAGGTCCCACTGGCTGACTCCTGACCTTTCTGAGTTCACCCAGGGGAAAAAGGCTGGCAGTAAGGATCTAGGAGAATGGCAGTCCTGCCAGTGCCCAGCTGTAAGGAAGGAAGTCACATCCCAGTCCCCTTATTAGTACAAGGTCACCAGTGCCACTGATTATAAGCAGGACAGGGTGATGTGTTCTGGAAACATGGTAACAGGCGGTCTGCAGTAGGGTAGTCAAGGCTGTGGATGAGCTCTGGGAAGCTGATTCTCCCCTGCTGGGGACAGGGATTCCAACAGGATCCCCAGCTCTAACTCCTCCAGAGCAAGAAGAGAATAAAGGCTCCAAAGAATGTTTGAGGCAAACAGAGACAGACAGTCTCTGTGAGCCAGCTCAGTCCTGCCCCACAAGTACTTCCAAGTTCATGGCTCTTCCTGGACCCAACTCTGCTGTCTGGGTCAATCAGATCTGTGGTCCAAGTGGTCCATTATGGATTTGGAATACACAGGTTTTACAGCTGTGCTCTGGACAGTGTGAGCCACTGCACTTGTGGGGTGGGGATGGGGCTGCCTGTATGGCATGCATCTGTCCTTCTCTTCCTTCTCCTCCCTCCCTCTCACCCTCTGTGTGTGTGTGTGAGAGAGAGACAGAGACAGAGGCAGAGACAGAGAGAACATGCATGCATGCCTGTGGTGTCCCCACAGAGGTTGGCTGCCTGCTCTTCTAGGTACCTGGCCACCTGAGCCAGTATTCAGGCCTCCACATTCCTCCCTGTGGTGGCCGAGTGCCCTCTTCCTCTATGGACTTTGAATGAAACCTGTGCTGGCCCTGCCTGGTCCTCATGCTCTGTGGCAGCAGAACAGGAGGCCAGCAAGAAGGAAGTCCTCAGGTGATCAACCTGAAGTCACCTAGCCCTTCTCTCCACAGGACATGCTGGGCCGGCACTCACTGCTGCTTGCCCTAGCTGGACTGCTCTCTCTGGGATCTGGTGAGTTCTGTGATGTTGTCCCAAAACATGACATTCTCATCCAGCAGGCCCACCTCATGTCCTCTTGGGCATAAGTCCCCAGGTAGCTGAGGAAGGACCGTCCTCTGGGAGTCAGTCTCAGGCATGGATGGCTCTAACCCTCATGTAACATGAGGTGGAGTCTGACTTCCTCCGGAGTGCTGCTCTGAATCCCACTGGGATGACTCAGGACTCGGAGCCCTTCCCAGACCACATAAGGCTATAGACACTAGCCTGTACCCTCCCCGGAGCCCTTGTCTACCTTTGCCACCCCCTACCCAATGCACTCTTGAGGGCAGCCAGAGTGGGTGCAGAGTCCTCACCAGCTTGTCTGTCTCCTCAGCCATGTCCCAGGAGTGCACCAAGTACAAAGTCAGCAACTGTCAGGACTGTGTCCAGTCGGGGCCTGGCTGCGCATGGTGCCAAAAGCTGGTAAGAGCTGCGTGGGTTGCCTGACAGAGTATAAGCTGACCTTCACACCTTCTTGGGAAGGGACCTCTACTTCTCTGAAATCAGGAACATTAGGACAATCTCCTTAGGACATAGCAGGAATAGCTCAGTCGAGAAGCTTCCAGAAGGAAGATGAATGTACCATGGTAACCCAAGCTGACTCCAGGTACATAGGGAGGGGCAGTCCAGCTTTGCAGTGTGAATGAAGAACAGAAAGAGGTAAAGACCCACAGTCAGGCATGGCAGGTGGGGACTTTTCACCTTGAACGACAGTCCCTCAGTACAGCTGGCCACCTTCTATAGAGGGTTCCTCCCATGGGACTAAGCCTTTATCATACCTTCCTCCCAGAGTTCCCAAGCTGCTGACCCCACAGGGAAACACACATATTACTCTTTCCTCTCAATGACCTGATCCTCTCTGGTGGAAGCTACACAGACAGCCCCGTCCCTTCTTCTTCACGGGTCTTTAAGAATAAGATATTCACTTATAAAAATCACTGAGTGTATTTTTATAAAAGTGTACTGTTGTAGTTACTTTTCTGTTGCTGTCATAAAAATACCCTGGCAAAAGCAACTTAAGGAAGGAAGGATTTGTTTTGGCTCACTGTTAGAGATGACAGTGTGCCGTGGTGGGAAGTCATGGTAGCTGGGGTGTGGGTGTGGGGCAGCTAGTCATAACACATCCACAGTCAGGAAGCAGAGTGATGAATGTCCATGTTCAACTGCCCTCCTCATTTCTCTTCAGTCCAGGACCCAAACCCATGGGATCGTGCCCCCTGCCCTGGGCAGGTCTTCTTTCCCACGTCATAGAACCTAGTCAACACAGTCCCTCACAGTGTGCCTGGAACCTTGCCTGTTGGGAGAGTCCAGAGCTTGTCAAATTGACAGTCAACACAAACCATCCCATGTGCATGTTCACATTTGATCCTGTTATCAAATTCAGGAAATTTATTATCGATCCAACTGGCAGACCATGTATAAATCTTGCCAAATTTTCACATTTTTCCTGACTGTTGTAATCTGAGGACACACAGGATGTCATTTTACTACCCTTATATCCAGAACATTCCCAGATTTCTCCATCCTTCACACCCTTGTCATTTTAGGATGAGTAGAGCCACCAGTGTAGAATGTCCCTTAGTGCCTCCAACCTAGAATGTCCTCTGGTGTACACTAGGGACATCAGATGGTGATTTATCCCCTTGTGCCCTGCATGAGGCACACATGGTGCCCTCACTAGTGTGCCCTATGTCCCTGCACTAATGATGTTTGCTAAGGTGACACCTGCCAGATTTCTCATTTCCTGTGTCGCCCCACACACACACACACACAGTGACAGGCTCATCTGTGAGTTGCTATCAGGTTGCTAGGATTCTGTCCCCGCTAAACTAAGTCTGTTACCTTGCAATCTGTCCACTGGCAACTCAGACAAGCTCCATTACCACTGTAGTGACTGTAAAATGGTCTCTCTCTCTCTCTCTCTCTCTCTCTCTCTCTCTCTCTCTCTCTCTTCCATACCCCATCAATGGATTTGCAAATCTTTATTCTGTTCATAGTTTATGACTATTATTTTTCCAATTTGATGCTCAACCTGTCCATGTCAGGACATTGGACCCCTCTAAGATGCACATATGACTTTTTTTTTTTTGTCATTTTGTCTTGTTATGAGAACTTTCATACTCTGGACTGACCAACACTGCTAACTGTACTCTGGCCCCGCCTACCCTGGTGCAAGAGTTAGAGAGATCCTAGGTCTTCATGAGAAGTGGGCTCCCAGCATTCTCTGTGACTTTCTTCATCTTCTCCATCCTGCAAGGCTTTTGACTTCTGTCTCCAGTGATCATGTCCGCCATAGGCAAAGTTCCAGAGCAGAGGCCTGTTGTTGTAACTCCTATCCTGTGACTGAGGGTTGTGGTGCAAGCCCTGGACAAGCCATTCTTAGATGGGCTGGCTTTTCTCTCTTCCTCTTGAGCCATTTTACTCATCTGAAATAATAGTCAGGCTGCTTGTTCTACGTGGATTACACACTTGCTTCTCTTCTCTCTATTCCTGGGGATGGTCTGTTTCTGGAGGACTTAAGATGTGGCTCTGAAAGCGAACACAGAGCAGAGGCCGTGTCTACTGCACTTCTGAGTTGTTCTTCTGGCTTTACCGTCTGTGGGCAAACAAGCAGCCCAGTGCTTTTTGGTACTTTGCAGTTGAGCCAAACCAACTTTGGATACAACAGGCTCCAGTTCAGGACCAAGAACAACTTCCATGTCAAATGCAGGGGGCTTTTGAAGGGACATGGTGGTTAAGATGAAGGTCCCTTAGTCCCTCCACTCCCTATGAACTGGGAGAAACTTGTGAAGATGGAGATTCTTTCTAGCTTGGCCCCACAGCTGCTTTGCCCCAAATAAACACACAGATGCTATATTAATTATAAAACTGTTGACCGATGGCTAGGGCTTCTTACTGGCTATCTCTCTCTTAATTATTAACCCATAACTACTAATCTATGTATTTCTGTATGGCCTTATCTTACCAGAAAACTCCTGGTACGTCCTATCTTCCTGGTCTCTACATGGCATCCCTTTGTGGCACCTCTCTGCCTCTCTCCCCAGCAATCTCCTCATCTCCTGGCCCTGCCTACCTTCCTGCATCTACTGGCCAATCATCAACCAATAAGAGAAACATATATACAAAACAACATCCCCAATCAAGCTTGACCCCAAGCTCTGCCATGAGTCTCTGCAAGGGTTGTCACATTGGCTTAAAGAGAGCACCTGCATTCCCTTAGGAGACAGCAGTTCCCTGAGCATGGGTCCTGCTGAGGAAGGGCCAGAGGGTTCTGGCCAGCACTTGAGCTTGATACTGCTGATCAAGATAGAGATCGAGAACCTCAAGTCTTTGCTGATGGAGTCAGTGCCTGAAAGATAGAGAAAAGTCTATAGTCTATGTTTCTGGTGACCCAGAGCTCTTAGGGAGACTTGGAGCTGTATGGGTGACTTAGGTTATCTGGGAGTCTGGTTTTCCATCCATGATGGCCCCATCTCACGGGGAGAGCTAACTGAAGTTTCGAGGGCAGGTAAGGAGGAAACAGGGCTGGACCCCACTGTTCCAGCTCTGTGTCTCATCCCTCCTCTAGAACTTCACTGGACCAGGGGAGCCCGACTCCTTGCGCTGTGACACACGAGCACAGCTACTGCTGAAGGGCTGTCCAGCCGATGACATAATGGAACCCAGGAGCCTTGCTGAACCTCAGTACAACCAACCAAGGGACCGGAAGCAGCTATTTCCACAAAAAGTGACGCTTTACTTGAGACCAGGTAGGCTAGGACTCAGCTGGAATAAGCTGGGTGTCCAGGGCATCTGGGAGCTCAGTATGTGCAGTCTGACAGGGCAGACAGATGGGGCATGTCTCCAGGTTGGACAGTGAACTGGACTGGGTGGCAACCCTCCCATCACAGAAGTCTGAGCTCCAGGACCAGTGAAAGTGCTTGCTACCAAGCCTGGTGACCCGAGTTCAATTCCCTAGAACCCAAAGGGTGAAAAGAGAAAACCAACTACTGTAAGTAGTTATGTGACCTCCATTCCACATGCACAACATGCTGTGTGCAAGCCAATTCTTCCCATAAACAAACAAATAACAGTAATTTTAAAACAGTTACTTCAAAGTCTGAACTCTGCCCTGGTGGATTCCCTCAACCCCACCATCTGCACTGGGTGTCTGGACCCTCTCTTAACAGTTGGTCTGTGCCTTGTTGAAAGGGGGAAGCAAACCATTTAGAAATCACGGTTTGTTTCTACTCTCAGGGCAGAGTGAGAACCTGACAAGTCCTATAGCCCCAGATGTGTAATTGTTTACACCAGGCTTGCCCCAGGCATGCTCCACTGGGTCGGACACGGTGAAGTGAGCATGGCTGGGACAACAGACTTGCTGTGAGAAAACTTGATGTAGCTGTGGCCACAGTTACAAGGGGACCAGCAGATAACCCTGCAAGTCCCTTAATGGGGAGAGTAGGACCCTGGACAATCGTCCTGGTTTCATTTCTGTTGCTGTGGTGTTATACCCTGAATAAAAGCAACTTAGTGGGTAAAAGGGTTGTTTTTTGCTTACAATTTCAGGTTACAGTTTATTATTTCAGGGAAGTCTAGGCAGCAGGAACTTGAAGTGACTGCGTATATCCCATCCCCAGTCAAGAGCAAGGAGAAATGACTACATGCTTAGTGTTCTACTTACTTCCTCTACTTTTAACCAGACCAGGGCCCCAGACTGGGGAATTTTGCCACCCACTTTCACACTGGGTCTTCTCACATCAGTGAAGGCAGTCCAACATATTTCCCATAGACATGCCCACGGTCAACCTGATCTAGACAGTCCTAGACTCTTCCCATGTGATTTTACTTTGTGCCCAGACTATGCAGTGCCAGGATCTAGTTGGTGTCTGAGGGGCAGGGTAAGAAGAAGGGTGAAAGGACAGCATGGCAGGAGGCAGAGGGGTGGCTATGGGAGGTCATTCTGGGGACATCGGAGGACAGAGTTTGTCCCTTCATGTCCTGTAAGCTGACACAAGCCCTTCGGCACTGGGACCTCTTTCCTTGACCCATCCCTGCTGACAGCTGGAGGTAAGTTCTGGCATGCAGGCTAACCTGAGCCAGGAAGTCCCTATGGTACAGATGCAGCCTGTCCTAGTGGGAAGACAGAGGTGGCTCTCTAGGCCTTCTTTGTAAATATGTTAATCCCTTTGGTTGGTTGGGTTCCACCCTCCTGGCCTGACTACTAGCACCAAGGTCTGGATAGTTAGGCTTCCAACTCAGGAATTTGCATCACACACACACACACACACACACACACACAGAGAGAGAGAGAGAGAGAGAGAGAGAGAGAGAGAGAGAGAGAGAGAGAGAGAGAGAGAGAGAGAGAAAGACATGTAGGCATTCTTGTACTTGGAGTGAGCCCACAAATCTGAATCCAAATCTGCCTGTCCTGTGTCCTGACCTCAGTGCCTGCCAGGTAATAGTAAACAGGGAGGCAATAGGAATTTGGGGACTGACTGAATGAGGGCTGACTGACTGCAGCCAGGCTCAAAGTGTCCCCTGCTCTTCTCCAACAGGGCAGGCAGCTGCATTCAATGTGACTTTCCGGCGGGCCAAGGGATACCCCATTGATCTGTACTACCTCATGGACCTCTCCTACTCCATGCTAGATGACCTAAACAATGTCAAGAAGCTGGGCGGTGACCTGCTGCGTGCTCTCAATGAGATCACTGAATCTGGACGCATCGGTAAGGCCCTAAGTGCACACATGCATTCCAACCTTGGGAACCCCCTGCCACCACACACCCCCATCCACATAGACCCTCGGGAGCAGAAGCTGGGGAGCTGCATATGCAGTGTATGTGGGTACAGAGTCAGCCCTGCATCAACACCATGGGTCACACCTGGTCACAGGCTGCTAAGACCTGTGGACTCCTCCAACCTTTTCATCTTCTTTGTATTTTGATGTTTAAAAGACAACAGTCCTGCAGTGTCAATTATTGAAAAGTGTGTCTATCTTACAGTAACCATGCCATTATCAGAGTAGTGGAAGCAGAATGCAAAACACGCCTCAGGGCAGGGGTCACAGGATGAAGGTTGCAGCACTGACCAGCATGGTCACCACGCACATGGAACAAGGGGACAAGACACCTCTACTTACTCCTGGGCAGCACTTTTGCCTCATCATCTATGTGAGGATGCCCACATGCACACTTGAACACAGGATGCAAGCTCATTATAGTCTTGTGTGCTCATATACTCGTGCTCACACATGTCCAGGATCCCATATACAAACATTATTTGCATGCCTATGTACATGCCTAGTCACACATGTGTGCCTATGTGCCTGCATACACAAGAACACAAACATATATATATATATACACATATATATTATATATGTGTGTGTGTATGTGTGTGTATGTGTGTAGGTGTATATATATATATGTATATATATATATATGGGCTCACATGCAAATACTCATGACAACACATGTACATGACTGCATACCTATACATGCTCTGTCTTGTTCATGCTTGTACATGATCTCACATACTCAACTACACATGACTACATACATGCTTGTACCACATGCTCCCACAACCACCATCTTGCTTTCTTGCTTGTTTGGGAAACTGAGGCTTGGCCCTTAACCCACTAGGAGGCTCACTGTCCTGCCTGCTGCCTCAGGCTGTATGTTCCTCGGGCTTCAGGTCCTCCCTGTCCTGCCTAAGTTCCCGCCTTTTGCCTCTGTCCCCTGTCCCCCTGCCTCATGCCATGTACCCCTCAGGCTTTGGGTCCTTCGTGGACAAGACAGTGCTGCCCTTTGTCAACACACATCCTGAGAAGCTGAAGAACCCATGCCCCAACAAGGAGAAGGCCTGCCAGCCCCCGTTTGCCTTTCGGCATGTGCTCAAGCTAACGGACAACTCCAACCAGTTTCAGACAGAGGTCGGCAAGCAACTGATATCCGGAAACCTGGACGCCCCCGAGGGTGGGCTGGATGCCATAATGCAAGTTGCTGCATGCCCGGTGAGGCCACTGTCCCTGTTGATCACTCAGTTTCCTCAAACTCAGGAGCTGCACCAGGGCTATGGGGCCATTTGCTCTGGTTGCTGTGCCTGTTCAGGGACTCACCCCATCTGACCCCATGCTGTTACCCTAGGTCTTGAAAGGACAGCCTCCATAGCCCAGGTCACTCCCAGTCTCCCAGATCAGAGAGCAAAGGAAGAATGTCTGCATACCCATTGTGGGTACACACATTCTACATGGGTGTTGGACCATGGTACAAAGCCTGTGTGCTGCAAGTGTGTGCTCCTTTCATTGCTTCAGGCCCCCAGACCCCCTGGGGACTTCCCTTGATCCCTGTTTAGTGGTTGGGATGTGACTGCCCTTTAATGGGCACTTCTGCATACATTGTCTCCTTCACAATTGTGTCACTGGAGTCTAGTTCAAGGTCTGTTCAAGGTCTGAAGAAGACTATGGAAGATTTATCCCTCTAGATCCAGAGGTGTATCAGTTCTCACCTCACACTCCTGCAGGGCATGCTGGAAGCATGTTGGCTTAGATGCTTCCTTGGCACTGGGTAGGCTTTCTCTCTCTTTCTCTCTGTCTGTCTGTCTCCCAAGGGCCCAGCAAAGAAACCCAGGCAGGTAACCTCTGGCTGCCTTCTTCGCAGGAGGAAATTGGCTGGCGCAATGTCACAAGGCTGCTGGTGTTTGCCACAGATGATGGCTTCCACTTTGCAGGTGATGGGAAGCTTGGTGCCATATTGACACCCAACGATGGCCGATGCCACTTGGAAGATAACATGTACAAGAAGAGCAATGAGTTTGTGAGTACCGATTAGAGGCCATTCAGGAAGGACAAGAGGACAGGATGAGAGCAGGATCACACGCCTAGGTGACCCCAGCAGAGCCCACACTCCTCTTAACACAAATAACAAGTGGCAGAGGAGTCCCCAGTGACCCTGGCGATAACATGAGATTGCTGGCACCCACATCTGTCTGCAAAGCAGTCCTGGCTCTGGTCCTCAGGGCAGAAGCCCTGACACAATCCCACCTCCCACCCATCCATCCTTCTCACTGCTTCTATGTAATACTTGCACTGCCTGTAATGACCCTGTTAGAGCTTCAGGTCCCATCCCTGGACACTCATTGCCTTTTCTGCAGTGAGCCTCCATTCTGCAGTGACCACCTGATACCCACTGATTTGGAGTTGTTGGCAGATAGAATCTGGGGGTCCAGACCCCATGCAGGAGCAGGGGTAGCCTGTGTCCATTTGCCACCCCCATAAGGTTGAATGACATACCCATTTGCTATACATCATGGTGGTGAGGGATGGAGTCTAAAATCTAGCCCTAGTGGAAACACAGGTACTTCCCGGGTGCCTAGACAGCAGCTCCTCAGGTTGCTGCCTGCACTCCGGCTAGCTTAGCACCCAGAGTGGTAACTCACAGTAGCTTCCTTTACCTGGCATTGACCAAAAGAACCATCACAATTGTCACTGTTCTCTTCATGTATTTCATAGTAGTTGGTTTCTTGTCAGTCCTGTCACATACTTGTAAACCTACTCCAAGTGAGGCCTGCCCTGAGAAAGTGTCAATGCCCTATTAGCATGGATGCTTGCTTCCCCAAAGGGTCCGAGAAGCTTGTCTGACAAGATGTCCCCTCTCTCCAGGACTACCCATCGGTGGGCCAGCTGGCACACAAACTTTCCGAGAGCAACATTCAGCCTATCTTTGCGGTGACAAAGAAGATGGTGAAGACATATGAGGTAAGTTGGGCCTTGTGCAATGTGGGTGGCAGGCCATCTCAGCTGTGAGTGAGTGACAAGCCAGGCCCTGCCCAATATTGCCTCAGTTCTGCTTTACATGCTGGCCTGTGGGTGGCCAGTCTGGCCAGGAGCCATGGTTTTCTGGGTTGAGCATCCTGGTGGAGGAAGTTGAGGCTACCACTGGGCCACACGATGGCCGCGTCTTGCTTGCTCTTTTGTTTCTTCTGAAACAAAGCAGTTTAGAGCTGCACCCCTCCCTCTAAGAGAAGCCCTTTGGGTAACCAGCATTCCAATGGAACCAAACTCACCTGTTACTACTTCCTGAGGAGACCTCAGTTCTGCCCAAGGGGAACACCTCCTTCTTCCATGGGTCTGTTAGGGACAAGCCTCCCCAAAGCACCTCAACAAGCAGAAGCCAAAACCAAAGCAAACAGGATCTTGGGTTTGCACTGGCTTTGAAATAGTTGTCCATCCTCCTGGGGAGGAAGCAGCCACCCTTGTTCCTTGTAGTCAGGCCTGATGAACCCAAGGCTTTTCATCCAAAGAGATGAGCCTCTAGAGGAAGGCAAAGTCCCATTCTTGTAGTCAGGAGATCTTTGGACCCTTCGGTTCATACAGCAGGAATACCGCTTCCCTCCACTCATCTCTTAAGACATCAGTAACTGGATCCAATGGTGTCAGAGCAAGGAGCAGCTGCTGAGCTAGACAGTTTCTGATGGTGTGGCTCCCTTTGGCCCCTCACAATACTATTTGAGGCTCATCCTGTGGTTTTGCTGCTGTTGTCATTCCAAGTGTGTGTTCTGCATTGAAAAGGCAGTTGAGGAGCAGAGGGAAAGTCCTCCAAGGATCAGTTCACACAGGAAAGATTCTCAGGTGTGGTCAGGCCCCCAAACCTTCTCCCTGGCTTAGTAACTTTCCAGACAGGCCTGCAGAACTAAGCAAAGCCACTAGACTCCCAGTCCATTTGCCACAGTGTCGGGGGTAAAGTCAGTAGAGATAAGAAATGGAAAGGAAGAGAGATGAGGCTCAAACTTCCATGACTCCCTCCCCTCACAGGGCTAATCTCTCGGTTGACCAGGCCCTCCAGCCCCTCCTGAAAACAGTGGATCCTCATGGCCTGAAGACACTCCCCCCCCCACTTGCCAGGAGCTACTTCCCAGGGCTACCTTCCTTTGGAATGTGCATGTAGTAGGCAGCCCAGCCTGTGGACTAACCTTTACTGGGCATTGAGCCATCAGGGATTTACTAAAAGCAAGAGTTTCACTCCTCCCCTAATAGAATTTCTACTCTCACAGTTGTTCAGCATAGGGCCCTGGGCCAGAATGAGATGTGCATGTCTGTCAGGTGACCTGAGGCATGGAAGATGATGGCTGTGCTCAATTTGTAAAGTTTGATGGCTCGTTCTTTAAGGCCAGAGATCCTTAGATCCCAGCCAAGCTAGACACGTCTAGAGAAGGGGCCTAGCTTCCTCCTTAGCGATGGGCAATGGTGCCCACTTAGGAGGGCCACTGCAAGGACACTGAGCTCAGCTACTCAGTGACTTCAGAGAGCACCTGCCACCTCATCTGAGAGTGCCCACAATTCCTCACCAGTCCCTGCCATCACTCTGTCCTCAACGACACTAGCAAGTGTGAACCCAGGCTGGCCTTCCTTGTATCATGGCTCTGTGTAGGTGTGATGCTTCCAAACTGGCAGTTGGGCTGAGCAAGAATGTGAAGACTGAGGGAAAAGCACACAATACCTGGGGAGGTGACTTTTGTGGAATGTACCCTGCTGAATGAGAACTGGGGATCATGTCGCATGGAAGGTCTTAGACAAACCATGATCGCTAGGCTATTGGCCACACTAACAGCCCTGCTGTCAGATTCCCAGGCTTCAAAAAGTGTGCAGTACCTTGAAGAGATATTGGAGAGTAGGCTCCACAAACTGGACATACAAGAGCTCTGCTCTCCTGGCCAAGGCTGGTCCCTGTGCCAGGGCAGATGAGGTGGGTTGCAGAGCCCAGAGGCAGTTGGTGGCTGGGCTATGATGGCCTCATGGAAGGGATAGACTTCATTCCAGAGACTCAAGGAAGGGTGCTGAGCCTAAGTGGCTTGGCCATCAGTTATATGGCAGTGTGTAAGAGGCAAATGACCATTCCCTCTTCATAAAATATGGCATAGCTATGAATAACAGTAGGAAAGGTATGAGGTCTGTCATTTGAAAGCTCTGTCTGACCCACCTCCTCTGGGTAGCAGGCCTGTCTGTCACAGGGTTACATAATAGTCACTATTAAATTAGAACTCTGAACCCCATTGAAATGGTCAAGGCTTACCACTTCCTGTGATTTTACCATTTTTCATTGTTATCTGCATATCATGCTGATGTGGCAGGAATACTCTCCAATGGTGAACTAGGCATGTGTTCCCAACTCAAAGATGCTATCAGATTGAAATGTCCAGTGTGGATAGACATTCACACCCAGGAGTGTGACCTCCACTCAAGGCTTTGGAGTTGGTCTCCCTCCCTCCCTCTCTCCATCCCTCCATCCCTCCTCCATCCGTCCTTCCTCCCTCCCTCTCTCTCTACTTCCTTCCCTCCCTCCCTCTCTTCCTATTTCTCTCCTCCCTGTTTCTTTCCTTGTCTCCTGCCCTCCCCTCTTTTTCCTTCCTATCTTCCTTCCTATTTATTTATTTATTTATTTATTTATTTATTTATTAATTTTGAGGCAGGGTTTCTCTGTGTAACCCTGGCTGTCCTGGAACTCACTTTGCAGACCAAGCTGTCCTTGAATTCACAGAGATCCACCTGCCTTTGCCTCCTGAGAGCTGGGATAAGGGCACATGTGCCACCACTGTCTGGCTTTTCCTCCCTTTCCTAATCATAATTTGAGAGTAGATCCATGCTAGACAAGTGTTCTGTCACTGGCCCACACCCTCAGCCCTCTTTTCCCCTTTTTTTCTGAGACGGTCTGGCTGAGTAAAACAGGCAGGCCTGAACTTGTTATCCCCCTGCCCCAGACTCCCAAATGTCTGGGATGAGAGGCCTGGGACACCAGACCCAGCTCCTAAGGGCTTGCTGCCCTTCAGTGGGGATGAGGGGCTGGGATAGTAGGCTGCTGCACCAGTCCTGGCTCCTCAGGATTTGCTCCAAGAATCTTCGAAACAGTGTCATGTGAGATGTCATGAGAAATGGAGGCCCTCGACATCCATCACAAGCCCCATGGCTGTGGAGGGGCCTGTGGCACCATGAGCCAGCTTGATCTTCTTGTCAACAGAAACTCACAGATATCATCCCCAAGTCAGCAGTGGGGGAACTGTCTGATGACTCCAGCAACGTGGTACAGCTCATTAAGAACGCCTATTACGTGAGTCCCCAGCAGAGTCGGGTGGGCTGGTACAGCCCCCATGGGTCAGCAGATGAGAGGCAGGGGAGGGCACCTTGCCATGTCCTACTGGGACCCTCATAGCTTCTGGACAGGCATGACAGGGATAAAGGAGGGAGGGTAAGGAGAAATGTGGCAGCCCCTTCTCATGGCTTCGTGTCCTTTTGTGGCATGGCTGACCTGTAGCAGACCCTAGCTGTTACTTCCTGAAACACCTTCTTACTGAGGCTCTTCCCTACTGACTTACATGGAATAGTGGGGAATGGAGGCTGGCAAAGGCATAATGATATGTCTCGTGGTGGGAGATCCCAGAAGTCATCACAGTGACCTTGGGTCTTGTGAAGGCTTTCTTGAGATAGAGTGCCTCTTGTATACCAACCGCCAACCTCATTCTAGGTGAATCCTCCAAGACCCCTCATCCATCATCCCCCTTAATGACGGCAGTCTGTCTATATGCACCCACATTCACATCCCTCAGAGGTCCAGGGTCCTGGTGAACACCAGTGTGCACCAAACACTGCTCAGGGCTCAGACATCATCCAGGCCCCAACCAATAACAAAAATCTACTTCCCAGTGACAGGTGTCCCTAAAGTTCTGGCCTGCATCCCTGTTGCTGAATGTTTGAAGGCTGGAAGCACATACTATGTGGGGAAAGCCCTTTAATAAATACCACTGTCCTGTGATGGAGAGCAAGCCTGGGGCCAGGGTGGGGAATCCTGTTCCCTTCTCCAGCCTTGTGAGCTCCAGGAGCCCCAGGCAGGCTCCCATGCCTGGCCACTGCCCAGTCATGTCCAGTTCTGTCTTTACCGGGATGACTCGGGTGACACCATCATTGCCCACTCACTGGATGCCACCTATTTTCCTCTTTCCATCTATGTCTCATCTCTCACATCACTTCAACAATCTAACCTCCCCTGCTAACCCCGCGGTTCTACCATGAGGGGATAGACAAAGGCTCATGGCCTTTGTCTATGCTGGTCACCTGCCTGTAGCCTGTCTCGGAGCAAACCCGTGGCATTAGCCTGCTGTCCCATTCTGACAGTTGTCAGTAGGTGTGCATGAGGGGTATGAGAAGTGAGATGACTGGGGGGCATGGATGGCCCGATCTGTCACCCTTGAGCATTGCTGCTTTCTGTCCACAGAAACTCTCCTCCAGGGTCTTTCTGGACCATAGTACTCTTCCCGACACCCTGAAAGTCACCTACGACTCCTTCTGCAGTAATGGAGCATCAAGCATAGGCAAATCCCGAGGGGACTGTGACGGTGTGCAGATCAACAACCCGGTGAGCCTGGCCTGCTGAGGGACCTGGGGTTCACATACCAGAGTGGTGGAGGGCCCTGTGGAGGTCCACAGGGATAAGCAAGCAGCCAGCCTCTTTTCTCTTTAAACACCTGTAAGGAGACAAGATGTGGCATCAGGGAAAGGGTACAGGGAGGGTACCTGACATGGTCTCGGCTCTCAGAGGCAGGTTCATGCCTATCAACACAAGAATACTTGCAAATCTCTAGAGTAGACTGATGGGTATAGAATGACAGTGCCTTTGGAGGCAACTGCTGGTCATGCACAGCTGCATAGATATCTGGTTGGGATGGCCAAGGATAGACAAGGGGACAAGAGCAAGGCCATTACCCTGGTCACTCACAGTCCTAAGCTGAACTCCACCATTCTCCTATAGGTCACCTTCCAGGTAAAGGTCACAGCTTCAGAGTGCATCCAGGAGCAGTCCTTTGTCATCCGGGCACTGGGCTTCACTGATACAGTGACCGTGCAGGTCCTTCCCCAGTGTGAGTGCCAGTGCCGGGACCAGAGTCGGGAGAAGAGTCTCTGTGGAGGCAAGGGTGCCATGGAGTGTGGCATCTGCAGGTGAGGAAGGTGCATGGGACCCATGGGCATGACCAACCCATAGCTCAGTGAGGTGGGCATGGCCATTCCACAATATAGTGAGGAGAGGTGGGTATGGCCATCCCACAGCACGCCAGCCCATGAAGCAGGTGTCTGCAGGTGGGTATGGCCAGCTCACCCAGGAGATAGATGGCCTGCATGTACTCTCATGTTCTAGCTCCTTGACATCAGACTCTGAACAGTCAGGCTGTCAGGATACAGTACCACTAAGACAGGTGACCACTCCTAGCTGCCTGGGCCCTAAACCACTCTGTTAACATATATGCATAGATCTCAGTGCAGGATGAAATTGGGTTGGGATTTTCTATTTCAAGGAGGAGGAAAGGTGCACTATTCCAAGTAGAGAGGCTGGAGTTGGTGGCCTGGGTGCCTGACATCCTCTCCCAACTGCTTCCCTGGTTTCTGATATTTGGGGTGCCCTATCCCATGCCTCAGACCTGCACTGACACCTTCTCCTAGGCACTCTATAATAATGGTGGTTTAGGTGGCTACCCCAAACCAGTGTCACTTTGCCCTGGTCCTGAGTGTACTACTGTAGGTGACCTCTCTACAAAGCTGAGCTAATTTGTCTGGAGGATTGGACCATTGGTCAGTGAATTCTGCGGCTTTCTCCTACAGCAGGACACTATAGGATGTGTCAGGGTTGGCTACTGACATTCTTGTCTCACTAAGCTTGTCCCACATTCTTCTTCTATGTAATGTAGTGATGTGGCATGTCCCCACTGGACCCCTTTCCAGGTCTAGGTCAGCAGGGACAGATACTGGCTTCTTAGGACAATTCATTAACACAATACTCAGGAAGCTCCCAGATGAGCCTGCCAGAGGTGTTGTCCTCATTAAGGTTTCTATTGTTGTGATGAGACACCATGACCAATGGCAACTCTTATAAAGGAAAACATTAGGCTGGGTGGTGGTGGTGCACGCCTTTGATCCCAGCACTTGGGAGAGGCAGAAACAGAGGCAGGTGGATCTCTGTGAGTTCGAGGTCAGTCTGGTCTATGGAGCAAGTTCCGGTACAGCAAGGGCTACATAGAGAAACCCTGTCTAAAAAAAAAAACCATTACATAAACAAATAAATGAAACCATTTAATTGGGTGGCTTATGAGTTACAGCTCAGAGATTCAGTCTATTATTATGGTGGGACATAGTGGCACGCAGGCAGACAGTGCTGGAGAAGGAGCTGAGAGTTCTACAGCTTGACCCTCAGGCAACAGAAAGAAGAATATCTCACTGGATGTGGCTCAAACATATTTGAGACCTCAAAGCCCTCCTCTACAGTGACACACTCCCTCCAATAAGACCACACACCTATTCCAACAAGGCCACACCTCCTCATAGTACCACTCCCTTTGTGGGCCATTTTCTTTCAAACCACTACAGGTGTCATGCTTAAAGGACAATCATCTGTATGCTTCAAGGGACTTCCTTGCCTAGTACATGGCACATGCTGAGGAGACCTTTAGAAGCAGATGTGGTGTGTATGCCATACATTATAGGTGTTTGCATGAGTCAGTTTGCAGGGCCAGGAAGGACAGTAGGAGTCTCCAGTCCAAGGGAGATCCTAAGCACACCACTCCTCCTCCCCCATCACACCAGGTGTGAATCCGGCTACATCGGGAAAAACTGTGAGTGCCAGACGCAGGGCCGGAGCAGCCAGGAACTGGAAGGAAGCTGCCGGAAGGACAACAGCTCCATCGTGTGTTCGGGGCTGGGGGACTGCATCTGTGGGCAGTGTGTGTGCCACACCAGTGACACACCCAACAAAGTGATCTTTGGTCAATACTGCGAGTGTGACAATGTCAACTGTGAGAGATACGATGGCCAAGTCTGCGGTGGCCCAAGTAAGTGTCAGGAACCATGGGTAGCCAGGGAACTTTCTTGTCCATTTGTACCAGGAGATATTAAGTAGGACACTGGGGACAGACAGATGGACAGACTAGCAAGCCTTCCCTGCCCAATCTGTTTCTGGGTCTGTGAGGGTCAGCATTATCCTGGGAAGGTAATGAAGGGGACAATCATGTCCTGATCCAAGGGCTTTTCTGATACAATATAGAGATCCCATCTTGTCAAATGGTGGCCCTGTCGCTAGAGATGCAGGGCAGGAAGGCATCCCTGGTCCCTGTGGTTTTGCCCCATTGTCCCTCCATGGTGCTCTGCAGCTATGTGACAGCTAAGGGACAGCTAGAAGCAAAGGAGACTGTAAGAACAGCCCTTCTTGTAAGGCAATATCAAGCTATGGAGCAGGGTGGCAGGAAGATGGATGGCTCCCTGTTCATAGTACCCACAGGGAAGTGAGTCATGGTCACCTCGGTTGTTTTCCAGAGAGGGGCTCCTGCTCCTGTGGCCAATGCAGTTGCAAGGATGGCTTCGAGGGCTCTGCCTGCCAGTGCCGGAGGTCCACCGAGGGTTGTCTTAATACACGGCTGGTGGAATGCAGTGGTCGAGGCAGGTGTCACTGCAACAGATGCAAATGTGATGCAGGTTACCAGCCACCACTGTGTGAAGAATGTCCTGGCTGCCTCTCACCCTGCAGCCAGTACATGTGAGTGTCCCCGTTGCCCATATTAGTCTCACTGCTGGACGAGCCCCCAGAGACACAACTGTACCATAGTTCTCAGCAAGGTTCAGCAGGTCCAGTGTCCCTGCCACCATCTATCTCCTTGCATGCCTACAGAAGTCCTGGCTTCACAGGGGCCTAGGCCTATAAGCCTTCAGCCCTTGAACCAGGCTTCCATTAATGCTGATTCTGTCTTCCAGACCCTCTTAGGAACACAATTTATATCCCCCATCACTGACATCATTGCACTGCGTCCTGAGAGTTCCCATCCCCTCCACCTGGGACCACTTGGCATGTCCTGAACCACCCAGGTCACCTTGCATAGCTCTACAGCCTGATCCAGCCATGCATTCTCACATCCCAATGTGCCCACACACACCTGGACATCCTGACACACCCGTGTATTTTCATCTTCACAGACCTTGACATACTAGTGCACCCTTCCACAACCATGCATCTCTGCACACCTGTGCACCTGGGGTTCTTGTACATCTTGTACATCAACATGCCATTTTGAGCCAGGTGATGGTGGTACACACCTTTAATCCCAGAATTCTGGGAGGCAGAGACAGGTGTGTCTCTGTGAGTTCCAGGCTAGCCTGGTCTACAAAGCAACACAGAGAAACCCTGTCTCGAAAAGACCAAAAAAAAAAAAAAAAATCCATGCCAGTTCACACTTCATGCCCTAACATAACACTCTCTCAATACCCACTCCACCCCACTCCTCTGTAGCTCTTGTGCCGAGTGCCGGAAATTTGATAAGGGCCCTTTTGAGAAGAACTGTAGTGCTGCTTGTGCCAATGTGATGCTGCAGCTCGTCCCTTTGAAGGGAAAACTCTGCAAGGAGCGGGACTCAGAGGGCTGCTGGATGACCTACACCCTGCAGCAGAAGGACGGGAGGGACACTTACGACATCCATGTGGAGGACAGCCGAGGTGAGGCTGAGTGGCGCCTGGGACATGATAACATAATCTGGTATAGGCTGAACATGGTGACAAGCACTCTGACTAGGAGGCCCGTGCAGACTTTCCCAGTGCAAAGACTGCAGAGGAAAACTCTCTCTTCTATGGGGGCGAGACAGGCCCAACAGCTGGAGAGCCATCCAAGATACCTGGTCAGGGTAACATTGCAGGACAGGCTGGCAGCCATCCACTTTCCCTGTCCCATGATCCTCCCTTTCACTCTGCTCTCCTTATCCGGCCCTGCATGAGGAGATGAATAGCAGATGGCTTTTTCCTGGTGGTGATGACAATACATATTGGGTGTGACACCATTCCAGTGCCACACTGTCCAGCCAGAGCATCTCCCGTTAACAGGAGGACCTTGAGGATGGTGTCTGTTGCTTCCTCAGAACACCACATGGAGAGCTTCAGGGAAGTGGAGGTGATTACTTTCCCTCCATTTCTCTCTGGCCATTGAACTTAGAGGTTCTGTCTGACCTGGTCTCCAGGTTCATGTTTAAAGGAACAGGGGCACCTTGGCTAGACTCCAGATATACACCAACACAGTATGAGGCTACAGTCATCAGTGAGAGGAGATTCCTGGGGCCAGTTCTCCTAGACAGACAGATGAGACCATGGGACAAAGGGAAGCAGAGTGTCTTTGGTTGGAGTCGTCAGCACCCCATGATGACTCATGAGTCCTGAAGGGATCTAGACCTGTTCCTGAACATTCCAGGTAACCATTAGAAGTTTCTAGAAGGAACGTGGCCATACTGAGCTGTGTTTATTTTTTCCCCTGTAATTGCTAATCTTCTTTACTAGTGGTACGCACATGCATGAGATTATGTATGTAGATCAGAGGACAATCCCCAGGAGTTGGCTTGCCCTCTTAAATTATAGGATCAAACTCAGGTCACTCTGTCTGCACAGCAAACACCTTTACTGGCTAATCCATCTCACTGGCCCCAAACTGTTTTTTTGTTTGTTTGTTTGTTTTTGGGGGTTTTTGGTTTTTTGTTGTTGTTGTTTTGGTTTTTGGTTTTTGTGGGGTTTTTTGTGGTTTTTTGAGACAGGATTTCTCTGTATTGCTTTGGAGTCTGTCTAGCTCTGTAGACCAGGCTGGCCTCAAACTCACAGAGATCTGCCTGCCTCTGCCTCCCAAGTGCTGGGATTAAAGGTGTGCACCACCAATGCCTGGCTCCAGATTGTGTTTTTAAAAGTTCACCTAGCAGCTCCCTTTCCAGGGTATAAGGTAGGCATTGTCCTGTTGGAGGATAATGTGGATACCATCCTATCAGGAGGCGAGTGGTCACAGTCCTCTCTAGGGATGAGGTGGACATGGTCTTGTGAGTGGCTAGGTAAACATAGTCTCATCAGGGGATGGAGCAGATATGGTCTTGTTGTGTATGATGGCTGCTGTCCTGTCACTGGCCAAGTAAATGCATCATGCTAGGGCTGCAGTAGACACTAACAGAGGACAACTGCTGTCTGACCTAACAAGAGTGGAGATGAATGGGCAGGGCAGTCTGCAGTATTGATAGTGCCTCCCTTTGAATGAAACACAGAGGAGTAGAGCTGAGAGAAACAAGTGCTGGGCCTTGGGGTCCCCAACAGAGGAAGCAGGAAGTTGGAGGTGCAACAGCTTGGAAGTTTGTTGAATAACAATGATCAAAGATGATGGATGCGGGCATGACAGATGTGGACAAAAGAAATGACAGTGTGCCCTATAGACTTAGACAAGCAGCCTTGGGACTTCAGCTTTCCACTCCATTCAGACTCAGAGAGCCAAGGGGACTGCTGAGGAGGACATTTAGAGGACCCTCAGAAGCTCAGGCCAGTAGCATACCAGGCTCATACAGGACTGAGCTCTGGAGCACCTGAGCCCAGGCTTCTCTTCAAATCATGCATCCCATAAAGAGGCAGATAGGATGCAGATGCTATAAAGTACCTGGAGCTCAGGACCTGTTGTCCAGGTTGGGGCTGCTGGATCCAGCCTGCCAGAGCAAGGGCTCCTCC
Organism: Phodopus roborovskii; assembly: GCF_943737965.1. Taxonomy (NCBI): domain Eukaryota; kingdom Metazoa; phylum Chordata; class Mammalia; order Rodentia; family Cricetidae; genus Phodopus; species Phodopus roborovskii. Next base: position 23,356,387 of record NW_026126434.1, read on the forward strand.
AGATTACTCTGAGGGGTATGTTTGGGATTATGTCCAATTTTGTGCAACCTTGGCCAAGTTATTTAACCACTGTGAAGACAGTGGAAGGCCTCTCTGAAAAGGCCACAATCATAGGAGAGATTCTATGACAATGTTGTTGGGAACCTAGCAGAGAGAGCTCCATACTGACAGTACCTCTGTCCCACAGTTAGGGTCTGCTGTGTAGCCTACTGCATCCCACACCAAGGAGAGGAACTCAGCACTGGAGCTTGGGGCATTGTCCTTTTTATCCTATGGCTGCCTCAGTGGCCTGGGTACAGCCCTCTGGTTCCTTGCATTGGTCATCATGGAATCCCCTTGCCTGGATGTGCCATCTCAGACTATGCTACCTGTTCCCATTCCCATACTGGAAACCAAGATGGCCAAGGATGGCACAAACACAACCCCAGGCTGAGCATACCAGCAGATGGTGACCAGGGATGCTGACATGTCATCCAGGGTTTCCTCAGGTTGGCCACTGACCTGGTCTCCCCTTTTCTGTGAACAAGGGCCGAGCCAAGTGGCCTTTGTGTGTCATTGCTAAGCCCAAGGCCTGGTCTGATTTCTGGTAGGGGTGAAGTTAGATTCCATCTTCTACTCATGAGATGTGGCAAAGGGTGAGCCTCCTGTGGAAGGAATATGGTACACTGGCCGCTGCAGGGAGGGGCTGACACTTGGTTGTCTGCTTCCTTCTTAGAGTGTGTGAAAGGCCCCAATGTTGCTGCTATCGCAGGGGGCACAATAGTAAGTGTTGTGCTCATCGGTGTCCTCCTCCTGGTCATCTGGAAGGCTCTGACCCACCTGACTGACCTCAGGGAGTACAGACGCTTTGAGAAGGAGAAGCTCAAGTCCCAGTGGAACAATGTAAGTAGTCTCACTTGGGGGCCTTCCTGGTGTGAATGCTCTCTTTCCTCACTGACCTATCACAGGGAGTGACTGGCACACTCTCCGTCCCAGCCATGCTTGGGAGACCCACATAGAGTCTCTTCCCCAACTCTGTTACTTCTCACAGTGGGACTGAGACTGTCCTGGAGTCACCACACATCCCTCACCCCAGCAGCTTGGCCTCCAGGCTCCTGGACTGTGCTGTGGTATGAAGGCTTAGCCTGAGCCTCAGGCCCTGGGAAGACTTCTTCAGAGTGACCTCTACCGATCTGGTGGCTTCTTGGTCTTGACACACTCCCTGTACTGACAAGAGCATATTTGGTTCCTCCCTAGGACAACCCCCTCTTCAAGAGTGCTACCACAACTGTCATGAACCCTAAGTTTGCTGAAAGCTAGGGCACAAGCTGTCAGGATCAACTGGATGAGACCCTTAGACCTTGCCTCCTCTCCTCTGCAACCATGAATGTGGCTTACAGCTCACCACAGTGCTGCCGAGGCCCCAAAGGCCCACTCTGTCTCTTTCCACCCTATGTCAGGCTGCCAGGTTTACCACGGACTCATCTTCTGACCTGCACAATCTTTCCACAGAGCCTTAAGAAAATCCCAATATTCTGTACACATTTCCTTGAGTGAAGGAAGATAGCAGTCTCGGTAAAGGTGGCACCAACTTATTTATATTTAAACTTGTCAGGGTATAGAACTACATCCCATTTTTTATATTGTTAACATCCTAGCCATTTATTATATATGGGTATAAAACTACACCCCACATATTATATTGTAGTCATGTGTGTAAAAATAATAAAGCTTCTATCCAATGCTGTCCACAGAAGGTGGGCTTGGTGGAGTTCTCGGGGGCAAGATGGCTGAGTTCCAGGGTATTTTGTTCCACCTGCCAATGATTGGCAGGTAGGCCTTGGATTGGGAGATTTGGTTCTATTCTTCCCTGCCTGTGACCTGTATATATGGAGCCTTCCCAGATCCAGTGCTAAATCCTGCATGGCTAAATCCTGCATGGCTGTACAACAAAGATATCAGGTGACAGAAATGGTACCCTCCCCTCTCCAGCTCCTAACTTTTACAGGAGGATAGGATGGTGGTCAGAACACAAACCAGGGGTTGGGTAAGTTTTCTCCTGGGTTGTTTTTGAGGGTGACGTGGAGATCACTGCTGACTCACGTTCTAAATGAGTGAGTGAACCCAAGTTGTCTTCTGTGATAATGGTGGTCTTGGATCTCTGAGAGTGTTAAGCCAACTTACTAGGCAGTTTTTCTGGAAATATTTGTTTTGCCTCATGGCCTCAGGTGACTCCATTGCATAGTCCCACCTGCTCAGCAGAGATTTCTGTCTTGGGAGGATGCTGTCCAAATTGCTTACCTCATGGCAGCCAGGAAGCAGTGACAGACAGAGCATAGCCAGTGAGAAGCTACCCCAAGGACCTATTTCTTCTAGCTAAAGCTCTACCTCCTAAAGTTCCCAGAACCTTTCCAAAATAGTGACACTAGCTAAGCTCCAAGGCCTCAGTACAGGAGCTTTTGTAGAGGGACACTTCATATCCAAACCATATCACCCAGCCATGTAAATGGCCACCCAGCTTGCGTGTCCAAGGCTTAGAGTATGAAGAGCTAGGTGCAGCTAGGGAACCCCTCAAGGGTTCTCACCTTTAGACAGAGGTACTCACTTTTGTTCAATGCTGCTTATTCACACCTGAGGGAAGTGTGCAGGACTGAGTGTCAAGTGTGTATTGGAAAGTCTTCCCTGGGCGAAATGTATTTTCTTGCAGTTTTGGTTGTGAGCCTAACCTTTAACTTCTCAGCCATCTCCCCAGCCCAGGGAAATGTCCTTTCAAATGATGCTTTGCCCTTATCGGTTTTTGTTGTCCTTTGTTTTTGTGCGGGTTTTTTTTTTTTTTTTTTTTTTTTTTTTTTTTGGTTTTTCAAGACAGATTTTCTCTGTATTGTTTTGGAGCCTGTACTGAAAATAGCTCTGTAGACCAGGCTGGCCTCAAACTCACAGAGATCTGCCTGCCTGTCTCCCGAGTGCTGGGACAAAAGGCGTGCACCACCAACACCCAGCTGCCCTTCTCCTTTCTTAAGAATATAATTGTTCAAAGTCCAGCAAAAAAAGAAAAAAGAAAAGAAAAGAAAGAAAGAAAGAAAAAAGAAAAGAAAAACTGTTGATGAAACATCCCATTCAGTCAAAAAGCAGAGTGGATGATGAAGTGAATTTCCCCTGACCTCTGAGAGTCCCAGAACTCAGCCTGGAGGGGAAGCCAGCATTGTAGCTTATTAGAGCCTGCATCAAGGCACAACTGCTGGACCCTGTTCTAGCACCACCTATTGGTGGTGCTTGTTGCAGTCTACTGTCCATGGAAGCGATTGCTGCCATGGCTGGAGGAAGTCTCTTGCCAGTCAGTGCCATGGGAGCTGCCCTGGCAGAGGCAGTCAGCCTGGGCATTTGTTTCAAGAGGCCTTGGAACATTTCCTGAACAATGACCACTCCTTCGTAGGGAGTTCTACTTCAGCCAAGGCACCGGTCCTCCTCTTCGGGGCTTGATGCCTTGCTTTCCCACCCACCTTTGAACATCACTTCTTGCCTGAGACTCACCATATGATGCTATGTGAGTGTTGATGTCTCTCCCTACTTGACCTGTTGGAACTTACTCCAAAGACAATCGCAGTAGGGAGTGGGGACTTTGCGAGAGGACTGAAGGGAGCTTGTGAGAGACAAGGAGCTGTCTGGAAAGCAGAGCTAATCCTCAGCAGTCACCAAGTCTGCTGACGCCTGGATTCCCAACCTCTAGAACTGTGTCACATATAAGTTGCCCAGACTTGGGTATTTTGTTAGAGCAAAGGAAACAGATTGCAACATGCTTTACTTATAAATATAAGTATGTTTGAAAAACTCCCTGAAGATTAATTTCTTACCCTCATTCATGAAGCCATGTCCTTCCGTGTTCAGGAAAAGAATCTGGCTTTATTTTATTTATGAGAAACATTAAAAGAGGCTGAAGTTGCACAGGAGCTGGAGAGATAGCTCAGAAGTTAAAACTACCTGCTGCTTTTGCAGAAGACCTGGGTTAGGTTCCAGCATCTACATTTCATAATGGCAATAGGCTGAGCCATGGGGAGGAACTTATAAGCAAGGACACAGTGAAGCCACCAAACTGGACCATTCCATGGGCAGAAAGAAAGGTTTATTGGCAACCAAATTGCTAAGGGTATCTTGGAGAAAAGGGGCAGTGTTGTTTTTCTGTTGGCTTAGCAGCTGCACCTGAATCTACAGCTATTTTAACTACCATCTGCACCCTACCCCAACCCCAGGCCTGCAGTCAACACCCCACTGCTCAGACCATGGCTTGGCCCCTTCAGCACCAGCTTGGCCTGTGGCTGCCAAATGTAGGCTTTAACTATGTCTCTATCATTCTGTTTACCAATAAAGAGCTGGGAGTCAGATGTTGGTGTGAAAACCTGCTAGACCAGAGAAGTCAAAAAGCAACCAGCTGACCTTCCTTTTTGGTTGGAGACCCAGCAAGAGAAGCATCTCTCCAGCCAGGTGTTTGTGGTGCAGGACTTTAGTCCCAGCACTCAGGAGGCAGAGGCAGGTGGATCTCTGTGAGTTTGAGGCTAGCCTGGTCTAAGAGCTAGTTCCAGGGCAGGTTCCAAAGCAATACAGAGAAACCCTGTCTCAAAAACGAAAATAATAATAAATAAATAAATAAATAAATAAATGAGAGAGAGAGAGAGAGAGAGAGGCATCTCTCCATTTGTCCCAAACCAAAAAGACCCTAAATCCCTCCCTGTGTGTCTCTCTATCCAGATTCTAGACTTCTCCACCCTCTCTGTGACTAATTCCTGTCAATGATTCTGCCCCCTGATCCAAGGTTAATTTTATTAACACAGTCTCTCACAGTTTTACAGTACAATCAAATATTCCAAAACAGGGCAGAGAGAAGCAAAATGGCAGAAAAGCAATCATGTATATTATATCCACAGGGTGGGGGATCTGCGAGCTGAAACAGGCTATAGGACTGACCAGGAACTAGATGGCCTTGCCAGGGTAGTTCATCTTTGGGGTTGGATTAAGGGAGGTTCCTGGTAAACAGAAACCCACATTTAGGCTTCTGTTTACCCAAAGTCTTTCTGCTTAGGATGTTGACATCAGCACTGCCATCTGTGGGAGCTGCTTTGGACCTAATAGAAGTGAAACTCAATAATAGCCCTGGGTTCATATCCAGCATCATGTCTTTACTATGTTACCTGGAAGAAGTGCCAACTTCCATCTTGTGGAAAGTATAGATGCAGAGGTCCAGAAAGATGGTTCTGGGGCTAAGGTTACCCATTGCTCTTCCAGAGGACCCGCACCCACAGCAGCGTTCACAACTCTAGCTGAAGTCAGGGGAAGGAATCTGTCTCTCTCTTCTGACCCTGGCAGTCATCCCCACACTCTTTGCATGCATTCCCAAAGCCCACACACATATAAAAAATAAAGTAAAAATTAATATTTAAAAATATGTAGGTACAGAGATCTCTGAAGGACTGGGCGAGATTGGCTGCTCATCATAGATAGGAAACTACTTTTCTGAATCTTGGAGCTTGAAAGGCCCCAGATAGCATGACCCAGGTCCTAAACCAGTGGAGCAAACAACCGCTCACAGTCCCATCAGGACCATCCCACATTCCAGAGTAACAGGTTCTTAATCCAACCATGGAAAATAGGCTTTGTCTCCAGGTACAGCCCCTTCCTTGCCCCAAGCCTCACTGACCTCTCTCTCCCACAAACCCCAACCCAGCCCTTTGCCATCTCCCTTCTATGGCCTCAAAGTCCCAACCCCTCAAGCAAGCAGATTTGTCCTCTCTTTGTGGAGCACCCCTAGTGAAACATCTGGTGACAAAATGTGCTGTGGCCCTGGAGGACACTTTCTGGATTTTCATGCTGTCTGGATGGAATTCTGTGGCTAAGGAATGCCCTCACACTGATGACAAACCAGTCATACAGATACTGCCAAATAAAACTGAAAAGCCCCAACAGGTGACTCAGGTATCAGAAATTCTGATGTGTGGCTCTGGAATTCCCATAACTACTAAGCTGTGGCACCATACCATGGGACTGCTCTGGGCTCTGAGCAGCTTTTGGGTGCAACTAGCACACTTGCTCAGGCTGATGCCATTCTGTGTCTGTTAAATTCTTCACCACCTCCTTGGAAAAGTAGGCACTGCCCTTTGACTCCTGCTCTCATTGTTTCTCTCAACCATCCTCATTGCTTGTGCTTTCTGGACCACATGCTGTGTGAGTCATTCCTGGGATGGAAGCTTTTGAACTGAAGAGGTACTTGTGAATATCAGATGTGTGGTAACATCAGATGCCCTTCTCCCTATTGACTGCTATGTGGCTAAAGCAGGGATATGGGCTGTGTGTGTGTGATATGTGTTTGCTCTTTCTGCTCCCCCTGGCACTTTGCACAGTTGGCTTGGTATGCATGGCCCTGGGGATTTGAACTCAGATCTTCATGCTTGCACAGCAAGCGATCTCACCCATTCAGTCATCTCCTTAGTCCTCAGGCTTCTTAAAAAAATATTTTAAGCCAGGCTTGGTGGCACTTGCCTTTAATCCTAGCACTCAGGAGGCAGAGACACGCAGAGGCCAGCCTGTTCTTTTTAGGACAGCCAGGGCTACATAGAGAAACTCTGTCTCTAAAAATCACACACACACACACACACACACACAAGATTTAAAATGTTGAATTAGTACTGTTCTGGGCCTTCTACTCTAGTTCATGACTACTGTTCACGCAAATAAGTTTTCAAGCGTCTGCTTGTATAACAGAAGATCCCATGAGGGCTGCTTGTCTGGAAACATGTAGAGCAATTACTCACCACTTGAAGATGCACACAACAGAGGGGACTTTATGCTGCACTATACGGAAGTGAGACCTGCTTGTTAAACGGTGCCCTAGCATACCAACACACCAATGACCTTGTCCTTGAGCAAATGTGTCATGGGCAGACTTCTAATGCTGTGCCAGGCACTGAGTTAGCTCAGGTTTGGGACACTGACCCTGGGCACTAATCATCTGACCCAGGGCACCTGATCCTGTTCTGATGTTTGTTTGCTATGGCTACTGCAGCTCACTGGGACTTAGAAACTTTGGTAGAGGTCATGGAAATAGGAATGGGAGAAGCTGGGACTTGAACTCTTCTTGGCTTCATGGTGACTCAAAATGCAGACCTCAAAGGGAATGAGACAGTTTATTTTTGAGCCCAATATGAGTGACCATAGCTTGGGAACACAGACTCAAGTTGTCCTGAATAACATGCTTCAAACAAGCCAACAGTTCAAGAAAGTTTTCACAATCATAAATCAAGGTACTATTCAAATATATAATATTAGAGGAAACATCAGGTATGTAGGCTATAACAAAGTCTCTGCTATCTACAGCATTATTCTATTTGGGCTTGATGGAAGAGAGTGGTCTGCTATGATTGCATCCAGAGACTGCACCGAATAGTAAAAAATATATTAGGTCAGAGCCAGGTGGTGATGGCACACACCTTTAATTCCAACACTTGGGAGGCAGAAGCAGATGGATCTCTTTGAGTTTGAAGCCAGCCTGGTCTACAAAGCAAGTTCCAGGATAGCTAGAGAAACTGTTACACACACACACACACACACACACACACACACACACACACACACACCCTGTCTGGGGGGGGGGGAGTATTAGGTCAGAAGTGGGCAATGATTGGCTATTAAGAAAACTAAAAGAAAGGCCAAGAAAAATTGGCTCTGGGTCTTCAACATTCCATTTCCCCAAGATTGTGAATCTTAATCAAGTGGCCTCGTAGAATCTTTGGCATAGATGTGTTTCTTTCCTAGGAATTTTAGTTCATACCACTCTCTTGTGAATGCTCCTGAACTTATGACCATGAGCAATCCATACCCCTAGGTCTGATTTCCCATTACTACTGTGATAGGACCTTGAGTTGGTCATTCTGCATGAGGCTTACATATATTCATGAGGGTGGTAGCATATTCATAAGTGGGTGATGCTTTTTTCTCTCAAATGAGAAGGCAGATCAGATATTCCTTTTAGGGTATTTTCCCCATGATCCTTCTGTTTAAAAAAAAAAAAACCATAAATTGGGGGAAAGTGGTCAAAACTACAATTCCAATGTCATTGTAACCAAGCCAGATCTCTTGAGGATGCAGACATTCTACAGGGTGCATGACTAGGATGACCCCACTAGAACATGAGTTTTTTTTTAAAAAAAAAAAAAACTCTGTTTGTTTGTTTTTATGTATGAGTGCTCTGTCTGCAGGTACATGTGCAGGCCAGGAGAGGGGATCAGATCCTATTACAGATGGTTGTGAGCCACCATGTGGTTGTTGGGAATTGAACTCAGGACCTCCAGAAGAGCAGCCAGTGCCCTTCACTGCTGGACCATCTCTCCAGCATGAGCCTGAGTTTTTGATACAATAGGAAGAAAAGTGCTTAACAGGAATGGGGTATTTAAAGACAGCTGCAGTTTCCTTGGTGTATTCCGTTAGCTTCTTTGTTGCTATGATAAAACAATGGCCAAATCAACTAGGGAAGGAAAGAATTTACTTGGCTTACACTTCCACATCACAATCCATGGTTTAGGGAAGCCAGGGCAAGAGCTCAAGGCAGGAACTGAGGCAGAATCTCAGAGAAACACTGTTTACAGGCTTGCTCCCCATCCATAGCTCAGCTTTCCTTCTTATATAACTCAGCACCACCTGCCCAAAGATGGCCTTCCCACATCCATCATTAGTCAATAATATGCTCCAGAGACATATTCACAGACCAGTCTAATGGAGGTGATTGCTTACTTGACTTCCCTCCTCCTATACGACTCTAGTTTGTGTCCGGTTGCCAAAAGATAACCAGCACACTTGGTTACCACATGTCTAAGTCTTTGCCTAAACAATTTCAGTGCTAGTGACAAGCCACTGCCTTGAACATGAAATGTACAGACACATACATTCTTGTTACATCATCTAAATAGAGCCAGGGGGATCTGGGAGAAGCTCCAATCACCAACTATTCCTGGAGCTGCTGTCATAACGTGATTAAACAACCTACTTTCATTTTTAAATTAAAAAAATATTTATTTATATTTTATGTATGAGTGCACTGAAGTCTGCCAGCAGGCCAGAAGAGGGTACCAGATCTAGTCACAGATGGTTGTGAACCACTATGTGGTTGCTGGGAATTGTAACTCAGGACCTCTGGAAGAGTAGCCAGTGCTCCTAACCACTGAGCCTAACATACCTCCCTTTTAACGTTGTCTTTCCTCCTAAACACCTGTCCACAAGAACTTCAGATGATAGCTGTAAGGTATGCTACAAAGGGCTGCAGACATGGCTCAGTGGATACAAGTGTCCATCCCATTATTCCAGCTGATGAAACCAAACCAGTGCTGGCAACAGGAAGGAGCCACCATAAAGGGGTCATGATCCCCAAGTCCATCTTTGGGGTACTGACATTAGCTTTGGTTTACTAGAGGGGGGAGTAGAGGAGGGCAAGGGAGTTGCATGATTAAACAGTCTTGGTCATACTGTGATCTGGTTGTTCACTGTCTTAGTTCTGGTCCTTCAAGGTGATGTCTAAGAAGCCCTAATTGCTTGAGGGGTCAAGCTGGTTATCTATCCGGAGGTGACTATTCCTTCTTAGGGGACAGAGCAACTGTCTGCCAACCTCTGTTGCTTTTTATCTCTTGGGAGCCCCTCTCACTCTCCAGACCTTCGCTCCTGTTTCCTTAATATCTCTTAATAAACCTTTCTCAATTGCTGTTCTATCGCTATGATGAAATACCACGAACATAAGCAACTTGGGGAAGGAAGGGTTCCATAGAACAGTTCATCATCGAAAGCAGTCAGGACAGAACTCAAGCAAGGCAGGAGCCTGGAGACAGGAGCTGATGGAGAGGCTATGGAGGGGTGATGCTTACGGGCTTGCTCCTCATGGCTCACTTTGCTTGCTTTATTACAGAGCCCAGGGCCATCTGCACAAGAATGGAAGTCCCCCTTCCGCCCCCCCCACACAAAAGGAGCTGGGCTCTCTTCCATCAATCACTAATTAAGAAATGCCGTATAGTCCTGCTTCCTACAGTGTACTGTTATGGAGGTAATTTCCCTCCTCTCAGATGGCTCTAGCTTGTGTTAAGTTGACATAAAACTAGCCGACTCAAGCTTATATCCTGTTTTGTTTAGTTCTACGACTGTCCGGGTCTTTAGTGTGTCAACAAACTTGGGAGCCACTGTCCCACATTGATCTTTGGTGTCCCTCACCCTAGGTCCCTGGTTCATGCAAAGAAAGTACCCTCCCACTCAAAGCTCTCTTATCTCCATTGTGAATCGGGATTGTTTTGTTTCCTCTGAGCCAGGCTCTCACGGGCTGAAGATCTTGAACTTCTGACTTTCTTGACTCCATCTCCCAAGTGCTGGGGTGACAGGTGTGCGCCATGGCGACTGGTTTGTGAGATTCTGAGGGTGGAATTCTAGGTCCCATGCATTGGTTGCTAGGCAAGCAATCTACCCTCTAAGTAAGCTACATCCTCAGTTCGCTCTCTCACTCTCTCAGGGATTTAAACGCCATTCCATAACAAATTCGACAGCTTGGATGCCATTTTAACGTATATAAGTGAACTAACCCTCAAAACCTGCCCTGTGGACACCCGCGCAGCTCTGAGGGAGAATCCACAGGACTCGGAAGGCCCTACTGAGGGCTGGCCGGGTTGTCGAGGGTCGGTGGCTGTAGCGCAGGAGCAACCCACGATCACTGCTGCCAGCGGCCCTAGTCAAGGAACTTGGCTGCACTTGAGGCCACCGACTCGGTCCACGACGATTTGCGGTCATCCCCAGAGCCCCTCGGGGTCCCAGGTCTCTCTGTGTCCCCAATGGATCTATGTCGAGCAGAGCAGGTGAGCCTCAGAACCTGCCTGAGAATCCAGCAGCTCCTTCGCTGCGCAAGCGCTCTAGCTAGCAGAGTATAGCCCAGCCTTGCAGTTTACTGAGCAGGCGCGCCGGTCTGACGCTCCCGTTATACCCTCGTCCCGGCCGTTCCAACAGTGCGCAGGCGTACTAAGCCTCAGCAGCGCCCGGAGGCGGGCGTAGGGAGAGGGGGCGGAGCGAGCCGGAGCCTGCGGCTGCGCACTCGCAGGCCCTGCCCCTCGGGTTTGCTTACGGAGCCTCGGCGCTAGGCTGTGGAAATATCCTAGTTCAGCGTCGAAGTTGAGTCTTCCGAGGTGCTGGCTGTGGATGCCACCGACGCACCATGGCGTCTGCTGCTCTCGGGCTGACGCCGCGCTGGGTGATGCTCTTCGGTGCCGCGCTGCTGCTGCTTCTGTCCGTGGCCTCCGCGCAGGAGCCTTCGGGAATGGGTGAGGCCCGGGTGGGGGACCAGGGAACCTGAGGGTCCGGGAGGACGGCAGCTGGGTCGGATCCAGGGCGGAGCCCAGCCCGCGGGCTTCGCCTCCTCTGTGCTCACGCCCTCCCTTGGAGCTGCGGGTGCGGCTGCCACTACCTAAGTTACGTCGTGCCCTAAGGCACGAAAGACAGGCCCAGTCGGAACCAAAGTCTTGACACCTGTTTAGCAGTCGGCTGATTTGGGGTTCCACTGGCGAGCATCTGTATTCCTGCCTGTATTAGGGGCCGCCACTATGAAAATGCAAAATGCCTGACTCTAGCATAGTACTGTTTCTTTTGGGGGAAATCGGGGAGCTGGCAGATTGTGTCAAGGCCAGGAGCTGAGAGGTTGGCTTGGTCAGCTTTCTGACCTTTGCAGCGAGGGCTGATGGGGCCCAGCTAGAGGGAGACTATTTTCCTCAACCGTGTTAGCTCAGGTTCTCTCAAGGTGTCTTTACACTCTAGCCTGGCACAGTGTATTTTCTCTTTGTGACCTTTTGCGTGTTGTCGCAGCTCTGTTTAAAGTTTCTTATCTGCTCTCAGGTGTGCCTGGGGTCTGTGACAGCCGCTTTCCAGGAAGTGTGCCTAAAGGAGCCATCCAGGAGATTTGGGGATGGGTTCCCCAGTGAGGATTTTACACCAGGCAGAATGCTGGAGAGCCTGTGGAGGCACAGGACCCCTTCCCAGTGGCTCAGGGGTGTCTGCCGCATTAGTGGAATGCTCTGATTAGAACAGCAACCACATTCTCCATGTCTTACCACAGAGTATGTGCTAGGTGTGAGATTTCTACTGGCTAACAGCTATAAGAAGATGACTGATGTTTAAAATAATTTTTCTTTACAAGGATACTGCATAAATTTAAAGAGTACATCACAGTGGCCCCAAACTCCCCTTTTTATTATTGAGACAGAGTCTCACTATATAGACCAGACTGGCCTTGAACTCAGGTATTTGCTTGCCTGTGCCTCCCAAGTGCTGAGATCAAAGGTGTGTACCACCATGCCTGGCAAGACTCATCTTTTAAAATATTTTTTGTGTGCTTCCGTTGGTGGGTGGACATCTGAACCTGTAATGGATTAAAGATCCTGAGAGTGAAATTCATGAAGTTGAGGACACTTTGGTAGGGCTTTTGGACCTTCCCTAATGATGCGTGGAGTCACTATCTCAGAGCTTCGTCTTGGTGGAAAACAGTCCCTGGAATGACTGCAGTTTCATCCTCCACAGGAATACTCAGGCACAGTGCTGGCTGGTGCAGGTCACCAGTTGGTGAGTCCTTACTTCACAACACAGTTTGCAGAAGAATCTGCTGTTCCCCTCTTTCCCCTCTCTCTCTCCCTGATATACTGTTCTGAATGCTGCTGAATGCATCCTTCTGTGGTGCCCTGCCCCTCCTCTCCGCCTCTCCTCCTCTCCTCGAACAGCAAGGTAGCCAGGACAGTGGAGGTAGGTGCTCTCTGAGTTCTGTCACCAGAGTGGACACTAACCCTTTCCAAGTTTAGTCTTCTCAGGGTCACAGAAGACAGTAGCCTGAGGCCTTCTGTTTCATGGGTTTATGATAAATAATGTTTGTTTCCTTAGTTTTCAAAGTTACCCCCTTCCCACATGTAGGTGTGTCCCTTTGTCCTGGATGCCTTCATTGACTCACCTGAAACGTCAGGGACCCACTCAGAGATGAGTCATATTTATTATCTTTCCATTTAATTATTAAAGTTAGTGACTCTGAAAGTTCTTTAAAAATGAGTAAATAGCACCTACACTGAGCTCTTAATCCTAAGGCCTTGGAGTCAGGGTGTTCAAGATCAGCACTGAGGAGCTGCAAGGACATTGTTCTTATCTCCATCAAGCATGTGGTTGGATGTGTCTTGTGATGGGGTAAGAGATACTTCGTGTGGCCTCCTGAAATGTGAACTGTGGGGCAACAAGTTGTCAGTGTTTCCTTCCTTGCCACAGGAATCTGGGAGTTCCTGCAGCCAGGATGCCTACCACTCATGCTTTCTGATATACAAGATCCTCCCTACAGTTGGCCTGTGGAGGAGGAGGGCTTGCCTCTGGGGATTTAGATTTCTTAGTGGTAGAGAGGCCCAGGGTGACCAGAACTCAGGATGTGTTTCTTGGAGCTCAGTTCTTTTGGTTTTCGAAAGTGCAGTTACCAAAATATCCCATAACAGAAGTCCGGACATCGTCATTGCTGGGGCCACTGTGTCACCTGATAGGAAGCAAGGCCATCCTTTCTAGTGGATGACTTTGAAAAAGAGCTGGAGAGTGGGTGTGTTTGACACCCTCAGCTGTCACCTAATGAGAGCCATCTCCATGCAGGATATAAGAGAGCTGAGGGGCGGTCCAGTGAGCTCATGGATGGTACAGCTGTCCTGAGTGACTGTATACTTGCTGGACCACTCCCTCCCTCTCTGTGCTTGCTGGTGTCTTTCTTATTGTAAAATAGCTGGTAATGTGAACATTTTATTGCAAATTATAATCTTACAGCTTGTTACTAATTTGACAAGATCATGGAAGTGGTTGTTGTGGTGTCTTGTAACCCTGAATTCTTCAGAAGCAGTTCTTCCAAAGAGGAGGGTATTCTCTGCTCAACTAGAACATAGTTGCCAAAGCTGGGTGTTAAAATGGAACTCAAATGTTTGGTTTACTATACAGTTCACACACAGATTTACCATTTTGTCTAGTGAGGTGCTTTTCTGTTTGACCTCTGAAACCTAGAGTCATCTTAAGTAGTTTCAACTTTTGATATTTCTGATCTCTTTAGTCTCCTATAAGCTCTTCAGTCCATCTTGTCTTCAGAAAGCCAGTTTGTTGAAGACTCCAGTTTAGTGTTGCCCTTTCTTTTTCTTTTTTCTTCAAGACATAGTTTGAACTATATAGCACTGGCTGCTCTGGAACTCGCTCTGTAGACTAGGCTGGCCTTGAACTCACAGATATTCACCTGCCTCTGGGATTAAAGGCATTTGCCACTGTGCCCTACTTGGTCTTGCCCTTCCTGGTCTTTGTGGATGGACAGAGCTGGGAGCAAGTGTGTAGTAGTGCCTGGCTGTCCCTCAGGTCTGCCCCAAGAGGGAGGAAAGGGGTGCAGCCTTTCTTGAGTGTACCTCCAGGTCAGTGGCAGACCTCCAGAGCCCAAATATTGTCTTGGTTTCCCTTTGTCTTTTTGAGGCAAGATCTCTGTGTAACCCAGGCTGACCTGGATCTCTGGAACCCCAGGCCTTGACCTTCAAGTGCTTGCGGGTATGCTCCACACCAATTTTTCTTTTGAGATAAAATTTTCCTCCTGTGAAATTGGAAAGCTTCAGTGTACCTCTGGATAAGCTTCCTCATATAACCTGGCTGCAGTAGATGCAGACTGCACCTAGCAAGCTAGTGAGCCAAGCATCTTCCCTCCAGTGTGGCCCCAGAAGCACTTGTTCTCACCCTGGGCGGGCAAGTTCCAGCTGTAGAACTGCTTGGCTTTGAAAGGTGACTTTTGGTATAGGCTTCTTTCAGCCTACACAGTGTTGTTCACTCTCGTTTATTTTACTTGATGTTGCTCCACTGTGTAGATACTCCAGTCTATCTGTCCATCCTTCTAGAAGTGAACGTCTGGGCTGGTTCCAGTTGGGTCATTATGGATAGAGTTGTGGTGAGCATGCCTACACAGGGCTTTCTGGGTGTGTCTTCTGATGTCTTGAATAAGATACCTCTAATGTGCTTGCTAGCCAGAGGAGTGGCCATTTCTGAAAATGGCTGAGCCAACTCCAATTGTGCATTCTTGTTTTTGTGTGTCCCTGGTTATCTCAGTAAGTCTAGCCTTTCTTATGCATGCATTTCCTTGCAGTTTTAATTTGCATTTCCCTGGCAATGAGTGGCTTGAGTGCAGTGCTCTTTTCAAAGTGCGCTTGTTTTAGGGGATGGTGGTGAGACGTAGTGGGCCCAAATTGGCTAGCATGAGAAACAGTTGCTTTATATGCTGCTTCTGTCCATTTGATTCTCTGGAGTTCCAGGGCTGATAGCTAGATAGACTTTGACCCTTTCCTGAAAACAGTACTGTGGGTGCTGGCAATGTGTCCCAGGTGCTTTGCATGACTGACTAGAGCAGGCCCATACCACCTGGCTTCTTGGGTTTGGGGGGGGGGCATAGCTCTGTCTTGGAATCTTGAGATCTAGAGGTAAGTTTGCAAGTTTGGCTTTGCCTCTAGGCATGTCATCTTATGGCTGTGACCTCCTGCTCACTGAGCATGCTGATGGCAGTAGGCCTCAGCAGGTTATTGGCTGCACAGTTTAATGGTTTACCAATAGAGAACTATAAAACATGGCTGCTTGTGTTTGGAACCTTCCTTCCCAGAAGGCTCCTTGCAGGTAGAGCTGTCTGTAGTGGCTCTTCTAGTGACTTGCTTGCAGCAGGAATAAGTTGGGTGCTTTGAAGCCCGCCAGTGCCAGCAGAGTCTTGATCATTCCTTGTGGAGATTCACAGCATCAGTGTCTTCTCTGCCCTTCAGTGATGGATACCTTTGTCTCCCCTGGCAGGCTGTTCTCTGTACACAAACAGATCCTGTGAAGAGTGCCTCAGGAATGTCTCGGTAAGTAGTGCTGTTCAGACCCGTGCCCTCTAGTCCCAGGTGGCATGTGTGTTTGAAGCACCCTGTCATTTGGAAATTGTTGGGTGCTTTACATGATGGTTGTTAAATACTAGTCCAGCTTTTCTCAGGCATATGAAACCTTCTCACAAAAGGCGCAGGCACCATCCAGCACAGCCAGTCTCCATGACTTGGGTAGGCAGCATGGAGGAGACACCCTTCCTGAAGCTGCTTGGGACAGCTGGACAACAGCATCTAATGTGTTGGCATTAGATGACTAGAACTGCATGCCTTTGACTGACTAGGTCTTCCCTCAAGGGTCACCCAGCCTTCAAGACTTGTCGGGGCTTGAGACAGCAGCTTGTATATACAGTGGCAAGTACTTGACAGGCAAGTACAGGGTTTGAATGCACATTCAGGAGTGCCAGCATTCTTCCTCCTTCATGTGCATAGTGCTGTGAGGTCGTCTCTGGTCCGTGAGAAGGCTCCGAGCCATGTGATCTACTGGGAAGACTGAGCCAGCATGTTTGACCCTTGTCCCGTTCTTTATTTCCTTTTGTGCCCTCGAATCAGAAGGTAGCTGCTATCCTGGAGCAGAATTTCCTAATCTTCACTCTTAGAAGTGTGCCTAGGACTCACAAGGGTACCTTCTGATGGCTCATCCTGGGTTTTGATGGAAGAGACTAGGAGAAGCAGACAAGCAGTGGGAAGATAGCTCCGTAGCAGAGATCTCTAGATGTCGTGTGAGGACACTCAGCTTCCCCAGTGTGGTGGTCTGTTCTTTGACCAGCCCCAAAGGCTCCTCCTCTGTGTTGCTCCTTGAGGCGAAGGAGTATGCTTGGCCATGTTTAGCCCAGTGCTGTGCAGTTTGCCTTGAGAACCCATAGGGAGGAACAGAGGTGCCATAGCAGTTGATCAGAGAACAGTCTTTAGAGGTTTCTCCTGGGTACTGGGTGGGTGGGGCTTCTTGGCATCCTAGGCCTGCAATTCTGTGTCCCTCCCTGACAGTGGGTTAAGGACAACACAAGTCAGGGTGGTGTTTCCTCTTGGCTTCCTCCACAGGACAATAGGAACATCTTAAAAAGCAACAGTACCTAAATAACCAAGAAAAATATTATGAAGAAAAAAAAAAAAACAACAGTAGCTTTTTAAAGTGACAGTAGTGTGGATCTGACACAAGTCTTATCACTTGGTGAGACTCAAGTGGGCAGTAGGACCAGCTGCTGTGCCTGCCTCAGTATCAGCATTGGTTGTGCTGAACCTACTATTTCAGGTGGTAGTGTTTCCTTGACTCTTTAGGTTCTAGTTTTTCCTGTAGGAGGCTATTTCAGCCATTAAAAAAAAAAAATGGATTATTGTTGTACTAGCCTTATAGATAGCCTCATTGCCCTGGGTTGTGTGCATTGAGGACAGAGTCCAGAGAGGAACCTGTCTGGGTCACAGTGGGTTGGTCTAGTCAGGCAGAGCCTGAGGCCTGACCCTGCTCTGAACCCAGACAGAAAGGCTTCGGTAAGGTAAGGTGGAGAAGGCCAGCCCAGGCCCGTTGCCTGCCTGGAGACAGAGTTCTGGGAAGAGATGGGATCCTGTAGGCCTTCAGAGGACCAGTCGGTTAGAGAGAGGCCGTGCTTGCTGATCCTTAATGCTGCTGAGTTGTTGACTGGCCTCTTACTTTAGTTAAAAAGAACAGAACAACACACATTGCGAGTGCTGTGTTCTCATTGGAGCTCAGAAGATTAGACCTGTGACTTGGCCCCTTTTTAAAGTTTAGGAGTAACCAGAGGTAATGCAGGACAGAGCCATTGGGATGGGAGATTTTTTAGTAGCAGGATCTGCAGGGCTCTGTGCTGTTAGCCACGCAGTACCGGGAGCCATTGTGAAGACACAGGGGTCACTGTGCAGGGGCCAGCACACGTTGTAATGTTCTTGTCATAGATGTTACTTCAAACTGAGACCCAAAACTGGTCTTTAATCTTGTTGAAGAGCCAGTGACATGCTTACTCTGAAGATGTATGATCAGAGAGATGTCATCTTGGCTCTGGCAGAGTCAGCACCCTTTACAGAGTAATTCTTTTTCCCTGTGATGTGGGGAGTCTTCCCAAGGACACCTTCCTAGGTCAGCTGTGTTGTGTGTGGGATGTCCTCAGCTCTGTCTAGCACTGTGTGGTGGGTATGGTGGGTCCTGCGCTGAGTTTTGACATGTGTTGGTGTGACAGTACTGTCTCCTCACTTCCATTCCCACCCTGACATTTGAGGGGCTTAGATAGGAGACCCCTGGAGGTTCCTCTGCTACTCTCATCCTTGGTTGCATCATCCTTCAAAACCTGACACTTAGTGCAGTGTAAAGATGGAGTCACAGGGCTTCCTATAGTAGTGACTCTCCTGTGCCCCATCATCTGTTCAGCAAATACCTAAGGAGCACCTCCCCATTGGATGCTGAGGTTCCCCTGTCCTGTGTCTCTGCGTGCCACAGTTATCTGGCTTCCTGCACCGTGTGGGAAATGAACTGTGCAGTATGAGGAGGCATGCTGTGGGAGGAAGCAGCAGTATTATTGGTCAGGGAACAGGGGCCTGGGTGGTTGGTGGAATGGCAAGCTTCCTTGAGGATATGAGGGAACCATCTCAGGCTTGAGGAAGAGGGCTCTAGAGAAGATAAGCAGGCTTCAAAGGCCCCGAGAGCAGGGCAGCTTTCAGGATGGTATGTCTCTGTAGGGTGGACAGGGATGCCAGCCACTGTGTTGGACTTTGGCCAAAGGACAATAAGGATGAGTTAGGAATATTTGGAGGATGCATTCCTAGATTCATCCATCCTAGAGAGATCACGGTGGCGTGGGTGGCATTGGAGACAGGGAAGTGGTCTTGTCCTGGTCTGTTGAGGGGTCTTCTGATGCTGGTCTCTTTCAGTGCCTGTGGTGCAATGAGAACAAGGCGTGCTTGGACTACCCAGTGAGAAAAATCTTGCCCCCTGCTTCTCTTTGTAAATTGAGTTCTGCTCGCTGGGGCGTATGCTGGGGTAAGTTGTTTTCATTTACTTCTTGCAAAATCTGTGGGTTTTGGTGATTCTGGGACTTGTGCTCAATCAGCATAAGTTACTAGGAAGTAGCAAGCAGTCCTGTGATGGTCTGCTGTTTGGCAAGCAGCCAGGGACCTGGCGTGCTCCTGCAGAATCATTAACCATGGCACCTACCACATAGCCCACATCATGGAAGGTGGGGAAAGGGCACGTGTAAAAACCTGTTTTATGTTCCTGTGTATGCTGTGTCACCTGGGAGCAGCCAGTAATCCTCAACCAAGGACTCTGTTAGCCCAGGTGTGTGTGTGTGTCAGTCATTTTCTCCTAGGAAGGAAATTAGGCCTATGTGGTTCGACTTGCCCTTAAAGTACATTTGTACTGTATTTTGCTGCCTGGAAACTCATTTTCCTGTAGGGAGCTGTTTATCTTTGGTGATGTTAGGTTTGGGGCTGCACAGGCCTCTTCCGGTCTGGTGAAGCAGCTGTGTGGTTGTCACTGTTGTCTAGGAACCATGGTATCTGTCCTGGCACAGGAAAACCTCTGAGGTCTCACTCAGCACTGCCCACCACTGTCCCCTCCTGGTAGTGCTTCTTCCTGGACTGGGAGTGTTGGCTCTGGAGCACCAGTGGCCACTCAGGTATCCCTCATCAGTGTGTGAATTCTATATTACCTTATGATCTGTGGATTCCCAGAGGAACAAGGAGGAAAGTTGTAGAGCTTCTGGAAGGTCCTGTCTCCCCCTCCCATCCTGAGGTGGCCTTCCTGGAAGGAAGTGCTGCTTTTCACCTCCTCTCCTGTAAGACTGCCCAGCCTTAATGTTTTACCCTGCATACCGCAGTGTCACTTCATCCATTTGCATCCTTCCAAGCATTGGAACATCTGTCTGTTTCAGGTCCTTTTAGCATAGTGGGCGTTTACTTGTTTACTTTGACTCATTGGGTGGTGTGTAGAGAATTGTGAGCTGTCAATTTGACTCTGATGACTGAGGGTGTCAGCTGTGTCAGGTGGTGGGTGCTCTTGGTAATTGTCTTGTGCAATGCAGTTCCCACCCAGGTTACGGGATGGCTGCACAGCACCCCCAGTGCAGGACAGGTGAAGTGCTGTAGCTCATCAGTGTGTGTCATCACCATGTGCTGCCAGCAGAGTAGGCTGGCACCTGTGGGAGGCAGCCTTGTACTGGCAGCAGAGCAGATTTGGGTGTGATTCCCAGTGAGCACACCGTTGGTTACTTCTGAGGGACATCCCTTGGGAACACAAGCATTTGGGCCTGGTCTTGTGATAAGGGGGTTGCTGGACAGGGTTCATAATCCCCTGAGCAGAGTAGCACTTGAGGTTGGGCCTCTTAGCCTCCTGGTGTCACCATAGGTCCGGTTGGCTTGTCATGATTGTATGTCTGCACCATGGACAGTCAATTCTTACAAATAACTTTAGCATCATTGTTTTACTAGAATTGCTATAATTTTTATTCAGGGTTTTAATTAATATGACTTAAAGTCTTACATTTGCAGAAAAATAATGTTTACATGTTGATCATTTGTGTTGAGGGAGGTGTCACTCATTCCCGTCAGGCCATATTAACCCAAGTGGAAGTTGTTGTGTTTCCCTGTAGGGTTAACAGAGGAGCCCACAGAACACTTTCTGTTTCTATCTGGAACAGATAGAAGCTGTGGGAGTAGATTGACTTTAATTAGACCCAGCTGTCTTAGTGTTCTCATTTCTAGGTTCAGTTTTACAGAATTCTGTAGTCAAACTGTATCACCTACTGATGGGGATGACAGCCTCTTTTCCAACCACACAAGTTGCTCTTTTTTGCACCTCTGCACTTTAAGGCTAGGCCCGTGTAGACAGAGCACAGTCTTTGGAACTCAAAGGCACCTGAGCAGTTGGAGCGCCCATTTCTGATTTTAACATGCTTAGTGCCTGAAAAGGAGTCTGATAAATGAACACAGTCCCCTGTGCTGAGGCTGACTGAGGGAGCCCAGGAGCTGGCCCTCAGCTCTCCCTCCTTCTGTTGCCCAGCTGCACAGATGCCCCACTGGCCCAGCAGAACCTGAAGCTGACAGATGGACAGCTGGACTTTTACAACTTCCCTTAACACATCTCGGGCTGTCAGCATCCCTGTGGCTAGGGACTTTTTTTTGCTTGTTAAGTGCTTTGGTGGAGAGTTGACTGGGTGACTGGGATATGCTGGCAAAAGCAGGGCCGGGCCCCTGAACTGGCTCTGGTTTGAGTGGAAGCCTTGGCTGGTTTTAGTTTTATTTTCCTGTTTTTTTTTTTTTTTTTTTTTTTGAGACAAGGTTTCTCTGTGTAGTTCTGGAACTCCCTCTGTAGACCAGACTTCGAACTCAGTGATCTACCTGCCTCTGCCTTGAGTGCTGGAATTAAAGGTGTGCACTAGCAAACCTAGCCCGACTTCTTTGAATGGTTTCTATTTAAAGGTCTTCAAGAAAAATTCAGAAGAACCTTAAAATTTATTTTCAGTTTGTATCTGTTCCTTCCTGGAGGTTGGCTGTACCAGCACGTCACATCACTGAGTGACACTGGTCAGCCATTTTCAAATACCAAGGCTTCTATAATGCTCATAGGTGGTCAGGGTGCTTCCCCTTCTATAGGTGGCACTCAGGAGTCAGGAGGGCTTGGGAACAGACACAGGTGACATCGTCCCTTCTTTCCGTCGTAAGTGGGGAAAAGGGCTGTCTTTCTCATTTAGTTTGTTGTGGTTTACCTGGAAATTTTAAGTTGTAGGCATTGGCTGAAAGGAGCCATGTGCTGGGCTGCTTTAGGACTGCTCCTGTGGTCTGTAACAAGAAGTGGTACCCTTGGGGGTGGAGGCAGGTCATATGTGCCGAGGTTTCAACTTTGTCCCTGGTCTTCCAGTGAACTTTGAGGCCCTGATCATCACCATGTCAGTGCTTGGGGGCTCTGTGCTCCTGGGTATCACCGTGTGCTGCTGCTGCTGCTGCCGCCGGCGGAACAAGAGCCGGAAACCAGACAGGAGCGATGAGCGGGCCATCAGAGAGCAGGAGGAAAGGAGAGTGCGGCAGGAGGAGAGGTGAGGCTGGGCCCTTTGCTCAGGTGCTTGCCTCTGAACGTGCAGCATGGAGGCCATGGCAAACAAGAGTGAAAGTCACACTCTTTCTCCATTTCTAAAAATGGAGCATGTGCTTGTTGTCCAACATTTTCTGGGCTATAGTTAAGAGAAAAGATGACGGGAGTCTCATAGGGGTCACTGGCTGTGTCTCAGCCCTCAGGCTGCCTGGCATACCTCTTTCACTAGTAGAGGAGGCTGGCAGAGCCTGTGTGTGCTACAGTGCTCCTGCCCTGGCCATGGCCTATCCTTGAGTACTGCTGTCCCAGCCCCAGCCCTTAATGGTGAAGTAACCTGACTGCTGTTATAGACACTGGTTTGTGCCCACTAGTTCCTGGAGTACTGAATTGTCTTAATGTGTGCTGAGGCCTTGTGCAGCCCTTGGAAGCATGCCCTCAGCTCTGAATTGGGTACCACTAAGCAAATGTTAACAGTTGTCTTATCCTGGTCACCTGATGCAAGGCTTTCACCATCTGCATTTTTTTATGAGAACTTTAAAAGAACTTTAAAAGACATTTGAACTCGTTTTCTGGTTTTTTTCTTTTTGGGGGAGGGTCTCACTCCATAGCCCAACCTGGCCTTGAACTCTGCATACTCCTGTCTCAGTCTCCTGGGTGCTGGGATAACAGGAGGTTACCACCATGTCCAGTTAGACTTGGGAAAGAATAGAATGGCCATCAGAACAGCTTCAGAAGACTAGCTTTGCAGCACCGTGCTGGCAAGTGGTGATGTGGCCTAGTGGCCACAGTCATCCCCACTTTTCTTTTGGGAATGCTTGTAGAAAGTGTCGCAAAAGCCTAGGGGCTAGGGCCTCTGCCCCAGGAAATGAAAGGCCTGGGAGTTCGAGATGACCTTGTTTGTCTGTTGTAATTTGATGCAACTTGGTTTTTCTGTATTTTTTAGGAGAGCAGAGATGAAGTCAAGACATGATGAAATCAGGAAAAAATATGGTAAGAATGAGAAGTGTCTGTCTTGACTGGTTAGGATTTTGCAGCTGCTGCTTTTCCAGAGAACTGTCCTCCACTGAAGACAGCGGTTGTGCAGTTCCCAGAGTGTCACCAAAGACTGAGTACACCCAGTGCCTCAAAGGAGGAAGGCTCAGAAGGGTTTTCATCTCAACCACACTTTTTCTTTGGTACTCATGAAGACTAAAAACTTCAGGAGGGTTGTCCATAGCTCTTTGTCCAGTTGCCTTAAAGTAGGATCTGCCTGTGTAACTGGCCTCGGTTCTGTGAGTTTCTGGGCCATGTCTGCAGCCCTTCCCCTTTGTGCGTGTCTCTTCCTGCTGTCTCTCTGGAGTCAGACACCCTCCTTTATCAGAGAACTGACTGAGACTGAGGCAAGCCACTTGCCGCTTCCTGGCTGTGCCATCTTGTTTGGAGAGAGTCTGGAGATTGGCTGTGAAGGAGCTAACCTGATCACAGGTGCCAAGTGTAAGCCTGTTTGGTTAAGTTGGGGTGAGTCAGAGACCCAGTGTGATGGATAGTCCCTGTCCCCAGTGTTACACACTACTCTGTCTTCCTGTCTTGGTTGGTTGCTGTTCCCAGTTGGTTATGATCTGGTTTTAAAGCTCAGAAGGGCACTAGAATTTTCTGCCTGGACTTTATAGCCACAGAGGTTGGGTGTTGCAGAAGATGACCCCTCAACCACCTAAACATGGGGTTGGAGGGCTGCATGTAGGCTTCAGTTGTGAACCCACATTTTTGGCCTTGAACCACTATTTTTTTGGGGGGGGTAGTAGAGGGGTTCAAGACAGGGTTTCTCTGTGTAGCCCTGGCTGTCCAGGAACTCACTCTGTAGACCAGGCTGGCCTCAAACTCACAGAGATCTGCCTCTGTCTCCTGAGTGCTGCCCAACTTGAATCATTACCTTAACAGGAGAAAACTAATGAAGAAAAATTTAAAATCTTTCCCAAAAATATGCATTAAAATTATTTAATTTTTATCCTTTTTTATTATTTCATTTATTTTAAGTATATGTGTGGGGCTGGAGAGATGGCTCAGTGGTTAAGAGCACTGACTGCTCTTCTGAAGGATCCAGGTTAAATTCCCAGTACCCATATGGCAGCCCACACTGCTTGTAATTCCACAGTCTAGCACCTGCATACATGCAGGCAAAACACAAATGCACTTAAAAATAAATAAATTTTACATGTGTGCACAAACACTCTATCATGCACATATAGAGGTCAGGGATTGACTTCTGGAAGCCAGTTCTCTCCTCCTGTCATGGGTCTTCAGGCTTGGTGGCAAGCATTTTACCTACTGAACTCCATTCTCACCAACTCCTAAGAAATGCAATTTTGGGTCACTTTTTATACAAGGAGATAGCATATATGTGATGCTTCGGTATCTTGCACACTGGGAACATTGTTATACTACTGTGTGTGTTAACTTTTCAGTGCTCAGACAAAATGCCTGAGTTTCTGTCCAGGGTCTGCTGCTATGGACCTGTGGTGAGGCAGAACATGGTGGAGGATAGCTGCTCACCTTATGACAGCCATGAAGGAGTGTGAAGAGATAGCATCCAGAAAAAGGAGGACATTTTAAGGACCTATGTCCTCCAGCTATGTCTATCTCCTGATATTGCTATCAGTTTAAGAATCCATGAATGGAAGCTGGGCATGGTAGTACGTGCTTCAATCCCAGCAGTAGAAACAGAAACAAGTAGATCTCTTAAGTTCCAGACCAGTCAAGGCTGTGAAGTGAGACCCTGTCTCAAAACAACAAACAAAAAGAAAAGAATCCATGAATGGATGAGACCCTTGATTAACGTGGCAGTATGACCCTGTCACAGAGCACACATCTGAACATTTGCTTCATTGACTAAAAGATGACTTCTTGTCCAAGTCACGACACCGGTTAGTTTCTGTTATTTGGGGAGATGATACAGCAAAGTCCACTTGCCTAGGCACAGCATGGCTTCTCTGGGCTTGAATTGTTCCCTTCCAGGGGCTGTGCAATCCCATCGCTGCTGGCATCAGGATCTGGTCACACCATGTGCTGGGAACTGAGGAGGCACTGTAGCCAAGGAGCCTTCTCCCTCAGACATCAGAGCTCCTGCCGCAGGCTCTGCATGCTGTGGCCTAGGCTTAGGTTTGGGCTTCTCTGATGACCCTGGCTAGCCCTTGTCTCCTTTCTATTGATTTCTATCCTGCTGTTTCAGCCTTGCTTCATCTTTATGTGTTCCCTGGGTTCTGGGTGAGTGTGGAACACAGAGATACTGATATCTACCTAACAAAGTCCTAGTAGGTAGGTTACTACACTGGCTCCAGACAGTCTTGTCATACAAGTATGATGTGGGGGTTGGGACAGTGAGGGGAGGATGAGATAAAGGGTGAGAGATGGCTGGGTGGTAGAAGAAAGATGAAAACAAATGAGGAGGTAGATATAAGGAAGAGAGCAGGTGGGTACCACAGATTGATGATTAAATCCATATTTTGCCTCAGGCCTACTGTAATACTTGGTTGTCAATTTAATGGTGTGTTGTTTTTATGTAGTCTTAATTTTCCAACACAGGCTGTGGAAAGAAACACATGCAGGGATTTCCCTGACCTCCTGTGATCTCAGCTGTGGCTGGTTTCTCAGGAACTATTGGGATTTCTGTTCCTGATGGATTTTACTTCAGTTTTAAAGTCACTGTGGCTCAGCCTCAGACAAGGTCAAGGATAGTGTGGGGACCTGCTTAGGACTGTGGTTAAATCTACATGTGAAACTTAGCTGATGCATACTGCTTTTGTTGCCAGAATGGAATGGGCAGTTTTCTTTCTTTTTGTCTTTTCCTTTATTTGATTTGGTGTTTTTGAGACATGGTCTCACTGTATAACTCTGGTTGGCCCGGAACTTCACTGGTAGACCTGGCTGACCTCTAACTCACAGGGGTCCTCCTGCCTTGGCTTTCCCAGTACTAGGAATACAGTATAAGCCAGAACACCCAAGGCAATCCATCGCCTTTGTGAATTTTGTTTCTAGTTGAGTGGGTGAAGTTGTAAGTCAAGTTGTTTTTTTCCCCTCCCTCAGGTCTGTTTAAAGAACAAAACCCATATGAGAAGTTCTAGAGCAATGGCACACACTTGCGGCAGATCCTGCGGTTCCAAAGTTTCCTGGGAGTGCCCTCCTCAGCATAGCCTGCGGAGACCTTACCACTACAGCCACCCATGACCTGAGTCATCCCTCCGGCCTCAGCACAGGCACCAGAGTGGCCTTGAGAGGACAATCCTGCTCTTGTTCCTTCTATCTCTGTATGTAATCACCTGAGACGTTAATCTTGTTGACACCCTTTTATGGGGGAGGAAATGTACTCGGTCCCCACACTCTACACAGCTGGTAGCCTGAGGTGCTGACTGGCTGCTGAGTGGCCTTGCTGCGAGATTCACATTGCAACAAATGAAGTTGTATTTACTCTGTTATGGCAAGGGTTGACCTGCCATCCTTGCTTTCCCAAGGCTGTGTGGTGACTCAAGCCTATTTCTGTGACATGTCATTGCTTTAGCTTTGGTGGCGTTGTGGAAGGCACAATCCCCATAGACAGTCTGGTACCCAGTTATATCCAGGAACACAGGAGCATAGAAAGTCACTCAGTCTTTAGTCCCTCAGGAAACAGTCTCACCAAAACATTTCATGAAAAGTCCAGGCCTCTTTTAGATGGCATTTTTCAGTGTCTTTAATAGACCAAGAATCTTCTCCCCCATGGGAAGTCTGAGTTATGAATTCAGTTTAAGTGCTGAGTCGTCTGCCTCAGTCTGCTTCTCCAGCTGTGGTGATGCATGGAGTCACATGTCCTCAGAAGGGCTTTTATGCAGATCTTAGACTTCTCCCCTCTACCTGTCAGGCTGCCCAGTTGTGTGTATCATGGAGGATGAACAACTTGTCCCCTGGCCAGCCCATTGTGGAAGCTGAGTGTGTAGGAAGCTAGGAGGACCACGCCTCATACTGTCAAACAGAAAACCTGCCTGAGCAGACACCACACCCACCTCATTCCTACCCTGCTTCCAGCCATGTCTCAGCTCACTGTATCTGACACATCATCATAGGCCCTTGGAAATCTTGTCAAGGGACACCAAGGTTCCCACGATTCTATCCACAGTGTACCTTTCTCTGGACTCCAGAGGTGTCACTAGTAAGCAGATTACAAGCTTGATGGTAGGGTAATGAGCAAAGATATCCTCCTGGGAAAGCAGCCACCAGCAGATGAGGTGGCCTTACGGCAGGCTCCTTCATGCCTGAACACCTCACCTAGCAGCTCAGTAACCTTTTCAACTCTGTCGATCTGTCCAGGGGATTAATATTTCTCCCCTCCAATTTTCACAAACTAAGGGAATGACCTTCACCACTCTGGAGACTCACCATTTTTCTGTCTCATTAGGCAATAACATAACATCTCATATTATAGCAGCCATTGAGACTTGCCTTTCTACCATCAGTTGATAAAGGAACCCACCTCACAGGCCCTGATGAACTTTGTATTAATATGTAGCATGTATACGTCATACCTGTTAGTTGCTGAGCTGATGTTAGAATGAGCAACTGCAGAGTATTTAAATCTCCAGTGTAGAAATGTAGTGGGTACTCACCGGACTGGTCTGTGCCATCCTCTGAGCAGCATAAAGAGCAGCCACAGACCTGCACCTGAAACCATGACACCCAGTGCCTTACTTTTTAACCACTTTCCAATAAAATGGTCGACTATGGCTTTGATTTCTTTTTCTGTGCTGCCTCAAGGGTGGGCTGGGGCTGTGAGCTTTCTAGGTAAGCTGAGTTCCTGGGCTTGCCGTGTGTGATGGGTACCATGTCCCACAGGGCCTGAGTAGGCCAGTCCTGGAGTGGTTAGCACTCCCTGCCTTTAGTGTAGAAAGGTCTCCTTGGTCACCTACCCTGTCCAATCCCACCTCACCATGCTCAGCATTCTGTTTTTGTCTTGGTACAGTGAAGTCAGAGGAAGTTAACTCTGCATGGCTATCAACTGACACTGGAACCCGGACACTTTCCCCTGCCGTGTAACACCTGGGCATCCTCCCCAGGCACCCTCCTCTGGCTTGTAGCACCTGGGCATCCTCCCCAGGTGTGTAGCACCTGGCTCCTTCAGCCCTGGAGTCTGAAGTGGAGAGGCTGGTGGTGCAATATGGATAAGGGGTGGGTGTCACTGAGCCTGCCTGTGACAGGCTGTTGGCTCCCACGGTCTTCAGCTCCAGGGTTTACACTGGCTGCTTGAACCAGTTGTCCATTGTGGTAGAGGAAAAAGAGACATGGGGCTGAGGATAGAAACTGACTCTGCTTTCGGGTTAACACTAGAGTAAGGGACATTGGCCTGAAAGTCAGGGAACCAGAACACAATGATCTAAAAGCTGCAGCAAAAAGGAAGCTGTCAACAGCCCGTTTGCCCAGGGTTGAGGCTGCAGTAAGAGTCTGCCCTCTTGAGGCATATATCTGGACTGCCCTGTTTCCAGGAAACACAAGCCCAGCCTGGGACAGGTACACCCATGGAAACTCCCAAGTGTCAACCTGCAAATAGCACCCTGCCCAGGCTGCAGACCATAATAAGTTGAGGACAGGTCACTGAGCAGGTGAGAGGGCACTCACCCAGGCTTGTCCTGAAACCACAGGCCTTGGTAGGTCACCCTGGGCAAATGTTAGCAATTGTCACCATGGTAACAGGCTAGGAAATTCTTAGGGAGTTCTAGGGGTCCAGTTGGTAAAAATGCTAGATGTGTCAAATCTTTATTCCACAGGAACTACTTGAGATGTAGGTCCAAGAACATTCTTGACTTGGGCTTTTAGATTCACTCTTGGAAAAATAGCACAGGGGCTCAGAGGTTAAGAGCACTGGCTGCTCTTCTAGAGGTCCTGAGTTCAATTCCCAGCAACCACATGGTGGCTCACAACCATCTGTAATGAGATCTGGTGCCCTCTTTTGGCCTGCAGGATGCATGCAGACAGAACACTGTATACATAATAAATAAATCTTAGAAAAAAGAAGATGAAGAAGAAAGAAAAATAGCATAATGTAGTTGGAATGAAGAAAGGTTTATTCAGCAGTTTCCTTTGTAGACAGGGGAGCATGCTGGGGTGGGAGCGGGTACATAAATGCCATGTGCTGTCAGCTGGCTATGTGTCAGGACCTCACCTGTCACCCTTAACCACCCCTCAGCGCCCCCAACCCCAAGAGGTATTCAAAGAGCAAGCAGTCTTGCACTGTGTAGGAGAGTCACGAGCTTTGAGTTCTGGTCCCACCTTCAGAACTTGGGAGGGAGGAGAGGCAGGATAGGCTCACAGCTGGGGCTCAGACAGGCTTGATCCAGGCTACCATTGTATCCTACTTCACTTCAGTGTTCTGGGAAAGGTGTCCCACAGACACCAGTGCCATCCACTGATGAGAGTGGGAAGATATGGGCAGCCGTGCAACCAGAGGAGAGAATCAGCAATGGGCTGCTCGGCATCAGTCAATAGTGTACCCCTGATAGGACCCACACCACAATAACCAGTGATGCCAGTATGACTCACCCAGCACTCTGTTCTGGCTCCTTGGGAGTAGCCATTGGATCTCAGCAGGCTAGCTCAGGTTCTCAGCCATTCTTGCCATTTCTTCTCTGCCTCCTGTCCCTACTCACACACTACAAATCTGGGAGACTTTCCACCCCAAAGAGTACTTCTGAGGCCTTGTCCCGGCATCTGCTTCCTTTGAACTATCTCAAGAAGTTATCCCCTGGGGAGCTGGTGAGACCGATCAACGGTTAAGAGCACTGGCTGTTCTTCCAAAGGTCCTGAGTTCAATTCCCAGCAACCACAAGGTGGCTCACAACCATCTGTAATGAGATCTGGTGTCCTCTTGCATGCAGATGCATGCAGACAGAACACTATACTTAATAAATAATCTTTAAAAAAAAAAAGTTACTTGATCCAGGTGTCTGAACCAAGGAGTGTGAAACTGCATTGAGATGGGGATTGTCATGGTTAGCTTTTATGCACCTCCTCTGAGTGGGTAAGAGACGGCCATGGCTGCACATCTGTCAGTGCAAAACAGTGCATGCACCAAGGAGAGTAAGGGACAGTTTATTCTCCAGATATGTGTGGCCATTGCCCAGGAGCATGGATTGAGTTTGCCCTGAAGGACATGTTTCATCTTGGAAGTGATTGTGTGAGTAGCCGCAGTTTTTCAGATACTACTAATGACATTCTTAACCTTTAAGGCTGGTAGAAGCCAGAGGTTTGCTAAATCAACACTTCCAAACATTTTCCATAATAGTCTCAAAGATGTTTGGGCATAAACAGCATGAATGCTAAAGGCTTGATGGTTTAGGCTCTGGACCCACCAAATTCCATTCGCCAGTCAGGAGGCTCTGCACAGACCTAGCTTCCTCAAGGAACATACGTGGGTAAGCACTTTTGCTGGATGAAATTGGACTTGGGATTGGAGCACTGAGCAGAACCAGTAGCCCTACACACTGCTGAATCTGATCTGAGTTTTCAAATGTGTCTGAAGTCATGAGAGTAGGGTATATTGTGCTGTGCATATGGGTTTGTTTGGGTATTGCAGGTTACACTACATTATAGTTGAAGTCTAGGTCTGCTGGCAGTTCCTTTGTCCAGAGAGCCATGGTGGACTAGGGCTATGCCCTTCACTTTGTCAAGGGCCTCCCTACCAACCATGGTCTTCCCTGGCACTACCCTGCCCTGATGGGGCATGTAGAAAACTCCCCATTACACTGCCCAGTTTTTCAGGCGAGTGAAACATACAGGTGGAGTATAGGTGGTACCTGCATGGCATGCTCAGCTCCCAGGACTTGTGTGCTCACATCAGTCCACAGCAGTCTTTTAGCAATGATCTGCTAATACTTTATGTCAAGTCTTATAGTCTGCTTTCATGGAAAGCCCCCTTTCCTTTTGTCCCCTCTCCTCCGTTCCCCTCCCCTCCTTCCCCCTTCTGTCTTTTCTTCCTCCCTCACTCCCCCCTCTTTCATCTGCCTAAGTAGTATGTGAGTGGCCTGTATTTGGGTTGCTGGCCAACCACTCTTTGAAGGAGGGTGGTGCTCTCTTGCATAGCCTGGGTAGGACCACCCAGTGTTTGCATCGTCTTGTCCCTGTCTGTAAACAGTGTGGATGGTAACCACTTCACATGCACATGCTGGGGAGCTGCGGTTCATGGCAACGCTGTGCAAACACCTTATGCTGTGACTTCCAGAGCTCCCTTACATCGTTTCTACAAACTAGTTAAATGAGTTGTTTGTTTGTACCATTGTGGTATCCCTAGTGGTTTGAAAGCTATTTCTAATTTTCTTGAGCTAATTTTTTTTTTTTTTTTGGCCAAACTCTTTTTCATTGAAACTGAACATTGACACCCCAAAGCACATTCATAACAAATACTTCTATGTATCTAAATGCCCATTAATTCTGTTAGCACCTGTCTAATACCTGTCTTGAACCAGGCAAGGGCTGTGGCTTGCTTCTTTCTGTGGCCTTCCCACTCCCCACTCTTCTGAAGGCTGCATGTGAATATCTGGGATGTCAATCTCAGGGATTGCACTATTTTTTTCAGTGTGCACCAGATGTTAAGCATTAAATATAAGTTTTCCTGGCTTCATTGCTTGCTATCTATTTTTGCCAGGAAATACATCACAAAACTTGCCCTTCTGTGTAAGAGTGATGACTTCAGGTTCTTTTGCAGTATGTAGCCTCCTCAACAACACACAGGTTCTTGCCTGATTTTCTCAGGCAGTAAATTGTTAATGGCGCACATGCACAAGAGTGTGTGTTGTGTGTGTGTGTGTGTGTGTGTGTGTATGATTATGGGTGTGCATATGCCATGATGATCAGAAGACAACTTTTGGGAGTAATTTCTTTCCTATCATCATAGGTTTTAGCGATCAAACTCTGGCTGTCAAGTTTGTGGGGCAAAAGCCTTTACTTGATAGACCATCATGGCCTTTTGATGACTCTTTTGCTGAGCATCTGTGGGTATTTGTGCTCCATGAGTATTTGGATTTCTAAAAATTACCAGAAACCTATCTGCTTTACCCTTCACCACTTCCCCACACCACAGGAACTTCAATTGCCCCTGCTTCGGGTAGGTATTGCACTGGTGTGAATTCTGCTTTTGTTTAGGATTCCTGACATGACTACTGTCTATGTCATTGTCACTCCCCTTCAAAAGTACCCTTTGTGGTGCTGGCTGTGTTTCTAGCTTCCCCTGCTGAAAAAATCCTGCCATCAGATTTCCTTTAGCATTGTCTTAGGACAGTGAATTCTTGCACCATCCTGAAGCAGCTCTACCCACTTTCATTGACAGAAGCCTTCTACATGGGCAGTTACTCTCAGCACTATGGGATGTTGCTCTCCATTGTTTGTGTTGAAAACTCAGATGGAAGTCCTTTGTTTCCTCTGGGTGCACAGTCTTGCCTTACATGTGAACAACGGACGGACACCCAAGCCATTCTGGGCAAAAGAAAACTGGAATGTGTGACTGCAGTACTCTTGGAGGCCAGAGGAGGGTGCCAGATCTCCTGGAGCTGGGGTAACAAGTACACCTGACTTGGGTGCTGAGAACCAAACTCATGTCCTTTGGAAAAACTGTGTTCTGTTAACTGCTGAGGCAGTCTCTCCATTGCCTTGATAGCTTGAGAACGAGTGGGTTTGAAAAGCACTCAAGGAGTGTGTTCCTTTTATCAGTTGTCCACTTTCCACCACAGTAGGTTTTCAGTGGGTGTGAATGGCTCACAGTGCTGCTGTTTAGACCATAGCCATAGCCCACTTGGATTTTGGTGTCATCCATCCTGAGGTGCACATGTTGCATTCTGGTAACTTGACAACAGATGCCCTCAGCAACAGTGCCTGTATCCTGCAAACAGTAATGGGACACTTTTTTTTTTTTTTTTCCTTTTGAGATAGTTTCTCTGTGTAGCCTTGGCTGTCCTGGAACTCATTCTGTGACCAGGCTAGCCTTGAACTCAGAGATTTGTGTTGCAGGATATTTGAGCAAAGTGTATAAAGATGTGTTGCTGTTTTACCTTGCCTACCTAAAGCCCCTGATTGGTTTAATAAAGAGCTTGATGGCCAATAGCTAGGCAGGAAAGGTGAGGTGGGACTTCTGGGCAGAGAGAGGAACTCAAGAGGAATCTAGGTGCACAAGAGACACCAGTGAGATACAGAGGGCGTCAGACATACACAACAGAGGATAGGTAAAAAGCCACCAGCAAAAAGTGATTACTAGAAACAGGTTAATCTAAGTTGTAAGAGCTAGTTGGAAACAACTGGCTAAAGGCCAAGCTCTTCATAATAATAAGTTTCCATGTCATTTGGGGATGACTATCCCAAAAGAAAGATTTACAATAGACCTGCCTGCCTCTACCTCTTGTGTACTGGGATTAAAGACCTGTGCCACCACCTGTCAGCAATGCAACACTTTATAATATATGGTGTCCTAGAGCTGATGGTACACTGTCATCTGAACACTGTCTGTCCTGAGTCACACATAGCCATCAGTGGAGGGGAAATGTGTTTTGATCTCCAGCAACTGATTCAGCTGGGCTGGTTTCTGTCTCCAGCTGGACATTTCAGAGGTATGCTCAGCAATGGCTGACCATGGTCTGTCTATATTTGAGGAAGATCCAAACCTTGATCTGGTTGGAGTGAGGGATAAGTTCCAAATGATAGACTTTCTGAGGAAGATCATATGTACAGGGGAAGAAAGCTGGAAAGGCTGGGCTCACAGATGCTTGGCTCTGCAGGGTTACCAGACGATGAGATACTTGTCTGCCAGCCCTTCCTTGGAACAAATACATACTTCTGTCAAATCTAGACTGCCAGTTTTCTGGAAGCTGCTGTCTGGTTCCAGAATATGGCCACCAACATCCTCTTGGGACTACTGTTGGGTGACTGTGCCAGTCCTGACTGGTCTGTTTTGAGGGTGTTAGCATGTAGACACAAAGGGCAGCTGGTCTGCATTCTAAGAACACTACTGTTGGGTGACTGTGCCAGTCCTGACTGGTCTGTTTTGAGGGTGTTAGCATGTAGACACAAAGGGCAGCTGGTCTGCATTCTAAGAACACATTCCGAGATACAGGGAAGAACTCCTGACCACCTAGCTAGTACTTGGTGACTGCTCTACCAGCATGCAACATGCTGCTCAAGCATCCTGCTAGTGCTCCAAGCTTCACTTGTCCTGTGGTAATGACTCCTTGGGCATGTTATTAAATACTTCTAGGTATCTCAGTGTCCTCCTGTGTAAAATGGGCTTTTAGTGTCTACAACAGTATTCCAAGAAACCAGGCAAATGGAAGGTGGGAAGGGAGGCCTCTTTCTTGTGCATGCCACTATCTCCCATGCTAGCCATCTGGTGGTTACTTTGGGATTATGTGAGGAGGGAGAAGAGTAGATACAGACAATGCAGGGGAAAAGGCAGGTACCTCCTGGAGCCATCTTGGGAATGCTCTTCCCAAGATGATCCACCCCACCTGTAAAGTTAGATGGGAAAAGATGAACCAGGAGTATGTGTTGACTTTCTGGGCCAACAGAGGCCATCTTCCATATCCTCAAAGAATGCCTTTCTGGACATGAGCTCCCCTGTGACATTCAAATTCAAGGCCACAGACCTGTTCTAGGAGTGTATGGTTCATAAAGCATGCCTGGTAACCTCTTATTAGTCTTCCTAGACCACCTGAAGGGGTTAGCTTGATGGCCCTGATTTTCTTCCCCCTCTCTTCCCCAAATGCAGCCTGCATACAGAAAAAGTAGCCAAACATGGATGGCAAAGTGTTGCTTGAAGACACCTGGATCGGTTGGGCCAAAGCGTTCTTTGGCTCCTGTCCTAGCACACAGGCCCCCAGTTCTCCCCTGCCTCCCAGTCCTCGCGCCCTTCGTAGCCCTGGAGTCATTTGCCCATATCCGGGGTCTCCGTGCCCAGGACCTTGAGTAGCGCGCCCCCGGGGCTCTGCGCGCGCCCAAGTGCCTGACCCGCCCCGTGACGCATTTGCAACCGTCCGGAATCGCGGCTGGCCAGCGCGCACCCGAGACGCGGGGCACGCGCATCGTGCACGCGCGCCACCACGTGACTCCGCGCGGCCAACCGGCACGCCGGGATTTAGGGATAAAGCGCGGCCCCGCGACAGTTGCGGCGGGAGAGCGGCGGGGCAGAGAGCGTGACTCGCCCGCTCCAGTGCTACTGGTTCCCGCTGCGCTTCCCGCCGCCGCCGTCGTCGCGCAACCATGTCGGAAGAGAAGCCCAAGGTAAGCCTGGAACGCAGGCCGCTGCAGAGTCCGCAGGACGCGGGCCAGGACGCGCGCAAACAGGGCCCGCGGGCCCGCGCTCGGGCCTCCGCGCCCCTCCCCCACGGCCCGCGCCCCTCCCCCACCGGCGTCGCACCCCGCCCCGAGCTTCACCCTGGCCCCGCCCCTCCCCTTAGCCCCACCCCGGCCTGCCTCCCGCCACGCCAGGGCTCCGCCTCCGATGTAGCCCCGCCTCAGGTATAGTCACGCCCCGAGCCTAGCCACGCCCCGCGGTCCGAGAACCCGGAACTTGGGTGTCCGGCGGGGTGCTGGGTCTTGGTTAGCCCGTCTTCCTCTCGGTCCTCACTCGACGTGGCCGTCCCTCTTGTGCCGAGTGCATAGGTCCACGCGTGAGGCCCTGTGGCGGCTCCAAGAGCTGCACCGGTTCAGGAGTAAAGCTGGCCGCTCCGAGCTTCTCACTGTTGGCCGGGCCCGATGCTCTCCCACTCCATTGCGGTCCTGCGGGGCTGATACCTTACTTAGTCTCGACAATTAGTGCGTGGAAAGGCCAGGATGGCCCAATCCCAATTGAAAAGTTTTTCCACCCTCACTTGCCATCCTGGGAGATAAGTGTTGGAGCCTGGCATTCTGTGTTCACTGTCCTGGGCCCAGAGATGACATCCGGCTTGGTTCAGATGGGAGACCCCAGGAGCAGGGCAGGGCAGACCCCTGGAATGCTATGATGCCCTGCTGTAAATTCAGCAGCCAAGCCCAGCATCATCTTGGCTGCAGGGCCCTGACCTTTAATTATAACTCAGCCTTGGGTGCTGCCTGCTTCATCACGGACGTTGAATGCGAGCACCTGTAAATCCTGGGCTAAGAGTAAACGTTTTATATTTTGTAGTTGGTTTCCTCTTTATGAGGTTAGGCAAGAAGTGAATGCCTGGTGTGGAAAGACCACACCTGCCTCTCTAGGTCAGTGGAGGCAGAGGGTTATATTTTTATTTATATTTTGCAGCATTGGTGATCCAACACAGGGACTTTTGTACACTAGGCAGGTGCTCTGCCAGTGAGCTACTCACCCCCCCACACACACCTCCATACCCCCTTTTTAAAGACAAGGTCTATGTAGACCAGGCTGGCCTTGAACTCACAGATCCTCCGGCCTCTGCCTTCTGAGTGCTGGGATTAAAGGAGTGTGCCCCACACCTGGCTAGCCTTTGGTTTGTCTTGAGACAGGGTCTCCCTGTGTCACTCAAGCTGGTCTTGACCTATACCCAGGAGTTCTGGGGTTACAGGTGTTCCGCAGTCATCTTGTTAAGCCTCATTTTTCTTAACTTCTGAGTTTACTTGCAAATTAGATCTCTTGGACTTCACCAGCCATTCTGCTGTTAGAGGAGAGCGTGCTGAGGGCCTTTTCACCTCTGCTGACATTTCTGTTTGTTTAGGTCCTGGTTCCTTCATCTGATTTGATCACAGCATACTTTTTTTTTTCTGATAGAAGTCAGTGCATCTTGGGGTTGTTCACGTTTTCTCAGGGTGGGTCCCACACTTTGGAGCAGGAGCCAAGCTCCCCCGAGCAGCCCTTCTGTGTCACTGGTGTCCTGTGAGTGAATGCTGGGAAGTGTCTCACAGGAGGGAATGGTGCCGAGGTGTTCTCTCGGGTCCCTGCAGGTCCCTCTCCCCTGGGAACCATTGCTCAGGCTAGAACTCTCAGCCAAGGCCTTTAGGACCCAGTGCAGGGCAGGCTCCTTCCTCCAGGAATAAGAAAAGGGACAGGACATCCAAGGGAAGTGGAGAGTTACTCGGTTGAGCTGTGGACAAAAGCTGTCGTGAGGAAGGGGAGAAGACATGGTCTGCAAGTGGGTCAAGGGATCTATGTCCTTAAAAAATATAAACGATTCCTATGGCTGGAGAGACGGCTCAGGGGTTAGGAGCACTGGCTGCTCTTTCAGACGACCCCACTTCAGTTCCCAGCTAACAAGCATCTGTAACTCCAGTCCTCTTCAGGCCCCCATGAGCACTGCCTACATGTGATGCACAAACAAAATACTCATACACATTAAAAAATGATAAATGTTGAAAAGTTCCTGTGGACTTTTGATACATTCTGTGTGTCATGCATGCCCTGAACAAGAGTGGTTCCTTCCCAGACTGAACAGCCCCAAAGTTGGCTCTGTTCAAAGTGTTTCCAGCAACTAACAAGAAGAACCGATTTAGCCTTTGTCCAGTTCTCGAATGTATGATACATAAAAAGGAGCGCTGTTCAATAGAAATTTTTCATCCAGGATGTGGATGGAACCCAGGGCCTGTGCAGACTAAGCATATGGTATTCCTTGGAGCCACACCTAGCCCCAGAAGAGCACAAAGACCAGAGGGGCCAGGGGACCGCAGCCTTAACCCTGCTGACTCCAGTGGATTCCTCCAGTGTCCCCCAGTCCTATAGAACATGTATAGCCTGCAAATGTGTTGACCAGCCTCATAAATCATTTTTAAACAAAGGTGGGTTTTCTTTGGCTTCCTAGATCTAATGAGTAAATTTTTGTCTTTGAATTGGTAGTCTGTGAGGACACTGGCTTTGTACCACTGTATCCCTCATGGTGCTTAATAAATGTAGGTTAAAAATAAATTCTGTGTAAAAAGAAGACAATCACACGAGCAGCTCCGAGCTGCTGGGGGAGTTTTAAGAATTAAGTAGGTTTTAACGACTTGAATCATCAACCCTTACCTAAGCACTTTGGTGATTTAACCCTGAGCTGGTTCTGAGCTGGCTTTCGAGAACCAATTCCTGTGTCTTTCAGGAGGGAGTGAAGACAGAGAATGACCACATCAACCTGAAAGTGGCTGGGCAGGATGGTTCAGTGGTACAGTTCAAGATCAAGAGGCACACCCCACTGAGCAAGCTGATGAAGGCGTACTGCGAGAGGCAGGTAGGCAGAGAGAGCCCCATGTGGAGTGGGACCTCCCTCCCTGGAGGGGGCTGCTTGCTTTCAGGCTTGCCCTTCCTGCCCTGGGTTTTGCTAGCTGCATGTTCCTTATAATGTGTTTTCTCCCCTGGGTTCCTGCAAATGGAAAGGTGGATTTTAAGACTTGAGCAGGCTCTAGTGTGGATTTGCTTCCTCTTAGACACCATCATGGCCACGGTACAGTCCGTCAACCAGCACAAGGATCCTACATGGGTCTGGTGGTGGTGTTCTGTGCACAGATTAGAATGAGGGCTGATTTGAAGTCCTCCCTGTGGTCGGTTGTGGTGGCGCGTTTCATAATAGCACAACGACTGACCTTTGTCCCCAACAGTGACCAGCAGGGTTGGTCATTTCTGCTCGCTGTTATCATTGTCCTTGTGTCTCTTGCGTCCTTGTGTCCATGTGGCTCTTGCACACATGATGCTTGGGTCCATCCATCTAGTTCATTCTTACAAAGGACCTTTTGACATGTGGGTAACCTCCACCCCCTACACCCCCCAGGAGCCTTGGACTCCTGGTCTTGCTACTCTGTTATCTGCCCCAGTGGCTGCCTGGCTTGCTACACATAGACCTAGGTGCCAGTTCCTGTCTGAGCCTTGCCATCTGGTGGCTCTCGTAGGAGGGCCTGCCCTTTGGCGTAGGTAGTGGCATCTCAGTATGGTAGTTCAAAGTTGCCCTAAGTGCTTGCAGACACAGCTGGTGGCTGCCCTTTTATTCTACTGCGATGATGTCCGCATTCCTGCCTTGAGACTTTGTTATAAGTACTCTGCAGGGCGGTGCTGTGCTTTTCCCTTCCTACCTCTCACGCCCTGCAGATAGTGCACTTGCCCTCCTGTCTTCTAGGTTTTAGCCTTGGGTACTCTTCTCACCTGTGAAAGGTGAGACAGAACACTCTGGGACCTTGTGCCCTCCCAGCTGTGTCAGCTGCTTGTCTGTGCCCTACAACTTAGACTGTGCCAGTGCTGTGCTCAGTCTGCTTGTTCTTATGTATGTATGTTTCTTTTGCACCCCAGTCTTCTCCTGCTGAGACCCTACCT
The DNA here is from genome assembly GCF_943737965.1 of Phodopus roborovskii. Classification (NCBI taxonomy): domain Eukaryota; kingdom Metazoa; phylum Chordata; class Mammalia; order Rodentia; family Cricetidae; genus Phodopus; species Phodopus roborovskii. The sequence continues at coordinate 23,395,577 of NW_026126434.1, forward strand.
TTGGGGGTGAGGGCACAGTAGATCAGCTTTCTCAATGTTTTGGAGCCTCCTCCCAGCACCACCTGAACCATTGCTTGGGAGTGAGGGTGTCTGCATGATTGCCACCCCATAGCCTTTTGAGAGACACTCTGGAGACTCCCATTGCCTCCCTCCTGCATCTTTTTTGGTGTTAATTCCTCCTTTTTGTGTGGAGCATCATCTCTTGTATCTGACAGGGACTTGCACATCTGGTTGCATGTAGTATTCTCGGCTGAGGTGTACTGCTTTGGGAAGTGCCATAATTCACTGTCAGCTTCCTATGTTTTGGAACCTTGGTGACATCTCAGGCAGGGGCTCTGGAGGTGACTCTTATCCCTCTGAAGAGGTACTTTCTGGGTCCTTTCCATGTGTAAACTTGACTCCAACTGTCCTCACTACTGCGTAGGTAGACATCTGCCTCTACCTTTCCATGTTTGAAGAGCATAGCCCTGCAGTCAGCCATTCTCCCATGATTGTCTCTGGCCATTTCCCCCTTTTGCACTGGGTGTTACTGTTGCTGTCCCTTCTGAGTTTTCCCTCTCCTCATCTTCCCACTCTCTAGGCCATTCTTACTCATCATGATTTTTAGTTTCCAGAAGTTCTGTCTTTTCTTGCTTTGTGGGTCCCCCCCCCCCCCCCTAGCAACTTTCTAGTGTTTTCTTGTGTGTGTGTCTGTGTGTGTGTGTGTGTGTGTGTGTGTGTGCATGCATGTGCACACATAAGTGTGTTTTTAACTTTTATTGAAGCTTTAAGTTGACCTGTGTTTTAACTGCTCCATCCCCTTCCCTTTTTTCTGCTTCATGATATTGAAGAAAAGCAAACTAATATCGCCCGGCAAGAGCTTTCCTCTTATCTGTAAGTGTGTGGAGTGATTTCTCACTGGGAAGGCATCTCATTCCTGTAACCTGCATGGTGCTTCCTTCTTCCCCTGGTCTGCTTTCACATATTAGGGTCTTTCCTTAAATGTCCCCAGCTTCTGCTTGTAGTTACGAGTGAAGCCGTGAACCGCCGCAGGAAAGAGAAGTACTGTGTGTTTGGATGGGTATGGCGGAGAACACACATCCACAGGGTGCTATGTTAGAATTGGGGGCTCTGGATGGTCCTAGATGCTGATCCAAAAGGCACTAGGTTTCCTTCGAAAGAATACCTCCAGGCTCCACCTAGTACCTGGAGGTATAGCTGCAAGACTGAGGAGTCTCTGAGGCACTTGGGGGATGTTGGTTTTATTATCCATTTGCCATACATGTCTTTTTTTTTTTTTTTTTTTTTTTTTTTTTGACAGGGTTTCTCTGTATAGTCCTAGCTGTCCTGGAACACACTCTGTAGTACAGGCTGGCCTCAAACTCACAGAGATCCATCTGAGTGCTGGGATTAAAGCTGTGCACCACCACCACCTGACACCATATTTGATAGAACTCTTGAGTCCACATTTCTAGAGAGTCCTTACTGATGTGGGAGAGACACTTGGCCTCTGAGGGTTGTGGAGGACTTTGAACCCTTGGGGATTTACATGTGAACTTTCTTTTTTTGTTTTTTAAAAAAATCATATATGTGTGGGTGCTTTTGCCTGCAAGTACGTCTGTGTCCCATATGCATGACTGCTGTTCACAAAGACCAAAAGGGGACATCAGATCCCCTGAAACTGGAGTTACAGGTGGTTATAAGCTGCCATGTGAGTGCTGGGAATTGAACCTGGTCTTCTGCAAGAGCATCAAGTGTTCTTGACCTCTGAGCCATCTCTTTAGCCCATGTGAGTGAACTTTCAAAAATGTTTCCAAGCTTCCCTGGGGAGGGGCATTCCTAGTCTCCCCATCCCTGGCTCCAGCACACGTGAGACTCCAGTGTCCTTTAAGCTTGTAGCTTCGTACTCTAACCAGTAGAGAACTGTCCACTTGCTCTTCCTCCAGGCCTTGCCTTTTCATTCATGTCATTTCAAGGAGGCTTCAGGACAGAGGAAACCACCAAAGTTTATCCCGTGTGTCCTGTTTCTGCTGTGCTCTTCACAGCCTTCCTGATTCTGGCCCTCATGGTCACATGACTCGTTTCTCTCTGGAAACCTTCCAGAGGAGGAAATGGTACTGCAGTACAGAAGTTCTGAGAGGAACTCAGCCCAGTTTAGCTTCTAGGAGGAAGAGAGTGGCAGACTTAGGGCAGGCCGGGTGTCTGAATGGGATGGAGACTTTTGAATGGGTCATTTTGGGGCAGCACAATGCTGTAGATTGTGGACCACCAGCGATCTTTCTCCTCACCTGGTGTGTGTGCAAAGCAGAATGCTAACATTGTTGTTGATTCTGGAAATCTTGAAGTTAATCTGTGTTGTCTGGGAACATCTAATTCATTTCGCCCTTTTTCCCCAGGGCTTGTCTATGAGGCAAATTCGATTCCGGTTTGATGGACAACCAATCAATGAAACAGACACTCCAGCCCAGGTATGAAGTAGCCCTATGCACCAGGGTCTGTGCCTTTGGAACACTGTCATTTGAGAATAAAGTAGGTGCAAAGAAAATGACTTGTTTCTGCAATGATTTTAATTATTAGACTTTGAATTTTGATATTTTGAGATTAGTTTCTCAGATGAAGAAATGGTATAGCCAAGAATAACTTTGCTGTTTTGAGACAGAGTCCAAGTGTAGGAGGCATACCCTCGGGGGGGGGGGGGGGGATATGGCCATCACTGATGATTGAGTGCCCATGTATCCACATGTACCAGGTATTGTGGAGTGACCACTCCTGTGGTCCTCACGGCTTAGTGACAACCACTTGCTCTTTGTTGGAGTCAGAACCTGGATATTTATCTTACTTTAAATCTTATTTTTGAGACAAGGTTTCTCTGTGTAGGTTTGGGGTCTGTCCTGGAACTCACTCTATAGTTCAGGCTGACCTCGAACTCGCTGAGATCCTCTTGACTCTCTCAAGTGCTGGGATTAAAGGCATGTGCCACCACTGCCTGGCCTTTTAAATTTTTTAGTTAAAAATATTTTTGTGGGTACTGGAGAGATGGCTCATCATTTAAGAACACAGGCAGCCCTTTCAGAAAACCAGGGCTTGATTCCCAGCACCCACATGGCAGCTCACATCTGCCTATAACTGTAGTTCCAGGGAGTCTGATGCCCTCTTCTGGCCTCTTGGCATCAGGCACACCCTTGGTACACAAATATACATGCACATAAAGTTAAATTAATTAGAGAAATTATTTTTGGGTTTGGCGGTATGATGCATGCCTTTAATCCTGGCACTCAGGATGCAGAGGCATGTAGATCTCTTGAGTTCAAGGCTAGCGTGGTCTACAGAGTGAGTTCTAGAACAGTCAGGGCTACACAGAGAGCCATGTCTCAAGGAAAAAAAAGAACAGGTTAGGAGCACTGGCTGTTCTTCAGAGGACCTGGGTTCAATTCCCAACACCTACATGGAAGCTCATGTCTGTCTGTAACTCCAGTGCTAGGGGATTTGACTTTCTCTTCTGAATCCTCCATGCATGTGGGGCACATAAGCTCACACAACTACACACAGACACATAAAAACTAAAGATAAAGTGAATGATAAGCAACTTTTTTTTTTTTTAATGGATATAAAATGCTTATAAAAGTTTCAGTAGTGAAAGCCAGGCATGGGGCTGGTGAGGTGGCTTGGTGGGTGAGATGCTTGTCACCAAACCTGATGATCTGAGTTCATGTGAATGTCCCATCATTTAAAAATGTATAAAAATACTTTAAAATGCTGACATTGCAATATGTAAAATAGACATTATAAGTACACGTAATGTATTCTATGGCCCATGGGTCTGTTTTTAATGGTCCTACTTTTCTCTCAGTTCTTAGCTGTGATTATTCTTCTATGAATCTTGTCAGAAGTTGAGGGATAAGTAGTTACTCTGATCCCACCAGGGACCCCTTTTTCCTGCTTGCTTCACTCCAGCCAAGGTGACTGGGTTGTGTCTAGTGTAGGGGAAACTGTTTGGGAGCATGGTATTGTTGTGTATTCACCTCTCTGACATTTCCTGTCCCCTCTCCCTGGGCCCACCTCGGCAACTTGGATAGCTGGAGATGGAGGACGAGGACACCATTGATGTATTCCAGCAGCAGACAGGAGGAACAGCTTCCCGAGGGACCGTTCCCACACCCAACCATTGTCCTGACATTTGCTATTGAATGGTGAACATGCAGCCACGCCCACCACTCACAGAAGAGTCAGCAGAAGCCAGAGTCACTGAAGGAGTCTCCTTTTCCGATGGGCTTGGAGTGAACAACACACCATAATGCAGGGAGGAGAGTGATAGGGAACTTGGCCAACAAGTGTTTGCTTATGGGAAATGAGATGCGAGCTCTTGGGATTTGTTTTTGTTTTCATTTCTGTTTCTTCCCATCCCTAAAATATTTTTCCCCCAAACCTGGGGCTGGATGTACACTCTCAGCCTGTGGTTACCTCTGGTTTGATTTGTCCCAATCAAGTAGAGAGCTTGTGGTCACATTACTCAGTGGGCATGCCTATGGGATGTTGAAAGGGGGAAGAGGGACAGAATCCCACCTATTTGTTGTAGGCATAGACTAGTAAAATCTGAAATACTGTAAATTTGAGCTTTGTCAAACGTGGTAAAGTTAAAGGGCGAAGACCAATGCTTTTTAAAGACGAAAGGAGTCCTTATGTCCTTGACCCAGCCACTCCTGCATGTGCCCCTTTGTGCTTGGTATCTGGTCATGTGTACATGGCAAGGCTGGTACAGTGAGACCCACTCTCTTTCCTTCCTATAATGTAGAAGAAAGTAATGTCTCATTTAGAAACAATGTGGCCTCAGATTTTTTTCTAGTACTTGGTTCCAATACACAATTATGGTTTCTGTATAAGAAGGTAATTGGTTAAATATCAAGTTTACAGTGTAAGAGACCTGCTTTAAAGTGTGGTTGCAAAGGAAAGCCAGGGAAAGGTGACCTCATTCTCATGGATTATGCTCTGCCACTTTCCACATGTGTATTAAAGTGATGCATCAGAGGGTGACTTCAGTCCAACATTGTGGGGTCTGTGCCAGTTAAATGTTCGTAGTTCTGCCTGTTATCCTTCTGTAAGGATCCATTGCTGCTTGGTGGCCATCTCTGCCTTTTATAGTCACCTGACACTGACCTACCATCTCTCGCTTGCTTAAAATCCTGAGGAAAATGTCCTTGTTTCCTGTTTTGCTGCGTGGGCTTGGGTGGGATGTCTGTTGGCTCTGTTGTGTTATTCACCAGTTTGTACATTATTTGTTGTCCTTTACTACTGTAAACAGTAAATATAGTTTGGTATTCTGTCTCTTGGCTTATGTTAAACACTCTATTTGGAGACTGCATATGTCATAGCTCACTATTCACAGTCTGTCCAGTGAGGCCACTCAGACACGGACAAAGAAGCCACTGCTGGAGACTTGTAGGTCCTGAGAGCTCATGTACCCTGTGCTGCTCCATGTTGCCTGGCCTAGGTGCCCTGTGTGACACAAGGTGGGCTTTAGAGGCAGGGCCTTAGTATTGGGAGTCTCAGTCTTTTTGCTGTTTGAATAGATCATCCATTTGTGAAGTTGATAACCTACTAATCTGTTTTGAAAATGAATTGATGCTAATTTGGCTATGAGGGTTTTCAGTACTTAGGTGAGACAGAAACAGGGTTGTCATTGCCCAAGCTATTTTAGTGTATCAGTTAAGCAGAAACACCAAGTGCTTAATTCATCCAGCAGCAGGAGTGTGTAGATTACAGCACATACAGAGACAGAGCCATTTTCTAGGTCTCTAAGATGGCACAGAGGAAGTAGCAGTAGACAAGCTCCTAAGGGGAAGGATATGGCTCAGGTGCCATGTTAGTTACTTTCTTAATACTGTCACAAAATACCTTGCAAGAAGCAACATAAAGGGGAAGTAGGGTGGATCAGAAAACAGAGATGAGCTCTGGTACTTGGCCCTCATTGGTTTAATTTTTATTTAGTTCAGACTCCACCCCTTGAAATAGTGTGGGCCGTATTTAGGGTGAGTGTGTCGTGACCACTCCCTCCAACCTCCCCATGGCCCTTAAGGCCTACTCAAGGGTGAACTTCACTAATGCTCTAGGTATTTCTTTTTGATAAATCCACTCTTTGTCAACTAAACACCCCAATACATCACTTTATAATCTACTTGGCACTTAAAATTGTTTACCTCATATTCAAAATGCTTTTAGTCTATTTCTGAGTATCATCCCCCTCACCCTCTTCCATCTTAAGAACTCCCACAGTTTAATGTCTAAGTTCAAAGTTTGCTTTGAGACTCAAGACAATTTCTGAATAGTGAATCCCTGTAAAATAAACAAGTTACTTCCAACATACAGTAGCACAGAGTAAACATACCTGCTTTAAAAAGGGTGGAATTGGTGCACAGCAAAGAAAGATTAGACCAAAGCAAGATTAATGACCTCTAGCAGGGCAGAAACCAAATCCTACTGCTCCATCTCCATGTCTGGTGTCAGAGGTTCTTGATATCATTTGGGCCCTGGTGGCCTCAGGTAGTCCAACCCCACAGTTCTGTTTCCTGTGGTGCTTGTGGTCTCTGTGTTGGCCAGTAGTTGGTGCCTGCAAGCTTTCTTTGGGGAACATTCAACATCCCACCTTGCTGGCATCTCTAATATCTGGGAGTTTTATTACAATATAGCCTCCACCTTCTCAACTTCTCAAGGCCTTCGTACAAGGAATCTGATATTGCCATCCATTGCTTTGTTTCAGTGGCTTTCTGGAATCTTGGCACAAGTTTCCATTATTCCCCTTACATCTTGCAAATGTGGATGCCATCACCAAATTTGGCTGCCAACTCCAGGGGAAACCAGGCACACTTAGACCATCGTTGCATCCAGTTTTGTGTGCTTTTGTGGCTGAAACTGGAAAACATCTCCAGTTTCAGGGAATCCTGAAGGATCTGGATTTTCAAACATTTTCCTTTCAAATGGATTTGCATTTTTATACCCCAAGTTCTCATTTCTAGGAACAATACCAATTATCCCAATGCAAGGTCTCAGACATCCTTCAGTGGCATTAAATTCCTTTAACAACTACAGCCAGTTTATCCAAATCTGCCCTGCTCTCAATTTGGTCCAATCTCCATTTTCCACATTTCTCTGCACCACTTTCTACTTGTTCTCACTGTAAATCTGGATAAACGCAATGAACAATAAATGTCACAGCCTGGCTATTAGGTTGCCTTGAAATTTCCTCTGCCTAACAATTTAGCCCATTACTTTTGAAATTCAGTCTCACTCAAGTTTTCAGAATGCAGATAAAACAAGCTAGAACTGTTTTGGGGATTCCACCAAAGAAGACCACTCAGGCCCAGTCAGTAGCCAACTGAAGGTCTTTACTCCATCCTGCTGGGACTACACTAAGGTATTTGAGACTCAGATGTAGGGCCGAATGTATAGAGCAGTAGTTCTCAGCCTGTGAGTCGTGGTGACCCCTTTGAGGGTTGAAAAACCCTTTTCACAGGGGTCACATCTCAGATATTTACATTAGGATTCTTAACAGCAGCAAAATTACAGTTAGTGAAGAAGCAATGAAAATAATTTATGGTTGGGGGTCACCACAACATGAGGAACTGTATTAAAGGGTCACAGCATTAGGAAGGTTGAGAACTACTGGTTTAGAATAAGGTTTTTTGTTTTGTTTTTCTGGGTTTTCGAGACAGGGTTTCTCTGTATAACAGCACTGGCTGTCCTGAAACTCACTTTGTAGATGAAACTGGCCTTGGACTCGAAGAGATTCACCTGCCTCTGCCTCCTGAGTGGAGTAAGGTGCTTTTAAAGACAAAAACCACATCTTGTTACCTTAGCCAGCAGCTACAGAGCAAAGTTTTGTGCAAGTAAGCAGTTTAAAAGCAATTGGCTGGAGGAGGAAGTCTTACACAGGCTTCAACAGAAGCTAAGTTAGCTGGGGCATCTTGACCTCAGGTTCCTAGAATAGAGTAATGGCCCCTGGGGCTGCCTGTCAAGGAGACCAGAATCTAGTTAAACCTAAAATGGCCTCAGCAAGGATGCAAGGTAAGCCAGGCAGTGGTGGTGCACACCCAGCACTTGGGAGGCAGAGGCAGAGGCAGAGGCAAATGAATCTCAGTGAGTTTGAGGTCTACAGAGTGAGTTCCAGGACAGGCTTCAAAAGCTACACAGAGAAAACCCTGTCTTGAAAAACAAATACAAAAATACAAGATGGAGGAAACTGCACTGTCCTGTCCTGTCATAGAATATGACATGAGTGGTTGCCAGCCCAGTTTCTGATACAGTCCTCTTGTTCCCTCTGAATAAAACTTTGTGAGCAGTCTTTAGTGACAGTGTTCCTCGGCCTTTTGGTCTTCTGGATTCTCCGTAGGAGTGTTTACAGCATTCTAGGGCTAGTCTAGCTCACAGCTCTGAGCTCTGGCACTTTTCTCCTTAAGACTAGTTCTAAGCCACATTGTTGTGAACTGCCACGCCCAACCCCCATCTTTTTAATAACAATAAGAGGTGGGAATGTTGGGAACTAGCAGCCAGCTGACCCCCGCCCCCGACGTTGGGCGGGTCGCTCATGGCCTTGTCATCGCTACATCAGCCTTACCTGGCCTGGCAGCTCAAGCTTTACCTGGCTGCCAGAGGACTCAGTTACGCATGCGCAAGCCCCCCTTTTAAAGCAAGCACACCAAGTGCGCCTCTCTTGCTCCCGCTCTTGCTCTCCCTCTCTGGTCTCTCTCTCTCTCTCTCTCTCTCTCTCACTCACTTTCAGTTGGCCACCAGCTACCCCCTCTTTCTCTCCCCTCTCTCAATAAACTCCACGTGGGTGCTGAGTCTCCTGTTTGTGTTTCTTAGGCATTAGCTTCAGCAAAAGAACAACACACATGGTTAGGCCTATTGCAACACCACTATACAGCTCTACTTTCCCATTCTGTTTTCTTGCTGATGTGATCAGTGCTTGAAAAAAAGCAACTTAAGGGAACTTTATTTTGTCTCAGGTTTGAGGGGTTACAGTCAGTCATGGTGGGGAAGCAGGGTAGCAGGCGGCTCCAAGGCAGCAGCGGTGTGTGGCAGCAGGTGCTTGCTGGAGCCTCAGCTGAACAGGAAGCAGAGAGGGACAGAAGTCAAACTAAGCCCTAAGTCTCAAGAGCCACCTCCATTCCCAAATGTCCCACTTGTTCCTGCTAGGCCTCATCTGCTGGAGGTGACCACGGACTGTTGGGGCACATTTCACATATAAACTGTCCCAGGGAATGGTGGCTGCCATTCCTTTGGATGTGTTAGAATAAGAACAGAGTTTCTCTCACACCCGGCAGCACAGCAGGGCGCAGTGTGTCCTGGAGGCTGACGTGTGTGTGTGTGTGTGTGTGTGTGTGTGTGTGTGTGTGTGTGTGTGTGTGACATTTGGGAATGGAGGTGGCTCTTGAGACTTAGGGCTTAGTTTGACTTCTGTCCCTCTCTGCTTGTGTAACTGGAGTAACAGACCCTTCGGTACTTTTTAAAATGTTAAATGACACGAACCTAATGCTTCAAGTCTTTGAGTTCAGCAGATGTGTGAGGAGATACAGCTACAAATCTGTACTTAGGGTCCCAGAGAGACTTTCCTAGTAGGAACATGTTCCAGCGTGCCACATCCCAGGAGCCCCTTTGAACCCATCATGGGAAAGCAGTTGCGCAAACAAGAAGATGCTGAACATCTATCTACCTGGTAGCTCTGCAATGAGGAAGAACAGATTTCCTGGCAGTGAGTCTGATTGGTTTGGTCACAGAAAGGGTGGGATATCGCCCGGGATGAGGACTTCATCCTTCCTTTATGACTCCAAGGTACATTTGTAAAGTGTCTTTTCAAATCACCATGATCACTTGAAAAGCCAGGTGTAGTGGTGCACGCGCCTTTAATCCCAGCACTTGGGAGGCAGAGGCAGGCTGATCTCTGAGTTCGAGGTCAGCCTGGTCTACATAGTGAGTTCTAGGACAGTCAGAGGTACATAGTGTGTGCTGACTTCAAGTTTCACGCACTTGCACAGACACTAATGAGTAACGTGCCAAATGCAAAGAACAGAGTCTCATCCTGGAACAATCCTTGGGCACGATTCGCAGGATCCTTCAAAGAAGGACCACACGAAGAGCTGTGCGCGCGTTGGGGCGCCGCCACACGGCGTGAGGAGCTTCCGAACACCAGCCGGGGCTGGCGGCGCTGAAGGTGAGGCCGACCGAGGTGGTTCCGTCAGCCCGGGCCCTGCCTGAAGCCGCGAGCGTCAGGCGAGACTCATCTGGCCCCAGCCTCACACCACGTCGCCACGCCACGTCACCCGCGCGCGCCCCGGACGCACTTGTGGCTCGAGGCAGCGCCCCGGAAGTAGCCGTGGACGTCGGAGCAGGCGGGCGGGACCGGCGCGGATGTGGCGAGGCTGCTGAACGCAGGTTCCGCGGTATGGCGGGGACGGCGCTGAAGAGGCTGATGGCCGAGTATAAGCGTGAGTCGGGCGGCTCCCGCCTTCCGGTCCTCTTCTCCGTAGCCTACCGCGGCGTCCCCCGGCCATGCTCACACTGGCCCGGCGGGGCGTGAGCGTGCTGGGCCGGCCCGAAGGAGCCGCGTGCGGGAGGCCGGGTTGCCTCTGTCGCCTGTGTGCCCCGGCCGGCTGCAGCGGGTCTGGCCCTGGGCTCAGATGCTGGCTCGGCCGGCGTGGTCATGGTCCTGCGACCCGGACCTGGTCCCTGAGTCCCTGTGGGCTTGCGCATCTGCCCTCCCGACAGTTGATGCTGCGGGGCGGTGCTCAGCGAGGACCGGGTAGTCCCTGTAGTGTGGTCATGAGGCAGGGTTCAGTTTGGGGAGAAAGTTGAAAGTGAGCAAAATGACTTAGACCTCCCGCCACGCTGTAGGTGAGAGTTGCCGTTAGGCTGGATCGAACCAAAGCTTCGCAGACACAGACTGGCTTGGGGACTTGTGAGGACCATTTCCTTTCATCCGGATCTGTCTGTGTTTCTGTTTTACTTTTCATTACCGTTTATAGGCTTAGAAACATCATCTCTTTTACTAAAAAGAGAAAAAGAGAGAGAAAAAGAGAGGGGAAAAAGCAGCATTCAGGCATTGAGAGAGGCATCCAAGGGCCAGCAGTTTGTACTTGGCTGTGCTTTTTGAACTTAAAGAGTATTCATTCACATTGGAGAAAATTTTATTTCCCATCTTCTGTCCTCACAAAAGCCTCAAACATTATTTCAACCATATTGTCAATTTAGTTTGCAGTTAAGATCATGGGTTATCAAAAGTTTGGGAGAGGGAAAGAATTTGCTTAAAACAGTGGATCCTAAAACAGGAAGACAGAAGAGGAGGTCAGGGGGTTTACAGGTGAGAGGGCGCCACCTGAGGTGGCTACTTGGGAGAGAAAAAAGAGCAGGCAGCTAAGGGCATCGGGCTGGCAGCCAGTCTGGGACCAGTGTTATAGTCATATGGAACTGAGTTGTGCCAGCGACTTGAATGGACTTGGGTTGCAGCCCTGAAAACTGCCCCAGCTGTCCTGGCTGAGCTCAGAGCCACTGCCACATGGAAACCATGAGGTCATCAATGGATATTGTTTAAGACTGTGGCCACAGTGACAGGAAATGCATCCATCAATACTGAGCATGGGAAGTGAGGACTTTTTTTTTGTTTTCATGTCCCTGTAATTCGATAAAGTCCCACTGAGTGTGTCACTTCTTGTATGGCTTAGCATCTGGTTTGTCCTTGTGTTTAGGACTGTGTACTCCAAAGTTAGGTAAACTCATCAGGAATGGCCATGGATGGGCTAGAGTGTATGCAGATTTGGGTAGGTCTTCAAACATACCTGATTGGAGACCTTCAAACATACCTTCAAACATACTGTGGATTGAGAGATGATGTAGTTTAGTGTTTAGATTTTACTACTTTATGTGTTTGAGTGTTTTGATTGCATGCATGTAAGTTTATCACATGCGTGCCCGGTGGTGCCAGTGGATGCCAGAATAGGACCTTAGATCTCCTAGGACTAGAGTTACAGCTGTTTTTGAGCCTTTGTGGGTGCTGGACTAGAACCTGGATCTCCTGCAAGGACAACAAGTGCTCTTAATCTCCGAGTCCTCTCTCTAGCCCTGTTGTTTTTTTTTTAGGCCCCCTAGTTTTATATTTAAATTTATAAATTTAAATTTTATAGAAGTTGAATAACATGCAAAACAATTCTGTTGTGCTCATGTACCAAAAAAGACCTAGTAAAGAGCTTAAATGGCCCTCTTGTTCACTCTCATTCTTGTACAAGTGCACTTGCCTGTGCATGCAGAGGAGGAAGGATATTGGATGTCCTGCTCTGTCACTCTCCACCTTCATCCCTTGAGACAGGATCTCTCACTGAATCTGGAGCTCATCGATTCAGCTAAAATGGCTGCTCAGTTAGCCCCAGAAATCCTCCTGTTTGCACCCTTGCCTCCAGCTCTGGGGTTACAGGCACACATAGTAAATAAAGCCTACCTCTTTTGCATATGGGTTCTGCAAGAGCATTGTGTGCTCTTGTGTTATATATTCCCATGGCTTCTGTGACAGACACAGGGAGCAGTGGCCCAGAGCTGCTGCAACAGTGTCACCACCTGGATGGCTTACCATAACAGAAGCCATCTCACATTGGAGGTAGAATTAAAACTCCAGGTGTGGGCTGGGCTGTGATTCTTGGCAGGGTGGTCTCTGGGGGAAGGTCTTTTCTGTCCCTCAGCTTCTGGAGTGCTGGCTGCCTTGGATTCCTGAGCTGTTAGTATAACTCCTCTCCTGTACCTTCCTTGGCCATCTTATCCTGGGTGTGTGGGTACTCAAATCTCCCACTTGAGAAGTCAGCAGTGTTGGTTTAGGGCCCAGCCTAGTCAGTAGGCTCTCTAAGTCTGGTACTTCTACCGAGATCCTGTTCCCAGGCAGTGTCACTGTTCCCGAGTGTTTTTAAATTGCAGTTATTTTTATGTATTTATGGTCATGTGAGGAAATGAGGACAACTGGCAGGAGTCTCCCCTTCTACTATGAGCTCCTGGGGAAGCTTGAGCTTGGGTTGCCAGACCTGGCAGCAAGCATGTCTGCCCATTAGTCATCCATGGGCTCCAATGTGAGGCAATACATTGTACATAGCAGGGGCCATGAAGCAGAGCAAAGTTGTTTACCCAGAGACCAGAACACCAAAGAAAAGCAGTGGAAAGGCTGGACCCCTGTGCCCCCTTTAAGGGTCTGCTCTCAGTGACTAGCTCTCCTTTCTTCTCTGTTTCCTGCTCAGCACAGTTGTTTGGAGATGTGTCTGTGCTGTTGGATTGGTGTAGTTGGCCCCTTACACTTACAGCAGCAAGTGATGAAGTAAGGCAGGTAGTTCCAACTATTGTGTAAAATTCTGGAGTGAGATTTCACTGTAGTTCTCTGAATAGCCATTTCAAATGGGAATTTCCGCTGATATTTTATTTTCAGACGCTTCTGTTGAGCCTGAATATCTACAGATCGGGGGCAGTGATTGTTGCCTTTCTTTTTTAAAGTTTTTTTTTTTTTTTAATTCCATGTGTATAGTCTTTTGTCTGTATGTATGTCTGTGTACCATGTGTGAGCCTAGTGTCTGCAGAAACCTGAAGAGGTAGTTGGATCTCATGGAAATGGAGTTACAGACAGTTGCAAGCTGCTGTGCAAGTGTTGGGAACTGAACCTGGGTCCTCTGTGAGCGCAGCCAAGTGCTCCTAAGTGCTGAGTCATTTCTCTAGTCCAAGGCTGTTCCTTTTTAATATAGGATGGTAATCCATTGCATGGCCAGGCTACACTGTTTAAACATTTGCTTCCTGACGATCATTGGAATGTTTCCCGTTTTTGGCTGTGATGAGACCTGCTGTGAACATCGTGTGCTTGACTTCATTTCTCTTGCATAAATGCCTGTGCAGTTTTAGAAGGGACTGCCCAGCTGTTTGACGTCACTGTCTGTTCTCACTGGCACAGATGCTCCACAGCTCTGCCTAGTTTTTGACTTTTCCTCCTTCCTGTTCAGCTTGTATTAGTCTCTTCAGTGGCTTAACTTGAAATTGTCTTATAACTGACAGACAACAGTGAGTTAGTGCAAGCTTACTGACCATCTGGCTTTTTTGATGAAATATCTAGTGTTTATTTTTTTTTAAGTTGTGTTGTTTCCTTGGGTTGTACATTTCTTTAACATTGGCTTTTTATTGAATATTTGTCTTGCTGCAAATATTTTCCCTTCTTGGCTTGACTCCATGTTTCATCTCCCCAGTCTAGTGGTTCTTTTAACTTAAAACTTTTTAAGTTTATTTTATTTTTATTCACATGTAAATCTCTGTGTATATGTGCATGTGGCACAGACCCTGTGGAGGCCAAAAGAGGGTGTGGGGTCCCCTTGGAGCTGGGACGTTGGTGCTGGGTGCCCTGCCTTTATTCTTCTGAAAGGGCAGCAAGTGCTCTGAGGTGCATAGCCATTTCCTAATCGATGCCTTTTAAACAGCTGATTTAAAAAAAAATCAGTGACATATACATTGGCTTTTAAAATATTCTTGCTTTTGTGTCCATTTGAGAAGCTGTTGAGGTTTTCTGCTAGGATTTCTTCTAGGTACAGTTAAAATCTGTAATCCATTTCATAGTTTTGTGGGAGAAGATGTCAGGGTTCCTTTGCTTATTATCTGGGAGTGTCCCAGGTGTGTCGGTTTGCTAGAGCTGCTGTGCCTTAGACTAATACAGGCAGGAGAAACTGATTTCCTTGCAACCCTAAAGGCAAGATCTCCAGTTAGGGTGTGGGACAGGCCTGTTTACCTGACTTCAGCGAAAACACAGACAGGTTGGGTTAGGACCTGGCCCAGCGTCCTCACTTGAACCGTAGTTGCCTCTCCACCTGGTTGTCTCTGTTCAGCATGTCCTGTGCAGTGTGTAGAACATGCTGATATGACCCCTGGAGTTCCCTGGGTTTCCATTGTAGACATTGGAGCCTTTGAAGGAGTAGCCATTGCAGCTATATTTTCTTGATTTCACCATTTTATCAGTGTGATAGGTTCTGGAAATGGAATCATTGAACAAATTTGTGTTTTGTTTGTGCAGTGGCTACTTTTTAAAGCTATTTTAAGAAAAGTAGTTTTTCACAAATTACCATTTTCAGGGACTAATCTTTGAAAATTTTCAATATGGTTAGTAATTGTTTCTCTTCTGGGATTTATGATCAGGGAACTGTGTGGTTTTGTAGGTGTGTGTTACCAAGCCTTTCTGACGTTTACTTCAGTTCATCATTGACCAGCAGGTGTCACTGCTGGATAGCAAAGAGGGTGGGATAGGGCTGGCTGCCTGGAGCCTGGGTCTCCAGCATTGCTGGTCTCCAGCTGCAGGCTCCCTTCTCTCTTTAAAGGAAAGGGGATGTCCCAGGGAAGTCCCAGCAGGGTTGCCTACAAAGAGTACAGCTTTGCTGTTTTTTGCTCTAGATACCCTTTGTTCTACAGCTTTGTGCCTCTTCTTTAGCCCCATGTTTTAGCAGCTCAAAATCATCTGCCTCATTTATTGTTTTCATATAATCAGGGGTGATGGGACTAGATTTCAGATGACTGAGAGTGTAAAGACTTGGCTAGCTGGTTCTGTTACTTTTCCGGATCTGTTCCTGTGAAGGGACACAGAGGGAGACCTCTTCATGTCTGCCTCCTCCTCTCCTTGAAGTGTGCGCACATCTGACTGAACAGCCTGTGTTTGCCTGCACACCACATGTATACAGTGCTAGAAGAGGGTGCTGAATCCCTTGGAAGTGGAGTTACTGACAGTTGTTAGCCGCCATGTGGATGCTGAGTCCCTGAAAGAGCCATGACTCTCTTAACCACTGAGACATCTCTCCAGCCCCTCATCCACCCTCCTCCCAATATTTTTAATTACATTTACTTGTGTGTGTTGGGGGTGTGGATGTGTCATGTACCATGACATTCATGTGGATGTCAGAGGACAACTTGTGAGATCAGTTCTTCCTCTCCTTCACGTGGGGCTTGGGCTTCAAACTCAGGTAATCCAGCTTGGCAGCCAGAGCCATCAGTGGCTTAATTTTTTCTTAATAATATCCTCTGTTGTGTGTCTTTCAATTTAGCCCCTTTTCCTTTTCTGGGGTGGTAGCTAGAGGCACTCAAGATGGTCTGGTGTTGAGTTTTACCTTTGTAGGCTTTTCTACATTACAGCCTGTAGGAAACAAAGGCATCCCAACCCTGGGGAATGGCTGTCTGTCTTCTGTTACGTGAACAGAGTCTGCATGGTGTGTCCTAGAAAGACTGGTCATGTAGGACTCAAGTCCCTTTTGAGATTGTGTGCAGCCCTAACCAAAGAAAGCTCCGGCAGGGTCTGCCATGGTGTCCTGTGAGAGGAATGTGTCCATGACAGGGTGTGCTTATGGAATTGGGCGTTCCTTCCTCCTCCCTTCCTTTTCTCCTTTCCCTCTTTCTCTTCCTTCCTCTCCCCCTTTCCTCAGCTTCCTAGGTGTAACATACAGGGGAGGCAGTGGTGTGGGCAGTAAGAACTATTCCCTGCCGTGAAGCTTTTAAAGTAAAATTAAGATTTGTTTTGTGTTTTGTTTTCCCTTCTAGCTGTCATCCTGTTAAGAGTTTCCATGTCTCTCTGTGTTCCTGTATTTTCTCTTCCAGAACGCACTTTCTAACTGCACTTGTGCAGAAGGAAGCCAGTTCACATGTGGATGTTGACCTCATAGCAACTTTGAACAACTTGCCATTTCTTACTGGCTTTGGATTTCTTTGGATGATCAGTTTCCATTCTTTGTGTCTGGTCCTTTTGCCTTAATCTCATTTGGTAGAGATTTCTTAATTTCTGTTCCCCCCCCCCCCCCAGAGACCACCATTTGGCTCTGTAGGTCTTTTTTCTTTTTTAATTTATTTACTTATTTTTATTACATATTGTTCTGTCTGCATATCTACCTATACACCAGAAGAGGGCACCACATCTCATTACAAATGGTTGTGAGCCACCATGTGGTTGCTGGGAATTGAACTCAGAACCTCTGGAAGAACAGCCAGTACTCTTAACCTGTGAGCAATCTCTCCAGCCCCTGGCTCTGTAGGTCTTTTGTGTACTTGCTGTTGCCATCTTGATTTCCCTGGCACTCAAAGAGCAGAGTGCATTCTGTCCTGATTTTCTTCCTGCGTTTGACTGTCCTCTGATGACTGCTGCCTTCTTCCTTCCATTCACCATTTTTCCAAGTGTGTCCACAGGTTTGGTGTTTGTTCAAACAGGTTGTATTCATCTGTTGGTCATTGCCACAACAATGTCTAATATGGTAACTTTATTAAGGTAAATGTTCATTTGAGCACAGTGGTGTACACGTATAAACCTTGTGAGGCAGAGACCAGAGGTTAGCTGCAAGTTTGAGTCCAGCCTGGGACATAGTGGGTCTGTAGGATGACGATGGGTGGCCACCATTGTGGTGACTTTAGTGGCTTGAGTGCAGGATTGTATGTGAGGATTTGATCACACTCTGGTGTCATCTACCCAGTGTCACACACACTACCTCATGCCCCACCTCTTAAAGGTCATGTTTTTCCCCACCCCAGTACTGCTACCCAGCTTCCAACACTTGATTTCTAGGGACACACTCCAGACTGGAACATGACCTAGATACAAATCACAATGCCAAGAATTAACATGACACTGAGTCTTCAGAAGCTACTGGCCTTAAGTAGCTGAGATTCTGTAGTAGGGCATTCATTTGGGCACAGAGAAATGCCCTCTTGGAAGAAATGCTGTATCCTAGTTCATAGGATTCATGAAGTTCTTTGCTAAGTGACAGTGTAACACACTTTCTCTCTGGTAAAGTCTCTGTTCTTTAACTTTACAGAATTAACCCTGAATCCTCCAGAAGGAATTGTGGCAGGTAAGGGGCTTGAGTGACTTTATTATGATTTTCTTCCAATTGCCCAAGTTTCCTTCTAATTAAGATATGGAATATTTTTTTCTATCCCTGCAGGCCCCATGAATGAAGAGAATTTTTTTGAATGGGAGGCATTGATCATGTAAGTTAATCGTGTGGATTACTTGTTGTTTGTTTGTTTTGTTTTGTTTTTCATGCTTTACTGGAAACTAGGCTTAAGAATCTCTAACTCTGAAATGTTGACTGGGTCCAAGTGGGCTTTGTAGTTTTCTGATGTTCTCTGGGCAGAAGCCAGATGAACATGAATTCAAAGGAGATGACAGTATGTCCTTAGCACCAATGAAAGGTTTAGTTGGGAATATTAGCTCTGGATAGTTTCAATTTCAAAATGATTTTTATTGTGTGGCTCTGTTAGGAAGTAGCAATACCTTACTTATCCCTTTGCTTTCTCGCCATAGACAACAGAAAGCTCTGTGTCCCCTGAGCTGTGGGGTTTCTCCTCACCAGAACAGCATCCAATGCAGTCATGACACTGTCTGGAGAGTGACAGGTCCCACAGGCTGAGGCTTCTGTCCCCAGGACAGCCTCTCTTCAGGCCTAGTCTGAGTGGCTGAAGGTTCTGACTAGCTACAAGTTGGGGTTCATATGATTCCAGCATTATGGCAGCCCCCTAAAAGGGAGATACTTTACTCACCTTATAAAGTTTCTTTATAGAGTGCTTTTGCTTTGCTTTTTTGGAGTATGAGAGTTTTGCTTAACTGTGTGCCTGGTGCCTGTGAAGGTTAAAAAGGTGTCAGATTCTCTGGAACTAGTTATAGACTGTGCGTACTGGTACTCCGTAGCTTGTGGTGAGTTCTTCTTCCTATGAGCTGGCACACATGGGCTGGCCACAGGCTCCAATCCCATCTTGTAATGCCACTCTCTCCTTCCCCTGATGCCTGCTCATGGCATGTGACTCTGATACACCAGCTGGGCCTGTCTCGTCACTTTCTTGAGCTCCCTTTGTACATTACTTCCTCAAGGTCATGAGCCGAGACTCTTCTAAAAGCACAAAGTCAAGTCAGAGGGCAGTTTGTCTAAATGCTGAAGGCCTGACCCTGAAGAAGGACTTAGAAACCAGGAACCATGGTCAGAAGCTTAACAAAACAATAAATGTGTATATTTATCAGTGTATATCTAAAAGAAACAGTATCAGCTCAGGATGCCCAAGACCAAGTTCTTAGCACAAAGATTTATTTTCCCAGAGAGACAGAGACAGGAGACAGAGGGTGAGGGAGAAGGGGGAGGGGCATCGATATTTGTCCTGGAGGGACAAAAGACTGCCTCTGGATGGAGAGGAGACAGACATGGCACCTAGGAAAATGGCAGTTTATGAAGGTACATGAGGAAACCCCATGTTAAGATGAGGTGCTTAATTTTAATTGGGTGTGTTAATTAGGTGAGCCAAATTAAATTAGGGGCTTTTGATGGTGGACTTCAATACTGGACCTTGGTAGTCAGCCTCAAGAGGAGGAAGTAGCTAAATAAGGGAATAGACCTTGGTAGCTAGCTTTAAGAATGTAATCTAATGTGTTTTAGCAAGGCAAAGGAAATTGGGAGAAAGGTCAGGGCCTGCCAGAGCCACATGATTAGGTGTGGTAGTGTCTCTTCAACATTTATCTCCCATATATGCAGTGGTCATGATGAAATTTCCTCAAATACTGTGGGTAGCTTTTCTAGGAGGAAAAAGGTCATTAAAATAGTAGGTGACCAAATGCACCTCCCGGAGCAGCATTAGACTTTCTCCTCGTACCCTGCTTCTGGTTCTCATTTCACTGATGGCCTTCTCTGGCTTGCAGGCCTTCCCCTGTGGTCTTGAGTATGATGTGGCTTATTCCAAAGTGAGTTTGTGTCTCCTATCCCCAGTCTAGAGTTTGTGATATTAAACACAAAAGAAAGAGAAACAGAGGGACCCTGAATGTAGAGTGTTCTCTGGTCCATACTCAGCCTGCTTAACAATCTTCTGAGGAAGCTGCACTCTGATCAGTTTCTCAGTCAATAAGAATTTCCAATTAACTACAGTGTTTCAGTTTGGATTTTCTTGGTTGACAAGTACTCTGGGGGACAGGAAAGGGAAAGAGGTTTGGCTATCCAGGTGTGAACTCTGAGCAAGGCAGGATTTGTTTATGTGTGTGCTTACAGCACCATCCCTGTGTCCATCTCCACCTCATCCCCAATACCAGAGCCTTGTACATGTTACCAGAACCGCATCACCTATGCCCAAGCCCTTTTAATTTTGACACAGGGTTTTGCTAAATTCATCAGGTTGGTCTTGAACTCACTCTTGTGCTTCTGGAAAGGCCTTGAACTTTTGATCCTTTTCCCTTAGCTTGCTGAGTAGCTAGTATTACAGGCCTAGCACATTAGTTCCCAAAGGTCTACAAGTCGGCCTAGGAAAATTACTGGTAATTTTTGCCTATGAAGGTTAGAACATGCATGAAAGCTGAGTGAAAGTGAGGGTTTTTGATTTTCTTTTTTAAGTCATCCATAAACACTAACTAGAGAAAGTGTAGCAGATCCAAAGTTTGTCAGACCTTAATTTCTTCAACTGTGTCAAATTTTTTTCTAAGTTTTCTGGAGCCTATGCATCATGGTACACTTGAGCCTTGTGTACTTGAGGGATCTGTTCCGAGTTTCTGGTGGATGCTGGAAATCTTGGGCTCTAACAATAATAAGAGGTAGTAAAATGGAAAAATTGGCCAGCATGGTGGTGGCACACGCCTTTAATTTCAGTACTCAGGAGCTAGAGGCAGACAGATCTCTGTGAGTTCAAGGCCAGCCTGGTCTACTATTGTGTAATATTAGTTTAAGATGTGTTAAATTCGTTTATGCTGTGGAATATTTGTTTAATTATGCAAAGATGAGTTGCATTTGTTTAACTCTGTGAAGCTGGGTTACTTTGCCTTCCTAAAATGCCTGGTTGGCCTGATAAAGAGCCGAACTGCCAACAGTTAGACAGGACAGAGAAATAGGCAGGGCTGCCAGGCAGAGAAAATAAAATCTAGGAGAGAAGAAGACCAAGAAAAGAGAAGGAGAGGATAATGCCACTGGCCAGCCACCCAGCCACACTGCCAGAGGCAAGAGGTAGTTAAAAAGAAAGGGGATAGATAGGAAAGCTGGTTAGAAACAAGCCAAGCTAAGGCCGGGCATTCATAAGTAAGAATAAGTTTCTATTTATTTGGGAGCTGGGAGGCAGGCTTCCAAAGAGTAAAAAACAAAACAAAACAAAAAATTACATTCTATAGAGTGAGTTCCAGGACAGCCAGGGCTGTTATACAGAGAAACCCTGTCTTGAAAAACCAACCAAAACAATAACCAAAAACAAAACAGGAAAGTTGATAGTATTCTATATCGCAAGTTATTTAAAACTTAGGAATTCTTTCTGGAACTTGCTGATTGTTAGCAACAGGTGTTGGTGAAGCCAGGTAAGAGGAAGGGTTCTGTTGCTTTTTGGTGAGATGATCCAGGCCTGCGGCCATTGCTGCCCCTAGCCAGGTCATTGCTGGGGGCTGTGTCAGGTGGAGCTCTGTTTATCTTTCTCCTCACTCACTTTACAGTGCTGGGGATCAAACTGCGGGCCTCCAGCCATTTCCCCAGGCGTTGTTTGCTTTTAAAGAAGCAGGTGATTGTGTGTGTGGTGTGTGTGTGTGTGTGTGTGTGTGTGTGTGTGTGTGTGTGTGTGTGTGTGTGTGTGTGTGTGAACTGATGTGTGACCTGTTTGTTTCATCTGCCATGTCCTATGTCAACACAGACACACCTGTGCTCGCTCACATGCCATCACAGCCACACCAGCTGTAGGAGCAGCGCTTGTTGGGAGGCCTGCAGAGGTCAGGGCATTTGATGAGCCTGAATATTTGGAAGATGTTGACTTATATGTGTCCATAGTAGATGGCTTTAGGAGCTAGCTCATTAAAGAACAGTTTCGCTCTCTAGTATGGATTTTAAAAAGTGCCATTGTTAAAAGTCTGTTGAGTTAACTATAACTAATTTTAGATAAACAGTATAAAGTTAAACAAATATTTTGAAAACCTGTCTTAAAAAGTAATTACAACTGATTTTCAGGAGAGCACGTTTGTGTTTGAATAAGGCTTTTGCGTTAGTGTGGAATTCCCCTGCTTCAAGATCTAGTGACTTTGTGGGTTTTGGTCCTGTTCCAGACCCTTCACAAACAAGAGGCGGTTTACGAATGTTCTTAAAACATCTATCAAGGAATTAACTGTCCTCCTGTGGCTTTGTCTCACCCTGCTGTTTTGGCAGAGAGCTGGCTGGGCTTTTATTCCTCGGTGACTGGGGACTCTCCTGGCTTCGAGGGCCTCCTCTGTCCCTGGTGCTTTTGGACACTGCTTGCCTCCTGGAAGCCTGATGCTGCTGGCTATGCTATGCCATGGCCCTGCCTGCATGACCTCTCCCTCTTGACCTGTGCATGGTGCAAGCACTGAGGGCGTTGATAACTGGGTCCTTGTATGCAGATGCAGATACATCATTAGCTGTGTTGTCAGCTTTTCATCATGGTCACAAAATACCCAAGAAAAACAACTTAGGAGGAAGGGACGATTTTAGCTCACAGTTCCAGAGGCTTCAACGCGGTGACGTGGTTCGCTGTTTTTGGAGCTGAGGTGAGGTAGAATATCATGTTTGAGCATCTATACAGGAGGAAGCTGCTTATCTCATGGTGGCCAGGAAGCAGGAAGGGAGGAGAGGAGTAGCCAGGGATGAGACACACCCTTCAAAGTTACTTCCAGTGACCCATTTCCTGCAAGCAGGCCCCACCCTTCAACAGCCGCATTCAGCTATGAGCCAATACTCAGTTCATCCAGTGGCTAAACCTGGTGACCCAGTCACTTCTTCCTACACACTTGCAATACTAGAGTCTGTGGGGGACACTTGAGGTTCCCTGGGCTGGTGTTATAGGTGTTGTGAGCTGCCCAACGTGGGCTCTTGGAACTGAACTCTGCTCTCCACAAGAATAGCAAGTGCTTTTAGTCATTGAGCCAGCTGCCTTCCTAGCTGCTTAGCAGCTTTCTTTAATGGACCATGTTTTAGCGTATGACCAAAGATTAGAAGTTTATAATTTTAATAACTGTATTAGCTACTCGTCCATTGCTATGATAAAATACCCTGACAAAAGCAACTTAAGAGAGAAGGCACACACCTTTAATCCCAACACTCAGGAGGCAGAGGCAGGGGGCTCTCTCAGTTCAAGGCCAGTCTGGTCTACAGAAAGAGTTCTAGGACAACTAGGGCACAGAGAGAAGGAGCCGAGGGGGAGAGGAGGAGAGAGGTTGTGTTTGCGGCTCACAGTTTGAGGGTATAGCCCATTACGGTGGCAAGTTGTGTCAGCAGGAATGTGACACAGCTGGTCCCATTGAGTCCATAGTCGGGAAAGAGAAAGTGATGAACGCCTCCCCTTTTAAAGATTTATTTTTATGTGTGTATTTTGTCTGCAAGTAAGCATGAATTACCACACGTGGTACAGTGGAGGCCAGGGCAATTGGTTCTCTTGACCAGACTTGGGATAGTTGTGAGCCACCATGTGGGGGCTGGGAATTGAACCTGGGTCCTGAAAGAGCAACAAGTGCTCTTAAGTCCCTCTTTGATTTGACAGTTAGGGTGGGTCTCCCATCTCGGTTAACCTAATGCAGATGGTCCCTCACAGGCAGACCAGAGGCTTCCCTTCTAGCTGATCACAGACTTTGTCAGGTTGACAAGCAGTGGTAACTACCCAGTAGCTTGCAGCCATCTACACCTCCACCTTTGGTCCTGTTCAGTTAGTTTTATGTAAGGAATGAAGTATAGGAGCAACCTTCACTCTGTGGCCAACCACTTGCTTCAGAACCTTTTCTTGAATTTGCCCGTTGAGGAATCTGGGCATCTTTGTCAAAAATCAATATAAACTGTGATTCAGGAGCTTAATTTTAGACATCCTAGTTCATTGTTCTGTGCCTGTCCTCTGCCATGAACCACACTGTCTGGTTGTTGTAGCTTTTAGTTATACAGTTGGCAAATATGAGTCCTCTGGCCTTGTTCTTTCTGTTAGACTTCTGGCTATTCTAAGTGTCATGAATTTCCGTACATGTGTTGTTTTCTGCAGTATTCCTGATGGGGTTTGTGGAGTTCTCAGATCAGTTTGTAGAATGTTGGCACGTGAATAACATTGTGCTCTGCCCGGTCTTTAAGTGTGGGGTGTTTGTTTATCCCTGGTTTTCAGAATCTCAGCCACGAGAACATCATTCCCATCACTCATACACCATGATACAATTTTAACTCTAAAGTAATCCACTTTTGTTGCTAGGGGTTGTGTGTTTACACACACAGGAAAGCCTGCAGAACCTCAGGATAGTTTCCGGCATGAGTAAAGTTAGCATTTATGTTAGACGGTGATCCTCTGTGTCAGAATTCACTGTGCAGTTCTTACTGTGCAGGCTATAGGGGAGGGTGTGTGTGGATTTGCCCACCGTTTTTTGTATGCTGTCTATCTAGCTGGCCTTACTGCAGAGATTAGCATCTTTAGTAATTCATTTCTGGTTCTGAGTTCCAAAGAGAGGGCAGTCTGTTACTTTAAGACTTCATCAATTATAGTGGTGTGAGACCCTTCATAAAGAGGACAGACAGCAAAGTGGCTTCGCTAACATTCGCCTGCCCCAGTATCAGTGGCAGGCAGGGCCAAACAGCTGCAGGATCAGGAGGCTGCTCTGACCTTCTGCCCTCCAGGTGTCACAGACTTCTCACCTTGCAACATCCAAAAAATGAAAGGCCAGCTTCTGGCTGGAGTTCGTGTTTACATTGTGCTGCTGATGTGGTCTGAGGCAGTTCTGGAGGACAGGCTGAGTTAGGCAGTCAGCGGGGGCAGGAATGACAGCCATTCAGTCACTCTTGCACATCTATTCTCCAGCAGACAAGAAGCCAGGGAGACCTTTAAGGAGGCATTCCCTGAGGGTGCAGTTAGAACACATCTCTGATGGTGTGCTGGGGAGTAGGAAGTTAGGTCAGTGTTTGCAGTCAGTAGATGGATTTGTGTGTATGTGTGTGCTTTCGGTGCTTTACTTCCTTTCCTGTTCTATGAGTGAGGGGCTTCACTCCCACAAGTGTGGAGTAAAACTTGCCCAAAAGCTGTTGGTTCTGATTCTCTGTCCTGGGCAGGAAGCTTCTCTGTGGCATTTCCCACCTCTGGCAGGCATGTCCCTGCACAGTTCTGCCACCTGCATACCTGTTCAAGTGGCAGGCATGCTGGAAAAGAGAAAGAAACCCCAGTTTAAACCGGCAGTAAGCCGGAGTATTCGCGAACAGCTTTGCTATTTAAGATGTGGGCGCACTTGAGGAAATGTTGGGTCATGCTTCTGATGCCATGAACAACCCAGTAGACTTTTTTTTTTTTTTTTTCTTTTTAGAGAAAGCCCTATTATGAGAAACAAAGACCTGTTATCAAAGCATTGAGCAAATGCTATGTAGCTCATTCCAAGGACATTACCCATTTTTTTCTCACTGTAGACTCAGAGGTGCCAGCCATAGTGAGGCCCTACAGGGTATCTTCTGTCTCAGTCTTACCTATCTGTCTCTCTCTGTCTGTCTCTCTGTCTGTCCCTCCCTCCTTTTGAGACAGGATTTCTCTATTATGTTCCCTTGATTGGTCTGGAACTCTCCATATAGATCAGGCTGGGCTTAAATTCAAAGAGATTCACCTGCCTCTGCCTCTCAAGTGTTGGGACTAACGGCATGCCTGGTGCATGCCTGGCTAGCAGAATTACTTCTAAGATGGTGTCTGCCCAGCCTTCCAATTGCAGTTTTATGGACTACATTGTGTCTCTCCCAGCTTTGCTCAATAGTAAAATAGCAGCAGTCCCCTTGCCCGCCTTAATTCAGAAGGCTAGGAAGTGCTGATAGGTGGCATTTATCTCCATAGTACTTGATAGCTCTGACTTGGGAGAGGACAAAGTTTAGGGGTCCACCCAGGCCCCTGCAGCTTGAGAGAGGAAAACTCAGCTGGACCACACCCCGCGAAGGTGACTGTGCTGCTGCTTCCCAGGGCATCCTCTGCCCTGGCCTGGTGCCAGGACCCCAGGGGATTGTCAAGCAGCATGTCATCCCTCCAAGGAGAAGAGCTATTCATGCTTGTTTTTGAAGTAGCACAGGATCGCTTTCCAGAGTCAAGGCTTGTCACTGAGAAAAAAAAACTTGGCTTAACAAGACACGGCATTGTTCTTTCGAAGCTCTGGGTGTGACTGCAAACAAAATTAAAGTTTTTTTTTTTCCCTTGCTCTCTTAATTGTGGAGATAAATAGTATTTTACAGATCCATGTATCACTGATCTAAAATAACTATCAAAACTTTAATCATATTTGTATTATTTTTTTGTAGTGTTTCATCTGTGGGGATGATATGTATGTGCATGTATACATGTGTGCATGCAGATGCATGTCAGCCACATGCATGTGAAGGCATGCAAGAGCTCAACCTCAGCTACTCATCGGACAGCATGGTTTTTTGAGACAGGGTTTTTCATTGCCTGGAATTTGCTGATTTGGTGAGGCTAACTGACCTGTGAGCCTAGGGAATTCCCTTAGCTCCACCTCCCCAATTCTCAGGTCACAGGCGTGTATACCTATGTATTTACATGAATTCTGGAGCTTGAGTCCTGGATCTCTTGCTTGCACAACAAGCACTTTATAGACTGTGCTTTTTACCCCACCCCTTACTAGTCCCCCTCCCCCCGATTTATTTGTGTAATTTTTAAGTGTATGTATGTGGGGGTGCTCAAGTCATAAGTACAAGTGCCCCCAGAAGCCAGAGGAGTTGGACCCTCCTGTAGCGGAGTTACAGGTGTTTGTGAGCGCCCAGTGTGGTACTGAGACTCACATTCGGGTCCTTGGGAAGAGCAATGTGTGTTCCTAACTGCTGAGCCACCCCTCCCAAACCCACAATTTGTTTTTGTTGTTTTGAGACAAGACTGGTGTAGATCAAGTTGCCCTAGACATTAGGCACCACTACACCCAGCTAAGTTTGTATTTTGAGAAAATATTTTCTAGTAAGTAAAGATGGCTTTTGAATCAATATTTTCTATTTCCCCCCTGTGGGTAGAAGTTCAGGTTCTTATCCTATAGGGTTTTTGTTTTGTTTTGTTTTTGTGTTTTTGTTTTTATTTTTTCCTCTGTGTTAGACCTGCTGTCACAGGGATGAAGAGCTGTTCATTTATTTATTTATTTTGGTTTTTCAAGACAGGGTTTCTCTGTGTAGCTCTGTAGCCTCTGGAACTCACAGATCCGCCTGCCTCTGCCTCCTGAGTTCTGGGATTAAAGGTGTGTGCCACTGCACCTGCTTCAGAGTGGTCCTACAGGACCCAGTTCTTTCACAGTGTGGATGGGACAGGGCTTGTTTTTTACTGGTATGCTGGCCTTTCCCAATGACCTCTTCCATGCTAGGGTTGGAAGCTGTCAGCCAGCTCTTCTGCCTACTAAGTTTATGTAGTGGAGAATGTCCACAGTCTTGAATTGCTCATACGGGTCATATTAGTGAGATTTGGAAGGGAGGAGCTAGTCTTTGGCCGTGCCCTCTCCTGTTTCCCTGCCTTCAGGTCTCAGTCATCATCTAAGGCTCTAGGATTTGAACAGGACTCCTGTAATGGCTTGGTCCATTCTGCTGTTTACATATTAGGAGTTGGCTGGGTGCAGGCTGGAGTCTTAGGGCCAGGTGGGTTTGCTGTGGCCTGAGCTGCTTTTCCACTGATCATGAGTCTAGAATCACGTGTGCCCTTTCTGTTTTATGGCTATAAATCACATCTTAGGCACATTGGGAAATTAAAAATATCCTTTGAAATGCATTCCTTGGCTCCTCATCGGTGTGTACAGACTCGTGATTATTCTCTGCCACAGTTCACACCTCAATCCTTACAGGAGCCAGACCTCAACCGACAGTCACCTTCCTAGGACCACAGAATGCTTGGGTTTCTTCTCTGTGGTGCAGATCTGTGCAGATCTCTGTGGCCTTGTGTCTGTCCACAACAGCTGAGACAGAGCTCTCTGTGAGAGGAAAGCAGCAGCTCATTTAGATTTTCCCTGTTCCTTTTTAAGCAGTGATAGTATCGTATCCTTGTCCCACTTCTGAGTCATGGCTGGCATTGCGGTTATATCTATTTCCTGATTTGCAGGGGCCCTGAAGACACTTGCTTTGAGTTTGGTGTTTTTCCTGCCATCCTGAGTTTCCCACTTGACTACCCATTGAGTCCTCCCAAGATGAGATTCACCTGCGAGATGTTCCATCCCAACAGTAAGTGCACCTGACAATGGTTGACAAAGCAGCAGAAGGCTGCATTATTAATATGAGGCAAGGGCTCCTGCAGGATCATGGGAAGCATGCCAATACTGTACAGACATTTCTATAGTGGCTGGTGGGTTTAAACTGTGGCAAATCAGTTATGATGTGAGCACCAGGGTTTCCATTTTGGAGATCAGCTTAATATAGAGGAGCAAAAAAAAAAAAAAATGTATGAATGTAACACTACCTCTTTGGCCCAACCATCCTGAGTTAATGGGGCCTTGAGTGCTTTGTGGCCTACATTGGCTTTTGTCACAGTGTCATTTTTGATGGTGGAAAATTGGAATTGGGCTAGAGAGATGGCTTAGTGGTTAAAAGTACTTGCTGCTCTTGCAGAGGATTTGGTTCCCAGCACCCCCATGGTTGTTCACAACCAAGGCTCCAGGGAATCTGATACTCTCTGGCCTTTCTGGAACCAGGCTGTCTTGTGGTGCACAGACATACATACAGCAAAACACTCATACACGTTAAAAAATTGGAGCCAGCCCAGTTTTCCTCTAGCAGTGTTAAGGGAATGCTGTAGTTAGACTGGATGTGGACACTGAAGACACAGTAAGAATCCATAGCGATGCCAGGGGAATGCACTCAAGTGTAATGTCAAGCCAGGACTCAGTAACACTGTGCATTTTCTCTTCAGAAAACAAATTGTGGGAGATGTCTGGAAGGGGTTACAATAATGCTGCCAGTGACGCTTCTGATTGGGATTATTTACTTATTTATTTCTTCCTTTTACAAGTAGGTATTGTATATTAGAGAAGTTTGAGGGGTGAGTGCTTGATATAGGGTCCGCATTGCCCAGGACTGTCTCCTAATTTTCCTGACTGTGTCTCCCAAGTGGAAGATCCCACACATGAGTCACTATGTCCAGCTTACATAAGAGGAATGGGACAATGTGTTGTATTTTGAATGATGGCATTTAGAGTAATGTTCCTTCTTGTAAGAGATTTCTGTTGCCACTAATAATCCTGATCTTAAAAATCTGGTCCTGGAGCAGAAATTCAAGTAGGATATTCTACTTTGTAAAATAAAACATATTTGACATCAATTTTCTTCTACATGTGTTTCATTTTATTTTATGTGTATGGGTATTTTGGCCTGTATGTATACCTATGTAACATGTTTATGATACCCACAGAAGCCAGAAGACTTGAGTCAGATCTCTAGGAGCTAGTGTTAAGGCTGGTTCTGAGCCATTGTGTAGGTTCTGGGAATCAGACCCCATTCCTCTGGAAAAGCAGTCAGTGTTCTTAACCATTGAACTGCCTCTCCAACCCAATCTGATGTCTTTTTATTTTGTAAAATTAATTTTGAACTGTATGTTACTAAATGCCCACCCCTTCTCTACACTTAGTTCAATTGCCTTGCCTCTACTTTAGCCACATGGACGTAGATGCGGGGTGAGGAGGACGTTGGTCTTGCCAGCTGAGTTAGGGATGCCTATAAACCTGCTCTGCAGAGCCCTGTGAAGACTCTTCACTTCTGGGTAGCTGAATTTTGGAATATTTGTCTGCTCACCTTTCACTTACTCCTTTTGGTGGTAATGCACAGAGAAAGCCATAAAAGGTGGGATCCAGTTGTGGGCTAGTTAGTGCTAGATAAGTTGTGACTAGTTAGTGCTAGGTAGACCTGGTCCTGAGCCCCACTGTCAGCCAGTGACCACAGGACCTGAGCAGTCCCGGACAGGTCTGGCCTGCTGCTGGTAGGCCTCTCTGGGATTTGTGCCACCAGAAAGTGTCCTGTTACTGCTGTGCAAACAGCCGGGCCTCTTTCTGCAGAGCCTCCCCAGCACAGTGGCACTGTATCTGGGCTCATGTGGCTGCCTCTGACTTTTGCAGTCTATCCTGACGGGAGAGTCTGCATCTCCATCTTGCATGCCCCAGGCGATGATCCCATGGGCTATGAGAGCAGTGCTGAGCGGTGGAGCCCTGTGCAAAGTGTGGAGAAGATCCTGCTTTCGGTGGTGAGCATGCTGGCAGGTGAGCCTGTTTACTCTGTTCCCTGCTGTTGTACCAGGTCTGTACTTTCCCAAGTGTGAGCATGCCTCCATGATTACAGACCACATAGGACAAGGCAGATTGTCGACAATAGTTTGCTATTCTCTTATCCTGGGCATTTTCACTTATTGGGGTCTCACTGTGCGTCTAGTACAGGGGTATAATGCTCAGTACAACAGATACCCCAAAGTGAGGTTCCCGAACTTTTAAGGAACTTCCAAACCCACCAACAGTTATTGGCCAGTGTAGTAAACCTGACCTGCAGAAGCACTTCTCTTGGCCTCTTTGGAATGAGTTGGGAGACACTAGAAGTTGACAAGGGAAGTGGGGAGGAAAGGCATTTGGGGCTGAGGGTCAGCTGGACACGGGCAGGAGACCTGGCGCTGAGCCTAGTGAGTAGCCCTGGGAGTTGCATTGGTTGCCACATCCTGCACTTTTGCCTTAGAAGGACCATCTGTGTGGAGCTGGTGGCTGGAGGGGTTGGGATAGGGAAAAGCATTTGACTGCTTAGTCTGGTATTCAGGCACTTGGACACCCCCAGCCAAGAGAATGGGTAGATTTGGAGGGGCTGTAAGATGCAGGCCCTCAGACTCTCCTCAGTTGGTGTGTGAGGACTTGTATTACTGACCTGGGCACCAGGGTGCAGTGTCCAGGGATGTACAAAGGGAGCAGGAGTCAGTCAAGGGAAGTTTGGGGTGTGGGAAGAGGGGTTCCTGTCCCCTAAGGGAGCTGCCACAGGTTGCTGGTGGTGATGGAATGCTGACTAGGGGGTCAGTGCCCTGCGTGTACCAGTTTCCAGCCTCCCTCCCTCAGACAGAAGGCCCTAGTTTGTGTTGGAAGTCACTTTGCTACCCAGAATGACCTGTGAGAGGTCCGCAGTCCTTTGAGATAAAAAGGAGGCTGTCGCCAAGCCGCCTACCCTTTTGTTCACAGTTCCCTTTCTTTTCAGAGCCCAATGATGAGAGCGGAGCAAATGTAGATGCTTCCAAGATGTGGCGGGATGACCGTGAGCAGTTCTACAAGATCGCCAAGCAGATCGTCCAGAAGTCTCTAGGGCTCTGAGGCCACGCCCATGTGCACACTGAGCAGTCCGGCGCTGTCCTCCAGACCACTTGGCAACAGTGCTGCCGTGCCGACACCAACACAGGCAACTGCGGAGCCACAGCACCCATTGTTCCTTCTTTTCCACCCCAGACGGGCAGCTCCCCTGAAATCATGACTGGAACAATGACAGCTGCGCTGCAAAGGGTCCCTCCTGCTGCGCCTCAGGGAGGGTCCAGGCTGTCCTCACTACCTCTCCCAGCTACGGGGTCCTCAGCTCTGCGCCTTCCTGCAGTGCTGAGGACCTGCCTCTGTCATCCACCAGGGGCTGGGGATACCTGTGCTGCTCCTTCTGAGGACATGGGGCCTTGGAGAAAGCAGTGTGGACCTGTTGTCCCTGCCTCTCGATTCCTGGGGGTCTCAGGAGGCATTCTGAGCTTCTTTTGACACTTTGCACTTACAAGCCTAGGCTGCCTTTGGCGTGGTGACAGAGGCTTGCTGTGTGCATCACGGATGTCACCCTAGCCCCCTGCAGGGGCTATTTTGTAAATGGGTTCATGAGAAGGAGACATGGGTTACCAGGACTGCTGTTCTTCCTGGCTGTGTCCATGTCTGAGTAGGTGGTGCACACTAGAGCAGGCAGGGTCTGTCTGCCAGGGCTTTAGTGTGGGTCTCGCCTAGGGGTTCTGTGTATATACAAGCTTAGCTCTAGGATCAAACTGTTCTTCGCTGTCAGGGTTAGAAGGGAATCTGCCACTAGGTGCTCAGCAGAGGTGTGCATTTTGAACTAGACGAGCTGGGAGACGGCTGTGGCACAGGCCAGGGGTGGAGGGTCTCAAACAGCAGGACCACACTGAGCGACAGTGCCGGGAGTAGATGCCACAAGCAATAACAGATAGATCTTCAGTGTAAGGGGATGCTTGGCCTTTTCTAAACAGGTTACATTTAAACGTGAGTTTCTATTTTTAAAGTGCAGCGTGTCTGTGGTGTGTGCAGCAGCTCTGTGCACATGGTCCGCTTTTCCTTGTCTACATGCCAGTGGCTGGCGCTGTGCATGTTTCATGGTGTTAGTAGTTCCCAGCTCTGCGGCTCCAGCTGGGTATCTGTGGGGACCTCATGCTTTCCTTCCCCAAAGGAGTCCATTTCTATCTGAAATGGAGCAGAGGCTGGTGTTGGGATGTGCAGGAGAAGGGAATTGTACCGAAATAGTATTTGCAGGCCACTGAGGAAGCCCTCTCTGAAAAGAGGTAGCCTGTGTGGGGACATGAACACATGCAGAGTGGCACCAGGGCATGTCATCACCCTCAGGCCTCCCTGGCAAGTGGGGAAGAAGACAGGCAGTCTCTTTACAAAACAAAAGTATTTTTATTCATTTGTATTTATTAAATGAAAAAAAAGAATCCTCTAGTGTCCTTCTTCTGTGGTGGACTTTAATTGCTGTTCAATAAAAGTGTCTGTCCCTTCCCCACAGCGTTCTCGTAGAATCTTTGGGAACCCGAGCCTGGGTCACCTTCCGGAGTTGGTTGGAGGCAGCTCTGTGGGTGCCAAGGGCTCTCTTCACGTTTCCTTCTATCTCCTGTGTCCTTTCCTCCTCTCTCTGGGGCTGGAGGTTCTTTGTTCAGGTCTGTGGCCGGATTCGGGGCCTGCGAACTTGGATGTGATGGATTTGAACGTGTGCTAATGTCTTAACTGTGAGCGGTCTTGTGAGCAAGGGGTCCAAGGTGGTCACTAGCAGGCATCAGACAGTACTGTGCTTCGGGTTCACATAGCTTCTTCTTACCATATCATCCCATCCCTCTGGCTCTCACTATGTAGCACTGCCTCTGCCCATTAAATACCAGGGTTAAAGGCATTGGTCGCTATGCCCGACATTGTAGCTTGTTCTTGAAGCCATGCTGCAAAAGTATAATCACTTGCTGTTGAACCTGCCTCAAAATGAAGTTACTGAATGAGCCTTGGTCCTCTGGCTGACCTGCTGTCTGCCTTCGTTTCCCTGTTGCTCAGGTTCCTGGGGGGGGGGGGCTGCTGCTATGCTTAAGTGCTGTGGGGAGAGACTTAGACCCTTTCTACCTGGGGGAAGTAGCTCCCAACCACTGCTTGAGCCTGGGTTTGGCTCCAGGTGATGCTGCCATTCCTTCCCTGGGTGGTTGGGGCATCTTTAATCCTTGCATCTCCATCTCCTTCCCTGCACATCTCCACAACTCCCAGTGGTTTCATTTATTCCTGCTCAGCTCCACAGTTGCGGCCACCAGCAGCAGCCATGTCTTATTCCAGAGTGATGTCTGCAGATGTTGAGTGCTCACTGGTGGCTTGGTTAGAACCTGTCATAGGCACAGCTTTCTTACACTGCATACCTGGCCTGTAGATGCCCACATCCATACATTGGAGGCCGCCTATAAGGGCTGAGATATCTGGAAGCCCTGTCTGATGGGGTGGGGCACATGAATTAGCATGGTTGGGGTGGGTTTCATCTGGTAGCCTAGACTCTTGCTTAGGTCAGCCCTTCATGCTGTCAGATTGGCAGCCCCTGTCAGATGGCTGAGTGGTGTAGGGCCCAATGCACCTGTAGACTATGCCCCAATATTGGGCAGGGTTTACACTGATCAAGGGTTCCTTACAGAGGCAGGAACCTAGGCAGCCACATCTTCATTCATCCACCTACCCAGACCCCTTGTACCTATTGTTGTTCGATGCTGGCTATCTGGTGGTATCAGGAGGGGTCAGTGTATGTTAACAAGAAAACCCTGCAAGCTCACCCCATATTAGAGAAGCTATAGCCTCTAGGCCCTGCACTGAGCACCAAGGCGATGTGTCCCCTTTTGAAGGCCGTCTATGTCACTTGCTTGTTCATTTGGGCTGCTGCTCAGGGAATGCATGCCTTCCATGTGCTGCTGCTGTACTGACTCGTCCACATTGTTCCATTCTCCCCTGTTCCCCACACAGCGCAGCCCACACTGGCCCAGCCTCAGCACCTTAGGATACTGGCTGCTGTTGGCAAATGTTGGCCTCCCATGTGCCTGGGATAGGGGCCAGTGTCTAGCTCTCTGCTATCTCCCTCTGTCCAGTACCTGGAAATTAGGCTGCCAGCTCCCCCTCTGGCAGCTTGGGGATGATTACTATGTACAGGGTCTGATGATTGACTCTAGGGCCTTCCTCTTCCCACCAGGCCCTGTCTCCCCAAATAGCTGTCACCAGGTAGGAAGAGGCCCCCTCACCTAGTCTACTCCATTCCTGTTTCCTCATCTGGGTGACTGGGAGGCCATAATTCCTTCTGTTGTGGACCATCAGGCTTTCTATGGATGAATTCTGGGAATAAGCTTGTGTGTGGTGATGGCTGTTGAAAGTTATTTTGCTTTTGTTGGGCAGTGGTGGTGGTGGTGATGGCACTCAGCTTTCATTCCAGCACTAGGGAGGCAGAGGCAGGTAGATCTCTGAGTTCACAGCCAGCCTGGTCTACAGAGCTAGTTCCAGGACAGCCAGGGCTATTACACAGGAAAATCCTGTATCGAGAAAACAAAGGAAAAAAAGTTACTTTGCTTCCTCAGACACAGTTCTCCTGTGTATCCCTGGCTAGCCTTAAGCTTTCAACAATCCTGCCTTGGTCTCCTGACTGCTGGGATCACAAGTGTGCTTTTTCACACCTGACTTCTGAGATGTTTCCTTGGAGGAGCTTGGACATACACAGTGGCTCTCTTTGCCATTGTTTTCTCTGACTGAATCGACCATACCCAGGAAGTGAGGATCACAAGGCTAAAGAACCAGCTGTGTGGATTCCCAGTGCCAGATGACCCAGTGTTTGGGTGAGGCGGGCCCCTCACTGATTCAGGCCTGCCATGGCATCATTTGTCCTGAAACAGTCGGGGTGAAAACTGCAGGAGGACCCTTAGGGGTCAGTACCACTGGCCCTGCTGTAAGGTACCCACCCTTGTCCTTAGCTCAGAAAGGTGAATGCCTCTGGCTGCGAGCTTTTACATCATGGATAGTGACAGCAATAGATAGGCGTGGAGAGGGTTGTCCAGAGTGGTGGTGAGGGCACTGTCCTCATCTCTGCTCGGTCTCCAGTCTGTGTAGCTTCCTCCCCAGGTTCCATGACAATGGGAGGTAGAGCAACATCACCACCTTAGGGCAAGGTGCCTGGAAAGGGAACATTTTTATAGATGGTAGGAAGGATGATGCCTACAACCAGATGGGTGGGGATGGGCTTGCTGTGTCTGGCCTCTGCTAGGCAGAGCCCAGGTGTAGCCTCCTGTTGGGGTTCCCTGCTTTTCCATGACTGGACAAGACTCAAGCCCTATGCTGTTGGCCCAGTGCAAGGTGGTAGGGGTGACTCTGGCACTCGGTTCTCAGGTTCTAGCTGTTGGGTGGCAGCTTTTCTGGGCCTTTGTTTTCCAGTCTGTAAAAGGCTGTGCCATCCTGTACTCGGTGCCTACTCACTTCCTGGTCAGCTGGGAAGGGGCTAGTGGCTGGCTTCCTCTGCTCAAGAAGCTGTTCTTGAACTGCATGCCCATCAAGGACCATTTCTGGCTCAGGACTTTCTGGGCCCATTCTGTGCCCAAGCCTCTCACTGTTTTAGTCTTCTGAACACCCTGGGTGTCAGGGGGCCTGTGCATGTCTCTAGGGGCATAAGGAGATCTCATGGCATCCCATCCCCAGGCCACCTGAGGCTTGTTGGCAGCAGTCAGCAGTGAGGTTGCTGTGTGTCTTCCTCAGGCCTGCCCAAAAAGCCCCTCAGGGGTGGGGCCGATGGAACTTTTGGAATAACCTGGATAACGTACAATGGGCACGGCCCAGCTGTGCTTGGGGGTAAGATGGCATTCTCTATGGCTCCAGAACTCTTCTCTGACTGAGGGCTGATGGGGACTGTGTGTGTGTGTGCCTTTAGCTTTCTGGCAGAGGACCTGACACTGGAGTTGGCCCAGGTGGAGGCAGAGACACGCAGGGCCATCCTTTGCAAGGACACCTTTGAAATGCTGGATCACACTAGTGAGTTGGAACCACATGAAACGGCCGCAGCTCTGACGGAGCCGACTTGGGGTTCTCATGGGTTCTCCCTCTTGGACTGGTTCCCAGCTGGTAGAGCAGCTGGCAGCAACAAGGCTGCCGCTGCCCAATCCCGGATGCCCCACTGGCCTTTCCTGTCCCAGCCCAGGCTATTATCACCAAGCATCAACATGTGTCCTCTGAGCACTGAGTACCCAAGTGTGGCATGTGAGCACATGTGTGAGCAAGCGCTGCACATGTGAACATGGGCTTGGGGGGATGTGATGGAATGTACCAGAGAAAAAACCTGTTTGGTTTAGTTTGCTCTGTCTCTTGTGTGTAGCATGAATAGCAAAACCCCAGAGACATGTCGGGGTTCAAACTGAAGACCAGAAAAGCAAAGCAGCCAACCATTAAAGAGTCGTTCCGCCAAGGCTGGGGTGATCCTGTCCTCAGCATGACTGCAGACTGCATACACTGCGCTGCTGTCTCCATCTGCTTTATATTCCTCTCTAGTGCTGGGACTGAAGGCATGCACCTCCACCACCCAGTTTCCATGGCTCACTCACTAGTTTGGCTGCTGAGATTAAAGGTGTGTGCCACCCCTGTCTGGTCTCTCTGGCTGTGGCTAGCTTTGCAGTCCATCTTCTGGCAAGCTTTATTAGATCATAAACAAAACATCACCACACTTGTGTACCCATCTCCTCTTATACCTGGGCTACTCTGTGGACCCAGCTGCACATTCTGATTCCTCCCAGGACGTGGAATCCAGAGGAGCAATGGAGTCATCCTCGCCCTCAACCTGGGGCCCCAGGGCCTGGCCCACAAGCAAAATGGCAGAGATGTGGCTGAGCAGGGTAGGGCCAAAGGTGTTCCTGGCAGGTTCCCTTGCCCCCCTCCCCAACAACATAAGGCAAAGCTCACTGTGGGAACCTGTAGCATGTTCCTCCCACAAGGGATGCTGGGATGTGGGCGTGGCATGACCCCCACCATTGTAAACAATGAGGATTGGGACAAGACAGACATGGCCTAAGTAGGTGACTCCTGAGCTTGCTTACAAAGCCCCCAGAGCCTGGTTGGTGTGCCTGCACTCTCTGGCCCTTGGAGCTAGGTCCCCAGTGAGTCACTCTGCAGCTGGAGGCAATCCTTCCTCACCCCTGCCCACTGTGTGGCTGCTCTGTGACAGTCTGTGCAAGTGCACTTTTGCTAAGATCTGAGAAGCTTGGCAAGGGAACCTAAAACTGGTCATTGATGACTGAAGGTGGCTGTTGAGGTCTGGTTAAGGTTGATAGTGCAGTATGGGGGGGGGGGGAGGGAATAGAACTCTGGAGTCAGCTTGGCCAGTGCCTGTATCTTTCCTGGAGTTCCTATCCTCAATCCATCCCCAGTTCTGTATGCAGCTCAACTGTCCTCACCCCAGGCTGTCCCTCCCCACCCTTGGTGGTGTCTGTTGACATGAGGGGGGGGTGCTGCTGGCTCCAGCACATGCATGGGCCAGATGCAGCCTAGTCACCTCCAGGCCATGGAAGAGAGCAGGCCTTTTCTGTGCTAGCTCAGGGTCACCTGTTATGTTGATGCAGGAGAGCCGAAGCTGGGCTTTTCATGAGACTCAGGTGCTTTGGTGACAGGCCCAGAAGGGTCCAGGAACTCCTGTGGCTTGGCTCCCTCTCCTCACTGTTCTAGGCTAGCTGGGTTTCCACACTTGCAAATGGTCATGTTCTACAAAATAAACATCCTTTACACAATCGCATGTCCACACACAAGCCCAAACACACATGCACGCTCATGTACCTGCATGTGCTCGTACCTCCCCCTGACGGTATGCTTGCACATGTTCACACTCATAGTCCATAATGTGATATATGGATCATTGTCTTTTTCTTTTAGAGATGCTGGCAGCTTACCCTGGCTTCTGGCTTCTGGCTTCTGTCTCTTCGAACAGGGCTGTGTAGCTGTTTGCTTTTAGGATTTCTCTGCTTGGTTCTTTGCAGTTTGTCTGACAGGAGTGATGCCCTTGTAATCACTGGGGAGCTGCTGGGGTTTGGGTGTAAAGTCTTGTCTTCTGTCTATTCCCCTCATTACCTCTCTGTCAAGGACACCAGCTAGCTGCCTGTGAATCTGTGGTGTCTGAGCAGATAACTGTCCCAGGGTGTAATTAATCCCCCCTTCAGATATATTAGTTTCTATTGATCAGATTAGAAGTCAAACACATCTGATAAGCCTTGCACTGCAGGGAGCATCGGGATGTGGTTGAGATTCCCATGATTGCAACTTCATTTTTCCTGTTGCAATTTCTGCATCAGGGTCTTTGACAAGTCTACCCTCAGGGCCATTTGGGGATTGGCTCTTTGTCTGCAGGGACCTGGTTTCCCTCTCTTGCCTCAGCTGGAATGTCTGGAGTTGAGTCACCCTGAATCAGAACCTCTTGTTTTAGGCCGTCAGATTGGAACAGAGAAATGTCATCAGTGCTTCTCAGGCCTCTGTAACTGGAGTTTCTGTCGTGATCACTCCTGTCAGCACCTGACTGGGGCTTGGCCACACATGGATCCAGCCAGACCCCTCCTAAGGTGCCACCATCACCTCTTACATCTGTATGTTCTGCTGTAGGAGTTTCCATACTCGTTCAGCAGGAACCCTCATGTCCATTTGTTTCCCTTGTGTGTCCGTAGCAGCTTCTCCCCATCATTTCCCAAATACTCAAGTGGGCTGACTGCAGATAGCCCTGACTTGGGGCATGGAGCCCTATCCCTGGGCTTCTGAGGCTGCAATGTGCAGGGCTTATGCTGTCTGGCTCTGGTCTCCGTCTCTAGGCAGGGGCCCTGCTTTCCTGCCCTGCCTGAAGGCCAGCTGTGGGAATCTCCCTGAGCAGGAAGCTGTAGTTCTTAGGACATCCTCTTGTCATGTTCTTGCAGCTGCCTTGTCCTCATCAAGTCTTGTCTTCCTGCAGACCCAAGCCTATGTGCGTCCAGATACTGACTTCTGGGGCTGGCATAATCCAGAAGGAACTGCCATTTTTTGGGGGGGGGGCATGGTTCCATGTGTGAAACCAACATGTGTGATGTTTTGTACTGTGAAAAATAAAGAGCTGAGGTCAGACCCTGGCCTTTGCAGATATGAAGGAGACCTTGCTTGGGACATTGAGCCAATGTTCCTCATTCAGCCTGTCAGGTGGGAAGCATTCTTCCAGCCGGGCCCCTTGTGATGACAAGATTGAGCTGTAGGAAGGGGATGTGAAACTGAATCCCGCTCCACCCACGTGCAGACAGCTGTGGCACCTGGTCCCCCTCTGCTGTTCTAGGTTTCACTGGGGTGTGGAGCTCATCTTTAAAGGATCAGAATAGGAGGCAGCCTCCATGCCTGGTCTAAATTGAGGATGTCTACTGGGTAGGTACACTCCCTAGGGACAATCCCACCGGGGGACCACAGTCCTTTAGGGGGTTTCAGTGACCACTGATGGTGTACAAAGGGAGATGCCCTAGGGCAGAATGGCTGATGTGGCACCAAGGACATTCAGGAGCAGGGTGTGCCTGCCTTAGCCAGGTGCCCTGCCTATTGGGGGACCTGCCATCAATTTGGTGACCAAATGAATAGGATGTCCTGGAGTGGGCACAAGTGCAGAGAACTCTGGATCTCAGCAGAGGGGTTTGTGGGTTTCTGGGGTAGGGAGCAGAGACTCTGGAAGGAGGGCAGGATTCTAAGGGTAGGGCTGGGGTGGGGAAAAGAACAGGGCATGTGGGGAGATTGAGAAGTAGCTACCTTGGTCCAGCCTGAGTGACAACCATTTCAGCAGGCCATACAACAAGCTGGCCCTCAGCTTGCAGACCCTAGAGTTATGACAGTTGAACCCTCCTGCTGGATCCCTAGCACAAGCTCCCAACCTTCAGCCCTAGAGCCACCCTCCCCAAGCCTCTCCCAGCAGGGTTGGCAGCTGGTCTATCAGATAGTGTTTCGCTTACCCAGCAGCTCCATGTTCGTGGGCTAGCTTCAAGTATTTTCATGTACCCTCGAGACAATGATTAAAAAGTAATTAACCTAAATTTAGCCTGATTGTCATAAATAAATTAGCCGCATGAATCACCTGTGATCTGCCAGCCTACACACGTTTGGCTACCAGGTGAACGTCCCTCAGGGGGCCTGTGGGGTCCCTGTACTGCACATCAGGGGACAGCATCATCTTCATGGGCTTGCATGGTCCGGTTCAGTGCCCATGGTACGAGGGATGCTCTGTCAGCCAGCGGCAGCCAGCTGTCCTTGGTGGGTGAAGCCGTTGTCAGCACACTTGAAGCTACAAACCAGAGAGCAGAGCCCTGCAGATTTGTCTCTGTGACCAGCTGTCTAGTCTGCCAACCCTGAAGGCTAAAGACACAGTGTGTGGGTGCTACCCATCAGATCACAGCCATCACCTAGGGGCTGTTCAAGGCCATGTGTGGTATTTCTGTCAGCTACCTGCAGGTGGTGCTTGGAGGACCTGGAGGGGTGGGTTGCTGCTACTTTGTGGGACAGGATTTTTTTCAGATTATATCTAGTCCCTCACCAGCCCTGTTCCCATTGGGAGGCCTGAGACCCTCCCACAGCCTACTTCTCCTCTGTATCTTGTTGTTTCTTCCTGGAATGCCAGCCCCAGCTGCCTCTTAGGTATGAAGCACCGTTGGGAATCTGTTTTATTGTTCCTCTATTGGGCTTAAGCTTCTCCAGGGCATCTGCCTCCATAGGCTGTCTGCACCCACATCCTATTCAAGACTGGTGAGCTCAGGTGTTTGTTGCTGTGGATAGACCTCTAATTCCTTACATTGGTAGTCCAGACACACCATCAGATCCTGGGTACCCATACTATCTATAGGTCAGCTCCTGTGCATGTGTCCCCATATTCCACTGAGTCTCACTGCCCCCCATTCCAGTTTGCTTACAGCTGGACCACATGGATGGTCACTAAGGAAAAAAAAATAAAGTGCAAGAATCAGGCTGTGACCATTTTGGAAGAACCAGAAAGGATCAATATTAGGGGCTGGGGAGATAGTTCCATGTGCTTTCTTTGTAAGTTCAAATCCTCAATATCCAGGTAAAAAGCTGACGTGGCTGTGCATGCCTGTAACACCAGCACTGTGTGGGGAAGAGGATTCCTGGGGTTTGCTGGCCATCAACCAGCCTTGCTCCTGTGATAAAGCAGGACGCCTATGCTATGCTCAAGCTACACCTGGTGACACAGTTGCTCCTGCTGCCTGTGGATCAAGATGTAGAACTCTCAGCTCCCTCTCCAGCACCATGTCTGCCTGTATGCCACCGTGTTTCACCATGATGATAATAGACTAAACCTCTGAAACTGTAAACCAGCCCAATTAAATGTTTTCCTTTATAAAAGTTGCTATGGTCATGTGTCTCTTCAAGCAATAGAAACCTGAACACACATAACAGGCAAACAGCACATACATAAATAATAAAATGAAGAGAAGATGCAGATTCAATGTTCTTGTCATTGGCTTCCAGAACCTTCTCACATTCCCGAAAGTAGGCATGCCCCCTCCTCTACCACTTCTTCAGTATATTTAAAAACTTCAACGTAATTTGAATTTTGATTGAGGGGTTTCCAAGTTTCTCAGCACCCTCCTCAGGGTCCTTCATGACCCAAGACCTTTGCACTGACTGTCTTCCCTTCAAATACTTGATGGCTCATTCCCTTGTCTCTTTCAGTCCTCTCCAGCATCCACTTGGGATACTTAATGTTGAACCTCCAGTCTTGAGCACACTAGATAAACTCTGTACTGCTGTTCCCCTACCTGAGTCC
Organism: Phodopus roborovskii; assembly: GCF_943737965.1. Lineage (NCBI taxonomy): Eukaryota > Metazoa > Chordata > Mammalia > Rodentia > Cricetidae > Phodopus > Phodopus roborovskii. Next base: position 23,437,567 of record NW_026126434.1, read on the forward strand.
AATATCTGCTCCAGAAATAGGCCCTCCTCAAATACATGGCCACCTTGTCCTTCTGTTTTTCTGCCCACAGAGTGGATTCAACCTAGTGCTGAGTGGCCTACCTTGGACAACTGTGAGGTATGCAGGGCCTTCTGGTTCAGGACTCAGGCTCCCTTTGTGCTAACCCTTGAAGGGCACCTATGCAGTGGGCATTGGGTTGGCAGATCTTTTGCTGTGACAAAGAGCTGAACTTGTAGCTGTACTGGGCTCCTAGGTCGTCTAAGGGTAGCATCCATTGCCTTGCCTCCATCGAGGTTCTGTGATTTCCCCTGCTGCTCCCCTGTGTGTTTCTACTTATCTATCCAATTTGTCTTTACTGTGTATTGATACTTTGGAACAGTTTGAGGAAAGACCCAGGTACAGGTCATCTGGTCTGCACCCTCCTTCTCTGTCCCTCCTCCCTCCAGGATTCTCACTTTGTCCTCTGGGCTCTTCCTATTTCTCCTGTATTTCCCATTCCGTTGTGGTCCTTGAGTCTTTCTGAACATAGCTGTTCAGTTCTTATCTTTTGCTCCATGGCATCCCTTCTTTTTATTGCTTTTGACTTAGGTCTCTTAAATCTATCCAGCCACAGTGGTTACAGAACAGGCAGAACAGTGGTCCCCAGAGACGTCCATGTCCTGCTTGACCTGGACTCTGGGATCAGGCTATGTCGTGTGGCAAAGAGCACTCTGTAGGTGTGATCGGGATACAGGATGGGGAGGCTCGCCCTTGTTAGGAGTTTCAGAGACAAGCAAGAAGCCAAGGCATGCAAGAGCACACGGGACCTGGGGAGGGCTGGTTCTTCCTCAAGATCTGGATCAAAACAGCAAGGCCTATGCTGGGCATGTAGCCTAGAGGCTATAGAGCAGACATTTTCAATTTGTGGGTTGTGACCCCTTTGGGGTCACACATCAGAGTTTTACACTATGATTGATAACAGTAGCAAAATTACAGTTTTGAAGTAGTACCAGAAATAATTTTGTGGTTGTGGGGTCACCATGACCTAAAGGGTCACAGCATTAGGAAGGCTGAGAACCACTGACATAAAGGAATGCATAATCTCATGTCTCTGAGTTTGTGACTGTTTTTGTTAGCAGCACAGAGCAAATGACATTGCCATGATTTTAATTGTATCGTGTGTGTGTGTGTGTGTGTGTGTGTGTGTGTTGTTTGAAGTGTGTAGATTTCACACATCACAGCTTCTAAGATCTTGCCCCAGGTGGCTGGCTTTTCTAGATTTTTGCACTGCCATCCAGACAATCCATAGCCACGTCTTAGAGATCCTGCTTCCTGTACCAGGTCAGCTTCAGTTCATGGGATTTTGTGTCCCTGTATTCTTGGTGGCCTTCAAATGATGAATATTTTGTCTGAAAAATTGTGGTGGAGCATGCCTTTAATCCCAGGACTCAGGAGGCAGAGGCAGGTGGAGCTCTCCAGTGTGGTCTACAGAGCTAGTTCCAGGACAGCCAAGGCTACACAGAGGAAGCATCTCAAAAAAAAAAAAAAAAAAGCGATAAGTGTTATAATTTAAGAAAAGCAGTGCATAAGAGAAAGATGCCATGGGACAGGGTTCAAGCAGAGGGTTTTTTGTTTTTCTGGTTTGTTTGTTTTTTAATTGGGGAAAGTGATCATCAAAGGGGGGAAGGGAAGAGGGGAGAGCAGCCTCTGGAGACAGGAGCAGCAGGAGAGAGGAAAGAAGGGGAGAGAGAGGAGAAGAAAAAGAAACGGGGAGAGAGGGAGGGAGGGAAGGGAGGAGGGGGAGGGAGAGAGGGAGGGAGAGAAAGGAGGGAGGCAGTGGGAGGAGGAGGGGGAGGGAGGGGAGAGGGAGGGAGAGAGTAAGAGAGAGAGAGAGAGGAGGGCAGGGCCCTTTTAAAAGGGAACATAGTGAATGTGCACAGGAGGTGCTCTTAGTGGCTGCAACTGAGGTATCCTGTCAGGACCCCAAGAGCAGGCCAGCACAGATGCCTGAATACTGACAATAAGTAAGTAAATACATAAATTGCAACACTTAGATGAGGTTATTTCTCCCTGATAGGATTTTAAAACTTGCTTCTAGCCATATGTGGTAGCCCATGCCTATAATCCCAGCTCTTGAGGATGGAGGCAGGAATATTGAAGTTAAGTTCAGCCTGGGCTACAGAGTGAGATCCTGTCTCAAAAAATAGTAGTATTAGTGCAGTAATGCATGCATGCAGAACACATTGTACATAATAAATAAATAAATCTTTAAAAAATAGTAGTAGTAGTAACCAGTAACAACAATAATAATTGAAATAATAAAAGCCACTAAAAATCACTTCTGCTAGGTGTCTGCAGGCACTAGCATTTGGAGATGTTTCCTGGTCTTATTAACTCCCAGGCTGTCTGGCTCTTGTCTGCCCAGGGCTTGCTGGCTTTTCCTGCCATGTCCTCAGAGTTCATCCTGCCTGAGTGTGATGTCCAGCAGAGGCCCTATCCAGGATGTCCACCTCTGGAGTAGACCCTAGCTCCTGCCAGCCAGGCCTGGGGTTCAGACTTGGTTCATCTACTATACTCCCTTTCAGGCTGGCAGGTGCCCCTGCACCCACCAAGCATAGGTGGCTTCCAATGCCACTTGAGTCCTTACCTTCTGCCTCCTGTCATACTTACAGGTGCTTTGATGACACAAATGAATTGCAAAAATGTGCTTCCCAATCCATGGGTCTGCACTCAGGCCCAGAGGGACATTTGTTCATGTTGCCTCTCTGATTCAGTGCACTGTTGGCATGCAGAGGCTGCCTCTTTTTACCAGGGTCCTAGGCATTCAGTTTCCTTGTGTACTCATTCCCCAAGAAGCCGCTGCAGAAGTGACAATGGTAAATATAGGTAAATAAGTACTGACCCTTGATTAGCACAGTCACCCCAAGTTCAGCATTCTTCATCTTTTAGGCCTGGCAGGGTAGTTGGGGGGACTAAACACTTGAGATTTGGGTTCAGGTAGACCTGGTGGAGACTGAATCTGTCACATAGGCTGTAGGACACAGGACAATCCCTCAGTAGCCTGTTTAGCAGCTTCACCTTTACCAGCCTGCAGCTCTCTCAGGTCCTGAGGTTGTTTGGGATGCATGAAGGTTGGGATGCATTAGCCTCTTCCCAGATGAGTACCAAGAGCACACAGGCCTGGCCTCAAATGCAGCACACGGGAAACTAGGCACAGGGTGCAGGGCCTTGCAGCTTCTCTCCTTTCATCTTTTATGGGCCAAGATGCAGGTTGAGACCAGTCACCAGCTGCCTCATTAGCAACCACACCACTGCCGTCACCTCCCTGTTGCACACTCGAAAACCCAGGAGTCACACTCGGAACCTGTCCAGCTTCCTCCCCTTCAGCCACCTGGAGATGCAATCACTGACTGATCTGGCGAGATCCTATCTTCCCATTTGGGGGCTCCCCGAATTAATTACCTGTGGGGAGGTGACTCATGGGGCCCAGGGTCTAATGAGGCCATTGCCCTGCTGCTTAAACAGCCCACATGTTTGTGCACATATACCACACACATGCAGACACCCCACCCTCTACTCATGTATATGTGCACATGCAACATACGTGCAGTCATGTATATGCATACATATGCATGGTCATATGTAGATATGTATATAAGTACACATACCATACATGTGTACATATACACTATACTCATGCACATATAGACATATACACATACCACACACAATGCAGCCATGCACACACATACACACATATTCTTACATTTATAGGCATGTACATGTATACATGTACACCCACACACATAGACACATACATACATATGCCACATATGTTCACACTCTTGCACCTATACTCATGCAAACACATATCCCTACACATACAGGCTTATACACATGCATGTATACTCATACATGTATATACCTCATGTGCGCTCACTTATAGATATACAGGCACACACCCACTCATGCAGCCATGCAAACCCACAAACATGCTCATGCACTTACAGATATGTGTATGCACATACCACATATACATGCAGACATACACACTTATCCACTTATCCACATGCACATGTGCACACAGGTGTTCCAGCCTCTGCATGGTGGTGCCAAAGGGAAAGTTAGGGCTGTTGTGACTATTAAGCCTTGTGAATGCCCATGCCCTTGCTGCATGCAGGAACTCTGCACACCTTCGTGTAACAATTAAATGGGGGAAAGTTGAAGACTCCTCCTTTTCTCATTCTTTTACGCCATTACCCACTAGGTACCAGGCACTGTTCTTGGTGCAATGGTAACAAACACTCTTGGATTTATGGGACATAAACAAGAAAAGGAAGGTGAAGGAAGCATCCAAGGAAAGCACCTGAGGGGTCAACAGACAAAAGGTAGAAGGGCTGTTTGGTGGACAGTGTTGAAATCAGAGGTCTGCGCAGGGTAGGAGTATTAGGGGTTCCAAAGCAGATCGGGGAGAGGGCCGCCAGCTGGGCATCTCCCAGGAAAAGCTGCAGACCAGAGCTAGGCTAGTGTTCCACAGGGTCACGTGGAGAGTTGGGATATCACTTTGGGCAGCAGACACCCTAATTTGGACTTTTGGTCTGAGGGATGGGGTGGGCGGAGGTCAGAGACTGGTGGCTGGGATGTGGTGAAGGTGGAGACTGCAGTGGTAGGGAAGGGTTTCAGTGCAATGGGCAGGACTTGCCAATGGTGAGAATGGAGAATGTGGCAGCTGCTGTTGGCTAGAGCCTGTGGTGACGTGTAGGGGACTCAGGACTAAGTCCTGTTGCCTATTCGATGCTTGCTTGTTTGGGTTCCAACACCTGTTTCCCCTAATCTTGGTAATGCCTCCCAATTTCAGTGGAGGTGGGTTAGGGGAAGTCTGACCCATGGCTTAGCCACTAGGGTTTACCTTCTGGGATGGGACCCTGAGTCTAGAGATCAGGTGTTTGTCACCAATGGGAAGTCTTGGTGGGTGTGGTACAATCTTCACCCTGTGATGTCCTCTAGTGGACCTGGTGGGGTGTCCTGCATCTCTGATCTGTTCTCTGCAGTGGAAGGCCTGAGCAACTTGTGTCCCTGAACATCACACCGGGAGCATAGAGCATGTGTCAGGAGCCCGAGTGTGACCCCAGGGTGCAGGGCAGATTCCAGGGAGAACATTTGAGTGGGTGAGTTTGCCCCGTAGAGGGCTGGCACACACGGGGGCATTCCTGGGTTTGATGCTCACTGTAATTGGCACCTAAAATTTCCGGTGAATTCCAGGTAGGCTTCCTGCCAGGCTCTACCTGCATTCGGTGTACTCAGTGCCAGGGCCAGTGTGAGCCAGAAGCAACAGCACAGGTTGGTCTGACTCCAGAAATTTGGTCATCTCTGTTGGTCTCTGCCATCATTTCACTCCTTGCCCCTTGCAACAGCTGTTCCATGTATCCTTGGCTCTGCTGTCTGCACACACACCTGGAGTTTAAATCTACTGTTTACAAAACCTGCCCAGCCACAGTGGATGGAAGAATTAATTTGCTTTAGTGGAATACTCCAGTATTGGGACAAGAAATCAGAGAGCTTTGCTTGCCACTTTACAAACAACATTGTGTGTGTGTAGATGCAGGTGAAGTATGGGGTGTGAGCCTAAGCCCACGGCAAGCTTTCTCCGTTGCATTCCCAAGTTGGAAACAACTAGACATACAATGGGCTAGACTGGGTGAAAGTATCTTTGCTGGCACTGGAAACTGGCCTGGCTCCTCATGGACTGTTGGGTTGGGTGAATGAGAAGCCTGATTTCCCACTGCTAGGTCCCCTCCCCCTAAACCCCAGCAGGGATCCAGGGGATAAAGGGGCTCAGCAAGGCTGCTGTGAGGCTTTTGGGGAGGGCTCCAGAGGTCCCACCCACCCTGGGTATCTATGGCTTCTCAGCAGCAAAGGGAACATTCACTCATTCACTTACCTTTGATATCCACTCTGCTCAGCCTCCCTATGGGTCAAACTGAGACCAAGACACATGATTCTGCTAAGATTTGCTAAAATTCTTCTGCCCATAGGCAAAAAAGAACTGTCTACCCTCAGCTGCTAGCCTGAGTGTATGAGTGTAGGTTCTTTTTTTTTTTTTTTTTTTTTTTTTTTTTTTTTTAAACACATCTTGCCTCAAATTTATTTGTAAAAACAGTATAGGGCACAGGTCATCTGCAGAGTGTGTAGATGTGTCACACCAGTCCATCTGTCTTCACAGTGGCAGAAACATTTTCTATGGGGCCTTGGTGCCTTTGGGAGCCTGAGCTGGAGCTGCAGCCTGGGTCTTAGATGGAGCCAAGGCCTCTGCCTTGGTTTGAACCTTGGGCTTTGGTTGGCAGAGCCTACTACCCTTAGCCATGTAGTCTCTAATCTTCTTCCCAAGCTTGGGGTGAGTGATGAAAGCCAGATGGCTGAGTTTGCAGCCAGGACCCATTGGCATCTTGGGTTTTACCACCTTGGGCTTCACAAGAGCCTTGATAGCCTCTGCGCGTGCACTCATTGCCTTGACGTTGTTTGCCTGCATCTTCTTCAGGCCTTTCTTGTTGTGTTTCTTGGCAAAGCCCATGTTCCTCAGGAACTTGGGGTCAACCCCCTTAAGAGATCGTATCTTTGCGATTGGGGTTTCTTGATGCCATTTCTGTGCCATTTCTGGGACTGGTTGTGTGTGGTGTGGTTCTTGGACTTGGCCATGTCTGAACGGTATATGGTGGCTCCGGAAGCGCCTGGGACCGGAAGAGAAAGAGCCTGAGGGTAGTTTTGTTCCTAGGTGATGCATGGGTCTGAGGAAGTTGAGGACCCATCCCCTCAGGCTGTGGAGGCTGCTCACTCTGGCTGATGGGCCGGGGTGTAGATATAGGAGTGAGGCTGGCATAGTGTTGGCCATAAGACCAGTGTGGGTGACTGTGGGGTCAGGGCCAGTGTCTGTTGTCTAGAGAGACTTGGGGAAACAATATCTGGCAAGAGAATCAGACATATCTAGCCATTTTTCCTGGACCAGCTTGTCCCAAATTTAGCTGTTATCCGAGCCAGCTGGGTGAGGGTGGCTAGGGAGGAGGTCTGGGCTTCCATCCAGGTCAAGGAGCTCCAGGCTGCCTGCTTGGCTGCAGGGCTCAACATTGGGGCCCCATCCAGAGATCTCAGTTCGTCCAACTCCATACAAACAAATGAGCAGCCAGCAGCTCCTTTCCTAGCCTCCAACACACAGGAGAGAAGCTCATTACTTCAGCACCACCAAGCAACCTAGTCAACAAGACTGTGGAAGGCTACTGGATGGAAATGGGAGTCTGTGAGCCTCCATAAGCCATCACCATGTGAGCTTCACTGAGATCGGACCTTGTGTGCCCTAAGAGACCCCAGGTTAATGTCAAACTGTCTCTTCAGGTTTTGCCTTGTTCTGAGAGACTCCATTTTGCAGGTAGCTTCTAACTATGAGTGTGCAAACTGGCAACACCAGTCCCAACACCATCCAGGATGCACAAATAACTCACAAATAACTTAGTTCTAAAATTGAAGCATTGCTGTATAAATTTACCAAAGCAAATCAGGACTCCAGGAGCATATGGGTGCACTAAAATCACATCAGGGAAACCAGGTCCAAGAACTTATTAAATACATCAGACTAAAGGGTATCCTCTACAAAGAGGAGGACACTCAACGTGTAATGGCCACATCCTCAGCAACCTGTCACCTGACTGTTAGTGTGTGTGTCAAGGTACAGACATGCAGAGAACACCTAACTGTCCCACAAGCTTCAGTTTAACTCACTTCTCTCGGTTGACATGGCCTACTGGAATTTCTGTCTTGTCCGTCTGTTTGTCTCTCTGTCTATCCATTTGTCTGTCCATTAGACTCAGCTTCTATTGCCCTGTACCTTTTTTTCTGTAGCTCAGCTCTGCTTACAGCAGATCTCCAGAGGGCCTGGGTATCTGTCCCTTGAAGAGACATTTCTCCATTCTGTCAGCTTCCTACTTTACATCTGTTAGGCCATTTTGAAATTCCTTGGATTCTGCTATGGTCTCTTTCTTCTTTATAGTCATATTTGCCTATAACCAACAAAGGACAATAGAGAGATGAATATAGAGAGATGTCCTAGTTAGACTTAACGTTCAACTTGACAAAGCCTTAAACCACTTGAGAAGGGAGTTTCAATTGAGGGGCTGTCTAAATCAGATTAGCTTCTGGGCATGTCTGTGGGGGATGTTGTCTTTGTTGATGCAAGTTGAGTATGAGCCTGAGTCTGAGCCAGCAAGCAGTGTTCCTACATGGTTTTTGCCTTTAAGTTCCTGCCTTGGCCTCCTTCAGTGATGGACTATGACCTAGAAATATGAGCCAAATAAACCCCTTCCTTCTCTAAAGTGGGTTTTGGTCAGAACATAAAAAAATTATTTATTATTATTATAGTATATGTGTATCTTTGTGTGCATGTGCCATGGTACAAGTGTATAGAGGTCAGACAACTTTGACATCTGTTCTCTCCTTCCACATTCACTGGGTTCTGAAGAGCAAACTGAAGTTGATAGGATTGTTCGGCAAGCGCCTTTACCCACTCAGCCACCTCCATAGCCTGTTAGGTTAATGTGTGAGGTGAATGTTAATATTAGTAATTAAGATCGAAATCAAAGAACCCGTGTTTGTGTACTTGTTGTGACTACTTAGCAAATTGCTGCCAATGAAACCTGTGTACGTGGTAGATTTATCTTCGTTAACACGTTCTGACACTGGAAAGACCCAGTGTGCCTGTCTGTGGTTCTGACATAGCAGGCCTGACAAGCTTGCTCCAGAGCGATGGTCCCAAACTCTGACTTCAGGCTAAACACTCACATACATTTCCTGTCACTACTGTAGCTCTTTGGGTTAGTCTCCTTCTGCAGCTGTGACAAAATACCCGAGGAAACAAACCTAGGTCACAGGCATTCCTAGTGTTAAATGGGTGGACACTTAATGTTTCCTTTTAGGCCCCCTGGAGACCGGGAGCCGGGTTTCTGGGGTGTTCCCAGTCCCTCCAGCTGGATGCACTGTACTTTTCCTTCACTGGTCAGGATGCTGGGTGAGCCCTAGGGCCAACCAACCCTAGGAATCCTGGTATGATGTCAGGGCTGTAGAGAGATCCCTTGCCTTATCCTCTCCTGGACCTGTTTTTAGCAGGTCCGTGACTTCTGGTCATTACCTTCTTGTATCCGAGGGTTAAGACCACATTCAAGCTTTTCTTTCTGTGGCAGTTTCTGAATTCCTCAGCAGCCTTGGGAGGCGCTGACCTTCTTATCATCATTTCTAATGTTTCCATATCATCAGGGATAACCTCTTATAGCCCCAGTCCCAGCACGGCTCCCTCAGCTGGGTGCATCACCTGGCTTTTTGCAGCAAAGTTGCCAGGCTTCTCTGGTCCCAGGGCTGGGTGGGGCCTAGGTATCTGCATTTCTAATGAGCTTCCAGGTGCTGCCCCTGGGGCTGCCCCCAAGCCTGGGAAGGCTCTGCCCCAGCAGAGTTCCCAGTCTTGGCACCAGGAGAAGCACCTGCTGGTGCTTAGTAGAGAAGTTGCCTAGGGCTGGAGTCTGACTCAGGTGTGGCTGGCGCACCGGAGACCAGGCAGCCCCCATCATACACGATGTCTGTGTTTCTGCTGGCTGGTGACAGTAGGCCTGGGACTCTACAGTGTCTGAATTTTACTCTGGAAAGGCTTTTTTTTTTTTTTATTTTAATCAATTAATTTAAACATGTTTATGAGTGTTTTTCTTCATGTATGTGTGAGAATCACATGCATGCCTGCTGCCCATGAAGGTCAGAAAATGACATCAGATCTCCTGGGACTGGGGTTACAGAGGGATATGAGCCTTCGTGTGTGTGTGTGTGTGTGTGTGTGTGTGTGTGTGTGTGTGTGTGTGTGTGCTGGGAATTGAACCAGGGTCCTCTGCAAGAGCAAACAGCTGTTAACTACTGAGCCATCTCTCCAGCACTGGAAAATCTTGTCACTTGTCACAACCTCTGCAACTAAGGTAGAGATATTAATTAAAATTAGGGTTTAATGACTAGAGCAATAGCTCAGTGATTAGAAGCCTTGATGCTTTCCCAGAAGACGGGTTCAATTCCCACCATCCACATGGTGGCCCACAGGTGTCTGTAAATCCAGTCTCAGGGAATCTGACACCTTCTTCTGACCTTCTCAGGTACTGTATGCATGTAGCCCACAGACATATAGACAGAGAAAGCACACATACACATAAATTTTTTCTAAAGTCTTAATTTAAAAAAATTAGTCTCTCTGTCTTAAATACGTTCTCTCTCTCTCTCTCTCTCTCTCTCTCTCTCTCTCTCTCTCTCTTTCTGTGTGTGTGTGTGTGTGTGTGTGTGTGTGTGTGTGTGTGTGTGCATGTGGTGGCCAGATGTTATCTCTAGGCCCTGTCCACCAATTTTTTTTTTTTTTTTTTTTTTTTTTTGAGACAGGGTCTGTCACTGGCCTTGATCTAGCCGATGGACTGAGGCATAGCTCAGAGGAGTGAAGAACCTGGGTTTTCTTGTGAGCATTTTGATAACTGCTGGGCAACTCACAAACTGGAAGTGACATTGTATCCTGCTGCACGAAGAATTTGGTCAAGACGACAGCACTGAGTGGACCTGCCCAGTAGACACTCAGAGGCAGTGGGGCTTGCTTCCAAGTGGATCTGTGGACCTGGATCTATAGTGTCTGAAGAGCTGTCCCAAATCTGGCAGCTTGAATCTGACACCAGCTGCTGTCCCGTTTTCACAGGGATGTCCCCCATCCTGCTGTGGGAACTCTGTCCCCACTTCTAAGAAGCCCCCTCCTCTGTGCCTCCATTCATCATGGCAACTTTGCGGAAGTGGGGCCACCTCTGGTTCACAGAGTCAGAGCCCTGTGCTCCAGAGCTCCAGAGGATAATATCTTTCCCTCATTATTTGTAAATATCCTCCTTTATTGTTCGATGTGCTGGTCTGGAGTTTGATTTCTTTTAATTCCCTTCCCCCAATATCCACATACACCTGCAAGTTTTGATTCAAAGAAGAAGAGAGCTGGGTCCTGTCCTGGAATCTGTCCCTGGCTTTGGTCCTGCCTTCAGTGGGCACATGCAGGAGCTGCCTTATACCCTCACATCTACATTTCTCCCTCTGCAGCACTGTCTGCCTGGAAAATGTGTCTCTTTAATGTCTAGTCCTCCCGTGGGCTCCTGCGTCTGCCTTTGTCAAAGTCTGTTTTTCTCAGGGCTCAGCTCACACTACTTGGCTTCAGCATACCTTGCTCCTGCTGTTCCCGAGGAAAACATGGACTCCCTTTCCTGGTCATGAGGCATGCACGTCCTTCAATCTTCCCTCTCCTGCATCTAGAGCTCTGGCTTCCCTGACACCCCTGTGGGCACAGTCTTGGCACTGGGTTCCGAACCTGAGCTTGCTGTGCTAACCCCAGGCACGGGGTCACAGTTGAGTTGGGTGTCATCTATCCAGATGGTGGCATATGCGTGGGACTGGAAAATTAATAACAATTTCTGTGTCTCAAAGTGGAGAGGAAGAAATGTGTCCATCTAGGGGAAAGCAGAGCCTGCAGGATATCCTATGTCTGACTGTCAGATCTGCTTATACACAACCACAAGCAACTGTCCTAGCTCTGGCTCCCAGGCTCTGGCCCGGTCCCCTTGCCACTGCTACCTGTTGCCACAGCCTTGCCACCCCTTTCCGTTACATCTGATGGCCTGTAGCCTGAAGTCCCACACTGGTCTCCTCCAGGGTGAGGAGTGCCTGACTTGTGTCTGTCCCACTATTTTTGGAGCTCTCAACTTGCCTGATTTCACCAGTGCACAGCCTTGGGGAAGTGCACCAGGAGTCTCACCCACATCCATTTTTCAAGATTTTTAGATGAGGCTTTGAACTTTAGAGCTGATGTTGGACCTTGGGGTTTGGAATGTGTTTTGCATCTAAGGATATGGATATTTAGGGACTATGGGGACATAATGAAAGGCTTGTGTGAATATAGTTGAAAACTAACCCCTAGTGTGGGTAAGACCTTTGGCAGCAACTAGCTGGTGAGGGTGAGGCCCTGGAAGTGGTGTTAGTGCCCTATTAGAGACCCCAGAGTTTGTTCCTGTGCTCTGTCCCATGTGGGTGTCCAGAGAACACAACTCTCTGGAATCCAAATGAGGCCTCCCCAGAGACTGTTGATGCATCTAATCTTGGCCTTTGAGGCCATGGGCAGTGTGCTCAGCGTTCATCTCCCTGGTGAGTAGTGCTTTGTCATAGCCATTCCAATCAACTTGAAGTCACTGGGAAACCAATTTGTAAGTCAATGTTTGCTTAGTGTTCAGGAGATTGGCCAGACAGATTTGACATGTGCTATGATAGAATCAGGCAGGGACCCATGGGGCTACAGTGATATCAAAGAACCCAGTTTCTGCAGACCCAGCCTGATTCCTTAGTTGTCTGTTTCCTTCTGTCCCATGGCTACCATGCTGTTTGGCCATGCCCCTTGCCCTGTCCAGGAAACTCAGCTCCCTTCCTTGCTCATGTATGGCTCATGCCAACCTTGATCTTGGAGGAATGCCTCAAGACATCCTGTGGGTTCCCCTTATGCAGGCGTAGGCTTGGGTGTTGCTGCCCAGGCGAGCAGGGTGGAGCTGGCCTCTCAGACCCAGACTAGGTCTGGTGGAGATGGCACCTGCCCCTGCCTGCTCCTTTGGTAATCTCTGCCTATCCACTGGGTCTGGCTGGGAGCATCTGTGGGACTCTCTGACCTCAGTGAGGGAGCAGAACAAGAGACAGACAACAGGGACGGTAAGCTCACTCGGGCCTACTCTGCTGACTCTGGTCCCTCCCTCCTCAGCTCTCTTTAGAAGGGTAGGGTGGGGCAGAGTTGGGCAGGGTGTCCTGTACAAGAGCCAGAGAAAGTGCTGCTTGATGCTTACATTGCCAGCTCTGTTGATGGCTAGCAAGAGGCCATGAGGTGCAAGCATGTCTACCTGTATGTTATGCATCGAGTCATTCTCATGCTTTATATGTGTGTGTGTGTGTGTGTGTGTGTGTGAACATTTTTGCTATAGTGTACTAGGACACTAAATGGTGAGCTCTGAAGGAGCTTAGGTTAATTTTCATTTCCTTCTTATTGACATAAGCATGAGAGGAGGCTTCAACAATGGGTCTATTATTGTGTAATAAGAAAAATACGATTATATGTAAAAGCCAGTGTTTGTCTAAGCAATGTGATATATTTGCTGAGTATGACAGCTGGCAACTGTCACAGACTACTGGGAAAGCTTCATGGCTGACAGTGTGCCTCTAATCTGTCAGCAAAAATGAAATTTCAGCGCTCAGTGGCCTGTCATTGTCACTTTAACAAATTGGACAAATCACACATGAGCTCATTGGCAACTAGCGACATGGACAAGGATCATGGTAGCAGTTTCACAGCTTCCCCTAAGAAAAGGGCACTCATGGAAACGACAATGTGACCAGCATCTTTCTTGTGTTTGCGGATGATCGCCATTTCTAGACATGATGAGAAGCGGTCAAGCCAGGGTCCCATCCTCGTTTGCCTGCCTGCCCGTCACAGCATAGCTGGTGAAACCCATGGTTTCCAAGTTGCAGATTTGATTCCAGGTCCTGCACACAGGGCTGATGCCACACTGGCTCTCACCCACCTACTGTATTCTACATAGTTTTTCTTTGCATCTCTTTGCTACAGTTATGGTTTTAAATGGACTGCACTATACCCCCCAAATTCATAAGTTGAAGTTGTGAGCCCTTAGACCTCCTGAATGTGACCGCACTAGACAGTCTTTATAGGGATGATGAGGTCATTGCCATGGCTCTGATCCACCATAACTGGTATATTAGTGGTTTTGTTTGTTTGTTTCTGCTGTGACAACTTGACACATTCAACTTAACATTTACCTGAGGCAGCTGGTCATACACATTTGGCGGTCAAGAAGCAGCCATGATCGGTGCCGGATTTCTGCTTTTTATGCAGTGCAGGACCCCAGCTCACAGAACAGGGCTTCCCACACTCAGGGTAGGCCTCATACTCTCACAGGCATGCCCAGAGATTTGTCTGCCAGGGTGATTCTAAATTCCAGCAAGGTTTCCATCAATGCTAATCATCACAATGTGTGGTGTTTAAAAAAATAGAGAAGACATAAGGAGAGTAGCCTGTACTCCCAAGTAAGCTTTTCCCTCTAACTAGGGAGAGAAAAAACAAAAAAGCAATGAACAACTGAAGGCTGGATCCCAAGGTACCACAGAAGTGTGCCCACCCTCCCAGGACTTTCTGGGATCCCTTCCAGAACATTCCACAGACACACTCACCCTCTGCCCTGGGGCACTGGCGACAGGGATGCCTATCCAGTGTCCTGAGCATAATAACCTCAGGCAATACCCAGGACACTAGCGGCAAAGGACCAATGCTCAGTCCTAACGAGAGTCAGCTTTTGTTCCCTTCGTGTTCTTGGGTAGGTCCTTCTAGAAGCTTCGAACAAGCGGCCCAGCTCTCCATCCTTCCCTTTGGTAGGCAAGACAACCTCTCTCTTCCTCTTTCTGTGTGGATGTCTGGTCATTCAGCCTGATCCCAGTGACCCTGAGCCAAGGTGGGTTTGCTTGGACCAGGTAGGAACTTCCTCAACCTGGGCATCTCCTCTCTGCAGACCGCTGACCCTGGAGTGAAAGCAGGGGCGCATGGGCTTACAGGATGGGCCTGGCAGGAGCGCTCCGGGGCTCCGGGGTGACTCAGGCAACCTTTGTTGGGGCGCAGGCCGGGGCCGCCGCCCGCGGTGCCGCTAATTACAGCCCGCCCGAGCCTTTGAAGTGCTGCACCCGCGCCCTAATTGCGCTTCCCTCCAGCTGCGCCTCCCTCCGCGGCCGCCCGCCGGGGAAAGCACCGCGAGCCGCCAGGCGCTTTTATGGGGCTCACAGTAATGCGGGTTAATCTGCAAAGAATTTTAAGAACATGCTTCTTGCAGCGGGCTTTGCTGCAGGGGAGCCCGGGCCTCGCAAGCCGGAAATGAACGTGGGACCCCGGGAAGGATGCGGCCTGGTGGCCTCTGGCACAGGCCCCGCGTTGCCATCTGTCCTCCCCAGCTGTGGAAGTGTGAACCTGGGTGGCTCTGCTTTCCCAGCCCCAGAATCTTGCCACGTGGCAACTTCAAGTGTCTGTCAGTTAATAATCTCCTAAGGTGTGTCACCTTTCAGGGACACGGGTAGATTTGTGTATAAGCAATAGACTGGGCGCACTGGGAAGTGGAGCTGCGCTTTCCAATGTGGCTTTCTCTTGTACCAGCAAATAGGATCCAGGCCTTGAGCCAGTGGTAGCTCCAGCAGGCAACCTACTTCTAGAAATTATCCCTGGGATGGGGACAGGATTCTGCAGCACTCTTCCCTGGAGACAGTGAGGGACCTTCCCTCAGCCTAGAGCCTGTCTGCTTCACACAGACCCTGGGCATTTCTCCTGGAGGGACCCACCTGCAGTCCAGGTGACCTTAAGCTGTCAGCCTGACTTTCCTGAGTCTTGGGAAAAGTTGCCTGTGTAGATTCCATACTGAAGAGCCTTGCAGACATTGATGGGGTGCTACAAAGCTAAACGTTGTGGCAACTGAATTAAGTACCTAATGCCAGCCATCCCTACCAAGGGAACACAGGAACCCACACCAGGCACTGCCTGCTGTCGGCATTCACTCAGAGAGTCCTCAGAATCGATCCTTTCTTTTTATGAGGCAGAGCTGGAGTTTAAGGAACAGTTTCACAGCTGGGCAGTGGTGGCACATGCCTAATGCCAGCACTCAGGGGGCAGAGGCAGGTGGATCTCTGTGAGTTTGAGACCAGCCTGGTCTACAGGGAGAGTTCTAGGATAGCCAGGGCTACACAGTGAATCCCTGTTTTGAAAACAACAAGAAGGAGTAGAAGAGGAGGGGAGAGAACAAGGAAAAAAAGAAAGAAGTTTTATGTCGATTTAAGTGTGCATATTAAGAGAAGGGGAGAGAGGCATGGACAGACACCCTGGAACAGGGGCTGGCTTCTCTCAGCAGTTACTCAGAGCAGGCGTTCCAGGCTTTAAACACCCACTGTAGGAGAGTCCTCTTCCCCTTCAGCACCACCGTGAAGTTCCAGCTAAGAAGAAAAACGGAGGGTCTGCTCCTTCTCCTGGTCCACATCTCCTCTCTGCACCCTGTAGAGGTATGCTGTGGACCAGAGTTAAGGAGTCCCTCCCCCACAAGATGCCATCATCAGGCCTCTCTAGACAAGCAGAGCTGACAGGTGTGTATGTGTCAGTGGACACATGTAGACACACACGCACATATGCAGACAGGTGCTCCTCTAGACAGGAGAGGTGTTTATTTTAGGAATTGACTCATGTGATTGACGGTAAGGTGGCAAGTCCAGACTGCTGTGGGAGATGCAGGGAGAGTTGGTGGGACAGCTAGAGTCTAGAGCTTGGCTTCTAGAGGAGCCCTTCATAATAAGTCCCTTTACTGCAGTGTCTGGGCAGCTTGGACCAGGTATCTCAGTGCTATGGCAACACCATCTAATGCAGCATTCGCCACGGCATCAGCAAATTTCAGAGCATATATGCTTCCAGAATCCACACGCTTCCTCCCAGGGTGTTTCTCATGGACTCTTCGTACAGGGTCCTGAAGCCTGGATGCCATTCCTCTTTCTTTCCACTGGGTTGGGAACCAGGAACAATATTACCTGGTACCTCTCCTTCAGATCCAGTGAGAAACAGGCAAGAGGCAGAAGCGAGTTTATGGTAGGAAACTGGGGTGCATTCTTGTGTTCAGGGAGTACTGGAGCTCTGGTTCATGTGTGGCTCATTGTTGAACCTTCAGGGCCTCATGATGGGTATATGCAACATGTAATATTTCAGGACTATGTCAACTGTCCTCGTGAAGGCTTGTGTGGCACTGCTAAGAGGTGGAAGTCTGCATGCTGGTGTCTGGTGTATGAAGCAGAGGCAAGTGACAGGGACATCAGATACCTGGGGAGGGGGAGGCTAAGGCAGAGTGCAGACTGGGAGATCTTTGGTGAGAAGAGGAGTGGGGAATGCAACAGATCAGGCAAGGAAAGGGGATTTGGAGTATGCAATGATCAAAAACACGGCGTGGAAATACATATGACCAGAGTTCTGGAGAGAAATGGAACAGAAGTCGGAGCTCAAACACACAACTGTACAATAGATCATGTGTAGACGGGGTTGGTAAAAGTGTGTACTCTGTGGGGGAAGAAATAAAGCAAGACTGGGCCTGTGTACTTGAAATATGCATAAATGTATTAAAATCAAACCTGAAAGGAAATCCTATAAATAGAAAAGTGTCAGATCCAGGGAGAACATGTGAGCACGCTGTAAAACCTCATTTGCATAAGACATTTTGATATACATTTAGGGGAAACTTGGATATCAAAAAACACAATAAATTAAATGATGTCTTCGCAACTGTCATGTAGTATGGTCAGAAAACAAGAACATGAAACATTATATATGAACAAAAATATAACTTGATGTGCAAAGCACATACATACATATAGTTATACACACACACATACACACTATACATGCAACATATACCAGACTCTCCCCACAGACCACAAATATACCACACAGACCTTACACATATACAAAACTTGCATACATACACTTATACATGCACACATACCACACAAATGCACAGATATTGCACATACACAGCATAGACACATGCACACACACATCCCCCCACACACAAAGAATTACGTTTACAGCAGTGATAACATTGTCCCTGTAGGAGTTCATTGATTGGCAAGCTGGCTGGCCACACGCTCCCCAGATCCTTCTGTCTCTCTGATCCCAGGGCTGGGATCACAGACATGCACTGACATATGTTGATGCTAAGGATTGAATGCAGAGCTTCATGCTTACACAGCAAGACATTATTTGCTGGCCCATCTCCCCAGTCCGATTCCTGTAATACTTTTGTTTATGGTTTAATGTTGGTTTAGGAGTTTTAAGTGGGATTTTATTTATTTTATTTTTATTTTGTGACTGAGTTGGGCCATGTTGTCCACACTGGCTTTGAACTCCTGGGCTCACGTGGTCCTCCTGCCTCAGCTTCCCAAGTAGCTGTGTAACAGGTGTGTGCTATCACGCAAAGCAATGGGGACAGTGGTTTTTAAAGTGCATGTGCAGAAGTATATAGAGCTGCTAAGCCTTGTTTTATTTTGGAGACAGGGTCTCACTGTATCTCAGGCTATCAACTCCCTCTGTAGTACAAGCTGGCCTTGAACTTGCAGTTCTCCTGCCTTAGCTTTCTGCATGCTGGGATTACAGACATTCTCCATCATACTTGGCTGCTGATACATTTGTATGTGTATGTATGTGCACGTGTGTGTGTGTGTGTGTGTGTGTGTGTGTGTGTGCGCGCGTGCAGGCGTATGTATGTGTGTGCAGGTGCAGGTTGACTTTGGGCATTATTCTTTGGGCACTGTCCCTTCTGAAACTGGGTCTTTAACTGGTCTGGAACTTGGAAGTAAGCAAAGCTGCCTGGCCACCGAGGTCCAGGGATATACCTGCTTGCCATCCTCCACAGTGTGCTATAAGAAGCCTGTGCTACTGCACCCACCTTTTTCCACGTGAGTCTGGTTATTGAACTCTAGACTTTGTGCTTGCAAGGCAGATACTCTATGAACTAAGCCATCTCCTCAGCCCATATAGTTACATTTTTGAAAAGGAAAGCCAGTGTGTATATATTTTATCAAGCAGTACCAACATGAAGTGGGCAAGGGAAATAGGAACATAGAGTAGAAGGTAATGGGGCATATGGGAGGGTGACATGACATAGATGACATTTAGGCAGAGATCAGGGAGTAGTAACAGATGGGCCACACATTACACTCCTTGATACAGGTGCCAGAGTGAGCTGAGCAGCCATGCCTGGCAACTGTGAGGAGGCCTGAAGGTTGTCTCCCGAGACCTGTAAGTCTTAAAGAAAACATTGTTGCCTAGTGGGGAGGCTGGGTTTGCTTTTCCTGAAGAGGCTAAAGCTCTCTGACATAGACTCCAGGGCATAGCCTGATTTCTGGGAGATCGAGAAAAGCATGGGAGGGTCTGTGACTTAACTAATGCCCCCCCTTCCTTCTGCCCAGTCTGACTTCAAACTTGCTGTGTTGCCTAGGAAGACCTTGAACTGATCATCACCCACCCCCCTGAGTTCCTGGATTAAAGGAGTGCACCACTACACATAGTTCATGGGGTGCTCAGGATTGAAGCCGGGATCGAACCTGGGGCTAAGCTACATATCCACCTCTTAGGACATTTTCTTTTCCCACTGGACTAGGGCTAGGCTGCTCCTGCTTCAGATCTGTTAACAAAGAGCTCAGATTTGGGTGAACTATGTAAGGCTCAGGCCAGTCACAAAGAGCTCTGATGTGTGTTCCCTCAAGTTGCTCTTGGCCCATGTCTGAATCTTTTTTGTATGTAATGTGGGAGGAAGTGATTTCTGTGGCAAATCAACTTGGGAAATATTGATGAAGAAACATGAGCTTTTGTTCTTTCTTGCCGGTGTCTCTAGCTGCACATAGGAAGAGGTTTGGACTCTCTTCTGTCACTAAGGGCTTAAGGAGCTGGCATGCCTGCAATCTGCTGCTTTGTTCAGGCCACATCTGTGGTCTGATTTGCTGGATGGCCCTTGCATGCTGGTCACACAATTTCCTGATGTGGAGGTTCGGAGACCCCTATGTTGTATGGCTGTTGTGGGGTTTTGCATGACAGTTCCAATAATCAATGTTTGCTTGCTGCTGACAACACAGAGGTGTGACTATACCAAATATGACAAGGAAGAATTTTCCCAAGGTAGTATAATTTTAATTCCTTGAACCAGGCTGTTAAAAAACTGTCACCCTTTCATTTAACAAGCAGTAAAGGAGACAGAGAGAGACGGGGCGGGGGGCAGGTGGCTGCATGGAGCCCAGCGGTCCTGCAAACCTGTCTCTGGGCCTGTGGCCCTGCATAGGTACTAGCTGCCCATCCTGCAGAAGTCACCGCCATGTGCCACCCAGGGTGTGGCTCTGGAGGCTACCACCACAACTTGCAGCTGGGTAGGGATAGGCTCTAGTCCAGAACAAAGTGTTCCTAAGCAGGGAAAGAAACTGCATGACAGGACAGCTACCTCCCACCTCAGAACAGGCTGCTGCTCCCCCACACCTACCATGCTCCCCTAGGGACCATGCATCTCTCCTTTGATGGCTGGAGTCGTAGTGGAATGGGCTGCATATAAGCTCTCACAGTTGCTCAGATTCACAAGGGGACCTCTGGAAATCCTGCCACTACTCCACGTGCCCCACCAGGAAAGAACAGCGCAGAGCCGGGGGCCCAGTGATGAAGACACTAACCCCAAAGCTCCAGGAAACAGGTAGTCGTGTACAAGTATCTCTTCAAGGTTTTCCACAGATACCCTAGGCACCACATCCCTCTCATTGGGACAGAAACTGCAGGGAGAAGGAAGGACAGGATGCATGTCCCCTGCACAGGGACCCTCCAGGACTCTGCGGAAACCCCCTTCTTCCTTCTCTGTCCCTGTTTCTTGCCCCGCCCCTTTTCTCTCTCTTTTGTCCCTCTAGTTCTATCTATTCTAGTCCATTCTCTGTCTATGGCCTCCTCTCTCTCCCTCCCTGCCCCCCCCTCATCACAGGGTCTTGAGCTTGCAAACACCTGCTTCCAGGGCCCAAACTGGGGCTTTCCCCCCCCCCACTTCTTTCTCCCTTCTCCATCCATCTTTGTCTTCTTTTCTGTTTGTCCCTCCACCTCCCTCCACACTACACACACACGCGCACACACACACAGACACACACACACAGACACACATACACAGACACACACACACAGACACACACACAGACACACACACACAGACACACACACACAGACACACACACAGACACACACACAGACACACACACACACAGACATACACACACACAGACACACACAGACGCACACACACAGACACACACATACAGACACATACACACAGACACACATACGCACACACACACACAGAGAGACACACACACGCGCGCACACACACACAGAGACACACAGACACACATACGCACACACACGCGCACACACAGACACAGAGACACACAGACACACACACACAGACACACACAGAGACACACGCACACGCACGCAACACACACAGACACATACACACATACACACATACGCACACACACGCGCACACACAGACACACAGAGACACACAGACACACACACACACAGAAGCAGGCTCTGCCTGGGTTCTGAGCTGGGCATTCCTGCTGAAGCTGGGGAAAAAGTGTGTCTTAGGGGCATGTGAAAGGGGTCCTGCTGAGGCGAAAACTGAGCACACAGGCAACACACCCTCACAGGCCACTCTAACCCCTTTCTTTTGGAACAGCTCTCTTTAAGGATGGCTCCCCCCACAGGGGAATTCCTGAAGCCAACAGTTGACAAACCCACACACCCTCTGAGGGCTGGGCACCAGATAAAAAGCCCTCCTTAAAGCCAGCCCTCCTGGGGACGGTGTGGGACCCAGCAGGGCAGACCTGCCACTGTCACCACGTCTCTGAGATTGATCCTGATACCAGCACAGGACAGAGGACCTGACCTCCTGCAGGACCTACGGCTGATTGACCCCTGCTGAATGCTGGGGCCTCTGGGGCACCCACTCCAGCTGAAGGCAAAGCACGAGGTGGACAGGCAGAGCACCTGCCCCTGTCACTAGCTCCAGGTCTGCCAAGGTCACCTACACTGAGTCCCGCTCGCAAGGCAGCACGCAGCTGACATCTGCACCCAAGAAAAACTGGTTTTCTAAGTTTTTCTGGTTTATTCTCAGCGCACGGATGAAGGCTCTATTTCTGTCTCTCTGTTGGGAGGGTGAGCTTTGCCAATGACTAATCCCAGCCCTGAAGATTGATACCCTTGTCACCTGCACACGGGACCCAAGCCCAGCAGGGAAGTGACGAGATAAGCCCTTGCCTGCAGCTGAAGCCCCAGCCTGCCAGGGCCACCCGCCTTTTGCTACTGCAGAGCAACCAGGGGCTGTCATTGCTGCCAGGGCCACCTCTGTGCTCCTGCAGACACTGACATGGGTTCATCACAGTGACCACCTGGGACCCAGACTGCCCCTCACAGGGGATTAGTAGTGGCTGCCTCTGCAGGAGAGCGGAGCCCCTGGATGGATCTTGGGACCCGAGCCCCTCATGTCTGCCCTGCTGACGCTGTGTGTGGCGCTCTTGCATCTGGGTACCCCGGGCTGTGTCGCCCAGCACTGGGAGCCCTGCACAGGTAAGGTGGCCTCATGGGGACCTGGGTAGGGTATCTGTTGTGGAGTTGGAGGGGAATGGGTTTGGACATGCCACTTCTGGATCCCAAATCACTGCATGTAGAATGCTGGCCTCCTAGACAGCTGGACGGACGGACAGATGGATGGTGGGGTTATGGGGGACAGGGAGATACAGTAGAGGGGGCTGCACAGACAGTTACAATAGAAGGTCTCTCTGAGCTGCCAAAGGTGGGAGGAGTTTCAAGTTTCAAAGAGCTACCAGCAGCCATCGAGGCTTCGCATGTACTTACCTGCTTGGCTGCCGGGGAAGGCCGAGCACCTGCTTCAGGAATGAAGTCCCCGGCCCTCGGGCTCCTGGCATGGAGATGAGCTATCCAACCTGCACTTAGCAAAGCTCTGGGCTGCCACGGGCCTGGCTCTGTCCCCAGTTGAAGGAGAAACATAGGCCCGGCCCCAAACACACCCACAACCCACACCTGGGTTTAGCCTGAGCTCCTCAGGGTGGGCTCACTGCAGGCCTCCTCCTCTTTTAGAGAGGCCACTTGGGAGCACTAGTGACCACAGCATGCTGTCCTAGGGTTCCCAACAAGAGATCCTATTTATCAAGTCACAGTTTATGAAATAAGGAAACAGGACAGTTGGATCTGGTACCTGGACCTCCTGGGGGACCCCAGGGACAAGTTGTGATGTGTATCTCGAGTTTCATATTCCTACCTCCTCCTTGGTTGCCAGGAAGTGTGAGGCTCCTTCATGCACTGGCCTGTTGCTCTCTGTGACATGTCCAGGAGGTGATCCTGTGACCCAAGCTTGGAGCACTGATGTGCATGGATGGTGCAATTTACAACCTAATCACACAGAAGTGATTGGCTGTGAGTTCCAGCAATCGATAGATCATGGGCTGTGAGTGAGAAGGCCCCGGGGGCCCCGATACAGGACCACAGTGGGAATCTGAGGTGGGACAGAAGCTCCCTGGCCCTGTATCCTGCTCTCCCACAGCCATGCTTTCAATGATGGATTTGAATGTGGAGCTTCGTCAGCTGTACGTGGCTAAGTCGGTTGTCACTATCCCCTGGCTCCAAGCAATGGCACCTGAGTGCCAGCCTTTCCCCCTCTTATGCGGGGCCACCCCATGCAGGTGAGTGTGTGAGCCTCAGGAAGACCCTGTGCAAGCCTGGCTGGGTGTCATAAGCTCGAGCGACCATGCTTCCTGGACCAGGATGAATCACGGACATGTGCTTTCCTGTTCTTGAGTCTGGGGAACACAGCCGACTTGTATATGATAATAAAGGTTATTTATAAAGCCCGCCCCCTCTCCCCTGGAGGTATGTCTCAAATCGTTAAAAGATGACCCAGTTATAAATATGGTGAACCAGGGAGGAAATATAAAAGTCAGGCTGATATTATGGAGCTACATCGTAAGATGCTTGAGAGGCCAGTGAGGGTTCATCTGGGTTTAAGTCCTTGTGGTTCTATCCTGTGAGCATTGAGCAGTTCTGGACTTCTATGAGGGCTCCCTTCTTCCTTCCCTTGGCCTGGGCTACTGCCTCAGCAGGTGGGAATCTGGGGGAAGCTTCCATAAGAATTCACAGCCCTCACTCTTGTCTACAGAAGTGACCAGGAGGCCTCTTGTCAAGTGCTTCCTGGTGCTTAATGTGCAAATGAGGTGACAAGATGGGGGTCTGGTGTCTGGTAGGAAATACCTTGGGTCTGGCATTCTGGTTCTGGGAACTTTCTGAGAAGGGCCCAGTGACTTCGCTCTCCAGCAGGTGGCCAGCAGTATGGCTTTCAGGAACCCCAGGTCTCAGATACTGTGGAGTGTAGGCTGGGGGAGGGGTTCCATCATAGACTCATGGTCATTCCAGATACCAGGTGAGTGAACTCCCAGGGGTGTTCCGCCTCCTAGTGGGAGCTGACCTCACTTCCCTCTCCTTGACAGGAGGATTCCCAGGAGAGTAAGAGGGCAGGGGCAGGGTGCCACCTGTCTTCACAGCCCTGGAAGGCAGGAAGGCATTCCCAAGGATCCTCCCCTCCCACCTAGCCCCACTGGCCATGGTCCAGGCCTGCTGAGGGTTAGAAGTCCCTGGGGCAGGCTCCTGGGGTGTTAGGGTTCACAGATTCTTGGGGTGACAGCCTGGAAACCTGTTCACTTCTACCCTGCTGTCTCCTGCATGGGCAGAGTAGGGCTCAGAGCTCAGAGGACACTGGTGTGGGAGTGGAGAGGGACAGTAGGCCAGAATGTGGCTGTGGCTAAGAGGATGTGGCATGCTTGGGGCTCTGGAAATGTGGGGAACATCCAGGTTGGCCCCAAGGAGAGATAGACATCCAGTAGAGCAAGTGTAGGCCCCAGATCCCAGACCCCAGAGAACAGATTATGAAGTGCCTGCCATTCATCTTATTTCTCTTTAATACCCTCCCGTGACCTCCAAGCTGTACTTTTCATGGGGACACAGGTTGGGACATTTGAGTAGATTAGTACAGGGGCCTGCCATACCTTGGCTGGCCCCTCCTGTTCCTGAACACTGACAGTCAACCAGGGAGGATGAGACTTGGGGACACAGGGTTCTCTTGGGTGGGGGGACTGATCTGGCTGACAGTTACCAGTCACAGTCCTCTGGGGACTCCAGCCAGAGGTGAGACAGGCCATGTCCTGGGGAGTTCATCTGGAAATGCTCTCAGAATGTCTGATCTTTGCATGAGGCAGAAAGAGGAACACTCAAAGGCCAGGACGAGAGGTTTATTAATGGCATCGGAGAGAGCAGAGGAATGCTGGGAGGTCAAAGTGCTACTGTGCCTTCATAGGAAGCTGCAGGTTGGGAGGTGGGTACCAGCTGTTGGGGCATGACATCAGAGCTGTTGTGCTATGATGGTACCAAAGCTGATACTGCAGACAACAACTCCTACAGGTCACCGTGAGGCAAGGGAGGAACAGAGCTCTGGGGTCCCCACAGGACAGGCATATCAGCAGCTGGACTTCTGGCCCAAGGAGAGGCCACAGCAGGCCTGGCTGGAGCAGGCAGGGCGGCAGAGCAGGGACACGCTGGAGCAGGGCTTGCAGCAGCTGGGCTGGCAGGAGGAGGCACAGCAGGAGGAGGTGGGCACACAGCAGGCTGGTCTGCACACAGGGCGGCAGAGCAGGGACACGCTGGAGCAGGGCTTGCAGCACACAGGCTTGCAGCAGACAGGCACACAGCAGGAGGACTGACAGCATGAGGGCTGGCAGCTAGACTGCTGGCAGCATGAGGAGGATCCAGAGCAGATGGGTGTGCAGCAGACAGGCTTGCAGCAGACAGGCACACAGCAGGAGGATTGACAGCATGAGGGCTGGCAGCTAGACTGCTGGCAGCATGGGGAGGATCCAGAGCAGATGGGTGTGCAGCAGACAGGCTTGCAGCACAGGGTCACACAGCAGGACTGTTGGCAGGGGGAGCAGGTACAACAAGCTGGCTGGCAGCTAGACTGCTGGCAGCATGAGGGTGTGCAGGAGCTGGTACAGACAGATTGGCAGCAGGGACTGGACACACAGCTCACTGGAGTGCAGATGAGGGTTAGGCAGGGGGCTGGGCCACAGCAGCTGGGCTGGCAGCAGCTGGGGACACAGCAGCTGGGGACACAGCAGCTGGGCTCACAGCAGCTCTCTGGGCAGTCATCTACCTGCCAGGAGGAGTCAGTACAAGAATCACAGGAACCGGGCAGGCAGACCCGGCTGTCATAGCTCAGGTCACTGGAGCAGGTGGAGGTGGCCATGGTGAGCAGATCTGGTAGCTGTGTGTGAGTGTGTGAGTGTGAGGGGCTGGCTGTCAGCTTTTATACCCTGCACTGGGTGTGTTGTTGGTGCAGGTGGCCCTTCACAGTAGCTCTTTCCTTGTTGGTGTTTGGAGCTGGTTCCTGGAGAGCCCTGTCAGCAGGAAGATGCCACTTTACTAGTAAATGTCCTGGCTGTGTGTTGGGCTAAGCCAGCAACCTTGATGGGGATGGGATCCAGGTAGGAGGCAGCGGTGGTCAGAGGCTGGGTATTGTTCCTCACATGACATCCACGTTATTTTGTTCTGTTTTTAAATGCAGGGCCTCTCTTTGGCCTATGGCTCACTGATTATTGAATTAGGTTGGCTAGCTGGGGAGTCCTAAGGATCTGACTGGCATCACCTTCCTAGTGCCACGATTTTAAAAACACGGGGTGTGGGGACTGAACTCAGGTCCTCATGTTTGTGCAGCAATCACCTCGCCCACTGAAACTCTCCCCGGAAAACAGTCCAGAAGCTTTCTATCACCTTCCTGCAGTGTACAGGGTTTAAAGGCCAAGCAAAATTTAACACTCAGCAAACTTTAAAACGTAAGTAAAACACACAAACGGCTTATTTTCTCTTTTCTTCCATTTGCAAATGATTTTTTTTTGAGTGGCTTATGAAGTGCACTGTTAGATTTAGGGACAAACAGGAAGGCAAAGACCATGAAACTGGAAGTCACAAGCATCCTGGCCCTTAGTAAACACAGCTCATTTCTTGTTTCTAACATCCGTGTCTGACCAGTCTGTAAAAAAACACACATTACCTCTCTAGGTAATTTGGCTTTATTAGTAGTTTTGAAGGTGTGTGTGTGTGTGTGTGTGTGTGTGTGCGCACACGCCAGAGGACAGCCTCTGCTGTCACTCCAGGATCTCACAGTTTGGAGCTGGCTGGCTAAGTAGTCTAGGCTGGCTAATCAAACTGAGGCCTTCATGTTCAAAAGAGAAACACTTGACTGATGAGCCATCTTCCTAGCCATTCTGAATGAGGAACTAGATCTCTGGGTGAGGACTTCTTTCCCCTGTCAGGCCCCTGAGTTCCCTCCCCTCTTTCTGTCTGCAGTACTCCCCCTCCCATCTCCCCTCCCCACACACCAAGTTGTTTCCCCAAGTGGTTTTGTTTTATTTATTTGTTTGTTTGTTTGTTTGTTTATTTAGTCTCAGCAATGATTGGCCAACTAAAGCAACGACCTGCATGCAGGCTTTATATGGTTGTTTATGGATGGGGTTTGACAGGGTGACTGAATCCAACTGGGACAATGCTCACAGTTTACTCAGACTGCTGGCCCTGAGAGGAAGAGAGGGGAAAGCCACAGGTCAGGTCTACGCTGGGGCAGGGAGCGGCTCCTGGGGCACTAAGGTCCTGTCTGAAGACACTTTCCCCTGGTGTAGGCAGCCTAGCTCTCCCACAGGCACTGCTATCACAGGTGGGCATCAGGGCAAGGCAATCACTGTTAACTCAGATGTGGGAGGCAGGAGAGCCCAGATGAGGACTGAAGGTACCCACATGTAGCGGGGTGCTCCCTCCTGGGCCGTGGATTAGGCACAAACCACACTTAAATACCTATTTTGACAGAGAGATCCTTTATTAAACAGGGAAGAAAGTAAACTGGCCAATTTCTGACCCAGGCAGAAAATCAGGAGCAAATGACCTTGCAGGTGTGATTTGTAAGAGGAGGGGAGGTCGGTATTAAAATGGGCTAGTATGCAGTGGGACATTTTAATTGGGGTAGCCGAAAGGGGGCTTTGGGTTGCTGGACTTCAATACTTTGATAGCCTCAGGCATGAGTCTGGTATAAGAAAGTGTCCCAGTAAGGGAATAGACCTTGGTAGCTAGTTTTAGGGATATAATCTAGGGTTTAAAAAAGAAAGGGAAGGGGAACAGGGGAAGGGGAAAGGGCAAGGCCTGCCAGCACCATGTTTGCTATGCCCAGGCCAGCTAGAGCCCCTTCAAGAACTGTTGTGGGTCTTGAAATGTGAGCGCAGGTCTTCCAGAGGCAGGAGACCTCTGACTCCTGGGAATGGTGAGGTTTATCTTTTTTGTTGCTTGTGTCATCTCAGAGCTGTCTTCTGACAGCTGGGAGGTGTGAAGGTCAAGTCCTGCAAAACTGGCTGTGGCTCGTTGTGTGTGTGCTTCTTGTGGTAGCTGTATGGAACCCCGAAACATGTTGGTGAGATGCAGGGCCAGGGCCAGGCAGACAAAGGCATGGATAGACAGACAGCAATTTGGATGGGTCACATCAGCAGTGGGGACCAAGGAGCTGAAGCCTCAGGTGGGTATTCTCCTGTCAGTCCCTTGACACCCACCCAGTGATTAGACAAAAGGCCAAGGGTAGTTACCAGGCACCCTCCTCTCCATGGACTGAGGTGAGGGCATGGCACCTTCTCTTGGTCTGGTGTGATTGACAAGCTCTTGGGCCAGGTTTTTGCGATATGGCTTTAATAGGCCCATGTGCCCATGTGTTCCCAATCCACTCTGATAGTAAAACAGGGAACTGGTTTTTAGGAGTTCAGTCTTCAGTCAGTGACAGGTGTTGGTGATGGTGTACACAAGATGCAGAATCTCCCTGCCTTGGGGTCGATACTCACAATGGCACCAAATGCTGCTGGCGAAGTGGAAGGGATCCAGGGAAAGGTCCAGCCTGCACATGGCTGCTCCATAGCCTGGGGACAGTCAGGACAGAAGACTGACCACCACAGCTGCCGCCTCATCTCTCTCTGACCTCGGGATGGAAGGTAGGAGACTGGGCTTGACCTCCAGGCTCACAGCTCAGGGACAGTGTGGCTTATCCCTGCAGAGGAACCGGAGCGGGAGGCTGCAGAGTTGGCAGGCCTCGCAACTTGGATGAAAGCTGTGTGTGAGATGCAAGAGACGAACAGGAGGGGCAGGTGGGTGGGTGCCTGTGCCCCCCCAGGACTCTTGCCGAGTTCCCCTGCCAGGGACAAGCGAAGGAACAGGGAGAGGAGGCAGACTGAGAGTGAGTGGGGAGCTCAGGGGAGAATGGAGACTGTGGGGGGCAGACAAGACATGGAGAGCAAAGGAGGGGAGGCAGCTGCTGGCCCTGGAAGGAGTTTGTGTGGGAGACAGCAGCCCGGCTCTGCATATTTTCTGTGGGTTATTTGCTGTCTAAACTCAAGGGGCAGCCTCCTGGAGAGATTTGAAGCCCTGTGCTGGTTCCTGGGCTCTGACTCCTCCTAGCACTGGGTGAGAGGCTGGCTTTCCCTTGTGAGGGACTGAGCCCGCTCTCTCTTCTGAGGGGCCAGGTTCTTAGCAGCTGCACCAGGGAATGCCCAGCTGGTACCAGATGCACTGCCACCTACCCTGAGGGTTGCTTGTCCTTGCCAGGTGGGAAAGAGGCTGGCCCAGAGGGGTGGGCAGGGGCTGCCTATGACCAGGCCCAGGACATGCTGGGGAGGGTGGGAGGGCCCCCGCTGTGCTGTTTCCTGTTCCCCCATCAGGGTCCTGATGTTGGTCCCACTAGAGTCCAGAGGAAGAATGAGGCATGGATGAGTTAAAGGAAAGTGTTTATTAGGATTCTGAGGAGGCTTCCAGATAGAGGACACCTGGCACTTTCCCACAGAGGAGCCCTGACACCTGGACTGTGGAGCAGGGTTCCCAGGCTTGTGACCAGAATCTTAGGCTGGGAGTGGCAGAGAGTAAGACAATCCTTTGTTGCTTGATGGAACACCCAAGCTTAGGCAGGGCCTAAGCATCTGAGGCAGCTCAAGGACTAGGGGGAGATGTGAGGGATCCCCAGGGGATGGACCCATCAGCAGCTGGACTTCTGTCCCGAGGAGAGGCCACAGCAGGCCTGGCTGGAGCAGGCAGGGCGGCAGAGCAGGGACACGATGGAGCAGGGCTTGCAGCAGCTGGGCTGGCAGGAGGAGGCACAGCAGGAGGAGGTGGGCACACAGCAGGCTGGTCTGCACACAGGGCGGCAGAGCAGGGACATGCTGGAGCAGGGCTTGCAGCACACAGGCTTGCAGCACACAGGCACACAGCAGGAGGACTGACAGCATGAGGGCTGGCAGCTAGACTGCTGGCAGCATGATGAGGATCCAGAGCAGATGGGTGTGCAGCAGACAGGCTTGCAGCAGACAGGTACACAGCAAGAAGATTGACAGCATGAGGGCTGGCAGCTAGACTGCTGGCAGCATGGGGAGGATCCAGAGCAGATGGGTGTGCAGCAGACAGGCTTGCAGCAAAGAGTCACACAGCAGGGTGAGGAGGTGCAGCATGAGGGCTGGCAGCTAGACTGCTGGCAGCATGAGGGTGTGCAGCAGGCAGATTGGCAGCAGGGGCTGGACACACAGCTCACTGGGGTGCAGACAAGAGTAATGCAGGAGGCTGGGGCACAGCAGCTGGGCTGGCAGCAGCTGGGCTGGCAGCAGCTGGGCTGGCAGCAGCTGGGCTGGCAGCAGCTGGGCTCACAGCAGCTCTCTGGGCAGTCATCCACCTGCCAGGAGGAGTTGGTGCAAGCGTCAGAGCAGACAGACATGGTGGAGGCGGCCATGACTAATTGGAGGGCAGAGGGTGAGGCGAGGCGTGAGTGAATGTGTGAGGTGTGGTGGTGGGTGCCACTTATATATCTCTCAGGGGTTTGTGTGTGTTTGTGTTGTCCTAGCTACAGTTCCTTGTTGATGTTGGTGTAGTTCTAAGGACACCCAGCAATCCAGTGGTCATGACCTGTAGCTCCACCCATAGAACTTTCAGCTAGAGCTGAAAAGTCTGGTAGTCACTTCTCTCCAGGGAGGGTCAGTTCCCTGTTGTCCTCCATGGCCATCTCTTGAGGCCCCTTGCTCTGGCTCTCTGCTTCAGTCCTTGGTCCTTATTTTATATCCAGTTTATTTGGGGATGATGGTCAACGATCTGTGTTCATTTTCTTTATCAACAATACTAGTACTGATAGTTCTTGCTTTGCTCTAGGA
The DNA here is from genome assembly GCF_943737965.1 of Phodopus roborovskii. NCBI lineage: Eukaryota > Metazoa > Chordata > Mammalia > Rodentia > Cricetidae > Phodopus > Phodopus roborovskii. Next base: position 23,468,548 of record NW_026126434.1, read on the forward strand.
ATTATTCCAAGTTAGTCTATAAATATTAACTAACTAAGCCATGAGATCTTGAGAGGGAGCTGATTTCATTACTCCTAGATGGGGGAAACTGAGGCACAAGCAAGGGCTTACAGAAGAGCCTGTGTCAGACAACACAGACACCAGAACATGGATACTCCCATCCTGCGCTCATATCTGTCATTCTGCTCCCAAGTTACAGCAGACTAGAAAGGCAGCCTGGGGACCAGGCTCTGCCAGAGAAGTGGGGGTGGGTCAGGACACCTGGTAGAGCTGTTTGGGGCAAGGTAGGGGAGTTGTCACTCGCTCTTCTAGGACTGAGCACTGGGGCCAGACTGATATGAAGGCCATGTAGCAGGGGCTTCAGGAATCTGCTCTGGAAAAAATAAAATGGCTACTTATACATACAGCAAGAGGACCCAGGAGCTGGAGAGATGATGGCTCAGAGAGGTTAAGAGCATTGGCTGCTTTTCCAGAAGTCCTGAGGCCAATTCCAAGCAACCATATGGTAGTTCACAACAGTCTGTAATGGGATCTGATGCCCTCTTCTGGTATACAGGCATATATGCAGATAGAGCACTTGTATATACACACACAAAATAAATAAACTTTTTTTAAAATTAAACAAAAACAAACAAACAAACAAACAACCAGGGCCCAGGTTGATTGACAGGCAGAAAAGAGAAGGAGGTGTTCAGAAGGAATGTTGGAGTTGGCTGTGTTCTCAGATGCAGGAGGCTTTCCAATGAAAATGGATCCATGCTTAAATTATCTTATAACCTTTTTGTTTGTGACACTGGGGCCCTGGATGATCAAGCTAGGAGGGGCTGGGCTAGGGCATGCCTGAGAACTTGGAGAAGATCCAATGCTATGGCTTGAGTGTGAAGCATTCATCCATGGGCTCATGGGAGTGCTATTTTGATAGGTTGTGGGACATTTGAACACAAAGCACATAAGACTATAAGGGCAGAGCTTGAGGGTTCTAGGCTGGCTCTGGCTGCTGCTGAGTTCTGCTTCCTGATGTGCCATGGCAGAGGAAGCTGTGTCATAATCACCAGCCCCACTACAGATGGAGCCGAGGTACTGCACCTATCTGGTCCCAGTACCTTCCTGGTCCAATAGAAGTGCCTTTATTTTTTTTCCTGTGAGCACCCGCCCTCTCCCTGCAATACTGCCCAGTTGTTTCTTAGGGACTTTTCAACATCTGCAATACATGTAAGCGAAAAACTGGTACCAGTAAGGGGTGGGGAGTTGTCATGATAAACCTGGCCACATGGCTCTTTGGCCTTTGGAAATGGCTTGGGGAGGAATGTGGAAGAATTTGGAGCTGTGGACTAGAAAAGTTCTAAGATGCTATAAGCAAAACTCAAAGGGAGTGAAGAAGACCAGGAAGCTGAGTGAGCTGCTGCAGTGTGAGGCTTGGATGGAAGCAAGGACTGGAGACCTTTGGTGTCACGTTCAGGGCAAGTAATCTGATTAAGTTTTGTTTGTGTCTTGAGAATGTGAGTGAAGCTGAATTTAAATGCATTTGGGCTAATTGTTTGGCGGAGGTAATTTTAAGACACATAACATTTAGGCTGTGATGTGGCTGTTGTTGACTGCCTTTAGCCAGGTTTTCAGGACTCTGTAAAAAGGTGACATTTGGACAAGAAGGAGTGTAGGTATAGTTAACATTTTAGACTGGATGGGCATGGAGGGCAAAGGCAAATCAGCTTTAACTACCAAAGAGATTAGCACCCACAAAAGAAAAGTCAAATATTTTTTCTTTTTTTCTATTTAATTTTTAAATTTAAATTTGAAACAGGGTTGCTTTACATGTCAGTCCCAGTTCCTGCACCCTCTGGTCCTCCCCTGTTTCCCCCACCAACACCCCCATCCCATTCCCTTTCTGCTCCTCAGAGAAGGTGAGGCCTTCTATGGGGAGTCTTCAGAGTCTGTCATATTATTTGGAGCAGGCCATAGGCCCTTCCTGTGTATCTAGGATGAGGGAGTATCCCTCTATGTGGAATGGGCTCCCAAAGTCCATTTGTATACTAGGGATAAATACTGATCCATTACCAGGGCCCCCATAGACTACCTAGTCCTCCTAACTAATACCCACATTCAGGGAATCTGGGGCAGTCCTATGCTGGTTTCCCAGCAATCAGACTAGAGTCCATGAGTTCCCCCTTGTTCAGGTCAGCAGTTTCTGTGGGTTTCTCCAGCCTGGTCTTAACCCCTTTGCTCATCACTCCTCCCTCTCTGCAACTGGATTCCAGGAGTTCAGCTCAGTGTTTAGCTGTGGGTGTCTGCTTCTGCTTCCATCAGCTACTGGATGAAGGCTCTAGGATGGCAAATAAGGTAGTTATCAATCTCATTATTGGGGAAGGGCATTTAAGGTGGTCTCTCCACTATTGCTTAGATTATTAGTTGGGGTCATCCTTGTAGATCTCTGGACATTTCCCTAGTGCCAGATTAAACCTATAATGGCTTCCTCTATTATGGTATCTCTTTTCTTGCTCTCCTCTATTCTTTCCCTGACTCATGCCCATCTCTCCCCTCCTCTTCCTCCTAACTCCCTCTCCCCTCCCCCCATGCTCCCAATTTGCTTGGGAGATCTTGTCCTTTTCCCCTTCTCCAGGGGACCATGTATGTCTCTCTTTGGGTTCTCCTTGTTTCCTAGCTTCTCTGGAGGTGTGGACTGTAGGCTGGTGATCCTTTTCTCTATGTCTAAAAACCATATATGAGTGAGCACATACCACCATGCTTGTCTTTTTGTGACTGGGTTACCTCACTCAGGATGGTTTCTTCTAGTTCCATCCATTTGCCTACGAATTTCAAGATTCCATTTCTTTTTTTCCGCTAAGTAGTACTCCATTGTGTAAATGTACTACATTTTCTCCATCCATTCTTCAGCTGAGGGGCATTTAGGTTGCTTCCATTATATTACATATAATGCTGCTATAAGCATAGTTGAATAGATGTCCTTGTTGTATGAAGGTGCATCTTTTGGGTATATGCCTAAGAGTGAAATTACTGGATATTGAGGTACACTGATTCCCATTTTCCTGAGGAACTGCCATACTGATTTCCAAAGTGGCTGTATGAGTCAAATATTTTTTCACTGGGATAATGAGAAAGGAGCCTTGGAGACATGACACCAGTCAACGAAATCACCACGGTGTAATAATGCAAACTTGGGCTAGAGCGATGGCTTGTAGAAATCCTTTTCATAGTCTAGCTACTCACTTCATCAGATGCACCACTTGTCAGTATCTTCCCTTCTGCAGACTTTCTGGTAACACCCTCCACATCTCTCATCTCTCTCGTGCAGTCTCTCCGCCTCTTTGTGTTTCCCTCACTCTCATCCTTCCTTCCGTCTCTCCATCCACACTTCTGATGAATGGTGTAGTCTTTTGAGGATCCAATAGTGTGTGTGTGTGTGTGTGTGTGTGTGTGTGTGTGTGTGTGTAATTTGTCTCTGTCTATCCTCTCCACCATGTTGGTTCAGGATTGATCTCAGGTCACCAGGGTTGAGTGCATGTGCCTTTACTCAGTGCTCTGCCTCACCAGCACTTAACTACTACTACTACTACTACTACTACTACTACTTCTACTTCTCCCTCTCCCTCTTCTTCTCCCTCTCCTTCTTCTTCTCATCTGGTTCTGATGGAATGATTTCTATTGGTGTTTCAGGTCCTCTGACATTTCTTCATTCTTGCACCTGTTATCAGGCTTGTCTTGTGTATATTTATATTTCAGCTATTGTACATCTCAGGTTTAGAACTCCCTTTTGTTTGATTAATTCCACTTCCCTCCTGGGAATCTCTACCTATTCACTCGTGAAGATAATATTTTTCTTTGATCTGTGGACATAAAACAGCTGCTTGTGGTCACCGACTGTCCATCTCTGTAATGAGATCATCCCAGATTCTTTCTGCTGGGTGCTTTTACTCATGAAGGTGATTTATATCACAAAATCTCTTATGTCTGGTTATTAATAAAAATACATTTGGAGATTCTTGGTTCTATTATCTTCTTGTGACTATGGGCTTTTGTTCAAGCATACAGCCAGTTGTGTGTCAATTATTTTGAGCTTGTGTAGGTCTGGTTTTAAACTCTGTAGGGGTACAAATGTGGAAAGCTCACTTAGCCTCTACTGAAGATTCCACCAATGTGTCTGGAATCCCGTGGGTTGGATTAGGTGTCAGCAGTGAGTCTTCCTCTAGATTCCAGCACAGTCATCTTGGGTCCCAGTTGGATGCTGGGGAGTTGCTCAGTCCTGTGGTGGCTCCTCTGTTGTGGCCTGGCTCTGACCACCATGTCCCAAGCTCTTTCTGGGGTACATCCTTCCCATGTTCTAGATGCTTCTGCCCACCTTGGGTTCCTCTCAACCATTGACTATGTTTCACCAGGATGTTGAATCAGCAGAGAGCTGGGCAAAACTGGGGTTCATTTGGCTTAGGAGCTAATGTGTTCCTCTGTCTAGCCCTGTCTGAGTGTAGACACCTAACTGTGCATCAGCCATGTAGTTAAAGGGGGGGGGATTCCTCAGCTGTTGTCCATTCCATTAGCGTTTCAGGTTTGCTATACTCTACACCTTCAGTTTTCTGTTCCCAAAAGTTCTGGTTCATGCAGCAGACTGTGGTTTGAGCAAGTATTTGAGAACCCCTCTCTTCAGCATCAATGAGGGAAGTCCTGAGGGGAAGCTGACATCTGGTCTACCTCTTTACTAGAACTAAAAGCTTGGAGGATGTGGCTAGGGTGTGCAGTGGCTGGAAGTCATTGAGGCTGGCTCTTCCACCCACTGTAGTTATCCTAGAAGTACATAGCCTTGTTGCATGGAGTCAGGTAGTCTGCAGGGATGGTTTGGCCTTGTGAAACACTTTCTGCTTCTTTCCAGGGTGAGGTCTTCTCCACTTTTGAAGGAGGAAGAGAGGCAAGCAGAGGCTGTAATGAGGCTCAGATATTACACACAGATGAACTGATTATTAGGATGCTGGGAACATTAGCTATGGAGCATGTTGCAACTCTGGCCTGCATCGTCTAGCAAAGCATCTTCTTCTTGTCTCAAAGCTTCATTCCTGTCAAGGATGGAGTTGAAGTGGAAACAAAGAGACATGGACCCTTTCAAGAGTAACTTTAGATCATTTCTGGTGTGCTCTCTGTGTTTTACAGCAGGTGATGGGAGGGCAGATGGTGGTAAGAATATACCAGTTGCCTCTGTTCTGTAGTACTGTGGCTATAGAAGGGTGGGTTCAGTGCCAGGGAGGAAAAGTCAGCCTCACATGCATGCCTGTATCTCCTCATCTCATCTAGAGAGGCATTCAAAGACCTAGGGCTAACTCAGACAGCTCTTCCCCAACCCCAAGTGACTTGTGTAGACACTTACAGGCCCCCCTGTAGTACTGCCCTTCATGATGGTACTTGTGGCTCATTGCTGAACTTGCCAAAAGGAGGACTGGGCCTGGATCCTTGGCTTCAGGATAGGTTTCAGCTGTGGTCCTTATGAATCTATATTGACTATATCTGCTTTCGGAGGATGTGGCTGGTTCAATCAGCCTCTCCACCCCTGCAACACTGATGGATGAGGGCATTCACTGTGTTCAGCCTCTTATGTATTGCAGAGCCTTCCAGACCACAGGAAAGGAATAATCTCTGTGGTTGTGGAAGGACTTTCATCCCACAGAGGAGGATTATTGTCCCACAGGGAGGATATCTTGACTCTTAGACTTCCTTGAGCTCATGTGAGGAAATCAGGGCATGGAAGAGTCCACATAGTGCCAGGAGGGGATGGCTTGGGAGCCTAGATATAACAGCCGCTAGAATGCTGCATTAGTCATGGAGTTAGGCAAATGAAAACAAGACCATGAACAACAATAAAGTCAACCTAGGAGGAGAGAGGAAGCAAACAAGGAAGGTCAGCTGCATTCTGGGTATTCTGGAACACTGAGCTTGGTATAAAAGCCATCCCAGTAAGGACCTCCAGTCATCCCCACCCTCCTCTAGACCAGCCAGCCTCTACCATGTGTCACACAAGCTGCCCTTCAGGCTGTCAGTCAGCCTGCTGTGTGTCCAGCCCTTGCCAGCCAGCCTGCTGTGTAGTCAGCCCCAGCCAGGCATCCTGTTGTGTATCCAGCTCCTGCCAGCCATCTTGTTGTGTGTCTAGCTCCTGCCAGCCATCCTGCTGCAGGCCTGCTATATGCATTCCTGTGAGATACCAGGTGGCCTGCTGTGTGCCTGTGAGCTGCAGGCCCACTGTGTGCATGGCCCCCTCCTGCCAGTCGTCTGTGTGTGTGCCTGTGAGCTGCCGGCCTGTCTGTGTGACCTCCACCTGTCAGTCATCCGGATGCTGCCAGCCCTCCTGCCCCACCCTGGTCTGCAGACCTGTCACCTGTAGCACCCCCTCCTGCTGCTGACCAGTGTCTGTCTCCTGATCAGTTGCTGCCAGTGCAAATGGGACACATCTATCCCCTCCCTCTGTGGCGGTGGCTCTGCACCTGAGACAGGTGCAGACACATAGCTCACCCTGGAACTTGGGAGAGAACACAGCATTTCTCTGAGGATGTCTTATCTTGAGGATCCTTCTCTTACCCCAGGCACCAAATAAAGTAACTTGTCTAATCAGCTGTGCATTTCTGTCCTGGTTCTTGTCTGTCTTTCCTGGCTTCACTGGCATCAGGAAGCATGTCAGATCAGTGGTTTCTGTGATGCAGCCTCATCATGATCCTTAGGAGGAAGAATGCAGGGTGGAGGACTTGGTTAATGAGTGGATGGATGTGTTTATACCCCTGGCATCCGTGTGGCCCCTGTGATGGACTCACTGATATCTCATTGTAGTATCTGCTTCTGCTTGTCTTTCAAATGGTACCTCACTCATGCATGGTGAGTCCTAGCGTACTTATGAAAGATTTCCCCCGGGGATGTCCTGTGTCCAGGTCACAATGACTTTCTTCTTACTGAGCAGCTTTGAGATGTTTGAATTTCACTTACACAAACTTTTGTGCTCCAATCACTTTCTCAGTACTGGGGAAACTTACACTTATTTTTTATTGTTGATCAATTACAATATGACAGACACACATCTAGTCAGTTCCATATAAAGCAGTTGGAACACACATGTCCCACTAAGTTCTTGGAGTGGCCCCTGCTGGAGCCACATGTGTACCATTCCGTATCTTTTCACTCCTTGGTGTGGGTCACTTCTGTGTGTTCTAACACATGTTTTTCACTTCAGATAGTTTTTAGTGATCATGTGAGTTTCTCTGTCCCTCTTTCTGGGACAAAATACCCAATGAAAGTAACCCGAAGGAAGGATTTATTTTGGCTCACAGTTTGAGGGCACCACCCTTCATGATGGGACAGTCATGGTGACAAAGAGGGTGAGGTGGTTGATCATATTGCATCTACAGTCAGAAAGCAGAGTGAGGCTTGCTGGTGTTTGCTTTGCTTTCTCTTTTTTATTTGGTCTGGAACCCTAGTCCTCAGAATACTGCTTGTGCTGCCTACATTTAGGGGGAGTCTTTCCTCCTCAATGAAGCGCTTCTGGAATTATAATCATCAGCATACCCAGAATCACTTTTCCATGGTGACATAAATGCTGTTATGTTAACAATGGAGATGGACCATCACAGCTATAGCTGACTTCGGGGAAGGTTTTCCTCTGGGAAGTGTTGAAGACTATTTTTCCATTGGCCGGCTCTATGCCCAGTCTCTGCAGTGTTGTTTGTGGGGTTTGTTCCTTGTGGGGTTTCCTGAGACAGGCAGACTTGGGGAGGTCTCAGCCTTTGCTGCATCCTATGACATCATCCTGGACCTGTGGTCCTAGAGTTCTTACTCTTGGCTGCCTTGACCTTTTCCTTTATTCCCTGCAGGCTGGCCATGAGATATGAGTTGCAAATGTTGTTTTATCCCTTAGCATCTAAAATCATTGGGGATCCACTGTGGTGTTAAAATAAGTGCTTTTCCTAAAACTGGCTAATCTGCACATAAACCACACTCCATGCATCTATGGTAGTTTTACACCCAGGTTACACAAATACACATGCACACACATATGATCTTGTACTCAAACCCTCATGCACATAAAGGATACACATGAAGAAATACTCATGTACACATTTGTATATGCTCACTCATACCAATATACTCAGGTACTCACACTTAAACACACATTCCCACACCCATGTGTTTTAGCACACACACACACACACACACACACACACACACACACACTCACTCACAGTTCTTCACATGTATGCATGCTTTTGCAGACACACAGCCATGCTTATCTCTGTGCATTCATACACCTTTCACTCAAGCACACATGTGCATCATTCTGGTCTCTCATCTGAGAAGGGAAGACATCATAAGAATGTCCCGCTGCTGCTCAGAGGCATGGGCAGAGGCCCCGCCAGTCCTGCAGTGTTGACTTTTCTCATCACTGTGACACAATAAAGGACACATCACTTAAAAGGGACAGGACTGATCTTGGCTCATGTTCCCATTCTGGAGCCTTTGATGGGTAGGGTCTGGCCAATTTTCTGTTGCCCAGGATGAAGTGGTTGGCTTCTCTTCAATGGCATTAATCTCTTTAACAACCACACCCTCCTCAGCCATGGCTTTCTGATTGCTCCCTCTCTGGCTGGGCTGCATGGCTTTTTAATCTTTCTGCTCTGCTTTTAGTTCCTGATTCTCACCGTAAATCTGTCTAACAGCCCCCAGCAATAACCAGGCCACTGTGTGAATTCTTTGTTGTCTTGAAACTTATTCCACATGGTTAATTTAGCCACCACTATAAACTCAGCCTCACATAGTGCTTCTGGACATAGAGGAAATTCTCTTGCAGACTATCCCATGGATGGCTTCTGGTCCACTTCCCAACAGCATCCTGATATTTGATGAGTACATCCTTTTACCAAGTTTCTGTTTGCATTCTGGTCTTGACATTTGAGTTATAGAATAAATAGCTATAGCATATAAAGTCCCTATGTCAAAACTCCTACACAGTCTACCCAGACACCAAAGGCCTAAGAACCACATAGTCAGGGTTAGTCACAACAGTATCCCGACTACTCTGGCACATTTTCTGTATTAGTTATTTTTGTATAACTACGCTGAATAAAGCAACTTAAAGGGGTGTAAGAGGTGTTCAGCTCTTGGATTCAGAGAGTTTGGTCCATCATGGGGAGGACAACAGTCACATTGGCCACAAAAGAGAGATGAGAATACTTGTAAATGATTAGCTTTCTTTTTTTCCACTTTTATCCTGGATCACTGGAGGGAGCCACCCCCTTCACAGACAGTCTAGACTCTCAGTTAATTCTCCCTGGAAACTCTCACAGACATGCTAGCGATGTGCCTCCGTCTCCTAGGAGATTCTAAATCTATTCAAGTTGATAGTGAAGATGAACCTTCTTACTGTCCCTCAGGCCTCACCCCACCTCATTCTGGTTGCTAGGATCTGGGGGTGGGGTCCAGAAGAGGGTTCAGAACAAGAGAAAGCAGAAAAAGAGTCAGGCACTTTGATCACTCAAGGGTGTATGTGTGTGTGTGTGTGTGTGTGCGTGTTTGTGTGGTCTGGTTTTCTTTAAAGCCATAAGGAAAGACAATAAGACTAGGAAACAGGAGTTTGTGCAGTGCCCCAACTCCACAGTGAGAAGCTTGGAGAGATGAGACCATTCTTAGATCAACACAGTCATGATGGAGTGTTGGTCAGAATTAAGGTTCACATGCAGACAAGTCTGGTGTTTGAGAGCCTGAAGAAGAGAAATCAGCATCACACAGAGGCACCACAAGGGAGGGGCTGACAGGGTCAGGAAGGCAGGAGGACTGGCAACACCCTGGAGGCTGGCAGCTAATAGGCTCACCGCTGTCCATCTGGCAGGAGGCAGACACAGGGCACAGAGTCCATCTCAACAAAGCCCCACTTGGGGGGGGGTCTGTGTTCTCACAGCCTTGGGATGGCAGCAAGCAGTTGTGAGGCAGCACAGGGACACAGGACAGGCAGCAGGTGGCTCAAGGAACAGTTCATGTTCAGGTGGCTGGGACTGGGGTGGGGGGAACACTTGGGTGGAAAGGGGAACAGGCCTTTGGTGGCATATGGTCACACATGGACATTCAGTCTTGGACACACATGTATGGTTATGCATGTATTTACAAATTAGACATACAAATGCACAAACTCTGAACCCATGTGCACATATGCATGTGTTCATGTACACACACACATGCACACATACACATACACATACACATGCACACACACAGACACACACAGACACAGACACAGAAACAGACACACACACACACACACACACACACACACACAGAGTTATCCTCCATGCTCTTGCTTCTGCCTGCTGTCTGATTCCAGCTGGGGCTCATGGGAAGGCTCTCCCTGTGTTCAGCCTCCCACATTCTGCAAGTTCTTCCTAACTCTGTGAGAAGTGTGATCTTTGTGGGTATGTGAGGACTGTCATCCTGCAGGGGGAGCTTCTGGATGCCTGAACCTCTGGGATGTCCTGTGAGGAAACCAGGAAGTGATGGAGCTTGGTAGAATCCAGAAGGCCCCAGGGCGATGGGTGGGAGCTCAGGCCCAGCAGGAGCTGGACCAGGTATAATTAGCCATGAAGCTGAGGGCAAACAAAGCAGGAACATAGACATCAGCAAAGCCAACTGGGAGGACAGAGGAAGCAAATAAGGAAGAGCAGCTGCATCCTGGGCAGTTGGGCCACTGAGCTGGGTATAAAAGCCACCCTGGGCAGGAGCTCCAGACATCTTCACCCTCCTCCAGACAAACCAGCCTTCACCATGTGTCAGACCAGCTGCTCCTCAGGCTGCCAGCCATCCTGCTGTGTGTCCAGCCCTTGCCAGCCATCCTGCTGTGTGTCCAGCCCTTGCCAGCCATCCTGCTGTGTGTCCAGCCCTTGCCAGCCATCCTGCTGTGTAGCCAGTCCCTGCCAGGCATCCTGTTGCAGGCCTGCTATATGCATTCCTGTGAGATACCAGGTGGCTTGCTGTGTGCCTGTGAGCTGTAGGCCCACTGTGTGCATGGCCCCCTCCTGCCAGTCGTCTGTGTGTGTGCCTGTGAGCTGCCGGCCTGTCTGTGTGACCTCCTGTCAGTCATCCGGATGCTGCCAGCCCTCCTGCCCCACCCTGGTCTGCAGACCTGTCACCTGTGGCACCCCCTCCTGCTGCTGACCAGTGTCCCAAACCAGATGCTGTCACAATAGACAGGACAAATCTGTCCCCACACACCTCCTCCTTCTCTGAGTGCCAGTTTAGCGTGTGACAAGCTGGGAAGCATGCTTAGCCCACCCTGGAGCTGCAAGCAAATGCCTGCTCTTCTCTAAGAAAGTCTTACCTCCGATGTCCTTTTCTTACCCACTGTGGCAAATAAAGTGGCTTCTTCCCTCAGCTCTACATGTCTGTCTTGGCTCCTGTCTGTCTGTGTAGATGTTTTAGTATCAGAAAGCATGTAATATCAGTGCTCTCTGTGGTTCAGCCTCACTGTGGCTCTTCATTAGGTGGAGAGCAGGACAGAGGACATGTCCTGATAAAGAGATGTGGTCATGTCCCTGTCCTGTCTGTCTGCCCTTGAACATATGGCCCCTGCCATGGACTTTCATCTCTTGTGGCTCTTGTGGCTCTTGCCTCCCCTGGTTCTCCTTCCCCAGGGCAAGACGGGTTGCACAGTGGCAGCTGTTAGATAGTCCAGATAGACTGGATTTTCCAGGGCTGTGTTTCACTCTGCTCTTGGGATGTCCTGTGCCATGAATGATGACGACTTTCTTCCTGCCTGGCAGCTTTCAGAAGCTGGATCTTGGTTGTGTGACCAAACTTGTCAACCACCACCACTGTGTCATGCCTTGTTCTTGAATGATGATCAGATATAATAATCACTTCATGTCACTTCTGGTGTGGACACTGGACACACTGTCCAAGTTCCACTCATGTCTTGGTGCAGCTACTTCTAGAGTCAGGTGAGTTCTGTTACCCTTTCCTTATGCAGTGTTGGTTATAGTCCCCACTCTCTAGTGCAAGCTTCATCCTCGTCTCCCACAGTCTATTGTGCCCATTCCTCATAGAACAGCAGGTGTGCAGTTCCTAGGCTCTGCTGAAGCCCCACACATTGTCCCAAACCAGTCCCTCTGTGGAGTTCTCTCTGCTGGCCAGCTTGCTTAATATGAGTTGTAAAAGTCATTTTATAACCTAAATGCCTAGGTGGTTAAGGACACACTGTGTTGGCTAAATAAGGGGTCTGAATGAAACTAAGTCAGAAATAGAATCAGACATTGTGGGATAATAGTCCTGAACATACACACCCCATTTCATGTGTACACACAAACTGGTGCACACACAATCATACACATATGCACTCTCTTACCACTCCCTCAAGTACTCAATCACACAATAACATGCAATCACACAGAGAAGCCTGCTCATGTATAAACATTCAGATACCACAATCTTCATACATTTCTGTGCCTTCTTCACACTTAAGCATGTGCGCGCGCGCGTGTGTGTGCGCGTGTGCACACACACACACACACACACACACACCCACTCCCTCAAACATACCCACATTCTATGAAACATCTATGTATGTGTATCCATAAACCCTTGTGTGCTCTGCCCTCACTTGCATGGATTCTGGTGTCTTAGTGGAAGGTGAAGTAGATTTAGAGACCGAGAAACAAAGTGATTGTGATTTTCTCATAGTTAATATTGACTGTTGACTGGATCTATAATCTATAAGAGACATCTCTGGCTGGGTGGTGGTGGCACAGACCTTTGATCCTGGCACTTGGGAAGCAGAGGCATGTAGATCTTTGTGAGTTCAAGGCCAGTCTAGTCTATAAGAGCTAGTTCCAGGACAGGCTCCAAAGCCACAGAGAAACCCTGTCTTAAAAGAGAGAGAGACAGAGACAGAGAGAGAGGGATCTCTGTGGGTACCTGTGAGCAGTTATCTAGATTAGGTTAATGGAAGTGGGGAGATCACCCTAAATGTGGGTGGTACCAGCCATGGGCTGGGGGCCTGGACTGACTGAAAAGGAGAGCGTTTCCCCCTTCTGGTGAGCACTGGCATTCTTCTGTGTGATGGCCAATGCAATGTGACTAGCTGCCATGACTTCCTCACTGTGATGGACTCTTACCCCTTGAGCTGTGAGATGAAATGAAATAAGCCCTTCCTCCCTTCAATTGCTGTTTCTTGAGTATTTCGTCACAGTGACAAAGTGACTAATAAAAAATCTGGAGCCTTTGGTTGCTGACTCTAGTGTGATCCACAGGTCTGGCCAGTCCTTGTTGTTTACTTTTCTTACCACAGTGGCAGAAAAGAACAACTTGGCTCATGTTCTCATCCTGAGCCTTTGAAAGTGGGGGTCTGGCCAATTTCTGGTTGTCCCAGTGCCAAATGGCTTCCTTTTAATGGTGTTAATCTCTTTAACAACCACACTCTGTCCCCAGCCACAGCATGCTAACTGCTACCATTCGGGCCAGGCTGCCTAACTTATTTTCTGTTTTCTTTCTTTCTCCTCCCCACCTCCCCTCTCAATCTGTCTTCCTTCCTTCTTTCCGTCTCCCTCCCTTCTTCCCCCTCTCTTTAAAATCTTAATTCTCATTAAATATCTGACTAAAAAAAGCCAGAAATTACCAAGCCACCTTGAATTTTTTCCCTACCAAATTAATTTGTCCATCACTTGACACTTACGCTCTGACATGATCAAAGGTACACAAATCCTGTCCAAGAACAGCATACAAATGGCCTTTGGTCCCAGTAGCATCCTTTGCCTATTTGAAAACCCTATGAGCACAACCTCCTGTCTGAATTTCTGTTGGTGTTCTGGTCTCCCAAGTCTCACCAGGAAGTCTCATTGATTTTGTTTATAGCACCATAAGGGCTTACAAAGCTAAAACTTTTGTACATTCTATCCACAAAGGAATCAAAGGCCCAAGAACCACATGGCCACCATTAGTCACAGCAGAGTCCTGACTTATCTCATGCTCTTCTTCTCTGTTACTTACCTCTGTATTTGCTCAATGCAGCCACTTAAGGGATGGGAGGAGTTATTTTGGCTTCTGGTCTCAGAGGCTTCAGTCTGTTACAGGTAGCAGAGCATGTCATGATGGACCATGAGAGAGCAGACTGGGAATGGTGTTGCTTGCTTGGCTTTCTCCATTCCCACATGTAGTTCATCTAGTCCTTTAGTGCCTCAGTCCGTGGGATGGTGCTGCCAGAGTCAAAGAGTTCTATCCTCCCAGCCAATCCTCCATGAAAACACATAGACAGGTCTTGGAGTGGGCCTCTATCTCCTAGGAGATTCTAAAAGATCTATTTATGTATTTTATGTACATGAGTGCTCTGTCTTCATGCACAGTAGAAGAGGGCATCAGATCCCATTACAGATGGTTGTGAGCCACCATGTGGCTGCTGGGAATTGAACTCAGGACCTGTGGAAGAACAGCCAGTGTGCTTAACACCTGAACCATCTCTTCAGCCTCCCTTAGGAGATTCTAAATCTATCAAGTTGACAGAGAGGAAAAACCATCACTCCACCCTCTTTCACATGACCCCCAGCCGTCTCCCAGCCTCTTTCTATGGTAGATGTTCCTCAAAGGGCAGGTCATAAAAGACAGGCTCAGAACATGAGGAAGTAGAAATAGAATGAGGTTGGATACATTTCTGCATTTGGTCAGGAGTCTAATTTTATTCAATGTCAGGAGAAAAGAATGACAATCAGAATAGGAAGAGGAGTTTGGGTATGCTCCTGCTCCACGGGAAGAAAGTTGGCGGTCAGCTGACTTCCCTCCTAGCTCTACCTGATCATGATAGTTCTCACCTAAGGTGATGATGCTGACTGTCCTAGTATTTGAGGGGCAGAGGAGAGAGAAGCAGGTAGGGGGGCCATGGGGGCAGGGAACCTGCAGAATAGCACTCAGAGGACTAGAAATTCAGTGGGACAGCTTGCAGGAGGCAGCAACGGGACATGGGACCTCCAGGCAGCAGTGGCTCCCACAGCATCAAAACAGCCTGGGAAGCCGTTCATGTGGCACTGGGGGGGCTGGGCTGGGAGGGGTGCTGGACAGAGGGAGAAACAGGTCTACACATGAGTGGCCACGCATGGAAGCACAGGACTGTATACACATTTATTTATACATTTACACACAGATACACATTCATGCATAAACTCTGAACCTCACGTGTGTTTGAGCACATGTGCATGTTCACATCATCTTACATGCAGTCTCTCTCTCCATAAACACAGTCACACCCATGCACACACTGGCATGCACACTGATTCCCAGCTGTTCTCCACACCCTTCCCACCTGCTGTCTGACGACATCTCTGAGCTACATGAACTCTGTCAGGAGATGCTCCCCATGTCAGGGCTCTCCACTCTGCAAACCCTCTCCAACCACAGGAGAAGTATAGCATCTGGTTGTTCGAGGACCATCGTGCCATTGGGAGAGGCATCTGATCCCCTGGACCTTTGGGGGTATCACAAAAAGAACTTGTGAACAGCAACAGAGCAAGTCTGAATAGAGAAGGTGCTGGAAAAGCCCAGATGTAGAAGGTGCTTGGAGGGGGTATAATTAACTATGAAGCCAGGGGAAAAACAAAAACAGAAATGCAGGCACAACAAAGCCAGCCTGGCAGGACAAAGGAAGCAAATAAGGAAAACCAGCTGCATTCTGGGTAGTTGGGGGGCACTGAGCTGGGTATAAAAGCCACCCTGGGCAGGAGCTCCAGTCATCCCCACCCACCTCCAGACCAACCAGCCTCCACCATGTGTCAGACCAGCTGCTCCTCAGGCTGCCAGCCATCCTGCTGTGTGTCCAGCCCTTGCCAGCCATCCTGCTGTGTGTCCAGCCCTTGCCAGCCATCCTGCTGTGTAGCCAGTCCCTGCCAGGCATCCTGCTATATGTCCAGCTCCTGCCAGCCATCCTGCTGCAGGCCTGCTATATGCATTCCTGTGAGATACCAGGTGGCCTGCTGTGTGCCTGTGAGCTGTAGGCCCACTGTGTGCATGGCCCCTTCCTGCCAGTCGTCTGTGTGTGTGCCCGTGAGCTGCCGGCCTGTCTGTGTGACCTCCTGTCAGTCATCTGGATGCTGCCAGCCCTCCTGCCCCACCCTGGTCTGCAAACCTGTCACCTGTGGCACCCCCTCCTGCTGCTGACCAGTGACCCAGTGAAGATGGGACAAGTTGTCCTCTGCTAGCACCTGTCCTCTGGCTGCTGGTTCAGCATATGAGGCAGATTGGAAGCCCATTCTGCCAACTACTGGGATTCTAGGGGGAGAACATGGAAGAGTTATCTGGATTCCCCTCTCCTTGCCCTTTGGAAGGGTGTCCTGGCTCCAGGGCCATTTCTAACTTCTAGTGCTAAATAAACCAGTTTCTCCAGATCAACTTAACATGTCTGTCCTGTTTCATGTCTGTCTTTCTTGGCTGCTCTTATAGCAGAAAAGATGTAGGGTCAATGCTTTTTATGACCCAATGTCACAGTGACTCCTCAAGGTGTGGGACACAGAAGGGGGTGTGGCCTGATAAAGCGAGTGTGGTCAGCTCCCTGCACATTAAGTAGCCCATGTCCCTGCCATGGATTCATCCTCTCTTGTGGCCCTATCCCCGCCTACCCCCTCTCAGTACTCTTGCCCCAAGAGCTTCCTGGATGGAGAATGCTCACTGTCCTCCACCAGCTTTTCCTCTCTGGTGGTTTTATATCATGGTGACTTTTCTCCCCACTGGCAAGCTTCCAAATGCTGGAATCTGAGATGTGGACCTGGTTGTCACTCTTTCACCTTCTCATCGCTGGTCCAAAGGTGCCCATTTTCTTGTGCTTGGTGATCCATTAGATATAGTAAACATGCAGCCAACAGACTGTTCCTGCCACTTCTGCTGGGAGGCATGGGGTGCAAACCTGATGCCTCTGCCCCTTTGGTGTTAGTGCTTTTCACACTGATAAAATCCCCAACAAAACAACATAAAAGAGGAAGGCTCTATTTTGGCTCACAGGTTTCAAGAGCTTACTCTGTTGTGACTGAGGACAGAGTGGAGAAGTTCTTATTATGGTGGACAGGAATTGGTGGCGTGTGTGTGTGTGTGTGTGTGTGTGTGTGTGTGTGTGTGTGTGTGTGATGCTGGTGTCCTGCTGTTTCCTCGTCCCTGCTTGTATTTAGGAAAACCTTCACAGACACGTTCAGTGGGCTATTTCCCACCTCAATTATGCCTGTCTATGAAAGCCTTCACAGGCATGCCCAGTGGCTTGCCTCAGTCTCCTATGGAAGTCTAAATTCAGTCAAGTTGTCAATGAAGGTTAACATTCAGATATCAGCCAAGGTCAACTTGGCAGCCACATGCCTCACTTTAAATCAGAGCATTGCACCCCTGGCCTCCCAGAGTTCATGCCCATCTCATAGTGAAAAAATAAATCACCCACTCCATTGCCTATAGTCTTAACAGTTTCCACACAGCTCAGATATTAAGTGTCTTTAGTGGTTCAAGGAAAACTATTTTTTTTTATTATTTTATGCATTTTTAAAAAGATTTTATTTGCTTATTATGTATACAGTATTCTGCCTGCATGTATGCCTACACAAGACCTCATTACAGATGGTTGTGAGCTGGGAATTGAACTTGGAACCTTTGGAAGAGCAGGCAGTTCTTGTAACCTATAAGCTATCTCTCCAGCCTGAAAAGTATTTTTTAAAAATAAATTTTTGGGTATTTGACAGTTTTATATATGTGTTTTGCTCATTTTGCCTCATTTCCCTTCTCTCGTGTCTCCCTGTCACGGTCTCTGTCCTTTCATCTTCCAGATTGTTCCCCTCCTACTTGTTTTAATCCCTCCCAAGTTTAACTATGCTTATATGAGCATGTCAAGGCTGGGGAGATATTTACTGACTTGAAGAACTTACCTAAGTGGCTACCCTACTGAAGAAATTGACCCCATGCCCCCAGCATCCAATAATTGCCAGTAGTTCCTCAGCCAAGCTTCTTATGCTTCTCTAAAACCATGCTGGAATATGGACAGCTTTGGTCTTGTCCAGGTAACCATGAGTGTAGCAGCCCTGTCATGTCCATAAGACAGCATTATGCAGCACTCCTCCCCCCTTTCTGACAGTCCTTGCCCTCCATCTTGTCTGCTGTGACGTTCACTGGGCCTTTGAGAAGAGATAATATAGTTGTTGCAACTAGGCCTGAGCAGCCAGCAGTCTCTTAGTCAGCACTTTGACCAGTTACGGATCTCTGTATCCACAGCTTCCCACTGCAAAGGGAGGGCTTCTGTGAACAAGGCTGAGAACAGCCTCCATCTGTGGGCATAAACACAGACATTTGGAAGGCACTCTGACAGCAGATCAGTTTGTTTTTTCCAGACAGGGTTTCATTGTGAAGCCCTCACAATCCTAGAACTCACTCTGTAGACCAGACTGGCCTTGAACTCAGAGATCTGCCTGTCTCTGCCTCCTGAGTGCTGGGATTTAAAAGCACATGCCTATTTATAAAAGCAATGCTAGTGATTTCTCTTGATGTAAATCCTTAGCTGTGAGTCCCTATAACATCAAAATCAAGTTACATGCATACAACATTCATATCAGGGTACACAGCCCCATTCCAGAATGGACCAATGAGGCATAGAAGGGGGAAGTCAACCAGAACTCAGCAGGGCCAATAGCAAATCTACAGCACGATGTTGGGCATCTGAAGTAAGTCCTGGTATGACCGCACATGGGCTTGGGCCACTGCATCCACAAGTCCAAGCTGGTTGGAGCCCCTCCTTTTTCTCCA
This sequence comes from Phodopus roborovskii, assembly GCF_943737965.1. Taxonomy (NCBI): domain Eukaryota; kingdom Metazoa; phylum Chordata; class Mammalia; order Rodentia; family Cricetidae; genus Phodopus; species Phodopus roborovskii. The sequence continues at coordinate 23,487,316 of NW_026126434.1, forward strand.
TTGAGATGAGTCTCCTTTTTGTGTGCGGCTTTCCTTGGCAGGTGTCTCATGTACTTGGTACCATCACTAATGCTGTTGGCTCTTCTCTGTAGTGTAGGCTTCACCCTCACAACACCACATAGGCCCCTCTCAGGGACTCCTTACAGATATTCTAAACCTACTACATATTTCCTGGATCTTCAGGCTTTCCTTAAAAAATGTAGGGGCAGACCTTCATGACCGGAGAGCCCTTACATATAGCACGCCTACAAAAAAGAAACACACAGATGATGCTGAGGTGTGATGTCAGGTTGAATGGTAGCCAGGCCCCCATAGATCATGGCTGCAGTGGCATATGAAGGCTTAGTGAATGAAAAACACTTCCATACACATCTGAGTGTGGCTAGGGTATGCCTGAGGCTCCCTCATCTCAATGGGAAGTTTTCCAAAGGAGCTTTTGATTTTTCACCTTGCACCTAAAATAAGAGAGAATGTGAGCATGCCATTGCCTCTGTGTAAGAAGTTAGCTTTTTCCTCATCTGGGTAGTCAAGCTTTGTTGTGGGTCATGAAGAGCTGTGGCCATACAAAGAAGGTGGGGCAGTTGGTGGAGAGCACCATTTGACTAATCCCATGGGAAGTTTCTCAGAGTAGGAAGGGGATTATGGGTGTGTGCAGGATATCTCCTTCAGGCAGCTGAGTGCTTTCCTTTGGTCTCGATGGTGTTGTGAGTCAAGACCACCAGGAAAAAAAGAGGGTCATGGGAGGCATCATGATTGCAAAGCCAATCCAGGATCTCAGAGGCCATGTGGATGGAGACATTGCTAGTTGGCTGATCACAAAGATGGCCAATGTTAACTCATTGAGCTTTATATGTGTTGGGGGGCATATAGAGAGGCTTGTTGACATAATAGACCATCCATGCAGTAAAGCTCAGAAATAGTGCAGTTCTTGGTGCTTTGCAAGAGCATGGTTCTGTCAGAGAAGGAGTGCATGAAAAGCATCTTCAGCAGGAGCCTGACAAAGTGGAATGAGTAAGACACGGAGGCTAGATGCGCTTCTGTGTGTTCACTGGATGTGAAATCATATTGTGGCCATAGATAATGGGTACGCAGAAATAGAGGAGTAGGTAGATGACATTAGCTTTTCTTCAATGCTAGCCTCTTTAACAACCACACTCTGCTGATTCACATTTTCAGCTTGTTTTCTTTCTGGCTAGACTTCATGTTTTCCAGATCCCTCTGCTCTACTCTTTGTATCTAAAACCAACCAGCAATAACCATGCAACTGCATGAAGGCTTTGCTCTCATGAATTTTCTTCACCAAATTTGTTTAAATTCATACAGTCTTTCTAAGACACAGACAAAATGTGAATAATTCTTTGCCAGAATATAATAATACAAAGGATGTATAGTCCTACTTCCAATATAGCCCTTGCTCTCTTCAGAAACTTCATGAGTATACATGTTACTGTCTGAGTGTGTCTTTATGGGCATTCTGGCCTGAGTCCTAAGATGGTTGGGCATTATGAACAAGGAAGGTGTGTTGTTCAGGTTACTCTCTGATTACAGAATTCTAGGGCTTCAACAGCCCACAGTTCCAAACCCTGACACATTTCCTTCTACAGGCCAGCTTCAGACACCTGAGAGCCAAATGGTCAGAGTTATTCATGATAATGTCCTAACTACTCCAGCACCAGTTTTCCTGTATTTTATGTTTTTGCATTGCAGTGGTTAGTTTTAAAATGCACTTAAGAGGAGGGAAGGCTTACCTTGCCTCTCAGTTTCAGAATTCAGGACATTGTGGACCAGATCCCTTCATACCATGATGGACCAGGAAACAGAGAATCAGGAATTCTAGCACTATGTCTACCTTTGTCCTTTTTCCACGTCCTGGTCCCTAGCCAAGAGGATAACACCACACATTTAAGGAAGGTCTGCCCTCCCATTAATCCTCTTTGGAAATGCTCTAACAGACATGGCCTGAGATGTACCCTGGTGGTTCTGTACTGTTAGGCAGAGCTTCCAACACCAGCATGGACTTCAGGCCTTCCCATTCTCTTTCTGCTACTCCAGCGTTCTCCAAGAAGAGGCAGGTTCAGAATATGATGGAGCAGGAAAGGAAGAAGGTAGATGGAGCCCTTCTGAGTTTTACAGGATCACACCAGAGTGTCTTCTAGGAGGTAAAATTTTCCCCTGGGCTCATGACCATAGCAGCTGGTTCGGAGTTTGAACGCCTGGAGAGGAGAAGTCAGCAGCAGGCAAAGGTGCTACAAGGGAGAGAGCAACAGCCCCAGGAAGGCCACAGGCAGGAATGAGGCAGCACAGACACAGGACAGGCAGCAGGTGGCCTGAGGAGCAGTTCATGCAGTACAGGTGGCTGGGACTGGGGAACACTTGGGTGGAAAGGGGAACAGGCCTTTGGTGGCATATGGTCACACATGGGCATGCAGTCCTGGACACACATGTATGGTTATGCATGTATTTACATTTAGACTTACAAATGCACAAACTCTGAACCCATGTGCACATATGCATGTGCTCATGCGCGTGCACGCACACACACACACACACACACACACACACACACACACACACACAGAGTTATCCTCCATGCTCTTGCTTCTGCCTGCTGTCTGATTCCAGCTGGGGCTCATGGGAAGGCTCTCCCTGGTTTCAGCCTCCCACATTCTGCAAGTTCTTCCTAACTCTGTGAGAAGTGTGATCTTTGTGGGTATGTGAGGACTGTCATCCTGCAGGGGGAGCTTCTGGATGCCTGAACCTCTGGGATGTCCTGTGAGGAAACCAGGAAGTGATGGAGCTTGGTAGAATCCAGAAGGCCCCAGGGCGATGGGTGGGAGCTCAGTGCCCAGCAGGAGCTGGACCAGGTATAATTAGCCATGAAGCTGAGGGCAAACAAAGCAGGAACATAGACATCAGCAAAGCCAACTGGGAGGACAGAGGAAGCAAATAAGGAAGAGCAGCTGCATCCTGGGCAGTTGGGCCACTGAGCTGGGTATAAAAGCCACCCTGGGCAGGAGCTCCAGACATCTTCACCCTCCTCCAGACAAACCAGCCTTCACCATGTGTCAGACCAGCTGCTCCTCAGGCTGCCAGCCATCCTGCTGTGTGTCCAGCCCTTGCCAGCCATCCTGCTGTGTGTCCAGCCCTTGCCAGCCATCCTGCTGTGTAGCCAGTCCCTGCCAGGCATCCTGCTATGTGTCCAGTCCTTGTCAGCCATCTTGTTGCAGGCCTGCTATATGCATTCCTGTGAGATACCAGGTGGCCTGCTGTGTGCCTGTGAGCTGTAGGCCCACTGTGTGCATGGCCCCTTCCTGCCAGTCGTCTGTGTGTGTGCCTGTGAGCTGCCGGCCTGTCTGTGTGACCTCCTGCCAGCCCTCCTGCCCCACCCTGGTCTGCAGACCTGTCACCTGTAGCACCCCCTCCTGCTGCTGACCAGTGTCCCAAACCAGCTGCCTCTGTGAAGATGGGACATACCTGTGTTCTTAACACCTGTTCTTCTTGACCTCAGGTTTAGTGTGTACAGCAGAAGGGAATATATGTGTCCTATTCTGACACTTGGGGGAAAAGCAGAATGCAGAAGCAAGATCTGCATTGCCTCCCCTGACCTCCTATGGATGTCCTGGCTGCAGGGGCCATCTTTAACCTGTGTGCCAAATAAACCAGTTTTTCTAATTCAGCTGTGCATGTCTGCCCTGTTTCATGTCTATCTTCCTGGCTGCTCTTGTATCAGAAAGGATGTAAGGTGTAATCAATGTTCTCTGTGGTCTTTGGGAGATGAGATGTGGTGGAGGACATGGCCTGGTTATGCAGATGCACCAGGTTCCTGGCAGTCTGTGCGTAGGAGCATGCAGCCCTGTCACAGACTCACTGTCATCGTTGCGTCCTATCCCCCTCTATGCTATTCTTGCCCAGTGTATCTGTAGCAGTGGCCACATGGGCAGCAGACATTCTGGTTGTCCCTGGCTAGTTTTTCTCTCTGGTATTGTCTTGTATCCTGGGCTCTGGTGACTTAACAGGGCACTTGTTGAGCATTTACAATGTGCTATATACAATGTGATTGATGATGTAGCACCGCCTTTGTAGTGGTTCACACATGCCTGTCTTTAATTGACTGGTGATCAATTATAACATAACACATACATCACTTCCAACTTAGAAATGAGAAACCATTGTTATGTTATGTTTGCTGTTGACATCATGGTGCCACAGCCCGAATGCTGAGCTGCCTGTAGAACTCCTCTATAAATGCCTGGAGCTCATTGGCAGGCTGGCCTTTATTCATGGTCCAGTGTCCCAACAACCCAGAACACAGCTGGTCTTCTTTGCCTGTTCATTTTCTGCCAGGTGTTTTCTGTTTGCTATGACAAAATGCCTGAGGAAAACAGCTTAAGAAGGGAGGGTTTGTTTTGGTTCACCATTGTGGGGATACGATCTAGATGGCAGGAAACCCATGGTGGCAGGAGTGAGGTGGCTGGGCATATCGCATGGTGTGCTCCCTTGTTTTTCCCTTCATTAAGTCCATGACCCCAAAACATGAGATGCCACCCCCATTCAGGGTGGGTTTGGTGGTTTGAATGAGAAATGCTCTACTACAGCCTCAGGCATTTAATACTGGTCTCCAGTTGGTGGCGCTGTTGGAGAGATTATTGGGGGGGGGCACACCCTTGCTGGAGAAAGTGTCATTGGGGCAGGCTTTGCACATTTACCGCTTTGGGCCCCTTGCAGTTTCCTCTCTTGCTTTTTGCTTGCATTTGAAGAGATGAGCTCTTGCTGCTCCTGTCACCTTGTCTGCCTGCTGCCATGCTTTCCTGCCATGATGGACATTTAGCCCTCTGAACCTGTAAATCAAAATAAGCCCACTCTTCTCTAGGTTCTCTTGGTCTTGGTGTTTTGCCACAGCAGCAGCAAAGTAACTCCAGTGGATCTTTCTTCCCTCCTCAGTTAAACGTCTTTGGAAATACCTTCACAGACACGGTCAAGAGATGTGCCTCTTAGAAGGTTCTAAATTTGGTAAAGGTGACAACGAAGATGAACTACCACAATGTGCATAAAGTGTCAGACTTTGGGTTTCTTACGTGACTTGTCTGTACATGACTATATTACCATGTGTCACCACATGCCACTCAGAAATGCCCTCTAAAAGCCTGCTCCTTCTGTCTCAGCATCAGGGACACCCAGCCATCACGAACCACACAAGCCGATCTAGGCTCCTGTCAGCCTGCACTGCTTTTCTGTGCTATATCCCTGTTGCCTTCTACCCAAACTGGGCCAATGACTCTTTCTGCTGCCACTGAAGTCCACATGTATCTCTGATAGGACAGCCCTTATGTGGCAGCCATCTGTAAGACAGCCTTCTGCATGTCTAGGTAATGCATGCCGGGGTCTTCCACACATAATAAAAGGAAAAACGAGGGAGCACACCATGTGATATGCCCAGCCACCTCACTTCTGCCACCATGGGTTCCCTGTCATCCAGACTGTATCCCCACAAATGGTGAACCAAAACAAACCCATCCTTCTTATAGCAACCAGAAAACACCAGGACAGAAAGATTTGGTGTTTACTGTTTGCCCTAATACCTTCTCCAGAAACTTGGAAGAGATGTAATTAGCCATGGAGTTGAGGGCAAACAAAAACAGAAGCATACAGAAACAAAAGCAAGGCTAGCATTGGGGAAAGGACAGGAAGCAAATACAAAGCTGCGTGCTAAGTGGTTGAGTCACTGAGCTGGTTATAAAAGCCATCCTGGGCAGGAGCTCCAGACATCTTCACCCTCCTCCAGACAAACCAGCCTTCACCATGTGTCAGACCAGCTGCTCCTCAGGCTGCCAGCCATCCTGCTGTGTGTCCAACCCTTGCCAGCCATCCTGCTGTGTAGCCAGTCCCTGCCAGGCATCCTGCTATGTGTCCAGTCCTTGTCAGCCATCTTGTTGCAGGCCTGCTATATGCATTCCTGTGAGATGCCAGGTAGCCTGCTGTGTGCCTGTGAGCTGCAGGCCCACTGTGTGCATGGCCCCCTCCTGCCAGTCGTCTGTGTGTGTGCCCGTGAGCTGCCGGCCTGTCTGTGTGACCTCCTGTCAGTCATCCGGATGCTGCCAGCCCTCCTGCCCCACCCTGGTCTGCAGACCTGTCACCTGTGGCACCCCCTCCTGCTGCTGACCAGTGTCTCCAAAACAGCCCCCTCTGTGAAGATGCGTACTTTGTCCTGTTCTTGGCTATGGTTTCAACAGGAGGCAGGTGGGAAACATGCCCACTGCACCCTGGAACTGGAGAGAGGATGCAGAAGAATGACCCAGACCCCTCGGCCCTGCCCTCTTTGAAGGATGTCCTGGATACAGGGTTCTTCTCTAACCTGTGTGCCAAATAAAATAGCATTTCTAATCAGCTGTGGGTGTCTGTCCTGCTTCCTGTTCTCTTGGTGATCAGAAAGGACATAGGTCAATGCTTTCTATGAGCCAACCTCCCTGTGGCTCAGGAGATGGATGTGGGTGGAGGACATGGTGTGATGAAGGTCATTGCTATGGCCCAGAAGGATGAAATACTCACTGTCTCTCATGGCTCTGCCTTCTTTGCTCTCTTTCTAGTCTGCCTGCAGCAGGAGCTGCATGGGCAGTGGTGCTCAGATTATCCCTTGTTTTTTTGTTTTTGTTTTGTTTTTTCTCTTGGGTCTGTATCCTGGATCCTGGTGATGTTTTCTTCCAGGGTACTTCTCAAATGTTTGAATCTTATACAGTGTAATTGACCCTTCACCACTGACTGATGATCAAGTATAAAAACACACATCACTTTAAAATTAGAAATTAGAAGGCATCGTGATGGTAATGTTCTGCTGACCTCTTGTGACAGTGGCTGCTGCGGTCATGTGGGCATCGCTATGTCTAAACTGGTATATGGCCTCTGTGTGCATTGGTGACAGTCTACCATTTCCGATGCTCATTGTTGTCTGTGGTCTCATGTAGACTGTGGTGAGAAGTTTGTGTGGAGGCTTCCAGAGATGATTGTGCCTTTGGCTCCAGGGTCTGCTGTGCCTATGGCTCTATCCTGCCTCTCCCATACTGCAGTGTGACTAAATCACTCCTACAGGACAGTCTCTAGGAAGCAGAAGAAAGCAGGCAGGGTTTGAGATTCAGACACATGTACTCATTGAGGGAAAGGCTCAGGCAGGGAGTACAGTTTTTTTTAGAGTGAGGAAGGGGAGTCAAAGGTACAGCCATCATGGCCTGGAAGGGTCTGAGCAGTGCGTGTGGAGTTTAAGGGGCATGATCTGGATGCTCAGTAGCCAGCAGGGGCGCTATAGAAGATGCAACCTGTAGAGCCTGTTGCCGGGGATAGGCAATCCCCGGTCACCTCCACTGCCATGGTGGCTGCCCCATGGTGGGGTTGGCCACAGGTGTGGGAGACGGCCAGGTCTGGGGCTGTCCGGGCTAGGTGGATGAACCTCCCTCCCCCTCTCCTTCACTTCTAATCACCTTATTGTCTCATTCAGTTAGGGTCTGAAAATGTCACTCACTCAATGGCCCTCAGTGGTCTGTGTAGCAGCCACAGTTCTGTGTATGAGGCTCCCATGCCTTGCTCTCCCAACAGTGCCAACCCTGTCCTGGGGTTTCTTGTGCCCTGTCCTAGCAACATGGAAATTGTGATTTATACATTGGGGCTCAGAATGGCCCCTGAGGCCATGTTTCTGCAGAGTCCCTTTCCTGCTTAGCTTTCATCCCAGGGGCTTTATTTTCCCCAGTGTACCTAGTTCTTCACCCAGACAGCTCACATTCTGCCCTCAGGTGGACACAGCTCTGAGGCACATGCGTGCACACAGGGGCCTTCCCGGATCTTGACAGGGTTCTAACTGACTAGCAGCAATTGGTGTGAAGGTCTATAAAGACAAGGACATTAGCACAGGGACCACCAGCCAATCCAGGACACCTCAGCCTGTGAGAGGAGCCAGTGACTATATCACCAATGACCGTAAGGAAGAAGACAGCCAAAACAATGTGGAGTAAGCTATTAAGTTAGAAGGAGTTAAGCTAAAAGTAGTGAAAATAAATGAACTTTTAGAAAAAGCAGTGCAAGGAAAGGGGAAGAAAGAGTCGATAAGGTTAAATAAATGAAGGAAAAAGAAAGGAGAGAATATTAGGACGAGAGAGAGAAGTGGCAGGAGAAAAATCTAATTACATGATAAAAAATGATATGTAAACCTAGATTCACATAAGCAGAGAAATAAAAATGAAAGCTCAAAAACTTGGTGCGGACATTCAACTTTGTATCACATACGTTTAAAGCTAAACATGCCCTGAGTGTCTGTCTGATGCTGGGAGGGAGGGAATCTGTATCAGAATAGAGTTGTCCAGTCCCCCTTCCCTGCGTCTTGAGACCTGTGCCCCTGGGGATCAATGGACTTGGCACTTTTGAGGCTTTACTCTGTGGTAACCAGTGGCTGAAGACTGTCCCATCTTCTTGGTGGACTGAAACATCTTCTGGGTCTTCTGCCAGGGTTGAGTTGGGTTTAGAAGTTTCCCCATCTGTCCAGGACTTATGGGCTTAAGATGCTCCCATTCTCAGAAGCAGCCCTTGAGGCTAGCCAGCATCCTGCCCTGCGTTATTTGTTAGAAATTACGCCTTTTACATTTCTGAATATTTTATCTTACTGAAGCTTTTTGTTAGGATTTTCTGGGTGTATTTTCCCTAATATTTTACTTTCAACATTTCTATATTTTATGCTTTAGAACCAAGGCTTGACAAACTGTTCCACAAATGTTCATTAAAGAAACATATTAAGGTCCTGGGTTCTTTCTGTCTTGGCTCTGTCACAAGTTACTCAGTTCTGTTATAAGAGCACCAGCCAGTGCAGAACAACCTGTGGACAAGGAGTCAATAAAACGTTATTACAAAACAGAAAAAGGCAAAAATTAGTCTGATGATACAAAAAAGCAGGATTTAAAGCAAACAGACAATCTCTGTCTTTTTATTGGATAGTCTAATCTATTTATGTTCATTGTAGTTGCTGATACGTTTGAACTTAACTTCTGATTTCTTTTGCTCTGTCATCAAAATACTACATTTTAGTTTTTTGTGTATGTTTGTGTGCACATGTGTGTGCCTGTGCACAGGTATGTGTGTGTACTTGTGTGTATATGCTATAGCACATGTGTATAGGACAGAGGACAATTTACAGGAGTTAGTTCTTTTCTGCCACCTGACAAGAGAGTGAGCTGGGGTCTGGGACCCCAGACCTAACCTACCCTGTCACAGCTGCACCTGTGACCACACACAAGTGGGTGTGGTCAGGGCAACAGGTGCAGGTGGGGTGGATATCTCACTACAAATCTCCCTTTAGTCTAAAGATTTAGGCCTGATATAAAGCTATATACAAAGGCAATAAATATCAAGTATGCTCTAGAAGGAAATGTAAGAACTTAAGACCTATCACCAATGAAGCAACAAGAGAAAATGTCAAGAACTATAACCTGAGTCCTAGGGATTGAACTCAGGCTGTCAGGTTTGGTGGCAAGCTCTTTTCTTCCATAAACCATCTTGCCAGCCTTCTATACTTCAGGCAAAGCCCTTTCATTTGCATTTGCATTGATGCCATTTTTTTTTTCTAATTTTCATTTTCTTCCTTGGGTCATACTCTCATGGACATTCATTTTTCCTGATGAGCTATAAGATTTCAGCTGAAGCCTTTATGAGGCCTGGGCTGATGCATGTCTGTTCTCCTTGTAGAGAAGATCAGTATACTTCCTTTACCTGCTGTGTTTGTCTAGGGCTCTGACTTTACCCACCAGTTGCCTGCTTCTGAAGCCTCCGTTCCTTTGGGCCCCTGAAATCCACCTGATGGTTATTCTCTCTGAACCTCAACAGGTGTCTGTTGGGTTTCCTTTGGCGTACCTGTCCCATGGCAGAGGCCTCTTCTCTCTGATTAAGGGAGTGGGAGTTTCTGGGAGCACAGTCCCTGTTCTGGTGGCTGTGTGTCACTCTAGAAGTTCTGCCTGCTACTTCTGCTCCTGCTGTTGCTAGCTCTGTCCATTTCCTCTGTGGGCAGTGTGCCGCTGATGGGCAGCATGGCAACTATGTGACAGGCCCCTCCGCCTACCTTTCCCAGAACTCTCCTCATGTCCTAGTCCCGCCTATTTTCCTGCCTGGCCAATCGGTGTTTTATTTATCAACCAATAAGAGAAACATATATATATAGAAGGACACTTCCCATCAATCATCTTTGATCTGAAGCCTTTTCTGATGGTGCCCATCTGCTGTCAGGGAAGTGTCAGCCTCTATCATTTCACTTTAGAAGGACACCTCTGTTTCATAGGCTGGGATGGCTTCTTCTCAGCAATTAGGTCTGTGATTCTCATCCGATGTCTGGTGTAATCCTTGCCTTTGCTAGTGTGTTCATAACATGTGGTTTAATCTGTGTGTTCACAGCTTCCTCATTACTTTTGGTTTTTGGCAGTCTTGCATTAAACAAGGTGTTGTAATTTTTGGTTTGAGGGAGGTACTTCATATTTTGGGGATATTGTGGAAGATGCATCCTATTCGGGGTGTTGTGGCATGCTGCCCTCTAAGGATGACACATCTTGGAACCAGAGCAGCTCTTACAAGCTGTTAATGCTCCCCATGGACATAGAAGGACTCACAGGATGGTGCAGGAGACTCCTCCCCTCTCTGAGGCTATGTAAGCAGTTAACTATTACCAAGAGTAGCATTGGTTGCCCATGCTCCTGCAGGTAAGCCCAGTAAAATCACGGGTTCACCAAGCTGGACTGAGAAATAATTTCTTTGGATTGTCATCAGGGTCAAGGCAAGTAGACATTCACATCTGTTGGAAAAGTCACATGAGAGGGGGATCTCTGTGTTTTGTGAATTTTATTTCTGTGGGCCTTTCTTAAATGTGACGTCATTGTTTCTTCTCTCCAGTTTCTCCTCACCTCTTTGGTCCTCTCTACCCCTGTCCTCTTCTTCCTCCCTCTGCCTTCCCCTCTGTCTTCTCCCTCTCACTTTACCTTCTGTCTCCCTTCCCTTTCTGTCCCTCTACTGTCCTCCCTTCCTGTGACCCCTCCTGCCTCCCCACAATCTCCTCTCTTCCATCTCCTCCTTCCCCTCCCTCCCCTCTCTTTCTTCCCCCTTCTCTTCCTTTATGTGGCACTACTTATTATCAGGGTTATTAATGATCAGAGCCTGGCCCTGGCAGCCCCAATAATTAAGATGTGGCTGCCCATCCTTGATGAGCCAATGAAACAAACAAGTAATAGTTAAAAAACAAAACAAAACAAAAACAAAAACAAAACCAACCAACCAACCAACCAAACAAACAAAAAAAAAAAAGGAGACTGATTAAGTGTGGCCACATTGGAAAGAAAGACAGAGATCCAATGACTCCCCCAAATCCATCTTCCAGGTCCTGACATGGGGGTAAGATTTAGATACAAGGCAAGAGGTATATATAATTAAGCAGTCCTGCCTATTGTGGTACTCCATCATTATCTCAGCTGAGAGCCTGTCTCAGAAGATGGTGTGACTGGCTGTTTTCATGAGCTCTCTTCCTGAGACAAGTTCCCATGTGGCTGGTCCCAGACTTCTGCATTTTATTTCCTAGAGAGAGACTCCCACAGGATTCCAGCTCCCTTGAGGATCTTGTTTCCAAGGCACAGATAACTAGAGTGAGACATAAACAAGTATCTCTTAGAATGGTCTCACTCCTTCTGGGCATACTAATTACACGTTTTCATCTGCAGACGATGATCCAACATCCCAGAGTACCTTGGTGTTTTGTTTCTGTTTCCTCCTGCCTTAACCATCTTTCTCTTTGTATTTACATTTTTGGCTACTTCTATTTGACCTATCTTCCCATCCAATGACCCCACCCGTGACTACATCAAGTATATCCTTGAGATATGAAGGAACTCATATTTCCTGATATATTTGTCTTTGACTATATCCATTTGACTCTGTTTTAGTTTTAAATCATCTTCTGTTCACACATAAGTAATATTTTAACACACTTATGAGGGATACTTTAGAATTAGAGTATTCTAGCTCTTCACCTGTGTCATTTTTGAGTTTGAATTTTTTGATTGGTTTTCTCTGCTTTATGACAAAGCTCAAGGGTTGGTAGGATTCTGCAGCCTGACTCTAGGGAAAGTTAAGGGATTGGTAGGATTTGGCCCCCTGGTCCTGGGGCCAAATCAAGGTTGGGATGTTTTTCCTCAGCCCAGGTCTTGGTTCTAGCCAGGGCAGGGTCTTTTTACCTTGGCCCTTTTCATCCTACATCAGAACCCTCCTTTGGCTTCCACAGGTAATACATTCATGTGGTAAACAAACATGTATGTAGGAAAAACACTTATGCACATAAAAGTAAATCTTTTATTAAGAAATATATAGACACTTGGGAGGCAAATTCAGGCAGATCTTTGTGAGTTCAAGGTCAGCTTGGTATACATAGTGAGTTCCAGGACAGCAAGGCTACAGAGTAAGAATCTGAAAAGCATGTGTGGATGATGCAGAGCACAAGCTGTATGGGAAAACAATTTATTTGGCTCACATTGCTAGAGGGATACTAGGAGTTAGGACATCCCTGGGGATCAGGCTGGGTCAGGGAGAAACTGGATTCTCCTTCTGTACCCTCTCTCCACAGTTTCAGGGTGGGCTGGACATGCTTCCCACCTGCCTCACAGAGGACAGGTGTTGGGAAGGGACAGATGTGTTCCAAGTGGTAGCAGCTGGTTTGGGTCACTGGTCAGCAGCAGGAGGGGGTGCCACAGGTGACAGGTCTGTAGACCAGGGTGGGGCAGGGGGGCTGGCAGCATCCGGATGACTGGCAGGTGGAGGTCACACAGACAGGCCGGCAGCTCACAGGCACACACACAGACGACTGGCAGGAGGGGGCCATGCACACAGTGGGCCTACAGCTCACAGGCACACAGCAGGTCACCTGGCATCTCACAGGAACACATATGGCAGGCCTGCAGCTCAAGGGCATACAGGCTGGCTGGCAGGGGCTGGACATACTGCAGGCTGGCTGGCCTGAGGAATAACTGGTGTGACACATGATGGCAGATGATGGTTGGTCTGGAGGAGGTTGGGAATGTCTGGTGTTCCTTCCAGGGGTGGCTTTTATACCCAGCCCTATGTCCCAACTACCCATAATGCAGCTGGTCTCCTGCCTGTTGTTTCTATTACTTGTTCTTCAGTGACTTGTTATTCTGGGGTGCATCTTCCTGAATTGCGCTCCCTATAAACAACTTCTCCATCCACAAACAGGATATTCTGGTTTGGCTTACATACATTTTGTGCTGCTGTTTCTTGGGCCATTATTGAGCCCATAGTGACACTGGATGGATTGAGTTTAGGATCCTGTTCTTATTCGTTTCATACTGTCAATGAAAGCTTTTATTATTTATTTTAACTTTCCATTATAAAATGTAAAACTTTGTCACAGAGGCTGGGAAGCTAGGGTCTATAGGCTATATTTGGTCTAAATCCTGTCTTTGTAAGTAAAGTTTTATTGGCAGCAGTATGCCTGTGTGCATATGTGTCACCAGCTATTGTGTTCAGGCCATGATGGCAGGTTACAAAAAACTTTAAACATATGCCATCACCCCATAACATGAAGTTAGTTTTGGTTTCTCTTCAGTTGTTGTGATAAAACACTTGACAGAAGCAACTTAATGAAGAAAAGGTTTGTTTTGGCTCATGGTTCAAGGTACAGTCCATTATGGTGGGGAAGCCAAGTGACCAGAAGCTGGTCTGAGAAAGCAGAGGGATGAATGCTGCCCATACCCAGCTATTTTCTCCACATGTATAGCTTAGGGAATGGTCCCTCCAACTGTGGACTGGTGTCACAGGCATGCTCAGAGGCTCATCATAATTCTAGATCCTGTCTAGTTGACAATACTAACCACCACCCTAACCCTATTGTGTGGTGACTGTTATAGGGGTTCATCTGTCCCTTCATCCTTGGGTCCCTGAAGGTAATTATTGGTCTCTACTTAGCAACAAACTGGAGTCCTAAAGTCCCTTCAGTCAAAGAATTAAACTTGAATGTCCACCACTCCAACCCCCTCCTCCTCTTGTAAAGATGAGCGAAGAAAGCCTTCATTCAGGGCAGAGTAATAGCTGCTCATACAACCTGTCTGTGTTCTCACAGGACATAGAGACTTCACAGAGGGGCAGTTGTCATGGGGTTTGTAGAGGCCCAGTGTCACCACAGGGACATCATTTGAGGGAGGCAGGAGAGTGACTGGAGAAGGTGGCAGGACACTGAGGCTCTGAACAATAGGGGTAGGCGGGAATTGAAGCTGAAGGACCCCGGAACCAAGCCTCCAGGTGAGACCTTGCCCATGCCTGCAATTAGCTAGGAAGAGCCTCTCCAGGTGGGCAGCCTTCTCAGCTGTGCTGTTGGAAGTCTGTGATGTTAGAAGCCACCAAGTCCTTGGTCCTTCCGAAACCTGGAGTGTACTCATCTTCTTTGGCCTGGTATTCCTGGCTACAACCAGCTAACCCTGGGGTAGGTGGGAGACTAGAAGACCAGGGGTGATATAGGAGCCAGGCTGGCTGTGGGGCCATGTGGAGCAACAGAAAGCCACTGTCTCTTGTTCACAGGCTACTGTTCAGAGCCAAGTGTCCAAGACTTGTGTCTTCCTGAGGCTGCTCAGGGGGTAAGGTGAGGGGACAGTTGCCAGGCCTTAGCTCAGATGTCTGCCGGTCGGTTGTTGGCACACTGGAAACCAGGAAGGTTGGGAAACAGGAGCTATATGGACAGGGCAGGTCAATTCAACTCGCCTGTGGCAGGTGGTTACTCAGGAACTTCTGTGAAGGACTCTGTGTATTACAAGCATGGTGGAGGTGGGGGGACACACTCTCTGGGGTCCCGCTAACCCAGCATCCCATGGAAAGCCCCTGGCATGTGTTGTCATCCCCTTCAAGGAGCCTCCAGTCCAGCAGAGCCCAGCAGTGACACTTCATGGCACTCCCTCACCCTACAGACACTGCAGGGAGGGTGGTCTCTGGCTACCGGGCAGCTGAGGATGACTTTGTAGGTGGTGGATGTTCCCAGTCTAGTGACAATGGCAGCAGTGTCACATGCTTCCCCCACTGCCAAGGTTTGCCCTGCAGCCTTGTGAACTTGCAATGTAAAGTGAGTTCTTCTCAATCTGCTTCTCCTTCTACCATGAGTGTGGGCAGAATCAGCTTCATGGAGGAAAGATGTATTTGAGTTCGTGGTTGCAAAGGTTTTGGTTCATTCTTTGGCTTGGCTGACTCTGGACTAGTGGTGAAGAGAGCATCGAGATAGTAGGGGCTTGCCGATGACGACATTTACCTCCAGACAGAGGAATCAGGCTCTAGGAATGACACAGCAACTTTAAAGCCACACTCCCTCACACTCCTTTTCCCTCTAACTAGCCCCTACCTCCCCCAGTTTCCATTGCATCACCTATTAGCACCACCAGGCCCCTGGGGGCTAAGCAGTGGGACATAAGGCTGGGGGCGATAGTTCATACTCATACAGGAACATGCTGCCCTAGGCATCTCATGACTCAACGGCTTTCAGATCCCCACAGCCTTCACAGTTCCCTCTTTGTTCAAAAGCCCCCCGTTGGGTCAGACCAAGACAGCATCAGTCTGAGATAGCTCCTGAAAAATAGGAAACGAGTTTACGTGCTTCTGATATGCAGTGATGTGGAAAAGCTGGCAAAGTCAGACAAAAGCAAGACAAACCCCGCAGGGCCACACTGACTCCTGCAACCCTGCCAGGCTGGTAGGCAGGGCTGTGATGTGAGCACAAGGGCTTAGGCATCACCTCCTCTGTAGCCATGCTGCTTGTAGCCCATCCAGCCTGTGGCTGGTCCTCGGCAGGAGTGTCACATTTTTGGCATCTCCAGCTACCTAGGGTCCTCCTTGCCTCCTTGGTTTTACTCTCACAGCTTCATGACTTCTCAGGGGCTGCATAGAGTGACCCCGGTCACCACACACTTCCTGGCCTCTCAGGCTTTCCTTTGAAATCTGGGTGGAAGTCTCACTGTGTAGCTCTGGCTGGTCTCAAACTCAGCTCCTGAGTGCTGGGATGAAAGGTGTGGCCACCATGACATTTGTATTCTGAATACCTGAAACACCAAGGTTGTTGCCAGCTGGCATGGCTGCCTGCCCCCTTGGACCACGGTTCTGTGACCTCCCAGAAGCACCTAGAAGGACACTTCACTGGGCAGCTCTGTGTGGACATAGGACCCAGAGTTCTCACAGAAGTCTTTCTCACGAGCCAGTCTTTCACAGGCCTCAAACTGGGGATCAGGTGTCATCTTCACAGGTAGCCCATCTCCCAGCTAGGTCCCATCTATTAAAGATCTACAATCTCCCAAAATAGTGCTGCCAATGTGAGGATGGGGACACATAATAGGAGCCAGTGGGGCAGGGGTCACCCTCCAGGAGTCTCTCTAGTCTTTTTCACCCTGTGCCTTAAAGAGACCCTATGACAAGGGCCAGCCTGGTCTATAGAGCAATTTCTAGGACAGCCAGTGCTACCTTGTCTCAGGGAGAGGGAGAGGAGGAGGAAGCGGAGGAGAAGGGGGGAAGGAGAGAGGGAGAGAGAGAGGAGAGACCTCATAACCATTTGGGCTGGAATGTCTTCAAGGGCTGTGTGCTAAAGGCGTGGGCGTGGTCCCCACCTGTGGGGCCACTGGGCGCTGGGGCTGGTAGGGGAATGCTGGGTCATTGGGGATATGTTTTGAAGAACACTGGCTCCTTCCTCTCTCACTTGCTTCCAATTCTCACATGTCTTGCCACAGGCCCAGGAGCAATGTCAGATCACAGATGAAACAGTGAGCCCAAGCCAAGCTTTCCTTTCTACACTGACTCCCTCAGGCATTTTGTCATGCACTAGAAAGCTGAGCGGTGCAGCCCAGGGGATGGTCATTCTCTTTGGAGTATTTGAATAACCAGTGATACCAGGCAAGGCACCCAGGGCCATGGTAGAATGGGAATGAAGATCCAGGACATTCCAGAAAATGAACACAGCCAACCCACAGCTCTGGATACGAACACTTTATTGAACACAGCAGTGACCTGTCACATCTGGCATGAGTGCATGGTCAAGAGAACAGGCTCCTGGGGCTGCTCTGTGTATCACGGAGGCATTTGTAAGGGAAGGAGCCAGGTGGCACCTTCAAACCCTATTGTGTAGCCCCCAGTCCATAGTGAGACGACTCTGGTGGCCCCAGGAAGCTTCCAGGGGTTCCCGAGAGTGGAGAATTGCTTAAGAACAAACATAGAGCCTGCAAAGGCTGAGGGATCCAGTCCATCAGCAGCTGGACTTCTGTCCCGAGGAGAGGCCACAGCAGGCCTGGCTGGAGCAGGCAGGGCGGCAGAGCAGGGACATGCTGGAGCAGGGCTTGCAGCAGCTGGGCTGGCAGGAGGAGGCACAGCAGGAGGAGGTGGGCACACAGCAGGCTGGTCTGCACACAGGGCGGCAGAGCAGGGACATGCTGGAGCAGGGCTTGCAGCAGCTGGGCTGGCAGGAGGAGGCACAGCAGGAGGAGGTGGGCACACAGCAGGCTGGTCTGCACACAGGGCGGCAGAGCAGGGACACACTGGAGCAGGGCTTGCAGCACACAGGCTTGCAGCAGACAGGCACACAGCAGGAGGGTTGACAGCATGAGGGCTGGCAGCTAGACTGCTGGCAGCATGAGGAGGATCCAGAGCAGATGGGTGTGCAGCAGACAGGCTTGCAGCAGACAGGCACACAGCAGGAGGATTGACAGCATGAGGGCTGGCAGCTAGACTGCTGGCAGCATGGGGAGGATCCAGAGCAGATGGGTGTGCAGCAGACAGGCTTGCAGCAAAGGGTCACACAGCAGGGTGAGGAGGTACAGCATGAGGGCTGGCAGCTAGACTGCTGGCAGCATGAGGGTGTGCAGGAGCTGGTACAGACAGATTGGCAGCAGGGACTGGACACACAGCTCACTGGGGTGCAGATGAGGGTCAGGCAGGGGACTGGAGCACAGCAGCTGGGCTGGCAGCAGCTGGGCTGGCAGCAGCTGGGCTGGCAGCAGCTGGGGACACAGCAGCTGGGCTGGCAGCAGCTGGGCTGGCAGCAGCTGGGGACACAGCAGCTGGGCTCACAGCAGCTCTCTGGGCAGTCATCCACCTGCCAGGAGGAGTCAGTACAAGAATCACAGGAACCGGGCAGGCAGACCCGGCTGTCATAGCTCAGGTCACTGGAGCAGATAGACATGGTGGAGGTGACCATGGTGGGCAGATCTGGTAGGAGCTGTGAGGGTGTGAGTGTGTGAGTGTGAGGGGCTGCAGTTGGCTTTTATACCACTCTGGGCTGGTGTTGTCCAGGTGAGAAACTTCTCAGGCTTTCCTTCCTGCTTACTGGCTGGCTGGACCCCCTCATTAGTGCCGGTCATCAGTGGTGTGCATACCTTACCCCTGTTTGTTTTTGTTTGGACTTGGCCAAAGGCCTGGGAAACTTTTGAAGCCACTTCCCTTGAGAGGTTTTGGAGGTGAGCAGGGCTCCATGGAAACAGATTCTGGGGTTTTCATCTTGTGCTTGAGCTGCTGGGACCTATTATTATTATTATTGCTTTAAACATAGGGAAAATAAAAACACACTTATCTTACATAATACAACTCACTTGGGAACTTAATGACAGCCCCCCTCCCCTGTCCCTCTCCAAAATGTCAGCAAGATGCAAATAGTATACAACACAGTTGATTCAGAGGCTTGTTGACAGGAAGCTATGTATGCATTGTTAGGGAGACTGTGCTCGGGCAGGGTGGTGTCTTCCCTCAGGATTTCCAGGGAGACTGAGCTTTTTTGTTTTCATTTTGCTGTGTTTCCATGGCCAGAGACTCCATATCCTGAAGTGACTACACTTCAGAAGCTACTGCCTACCTGCCAGGATAGTCTAGCTGGGTATAGAATTCTGGATTTGGACCCCAGCAGTGGTGGCCTTTAATCCTAGGTCTCAAGGGGCTGAGCCAGGTGGCTCTCTGTGAGTTCAAGGCTAGCCTGATCTACAGAATGAGATCCAGGACAGTTAGGGCTATACAGAGAAACCCTGTCTCATATGACAAAACAAAAACAAAACAAAACAAAATAAAACAAAACAAAAATCCAATTGATCAAACAAACAAAAATTCTGGGTTTGAGCCAGTGTACCTCTAAGCCCAGGTGACGATGCCTATTATTTTGGTGCCATTGTACTTGGACAAAGACAACTGGAGCTTCCTGACACTTTTCTCTTTCAACTTCTGTCTGTTGTTTTCTTTCTTCCTCTTATTCTAGAATGTCGATATCTGTTTCCAGGCTCTGTATTTCTTTGTTGTCTGTTGAGGCATACAGTGTGACTTCTCTCATCTCAGGATTATCCTAAAACCCATTTCTCCTTTCTTGGCTTTTCCTTTGGTGACTCTAGACATTGTTCCTTCTGGTATGAGCCTTCAACTTGTCTCAATTCTCCCATTTTCCTCACTTTTATCCTTCATATTCTTGCTTGCAAGATCATCCTGGCTTTATTTTCAGACATATTCTGTCACTGGAGTCTGTCATTCAGCGTTGCCAATGTTTAACTTCTTACAGACATTTAATCTTCAATGTCACAGAGGCATGGTTCCGTCTTGAGATGCGAATGGAATGTCCCTGTGACTCCAGCAAAGTCCCCTTGAATTTACAAGCTCTCCCTCCTCTGTTCCCCAGACTGCCCGACCCCATGCAGGGTGTGTTCATCAGTTTCTGGATTGGAGCACTAGGCTGTTTCACTCTTGTGTGTTGATTGGGTCCACCTGTTGTGAGCTGACATTTTAGACTTTGTGTGGCAGTGAGATGTGCTGTTTGTGCCTGGACTATTTCATTTTGTGCAATGTCGTCCAGACTCAACCTGTTGTCACAAATGACGGGGCCTCCTCCCTGTTAAAGATGAAGCCTGTCCCCTATTCATCTGATGCTCTACCACTTGGCTGTGGTGAGTTGTGCTGTGGTGGCTGAAGGTGTGCAGGGGTATAGGTGTTGCTTCCACACAGATGGAGTTCTGGGGTGTAGGGTGACCAAAGTTTTTAAGGAGTGTCTGTAATGGCTTACACAATGGCTTACACATTTTACCCAGGTCTCCTACTGTATTTCATGTTCCCTCCCTCTGTCTTTCTGTCCCTCTGACTGCTTCTTCCCACTGATTTTAGCACCAGGCATCCAGCAGTCTTATTAGATCAGTCCTGAAGCCCGTGGCTTTGCCCCAGCTCCAGGATGTAGTAAATGTTGTGGGAAAGGTCTTCCCATGGAAGACACCTTTAAAACCACCGGAGCCCATGCCTGAAGAATCAGATCAAAATCTTCATGTGTCAGTCACACACTGTGCTATTGTACCTAAAACTAAAACCTTCTGAATCCATGTGCTCACTACTGTTCCCATTTGATGTGTTTGTTTAATTATATTTGCTTTTAAAATTCCCTTGGTCCATTTAAAAGACTGGCTATATCTCTCACTGTTATTTATTGCTTTGGGGTTCAGGGTCAGGGTGGACATTTGAATAATTTCCTGTTGTCTGTTGTCAGGACCTGAGTGGGGTTCCATGTGAACAGATGTTCTCCTTCCTCCCAGGATGATGCCCAGGGCTGGGCTGGCAGAGCTCCAGGCTCACCCTGTGATTAACAGCTTTGGAAGCTGTCTTCCCACGTGGCCACACCAGGAAAGAGGCTCCCAGGAGACAGGGGACTCACTTCCTGACTGGCACACCAAAGGTCACTAGGCAGGTGAAGCCCTGTGTTTTGAGTGTCAGCATGCAGAGGTGAGGGTGGCAGTCAGAGGTCACCGTGATTCCTCTCCTGCCAGGCTCTGCACCAACCCCATGGCCACTGGGGCACCAAAGAGGGACAGACTATGCTGGGGGCTGACCCCAGTGCAGTTGGCCACTCAACACCCACAGCAGGATGTGTCCATCGTGGTCCTTTGGGATCTCTTATTTATGACTACATAGATTTGCCCCCCAGGAAAGTGAGCGAGGTTGTGTCATTTGCTCTCTGGTTCCAGGATGCCCCTGGTGGTTATCTCAGGTGGTCTTCTGAGTGAGGGGAGGGAGGTGGCTCCCTGAACGCAGGAGTCCTGTGGGTGAGGACTGGGGACTGGTGTCACCCAGTGCATATTCATTCTTCTTGTTCCTTTAACAAAGGCACCTGACAGGAAAGCAACTCAAGAAAAGGTTTATCTGACTCAGAGTTTCTGGGGACACACTCATGATAGTGGGGATGGTAGAGTTCCCCGGGGACACAGACCATCATAGTGGGGATGGTCCAGGGGCTGGAGTGTGAGGCAGCTAGTTAGTCAGGTACATCTGCAGCCAGGAAGCAGAGAGAGAGAGAAGGAGAGACAGAGAGAGAGAGAGAGAGAGAGAAGATACAGAGAGACAGAGAGAAAAAGACAGAGAGAGATGGAGAGAGACAGATAGACAGAGAGAGGGGGAGAGAGAGACAGAGAGAGTGGGAGGGAGACAGAGAAAGGGGGAGGGAGACAGAGACAGAGACAGAGGGAGACAGAGAGAGATATGGAGAGAGACAGAGACAGAGGGAGACACACGCGCGCGCGTGCGCGCGCACACACACACACACACACACACACACACACACAGAGAGAGAGAGAGAGAGAGAGAGAGAGAGGAATGCTGGTGCTCAGGTCACTTCCTCTTTTTAATCCAGTCCCAGACCACAATCCATGGAATGATGCCACCAACGTTCAGGGTGGGTAATCCCGCCCAATCAACCCAACCTAATCTAGAAATTTTCTTCACAGACATGCTGTCTTAGTCACTGTTCTGTGCTGTGAAGAGATACCACAACCAAGGCAACTTATAGAAGAAAGCATTTTATTGGGGCTTGATTACATTTCCAGAGAGTGAGTCCATTAGCATCATGACAG
This sequence comes from Phodopus roborovskii, assembly GCF_943737965.1. Classification (NCBI taxonomy): domain Eukaryota; kingdom Metazoa; phylum Chordata; class Mammalia; order Rodentia; family Cricetidae; genus Phodopus; species Phodopus roborovskii. The sequence goes on from NW_026126434.1 coordinate 23,509,212, forward strand.
GACGGTGGAGGGGGGCGTGCAGGCGTGCTGTTGCAACAATAACTGAGAGCTTGTGCCTCCTCTCAGTCCACCAAGATTGAGTCTACATGGATTTTCAAAACCTCAAAGCCCACGTCCAGTGAAATACCTCCTCCAACATGGCCACACCTCCCAATCCTTCCTGAAACAGTTCCACCTAGGGATGAGCATTCAAATATATGAGTCTATGGAGGCCTATGGCTAGTTCTCTGTGGTCAAGGCTAAGGGTAGGAATATCTAGAGTAGTAGAGAAGCAGGCTGTGGGGGACTGTACCCAGATGAGGACTTGAGGTCAACAGCTGGACTTCTGGCCTGAGAAGGGGACAAGTTGGCAGTATTAATCATCACACTGTCCCTAGCATTCACTCATGTGATCCCTGTACTTGGGCAGGGTACCATATTGGATCTGGCATGTCAGGCAGCAAAAAGGGACATCAGTTCTTCACCGTGTGGGGAAGCTGCTTGGAAGAGCTGCAGGGAATGTGTTAGAATACAGAAAGGCTGGATTGATTGGCAGGAACACCCAGAAGACTGCAGGAGGCTGGCATTCTTGTGGTCTCAGAGTTCTGGCTGGAGCTGATACCCTGGTCGAGATGTGGACCCTGGGGAGGGTAAAGCTGCAGGGAAAGCTGGAGGCAGAAAGAGTATTACCATGAAGGGATGGTCACCCAGGGGAGGCTGGGGATGCAGCTTCCTGGTAGGAGGGTAATACTCAAGTGGACATTAGTACTCAAGAGCATCTGTGGGGCTGGGAAGGATAGGTATGACTCAGGGGTCCATGGCTGCCTGGTAATCGCTTTCCCCCACATCCCTAACCAAGATACCAAAGAGCTACTCTGAGAAGAGCCAGGCTGTACCCTTGAACTAGCTTGGCCCATCCACCCATTGCCACACATAAGACACAGGTCAGTAGAAGACAAGCTTAAAGATTTATTTTTATTTTAAGGTGCACACGCATGTGTGTGTGTGTGTGTGTGTGTGTGTGTGTGTGTACAAATGAGTGCAGCTATCCACAGAAGCCAGAGGAGGGCAGCAAATGCCATGAAAAAGGAATTACAACCCTTTGTGCACTGGGAACAGGACTCAGGTCCTTTGCAAAAGCATATGTGGTCTCAACCATGGAACTATCTCCCCAGGCCCAAAAGGCAGGCTTACCAGGATATATGTATTCATAGCCCAAGTGAGGCTAGGACTTCTGGAGCTGGGAAATTTACAACTTGGAGTCAAAGACTCAGTAGGGCTCCTTAAATGGCCTCAGGATAGGACTCAGGAGCAACCATGCTCTGGATGGCCATGGCTAGTTCTCTGTAGTCAAGGAAATGACTAGTGCAGAAGCACCCTGTGCCCGACAGTACCCCAGTTGAAGACTCAAGATCAACAGCTGGACTTCTGTCCCAAGGAGAGGCCACAGCAAGCCTGGCTGGAGCAGGCAGGGCGGCAGAGCAGGGACATGCTGGAGCAGGGCTTGCAGCAGCTGGGCTGGCAGGAGGAGGCACAGCAGGAGGAGGTGGGCACACAGCAGGCTGGTCTGCACACAGGGCGGCAGAGTAGGGACACGCTGGAGCAGGGCTTGCAGCACACAGGCTTGCAGCAGACAGGCACACAGCAGGAGGACTGACAGCATGAGGGCTGGCAGCTAGACTGCTGGCAGCATGAGGAGGATCCAGAGCAGATGGGTGTGCAGCAGACAGGCTTGCAGCAGACAGGCACACAGCAGGAGGGTTGACAGCATGAGGGCTGGCAGCTAGACTGCTGGCAGCATGAGGAGGATCCAGAGCAGATGGGTGTGCAGCAGACAGGCTTGCAGCAAAGAGTCACACAGCAGGGTGAGGAGGTGCAGCATGAGGGCTGGCAGCTAGACTGCTGGCAGCATGAAGATCCAGAGCAGATGGGTGTGCAGCAGACAGGCTTGCAGCAGACAGGCAAACAGCAAGAAGATTGACAGCATGAGGGCTGGCAGCTAGACTGCTGGCAGCATGAGGGTATGCAGCAGGCAGACTGACAGCAGGGACTGGACACACAGCTCACTGGGGTACAGATGAGGGTCAGGCAGGGGGCTGGGGTACAGCAGCTGGGCTGGCAGCAGCTGGGCTGGCAGCAGCTGGGCTCACAGCAGCTCTCTGGGCAGTCATCCACCTGCCAGGAGGAGTTGGTGCAAGCGTCAGAGCAGACAGACATGGTGGAGGCAGCCATGGTGGAGTTGGATGGAGTTGGGAACGTATGAGTGTGTTGAGTGACTGAGTGTTGAGTGAGTGTGTTGTGTGAGAGAGGTGCTCTGGGCTTTTATCTCTCAGGTGTGTTTTGCTGCTCTGTGCCCTTCCCTTTCCTTGTTGTTCAGTCTAGAGGGTGCCCAGGGCTCAGTCATAAACTCTTGCTGGGCTGGTTGCCCTAAAAATAGGCACATCTGGAGGAAAAGCATGGCTTTCCTGGGCTGACCCTGTGCCCTCTACCTTGTAGCCACCTGCAAGGGTACCTGGTTATGGCATTGAACAACAAGACTATTGTATTCTCTGGCCCCCTTCACAGAGAGTGGTCCTGCCTCTCTGGGAGAGCGGTGATGGGCCCATCACAGAGTTTTCTCTCCTGCATCAGAGACCAGTACTGTGGCCAGAGCATCCCACCTAGAGCTTCTGCTTCTCAGTGTCCTCCACATCCTTAGATGCCTGGGCTCCAAGGACACTCTGCCAATCCAAGGTTCTCAAGCCCCAGAAAGCAATGGCAGAGTTGCACATGTACTAACTAACACAGGAGCAGAGCTCAGCAGTTCAAAGGCCTGGCTGTGCAGAGTGGGGCTTCTATGCCTTTCTACAAAATTAATTTGGACAGTCCTTTTGTCTTGATTGGATTGTCTCTCCTGTCATGGAGTTCTTGGTGGATTCTGGGTAACAGGTTCCTGGACTGATTGTATTCTGAGGGTTGTCTAATAATGTCCATTGATGCCCAATGCTTTTTTTTTCTTCAAGATAGGGTTTCTCTGGGTAACAGAGCCCAGTCCCAGAATTTGCTTTGTAGACTAGGCTGGCCTGAAACTCACAGAAATCTGTCTGTCTCTGCCTCCCAAGTGCTAGGAATAAGGTAGGTGCTTTCTTAATTTGGGTGGTTTAATTTCTTTTCTCTTGTGTTCCTTGTGCTTTTGTCCACAGTTGTCTTTGGTCAGCAGATTGGCCTTGATGCTTTCTTCTTTTTGATCCATTTAAAGTTTGGTTTTGATGTGGCATGAGAATGCAGTGTTGTCATTAGCATGTGACCCCTTGACTGTCTCAGCATGATTTGTGAAAGCACTCTTCACTCACTGGATGTCCTGGCATCATTGTTAAGAAGCAGGTGATGGGAGGCTGGAGAGAGGGCTCAGCAGTTAAGAGCACTGCCTGCTCTTCCAAAGCTCAATTCCCAGCAAAGACATGGTGGCTCGCAACCATCTGTAATGAGAGCTGGTGTCCTCCTCTGGCCTGCAGGCATACATGCAGGCAGAACAGTGTGTACACATACTAAATAATAAAAGAAAAAGAATAAGAAGTGGGTGATTTGGTGTCATCTACTGACTTACATACCCATCATTGCACCAGTAGCACCGTTTTGATCCCAAGGGCTTTGCCATTGGTAAATGTGTGATTTTTCTTGCCTAATGGTATCGTCTGTAACCTCCAATGCAGTGTTGAGTAGAAGAAGTGGGAATGGACATTCTTGCCTTGTCCCTGACCTTAGAAAGAGTTAGGGATGGGGCTTCATGGATGTCCAGCATTGCAGTGAGGAAGTTCTGTTAGACTTATTCTTTACTATGAAAGGGTGTTGGCTTTTCCTGAGCATCTTTTTTGCATGTTTGAGTTGGCTGTGTAGTCCCTCAGTCCCCTGTGATATACTGCACTGTTTGGTTTCTCTATTTCTTTGTGTTTCTGACACCCAGCCATGCGCACAAGCCTTTCCTGTGATGCTGGGGTCAGTTTGATTGTGTTTTGTGGGTGGAGAACAGTGGCAGAAGAGGTCATAATTTTTTTTCTTTGTTGGTTTTTCAAGGCAGGGTTTCTCTGTATTGTTTTGGAACCTGTCCTGGAACTTGCTCTGTAGACTAGGCTGGCCTCGAACTCACAGAAATCCCCCTGCCTCTGCCTCCTGAGTACTGGGACTAAAGGCATGCACCACCAATGCCTGGCCATATTTTTTTCTAAGTGTACTGTCACTCATCTGTGAAGCTATCGACCCTGGGCTATTTGGTCAGATGGTTTTTAATTAGTGGCCGTGTCAAGTCACATCCACTGGCCCAGGTCAGTTCACATACTTTAGACCCTGAGTCACAGACTAATGAAAATGAGAGAAGAGACACTTGTAAACAGTAACCACAGAGATTGGAGCAGCCAGATGACAGGGTGTGTTACACAGTCAAATTAGTTAGGAGATGGTGAGTGACATTAAATATCAATACAGAGATCAACCTATCAAGAACACATGGTTGTCATCCTATAGACCTCAAGATATACGAACAGGAAAGGACTCAACAGCTCTGGTACACAGACATCTGTCAATGCCAGAAGGCCATTATTAGTATAGTGTTTTTAAAAGAAAAAGTAAAAAGACAATCAGGTGAAAGCCATGGCATAGAGGGCTTGGAGAGTTATGTGCACAGCCACACAGAACATGCCAAGCAGCAGTGGCTTCTCCCCACCGTGCAGGCCAGCTCCCAGCTAGGGCCAAATGAGTCTCCATGAATTTGAAATAGTTGAGATCAACTGAGGTGTCGTTTCTGACCATGACAGAAAGAAACAAAAATCAAAACGGAATGAGATCTGGAGAGTTCGCCAGTCTGTAGAAATAGAATGCATACTTGAATAGCAAAGGAGTCAGAAGAAGCTGGAAGGTACAAGAGGAAGATGAAAATGAAAACACAACAAACCCAAGCTGGGGTGCAGCCAAAACAGCACAAGAGGAAAACTCGTAGTCACGAAGGAAAAGCCCAGACCAGTCATCTAAACTCACACCTCAAGGAACCAGGAAAAGGAAGTGCAAGCAGAACCCAGAGCCAGCAAGGTACCAGAAATACAGATTAGGAGTGTGACACTGAGGCTGGAGTGACAGCCGTGGTAACAAAGAACAGCACTGGCCGAGGAGTTTCAAACTAAAATCCTTTAAATGCGCCGCCCCATTGCCTCCCGGCCTCAGGTTCAGGTGACAAGTGAGTGTCTAACACCCTCTGTTCTTGTCTTGTGGTAACCTTGGTGACCTTTGAATTTCTTCTTCATTGTACTTCTTAGACACAAAGTTCCAGAAGTCCTGTTACATTTGGGAAGGTTTTCAGTAATTTCTGGAAATACTTCAACTATTTTCTATTGGAGTAGAGTATATCTCAGCATTACCATCTTAATTACAAAGGGCACATTTCGATGGAACTGCACACATTCACAGTGTGCAGTCCTCATGGCCATCCAGCCCCATAGTGCCTTCATTGTGTAAAAAACAAACAAAAAACCTGTCCCTCTCTAATGCTAACTTGCTTCTCTGCAGCCTGGGGAACCTCAGTCCTGCTATTAATCTCTCTCATTTTTCTTCATGTATTTTCCCTACTCATTCATTGCTTTCCCCTCTGTCCTGCTAGGGATCCTGTTAAGCTGGGCCATTGTGCCCCATGTGTCCTCCAGGCCAGTGAGGTTAGGCTTATCTCACTGCCTCCATCCTGGCCCCTGCTTTTCAGAATGGAGTATTCAGCACCTGTCTTTCCTGCTTTCTAACCTTTCTAACCTTCTCAGCCCTGTGATTGAACCTGACGGTATTCGAGGGTCTCTGGCCTTTGTGGGCAGCATGAGAGGCAAGAAGGCAGTTTGGCACACATGACTAGTAGCTGGTGTTGGTTCAAACTTTGGAAGTCTGACCCTGAGCTATTTATTTTAGGTGTATTTAAACGCAGCATCACAAGTGAAAACTTGTGATGATCAATTCAATCCCACATTCACAGCAAATCACTTTGAGGAACAAAGTGATCAGATGTGACTCTGTCAAGACTCTTTGTAAAGTACGTGTGACACAGATTGAGAAAATAAATTTGCAAGAAGGATCTAGAGAAGGGTCTGATGCCCAAAAGTCTCTGCCACACAGATTGCACAAAGGTCACCAGCCTTCTGGGTAGAAAACAGGTTTTGCATTCCTTCCCTTGAAGGAACAACCTTGTGTGTTTATCATCTCAGGCTCCCCTAGTTCATATCTGTGAGCACAAGGGCCTTCTTGCCCCCGACACCAGTGCACTCTTATATTTAGTTCCTTTGATTCTTGTCTCCTCCTCTCCCCTCATCTGCCTCACTGGCTATTGCAGATAAGGCTTGTCCTTCGGGTCGTCTGGTCTCACAGCCTCTTTGCCTTGTGCCCCGGACTTGACTTCACTTCAGCCCTGATTTGCATTTTTTCCTTCTACCATTTTGGGATGTGGTTCATGCTTGCTTCTGTGAGACCTTGGGGGTGCATCATTATGTTGTTTACTTTTGGTTCTTCTGTCTTCTGATGCGGGCATTCCTGAGAGAAACTCCACTCAGTGCTCGGTTGGTTGTGTCCCAGGGGTTTCTGGTTATGTTATGCTTCTACAGTCTCTGATCTCCTGAGTAACAGAAAGCTTACTTAAAAATGTGTCTGAGGGTGCAAAACTGTATGCACCACGGTGTGCATGTAGAGGCTAGAGGACAATTCTTAAGTCAGTCTCTCCTGCCACTTTGTAGGATCTGGGGCCCAAACTCAGTCTGCCGGAGCCTCACACAAACACCTTTACCCACTGAGCCACAAGCTGAAGCGTATTGTTCTGACATGTCTATGTTCATTGACCCTCTATTTGCAATAGAAGGAAATGGACTCATTCTGGGTGTCCATCAACTGAAGACAGTGAAATGTAGTCCATATACATAAAGGAATTTTATTCAGTCACAGTGAAACCTGAAATGATGAAAATCTGAAGGAAAATGGATGGAACTGGAAAAGATATTAAGTAAGGCCCCACAGGTTCAGAAAGACAAACGCTGCATGTGCTCTCTCATGTGAACTCTAGCCTCTTGTTTTTAATTATGTGCATTTGGAGCTTGGGAAATTAGGAAGGGAATCTGGGAGTGGGGGTAAGGCTTTCAGAGGAAGGGTGGAGGTAACTGAACACGCAACATGAAAGTAGAAGTGTGTAATACTGGTGGTGGAATGGTTTAAGTGGGCAAGGGCAGGGGAGGGCAGAAGGTAGGAAGAGGCTCAACCAAAGCCAAATACGTATGAAGACACTGTAAGAAGGTTTGCTACTCTGCAGCAAAATTAAAATAAAATATGCAGCTCAGTCTTTGTGCACTTTGGAATGTCGAAGTTTGGCTTGCTGCTGATTCCAGATACAGCCCTTTAGGATCAGAAAATATGCAGGGGCTTAGCCCCTGAACTGTGTGTGGGCTGTGGCTGGAGCTAATATTCCATTCAGATGAGCTGCCTGCAATTGACACCATGTTCCTAAGCGATGCACTTGCAGGGGGCTGTGGTGGCTCACGGGCATAACCAAGAAACATTGAGGCCCTACCTCTGCCTTCTTGGTGACAGGGACTGTGCTGGCACCTAGATCAGGTGATGGGATCCAGTGAGTAGCTTCCTTCAATCCTGAAAATCTTAAGAAGCCACAGTGCTGAGTTTCTCCTAGGGTGTCAGGAGAAGGACACACCCTCCATTGGCCTCCATAATGTGCCTCTTCTTGGCTGTGAAGCCCTTTCAGTGGGTTTATTGGAGTCACTCCATGGGCCCCAGAGATAGAAAAGGGTAGGTTCCAAACCAGAGCAGGAGGAACCTTGACCATAGTACCAGAGTATGGAACAAGGACTGGAACTGTGGGTCTATGTAATGACTCTAAGCCACACAGCTGGAGATACAGGGAGAGTGGAAGGGGGCCAGAGAGAGGCCCCAGGCCAACAAGCACAATAGAGGTAGAGTGGGTCAGAGGAGGCTTTATTGAAGTGCAGAGGTCTAGAGGGACACAGCTGGCCACAGAGGCAGGGTCATTTACACAGGCAGGGAAGGGAGGGAGCAGCCCGCACACTGGTCCTTCTAAGTGCTTGAGCTACACTCTGGTTCCTCTTCAGATGGTATAGATCTTTCTTCTGAGCTGTGCCTGCTGAGTGGCATCTACAGACTGGAGGGGAGATAGCCCCTGCTGCTCCCTATGGGTTCTGGCTCATCAGCAGCTGGACTTCTGTCCGGAGGAGAGGCCACAGCAGGCCTGGCTGGAGCAGGCAGGGCGGCAGAGCAGGGACATGCTGGAGCAGGGCTTGCAGCAGCTGGGCTGGCAGGAGGAGGCACAGCAGGAGGAGGTGGGCACACAGCAGGCTGGTCTGCACACAGGGCGGCAGAGCAGGGACACGCTGGAGCAGGGCTTGCAGCACACAGGCTTGCAGCAGACAGGCACACAGCAGGAGGACTGACAGCATGAGGGCTGGCAGCTAGACTGCTGGCAGCATGAGGAGGATCCAGAGCAGATGGGTGTGCAGCAGACAGGCTTGCAGCAGACAGGCACACAGCAAGAAGATTGACAGCATGAGGGCTGGCAGCTAGACTGCTGGCAGCATGGGGAGGATCCAGAGCAGATGGGTGTGCAGCAGACAGGCTTGCAGCAAAGAGTCACACAGCAGGGTGAGGAGGTGCAGCATGAGGGCTGGCAGCTAGACTGCTGGCAGCATGAGGAGGATCCAGAGCAGATGGGTGTGCAGAAGACAGGCTTGCAGCACAGGGTCTCACAGCAGGACTGTTGGCAGGGGGAACAGGTGTAGCAAGCTGGCTGGCAGCTAGACTGCTGGCAGCATGAGGGTGTGCAGCAGGCAGATTGGCAGCAGGGGCTGGACACACAGCTCACTGGGGTGCAGATGAGAGTCAGGCAGGGGGCTGGGCCACAGCAGCTGGGCTGGCAGCAGCTGGGCTGGCAGCAGCTGGGGACACAGCAGCTGGGGACACAGCAGCTGGACTGGCAGCAGCTGGGCTGGCAGCAGCTGGGCTCACAGCAGCTCTCTGGGCAGTCATCCACCTGCCAGGAGGAGTTGGTGCAAGCATCAGAGCAGACAGACATGGTGGAGGCGGCCATGGTGAGGGCTATGCTGGGAGTTGAGCGTGTGGGAGTGTGAATGTGTGCAGTGCTGGGCTGTTGGCCTTTTATCCTCCTGCAGCCTGTTTGCCCAGAGGGAGACGCACTTTTCTTCCTGTTGTGTGCTTTGTGGGAAGTTCCTCTTCTTGACCAACCACAGCTTTGGACCTAGGTGGTCTGAGGAGCAAGGCTTGCTGGCAGCTTCTGTCCTGGTGGAGAGACTGTGGGGACCTGAGGCCTGGTTTCTGGGACAGAGTAAAAAAAGGTAGAAAAGGTGGTAGCTCCAAGATCCACCTCTGCCAGTGTAAGATGTCAGTCAGCCCTTGGTGGAGGCCTGGTGGTCACGCCCTTCAGGGCCAGCTGGAGGCACCATCCTGTACCAATGGCTATTAGGGAGATGGAAAAGGAAGAGCTAGGAACGAATCATTATATGATCTCATCAGAAGTTAGATGGGCTGAGGCAGGCAGGTCTCAAGGTTGAGGCCAGACTGGGCTACCTAGTGAGACCCTGCCTCAAAACCTTAACAAAAAACAAGGCAAAGCAAAACAAAACTCAAAAAAACAACAGAAACAAAACAAAACAAAACAAAATGAAACAAAACAAAACCTGTCACCACCACCACCACCAACAACAAAATCTCATCAGAGACCAGTGTGTCTGAACAGCAGCCTCCTTTGGTGTTTATTTCCTGATGTCAGGTAACCCAGGTCAGAGAGTTCAGTTGTCTGTGTAGATAGAGGACACATCTAAGCTTATTGTCACACGGCCACATCGGCTGACACACTGCCTGCCTCTCTCTGTTGATACTGGACAGTTTTCTATGATGACTGGGTAATCTGCGCCACTGGAGACATGGCCTGGGATATGGCTGTGTGTGGGTGTGTGTGTGTCTGGCAGTGTTCCAGGTGAGGCTCTGTCCGTGGTAGCTTTGCCTGAGACAGTCACCCTGTGTCATGAGGGGTGTCCATGATAAAGACTTGCAGCCTGGATTTGGAGAATCCTGCTGGTTTAAGTAAGGTTGGGGTCAGGAGGATGCCTGCACTTAGTCAAATTCTACTTTTGGATGGGAGGCTCCGGATATACTATGGGGACTTCTTGGGAAGTTGACATGCAGCTCTTTCAGGGAAATCGGCATTTTATGACATTGTAGTCTTCGGGTGATAGGGAGTGCTGAGATCCCTGGAGAGATGGAATCTAAGATCTCAGCTGTTGTAATTTTAAAAAGTGGCACTCAAGAAAGAAAGGTGTCATGTGACAGAGCTTGGGTGGAGGGCTTTTTTTTTTTTTTTTTTTTTTTTTTTTTAAATTAGGGGAATGTGAGTGGGAGAAGGCTAGAGAGGAGATGAGCTTCTGGGGACAGGATGGAGGGCAGAGAAACAGAGAGAGAGAAAGATGGGAGGTGGGCAGGGCCCTTTGAAAAGGGAAAGTGACTATACACAGGTGGTGCTCTTAGTGGCCATAGCGGACGGAGTACCCTGTCGGAACCCCAAGAGCAGGCCAGGACAGATGCCTGAATGCTAACAACGGCAATGAGTTCTAAGTGGTTTCACATGCTAAAATGAGAGTGGGTTGGGCAGATGGGTCACTGCTGGAAGTCTGTGTTGAGGGCATGTCAACTGTGGTAAGCTTTTCTGAGGTGGGTTACCGTGAGAGGGAAGCAGTGTGGGACTATAAAACTTTTTGTGGAGTTTATGAATTCCAACTAAGCTGGGGGTGGGGGTTTCCAAGGACTCATTTATTCCACAGTAATACTTAGGAAAAGTCACCAAACATTTCTCTGGGAAATATCCTAAGAGGTGACATTATCCATGTCTTCACAAATTACAGATGTGTGTGTCCCCAGACAAGACACATAGCTTCACACCCCTGCTACACACCCATTTCAGGAGTGTAGGTGCTTAGCCCTGGGCTCTGTCTATGGGGCACATGCTTCACGGCTCCCATGGGTGGCACAGGTTGTAAGTGTGGATCTCAACCAAGCTGTGTCTTGGTGTTATGTCTCTTATCTCTTTCTGTAGAGTAGATTTCGGGGAGTCACAGGACTGTAGAAAAAAGGGAGTGTGAGGTGACAAAAGGCCTGTGTCCCAAGGCCATGACCCTAGGACTGTGTCATCTAAGTACTCCTGAGGCTGTGCCTACATCCTCATAGTGAGTTCACACTCAAGTGGTTGGCTTTATCAGATATTTCATTCTGGCTCATACAATGGACTTGGCAATTCTGTGCCTTTACTAGCTTGTTCCCAATGTCCCTTGAGTGATGTTTAGGTCCTTTACACATCTTCAGATGCCCATGTGGCCACAGGCAAAGAGCTGCCCAGACCTGTTCTGCCATGTTTAACAGCTTTCCATGTCTCTGGGCTCTCAGCCAAGTCTCTTTCTACCATCTGGTTCAGAGCCCTGCAGTCTTGACAAGCCAGGCTTGCCACCAGCCTTGATGTGCCAATTTTACAAGTTAATGGTGAACAGCAGAGAAAGGGGATTTTTTTTTAAAGTGCAGACACAAAGGGAAGAAGAAGAGAGGTCTAGCAAAAAATGTTACCCCCAAGTCCATCTTCAGTGTTGTCACCAGGGTAAAGTTTAAGTAGAAGGTATGAAGTGTGCACAGCCATCAGTCCTGGTCAAGGTGTGGTCCCACCCATCATCATTGTCTGGGCACTAGTGATTCCTGCAAGGTAGTCTGGGAGACAAACTCCCTCTTTGTCTAGGACCAGGTTCCTCTTTTTTCTTCATCCAGCATGAAACTCCCAGGAAAATTCCAATACCTTGGAGTCCATTGTCTCAAAATTCTGAGGGGCACAGTGTCTCACTTTAGGCTACCTCCACTCCTGCCAAGTGGCTACACACTCTTCTATCATCTCATGAACATCACCTGGTCACTGGCCACATCTCAGTGTTTCTGGGTCACAGCCATGTTGCTGCTCTAAGTTTGTGAGTTCAGTTGAGCATGAACACTGGGATAAGAGCCCACAGCCTTCTCAGGGTCTATCAGATACTGTCTACAGGCAGAGGGCTGAGGCATCCCCATTCCCTACAGCATGGTCCTGACAGGAGGAGCTAAGATGGAGGGGGGGGGTAGCCACTGGGGAAGTGAGTCTGGAGTGTGACTGATAGATGCTTGCATTCCCTGATTCAGGAGGGTCGCCCACACCCCCATCCTGCTCAGAGCTGGGACTTGTCAGCTCTATCCAGCTCTGGTGTCCTAGAGCTGTCCTAGAACTCTGGCTGGCACAGAAGCACAGTGCAGCATCAGGGGAGGCATCCCTGCGCAGAAGAAAGCTGGCAGCCAGGGTGGGCAGCCAGGCTATGCAGGGACATGAAATGGGGCACCAGGACACTCCATTGCACACACATTCAGAGTTGCATCTCACCATTTCCTGGCCACCCCTCAGCACAGTTAAGGTGACAGCCAGGACCAGTTATGACAGGTGTGTAGATCCTGACAGGGTGTCGCCACCCTGATGGAGCTGCTAGGGAAGGTGGCCACACCCCAGGCCTGGGAACGGATGGGAGTCAGGATACCCTCCCCGAGTCTACACATCCTGCTCTATCCTTGCCAGGATGCAGACCTGCTCCATGGACCAGGGAAGCAGGCTTGTCACAGCAGGAGCCTTGGTGACAAGGGTGTTTCGGACAGCCAACTGCAATCAGAGAGGACCTATGGGTGGTGAAGGCTGCAGCAGCCCTGCCCTGTTTCTGGAATCCACAGGAAGCCCAGTGCAGACCAGTTTGCCCAGATAGACACTATAGGATGGTCCCAGACCAGGACACATCTGTAGGTGACCAGTCCTGGGGAGTCCTGGGCACATGGATTTTTGGTTGAATTTGTCTAGAAAGAGGCTCTGAACTTCAGAAGAGAGGCCACAGGCCTTCATGACCACTAGGCAGGGCCACTCAGTTCCAGATATGCCTGTGGTTAAGGGAGACTGTACCCCATGGAGGTCACGTGCCCTCATAGCATGAGGGAAGTGATGGCCATCCCCTGAAGTCTCCCTGACTAGAAGACTGAGGTACCATCTGAATGTGCCCGAGAGAACATTTTGAGAATGTTCCCTGAGGGAAACACCCTGACTGTGGGTAATGCCATCCCATGGGCTGAAGCAGGGGGAACGGAGGGAAAAGAGGGAATAAAACACAACCCCCCCCCTCTCTTCCTGGCCACTGAAGAGAGATGCTTGATCAGCTAAAGCCCTGAATGAGGTCATTCCTTCCTCCTTGTGTTAGATACTTCATCCCAGAAATGAAAATAATGATACAGAAGGGTGTTGGGTGGCTATGGGTTTATTGGTGTTGTGAGCTGCTGCTATCAGGGTAAGTGACCCAAAACAGCATAGAGTGACAGTGACTTAGTGACTCCTGGAAGGTAGGAGTCAAGTCAGCATGGGGGACATGTGCTGTCCCTGTTCTGTGGGGACAATCTATCTCAGGTCAGTAGCAGACTGGAGAGGCCTAGGGGGACCACAGGGAGGGACCTGAGTCAGCTGGCACCAGGAACAGGCGCATCAGCAGCTGGACTTCTGTCCCGAGGAGAGATCACAGCAGGCCTGGCTGGAGCACACAGGGCGGCAGAGCAGGGACATGCTGGAGCAGGGCTTGCAGCAGCTGGGCTGGCAGGAGGAGGCACAGCAGGAGGAGGTGGGCCCACAGCAGGCTGGTCTGCACACAGGGCAGCAGAGCAGGGACATGCTGGAGCAGGGCTTGCAGCACACAGGCTTGCAGCAGACAGGCACACAGCAGGAGGACTGACAGCATGAGGGCTGGCAGCTAGACTGCTGGCAGCATGATGAGGATCCAGAGCAGATGGGTGTGCAGCAGACAGGCTTGCAGCAGACAGGCACACAGCAGAAGTGTTGGCAGCATGAGGGCTGGCAGCTAGACTGCTGGCAGCATGAGGAGGATCCAGAGCAGATGGGTGTGCAGCAGATAGGCTTGCAGCAAAGAGTCACACAGCAGGGTGAGGAGGTGCAGCATGATGGCTGGCAGCTAGACTGCTGGCAGCATGAGGGTGTGCAGCAGCTGTTGCAGATAGACTGGCAGCAGGGACTGGACCCACAACTCACTGGGGTGCAGAGGAGGCAAGGGGTTGGGGCACAGCATGGGGGCTCACAGTAGCTCTCCTGGCAATTGTCCAGCTGCCAGGAGGCACCAGTACAGGTGCTGGGAGGGCAGATCCGGCTGCCGCAGCTCAGATTGCTAGAACAGACAGATGTGGTGGATGCAGCGATCACACAGGTCCTCGTGCAGCAGGTGTTGGCCATGGTGGGGGTTGGACCAGGAGGAGTGGTATGCCAGTGTGTTTGTGTGAGGTGCCTGGCCCTGCGTTTTTATGTACCTCCCATGTACACTTCCTCGTGAATGTGTCCATTTTTACTTTCCTTGTTAGTCTTGTTTTCAAACAACATAGCCAGTTTTTGGTTGGGAGTGTGGGTCACAGCTGGACCAAGGCACATCCTTATCCTAAGACATGAGACACCACAGCTAGGTAGAGCTGGGTCTGTGATTGCCTGTGCGGTCTCCCACATTGTCTTTGGGAACACAAGCTCCCCATGCTGCAGGCCCCTCTATTCCTGCAGGTGGTGACCACCCTCTCCTCTATCCTGCAGACGCAGAGGTAGGTCCCTCTCCTCCAGCCCACAGACTCAGGGTCCCTGTCCCTCATCCCACAGACTCAGGGTCCCTCTCCTCCAGCCCACAGACTCAGGGTCCCTGTCCCTCATCCCACAGACTCAGGGTCCCTCTCCCACATCCCACAGACTCAGGGTCCCTCCCCTTCATCCCACAGACTCAGGGTCCCTGTCCCTCATCCCACAGACTCAGGGTCCCTGTCCCTCATCCCACAGACTCAGGGTCCCTGTCCCTCATCCCACAGACTCAGGGTCCCTCTCCCTCATCCCACAGACTCAGGGTCCCTCTCCTCCATCCCACAGACTCAGGGTCCCTCTCCCTCATCCCACAGACTCAGGGTCCCTCCCCTTCATCCCACAGACTCAGGGTCCCTCTCCCCCATCCCACAGACTCAGGGTCCCTCTCCCTCATCCCACAGACTCAGGGTCCCTCTCCTCCATCCCACAGACTCAGGGTCCCTCTCCCTCATCCCACAGACTCAGGGTCCCTGTCCTCCATCCCACAGACTCAGGGTCTCTCTCCTCCATCCCACAGACTCAGGGTCCCTGTCCCTCATCCCACAGACTCAGGGTCCCTCTCCCTCATCCCACAGACTCAGGGTCCCTCCCCTTCATCCCACAGACTCAGGGTCCCTGTCCCTCATCCCACAGACTCAGGGTCCCTGTCCCTCATCCCACAGACTCAGGGTCCCTGTCCCTCATCCCACAGACTCAGGGTCCCTGTCCCTCATCCCACAGACTCAGGGTCCCTCTCCTCCATCCCACAGACTCAGGGTCCCTGTCCCTCATCCCACAGACTCAGGGTCCCTCCCCTTCATCCCACAGACTCAGGGTCCCTCTCCTCCATCCCACAGACTCAGGGTCTCTCTCCCTCATCCCACAGACTCAGGGTCCCTCTCCCTCATCCCACAGACTCAGGGTCCCTCTCCCTCATCCCACAGACTCAGGGTCCCTCCCCTTCATCCCACAGACTCAGGGTCCCTCTCCTCCATCTCACACTCTTTGTTATACTATTACTTATGAAAACAACATGCTCATTCTGTTTTTTGTTTGTTTGTTTTTGTCTTTAGATATGACCCAACCTCTTACTGTCCAGGACAGCATTCTCTCTCATCACCACCCCTCCCGTTCTGAAGACAGTGCACTTAAACCAGAGCACCAACCATTCATCTATTAGTGTTCTCCGTTTCACACCTATCTCAGTATCGTCTTCCTTGAGTGTTTCTGTGTGGTGACAGGGTTAATGTCTGTATTCATGTGCATTTCGGTTGTGCTTTTCCCTCTTGGAGCTGGTCACTTCCTCTGTTTTTGTTTTCCTGTGCTTCAGTCCTTACATCTTCCCCGACTGTCCCCTAATTGTCCCCAAGCTCTGAGGACACAAACACTTCCAGTAACTGATTGTGTTATTTCCTGTAAACATCACTTCTAGTACTTGGAACTCACAGATCAGTCTGAGTTGACCAGCCCTCAGACCCAACCCAACACTCAACCTTCCTCATCTCAGCCCTTGCCCCCTCAGCCCTTGCCCCCTCAGCCCTTGCCCCCTCAGCCCTTGCCCCCTCAGCCCTTGCCCCCCTCAGCCCTTGCCCCCTCAGCCCTTGCCCCCTCAGCCCTTGCCCCCTCAGCCCTTGCCCCACCTCAGCCTTGGGTCCCCCAACCCCACCCCCAGCACTGGTGCTCTGCTGGTATCCTGTGTCTTCCTTACTATTTCTTTGTCTTCATTTTTCTTAAGTGATGGCTCCTTGTAATTTCTTTCTGGACTGATGCCTTTATTTTGGTAGAGCAATCATTTGGAGGCTTTCTGGGAATGGACGTGGGGGTTCTATTCTTGTGATCCATGGAGTAAACTATAATCCAGTTTTCCTAGCACCATTTTCTAAAAAAAAAAAAGGCTGTCTTTCCCTAGAGACATTTTAGCATAGGTTTTAGCTAAGGGGAGGGGGTTTAGAGGCCAACACTGGGGGTCTTTCTTTTTGGCTATAGTTGGATCTTCTATTTCACTGGTTTACATGTCTACTTTTGTGCTGACACAATGCTGCTTTTGGGACTTATAACTATTGTGTAATTTGAGATAAGTCAGTGTAACACATCCGAATTGATCTTTGTGTTCAGGTTTGCTTTAAAAATTCAAGGTCTCGAGCTGGGAGGTGATGGCCTTTAATCCTAGCACCTGGAAGGCAGAGGCAGATGAATCTGTGAGTTGGAGGCCAGCCTGGTCTACAGAGCAAGTTTCAGGACAGCCAGGGCTACAGAGAACCCTTACACATACACATACACACACACACACACACACACACACACACACACACACACACACACAGTTCTTCTGTATCCTCATGGATTTTAGGACTTATTTCCGATTTCTCTGGAGAAGGCTGTTGGAATTGTGATGAACAGTATTTTGATGAGCAGTGCATTGACTCTATAGATTGCTTTTGCCATTTTTGTGTTGCTAACTCTCTGCTCTATTATTGTGGGAGTCCTCCCTCCCACTAGGGCTCTTCCTCCTTTCTTCCTTTCAATTCCTTGGTTTATTTACAACTGTTTTGTTTTCTGGGACAACTGTAAATGAGATTCTGAGTCTTACTTGTTTTTTTTTTTTTTTTCTCAGTCTGTTCCATTGGAATCTAGACAAGGCACTGAGTTTTGTGTGGTGACTTTATATTCTGCTTGTAAGCTAGAAGTGTTTATTAGATTAAGCATTTCAGCTGTAGACATTGGGGGCTTTCACATAGGAATACTGTCTGAAAATAAGGACACTTTGATTTTTTTTCTTTCCTATTTGTATCCCATTTATTCCTTTCTGTTGACTTAATGCTGTGGTTACAAAGTCAGGCAATATATATGTACACGAGGGGGCATAGTAAATAAACCCCTCAGAATGGCTGCTCTGTTACTAGTGGGGGTAGTTATTGTGAATATGAGAGAGAGAACATCCAAAGGCATCTGGAAGAGTCCAGAGCAGTCATGTGGAGGTAGCGCTTAACTCACTATCTTACCCTGGAAATTGGTGTATTGTAATGTCATTAAATTATTTACATTAAATATTTTTATTATTAATTTTATCATGATCTTTATCATCATTTTTTCTCTTTTGGATCTTCCAGTCTTTTAATTTGTATTGTCCTTCATAAACAAACTGATCAGTTTTATTTATATCTATAACTCTTTCCTTATTCATCATTTGTGTATATATTTTATGTATGTGTAGAGGCCAGAGATTGACACAGGGTGTTTCCCTTTGTCACTTTCCACATCATCATCATCATCATCATTAGTATTGAAACAGGATCTTTCTCTGAATGCGGAGCTCACTGGTTTAGACATACAACGGGCCAGGGAGCCTAAGGGACACTCTGCCTCTGCCTCCTCAGCCCTAGGATTACAGGGCCTGCATCTGTATCCTGCTGTTTTACAAATGTGGGCTCCAGGGTCCTCATGCCTGTGAAGACAATACTTCGCCAATTTCTGGATCTCCCCAGTTGTCTTGTAAGATTTAAAAATTCATTTTGGAAGCTCTTATGGTTTCATGGGTTGAACTCTTACTTTCAATCCTGTTCATTTGTATTGCCTAAGGATTTGATTTTTTCTGAGTCCTGCCTCTCTCACATTAACTGTGTTCTGAGAAGTGATGCATCCACACTCACTATTTGGTTCATGATGCATGTCCACACTTGCTTCCAGGTCACTATGTGTCTCCATTTCTTACTCCGTGGGACAGAGTACCTTTAGAATTCCCACAGGTGACTTTCTGTGTTTTTTTTGTTTGTTTGTTTTGTTTTGTTTTATTAACTGTGGCTCAGGAAAGAGATCTTTATAACGTTTTTTTCTTAGTATTTTATTACAAATCATTATCAGCAGACAATACAGAATGCAATGTACCAAGCATGCATGAACCCGGCAGCCCGGCTGACGCGTATCAGCACTTGTTGACCTGCTCAATTCCGTGGGAGCCATTTTCCCCTCATTCTGGAAAGAACGTGTGTGGGACATTGTTATTGTTCATTCCTGAGTGTTTTCCTGGTAAACTGTCCTTGGTAAAGATGTTTAGAGCTGTAAGGAACACTTGCCTCCCTCTGTGTTTCAAGTGGAGTCATTCTATTAGTCTGAGTGTTCTGGCCACTAGCCACTGTGGCTGTGATGATAGCTGATTGCTTGCCATTTTGAGGGTGCCAGCTTTTTCTTCTATGATCATCTATGTCTGCTTGTCAAGGGCAGGAATGACCAACTATGTGACTTTTGGTCACAGGGCATTTCCATAAATGCTTACTGCTACCTCTTTTGTTCATTTATTTTTGTTTCATTGTAAATTCAGAAGATAGCTGTCTCAGGGGCTTGAGACTGCTGTGAGGCCCTTTCTGCTTCCAGAATACCTTTCTAGGTCATGTCTTCCACCTCCACACCCATGCCTCCAAGATGCTATAGCAAAGAACAGAAAGTCTTTGAGAACTGTGGCCTGGAAGAGGCAGATTATTGCCAGCAATTTACTTTCCAGATGCCACTGTGTGGCTCTAACTGCAATAGCCTGGACCAGGCTACAGGCCCAGGCCAGAAGTGGTACCCCCAGCCAAGAAAAAGAGCTTGGGGCCAAGTCCTGGGAAGCAGGGAATGATGCTGTTCAGGGGATGTATTCAGTATTCCTAGCAAGGATAGATGGTCCATGCAAGATGTCATCTATCAGGGTGTGCTGTAGAAGGATACGCTTGTCCAGTCTTGCTGGACCTGTTTCTCTCCCACCCACCAGTCTCCTTGGTCACTTATAAAATAATCACTCCGAGGCTTAATATTAATTGTAATTGTCTGGCCAGTGGCCCAGGCATATTACTGACTAGCTCTCGCAATTAAATTAAGTCATTTATATTAGTTTGTATTTTACCATGAGGCTCGTGGCTTGTTACCTCACAGCTTACTTCTGCGGATTCAAGGCGACTCCCTGGCTCTTCTTTCTTTCTCTCCATGTCTCTGGATTCCCCACCTGGCTCTATTCTGCCCTGTCATCGGCCAACTCAGCTTTATTCATCAACCAAGAAAAGCAACACATATTCAAAGCATACATAAGGACACCCCACCTCAGTGTGCTTTAGACTTGTGACCAGGATTTCTGTCATCAAACACCCATGCCAAAGCCCCACAATCCCTCAGGAGAGTAGGTATTCAGCCATGTTGCTTTATGAAGACCACAGGCCAGTGAGGCATATGGTAAGAGCCTCTCAGATCCAAGTTCTCTAGAAAGAACAGCTTCCAGGATCTCATCAACCAGGGCAGGGAAGTTTGGGGTAGTCAGGATGGCCAAAGCCACGCCGGGATAGGTGTCACTGTTGGACTCACACTGTTGTGTCCCTGAAGACAAGTTTATACCTTGGATACAACTAAGGGCAGGGAACCCTGGCTTCTGACACTATGGAAGGGGATGGGCTCAGTGCCAGTGTGAGCAATCGGGGTGGGGATATGAGTATTCATGTGAGAGACAATTTTGGTTAGGTTTATCAGGCAATTTATTGGAGTATGACAGATGCAGCTGAAAGGGCATGGCGTGGGAGACTGAGAAGAGCCAGCCAGGGTTGGCCTCCACACAGCCGAGCCCTGTCACAGACACAGGGAAGTGGCTGGGAGTCCACCTCTGAAGTGGCTTCTGCTTTGCTACACAGAGGCTAGACTATAGAGGCTATGCTCCTCTCTGTGGCAGTGCCGGTAGGTTGGCTGAAGAGGAAAGTCATGGGTAAGGGCTGGGGCTTCTCCCAAAGTGAGGGAGGAGTGAGCAAGTGACAGCCATGGCCCTGTAAGACCCTGGAAAAGCAATGGAGACAGTTGCTGGCCACTAGCAGAGAAGCCATGGGTCAGGTGAGAGGGAGCTCCCAAGCTTTGGGGTGATAACAGCCCACTCAGCAGCTGGACTTCTGTCCCGAGGAGAGGCCACAGCAGGCCTGGCTGGAGCAGGCAGGGCGGCAGAGCAGGGACATGCTGGAGCAGGGCTTGCAGCAGCTGGGCTGGCAGGAGGAGGCACAGCAGGAGGAGGTGGGCACACAGCAGGCTGGTCTGCACACAGGGCGGCAGAGCAGGGACACACTGGAGCAGGGCTTGCAGCACACAGGCTTGCAGCAGACAGGCACACAGCAGGAGGATTGACAGCATGAGGGCTGGCAGCTAGACTGCTGGCAGCATGAGGAGGATCCAGAGCAGATGGGTGTGCAGCAGACAGGCTTGCAGCAGACAGGCACACAGCAAGAAGATTGACAGCATGAGGGCTGGCAGCTAGACTGCTGGCAGCATGGGGAGGATCCAGAGCAGATGGGTGTGCAGCAGACAGGCTTGCAGCAAAGAGTCACACAGCAGGACTGTTGGCAGGGGGAACAGGTGTAGCAAGCTGGCTGGCAGCTAGACTGCTGGCAGCATGAGGGTGTGCAGCAGGCAGATTGACAGCAGGGGCTGGACACACAGCTCACTGGGGTGCAGATGAGGGTTAGGCAGGGGGCTGGGGTACAGCAGCTGGGCTGGCAGCAGCTGGGGACACAGCAGCTGGGCTGGCAGCAGCTGGGCTGGCAGCAGCTGGGGACACAGCAGCTGGGCTCACAGCAGCTCTCTGGGCAGTCATCCACCTGCCAGGAGGAGTTGGTGCAAGCGTCAGAGCAGACAGACATGGTGGAGGCGGCCATGGTGGAAGCTGGTGTAGAGTAGAGTGAATGAGTGAGTGAGTGAACGAGTGTTGAGTGTGAGTGCTTGTGAGGTGCTGGACCATCAGCTTTTATCCCCCTGTGCTGTTGTGGGGCTTGGCCTCCCTTCCTTGTTGGTGTGGCTCGTGGCCATCATTAGGGTGTTTGTTTGTCTGGGATGTTGATGTCAGACTTTCTTGTCCTGCCAGCGGGTGATCCTGGGAACAGTGGTGGAGTAGTTAGGCAAGGCTCCATGAGCAGTGAGGTTGGAGTGTTGTTGGTGGGACTTGTCTCAACCACCCTATGGCTGCAGGGATGTTATCCAGATGTGGCCAGCTGTCAGAATGCCCATCTATTCTCAAGTAATAGATGCCCCCAACCCAGTACTCCTCCCATAGCCCAACTCTGGGTGAGGACAGTTGTCACTTCAGAACAGTGCCAAGACCAGAGATATACAATGACATGTCTAGAGCCATTGAGTTGAGGGTGCAGTGACTGCCTGTAACTACTACCCCTATAGTGTCTTCTTAGCTCCTGTACCTCTTTGTATTGCCTCATTGTCTACCATTCTCTGCACGTATTTCTACCCTATCTTTGTGCTTAGGGATGCAGGATAATGAGTTTGGTTCCTACATACTCAAGAAGGCCAGAAGTTCTGGCCTTGGGTGTTTCTATCCCCAAGGAGGTTCATGATCTGTTGAAACCATTGGAACACCACATGGGCCAGGAACCTGGGCAACTTTCTGTCTCACTGCTCAGGACTCTCCAGCCATCCCTTGTCCACTGCATCCTCCTCCAAAGCTGCTAACATTCCTCATCAGCCTTTCCGTCCACTAGTCACCCAGCCTTGCCACCCAAGCACTGAGATATGTGTCTATCTACAGCCACTGATTTTAAGTTAGGTCACATATGTCTACAGAGCCCAGTATAGAAGATGCATCTAGAAATTAGGCTGTGTGTCATCTGAAGCCAGTGCTGGCCAGTGTCCCTGGGAAGCAGCTGCCTCCATGCCCTCCATTTTCACCTCTCTGTCTCGCTACACATATGCACACATACATGGATTTAGAACCCATTCTCCTCATCCTAGTGGTTGTGAAGCAGGTCAGTTGCAGCTGGGGTTCACACAGGGTCAGTCTCCCATGAGTCTCTGGTCACCACATGTGCTACATACATGGGAGCTTGTCTGATCTATGGTCATCACATGTATCACATGGGAGCTTGTCTGATGTGCATCTGTCTAAAGGGTCCTTGAGCCATCCACATGGCAGATTCATTACCACTGGCCTCACACCAGCAGCCGAGCTTGTGGACTCTGTGGAGTGCCCTGTAGTACTAATGTCACAGCACATGGTGGTTCGGGGGCATTTCCTAGCAAGAGGACAACACAACCCTAGAAAACTCGGCACCAAGGAGACCCAGTGAGACTTGTTTTCAGGGTTAGTCAAAACCAGAAGGCAGAGCCTTATTATTATCTCATCCTACCCAGCTAGGAGCATGTAACTTAAGATTCCCTGCTCTGTGTGTGTTCATGGCCACAGAGAGATCACAAGTAGATTTGGGAATGCAGATAAGTGTAAGAAAGTAAAATTAAACAGAATCCATAAATGGTGGGCACTGACTCTTTGCCTATCCATCCACCCATCTGTCCATTCATCTACCCACTCATCTACAAACATACCTAATCATCTATCCATCCATCCATCTATCCACCCACCCACTCATCCACTCAACGTACCTAATCATCCATCCATCCATCCATCCACCCATCCACTTATCCACACACCTACCTAATCATCTATTCATCCATCTGTTCATCCATCCACCCACTCATCTACATACATACCTAATCATCTATCCATCTATCTGTCCATCTATCCATCCATCTACTCACCCACACACCTCACACCTACTTAATCATCTATTCATCCATCTGTAAATCTATCCATCCATCCATTCATCTGCTCACTCATCCATTTATCCAGCTATTTATCCATCCATCCATTCATCCACCAACCCACCCACCTATCTTATTACTCACTCATCCACCACTAACATATTCATCCTGTCATCCACCCACCCACCTACCCACTCACTCATCTATCTATCTATCTATCTACCTACCTACCTACCTACCTATCTGCTCATCCACCCACTGATGCATCCATCCATCCACCACCCACTCATCTATATACTTATTCCCTCATCCACTCTATACATTCATTCACCCCCACCATCAATCTATTCATCTAACAACCATCCTTACATCATTCCATTCACTCACCCACCGCCCATCCATTTATCCACTTACCTATCCACTATCCTATCCATTCATATACTCATTCACCTACAAACTCATGTACCTATCCATTTATCTATCTACCCAACTACCCATCTACCCACTTATCCATATATCCACCAACCCATTGGTGGATCCATTGACTAACCCAGCCAATCCACCTACCAGACCACTCATCCATCCTCCCATGTGTCCATCCATCTTACCTACTCATGCATCCACTTACCCCCATATCCATCCATCCATCCACTCACCTATATACTAGCCCATCCATCTACTTGCTCATTTATCTGCCCACTAACCATCCATCCACTCATCCATCTACTTATCCATTTGTCTTTCCACCCATCATTATATCTATCTATCTATCTATCTATCTATCTATCCATCCATCCATCCATCCATCCATCCATCCATTTGTCTGTCCGCCCATCATTATATCTATCTATCCATCCATCTTCTATGTATGCATATAATATGTATATGTAGACAAAAATATGTCTCTGTGTTTCTATGGTTTACCAATACAAACTGTTTCATAACTAACCCACAACATTTTTTTTAATCTTAATTTAAGAAGCTCCTTTTTGGTGACTTTATAAAGTTTTGTCTCATTTACAGCTGATAGAGTTGTAGTTTGGGCCATTTGTATGGTTCAAAACACATATTTGCTGCACAATACATATATTGGGAATCTGTTATAGCAGAACCTGGCTTGGCAGAACTGTGCCAAAGCATCCCTAATGAATCCATTGGGCAGATGCCCTTCCCACTCATGTGGCCACTGAGACACTTAAGGCCGAGTGCCTCAGATTCTCTTAGGCTGTGGAGCCTCATCCTTAGGCAGCTCTCTCTATGGACAGCTTGTGAGATGTGGCTTTTTCCAAGCATGGGAGGTTCTCTTAACATGTCAGCATCCTCAGTGCAGCTGCTGGCCTTTGCTATGGGGCATGGCCCACCACACTGCAAGGTGGGGAGCACCATGCACTTGAACATAGGGGTAGGGACACAGGGTCACCACAATCTGTTACTTGAACAACATCACTCTTGGCTTTGCACACACTACATACTGACCCTCAGAGACTTTCTGCACTGAGAAGTGATTCTAGAAACATGACCCACAGAGCCCTCATGACCTGGACCCTCTTGCCTGGCTCCCTCAGCCCCACTAGTCAGACAGCTGAGTCTTCCAGGAAGCCTACGGCTATCTCTGCTGTTGTCCTAGGGAGTGGAGATGTGGGGGCTTCCCTTACAGTCACAGCCTCTGAGGTGCCAGTTTGCAAAAATGCATCCTGTCCATCTCAATGTGGGACCACCCAGAGATGGGGAAGACCAGCAGATTTGCATTTACTCAGGATGTTTACAAGGCGAGTGACAGCTCAAGCTAAACAAGGAACAGTGTTAATGAGGCTGCTGGGTCACCAAACAAGGAAGGTGAGAGCCTCAAAGGGGAATAAAAGCTGAGGGTTCAGCACCTCACATACATACACACTCACACACACTCAAACACACACCCCTCCATCCAACCCCACCATGGCCGCCTCCACCATGTCTGTCTGCTCTGATGCTTGCACCAACTCCTCCTGGCAGGTAGATGACTGCCCAGAGAGCTGCTGTGAGCCCAGCTGCTGCCAGCCCAGCTGCTGCCAGCCCAGCTGCTGCCAGCCCAGCTGCTGCCAGCCCAGCTGCTGCCAGCCCAGCTGCTGTGTCCCCAGCTGCTGCCAGCCCAGCTGCTGTACCCCAGCCCCCTGCATTACTCTTGTCTGCACCCCAGTGAGCTGTGTGTCCAGCCCTTGCTGCCAATCTGTCTGCTGCAGCTCCTGCACACCCTCATGCTGCCAGCAGTCTAGCTGCCAGCCAGCTTGTTGCACCTGCTCCCCCGGCCAGCAGTCCTGCTGTGTGACCCTGTGCTGCAAGCCTGTCTGCTGCACACCCATCTGCTCTGGATCCTCCTCATGCTGCCAGCAGTCTAGCTGCCAGCCCTCATGCTGTCAATCCTCCTGCTGTGTGCCTGTCTGCTGCAAGCCTGTGTGTTGCAAGCCCTGCTCCAGCGTGTCCCTGCTCTGCCGCCCTGTGTGCAGACCAGCCTGCTGTGTGCCCACCTCCTCCTGCTGTGCCCCCTCCTGCCAGCCCAGCTGCTGCAAGCCCTGCTCCAGCATGTCCCTGCTCTGCCGCCCTGCCTGCTCCAGCCAGGCCTGCTGTGGCCTCTCCTCGGGACAGAAGTCCAGCTGCTGATGACCTGTCCCTGTGAGAGTATTTCCTGTATCCACAGTGAGTGCCAAAGAATCAGAGCTCACAGAAGAATGTCCATGTTCCATGCTCTGTGTATCAGGGCAGACCATGGCAGTGCCCTCCTCTCTCTGCCTCTGCCCTTTCCAGGTCAAGCATTCTCACCTCATTGGAACTGTCCCTTCTCTGAATACACTTGAACCTTCTGAAAAATAAAAACCCTGACTGAACCTGTGGAGACTCCCATGGTCCTCATTGGCATCTCACGATTCCTCCTTTGCAACCAGCGATCTGTGCTTTGGAGCCTATCTGTGCTAATTCAGGGGACAGTTCCCTCTGTCCCCTTGCTTTGTAACTGTGCCTCCTCTGTATGGTGCCAATAAAACCTGAACAGGTACTTCCATGAGCAACTCAGGTGCCTCCTCCCAGAGTTTGCCAAGTCCCACCTCGGCTCATTTGCAGCCTGCCATTGTCCCCTGTTCAGTGGTGCAAGTGTGTGCTAACTGGTATCAGGTCTGGGCTATGGGCCTCGTGAGCAGACATGTCCCTACCTCTAGACTTCACTTGGTTCTAAATGCAGAGACCTTTAATATGTGGGTGTGATTGGAGTGGATGGGGCACACAGGCCAGGCACACTGGTGGAACACACTCAGGAGTCTGCTATACCTTCAGTACCGAGAGCCTCGTTTCTGAGAGGGATGTGTTGGCAGGCCAGGGTGGTCTTGACTGCGCCAGTGACCATCCAGTGAACTCAGCTTGCAGAAGGTGAGGGTGAGAAGTGGTACCCCATATTGAAGCTCTAGTTCTGAGACAGGCAGGTGTCTTGGCAGCAGGCGTCCATGTGCCTCGCACCAGCCACAAGCTCAGTGTGTGGCTCACAGCACCTGGGACCAGACGACAAACAGCGTTTGAGCCTGTTCTATGGGAAATGCCCCTGCCTTCCCTGTCACTGGGGAGAGGACACCACCCTGGTCCAGGTGCTAATCATTTGTAGAAGGCCACATAAAAAGGAAGGAGTTGCTATAGACATGGAGGACATTGCGCACTCTGACACGTCACATCCTCTTGCAGCCGCTGGTTCACACAAGTCAAACTTTCTCCTGAGTGCTTCCTTCATTCAGTGAGGCTTCTGTTTAGACTCCTAATCAGTCAGCAACAGCACAGGGTTAGTGCCTGGTGCGGCTGTGGGTTCCCAGAGGCCTGCCCTCTGCCTACACTCTGAGAGGAAGCAGTCTGTAGAGGTAGCATGGGTAGACATCTGCAGCCGTCCAAGGTCTTTGAGAGCCTGTGGCAGAATGGCAGTGGCTTTATCTCTTTCCTTGCAAACGTGAGGTTAGCAGCCAACCCCCTACTTCATGCTCTTATCATGACAAGCCACTTGACCACAGTCTGAAAGCCTCAGGCTAGCCCACTATGGACTGACACCTCCAAAACTACAAACCCAAAGAAACCAGTGATCTCAAGTGTTATTTATAGTGACAGACAGGTATCTTGTGCCCTGAGGCCTTCTCTAGTCTCCCTTTCAGCTTGCTATGTCCTGAAGTCATAACTCACCTCCTGTGACTGTGATGGTTACTAGACATAGGCTGGGGGAGAGGCGCTGGCCTGGGAACTCTCCATTGCTGTAATCCCCAGGTGAGGGATGTCACACTGCCCTGCCCCCTCTGAGCTTCACCCAGGGACAACTTTGACCTAGGGGTTAATTATAAGCAGAAACATTACCTCATTTTGTTTTCACTCCCCATCTTTTTTATTATTATGATACATCTTCACTCAATACAATTAACTACCAGATGAGACAATAGGCTCACCCTGTTTGCTCAGTGACAGAGCTCAGCAGTAGTGGGCTTGGAGAACAGGGTACCACATCATCTGACCTTCCCCACACAGAATCCACTGAGCTCCACTGAGGGGCCTGATCAGGACTTGAACTCTTCCATAAGTCTGTGTGGATTGAGCTGCGTGGGATAGGACTGGTGCTGCCTCCCTAGGGACCCAGAGCCCTGGGGTAGAGATAGGGGTAGCAGGGAGGGCTGAGGCTTCTTGTGCCTGCCCAGATCTTATGTCAGGTTTCCTTCTGGGGAGGTGCTTGCTACATAGACCAGGCCTGAGCAGTAGTGAGTCAGGCGAGGTAGTGGTGGGTCAGAGAAAGATTCTGAGAAGTCACAGAGGGAAGCACACTTAGGACTGGAGAGTATCCTGTCCTTAAGCATGAGGGATGGACTCACTGTAATTCATGGCCTTGCATGTTCTCTCATCCTAGAAATTGTAAAGATGGGTAGCCACTGTACACACACACACACACACACACACACACACACACACACACACACACACGTCACAGTGTGCCAGGAGGACCCTGATCCTACAGGAAGGGAAGGCTAAATCAGCCCACATCATCTGTGCACAGCCTTGGACCCAGACCAGAGTATAGCACTGGCTGCCACTGCAAGTGTCTTTCTTGAGCTGGAAAGGTGGATAGCAGAGCTCAGGGGGCTCTAGCTCAGTGGACGTGCTGAGTGAGGCACAGGAGAGCAGGGTTTGGTATAGTGTGGAGTGCTCTATGTCCTGAGACTGGGTATTATTAATGAGAGCAGATGCCAGGGCCACCATAGGATGGAGACAGCCAGAGCAGAGGACCAACCCCAGGGCTAAAAGCGTTAGGTCTACATGGAGAAGCAGCTCCATGCCCTGGTCATGGTGTTGACCATGCCCTCAAGCTCAAACTCTGTGGTTAACCCCATCAGAATGTTACCAACAGGGACCCATGAGAGCTCACAGCAGTGTCCCACCCCCAGGAAAGTGACAGCACCCTTCAATGAACCCATGGAACAGGACAGCACACTCAGACCATGGCAGGAAATAATCTACAGAACAGGCCAGCACAGTCCAGGATGGAAGCAAGAGACAAAAACCAGAATGGCAGAGCCAGTGACATTAGCAGACAGAGAGTACAATCATGGCATTAATGATGTGTAAAGACCCACACCAAAAGCAGGAGTCTGATGAGGAGAGATCAAGAACAAAATAGATGCCAAGAGCGGAAAACAGAAGAGCAGCGAGAAAACCCTGAAATGACCAAAGTTGACATAACATGGAAAAGCCTTGCGTCCCTCAAGAGAGGGACATCGAGGCATGTGTAAAGAGGTCTGTGGAGGCAGAGTTGAAGGTAAGGCAGAGCAGGAGTCACAAGCACAGCATTGAGCAGCCTGACACATGTGAACCATTAGTATGAGAGGAAAGGCTGGGCCAGGGACTGAGAAAAGAGGAAGTGCCGAACAGTTTTCCAAATCTGAAATAACACTGATGAGAACACAGAAAACTTGACATCTAAGCAATGTTCTATCCAACAACAGTGGAAAACTTTATTTAATCATACATGAACACACACCAAAATAAGCCACCTCCTCAGCACTGTGAGCCACAGCCTCAAGAACTAAAATCCAGACTGTGTCCAGGCCTCAGCAGAACAAGGAGTCACCCACGGGAGAGCTGGGAGACTGCAAGCATGTGGAAATTAAGAGAAAGTGTAAAAGTAGTCCATGAACCAAAGATAAAATCACCATGGGGATTAGAATGTATTTTGAGCAAAATGAAATCCCACATTGCAGTCTGAGTTCAAGCTAACACAACGTGTAAGGAGTGGTGCTCTGTGATTCTTCTTGGTAAACAAGGGAGGCCAGGAGTCTGTGCTTTAACTCAGAGCTAAAGATGAAGCACAAGTGACCCCCCCCCAAATAACCAGCTACATGAAGGCTGTGAGCAGTGGGAACAGACAGCTCCAAGAGGAAACAGCCAAGACCAGGCCCTTGAATTTTGGGGATGACTAAATGCACACTTCTAGTTAGCTTAACTAGTCAAGAAAAAGGAAGAAGTAATAAATGACCCATATTAGGAATGGAAAGGGTTATTACCCCAGAGTCTGTGAACACCAAAGGGACAATGCAGAAGGCAATGGCCTCACGTGGACATACCCAACAGTGTAAAGGAAACAACCAAACCATTGGAAAGACAGTCTGCAAAACTAACAAGAGGAAAAGAAAAGATCAGAGCAGCCCTGTAGCAGGCAAAGGGATTGAAGCCTTAACTAAAAATACAGTATAAGAAAAACACTGATTTCAAGAAACCTTCTTTATGGGAGAAATGGCACCAATCTCCCTGTGCGTAAGAACACAAGGATGGATGAGAAACACTTGCACGTGTGTGTACATGTGCACATACACAACACACAACACACACACACACTTCATGAAATGAATTATATTTCTAGATAATTGCATGCAGTCAAATGTAAGAGAGTAGGGTATAGTGGTGCACACCTTTAATCTTACCATCAGGATACAGAGGCAGGTGGATCTGTATGATTTCAAGGCTAGCCTGGTCTACATAGCCACTTCCAGACTAGCCTGGGATGTATAGTGAGACCCTGTCTCAAAAACAAACAAACAAACAAACAAACAAAAACCCAATAAAACAAAACAATGTTAAATGTCTGATCCTCCCTAAGTGAGCTATGAATTTAATGAAACCGAAGTCAAAAGCCCAGTAAGTTTGATGGGCTGGTTCCAAAATCTCTGGGTGGGATGCATAGATGACCCAGAATAACCAACCAAACCTGAAGAAGGCAGAGACAAATCAGAGAACTTCCATTATTTGACTCCAAGACTGCCTCAACCCCAAACAGTCCACAATCTCCCAAAACAACACTACAAGCCAGGGACCCAGTGTTCAAACACTGGTGGGTGGGGGCATTTCACAATCAACCCTCAGCAGGAGCCTAGAATGAGTTTGTGTGGTTCTGAGAAACACTGATCAAGGAGGGTCACTGAAGACAAAGGGCTTTGCTGAAATTAAGGATTAGGCTCACCACCGAAGAAAATGAGAGAGAGAGAGCTGGTGGCACACTCCTTTAATCCCAGCACTCAGGAGGCAGAGGCAGTTCGAGGCCAGCCTGTTCTAGGACAGCATCCAAAGCCACAGAGAAAAATCAAATAAATAAATAAATGAAAATAAAGGAGAGAGAGGTGGTTTGCATTCCTTATGTTAATAATATGTTTGACGTCAGAAGTCATAGAGAGCATGTACTTCAATAATACAAATATAATGGTCAGTTGATCATGATACACTTGGTCTCTACCACAGCCCCTCAGTGTGGCTCTGCTGGAAGTTTCCAGGTCTTGACATGTTGTTTATTCACCCACCTGGGCACCAAATGCAGACCATGTCTTCTCCACATCAGAGAAAGCTGATAATTCATTGCCCTTTGTGAGTAAGACCCAATGCAGCCTATATAGAGAGGACTTTGTCCCTGTGTCTCTATGTCCCAGTGTTCTAGTAGAGAGTACTGGGCAGTGCCTGGTCCTGTGTATTCCCCCTTCATCCTCACGGTGAATTTAGTTTCAGGTGAATATCTCTCATGTCCCTCTCCATGTATCCTGTGGAGAACTGTTGGATAGATAGGACTCACAAGGCAGCCCAGGCCAGGGGCCACAGTGCCTGAAACCATGAGTATGGCTTTGCTTGTATGATTCTAGAAATATAGAGGAGCAGATGGTGGGGATGACCTATAGGGGACTGGTCATACCTGTGGGTGAACAGCCACCCATAGGGGTTGGAGAAACTGAACTTTTAAGGGAAGGGCCCTGAGTCACACTGTGACACCCCCAGGGGAGGTGGCTACTCTCCCTTGTAAATTGCTGAGCTGAGTTCTTCCCTCCTAGAAATATTTCTGGCTATGGAGATGGACATTTACTTGAACCACATATTCCAGAGCATGAGAGTAGATCCAGGTGATTAGAAGAGTTTATTGAAGCCATGGGTAGCTGACAAGCTGGTATCAGGGTCAGGTAACCAGAACAGAGGGACAGGGGGAGGGACAGTGACCTGAGGATCAGCAAGCCTCCTGGGAAGCAGGAGGGGAGGTCAAGTCACAAAGAACAGGTTGGGTCTCTATCCTGGGGGACTGTCCATCCCAGGTCAGGGTCAGGCTGAGATTGCTGAGAGGGACCACAGGGAGGAACCTGAGTCAGCTGGCACCAGGAACAGGCGCATCAGCAGCTGGACTTCTGTCCCGAGGAGAGGCCACAGCAGGCCTGGCTGGAGCAGGCAGGGCGGCAGAGCAGGGACATGCTGGAGCAGGGCTTGCAGCAGCTGGGCTGGCAGGAGGAGGCACAGCAGGAGGAGGTGGGCACACAGCAGGCTGGTCTGCACACAGGGCGGCAGAGCAGAGACATGCTGGAGCAGGGCTTGCAGCAGACAGGCTTGCAGCAGACAGGCACACAGCAGGAGGACTGACAGCATGAGGGCTGGCAGCTAGACTGCTGGCAGCATGGGGAAGATCCAGAGCAGATGGGTGTGCAGCAGACAGGCTTGCAGCAAAGAGTCACACAGCAAGGTGACTGGCAGCATGAGGAGGAAGCTCCACAGCAGACTGGAGCACAGCAGACAGGCTTGCAGCAAACTGGCACACAGCAGGATGGCTGGCAGGGGGAGCAGGTGCAGCAAGCTGGCTGGCAGCTAGACTGCTGGCAGCATGAGGGTGTGCAGCAGGCAGATTGGCAGCAGGGGCTGGACACACAGCTCACTGGGGTACAGACAAGAGTAATGCAGGGGGCTGGGACACAGCAGCTGGGCTGGCAGCAGCTGGGCTGGCAGCAGCTGGACTGGCAGCAGCTGGGCTGGCAGCAGCTGGGCTGGCAGCAGCTGGACTGGCAGCAGCTGGGCTGGCAGCAGCTGGGGACACAGCAGCTGGGCTCACAGCAGCTCTCTGGGCAATCATCCACCTGCCAGGAGGAGTTGGTGCAAGCGTCAGAGCAGACAGACATGGTGGAGGCGGCCATGGTGGGGTTGGCTAGGGGAGGAGGTGAGTGTTGAGTGAATGTGTAAGTGTGTGTGTCAGGAGTGCCGTACGCTGGCTTTATACTCCTCCCTAGTACTACAGGCCCAGCCTGTGACCACTGCTTCCTGGTTGCTGTTGGCTTTGTTCCTGCTTTTATTTCCTGCATTGCTCCTCATGTTAGTTGGTGCCTCACCTCTAGTTTCATCTCATAACAAGTTGTCTTTCACGTGGATCACATGGACTTTCTCCTGGGTTGTTTGTCTCACCAGCAGGGCCTGTCTGAAGTGCTGATGGTGACAGAGGGACAGAGTGAGTCATGGGACTCTGCACTTCTGTGGTGGTTACTGGTGACCAGTGGACTTTCTGGGTAGAAAAACTATGATTTCCCTTCAGGGATGTGTCAGGTTCCTCAAAGTGTGCATCCAATACCCCAACTGTATGGTTAACTGAGACATCATCACCTCACTATGAAGACTGAAGTTCTTATCAGTGCTCATTGCCCTGAGCCAAGGGTACTGCCCAGGCCACCCAGCTCCTGAGGCTGCCAGCATTGTTGGCTATCTAGCTTGTCTCTAACATCTGCTTTATCTCTGTGGGTTGAGTCTAAATTATCCCTTTTTATACCTATGAGTTGGATTGTAACCCACCTAGTGAGCTGCCCTACCTTGGCCATCTACAAAGACCCTATTTTCCATTACAGTCACATGTGCAGGTTCAAGACCTCATACCCAGCATCTCATGAGGGGCACATTTCAGGACATTTGGAACTCCTTAGGAGCAGAACTGCATACCCCAAGCTTGTCACCTAATCCAGATATTTCCACTGGCCCATTGCTTTTTCTCAGTACTGGCTCTACTGGGATCTAGCAGTTGACACCAGTGTCACACAGCTTGGGAACAGCCTTTCGGCCTTCAGCCCTTCCTTCCTGTGACCATGACCCTAGAGAAGAGGACTTGCTTGCTTTGTAAAACACCAATCATGGGGCACCTGCACTTTTCCCAGTCAAATGGGGGCTTGTTTGGGGCCACAGCCCAGTGCACAATATGGCCTATGGGAGTTGTGTAACTAAGCCTTTGCTGGTCAAGCCACTATTTCCCCTCCATTACTAACATGTGCTGGGAGTATTATGTAACCATCCACCCATCATTTCCCCTCCCCTAGAGCCCTATCCCCTGTCTGGGTACCATGGCTCTGTGGGCTCTGCCTTCAGTCTGCTGTTCAGTCTGCTAAACTATGTTTGAGAGCAGCAACACAATGTAATGGGAACACAGGCCATGGTAAACCATGGGCGAGCTCAAGAAGGCTGAGGCAAGAGGACATTTTCAAAGGAAAGTGAAGGTTATGAGGGTCATTTTAAAACACTCCCTGCCGTGAGCACAGTAGCAAGCACAACGTCCATTACTGGTTGCAGGGCAGATGTCCTTGAAGATGCTTTGTGTGTGAGGCAGTGAGCTCCTCTGTGCCAAGCGACAGCCCCAGCACTACCTGTTGGGACTGCTTCTTGCCATTGGTCAGCCATGCAGCAGGGCTGCTCCAGTATGCTATCCCAAATTCACTGTTTATTTACTCCGTTTGGCATTCATAGCTTGACACCATGGCTCTGGCAGCTTCCATGATGTAAAATCTGAAAATACACAGACACGGTAAATGAGCCATCATGGCTGCCATGTTGCACATCCATTACCTAACCCCTACCCTCATCATGTCTTTGCCACAGACCTTCATCCCCTGGACATCCTGGCAGAGGTGGTCCCTTTGAATGGTGCTACAAATGGAATCCGGATGGTGCAGGCCGAGGGTGTGCTGGGCCTCCAGTTCTCAGCCTCTGAGCCTCATGCCATGAGCTTTCCTGCCTCTAGAATCTTCTCCAGCTGTGACCTCTTCCCAGAAGAATTCTCCATTGTGGTTACCTTGAGAGTTCCCAACCTTCCACCCAAGGTCAGTGGCAGTTTTTCTTCTCACAAGGATGGATTTTTTTTCTTGGTTTTATTTACTGGTGTTCCCAGTTCAATAGCCATAGAATGCTGTGCTGATCTGGGCCACAGAGAGCTGCTTACAAAATTTACAGGAACCTGGGGTCTGGAGGACCTGCCTTGCCCATATCACAGCCCCATCCTGGTGGTGTGCAGGCTTTGTCTTTGTATCAGGCTCAGCCTGATAATTGTTGGTACTGTCACATATGCACTGCTCAGTGGCATGGTTGTTGATATGTATACATAGGTTTGCACAGCCGATGGTCAATGATAGCCGAGGGACTATGTTGCCTGATGGGGAATGGTTTAGTCATGGGTTTGTGTGGCTAAATGGAACAATCATTAATTTCTTCAACTTGGTGGTTGTTGACATAGTCATGGTTTGTATGACGGTTTGTATGGCTATTGGTATCACCACATGTTACATGGCCCAGTGGTTGTTGGTGTAGTCACAGGTTTGCACTGTGCAGGTTTATGGCCTGGTGGTTGTTAATATGGTCATGGATTTGCATGGCTCCATGGTTGTTGTTGTCATAGGCATAAGTTTTTCAAAGCCTGATTAAGTCAAGAATTTGCACAACCCAATAGTTGTTGGTGTAGTCAAGGAATGGTATGACCCAATGACTGTTAGTATAGTCTTGAGTGTGTATAGCTAGTGGTTGTTATATAGTGACTTTCACAGTCCAGTGGTTGTTGCTATAGTGACAGAAGTGACAGTTGTTGGTTTGGGTGACCTGATAGTTGTTGGTCTAGCCAAGACTCTGCATAGCTCAATGGTTGCTGATGCAGTCAAGAATATACACTATCTATGGTTACTGGTGTGAACCCAGATATGTACAGATTGATGGCTGCTGATATGGTCACTGGCTTGTACTGCCCATGGTGGCTGGTAAAGGCATGAGTGTAATTATCTCCATGGTTACTACCATAGTTCGTGATATTTACATGTTGATGATTATTGGTATGGTCACAGGTTTGCACAGCCCAGTGGCTGCTGATGCAGTTATGGGTATGCACAACTCAATGGTTGTCATTGTAGTCATGGATTTCTGCAATCTGTTTTAGGATAATTTGATCACTGCATAAGAAGAAGTCCTGTGTCCTTTCACAATCCCCCTGGCCCTGCCTCATCACTTACATTAATTCTCTGTGAGTGCCTGTTGGTTGATCTGTTTGTACATTTTACATAAGTAGATCATTGTATCCAGCCTTCCATGGCTAACTGCTTAGTATATGTCCTCATGGTTTCATTTATGTTGTAGCATGTGTCACAGTTGCATCGCTAGTCCTGGCTGAATAACTGGCTGTGTGCACATACTATTCACATTGTATTGGCTCTCTGGTCAGCAACTGATGGACACTTAGGCTGCCTCAATTCTGGGCTTGTAAATGATGCTGCTGTCAACATTCATGTCCTATGTGGAATCACTCTCATTGCTCCTGGTGAAAAATCTTGAGGGGGAATTCTTGGGTCACATAGGAATGCTGTGACTTTTGAGGTGGTGATTATATTATTTGGTAGAGTGTGTGACAGGAATCTGCTCCCTCTGTGTGATTGGGAAGTAAAGGGAAGAGGGTCACGGTCCCAGTGTCCCCTTTAAGGGCACTTACTTCTACTTCTTAAAGGTCCCACCCCTACCCAACAGTGCCAATAGCTGGGACCAAGCCTTTAGCACAAAGGTTACATGACAAATTGAAAACCCACAGCTCCTGTCTGTTTCATTGCTGCTGGAATCTGTTGCCAAGGACTTTACATTTGTGTCTCAGAGGTGGTGGTCTAAATGCTTGTCTCTGAGGATGGCTCTAGAGGGGCACTTGCCTCAGAGTGGCTTCAGATGTGCCACCCCCTTCCCAGTTTTCAGACGAGGTCATGAGGGTCGGAGTCCATGCTTCTCTGTCTGTCTTCACCGGGGTCTTCGTTTTTTCTCCTTGTGCTTTGGCTCTGCTCAGGTAACTGACCTGAGGTCTTTCTTGCACTGGTGTCCATGCTTCTGCTGCCTCTGTACTATGGTACCTGATGCCAGACACATCAGAATTTGGAATCACCTAGGGGACATGCTTCTGGGCACGTCAGTGAGGGAGTTTCCCAGGAGGATTAACTGAGGAGGGAAGGGCCGCCATGAATGTGGGGCACGATCCCAAGGGTTAGTTTCCCGCCAGAATAGAAGGGATACAGCAAGCTGAACAGCAGCATACCTCTCTCTCTCTCTGTCTGTCTGTCTGTCTCTCTCTCTCCATTCTCTCTCCCCCCTCTTTCTTCCGTCCTCTCTCTGCTGACTGAGGTTGTGTGTGGCAGCTACCCCAGGCACCAGTCACCATGCCTCCCCTGCCATGAGGGACTGTGTCCGCAGACCCTGAGCAAAGGTGAAGTTGCTTCCTGAAGTTTCTCTTATCAGGAGTTTTGTGATAACAAGTGAGGGGTTTGTTTGCATTCATCTCAGCCTAACTTTTTACAGTCTCCCTTTTTCTCTCCTACTTTATAGTCTCTCCTTTTTTTTCTCTCCTATGGCCTCCTGGTTATGTAAGGACTATGGTATCCATTTTCACTTATTTCTAAGTTTTTTAATTTTTTCTATTATTGATTTGTTATGTTGCTTTGTTCTTGCCTGATCTCATGTTCTGTGTGGATCCTCTCCTGAGGTTAGCTTCATGACTCATATGTGATCTGTGTAGACAGAGCTACACACACACACACACACACACACACACACACACACACACACACACACACACTCACAATCTGAGCCCATGCCACCCACACCCACACCATCTATGGTATACTGACACCACACACACCTATACCATCACCACCTATACCTACACCACTCACACCATCACCACACACACACCCACACATACCCACACTGACACCACCCCACCACACACCCCACATCAGCAGAATACATGTTATATGTATATTTCTCCTCTTGTTTATGTATTATATTGATATAGCTCTTTAAAAATGTAATGTATAATTAAATATGGGGTATAGACACCTATGATAGACAAAACTTATATTTGTTAGATTTTCTAGATATAAAGAGATATTTCAAATGGATAGATATTCTTCAAACCTTTCAAAGACCTACAGAATTTGGCATTTAAAATGGTTTAGGGTTTTCCATGACTATGTGGCATAACTGCTCCTGGCAACACCAATTACTTCAGAGAGGAAGATGGGCATCGAAGAAACTCATGATGGAGTTTGCCTTCAACATGGCAAAAATACCGTTTGGGCAAGAAACCGCTCTTGCCTGGATTGTTTGACTATATGCTGTATAAACTGAGCATGAAGGATCCATAGAAAAGTGACTGCTGAACCTGCAAAACAAGATGGGTTCCTGCTTCATGGAAGAGTCTGCCAGTCATTCTGTAGGACACAGACAAAAATAACTGACAAGCTGCCAATACAGGCAGATAGGTTAAAATTTCCGGCTTCACTGAGAAGTCTGTTAGACAAACCTGTGAGGTGAATATGGATGCCTCAATGCTACAGAAGAACTTTGGGTGACTGTACAGGCAGCAAGATGTCTCTGTCAATTCTAGAGCTTATATATTATCCTTCTGTGTTCTAAATGGAATTGAAGACAGATATTTATGGCTATGGTTTCCTTAGTTATGACAACAGATAAGTTACACACAAAACTGTAGATTCACAAAGGTAAGATAGGTGATAGGATACTTTCTAAAATTTTGCCAAATGTTAATGAACTAAATATTGTTAACTGTAGTTCTTACTTTATTACTGTTTTGTTATATATAATTTTACTATGTTGAAGTTAAAAACCTTTTTTTTTATTTAGACTGAAAGAAGGAGATAATGGGGAAATGTCCTTCTGGGTATAGGTTTCTCTTATTAATGAATAAAACAATGTTTGCCCAGTGGTCAGGGAGGAAGAAAAGGTGGGGCTCCCAGAGGAGGAAATTCTGGGAAGTATAGGAAATAGAAGTCAGCATATAGGCTGCCATAGGAGTAACAGGTCCAGACCCATCTCTGGTAAGATGAGACCACATGGAAACACTTAGATTGATAGAAATGGGATAATAACTAAAACAGCACTAGCCAATAAGAAACCCTAGTCATCAGCCAACATTTTAAAACTAATATAACATCTATGTGTTTATTTGGGGCAAAGAAGGACAAAACGACCACATTAGGCCGAGAATCTCCCATAATTAAAAGCTGGGCCCTTGACCCTCAGAAAAGAAGCAAGTCAGGGACCATGAATTGAGAAGTGACCAGAACTCAGGATGTCCACAAAGCTTGTAGCAGTACTCAGAATAAGTAGATGCATGGGGCAGGCTCTAGTAAATCAATTGTCCTCACAGTGTCCCTGAGTATACCAGGAGAGTGTTTTGAGGCAGGGTGCTGGCTCTGTCCATGAAGCAATAGGAAAATGGAGAACCTGGGGACAGAAGAAGCTTCCAGAACTCAGAGCAAACAAAGGACAATGGATGTTATGGGCACTGACAGGGGTTCCAGAGAAGTTCATCTTAAGTGTGACAGAAGGTATCCACCCTCCTGCTCTCTTTAACTCCATCAGGTCCTCCTCAGGCACCAGGGGATCCTTGAGTTCTCACCAACAGCAGGAGGTACCCCTGGACATCAAGTCCTCTAGAACAGAGCAGGAGCACATGCCAGGATCTTCAAAGCCCATGCCTGGGCTGCCTCCACCCCATGTCTGTCCATGTGGAGAAGCTGCCTCAAGAAAGAAGCTTTCAGACATAGACAGGGGCTGCCACCCCCAGAATGTCACCTGGCCACTGTCATCCCTGCCTCCCATGAGATCTGAGCATCTCTGTGGGGTTTCTCCCAGAGACAGGGGCATTCTAGCCTGACTACAGTATTTGTTGACAGTCCATCAATAGTGAGACAACAGCCTGACTCCAAACACAGAGCAGGAAAAGGAAGCCAGGAGCTGTAGCACAACACACACAGCCCAGCTGTATAAAGGCAGCCACCAGAGAACCTCTCATACACACTCACTCACTCACTCACTCACATCTCACCCTCCTCATTGCAACCCCACCATGGCCGCCTCCACCATGTCTGTCTGCTCTGATGCTTGCACCAACTCCTCCTGGCAGGTGGATGACTGCCCAGAGAGCTGCTGTGAGCCCAGCTGCTGCCAGCCCAGCTGCTGCCAGTCCAGCTGCTGCCAGCCCAGCTGCTGTGGCCCAGCCCCCTGCCTGACCCTCATCTGCACCCCACTGAGCTGTGCTTCCAGCCCCTGCTGTCAATCTGCCTGCTGCATACCCTCATGCTGCCAGCAGTCTAGCTGCCAGACAGTTTGCTACACCTGTTCCCCCTGCCAACAGTCCTGCTGTGAGACCCTGTGCTGTAAGCCTGTCTGCTGCACACCCATCTGCCCTGGATCCTCCTCATGCTGCCAGCAGTCTAGCTGCCAGCCCTCATGCTGCACCTCCTCACCCTGCTGTGTGACCCTGTGCTGTAAGCCTGTCTGCTGCACACCCATCTGCTCTGGATCCTCCTCATGCTGCCAGCAGTCTAGCTGCCAGCCCTCATGCTGTCAGTCCTCCTGCTGTGTGCCTGTCTGCTGCAAGCCTGTGTGCTGCAAGCCCTGCTCCAGCGTGTCCCTGCTCTGCAGCCCTGTGTGCAGACCAGCCTGCTGTGTGTCCACCTCCTCCTGCTGTGCCTCCTCCTGCCAGCCCAGCTGCTGCAAGCCCTGTTCCAGCATGTCCCTGCTCTGCCGCCCTGCCTGCTCCAGCCAGGCCTGCTGTGATCTCTCCTCGGGACAGAAGTCCAGCTGCTGCTGACCTTGCCCATGCTTCAGAGTTTCCCAGGTGTGGGTCTGAGACCCTCAGAGTCATGAGCACAGCTGTCCTGCTCTCCATAACTGGGCTCAGCCCCATACCCATGTCTACCTGGCCAGCTCCCAGTATCTTCCATATTGCTTTTCCACTCTTTTTCATCTGCCCAGATGGTGGCTATTCTCTTATGACCAGTTGATGACCTGTGAGTCCTACAAGCATTCTAAGGCCGCCCCAGGTCATCTGGCTATCTTGAGGGGCAGGCTTCGTGTGGCATTGGTTGGTCTCTCTGGGACCCTGGCCTTCCTTGTTCTGCATCCATGTTGGCTCTGAACTGACCATCGGGTTTTCCTGTTTCTGTTTGCCTGGCTCTTTTGATGTTATCGTTACCCAGCAGGCTCCAGGGAGACCCACTGTGGCTCAGACTAGAAACCTGACCTAGTTAAAGACAGCAGGCTCTGGCTCCTGGTTTTTGCCCTGGGCCTTGGAGCTGAGCTGACATGGGGTCTCCTTCCCTGTGACCCCCCTCCTCCCCTCAGCTCCCCCACTCCTCACAGGCCTCCATTGTCATCCTCTACTCTTGTGAAATGAAATAAATCTTGAGATTCTGGCATGAGCTTGTGGCTTTGGTCTGCTTCTTTGAGCTTCTGCATGTATTGGCTTTCCAACCTGACTGGTTATTTCCATGGTGGCCATCTCTGGGATCCAATTCTATTTCCAGAAGCTTTTGCCAGTTCTCACTCCTGGTGGCTTGTTTCCTTGTGCGTCTTGTCTTTTTGGCTGAGCCATGGTCTCCTCCCTGACAAAAGAACAGTGGAGGCCTTGGGTAAAGATGTTGGAAGCACCAGGGACCATGATCAGCTTTCTGAGATTTGGGCCTTGCTCCCAAGGACAACACAGAACACATGAGTTTGATGGCTAGAGAGGTCTTCATGCAAACACATGAACTCACATATATTGATGTATGCAATAGATATTGCCTCTTTATATTGTTCTCTGCCCAGTCAGTCAATGGCCTTGTTGGGATATATATTGTATGTATAAAGTCTAAAGACCCCAAGGTCTCGGTGCTAGGGAATTGTGTCAGGGGTTAAAGCACTTACTGTTCTTTAGGTTCCCATGACTCATGTCAGATGACTCACATCCACCTGTAACTCCAGCCTCAAAGGATCCAATACCTTCTTCTGGTTTCCACAGGCACCTACCTATGCTTCACAGAGACATACACATAAACAACAAACCTCAATAAAAACAAGGACGCTATAATGACTGGCCCATTAAAGTTTGATTTTTAAGGAGTCCGGAGCAGGGTGCAAGCTATGCAGCCTCTCGTCTTCTCTGGGCTGTTGGCTTCTCCTGTGCATTCAATCACTCTAGAGTGAGTAGAGTAAGTTATTACCAACCAGAATAGGAAAAAACAACACATACACACACACACACACACACACACACACACACACACACACACACACGAGCCAAAGAAAAATCACAAGAAACATACACATATGCAGAGACATACATTGGCACTCACAGAAAACCCATAAAAAGCACAGTTGGAAACCCTAATGTATAAGCAAAAGGACTCTTAGATTAAAAGAAGTGCATGCACGAGCCCCCGCCTCCTCATGCCCGTTCAGAAAAATGGCCAGACAAAGCATTATGAAAACAAACAACTCCAAGAATACCTTTGATCTTGTTTTGTGTTGGCCATCTTCTGCTGGGCATGAGGCCTACCCTTAAGTGTGGTTTGTTTCCACAGTGAGACTCTGTTGGGAAAAACTACTTTTCCTCACTGAGTGCTTATCAGCTGGAGTTAGGGGTGAGATTTGCGTCCACTCCTCCATCGGCCTTGGACCTGCACAGGCCCCATGCATGCCTCCACTGCGTACATGAGTTCACAGTCCTGGGGCTCTAAAGGGCTTAGTTTCCTTAGTGTCCTCCATCTCCGGTGCCTCCTAGCCTCTCTCTGCCTCCTCTTCTGTAGAGTTCCCTGAGCCCTGGGTGGAGGGATTTGATGGAATCATCCCAATTAGGTCTGGGTGCTCAAGGTCTCTCAGCCTCTGCACATTTCCAGGTGTTCATCTTAGTATTTGTTCCCATCTAGTTCAGGAAGAAGCTTCTCTGATGATGGCTGAGCAAGACACTTATGTATAAGTATAGCAGACTGTCATGAGGAGTCATTACATTGCTAGGTTTTCCCACTAGGTCCCTGGCCTTTCAGGTCTAGGTTCTTGCCCAGCTGAGCAGTGTCAGGTGTGGGCTTCATCCCATGAAGTAGGCTTAAATCCAAGCAGATAGTGGTGTTACTCCCACAGCTTCTGGACCACTATTGCACTAGTGTATTTTGTGGACAAATCACCATTGTAGATTAGATTGTAGTGTTTATAGCTGGGTTGCTGTTTACCTTCCTCTTCTGGTAGCATGAAGAGTACCTTACAGTCCCTTGAGCACTACTCAGTCATGGGGAAGGATTTAGGTAGGGTCAAGCTCAAGTTCTCAGTGTTCAATGAGTTGTGTAGGTGTTGTCTCCAGCAATTGAGTCTTACCTTTAGTTTGTGGAGAGTAACCTTGGAAATAGCTTGGGTTGTATTGGGATTTCCATGGGACCCCTTTGGCCCATAACTTGGTTCAGTGTCACCCCTTCCCAGCACTGGAGGTTTAATTTGGTGGCAAGAGATGTCTATTTGGGGTTTGTCTCTCCTGCAATCAGTGACTATATTTCTTTCATATGTATATATGTTTAAAGAAGCCTCTACTGCAGTAGGTTTCCAAATGACACCTCAAATAGTCTTTAGTTTTAGTTGTCCTTTCTTGTACTTTCTCCCTTACCTCCTCCTCTATTCCCTTCCAAGTTTAATTCTCCCATT
This sequence comes from Phodopus roborovskii, assembly GCF_943737965.1. Taxonomy (NCBI): domain Eukaryota; kingdom Metazoa; phylum Chordata; class Mammalia; order Rodentia; family Cricetidae; genus Phodopus; species Phodopus roborovskii. Next base: position 23,552,542 of record NW_026126434.1, read on the forward strand.
CTAGCTCCATCTTGTCCATCCATAACTAAATATTCTATTTTCCCTTCATTGGGAAATCCTTCCCTCCAATACTTTTACCTATTAGAAACCTCTGTGGTTATATCGATTGCAGACTGCTCAGTGAACACTTAATAACTAATATTCAGCCACATATAAGTGAATACATACCATATTTGTTTGTTTGGAGCTGGGTTACCTTACTCAGGATGATTTTTTTTCTTATCTCTATCACTTTACCTGCAGATTTTGTGGTTTCATCTTTAAACATATGGGTAACTTTTTTTTTGTAAATGTACAACATTTTCTTTATCCACTCATCAACTGAGAGACATCTAAGCTGTTTCCATTTGCGGCTATTATAAATAGAGCAGCAATGAGCATGGATGGGCAAGTGTCTCTATAGTAGGATGTAGAGTCCTTTGGGTAGATGCCTAAGAGTGGTACAGCTGGGTCTTGAGGCAGATCAATTCCCTGTTTCCTGAGAAACCGCCACACTGACTTCCACAGTGGCTTTACAGGTTTGCACATACCCTAGCAATGAGTAAGTGGTCCCCTTCCCCCACATTCTCACCAGCATGAGTTATCATTTGTTTTATTGATCTTGGCCATTCTGATGGCTTCAAGATGACAGCTAAAAGTAGTTTTGATTTGCATTTCTCTGATGACTAAGGATGCTGAAATTTTCTGTGTTTTTCAAACATATGAGTTTGCCTTCTAGAACACTGTTTATATCTGTACCCCATTATTAATTGTGTTGTTTCCGGATGTCTGCTTTTAAAGTTCATTATATGTTTTAGATATCATCCCTTTACCAGATGTGCAGCTGGTAAAAATCATCTCCCATTCCGTGCCGTGCCTATTTGTCCAAGTGACACTCCTGTGGACAGCAGCGGTCCCTTGGTTTCATTTATTGGGATGTCTCAATTTTGCCTTTGATTTCTGAAATGGCTTTGCAGTCTCTGTAATTCTCGCCCACTGCCAATGGCTTCCAGGAGTCTGACTTATCCTGCTCATTGCTGCTCTCACAGTTCCTGAGGAAGTTTTCAGTGTCTTCCCCTGGATTGGGGGCAATGCTTTCTTGGTGTAACACCTCTGCCTGTGGGTCAGCCATTGTCCCTGACTCCTCAGCTGAACTCTGTGGTTGCCCAGGCTTGTTTCTTCAGTAAACCTGACGAGTTTTAGCCTTGTTTGAAATTAAACCTCCACATCTGACTGACTGCATGGAGGATCCTAGCATAGCATCTCATTCCTCCATTAGAGACACAAGGGTTCCAATCTCCATGTCAATCCACTCCAGCCAGTGCCTGATGATAGAATGAGAAGTTCAGAATATCCCAAGGTTGTACCCTTGACCCTCAAAAAAGGGGTAGAGTGTGGGACTATGAATAGATAAGTGACCAGAACTCATGATGTTCTTAGGCTTGTCACAGTGCTTAGCATGAGTAGATGCATAGGACAAGCTTTAGTAAATTAATTGTCCTCATCGTGTCCCTGAGTACCCCCAGGAGAGTATTTTGTAAGAGGGTACTGGCTGTGTCCATGAGGCAACAGGAAATCGAAGAATCTGGGGACAGGAGAAGCTTCCAGAACTCAGAGCAAACAAAGGACAATGGATGTTATGGGCACTGTCAGGGGCTCCAGAGAAGTTCAACTTAAGTGTGACAGAAGGCATCCACCCTCCTGCTCTCTTTAACTCCATCAGGTCCTCCTCAGGCACCAGGAGATCCTTGAGTTCTTACCAACAACAGAGGCAGTTCTGCACATCAAGACCTCCAGAACAGGGCAGGAACACATGCCAGGATCTTCAAAGTCCATGCCTGGGCTGCCTCCACCCCATGTCTGTCCATGTGGAGAAGCTGCCTCAAGAAAGAAGCTTTCAGACATAGACAGGGGCTGCCACCCCCAGAATGTCACCTGGCCACTGTCATCCCTGCCTCCCATGAGATCTGGGCATCTCTGTGGGGTTTCTCCCAGAGACAGGGGCATTCTAGCCTGACTACAGTATTTGTTGACAGTCCATCAATAGTGAGACAACAGCCTGACTCCAAACACAGAGCAGGAAAAGGAAGCCAGGAGCTGTAGCACAACACACACAGCCCAGCTGTATAAAGGCAGCCACCAGAGAACCTCTCATACACACTCACTCACTCACTCACTCACATCTCACCCTCCTCATTGCAACCCCACCATGGCCGCCTCCACCATGTCTGTCTGCTCTGATGCTTGCACCAACTCCTCCTGGCAGGTAGATGACTGCCCAGAGAGCTGCTGTGAGCCCAGCTGCTGCCAGCCCAGCTACTGCCAGTCCAGCTGCTATGTCCCCAGCTGCTGTGTCCCCAGCTGCTGCCAGCCCAGCTGCTGTGGCCCATCCTCCTGCATTACTCTTGTCTGCACCCCAGTGAGCTGTGTGTCCAGCCCCTGCTGCCAATCTGCCTGCTGCACACCCTCATGCTGCCAGCAGTCTAGCTGCCAGCCAGCTTGCTGCACCTCCTCACCCTGTTGTGTGACTCTTTGTTGCAAGCCTGTCTGCTGTACACCCATCTGCCCTGGATCCTCCTCATGCTGCCAGCAGTCTAGCTGCCAGCCCTCATGCTGTCAACCCTCCTGCTGTGTGCCTGTCTGCTGCACACCCATCTGCTCTGGATCCTCCTCATGCTGCCAGCAGTCTAGCTGCCAGCCCTCATGCTGTCAGTCCTCCTGCTGTGTGCCTGTCTGCTGCAAGCCTGTGTGCTGCAAGCCCGTGTGCTGCAAGCCCTGCTCCAGCGTGTCCCTGCTCTGCCGCCCTGTGTGCAGACCAGCCTGCTGTGTGCCCACCTCCTCCTGCTGTGCCTCCTCCTGCCAGCCCAGCTGCTGCAAGCCCTGTTCCAGCATGTCCCTGCTCTGCCGCCCTGTGTGCTCCAGCCAGGCCTGCTGTGGCCTCTCCTCGGGACAGAAGTCCAGCTGCTGCTGACCTTGCCCATGCTTTAGAGTCTCCCAGGTGCGGGTCTGAGACCCTCAGAGTCATGAGTCTAGCTGTCCTGTTTCCCATAACTGTGCTCTACCTCATACCCATGTCTACCTGGCCAGCTCCCAGTGTCTTCCATATTGCTTTTTCCCGCTTTTTTCCAGATGGTGGCTACTATCCTATGACTAGTTGATGACCTGTGAGTCCTGCAAGTATTCTAAGACCACCCCCAGGACATCTGGCCACCCTTGGGGACAGGCTTTGTGTGGCATAGGTTGGTCTGTTTGCGACCCTGGCCTTGTTCTGCATCTAATGTTGGCTCACCACTGACCATCTGGTTGTTCTGTTTCTGTTTGCCTGGCTCTTTTGATGTTATCATTACCCAGTATGTCCAGGGAGACCCTTTGTGGCTCAGACTAGATACCTGACCTAGTTAGAGACAGTAGGCTCTGGCTCCTGTTCCTAGTCCTGGGTCTCAGAGCTGAGCTGACATGTTTCTCCTTCCCTGTGATCTCCCTCCTCCCCTCAGCTACCCCAGTCCTCACAGGCCTCTATTACCATCTTCTACTCTTGTAAAATGAAATAAATTTTGAGATTCCTACATGAGCTTGTGACATTATTCTGCTTCTTTATGCTTCTGCTTTTTTTTTTTTTTTTTTTTTTTTTTTTTTTTGCTTTCCAATCTGACTGGTCATTTCCACATTGGTCATGTCTGGTATCTATTATGAGTGTTTTCCTGTCAGTACTGATCCCAGGGCTGCATCAGTCCCACAATAACACACAGACACATGTATTAATTATGAAATTGTTGGCAGGTTACTAGCTTTTCTTATTGGCCACTTAATCTTAAATAGTAACTCATTTCTATCAATCTAAGTGTTTTCATGTAGCCATATCTTAGTGGAGAGAGGGTCTTGACCTCTTCCTCTCAAGTCCTTGCATCTTGACTCCTCTTTACTACATCTCCCAGAATCCTCCTTGTCCTCTAGTCCCGCCTATCTTGCTTTCCTATTAGCCAACAGGGATTTATTCATTAACCAAAAAGAGAAACATGTTTATAGAGTGACAGTTCCCATCATTTCCTCTTTTCTGTGTAAAATGGAAAGAAGGGCTTTAACTTTAGCATAGTAAAATATTTAACAAAGCAGCTATCAAATAGAAACTATAGTTAACAATATTTAGTCCATTAACATTTAGCAAGCTTTAAAGAAAATATTCTATCATTTATCCTATCTTCGTGAGTCTTATATGTAACTTATCTTTAACCCTAACTAAGGAAAAGTATAACCATAACTATCTATCTTCAACTCCATCATAGACTACAGAAGGATAGTATATAAACTCTAGAAATGACAGAGACAGCTCACTGCCTGGCTGCTTCTGTCTTTCCTGCACCTTTTGGAAGCTGCCCGCCTACACTTCCTGCCTACCCTAGTATTTTTGTCCTCCTTCTCAGGTCTTTGATGTGGTTGAAGATTAGACTGTCACAATTATTGTTTTCTCTTCCTAGATAGAAATATTAGGTACAAAACTTAAACTTCCCAGCTTATAACATCTCTATAGTAATCTCTGTTATGCCTTCACCCTAGGACTGGATATGTAGTTCTTGCCATTTGCCCTTGTTACCTCACTGGCAATAGGTCTTAAGTGTGTATGTTCTTAATTTTCCCTTTCCTAGAGCATACTTGATATTTACTGTCTTTGTATATAATTTTTTATCAGGCCAAAATCTTTTCTTTAGACTAAAAGGGGAATTGTAGTGAGATATCTACCCTGCCTACACCTGTTACATTGACCATGCTCATTGGGGCATGGGGACAAATGTGGGTGTGACCTGGAGGGAGCTAGGTCTGGGGTCCTGGATCCCCGCTCAATCTATTACTTCCTGATCAGAGACAGAGAGCATCTGGAGGCATCTTTGGGATGGGAACCTGCTGGCCGTCATCTGTGTCTGGTGTAAGTGATTTCTCCCTGAATAAACATCCATCAGCCTATCATTTCCCAGATTCTTATTTACCGTGCTTTAGGGATCCAATTCTGTTTCCAGAAGTTTCTGAAGGTTCTCACGCCTCATGGCTTGTTTGCTTGTGTGTCTTGTCCTCTTGGGCTGTCATGTCCTTGACAGAGCACCAATGCATTGGGGCCATGATCAACTATGTTAGATTTGGGTCTTGTCCTGAGGACCACACAAAACACATGGTTTTGGGGGGCTAGAGAGCTCTTCAGTGAGCTGAGGCACTGAGTGGGAGGCCTGGTGACTTGAATGTGATTCCAGAGTCCATGAGGTAGAGAGGGAGAAATGACTTGGGCAAGTTGTCTTCTAACATCCACAAGTACACACACACACACACACACACACACACACACACTCTCTCTCTCTCTCATACACACATACAGCGCACATTTTACATATAACACATACATGCAACACACATTTGTACACATGCACACACACAAAATACAATGTACAACACACACAACTCATACACACACTCCTACTCACATAAATAAATTGAATCTTTTTTCATCATGCTGTTTAATCATGCATGTTGCCTAGAAAGGCTTGTAGCAAGAGTACATATACTTACTGAGCATGTCTCCTAGAGACCATTTCACCCTCTGCTCCGTATGGCCGCTAGCCTCTTATCCCACCCTCAGCAATGGTCAGTTGGAGTCCTTTTCCTCAGGGAAGAGAAACCCATGGTTTGTTACCCTTGCCAATAACAAAAATGTTGGAAAGCCGAGTGCCATAGCTGTTGCCATGAACCACTTCTAAAGAGCCAGGCTGTCTCTGTCTACTGGTGATCATGTCAATTCTTCCCCAGTTAGCACCTCCAATCACCCTACACAGGTTACCAGTGTCAAACTTGATGTAGCTGGTTATTTTCCCTGTCTCCAAACCAATCGAAATGGAGTCATTCACCTTGATGAGGGGACCAGGGTAGCGAGTAGTACAAGCATCAAGATCTTTCTTACTTTGCACTTGTACTTGGCCCCCTCAGGTGTAATACGACGAGCAGCAAAACGACCCTTGGTATCGTAGATCAGACAGAAGGTCTCTCCAGTCTTGTCATGACAATAACACCTGTAAACCCAGCAGCATAGGTTATCATTCCTGACTTTGCCATCAGACTTAATGAAACACTGCATGCAAATCTTTCTTACTTCCTCTCCAGTCTGTGCCTTAGAAAAATGATGAGTGGCAGACGTTCCCTTAGCTTTTGAGGACCAGTGGATAGACAATGAGCAAACACCCATCAATGTATCCAGTGTTTTAGGAGTTGCTATATGCTTTGCTGTTTCTTGGAGCCACAAGCCATAGCTGTGCTGGGAATGGAGACTCACCTTTTTTTCCAGTGAATGAAGAAGTTAGAGACATCGAACTATTTCTTAAGGCAAGTTTGTCAGCAGAATGGGGATGGGTGGTTTGACAGCAGATGGCTCTTTTCTAAGGCTCCATGCTCCAGCAGCCGCTGACCCCACTGGCCACTGTGGTGCATCCTGCTGGTCCCTACCTAAAGTGACAGCCCCTAGCAGTCTTTCAATGGACATGGGCCTGGTCAGTTTCTTTCCAAGTTCCAAGGCTTGCACAGAGGCAAGAGGGGCAGGCAACAGGTGCCACCTGTATGCTTGTTTCCCCATCGCAGAGAGCTGTAATCAGGCAAGAATGTCCTTCAGCCATTAGAGTCAGAACAGCTGTGTTTTGTGGACTGCTAAACCCACATTTCTACATGGGCTAAGCAGCCTCAGTTCGGGAGGCTCTGTGCTTGCACAACAGCATCCCAGAAGCCGTCACCTGCTCTGACTGTGTGAGTGGCAACCCCCACTGTGCCAGGTTGAAATTGGAAACACGAACATAGAATTGATTTAATAACTAGGCTTTCCGTTAAGGATGTTTAGATGTGTCTGAAGGGTGTCCCCAGAGTCTGTCCTGGGTGCCTGGGCCTCCATGGGTGGATTAGAGAGGTGGGGTGTGATGGGGTTCAGACTAACTCCTTTTTACCTGAGGGGTTCCCTTCCCCCGTGTGACCTCCTTCTAGGCTGCCATCCACTGTGGTATTACATACTGGGTGACATGACACAGAACTGGGCCTGTGCTGCTGGGCTTCCAGCCTCCAGAGCCATGAACATATATAAATCCCTTCATTGGCACCTGGCTTGGGGTATTTCATTACAGGAACAGAAAACATGCTGACACACTATATCCAAGAGGCAATCACATCCAACCAGCTGTGTTTCAAATGTTCCATAGTTGTATGTGGTTAGTCCTGTCACGTTAGCAGTGTTAGATCCCACCATTGCCAATAGCCAGGACATTTCACATCACACTGTGTAGTTGATTTAAACTTCCCACTTACACCCAGTATCACTGCTAATTGACACTGAGCGTGGTCATATTCTCTGCCACTGTGCCCCACTCACCCCACATGGGAACCTGCACGCTACTGAGCTTTTTTGCTGGCTTTGCCTCTGCTTCTTTAGTCTAAGCCATGAGACAAATTGCTGCCACTTGGGGCCTTAGATCACAAACATGGATTCTTCCCAATGCTGGGGGGGGGGGCTGGGAGTCAGCTCGGGGCAGGCAGCCACTTGCAGTGTATTCTGGGTTCTGGTTAGAGCATCATTCCTGGCCACAGACCACATTCCAACACATAGAAAAGGGGTACGAGTGACTGGAATCACTGACCTCATCATGAGGGCTCCACCCTGCTCACACCCACACACTAGGGTTAGGGGGAGGGGCATGACAACTTGGACTCAGCCCAGAGCTCATGATTGCTGACCACAGGGCTCTTCTTGCTGCTAATTGAAAATCTCCCCAACACCCGTCCAGAGTGTACACTCAGACCAGATTTTATGTTTGTGTTTTCTTATAGGAACATTGAATATATATATATATATATCCCTTACCACCTTCCCCCACCTCTTTTTCTCCCTCTTCTCCTGCCAATCAGTCCCCTTTGTTCCCCTGGACCAGTGGTTCTCAACCTTCCTAATGCTGCGACCTTTTAATACATTCCTCATATTGTGATGACCCCTGATCATAGAATTATTTTTGTCACTACTTTGTAACTTTGCTACTGTTGTGACTCATAATGAAAATATTTGTGTTTCCCAATGGTCTTAGGAAACCCCTATGAAAGGGTGGTTTGACCCCAAAGGGGTCATGACCCTCAGGTTGGAAACCAAAGACAACTTACAAAAGAAAGCATCAATTCAGGAGCTCACAGATCTGGGCGGTTAAGTCCATGACAGCCATAGAAGGCAGTCACATGGCAGCAGGCAGGCAGATTGGCACTGGAGCAGCAGCTGAGAGCTCATGTCATGATCCAGAAGCCTGAAACAGAGACAGCTAACTGGGAATGATGTGAGCTTTTGAAATCCCAGAGCCCAGCCCAGTAGCACACCTCCTCCATCAAGGCCACACCTCTTCATCCTTCCCAAAGAGTCTACCGTCTGGGGGCCAGACTTTCAAACATTGTAGGCTATGGGGGCTGTCCCCATTCAAGCCACCTCTTCTCTTGGTGGTTATTTTTGTCCTGGCTGTGCTTTCTCCCCCTCTCTTGTGACTGAATTGGTATGCTTGGTCTCAGGCTTCCACTCTGTTTACTATCTTTTTCCTCCTGTGTTTGGAGGAACCAGCTGTGTTGTCCTTAAAGCCATTTCATGGAAGCTCTGTGGTGCTAATCTGCTCTTCCTTGCCTCCCAGGGGAACTTTAAACCCAGCTGCTTGGGGTTACATTTCCTTGCAAACTTCCTGACTTCTGTTTTGGAGTTTGGGAATCATGGTTTGTCTTACTGGGCAGCCAAGGAAAGGCAGCATACCTTTGTGCCAGGTTCTCCTTACCTGTCTAGATATAAATTAATCTAGGTGATATGACAGGGGTTAGATGTTGAATTAGTTACTTTTCTCCTAGTGGTAACAACTTAAGGATTTATGCTGGCTTCTCACTGGTCCATCATGGCGGATAAAATATGGTGGTACTCACCACATCAGGGTCATGTGGTACAGGCTCCTTGGGCACCCTCATGCCTGCTCACCAGGAAACACAGAGCTCAGCACCAAAGCAGAGTCCATCTGGAACCCTCAAGCCTCACCCCTGCAGAACCCTCTAGCTTCGCCCCTGCCACCCTACATCTGTCATGCATAGCTTCCTCTACAGTCCTACTCCCTGCAACAGGGAACTTCCATGAAATGGCTTTTCTTTGAAAAGCCACACCCCATGCCTGCAGCTTTTCTTCACAGGGTTCTGGCTTCCTGGCACATGCTCCATGACACTGCAACTAAAATCACAGCACTACACACACAGCGACAGCGGGTTGTGTCCTCAGCTCAAGACCTAGCCTGGCCCTCTTCCCCACAGCCAAAGCAGCCTCTTGTACCTGTATCAACTTGTTGGAACAAGTTGCCCTAGAGTGGACACGTTCTCACCCTCAAGGCCTCATTTCTATTGACCCAGTTCATCGTGTGGAGTTTTTCCTTATTTACTTATCTATTTAGCAGTTGCCACTTACATACATACATACACACATACATACATACATACATACATACACACACACACACATATATATATATTTGGGTTTTTTTTAAACTATTTTTTTCTTACTTTACATATCAATCCCAGTCGCCTCACCCTCCCATCCTCCCATGCCTCCAGACCCCCCCTCCCATTTCATTCCCCACCCACTCTAGAGGGAGAGTGAGGCCTTCCAGGAGTGATCATCAAAATCTGTCAAGCCATTTGGAGTAGAGCCTAGGCTCCCTCCTGTCTCTAGGTTAAGGGAGTATCCCTCCATGGAGAATTAGTTCCCAAAGTCCTTTTGTGCACCAGGTATACATCCTGGTTCCACTGTCAGAGGTCCAGTAGACTGTCCAGGCCTTCTAACTGAGACCCATGTTCAGAGGGTGGGGGTCAGTCCAATTCTGGTTTCCTAGCTATTAGACTGGGGTCCATGAGCTCCCCCTCGTTCAGGTCAGCTGTCTCTGTGGTTTCTGTAGCCTGGTATTGACCCCTTTGCTTATTACTCCTCCCTCTCTGCAACTGGATTCCAGTTCGGCTCAGTGTTTAGCTGTGGGTGTCTGCTTCTGTTTCTGTCAGCTACTGGATGAAGGCTCTATGATGGCATATAAATTATTTAACAATCTCATTATCAGGGAAGGACATTTAAGGTAGCCTCTCCACTATTGCTCAGATTGTTAGTTGGGGGTCATTGTTGTAGGTCTCTGGACATTTCTCTAGAGTCAGTTTTCTCTTCAGACCTATAATGGCTCCCTCTATTATGGTATCTCTTTTCTTGCTCTTGTCTATTCATCCCCCAACTCAATCCTCCTGGTCCCTCATGTTCTCCTCACCCCTCCTCTTCTCCCCTTCTGTTTCTCCTAACTCCTTCTTCACTCACTGCCCCCCATCCCCGCTCCCAATATGCTCAGGAGATGTTGTCCCTTTCCCCTTCTGTGGAGGACCTTGTATGAATCCCTCGGGGTCCTCCTTGTATCTAGCTTCTCTGGTAGTATGAATTGCTTCTGTTGGCATCTGCTATCTAGACAGCTGCTTTGTTGGAGACTTCAAATTCTCTCCCACATCTTTCCCACCTAACTGCATATTCTCCACATCTCCCTGCTCTTCTTTCTATTCAGAACTCTCACTGTAAACCTGAAAAAAGGCAGTGAGCATCAACTGTGCCACAGGACTGATCCTAGCCTATCCTTTAACAATCCCTCCATCACAAATAAGTCCATTAGTTTCTAACTTAGTCTTATTCAATATTCTGAGACATGGGCAGAATGTAGCCAGCTTTTTTGACCGGCTGTAATCCTGGATGGCCTGGAGCCCAGGTCTTTGAAATATCGAGAGTCAGGTCTTCACTGTCTGCACTGACCTCTGATCATGTGAACCGCCACCAGAATTGTGCATTAAGCTCAGTTCACAATAGTGCAGGACTTCTCCAGTCCCAGACTCTTCCTCATTCCTTCCATACACCAGTCGGAGGGCCTGAGCACACAGTCAGACACACCACAGCAACAGTGACACCCCAGTCTGGTTTTCTGTAGGGGTCCTTTTTCTCCCAATCATGAGTAGCGAATACCCAGTTTCAGGAAGAGGGATCAATCTGGGCTCATGGCTCCAGAGGGTACACTAAGTCCTGGTGGAAAGGTGTGGCAGGAGGAGCACATGACTGCTCGTTTCACATCTTAGGGGCCAAGGGGCAGAAACTCCGGCCAAGAGGGTCAACCTGTAGTCCCCAAGCCGCAACCCACTGTGACTTTCTACCACCAGCCAGGCTCTGTGTTCAAAAACATAGTGAGCTTCATGGAGACATTTCACACTCGTGGACACATCTCACACTTGGGGACACATTTCATACTTATGGACACATTTCACACTCAGACAACAACAGACAGGAAGTGCTGAGACTACTGCCCGGCACACAGCAGGTTCTCAGGGCATTCTGTGCACCACCCCTGTCCCTGTCCTCACCATGGCAAGGACCATTTTCTGAGCTCGCGGAATCTATCATTCAAGTCTGTGCGCTGTGATTTCCTGCTCTTGGGTCACGGCACAAAGCTCCCTGTGTTCCACTGGGGACAAATGCTGCTGCTGTCTCCCTGTGGCCCCTGTCCCCTTGCTCACACTCCTTGGGACTCTGCTAAGCAAGTCTTACAGTAAGCTGAGTCTGTGGCGTCACCTCTGGGTGGCCACAGAGGGTTATGGCTGACAGAGACAGAGCATGGAATGTCCTGAGTGTATAGAAAAACCACTTGGGTTTGGATGGAACTTTGGTCAAAACCCAATGACCTCAGCCAAATAAATCCTCAGAAGCCCTATGCCCTGGAGCCGTCATGTCCTGAGTTTTGTCAGGGAACGAGCATGGTCTCTGGTGAGGCTTTGGAGCTCTGTGAACACCTGACACTGTCTGAGAGTCTCATGGGTGTTTTATACTAGTGGCTTCTGCTTCCCTCTGTTCGCACCCAGCAGTTGCTCCTGAGGGTGGGGGTGGGATCCTGGGTGCTCAGACCTCTCTTCATCTGGCCTCCTGTGAGCCCGGGCAGAACAGCTCCTCAGACAGGCAACTCAATTGTCAGTGGAGAGTTCCCTCACACACAGACACTAGACATGCTTGCTATCATCTCGACTCTTGGTGTGTCACTTTCCTAGACCCCAGAACAGCATGGAGAAGTTCTGGTGACAGCAGCCCCACTCACCCCTCCCTCATGTCAGCTGAGAACTCTAAGGAGGCCTCCATTCTGTGAGAGACTCGGTTGTGTAAGGCATGAACATTGTCACTCTGCCCACACTCGGAACCTGACAAGAGATAGGGGGAGGACACTGGGATGCAGGAGGCCTGAGATGGGCATCTGGGATCAGGGCCAGCCCTCTACCCCGCTTACCTCCCTAACAGCCACCCAGGATAAGTGAGCTCCAAGTGACTTTGGTCCATGCCTGCCTCCTGCAGCCTGTATGTTCACCCCCAGCCTCAGGTTTTGACCCAGGACAAGTGACCCTGGGCTCCAGGGGGCATTGACTTCTGGCTAGGTTAGACTTTAGTGTGATTTCCAAATGCCTAGGAGCCCAGGCTGGGCTTCAGTGACCATCTTCATATCCAAGAGGCCCTTGGCTGGCTGCTGACAACTGACCCATCCTTGGACCATGGGAACGTCATTGGATGTTTTCACTGCCTGCTCCAGAGCAGGGTGCCTGCCTTCTCTTTTCTAGTCACAGGTCTGTCAGGTCACCCCACTGAGGTCAGAGAAGCTGGGACACAGAGTACATCCTCAGAGCCAAGAGTCAGCTCCAAAATCCTAACAAGTGGCCACCAGATAGAGAGTGCAGACAGCCCAGCCACAGGGCCAGGCAGAGTGACCAGCACAGCAGTTTATGACTGAGCCCTGGGCACCCTCTAGACTGAACAACAAGGAAGGGGAAGGGCACAGAGCAGCAAAACACACCTGAGGGATAAAAGCCCAGAGCCCAGAGAACCTCACACACACACGCACACTCACTCAAGACACTCACAGGCACTCAACACACTCATACGTTCCCAACTCCATCCAACCCCACCATGGCCACCTCCACCATGTCTGTCTGCTCTGACGCTTGCACCAACTCCTCCTGGCAGGTGGATGACTGCCCAGAGAGCTGCTGTGAGCCCAGCTGCTGTGTCCCCAGCTGCTGTGTCCCCAGCTGCTGCCAGCCCAGCTGCTGTGGCCCATCCTCCTGCATTACTCTTGTCTGCACCCCAGTGAGCTGTGTGTCCAGCCCCTGCTGCCAATCTGCCTGCTGCACACCCTTATGCTGCCAGCAGTCTAGCTGCCAGCCAGCTTGCTGCACCTCCTCACCCTGCTGTGTAACCCTGTGCTGCAAGCCTGTCTGCTGCAAGCCAGTCTGCTGTGTCTCCATCTGCTCTAGCTGCCAGCCAGCTTGCTGCACCTGCTCCCCCTGCCAGCCATCCTGCTGTGTGCCAGTTTGCTGCAAGCCTGTCTGCTGCAAGGCTTCCTCCTCATGCTGCTGACTGTCCAACTGTGAGCCTGATTCCCATCCACTTTCCCTGACCTATGGTCCTGCTGGATGCTCTGGGCCCACTTGCTCTTACCCTTCCTTCACCAGCCCAGCCAGGTCTGGAGCCCGAGTGTCCTCCAGCTACTCTCCTACCTCAGCTCCTAAAAATGCTGGTTGTTCCAACCATTCCCAATCTGGCTGGTTTGGTTCTGCTATCAGCTGTGTTACTCTTGTCCTCTGAGCACCAATAAAACCTCTTCTGTCCCATTCCATCTCTGTAGTTACTGTCATACAGAAAACTGGCTCCTGGGCCTGCACCTGGATTTGTGCTCTGCACTTGGCTCTGGGCCTGTATCTGGTTGTGAGCTCTGCCTTGGCTGTGGGCTTTGTACCTGGCTCTGGGCTTTGCCCATGGCCCTGGGGCCTGAATCTGGTCCCTGGGACTGCACCTAACCCTAGGCTAGGTACCTGTCTCTGGGCTTTTCAACTGGTTCCTGGGCCTGTATCTGGGTCTGGGGCCTGCACTTGACTCTGGGCTCTGCACCTGGCTCTGGGGCCTGCACCTGGTTCCCAGGCCTGTATCTGGCTCCTAGATCTGCACCTGTCCTTGGGCTATGCACCTGGCTCTGGACCTGTGCCCTTCCACTCTCTCTGTATCAGCAGTGTGGGGTATGGGGTTCATCAGATATGATCTGGAACTCCTGTTTCTTCATATAGTGTTCTGCTGCTGGCCACTTCCAGATCTTGTGGGCAGCAGAAACTCTGCACACTGGTCCTCGCCCTGAGTAGCACTTAGGCTCTGAATAAAGCACCCCAGCCTGTTGCTCCTGTTCACCATTGTGTGTGTGTGTGGTGAAGATCAGGGAACTCTGGTCTCTGGCCCAGCACCCAGCGGGTCCACTATGGGGAATTGTAGGCATCTTGTCCTCCTGCCTATCCATGTGCTGAGCAAACACCAGAATTCCTCTGGCTCCCCACCTGCAGATGGAGGATAAAGCATGGTGTACAATGGGATGGGGCTGGCCATAAACCCAGGTAAGCAAATGAGCCCACAGGAGACAGAAGAACATGATGTCCAAACATGGGCAAATGTGGCCTCACCATTGCTGAGAGACTTTTGAGAATTGTCTCCTAGAATTACAAGGGCAGAGCAAAAGGAATGAATTAGTAAGGGAGATGAATGCAGTGTTGGTTCTATGGGGATTCCTGAGTCCACTTAGCAGCAGGGGCAGTGGAGGCCACCTCATCATGGACACATTACCTTGGTGTGTGTGACAAGGAAGACAACCTCCCATGTTGGCCTTTGCTGAGGTGCTAGGTCCCTCCATGTTCTGCTCTCTCTCTCTGGGGAACCAGCCTTCAGCAGTACAGGGCTTGAAGGGGATCCATGGAGTTGGTATACTAAGACTTCTTTATCTGAGGGGGTAAGGGAAAAGACAACTCGCTCTCTTGATGGTTTCCTTCAGATGTTTTCTTTATTCTCCTTTTGTATTCTGATCTGCATTTGGTCTCTTTATTTTTCTTCTACAGCTTATATACCCCAACAAAATCTTTCAGGAAATATAGAAATTGCAGTGTGGTTACATCTTTTTTCCAAGTGAATGATTAAAATGAATGCAGGTAAAAATGTAGTTTTCATCTCCCTTAC
Organism: Phodopus roborovskii; assembly: GCF_943737965.1. Lineage (NCBI taxonomy): Eukaryota > Metazoa > Chordata > Mammalia > Rodentia > Cricetidae > Phodopus > Phodopus roborovskii. Next base: position 23,567,636 of record NW_026126434.1, read on the forward strand.
ATGAATAAAGCAAAGTCATCCCAAGAACCCACATACATTTACACCTAAGTAACAGAGTGCAAGCAACCAGGGTATTTTTTCTCAGCCATTTCTTTTGCTGGAAGGTTGCATATTGCAGTTACAAAGAAAGAATCAATCACTTTATTACTTTTATTAAAAGGTAACCTTATGAAGACTCTTTAAAGGAATCATAAACCTAGACTTTTATACATGAAAAACAATTAGTTAGCTTTAATTTAAATCTTTGGGTGCATTAATAGTTTCTTATATCAGGAGATTGAGAACAAAAATGGGTACAATAAATTAATCATTGTTTTTGATCACCCACCAATCCTATGGTGGGAAAGTGCATCAGCTAGTATTTTTGTATTTTTTACCCTAACCTAATGAATCTATAACTCAGTTATGTGTCCTTGTGAACTTTAGATTGTTTTCTAGAATTTTTCATCTCAAAGCTATTATCAAAGCACCTAATCTAACCCAAAGTTACTTTAAGGCTTTGTTTCATCTAATGACACACACTGAAACCTGTGAGTGCATTTTTTGACATTAAGATTAAAAGAATTCAAGCCAGCCTGTCTCCTGGGGAGACAATTGTTTCTTTAATCATTGACCTTAACTGTGATCTATGCAGCTCCTTAGGTGAAACTCATAGGCTCTAGATGTGCAATACTTCCTTACATTTATTTTTAATCATCAAAACTCTATTTAAACTAGCATTATTATTATCAATTAGATAATACAGTTTAAGAAGAAATCATCTTCATAATAATCCACAAGTAAAAGTGTAATAGTATGTGATGTATCCATGAGATAAATACCCTACATTACAGGCAGTGGGGATCTCCTCACACTCATTCATACCATGCCAGATATCAGAGAAAGATGGCAGCAGCAGACATGGCCCAGCAGAAGCAAAAGACATTCTAGAATCTGTGGTCTTGGGGTCATGCCTATCCCAGATTTACCCATCAGGGATCCACCTCCTGGTGGGCTGATACCTCAAACTTCATTTGCCACCTGCTTCTCCTCTGACACATCATTGGCACACAGGACACTGAAGCACAGAAACACCATGCACAGCTTGGAGAGCTCTGTGACTGCTACCTCCCAACCCTTCCCTACTGGGCCCAGCCCCGAGCAGTAGGTACAGTCCCTATGTGCCTAAGAACAGAGTGGAAATACTTCTGAGGAATCTTTATTGTCAACACAGCCCAGAGTCATCTGAGAAGGGAGTCTCAAATGAAGGATTACCCAGCTCATATTGACCTGGAGGAGATAATCTTGATTGCTAATTGATGTAGAAGGGCCCACTGTAGGTGATACCATTCCCTGGGCTATGTAAGAGAGCTAGCTACTCATTCAACAAGAGGGGAATCATGCCTGGTACTAGAAACCTAACCAAATACCCAAAACTAGTGAAGTCTAAACCAGCATAATCCCTAATTACATTCCAAATGTTTACCCTTATAGCCACAGATATAGTTCTCATCCTTCATCAAGGAAACTTTTTGCAACAGACAGTGACAATAATAGAAAATGGTTTAAAATGCAGAGTTGTGGAGCCAGGTCCCTACTGATGCATCTATAACAATCTTCTCCACCTAAGGCTCAGGGATTATTTCAGAAGAGTGGGTGGAAAAAACTGTAAGACCCAAAGGAACAGAAAGTTTTCTGTGAGATTGTGTCTCCTAGAAATGCCAGAGAAGCTACACCCATGAGAGATCGCTCACATCGTTACCTAAACATGAGCTGAACAAGGACAAACTCAATAGATGTGCTAAAGTCCTCCATCCTACACAAAGAACTACAGGCAACTAAGGAACACTAAGAGTGGGAAATATAGTCTTCCCATGGAAGAGCACACCAATTGGTTATCCAATACCAAATGGGCATCCCTGAAAGCATATACATACAAGTAACATTATATGAAGTAAGCAGGATATATATGTGTGTGTGTGTGTGTGTGTGTGTGTAAATCCATATATATATATATGGATATATATATGGATATATATATATATGGATAGATAAATGATAGATAGATAGATAGATAGATAGATAGATAGATAGATGACAGACATGTGTGTGCATGTGAAACAATTACAGAGAAGGAGACCATGAATTTGAATGAGAACAAGAAGGTATATGAGAGGGGTTAGAGTGAGGAAAGTGATGTAACTATATTATAATCTCAAAAAATAAATAAAGCTTGCTAAGCATGAGTAGGCTAAGTTCCTCCATGCTTTCTGCTTCAAGTTCCTGCTTGAGTTCTTGGCCTGACTTCCCTCGATGATGACTGTGACCAGGAAGCATAAGTTAGATAATTCCTTTCCCTAAGTTGCTCTTGGTTTGCATGTCCTTTTTTTTTTTTTTTTTTTTTTTTAATAAAACCAAGTCCATTTAAATGAAAACAAACAACATTTATAGACAATATTTGGGAATTTGGGCATCATTCTTTCCAAACTACTTCCTGCTGGTAAGGGGCGCTGTCATGGGGGATTCTAAGAAGATGAAGAAATCCTGGCAAAGGCTGCTTTGTCCAGCTGTTTTGAATGTAGGATCCCCTGGTACTCTGTTTCAGGTGGTCTGGCTTGATCAAACCACATTAGTCTGGAAGGAATCCACCACTTTTCATTTTCTGTGGAAACAAAAATAGAAATCCTTTTCCCCAGTAACTTGTCCTTGAAATTAAATTTTGGAGTCAAAGCATTTTTTTTAATTTATTATTTTACATGTCGACATAGTACCCTCTCCCTCTCTCCCTCTCTCCCTCCCTCCCTCCTTCCCTCCTTCACTCACTTTTACCCTATCTGCCCTCTCACATGCACCCTAGCCACCCTCCCCTCCCATCCCCCCCACCCGAATTCCATATGTTGGGGTCATGTAGATCTGACAGGTCATGTGAAGTAGGGACTAGGGCTTCTCTCCTGTCTCTAGATTAAGGCAGTTATCCCTCCATGGAGGATGTGTTCACAAGTTCCTTTTGTGCACCAGGGATACATCCTGGCTCCACTGTCTGAGGTCTCTTAGACTGCTCAGTCCTTCTGGCTGAGACCCATATTCAGGGGGGCCTGAGTCAGTCCCACACTGGCTTCCCAGCTATCAGTCTGGGGGCCCGTTAGCTCCTCCTTGTTCAGGTAAGCTGTCTCTATGTGTTTCTGCAGCCTGGTCTTGTCCTCTCCATCTGCATCTGGGTTCTAGTTCGACTCAGTGTTTATGTATGGGTGTTTGCTCCTGTTTCCAACAGGTATTAGATGAGGGCTCCATGGATAAATTAGTTGTTGATCTCACTCTCCGGGAAGGGCATTTATGGTAGCCTTTCCACGGATGCTCAAATTGTTAGTTGGCGGCAGTCTTGTAGTTCTCTAAACCTTTCTTTGTGTTCAATTTTATCTTCAAACCAATATTGGCTCCCTCTTTTATGTTCTCTCTCTCTCTCTTTCTTGTCTTCTATTCCTAACCAGGCTCAATCTTCCTAGTCGCACATGTTTTCCTTTCTTCACCCTCGTTTTCTCCTACTTCTCTCTCCATTTGCTGCCCCCCCCACTTCCCCTGTGCTCTGGGGGTCTTGTCCCTTCCCTCTTCTGTGAGGGACTTTATATGAATCTCTTAGAATACAGCTTGTATCCTAACTCCTCTGGTGGTATGAATTATAGGCTGGTGATACTTTGCTCTAGTCTAAAATCCATATATGAGTGAGTACATACTATGTTTCTCTTTTTGTGACTGGGTTACCTCATTCAGGATGGTTCTTCAAATGCCATCCACTTGCCTGCAAATTTCAAGATACCATTATTTTTTTCTGCAGAGTAGTATTCCATTGTGTAGATGTGCCACTTCTTCATTATCCATTCTTCAATTGAGGGGCATCTAGGTTGCTTCCAGGTGGTGGGAGTGTAAACAGCCATTTTGGAGATCAGTATGGCGGTTCCTCAGGAAAATGGGAATTAGTTTACCACAGGACCCGGCAATCCCCCTCTTAGGCATATACCCAAATGTTCCACATCCATGCAACAAAGTCATCTGTTCAACTATGTTCATAGCAGCACTATTTGTAATAGCAAGAACCTGGAAGCAACCTAGATGGTTTGCATGTCTTATCACAACAAGAGAAAGGAAACAAGAAAGCGTTGGCCGGCACCTGTCTGAAGCTCCCTGAAGAGCCGGCCTTGGTTTCTCCAAATTCAAAGCTTGCTGAATACAGGGAGGGCATTGGTCAAGCATCTAAGTGTGAACAAACCCATCGGTGTCACCCAGGGTAGAGAAGAACAGCTGGGTAAGAGTTGAGGGAAGCTGGGAACCAAGAGCTTTGAGTAATTATGGATTTGAAACAGTCTCGGGAGTCTAGAAGGTTCCAAACATGACCACAGAGGCACATGCTGAGAATGTCACTGGGGGAGAGCTTTGAGCCCTGAGCAAACAGGAAGTGAAGGGGGAAAGGGTGGAGACTGCCAGCTGGGAGCTGAGGGGGAGCCCCATGGGTAAACACAACAGCTACAAAGCTTAGTGGCAAATATTCTTTGTCACTGTGACAAAATACTTGTGATAACAGCACATAAGGAAGAAGAGATTGTTTTGCTCACAGTTTTGTGGTAGAGATGCACAACATGGGTGATGTTTACCTGCTGAGCCTGGGAGGAAGGGCAAAAGGGCAGAGTCATTTCACAGGCAAACCCTCAGTAGTCTAAGTTCTCTCTACCTAAAGGGTTCCTTCTCACCCTAGTAGTGCCACAAGCTGGAAACCGAGTCTTAGCATTTAAGTCTTTGGGGGTTATTTAAATTCCAAACCATGATGCCAGGCATTGAAGGAACCCCTCCAACTCACTGCCCAAGCACTAACTTAATAGTTCTGATGTGTACTGCATGTGACGAGGCTACTTCAGAAAAACTGTAAGGCAAAAAGAACAAGTAAAAAACATGCTGGAAATGTCAACCACAGGCTGCAGGGCTTGGGAAGAGACCCAGAAACCTAGAACCAGCCTCCAGTGCTCATTGTCCAGGATCAGTTCTGCATCCTGATACAGGAAGAAACAGCTGGAAAAGGCAGAGACTGTGCTCACTGCAGGAGGAAAATTAATGGAATCAAGTAGAAATTCTCAACTTGGAAAGTAAGTCCAGCTGAAGTGGAAATTCTCCTGTAGGGCTTTGATAGTCAAAGGGAGAGGTCAGAAGAACCAGGCTATATGATGACCAACCCTGAAACAGCCAATGAGAGGAGTAGATTTTTTTTTAAGATTTATTACCTATTATGTATACAGTGTTCTGTCTGCATGTGTGCCAGCACATCAGAAGAGAGCAGTGGATCTCATTGCAGATGGCTGTGAGCTACCATGTGATTGCTGGGAATTGAACTCATGACCCCTGGGAGAACAGCCAGTGCTCTTAACCTCTGAGCCATCTCTCCAGCCCCCATGAGGAGTAGATTTTTTAAATGATGAGTGGTCGATCTTGAGAGACTAGGGGACACCCTAAGGCACATCAACATGTGTGACAGGAGTTCCAGAAGGAGAGAATAAGAAAGAAGTGTTTGGAGAAACAGTGGCTCAAACATTTCTAATTTTAATGAAATATGTGCTCTGTTCCAGGAGATTCAATGGATACCATGGGCAATGGCATTTTCATGGAAGCAGAGGATTGCTAAGAGACAAAAACAGAGTGAATGTTGACACAGTGAGAGATGAGTGACAGCTGAGGCTTTCTAAGGAACAGTAGGAGAGGAGAAGGATTATGGCTGGTACAGAGCTCTGGGTGGGTGGGGGAAGGAAGAGGACCCATCCTTGGACCTCGAAGAGTCATTAGCTGCCAAAAGTGCAGCAAAGGCAACAGACTCAGATGGGATGGTACCCATCAGAAAGAAAGGTGAATCTGCAGCTGACCTGCATTACAGGAAATACAGGCTGGGTGGTACCAGGGCACACCTTTAATCCCAGCACTCAGGAGGCAGAGGCAGGGGGATCCCTGTGAGTTTGAGGCCAGCCTGCTCTACAAAGTGTCACAGAGAGACCCTGTCTTGGAAAAACAAACAAACAAACAGACAAACAAACAAACAAACAAAAGACATGTGTTGTAGCTGAACTGACCAGACACCAGCTGGACCAGACACTGGTGGCTGGACCACAGTGAAAGGATGAGGTAAAGATGTCAGTTGCCATCTGTCTCTCCTAGCTAGTCTGTAGATGTTCACAGTGCACACTGATTCTGGAGACGGAATCCAGCTAAGGCTGATCTGAGCTGTGCGTGTCCTTTACAGGGATTTCCGAGTTCGTGTCTGGCTTGAACCATTCAGCTCTTTGTCATTCTGGCCACATGCCACCAGTTGTGCTGCTCCTTTCAAAGAACTAACTTTGGGCCTCATCAATCTTGCTTTTCTATTTTCTGTGTTATTTCTTGGTTCTCTCATTTGATGTCCTTCTGATAGCCTTGGATGCCACTTCTCTTCACCTCTGGCTTCTTTGTGTATGAAGGCAGACTGATGTGAGATTTCTCTCTTAGGTGTCCCCAGTCCCCTGCTCCCCTTTGGGGACCATTCTGGCAGCCTCTCATCAGCTTTGACAGCTGCCTCTTCTTCCAGCTAAGCCCTTTCTAAGTGCCCTGGATCCTCTGGCACCCAGGTTGCACATGAGACTAAATTTACTACTGTGCCTGTGAACTCTGATTACGTCTAGTTTGCCATCTGCTTTCTTGCTGTGTGGCCAGGGAAGACACTTGTATAGTTTCAGTCATCTTAAATTGTCACCCTGGTGTGGTGGCCTCTCTTCCTGTCTGTTGGGAGATTGGTCCATGTGCATCTGGAAGGAATACGGTCTGTTGTTGCCTGGTTTTCTTTTGCACTCATCCATGGACTCTGGCTGACTTCCAGTGTTCTTCCATCCCCATATTTCCTTGTAGAACTTGGATCTGATGGGAGATGTCATTCTGTAAATATGTTTCTCTTATTGGCTAATGAATAAAGCCCTGTTGGCAAATAGGAAGGCAAGATAGGCAGAGCTAGGAGATAAGGAGGATTCTGGGAGGTTTAATAGTGAGAGTCAAGATGTAGAGACTTTAGAGGAAGAGGTCCGGACCCTCTCTCCGATAAGGCCACGTGGAAACGTGGTTAATAGAAATGGGTTAATATTTAAGACAGAGCTAGCCAATAAGAAACGCTAGTAACTGGCCAACATCTTTATATCTGATACAGTGTCTCTGTGTGTTATTTGGGGCTAATGCAGCTGTGGGACTAGGCTGGTGGGAAAACTGCTCATAACATGGATCTAGTTCTACCATTTAGTTTTTACTAGAGAGAGCTTACTGAAGTCTCCACTGTTATTCTGAAGCTGGAATTGCCTAGCTCATCAATTCTGTTCAGTTTTGCTTGCTGGCTTTTGGGAGTCAGATGCTGGGAGTGACATCTAGTAACATCTAGGATTGCTGGACCTTTGTGAGGGATCCTGCTTGTGGTCATGTGATGTTCTGTGCCCCTTCTCCTGCTGATAAACCACCCCAGCTAGCACACGATCTCCTTACTATTCACTGTCCACTGCCACCTTTCTGGCTGTGGCCAGCTTCTTCCAGAGATTCCTGCTTCCAGTCCACTGGAGAATCCTCCAATAAAGGTGTCTTCACTGCCAGACACCTGGGTAAAAGGATTCTTTTGACTCTAGATGTTTGGGTGGAAGATATTGCAGCTTTCCTTTCTTCTGTGTGGAATGTAAAGCTAGGCAGATGTGTGCAGTACATCACCTCTACCGTCCACCCGTGGTGTCTCTCGTCCTTTGTCCCTGTTTATCAGTTTCTGGCCTACTGCAGCCCCTGCCTGTCAGTCCCTGTAAGCTACTTGTTACCAAATTCCTGAGGAAAAGAACTGTTCCCTCTCAGAGTCTGAGGGATACAGTCCGTCGTGGTAGAGAAGACTTGGCGGCAGGAGTGTGAGACAACTGGTCCAGAAGCAGACTGGAAGTGGGGCTGGCTATAAAACCTCAAGGCCTGCCCCCTCTCCCCCAGCCAGGCTCCACTTTTTAGAGGTTCTGCAACATTCCAAAGAGGCACCACTCTCTGGGGACCAAATATACAAGCATGTGAGCCTGAGGGGCTACCTTATATCCAAACCACAGCCATCTATTTGTAACCTTTCCTGAAATATCTTAGACATAGAATGATGACGTTCTGGAGGGTGGACAGGCCCTCCAGGATGGCAATGAATACACCGCTCCCCAAGTCATCACAGAAATGGAAAATGAAGCCCCATGAACAAGCTTCATACCCCAGGTCCAATGGGGTGGCAGTGCATCACACTCTCTTAGTGAGGTTCAAGCCACATAATGCAGTGTCCCCTTTATCTCCTTGCTTCATGTTTGGAGTTGCAGGCATGGGATTTTCATTCCTCCACTTTCCATCTCTTTTCTCTCAGATTGGATCCCAGCTGCTGCCCCCACTTAGCACAGGACAGTGGTTAAACAACAGTTGTAGATTTGGGAACCCGGGACATAGATGTCAGCACAGCCATGTGACATACTGCTCCTTGGACAACACAGTGTGTTGAGACCCTTTAACTCCAGAACATTCTCATCCCTGCTTCTGCATAGTCTACCTGTTAAAGGGTTTATGAGGAGTTCCAATACTGTTGGCAGTTGTTCAGTTTAACCTCACCTCTTCCTTGGCAATATCTCACTGATTTCTCAGAGTCTGTGTCTGAGATTATTGATGTCTGGCCCTCGTCTCCAAGAGCATCCTTTGTGGGTAGAGAGCTCTAGCTTGGTACCTGTTTTCTTTCTGATGAGAAAGAATGCTTCCATGGCCTCCTGGTCCCCATTTTCCCATCAAGAAGTCATCTGTCAGTCATGTGGCTGCTTCCCACCCCTACTCACTTCTATCATTGTACTTCAGCCCTGATGTGCACATTCATAGATTCCTGTGTAGTGCTTCTCTACACTCTTTTAAATGAACCTAAAATACACTCTATTTGTACTGCTGGATCAATGTCTTTCATCAGTTTAAAGCTCCTGCCTATTTGTAGTCATTTACCTCACCCACATCTGTTTGTATCCCCTAGGATCCAAACCATTCTGCACCCTGACCCTTGCTTATTGCTCCATTTCCTCTGCTTTAGTCCTCCTCACCCGTGTTCAGTCATCATATCCATCACCCCCTTTTGTCACTAATCTCTTCAGCCTTGTCTGATATGCTGTTAACCTAATCAAGCACGGACTGAAATTTCAGTTTTTGTGTTCTTATTTGTGGATTGCCAGTTGCCACTGAAAAAACTCTCCACCTTTCTCCCAATCTTCCTGAAAGATGTGTCACTGTCCCTTTTAGGTAAAAGCTTCTTTTGATCTGAAGAGAAACAAGGGCGTCACCATGGTTACCCTTTTGTTTTGAAGTGCATCCCCACAGAAACCCTCTTTGTTTTACAGTGCTGGGGCTTAAACATCCTAGGCACCCAGTCTGCTGCCTAGCTACATCCCCAGCCCTCATGGGTTGCTCAAGTTCATGTGTGGCTGTTCTAATGTCTAGGTCTCTTGTTTGTTCTTCTCTTGACTGGTCTTATCTTTTAGAATGCCTGATAATGCTTGACCAATGGCAAAAATTCACTGTGGGAAAAAAAAATCTAGGATCTCTTGAGTCTCTGGTGCTCCTGTCTGGCCCAGAAGGGATGGGTGAGATGGATGGCTGTGTCTCTGGCAAACAGTAGGTTTATGGGCAGCTTATGTTCAGTTGAGCTGATGTATAGGCAGGGCCATCTAGTTTCTGCTTTGCTTTTCCTGGCGGAGGTTCCTGTACTCACAGTCAGGGTTTGCTTCCCAGACCCCCTCCACCTCAGTAGGCCCTGGACTCTGTGCTTTGCCCTCTTGTTCTAAGACCACTAAAACATTTGGTCAACTTCCTGGTCCCTTCCCAGTGAGCTGACTCAGTGCCTCAAGAGGAAAATCCACAGTAATATAGGTCCCATCCAGGACTCTTCTGTAACAGAGATTTGGTCCTTCAAGTCTCAGCTATCACTGAAGGCCTCCTGGTGCCTTCAAACAGAAATTCACTTGTCAAGCCAGCTTCTCCACCCCCCCCCAACTCCACTGGCTGATAAAGGTCCATTCCCCATGGTCAAGTATGGTAGGCAGAGGATCTCATACAGAATCAGAGCCAGTTGTCACACCATCTCCAAATGTATCTATCCTGTAGCAATTTCTATGAAGAGAAAATGTTTCCATGCTATCAGGGACACAGGCGCTGGGCAGGGTGGACACAGGGCAGGGTGGACACAGGCGCAGGACAGGGTGGACACAGGCACAGGGCAGGGTGGACAGTGTCACAGGGAAATACAGAGAGGTTCAGGAACTGGGGAGATACTATAGGGGTAGTAGTTACAGGCAGTCACTGCACACTCAGCTCAATGGCTCTAGACATGTCACTGCATATTGCTGGTCTCAGTACTGTTACAAAGTGACAACTGTCCTCAACCAGAGCTGGGCTATGGGAGGATTTCTGGGCTGAAGACATTAATCTCCTAGCACTACTTGCAGAGAGGACAAGTATCCTGGCAGCTAGCCATAGCCAGACGACATCTCTGCAGCCATAGAATGGCTGGGATAAGTCTCACCAATGACACCCCATCCTCACTGCTCACAGAGTCACACCTAACTACCTGACCATTGCTTCCAGAATCACCCACTAGCAGGAGATAGACAGACAGGTCTGACAACAGCATCCTGTTACAATCACACACCACATTGGGCGCCATTTTGTTATGAGCACTTTCCCGCCAGCCTGGTCCCACAGCCACATCAGCCCCAAAATAACACACAGAGACTCCATAAGTTATAAAGCTGTTGGCCAATGGCTAGAGCTTTTTATTGGCTATCTCAGTCTTAAATATTAACTCATTTATATCAATCTAAGTGTTTCCACATGATATTACCAGAGAGAGAGTCCAGATCTCTTATTCCTTGCATGTCCTACATCTTGACTCTTCTTTACTACCTCTCCCAGAATCCTCCTTGTCTCCTAGTCCTACCTATCTTGCCTTCCTATTTGCCGACAGTACTTTATTCATTAACCAATAAAAGAAACATATATACAGAATGACATCTCTCATCAACATCCCAGACAAACAAACACCCTAATGATGGCCATGAGCCACACCAACAAGGAAGGGAGGCCAAGCCCCACAACAGCACAGGGGGATAAAAGCTGATGGCCCAGCACCTCACACACACACACACACACACTCAACACTCATTCACTTATTCACTCTACTCCACTCCAGTTGAGCTCTGCCATGGCCGCCTCCACCATGTCTGTCTGCTCTGACGCTTGCACCAACTCCTCCTGGCAGGTGGATGACTGCCCAGAGAGCTGCTGTGAGCCCAGCTGCTGCCAGCCCAGCTGCTGTGTCCCCAGCTGCTGCCAGCCCAGCTGCTGTGTCCCCAGCTGCTGTACCCCAGCCCCTTGCATTACTCTTGTCTGCACCCCAGTGAGCTGTGTGTCCAGCCCCTGCTGCCAATCTGTCTGTACCAGCTGCTGCACACCCTCATGCTGCCAGCAGTCTAGCTGCCAGCCAGCTTGCTGCACCTGCTCCCCCTGCCAGCCATCCTGCTGTGTGCCAGTTTGCTGCAAGCCTGTCTGCTGTGCTCCAGTCTGCTGTGGAGCTTCCTCCTCATGCTGCCAGTCACCTTGCTGTGTGACTCTTTGCTGCAAGCCTGTCTGCTGCACACCCATCTGCTCTGGATCTTCCCCATGCTGCCAGCAGTCTAGCTGCCAGCCCTCATGCTGTCAACCCTCCTGCTGTGTGCCTGTCTGCTGCAAGCCTGTGTGCTGCAAGCCCTGCTCCAGCATGTCCCTGCTCTGCCGCCCTGTGTGCAGACCAGCCTGCTGTGTGCCCACCTCCTCCTGCTGTGCCTCCTCCTGCCAGCCCAGCTGCTGCAAGCCCTGCTCCAGCATGTCCCTGCTCTGCCGCCCTGTGTGCTCCAGCCAGGCCTGCTGTGGCCTCTCCTCCGGACAGAAGTCCAGCTGCTGATGGATCTGTCTACTTCCTGCTCATGTCCCCTCCCCAATCCCTTTTAGCTCCTGATGTGGGATCTCCCCAGAACACCAACATGTTTCCTACACTGACATGACCTGACCTGACCTCCTGCCTCCCAGGAACTCCACCTGCACCCCAGGTCACTGTCCCCTTCACTGTCCCTCTGCTCTGGTCACTTGTCTTCGGCATTAGCCCTTCAGACATTCAGAACATCAATAAACTCTTCTAACCGCCTGGATCTCCTCTCATGCTGTGAGAAATCTGATTTAAGTAGATGTCATTCTCTACAGGCTGTGATTGTTTCCAGGAGGGAGGGACTTTGACTCACAATAGTGAGAGACATTGGCCACCTGCCCTGGGGATGTCCAGTGGAGCTCAGTGTCATGCTCTGCACAAAGAAGAAAAGTGAGATGCTGCTGTGACAGTTCCCATGTCTGGAAAGGGTTCTCAGCATCCACAAAGGGTCCTCACCATCCAGTGGGTGATGGTCTCAGACATGCATAGTTGGCCAAGAGAAGCTGCTGCTGGACCAGGGATCCCCTGTACTAGGCAGTAGAACTCAAGTCTGAGGCATCTCCTGGGCATGAAGCCTGATATTTAGCACCTGGAGTAGTGCCCTGAGGGGAATTCCTCAGAAGGGAGTCAGACAAATGACCTGACCTAATTTACCACCAGAATACCTGAGTCCCAAGTAACTAGCCTGCTGGCACCCAGCCCGTCCAGGCAAGCTTGAATGATCACAGAAACACAGCATCCAGCTGAAGCGATGTTCAGTTTAGTAGACACCCAAGGTGAGAAAATGTGGTCAGAGAAGATCAATCAATTGGTGAGAACCCACTAACCTCACCTATCCCACACAGCCAAATGTTAGAGAAAGATGGAGCCATTGAGCAAAGACGAGACGATATTTACAAGAAAGAAAGCCAGAGGGGGGCAGCTGGGGTTGGGGCTGTGATAAAGTTGATAACCATGGGTGTGGCCACAGTGAACTGCTCAGAGAGAGAGAGAGAGAGAGAGTAGTGAGCTGGAGTAGCAGGCGGGAGCCCTGCCCTGCACGGCTGAGTCCAGGGATCTGGCTTTGTCACTAACTCCATTCTTGGTGTCAGACATGCTAAGGACACACACATGTCCCCATCTCTGCAGTGTCTTACATAATACTTTGCTGACCTGAATGCCCTCAGGGTTCTGATATCCTATGGAGTCTCCCTGGCCCCCACCCTGGCAATCCCCTTGCAACCCTCTCTTCTCACTTAGACCCGTGCTCAGAAGGGCCCTATGCCCCTCCAGGTCCCACTACATCCCCCACGTCCTTCAAGCCCCTCCAGGTCCATGCTCCTCCAGTCTTTTTCCTCTGTCACCGAACATCATTCCCTTCTCTGCATGCAGTCTCTCCCTTGGCAGGGTTTCTCCCTTCTCTGCAGGGTCTTCCCCTCCCCCAGCTGAGGCTCAGTATGATTCTGTGGGGCTTTTGGCATTTTGATAAGGCAGCATGCACATCCATTCAGAGATCTCTGTGAAGATGTGGCCTTTCAGCTCCTTTTAATAAATACCAAGGGATACTGGTGCTCAATGGTTGGAGGTGTGTTTGGTTTTTTTTTTTTTTTTTTTGTTAAGAGCCCACCAAGTTCCTCTACATCTCTGAGCCATCCTGCATTCCTAGAAGCAGGGAGCAAGAGTTCCCATCATTTCTTCCTCCCCAACATCTGCTGTTGGCATTTTGATGTGGGGCATTTTTACAAGTATACAGATCCACCCTCTCATCAATATTCTCTCTCTCTCTCTCCCTCATTTTTCTGCACAGCACAAATTGTCCTCAAACTCATAATCCCCCCTCCTGCATAGCTGAGATCACAGATGTGCCCCACCCTGCCTGTGACTTCAGTTTTCCGAGTTTACACTGTGGGCATCGTTTGGCATCTGGGTGTCTTCTTTGGCAAAGGGTCTATCCACTCTCTTGCCACTTTTTGAGTTAGGTTGATTCATTGTTGACTCTAAGGTTCCTTTGCAGAGTACATGGTGGCCTCTGTCAGATGTGGGGAACTGATACACCATTCCCTCACCCTGTCGACTCCTGGTGTCCCTTCTGTTACTTGCTTTTCTGATGGTGACAAACACCTGAACCAAACAACTTAAGGAAAGAAGGAGTTGGTTCTGACTCAGGGTTTGAGAACACAGTCTGTCATGGTAGGGACATCATGGTGGCAGGGGTGTGAGGAGGCTCACAGAGACCTCAGTCAGGGAGCAGAGAGATGCTCAGGGGCTCAGGTCATTTCCTCTTTGTTATTCATGGCAGCTCTTCCCTCCTCAGTTACTCCTCCCTGGAAACTTCCTCACTAACAGGCCCAGCAGCATGTTCCCCAGGAGATCCAAATCCTGTCAGGTTGACACTGGACATCAGCCATCATAGTGTAGAGGAAGCGGATGCCCTGCGGTAGGAGAAGTTTACAGGCGTGGGCACCTGTGCCAAGAAAAGCCTCAGGTCAGAGACCCGAGCAAGGAAATCCAACATCCCAGAAACAGAGCCAGGTACTGCTGTACTATAGTTTTCAGTGTGCCCAGAACCCAGGTGCTGAAGCTTGGTCCCCAGCCTGTGATGTTGTCAGGAGGTGGGGCCTAATGGGAGAAAGTGAGGTCATTGGGCATACTGGTTAGCGTGGTGATATATCCATGATTTATTAAAGCCACCAGAGGTTAAAATAGCAAAGCAGCCATACTAGTTAGCCATAGAAGTCAGGCACACACCTTTAATCCCAGGACTAAGAATTAAGAGGTAGATGGAGCTCTGTGTAAAGATCACCCAGGGCTTCTGGAGAGTAAATCAGAGCTCACACCTTTAATCTCAGGATTTGAGAAGAATAAAACGTAGAGGCATTCAGTCTCGGGACTAGTCTGTATCCTTATTGATATCCATCACTGAACAGATACACTGTGGTAAAGCAATACAATGGAATATTACAGGCCCATAAAAAGAGATAAACTTAACCGGGCATTGGTGGCACATACCTTTAATCTCAGCACTTGGGAGGTAAAGACAGGTAGATCTCTATGAGTTCGAGGTCAACCTGGTCTACAGAGCAAGTTCCAGGACAGGCTCCAAAGCAATACAGAGAAACCCTGTCTTGAAAAAAAAATGAGAAAGAGAGAGATAAACTTGATGTGCAATAGCTGGTTGAATCTTGAGGTCAGAGAATTAAAAACCACAAAGAATGGTTTAAATGGATGGGGAGGAAAAGGGAGTGAGTCTGGTGGCTGGTGGCTCTGTGGGTCCAAGGAGACAGGCTCACTTGCCGCTGCCAAGTTAGAAGCTTCACCTGGTTCTGGCTGTTGCTGTCCCTAGCTTTAGCACTACTTTCTATAGGCAGGGATCTCAGAGCCTCTTACTAAAGCTCAGCCCACTCCTGTCCCCTGGTGTCATCCACCCTCTGACATCCTACAGCTGCAGCACACAGGAAGACTCAGTCTTGGCGCATCCATCCTGCTGGGCTGTCTGGAGGCTCCCTGGGTTCCCAGCCTATGTGGGCACATGGCACACCATGAAGTGTCCCTGCAGCAGGCACAGCCCCTGCATCCGTGGCACTCTCTCCACAGCTCCCTTTCTCAGTTGCTGGTCTGGAAAGTCTGTGTTCTTGAAGAATCAATCTCCCCCCCAGTTTTCCTCACCATCTCATTCTCTGCAGACCTGTGCCACCTTGACTCAGACTAAGCCCTCCCAGTGATCAGGGACACTTCTCTGCCAGTTGCATATAGCAGTAGGCTTTACAGCCCTGCCCACTCACCTGGGCTACAACTCCAGGCTACTCACTGCCTAGTGGAGCAGCCTGGATGATGAGGCCTGTGACATGTGCACAAAGCCAGACCCAGCATGGGCAAGGCTGCACTCAAAAGACTAAGCACACAGCACCCTCAGGCCCTAGCCAGCACCACGTGGAACTTGGGAGGAGTGACTCTCCTATAAATAAACAGATTAACAAGGGCTTTCAGGACGCAACTTAAAATACCCAGGAGGAAGGAAGGTTCTAGAGGCTTCCAGCTGAAAACATTCCCAGTCTGGTATAAAAGCTGACAGCATTGCACATAACAATACACACTGACACACTAACAAGCTCCCACCTCCCAGCTCCCACCATAGCCGCCTCTACCATGTCTGTCTGCTCTGACGCTTGCACCAACTCCTCCTGGCAGGTGGATGACTGCCCAGAGAGCTGCTGTGAGCCCAGCTGCTGCCAGCCCAGCTGCTGCCAGCCCAGCTGCTGTGCTCCAGCCCCCTGCCTAACCCTCATCTGCACCCCAGTGAGCTGTGTGTCCAGTCCCTGCTGCCAATCTGCCTGCTGCACACCCTCATGCTGCCAGCAGTCTAGCTGCCAGCCAGCTTGCTACACCTGCTCCCCCTGCCAGCAGTCCTGCTGTGTGACCCTGTGCTGCAAGCCTGTCTGCTGCACACCCATCTGCTCTGGATCCTCCTCATGCTGTCAGCAGTCTAGCTGCCAGCCCTCATGCTGTCAACCCTCCTGCTGTGTGCCTGTCTGCTGCAAGCCTGTGTGCTGCAAGCCCTGCTCCAGCTTGTCCCTGCTCTGCCGCCCTGTGTGCAGACCAGCCTGCTGTGTGTCCACCTCCTCCTGCTGTGCCTCCTCCTGCCAGCCCAGCTGCTGCAAGCCCTGCTCCAGCATGTCCCTGCTCTGCCGCCCTGTGTGCTCCAGCCAGGCCTGCTGTGGCCTCTCCTCGGGACAGAAGTCCAGCTGCTGATGCGCCTGTTCCTGGTGCCAGCTGACTCAGGTTCCTCCCTGTGGTCCCTCTCAGCAATCTCAGCCTGACCCTGACCTGGGATGGACAGTCCCCCAGGATGGAGACCCAACCTGTTCTTTGTGACTTGACCTCCCCTCCTGCTTCCCAGGAGGCTTGCTGATCCTCAGGTCACTGTCCCTCCCCCTGTCCCTCTGTTCTGGTTACCTGACCCTGATATCAGCTTGTCAGCTACCCATGGCTTCAATAAACTCTTCTAACCACATGGGTCTCCTCTCATGCTTCTGGAACATGCTGTTCAAGTAAAAATCCATCTCTTCGGCCAGGAATGTTTCTAGGAGAGACAGTAGCCACCTTCCCTGGTGGCCACAAGTTGATTGAATGAAAAATTGTCCCAAATAGGTACATTTATTTGAAAACTTTGTCTCTGGTGGATGATTTTGTTTGGAGAGTTGTGGAATTTTAGAGGCTTGCTTGAGGATGTATGTTATTGGGGCAAGGCTTTGGGAGTTGATATCTTCATTCATTTTGAGACTGTTTGAGTCCATGCTCTCTATTTTCTGCTTGTGGTTAAAGCTGTGATCTCTAACATCCTGCTTCACTCAACTGCTGCCATTAATCCCCCACCTTTGTGGACATCCCCTCTGGAATTCTAAGCTAAAATAAACTCTTTCCTCTATAAGTCATGGTGCTTCTTCACAAGAACAACAGTAACTAATACCAAACGTACAGGCTGGGCACTTGAGAGCTCAAGTCAGTGTGAGCCTGGTGTGTGTGTTTTGGGGTGGGGGTTGGGAGATTCTATCCCTATACCTCCCCATTCTCACCTCTCCATCCCTAGCTCCCCCTCAGCCTGCTGTAGCTTCTGATACCCTGGACATCACTGGGAGGGTTTTGTCAGTTTCTAAGCTCCACACAATTTCCCCAGGAAACAGACTCACTCTCTTCCCAATGTGAGAGCCTTAGGAACAGAAAAAGCAAGTGTTCCATACTGTGTCCTAGGCATACTGCACATTGAGCCCACTCTGAAGGGCACACAGGCCCTCCCTATCTTTAGAACAGGTGGAACTGGCATGCAGATTCACATGGGCAGAATCTCAGTAAGGAAAGTAGTAAGTGTGTATACATCTACATGCACACAGGCAATAGTAAGTGTGTATACATCTGCATGCACACAGGCAATACTTTAAGTGTGTAAACATCTGCATGCACACAGGCAATAGTAAGTATGTAAACATCTCCATGTACACAGGCAATAGCAAGTGTGTAAACATCTGCATGCACACAGACAATAGTAAGTGTGCACACTTCTGCATGCACACAATTGTCAGAATCAGCTTACCTTTTGGCTCATCAGACTGCCTGTGTTTGCCTAAGGACTGCTTGGTGAGATGTGTGGTTGGTTATAAACAGCCCACAGTGGGAAAGGCAAGCTTACTTTTGAGATTTGTCACTCAGCTTTACTGATTGTCACAAAATACACATAGCAAGAGAGCTTACTGTGCTCACCTTGGTGAGTGCATCTCTGCCACACTGAGTTCATTCGCATTCCACCTAGCAAATCTCGGCTATCCTGTGAACTACTGGCTTCTAGCTCCACAATCCCCCACCCCACCCCAAACCCCTAGCACCTGTTGTGTCTGCATGAATCTGAGGCTTTGTGGAGCTAAGCTGATTGGTACAGCACCTGTCCTTCTGGCCGGATTTGTTTTCCTCAGTGTGAGGTCCTCCTGGCTCCTCCATGAGGGAGCAGGTCAAGACCTATTTCTCTCTACAGGCTGAAAATATGGACTAGGCTGCTAGTCCCTGTCTGGCTGGGATGTTGGGGTGGGGAGGTACACTGAATTTCTACCCAGCAGTGCTACGGGGTAGAATGCCGCCAGCTTCACCCACTTCCTGGCTAGCACCACCTCCTGCTATCAGCCCCGCCCACTCTCCTGCTACCTCACCCTCTCTCCCCACCCCTCCCAGGACCTGCTCTCCTCTCCCCTTCTTCTCATCTGCTCCACCCCATTAGCCTTGCCCATCCTTCTTGGTCCTTCCCTCCTCCCTTTCCTTCAGCTCTGCCCCACCTCTGGCCCTCCTCTCCACAGAAGAATGAATACCTGCTCTCCCTGCTGGCGGAGGAGAGGGACACCCTGCTGCTTGGCCTGAGGTACTCACCCACACAGCTGCACTTCCTATTTCTCACCGAGGACTTGGCTGGTGCCTGGCAGACCCGTGTGTCCTTCAGGAGCCCCGGCCTCGTGGACAGCCAGTGGCACACGCTGATCTTGGCTGTGTCCCAAGGATCCTTTTCCCTCACTGTGGACTGTGGCCTCCCAATGGACATGTAGGTACCAGGATATGCAACCCAGTGACTGACTATGCTGTGTGTCATCTGAGCAACCCATTCCAGTGGCTGTTCCACCACTGTGGCATGGGGGTGGGCCCTGGGCAAATCCCCCCTGCCAAATCCTTTAGCTGGGACAGGCTATGGAGAATGCCTTAGGTGCTGGCCCTGATAACGGCCTTGTGGAAGGCAGGCTTTCATTATCAGGCCAGGGCTTATGGAGCAGCTACATGGCTCTATGAAATGGAGGAGCCCAATCAGGGGCTAGAATCCACCTATTTGGAATGACTGTGGCCAAGGAAGATGAGGCTCTTGGGCTGAGAATGCAGGCCAGCATCAAGTCTTCAGGCTGAGCTCAGGGGTCAGGTGCCTAGCAAAGAGTGGAGGTGGCTATGGGTGGAGGGCTGGCTGCCTGGTCCCCTGGCCAGGAGCTTGATGCACTGCAGCAGATGGTTAAGGCTGGAGGAAGCAGGAGCTGGAGGAGAGGACAGTATGTCATGGCACACTGTACCTCATGCAGAGGCTCTGGCCACATGTACCCCTATCTCCCCCCTTGGCCTGCTATCCTTCATGTCTTCCTCAGTTAGTTCAACCTTCACATCAATCACAACCAGCACTTTCCAGAGGCTTCTGGGTCTCCAGCAAGGCACCTCCCTCCCACCTGTAGCCACCATATTCCTGCTCTCCAAGCTGTGTGAAAATACACAATGGCTATGTGGGCTAGGGTCCTGATGCAAGGGAAGGTGCTTGGAATTCACCAGGAGGTAGAAAGAAGGTCCCATATGTATACTCACTGTGTATTCCTGCAGGAGCCTCTGTACTGGAGTGCCCCAGCTCATGTCCACTTGGGACTATGAATGTGCCTTTACCTGTCAACTGGGTCTTAAACCATGTCAAGATGACATCAGCTGAGTGAGACAGCTCCTGATGAGGAGGTAGAGACCAGAGGCAGGAGAAAGGCTGCAAGCATGCTCAGATGCAATAGAAAGGGAGATGGAGATAGAGTGATGCAGCCCCAGCTGGGGAGCCTGGGGTCACTAGCGCCAGAAATGCAAGGTGTCCTCTTTTGTCTCAGAGAGGGCACTGCTCTGCAGGCTCTGAACCTCTAATTGCTATGGATCCTGTCATTACAGCTGTCCCAGGATTCTCTTGCCTGTTTCCCATGTAATACCAATCCCCTATATTTATAAGCAAATGGGGTGTATTCCTTTCCTCTTCTATGATACTAGTACAGTTCACTCATGTTTCAGAATGGCTGATGTTCCCTTCCCATCCACCCTATCAGTCAGAGGAGCTCGGTTCTTCATTGGCAGCCGGAAGAGAACCAAAGGACAATTCACAGTGAGTGTGGAGAGGCTGCCAGCAGCACCCCTCCCCCAGGGCTGTGGGGATAGCTTACCACATGCTTTAGATGATAAATGGCTATCTATGCTGAGAACCAGAAACACAAAGGAATTGTGGAGTCTACCACAGGGCCCTCACACTGGCTGTTCCTATTTTCTCACACATTCTTCCCTGCAGCTCTTGGATCCTTCCTCACAGGTCCTCCTACCATGGGAGCCTGTCCCAACACTTTCATAAACTGATGCTTGAACCCAGTCTTTCTGGCCCTGATGTATATCTGCCCTATCTATCCATCATTCACTCACCCATCCATCCACCCACTCACTCACCCATATGTCCACTCACCCATCCATCCACCCACTCACTCACCCATATGTCCACTCACCTATCCATCCATCCATCATTCACTCACCTACCCATCCATCATCCACTCACCCATCCATCCATCATCTACTCATCCATCCAACACTCACTCACCCACCCATCCATCCACTCACTCATTTATCCATCCATACGTCCATCTGTCTGTGCATCCATCCATCCACTCACCCATCCATCCATCCATTCACCCAATCATCTGTCCACTCACCCATCCATCTATCCACTCACCCACCGATCATCCATCCTCTCATCCATCATCTACTCATCCATCTCTATCCATCCATCTATCTATCCACTCACTCATCCATCCATCCATCTATCCATCCACTCACCCACACATCCATCATCTGTGGTGTACTCACTGCTTGGGTGGTATCTGGAGTCTACTCCATAGCTAGGAGCTACAGTTCTCTGTGGTGTCCTCAGCATTTGCAACCATACCTGATATATAGTAATCACTCTGTAGAAATGTACTTGTGTTATGATTGAGTAGGCAAATGGAAGAAAAGATAGGTGGATAGATGCATGCATAGATTGATGTCTGGGTGGCTAGATGTATGTATGGGTGGGTAAATGGGTGGATGGATGACTGGATGACTAGAGGGATGAATAGGTAGATGGATTGATTGGTCATTAATGAACAGATGTGGGTGGCTTGGCAGATCAATGAATAGTAAGTGGATGGGTGGATGATAGATAGATGATAGATAGATAGATGAATCAATGGTGGGTGGGTGGGTCGTGAAGGAAGGAATGGAAGAGTATTTAGGTGAAATGGAAAAGGAATTTGGCTTGTTCACTCTAGTTCCATGTGGACAGTCCTTCTTCACTAAGAGCAATAAGCGATCGTCTGTCATCACTCCTGATGGCTTCCCCATAACCCATTTGCAGACCCCTTCCCACTCTGCAGATTAGACCCACTGGGCCATATGGGCCAAGGTCTCCGAGAACTGCAGATATCAGT
The DNA here is from genome assembly GCF_943737965.1 of Phodopus roborovskii. Classification (NCBI taxonomy): domain Eukaryota; kingdom Metazoa; phylum Chordata; class Mammalia; order Rodentia; family Cricetidae; genus Phodopus; species Phodopus roborovskii. The sequence continues at coordinate 23,589,395 of NW_026126434.1, forward strand.
GGAACCTCACTTTCTCCCTCTGCAGGGCCTGATAAGGCAAATGGTCCTGCTGCCTGGTTCAGATGCTACCCCAAGGCTGTGTCCCAGCAGGAATGCCAGGCTGGCTGAGCTGTCCATCCCTCAGGTGCTGAAGAGGCTCACAGAGAAGCCTGATGACAACGAGGTGCTGAAATATCCCTATGGTTAGTAGGCGGGGCTTGCTTCCCACCCCAGCCACGTCTGAGAGCACAGGCTCCTTTCTCAGCCTCTCCAGTGTGTGTCTGTCAGTGGCAGAAGGGCAGTGGCCGGAAGGATACTCAGGGCCATCAAAAAGGCCAGGCCTTTTGAACTGTCCCTCCCTTGAAGGGCTCTACTTGGACAGCCTACAAGTAGACCATGGACCTTTCTTGGTCTCTTGGGCAGATGGTAGACCTGGCTCACATCAGAAAGGCTCCCTCCTCTGGACCACTGGCCAGCAATTGCCCCTATCTCCCAGCCACTCTCTCCAGCTTATCCTAAAGCCCAGCCCATAGTAAGACCTAGCTCTGTTTCCCACCAGCCCTTCCAGCCCATGGCGTCTCCTGGACATGCTTCTCTCTGGTTTGTACCCACTCTGTCCTGGTGGTGGGTTACAATGTTGAGCCATTTATGTAAATAACACCCCCAACAGAATCTGAGAATCCTTCCCCAACTACCCATATACCCCTGCTCTGTGGAAAGAAGACGAGGTAAAGGACAGCTAAACCCCCAAAGCTTATGGTTCTCACATGATAAATAAGCAAAATTCCCATCCAAATAGTTGGGTACTTAGGTTTTACTGTGTTACACCACTGCCTGGTGCTAATGGAGCTGTCCCCATAAAGTCAGGAGGCATTAGACCAATTCAAAACATAGACCCAAGAACTCTGCCTGCAGCTTAGCTAGGAAGGGACAGAGGAGAAAAGAAAAATGTATGGCTTTTGAGGATGTCCATAGGGTGACAGCAAAGCGACTGAGAGACATTCCCTCTGGGTATAAGATGGCAAGGTCAGACAGCCACACAGGAAACACTATGGGTGGGCACTAGGGTTGCCCACACTATCTCTAGTGACCTGTGCTGTCTGGAGCTCTCTTCAGCCACATACAAATGTAGATAGGACTGTAGTGGGATATTCACTTTGTCTCCTTCTGTGGTATTGCCACCCCCAAATAGAAATGGGTTAATAATTAAGACAGAGCTACCTGATAAGAAACTAGTACCTGGCCAACAGCATTATATCAAATACAGAGTCTCGGTGTGTTATTTGGGGCTGGTGTGGCGGTGGGACCAGGTTGGCGGAAAAACTACTCACAACATAGGACCACCAGGCTTGGACCACTTGCACAGAATCCTTATCTGGGAATTCCTGATATGCCAGACCCTTTCACCTGGTCTTCTCCACAGAAGCTGACATGAAAGTAACCCTGGGATCCAGGCCACCATGCACCAAGGCAGAGGGTGTCCAGTTCTGGTTTGATGCTGCCCGAAAGGGGCTGTACCTGTGTGCTGACAGCGAGTGGGTCTCCGTGTTGACAGGTGAGGCTGAATGCAGAATTCACATCCTAAGCACATAGTACAGCTGGCTGTATTCCCATTAGGAAAGGGTACCATGAAAGGCTTAGAGTCCCATCCATCTGTAAGGGCCACTTCAGAGAGTGAGAAGCCACCAGAACAGCCCTGGCAAAGCCAGGATGTCTTCCTCCCTAGAATACCCAGAGCTATCCTTGGAACTCCAGAAGGAGTGGCAAGCCTGTGTGTTCAACCTGGAAATAGGCATATCCTGGGTGTGTCATGAGGGCAGCATGGCTGACTTCTCTCAGCAACTCTTTCCTCATAGCTAATGGTCACATCTCTCTTATGTCCTGTTTGAGCCTGGGGCTACAGAGACCCCAAGGCTTCTGGTGGGCAGGAGCAGCCTCCTTTTAACAGTCCTTTCCCAAAAGGATAAAATGGGGCTCCAGGAGAAATCTCCTTCATAAATTCCAGGGACCTGGGCACAAGTATAAGAGCCAAGTCATGGCAGGGTCCCAAAAGTCACTCCCAAGAGAACCCCCAACTCCATTCCTATGCACACTGACTAGGTCCCCATCCTCCCATTCCAAGCCAAGACCAAGCTGGACTATGTGGAGGAACACCAGAGTCTACATACCAACTCAGAGACCCTGGGCATCGAGGTGTTCAACATCCCCGGTGTGGGACTCTTCGCAGCCACAGCCAATCGGAAGGCTAGATCGGCCATCTATAAATGGACAGATGGGAAATTTGTCTCCTATCAGAACATTGCCACACACCAGGCACAGTCATGGCGACATTTCACCATTGGGAAAAAGGCAAGTTTGTACAGGTGACTTCCCCTTCCTTGATGATAGGCGCCTCCATCTGGTCCACAGGCTGGAACTTTGCAGGTCAATACATCTTTCAAGGTTTCAAGGTTGGGGGGAGGGGGGATGCTCAAAGTCCCAGGCTTTAGGCTGTAGGAGTGAGTGTGCCTATAAGGAGCCTGCTCAGCTACACACAAGACAGAGGTGGTACCAGCTTGAAAATCTACCTAGTTCTGTGCTAACTCACTACAAATCCAGACTGTTATGATTGGAGCTGGGAATATGGCTCAGTAGGTAGAGCGCTTGCCTAGCATGCACAAATCCTTGAGTTCAGTCCCCAGCACTGCATAAACTGGGTGTGATGGCTCACACTTAACAATCCTAGCCTTCAGGGAGTGGAGGCAGGAAGATCAGAAGTTCAAAAATCATCTTTAGCTATCGCGGTTAAATAAGGATCAGGATAAACAAATAGGCCAAATAGATGTTTATTCAGGGAGAAATAACTTACAACCTAGACAGATGAACACCAGGAAATTCCACCCGATGCTCTCCTGTCCGAGTCATGCCAGCAAGAGAGCTTTTCCCGGCTCTCACTCCGACCTCCTTCCACAGGTCACTTCCGCTCATGGCTCCACCCTCCAACCACCCCCCAATGGGCGTGGTCAGTGCCACAGAAGGACTATCTCACTACATTTAGCTACATAGAGAGTTTGAGGCCTGGGCTACATGTTTCAAAAAACACAAATTGTTGGAGTGACCTCACTGGGCCAATCATAACACAGAAAGTAGTGAGTACCTTACATCTCACCCTACCATGCTGGCTGCACAGGATACATAAATGGATGGTAGTAGCAGGTTTCTGGAAGTCAAGGGGCTGAGAGTTAGCCTCAGGCAGTTCCTTCCACCTGGGTTGAAGTGAGCAGAACACCTGTACAAGGAGAGGGCATTGGAACCATGGCAGGAGAAATGAGTGTTTTCTTCCTAATTCCTGCAGCCTGCATGACAGGCCATTGTCATGGAGACAGCATTGTGTGACTGTCTCCAAGGGTTCTAGCCCAGCAGAGAGCACATGCCAGACACTGGGTATAAAATAGGTAAAGCCTGCTGCCTCCCGATAGGAACACACTGTGTCCATGTTCAGAGTGGCAGAAGTATTACCAGTTGGTTATTTCCTAATGACATCTGAGAGCTTTTCATTTCTTTATAATTGAAAAAAAAAGTTATTTTAGCATTCAAGAAATATTGGAAAACAGAAAAAATGAGGGAAAGAAACATTTTGTCCCTAAACAAATGCATGCTCTCATTTGCATATGGACAATGCACACATATCACACATGAACTGAAAGCCATGCTCTCTGTCCCTGGGAGAGCCACACAACTATGCAACATAGAACCCTGAGCATGTCCCATTATCAGAACTTTGGTATTTATTCAATCTGTCCCCATCCCCTTCCCTGTGGATGTGGGAGAGATGCTAAGGTACAGAGTCCTGGGCTCCTTCCTGGTCTGGTGCCAACAAAAGCTAATGTCTCTATTCCAGATCTTCCTGGCTGTGGCTAACTTTGGGCCAAATGAACGGGGCCAAGAGTTTTCAGTCATCTACAAGTGGAGCTCCAGAAAGCTGAAGTTCACCCTTTACCAGAGGATTGCCACCCACAGTGCCCGAGACTGGGAGGCCTTTAAGGTGGATGGAGAGCACTTCCTGGTGGTAGCCAACCACCGAGAAGGTAGGGCAGATGTGGCCTTTGACCTGGAAGAAAAACATTCCATACTTTGTACACAAGGGTGAATTTTCATCTCATTTAAAAAAGTAATATCAAATTGGGGCTGGGGAATGGCAACCCCAGTAAGTGCCTGCTTGTCTTATAATCGTGAGAGCCTGAATTTGACACCCAAATGTAAGAAAAATAGCTAAACATGCCTTTGCAATCCCAGGATTGGGGTAGAGGATCCATTGACTCATTGTAGCCTGATTGGTGATCCCCAGGCCACCAAGATGCATTATCTCAAAAAACAAGGTGGACAGTGCCCCTGTCATGGCACCGGAGATTTGCCTCTAGCCCCGATGTGGACATTAGACACATACATATGCACCACACACACACACACACACACACACACACACACACACACACACACACATACACACAAAGTCATGAATGGACCATTTCCTCCAACTTGCCACTGAACTCTGTGGTTAGAGGTAGTCCACATAAACTCCATCACAACTGTGGTTAACCTAGGTTAGGAAGACAAGGAAGCCACATGGCCCCTGATCATGAGAGAAGCACTGAGCCCCAGTGTGGATTACATCAGCAACTTCCCTCCTAATTTTGAGGAGTCAGCACAGCTAGCAGGTGTCATACTGACCATAAGCCAAGGCAGTAGATGCAGCATTAATGTTGATGAGTGTATGGCCACAGAGGAAGCCAGTTTGGAAGCTGTCCCTCCCTGCCACTATTTCCCCAAGAGCAAGCTCAACATTCTGGCAAAGACTCCCTAATGTCAGAGAAGACAGTAGGTGGCACAGCCTTGGAGGGCTGGGAAACCCTGTGTCAGAGTTAAGCTCTTGCCATGACGGTAGCTGAGTCTCCTCAATCCTGGAACTCAAAGGGTGGACGGTTTCGGGGAGTGGCTGTAGCGTTGCTCTGAGCCATCTGGAGACTTCATAGCTCAGTATCCACCCAAGTGTGAAACACACCACTGCACTCAGGGTCTAGGGGAGCTCAAGGCTCCCAACAACAGAGTACCCCTCAGGGTGAGTGCTCCAGCAGGCACTGGAGAGGAAGACCATGGAGGAAGACCTTTCAGGAAGGACCATAGGCGAACAGCTACAGGGGTCTTTCTAGGAAGCACCATAAGGAAGGATCACAGGGGAGGGCCTACAGGGAGCACCACAAGGGAGGGACTCCAGAGAGCACCACAGGGGAGGACTTCTGGACAGCATCATGAAGGAGAAATGCCTGGGGAGCACTATTCATGGAAGACTTCCAGAAACACCATGGGGAGAAGTTTCTGACAAAGAGAGTGATGTGAGAACATCTGACCTATTAGGGCAGGAAAGGGCCAAGGCAGGAAGTGAGTAGGACTTAGATGGTAGAAGGCTACTGCAGGCCTGTGGGCTGTCTAGACCCACAGGCTTTTTCTTCTGAGAACAATAGGCATGAAAGCCCAGAGGCTGGATGGCAGAGGTTGCCTGAGGAGTGGGGTGAGGGAGGGCCTTTGGGTATGCAGGGAATGTGCATAGTAGCTGTGTGTGCCCTGGCCAGGCTGTGCCCTGCAAGAAGCTGTGAATCTGGGGAGCCGCCCCTCCCTCAGCACTGACCTTGGTTCCAGGGGACAACCACAACATCGACAGCGTGGTCTACAGGTGGAACCCCAGCAGCCAGCTCTTCGAGGCCAATCAGTCGATTGCCACGTCTGGTGCCTATGACTGGGAGTTCTTCACCGTGGGGCCCTACTCCTTCCTGGTGGTGGCCAACACCTTCAATGGCACTTCTACCCAGGTGCACTCCCACCTCTACATCTGGCTTGTCGGCGCCTTCCAGCTCTTCCAGTCATTCCTGGTAAGAAGCCTGAGTTTCCCAGTGCAAGGTGCCGTGGACACCCAATCTGTGGCGTGTACCTGCTGGGGTGAGGTGCTCGTGGGGCAGGGCTCCATGAAAGACAGCATAGTGTGGCCCTGACCCCAGTGCCCAAATGCCTGTCCCTTCTGTACACTACATCTTCCCCGGGTGGTCTGGGCCCTCACTGCTTCCATGGCCCCAGTCAGTACTCCTGAGGAAAGCCTGGGTGTGGGTTGAGTCTGGGTTGTCAAGGGTGCCCTGGGTGCCCATAGCAGTCCTTTTCAGGGACCAGATCTCCCACAGTCAGTGCCTGTGGGTCTCCAGGTCTGGTGTAGCAAGGCAACTTGGCTCTGACCCGGGGAAAGGGTAGGGACAGACATAGGCTCCATCCCCTTTTGACTTTGAAGCCCTGCTGACAGTTTTATGTCTGTGTGAGCTGCACTGGCTAGAAAGCTTTGCCAAAAATAGCAGAGCTTCTAGCAGTGACCTTGGGGGGGGGGGGGCAGAGGCACAGCCAGAGGCCAGCAGCCACTCTGCATTTAGCACAGGATCAAAACAAAACCCTGAGCCCAGGGCTGGGGTGGGGCTGTGTGCTATAGAGGAGGGCAGCCCCAAGAGTGAGTCTGCTGAAGGAGCCCTGGGCGCAGAGGCAGATGCAGCTTGAAGGGCATTGTGGGGGAAGACACAGATAGGGTGGACTGGCTCAGCCCTGCCCAAGCTGCAGGCTGCCCTTTCCCTCAGAACCCACAGAAGTCCACTTTCATGCTTTGCCAATAGTCTCTCTTCTTTTGCTTAAATCCTTTCAGCCCTGGAGGTGCCTTAATACGTTCACCATTTGCATTTTGCAATGTCATGAACAAGAGCTTTGAAGCTAACTAAACTCCATACTCTGAACATACCTGCAAACCTGCAAGCTGTGGGGACACACCCACCTCTGCAGGGCATGCCTTTCTGGAAGGGTCTGTGGTACAGGAACTCAAACCAAGCAGGCTCCCATCCATAGGGCAGGCACTCCCAGGGCACCATGGGTAAGTGCAGTGGTTCAAAGGGAGGCTTCAGGCATCATGGACCTTATAGCCCAAGGCTGGGTGAGCAGAGACTGGCTGCCAGGGTGGGGTGGGGAGCAGCTAGGATGGGGGGTCCGGGGCTGTTCTAAGGGAGCCACACCCTATGGTTTCTCAAGCCTCACATTAGAAATTCCAGAGCCTTCCTCTTAGAGTAGAGGCACAGGCTCCTATGATTGGGCCTTTGGTCCATTTGTCATTGCTACTGCAGAATGCCTGAGGTGGTGTGATTTATAAACAAAGGAAGTTTATGTGGCTTGCTGGTCAGGAGGTGGGGAGCTCAAGAGCACAGGACTCCTCTGCCTGGCTTTTGGCAAGAGCAAAGGGCTGCCCTCACACTGAGCCAAAGTGGAGGGGCAAGTGGGTCAGGTGGCAGAGGCGAAGCAAGAGGGCTACCACACTGCATACCAGCACGCTCACTCTCATGACCACTTACCTGTACTCAAGAGCAAGGACACTCACTTCACCCATGACCCAGACAGGCCAGGCAGGCCTCACCTTCCCAGCTCAGTGGGGTTCTAAGCCTCCTTGTGAGTTTGTGGGGACCTGACACATTCAAGCCATAGCAGCCAGGAGACAGTTGCTTCCTAGTAGAGCAGGAGTGGCCTAGAAATGGATGCTGACAGACACCTAAGAGACTTGGTGACACATGCTGCTCGTGGGAGTTGAAGCAAACATCAGAAGAGGATACATGGGCTGGGTCTCAGGTTCCCTGGGGCTGGAAGAGGGCAGAGGTTAAGTGGGGAAGGAACCTTGGGTCCAGGACCAGAACTGTCCAGGGAGCCAGCCACTGGAATGGCGATGGGCTCTTAGGAAGCAAGAACAGCAAGGCCCACGGAGACATGGAAGACAAAATGACAAGTCACCTGCCATCTTCTCCTGTCTGGGCCTCAGCAAGGGTGGAAAAGAACCCACACACACACAAACATGCTCACACATGCATATTCTCATGCACACCTGCTGACCCCGGCTCACCTGACCAGTGTTGAGGCCCCTGTGCCTCCATTGTTTCTTCAACACATTTTCCTTCTCCTGAACCCCACCCCGTTGCCCCACCCAGGAGCTTGAAGCTGTCAATACTGCCATTTTATACCTAGGGCAAGGAGGGAGACCCTCCCTATCTCCAAATGTTCACACTGGGTCTCAGAGCTCCAACAAGCGACAGCGTCAGGCAAATTCTTAGCACCTCCAGTCCTTTGCCCCAAGTTACTAATCCCAAAAGGCAGCAAGGCCAGGACCCTAGCTTCCCATATGCTTGCCTGGAGGATTCTAAAGTAGGTCTTGTAATCAAAGTGTGCTCTGGGGACTAGACTAGGGTATGCCCCAGCAATGGAGAGCTTCCATGGCATGCACAGGCCCTGGGTTCAATCCCCAGCTCTGAAAAACAATAACACACTGCCACCAAGCAGGTGGAAAGCACACAGGTCAGTCACACAAGCCTCAGAACTGGTGAGCTGTGCAGGTGGGATTCTGCTTCTGAGTTTCCTAAAGGCTTTGGTCCAGCAGCCTCTATGCTCTCTGGTTTGGAACTGTCAGTAAGGTATGTGAGACCAAGACAAGGACAAGAGCAGCTGCTTGGTCAGCAGATAATGGCATCATCAGATATGATGTCAGTGACGCTATGTGAATCCTGAAGGTTAGGACCATCACTCCCAGACCCTTACATGTGCATATGAATGTGTTTGTGTATGAACACACACCCTATCATGGACACCCCTGAGGCCTGGCCACAAGTGTGCCTCCCTGCCTTGGTTTCCTTGCCTGTGGAGTAAGTATGGTATGAAAACATCCTCATGGGTGAGCAACTCCTGGATGGCCCTCAGAAGAGGCTGCTCTGGGCTATGTAAACACTTCAACACACCTCTGACTTCTGCATCCACTGAGACAGAAACTGGCAATGGCCCTTGCAGGTTGGGAAGGCCCTGATTTAGGGGATGCCTCTGTGGTCAGGCAAGAGCATGCAGGGAGGGGCACTAGGAGTTGGCCAGGGAATGTGCTATGCTCAAGGGCCTCAGAAGTGCATCTTCCTGTACCCTTGGTGCCCACCTGAGCTGAGAGCCCACAGTGGGGGCTCAGTACCCCCAGGGCCTCTGATGGACTGGGGAATCTGCTGGGGAAGCCCTGGCCATGCATCAGCCTTCCTTCCTCTTGGCACTCTGCGACCAGAGAAGCACCCCATCTTTCTGCATCAAAGCCAGGCCGAGTCTCTTTGGTCCAGCAACTACCACTGATGGCTGAGTGCCTGCCCACCCAATGGGAGCTGTGGGATGCCAGGTATTCCTGGAAGTAGCTCCTAGAAGTGCCATTATCCTGCCAAGGTGCTCCAGTGGCACACACCCCATGCCTGGACAACAGGCAGCTCTCTGGGGGAATTCCTCTGGGAGAGGGGAAGACCTCCCATCCCAGGGGTATCTGGTCACCTGGGCTCCAGGGCTGGGTGGGCACTGGTAAAATGGTCGGATGCTGGGATTCTTCATTGCCTGACCATCTGGAAATACTGGAGTCATCTAAGCCACTGGATCTAATGTAGCCTGCAGCTGCTCTCACCTCTGAGTGGGAGGAGCTTACAGAGAGAGCACCATGGGCTTCTGTCAGTCGGGTCTGGGAATCTGTGCAGCCAGTGACTAGTCAGCTGTGAGCCAGCCTCATGGCCAGTTAAAGGCTCAGAGCTTGAGTCAGCAGGATCCCTGCAGTTCTTTACGAGTCTGTGGTTGACATTCCGCAAGAACAATGGACAAGGTGAATTTCAGATTAAAAAATGAATAATATTGTATAGGATTATGTCCAACTATTGTTGGGATATATGGAGAATGGAATATCATTCCTCAAGTATCTGAAATTTAGGTGTGAGGGTGCCCCCACATTTGCTAAGTCAGCACCCTGGTCCTGATTGGACTCAGAGAGGCTAGGGGCTTGCGCCGCCTCTGAGCCCCAACTGCTAGGGCACACAGCAGGCCTTGTGTCTCTCGAGGCCTAGAGACACAGCAGGTTCTCCAAGAGATGAGTGAATCCACCTGCCCAGTGGGATGAGCCTCACATAACCCCATGATGCCATGCTCACCTCTCACATACCTTCCTAATTCCTATGGCTCCAAGGCTCTGGCATACATTTGCTTTCCCTTTCTTCAAAAGCTTTCTCTATCTGCCCCTCCTGATCAGTTTCCTTCTTCCCTCTGCCCCCCTGCCTTCTCACCCACTGACACCCCCCCTTCCCCTACACAGCCGCCACCCTTCTGAAGTCCTGGGCAGCCCCTTACAGGTCCTAAGGTGAGGCTCCACTTGTGCCCTGATCTCCAGAGGGGCAAGGACCACACTTGGCTGCTCACTGAGGCAGCATCTGGCCTGGCCCCAGCAGGAAGTTGACATCTCTTACATGGTCCCAGGAGAGCTTGCTCTGGGCCTCCAGCCAATCCCAGGGCTCCCAGTGCAAATCCCCTCAGGCCCTATCAGTATAGGTGAGCAGAGAACAGGCAGCTGAAAGCTGAAATGAGGCCCTGGTGATCTGAGGAAGGTGTGTACTGTGTGGGCATGTGTATGTATGCCTGCCTCTACACATATGTGCATATGTTCAGACACGTGCTTACAAGTGAGTGTCCATCAGAAAAGAGATACGCATATACAAGTATACACACATAGGTTTACACATATGTGCACATACATTCATGCATTCACAGGTGCATAAATACCTTATAGATGTGTGTGAACATCTCTCTGTGTATACACAAACACACTCTTGTGCATACATATGTACACATATGTACACATATGATAGTGCATTAGTTTGCCTATGGGTGTGTAAGTCTGCAAATATGTAAGCAGGCATGTGGCCAACAGTGATGATTTTCTTAGCTCGTACTTGCAAGAAGCAACGCCGGGACAGTCAGAGGACTGCCTGTGCCCGGCTGCACGGTGGGGGCCTGGCAGTCTGCAGGTCCTGTAGGCCCAAGTGTCTCTGTGTGTGAGTTTTGGTGGGACTAGTTAGCTTATAGACTAATGTTAGCTTATAGGCAGCCCTGTGAGGAGAAGGGATGCTGATCTAGGAAACCTCAGGCAGCCTCTGGCCCCACCCAGGACTTTGTGACCCCAGGACTCCTGGACCCCTTGTCCTCTAGAGTCTTAAGTGACTCTCATTCAGTGCCTCTTAGGCTTCTTCAAGCTCCTTCTGGATCAAACCTTGAGGCAACCTCCTGTTTGGATTCCCAGCCAGTTCTTGCCCATTACCTGGCTGGGCTCTGTGGATATTGGCGCCCTCTGCTGCCTGTGGAGAGAATGCTATTAAGTTTCTTGGGGCTCCGGGCTGGGTTTTGTTTTTTGTTTTTTTGTTTGTTTGTTTGTTTGTTTTGGTTTTTGTTTTTGTTTTTCTTTAAGCCTCCAGCAGGGCTGGCCAGCCAGGCCGTGAATAGCTCTTGGTAGTGTGAAGACAAGGAGTTAACTGGCCTCCCTCTACTGAGCGCAGGTAAAAACACCCAGAGGGTGGCTGTGAAGATAGCAGGTAAACTGCTTACCTGCCATTCAGTCCCTAGAACCCCTGTAAAAGTGAGGTGTTCAATGACATGTGCTTGTAATCTAAGTTCTGGAGAGATAGAGATGAGTGATCCCTAGGGCTCACCAATAGCTGAATCAATGAGCCCCAGGTTCTATGCAGAGACCCTCCCTCAAAATAACAGTAAATGGTTCCTGGGTAATAATACCTAAGCTTGACCTTTGACCTCTATATACATGTTCATGCACACACACGTTATGAATACTTTTCCCACCAGCCTGATCCCAAAGCCCCACCAGCCCCAAATAACACACAGAGACATTGTATTGATATAAAGCTGTTGGCCTGTTACTAGCATTCCTTATTGGCTAGCTCTGTCTTAAATATTAACCCATTTCTATCCATCTAAATATTTCCACGTGGTCTTACCTTACCAGAGAGAGGGTTCAGACTGCTGCTCTCTCAAGTCTCTACATCTTGAAACTCTCCTCCCTCTCCCTGAATCCTCCTTGTCTCCTAGTCCCACCCATCTTCCTTTCCTATTGGCCAACAGTGCTTATTCATTAACCAATATAAGAAATATTATTTGCAGAATATATATACATATATTCCCATCATATATATATATATACATATATATATATGTATATATATATATATATATATACATGTGAACACACACACACACACCTGGAAGTTCCAGAGCTATTTCCCACAAGAGCTGTGCACATGTTACTGGATAGTGAACATGGTGATTACTTGTAGCAGCTGCATATGCTAAGTTCTCCCTCTGAAGGGAGTTGAGGTTCTAAAAATTATCTGTTGGTACCACTGCCTCTGGAAGTTTGGTGCTAGCCTTTGCTTTGCTGTATCTAAGTTCTGTTTTTCGTTCCAGGCAGTTTCCCTTAGTTCTGCACCCTCAGCCTTCCTCATTCGTGGACAGCCTTTCTGTTGCTGTCCTGAGACCCCACAGTGGCAGCCAGAGCTTCTGATGGACTAGGGCTCCTGGCCCTAGCTCCTCTAGCCATAGGCTCCACCTCCTGGATATGCCACACACCAGAGTTCACCTGTAACCCCACACAGCAGCTCCCTCTTCTCCAGCAGCTCTGTGTGTGTGTGTGTGTACATGCTTGCAGTTTGGGTATAAGTCATTGATGTCAGCAGAAGCTAAGACTACAGGAGCCCTGATTGTGGCTAGGTTTCCTGGAGCCTGGAAGAGCCCTGTCCATCAGCCACAGACCCCGACATGGGCTAGCACATTCCTTCTCATGCTCTGGTCTCCCATCCTTGCTGCTTCCTAGGCAGTCACATACCTACTAGGGCCCTGTCCACCACTGCTTCAGCTTTTCTGGGAATGCTCCCCTTGATCAGGGCTGCCTCTTCCTCCTTCCTTGGGCACCACCCCCCATGCACTCCCTTTTGTTAGGCCCCTCATATGAAAGGACTTGCATAGCTTCAGGTCTGTCACAAAGGCTCCATTTCTCCCACCTCCTCACACTTCATGGGGCTGAGTGACCTCTGGAGCATGCAGGCAGAGGAGCTCTGTTCTGGGCTCTGGTGAAAGGATGCAGCCAGGTGGCCTTGGGGGACAGCTAGCACTGGGTCTCTGGGCACAGTGGTGATGACATTAGTGGCATGGCATCTGGATTCACCCTTGTGGGCCCCACCCACCCATATGGTTCTTGGTTCATTGCAGACCTTTGGCGCTGCAGACTGGGAGGTCTTTCACATTGGTGAGAGGATCTTCCTTGCGGTGGCCAACAGTCACAGCTACGACGTGCAGATGCAGGCACAGAACGACTCCTATGTCCTCAGCTCTGCCATCTACGAGCTCAATGTCACAGCTCAGAACTTTGTCAAGTTCCAGGACATCCCCACCTGCAGGTACCAACCAAGTGGTAGGAAGGGCAGAGTGAGTCTGTGGGTGGGTGGCACTGGAAGGCCTGCAGGCCATCCCCAACTTCCTCCCAGCATGTCTGGCCAGAGCAGGTGGCCATGATCATGAGACCCATCCCCATGGCTGACCCTGACTTCTTTCAAGCAAGGCCTAGAGATCTGGGTTCACAAGAGAAGACCCAGCACCTCCACAAGGAGAAATGGTCTGTCTGTGTGATATAGGGTGAGCATCAGGCCCTTGAGCTCAGGCGGGTGTCACCTCCCACCATGCACTGCCAGATTCTGCCCCACCTGCTCTACAGGGCCACCAAGTTATCACTGAGAAGGTAGAGCTATCCCCCCACCCACATAGAGTTCCTTTGCAAGGATTTTCAGTACCTCCAAGTAGAACGCAGCTGCAGCTGCATTGTCCACACAGCAGAGCCAGAGGACTGAGCTCCGGGCTAGGGTTCTCAATCTGTGGGTCATGACCCTTTCGGGGGGGGGGGGTCACATATCAGATATCTGTATATAAGATTTTTACATTGCAAATCATAACAGCATCAAAATGATAGTTGTATAGTAGCGACAAAAATAATTTAATGGTTAGGGGGGCACCACAGCCACTGGGCTAGGCCCAGAGTGGTTACCAATCTAGAATGCAGCAGGAGCTGTCACAGGGTTCTTCATTCCTTAAGAGTTTGGGAGACACTCACAACCCCTCCTGAATACCAGGCACTCCTCAGCCTGAGAGAGAGAACACTGAGCAAATTTAGACTCTTAAGGAAAAACCCTAAGGCCAACAGTCAAGTAAAAAGGTGAGGTTGGTGGCTGTGACATTACAGGACACACGGGCACTATGTGTTCATGGGGATGTCTAGCTGTAAGTTCCAGGGAAATCATGCAGTAGCCATAGCCAGGATTGCTCCAGAAACAGGCAGCTGTGGTAGCAGGTAAGGAAGGGAGGAAAGACCTTCTACTTGGGCCCAATCTTTTGATTGACAGGTACCCACAATGTTTACTTTGAAAATCTCATTTTTCTTTAGTTTAAAAATAAAAAGAAACCCTGGGACAAAGAACAAAAAAAGGAAACAGTAGTGCCCAGCTCAACCCAGAACTATCTCCTCCTGAGCCGCCGGTGGCCTCTGGGCCTGGTGGAGCTTGGAGGGGGCCTCTTTCCTTACCAGGTTCCCACGTCTGGAACTGTGTGTCTGCTGAGAATAAGTTTAAGAATAAAACACTCACCAGGCCTTTAGGAAGGGAATTCAGAAGAAAACGAGTGCAAAAAGAAGCTGCGGTTTGAAACCAGCTTTAGAAGATCTGGAGGTGCAGCCTGGTGATTAAGACTGCTGCTCTTCCAGGGGACTTGAACTAAGTTTCAGGTCCCATATGGGGCAGCTTACAACGCCTTGTGACTCCAACTCCAGGGATTCTGATGCCCTCTTCTGGCCTCTGTGGGCATTGCATGCACTCTCTCTCTCTCTCTCTCTCTCTCTCTCTCTCTCTCTCTCTCTCTCTCTCTCTCTCTCTCTCTTAAAATCAAATCTTAAAACAAAAGAGAGGACTAATTTACAGAGTGAGGGAGTGAGATGTAACTCAGGAGACAAGGCCTGCCCAGAGGCCAACTCAGGGCCAGTATTGGCTCTGCGAAGGTGTTGTCCTCACATGGCTCCCTGTCTCCTCAGTGCCCTGGACTGGGAGTTCTTCTCAGTGGGAGAAGATCACTTCCTGGTGGTCGCAAACTCCTTTGATGGAGACACCTTCTCGGTGAACAGTATTATTTACAGGTAAGGACTGCTGATGGCCAACATTCGTCCTCTAACCTTAGGGGGTTCGTAGTGTGTGGGGGTCTCTCCTCCCCTCACAAGTGACCACTGGTTCAGAGCAAGTTGAAGCCATCAGGCTGAGGATGTGTTTTCCTGGGCCTGGCTGGGCAGGGATTCTGGTGCCAGGATGTATCCACTAGAGGGTACCCCAACAGACCACACCCCTCAGATAATGACTGACAGCTAAAGATGTATAAGTGGGCATGCAAAGTGGGAGTTTATGGGGCTCAGTTTTCCTCTTACATTATCACACTCTCCTTGCATTTTTCCTAGGAGTTTTTTTTTTTTTAAGTATTTTGTTGTTGGTGGTGGTTTTTGTTTTTTGTTTGTTTGTTTTAAGCATGAGTGGGGTATTGTTTCCATTGGCAGAATCTCATCAGTTTTTGCATCTAGCCACCTAACCAAATTGTCTTGCCATCTCTAAAGCCTTCTCTTGGGAAGAGTCTCAGGGACCCGAGCCACTTGGGCTGTCTCTGCCACAAAGGTAGTGGCACCCTTGCTCAACAAGGCTTCTATTGCTTAGTTAGTTGCCTTAACAAGGTCAGAGTTCCAGAACTATCTTGGATAGCAGCAGTGGGGAGGGGGTCAGCAGTTCTGCCCCTAGCTTTGCTCTAAATGTCGTGCCAAGAGGCCTGCCTGATTCCTGATCCTTAGGTGTCCAGCACACTTTTGGGGCGGGTGATGTTAATCTGCCGGTGTGATGATAAACAGTGAGAGGTTTGTTCTGAGCTGAGCCACTGAGGCTGATTCGGAATTTCTTCATCCCCCTGGATTTCAATTGCAGTTCAGACTCCTGTTTATATAGGAAGTGGAGTTTGTCTATGACATCCTGAGGTCTATGACTTTATACAATGTAACTTCTCTCTGTACCTGTGGCCAGAAGTTTCAATAATAGCCTATTTCTGTCATTGTGTTAAATTCACTTCTGGGCCTCAGGTCTCTTTATGAGCCCCTCCCCAATGCTAACCAGTTTCTTTGGATGTCCTGAAATGCTTTAGTCACCTGTTGTTTGAGAAAAATTATGGCTTTGATTAGACTTTGAGATTCATTGCTGTAGTCATTTGAACATGATAGAGTGCTTTCTTAAAAGGTATGTTGAAGGGGATGCCAGAGAGATGCTCAGTGGTTAAGTGCACTTTCTGCCCTTCCAGAGGACTGATTCAGTCCTCAGCACCCATGTGATGACTCACAACCATTCATAACTCCAAGACCAGGGGTCCAACCCCTTCTTCTGGCCTCTGTGGGTATCAAGCAAGCATACACACAAGCAAAATACTCATACACATAAAATCAAAGAAACAAAATTAAAGGAAAAAAAGATACAATGTATGTTGAAGAATGATGGCCAAAAAACTTTTGAAAAATAATATTGAAAAGAGTTGGTGGATGTCTCAGTCAGTAAAGTTTGCTGAACAAGGACCTGAGTTCGATCCCCAGCACCCACATACAAGCCAGCCCATGTGTGTAATCCCAGCACTGGGAAGATGGAGATAAGCAGGTCTGTGGAGTTCTTCCTGCAGCCAGTCCAGCCAGATCAATGAGCTCTGGGTTTGATGAGAGATCCTGAGAAAATAAGATGGGGGTGATTGAGGAAGATACCCAAGTCTATCTCTGGCCTCCACACGTATGTGCATGCAAACCAGCACACTCATGTCCCTGTTTCTGAGGACTGGGACACGAACTCCTGACTGCACGCTCCTAAATACTTAGGGTGCTTGGAATAGGCTCCTGGGTAGATGTAAGGGAGCTTTGAGATCTTGGATGGGCAGATTCTTTCCTGGGCCTCGGTTTCTCACTTGACCCTGGGAGCATGTGCCCTGCACCAGTGCCAAGGGGACCAGGCTGACTATCCCTCCCACAGGTGGCAAGGCTATGAGGGCTTCGTGGCGGTTCACAAACTCCCCACCTTTGGCTGCCGGGACTGGGAGGCCTTTAATACCACATCAGGCTCATATCTCATCTACTCCAGCGCCAAAGAACCCCTCTCCAGGGTCCTGAAGCTGCGGACTGGCTGAAGTTACCACGGACCCCACTGCCTCCCCAAGCATCTGGGCCTGAGCAGAAGGCAGGACCCACCCAGTCCCGAGGCTGGTGAAGATGCCTGTAACCTCTCCACCCTCTCTGAGCTGGCTCTTTCCCCCTTCCCCAGCTGGTGCTGTACCAGAGCCACAGTCCTGGTGACTGGTGGCCATATTTCAGGTGACCCTGGGATCCTTCAGGCTGAGGCCCAGGGCTGCCACCCAATCTCGGTGCTCCCAGCCTGTGTCCTGCAGGAACTCTGACTTAAAGGGACAAGTTGCTATCACAGTTTACCTCAAACACAGGGACCCTAGCAATCTCTAGGGCTCCAGCTCTCCCAGCCACCCCTGCTGTGCAGCCCTGATGTGCCTGTCTTGACCAACACCTATTTATTGCATTTTATCTAGATGGAAATATATTTATATTGCTCTTTACAAAAAGCATGGATGGCATTCTTTTTCTTTCAGGGTATCAGTAGTGGACGCATTCAGAAACAGCATCCTTCTGCAGAGGGAGTCTTCCCCTGATGTTAGTTTACTCATAAAAACACCAGGGCAAAGTTAGGTCAGAAACCCCAAGCTCCTGTGTGGAGTGTGTCCCTCTCCTTCCTTAGGACCCCCATCATGGGGACATGGGTGGCTTCCCTAGCTATGCTCCATCACTGCTGTGAGCTAGGTACATACAAAGGGACCCAAGAAAATGTGGGCTTGCTCCTTTCCATGGCCAGGTCCAGCATGAGGCCCCATGCTCCTCTAAATGGCTCTAGAAGTGACATGGATACACTGAGTGGAATAGGGGGCACGGACACAGAGAAACCCCAGTATGACGGGGAGGGCAGAGACATTGAGAAACCCATGGGATGGCAGGAACACTGAGCAATCCCCAGGACAGAAGAAGCAATGAGCCCTTGCGGGACAGCCCTATGAGAGATTCTCTAGCACAGGCCTGCCACTTACGGTTCTAGAGTCCCAAAACCATTAGCAGACTGGGGTAGATTGTGGATAGAGTTCAGCCAACCGGTTTCCAGACCTTCATCTAGCTGCCAGAGCTGGAACCAGGAGGCATGGTCAGGACCAAGGCTGCTGTGAGCACACTCGGAGAAATTGCCAGGTTTAATGGAACCTGGCTGTTAGGACCTTGAAGCCCTAGGTGGACTTTGAATGAGAACTCAAAACATCTGAATATATATTACATGTAATGATCATTGATGCTTTGCCTGCGTGCATGTCTGTGTAACAGTGCCAGATCCTCTGGAAATGGAGTTATAGATGGTTGTGAGCTACCATGTAGGTGCTGGGAATTGAACCTGGGTCCTCTGGAAGAATAGCCAGTGCTCAATACATACTGACTCTAGCCTCTCTTCCCTCCCCTTCTCCCATCCCCCTCCGAGTTCCCCTGTCCACTGTTCCTCTGTTTTCCTTCAGAAAAGAGCAGGCACCCCAGTGATGTCAGCTGAACACAGCATAGCAAGATGCAGTAAGACTAGGCACAAACCTGTAGTTGTTGGTTTTATTACTCTTTACTCTTTGGGCTCTTTACTCTTTTGGGGACCTGCCACCAAGCTCCCAAATAAATCACTCATGAAGGCTTATTCTTTCTTATAAATACCCAGCCTTGGCTTGGATTCTATCTTGCCAGCTTTTCTTAAATTATCCTATCTACCTTTGCCTCTGGGCTTTTCCCTTTTCTTACTTCTATAAATCTTACTTTCACTCTTCATGGCTGGCTGTGTAGTTGGGTGGCTAAGTGGCTGGGTGGCTGAGTGGCTGGGTGTCTGGGTGGCTGAGTGTCTGGGTGTCTGGGTGTCTGGGTGTCTGGGTGGCTGAGTGGCTGGGTGTCTGGGTGACTGGGTGGCTGAGTGTCTGGGTGTCTGGGTGTCTGGGTGGCTGGGTGTCTGGGTGTCTGGGTGACTGGGTGGCTGGGTGACTGGGTGGCTGGGTGGCTGGGTTGCTGGGTGGCTGGGTGACTGAGTGGCTGGGTGGCTGGGTGGCTGGGTGACTGAGTGGCTGGGTGGCTGGGTTGCTGGGTGTCTGGGTGGCTGGGTTGCTGGGTGTCTGGGTGACTGGGTGGCTGGGTTGCTGGGTGGCTGGGTTGCTGGGTGGCTGGGTGGCTGGGTTGCTGGGTGTCTGGGTGACTGGGTGGCTGGGTTGCTGGGTGGCTGACCCCTAGCTTCCTCCTCTCCTTGTTCTCTTGCTCCTTCTCTTCCTCCCAGATTTCTCCTATTTATCCCCTCTGCCTGCCAGCCCTGCCTATGCCTGGATATTGGCCATGCAGCTCTTTATTAGACCATCAGGTGTTTTAGACAGGCAAAGAATCACAGCTTCACAGAGTTAAACAAATGCAGCATAAAAGAATACAACACATCTTTGCATCATTAAACAAATATCACACCTTAAAATAATGTTCCACTATACAAACCCTCATATCACAGCTAGACAAGGTAACCCAACGGGAGGAAATGGGTCCTATAAGCAGACAAAAGAGTCAGAGATAGCCCCCACTCCCACTGTTAGGAGTCCCACAAGAACACCCAGCTACACAACTGTAATGCCTATGCAGAGGACCTAGCTCAGACCCATGCAGGCTCCGTGGTTACTGCTTCAGTCTTGGTAAGCCCCTATGAGCCCATGCCTGACACTGCCTGGAGATTTATTTTTAAGTCTGACCTTGAGGTCATGCAGACAATTGGGCCTCATGCAATCTATTGAAAGCCTAACCAGATCAGGGACTTGCAGATCAATAGTTTGGACTTCTCTGTCAGTAAGTATCCCTAGGCTCCCCAGGGCTCTCTAGGCCCTCCATGCTACTCTGGACTGGACATGACTACTAACCTCAAAGTAACAGGGTCAATCCCAAGACACCTGTTTGTTTTGCTGTTCTCTGCTTGTATGCACACTGCCCACCACCACTTCCTCCCTCTCTGTTTTTATTTATTCTGCATTTTTTCTAGGACTCAGGCATGAACCCAGGGCCTCGTGCATGCTAGACAAGCACTCTACCACTGAGCTAGCCCCTTCCCCCTTTTTATTTTGAGACAAGGCCTTATTAAATTACTTGGGCTACCTTTGAACTCACAGGTAGCCCAAGCAAACTTGTAACTTGTGATCCTACTGCCTCAGCCTCCAAAGAGGCTCAAATGGGAAAAGTCCCCGAGTAGTAATCAAGACAGACCAAATCTAGCCCCACCAGCCACCTGTAGCCTTTAAGCCTATGTGGGTGTTGGACAAGGTATGGCCCAGGGCTGTCCTACCCCCTAAGAGCACTATCCCTCTTGGAATCAGGTGATATCCACATAGCCTGACTCTGAGGCATGTGTGTTGGTAGGGTGGCCAGTCAGTCAGGAAGCTGGCGCCAAGGAGGGGAGGCAGGCAACACTCATCGCCAACACAGTGGGCACAAAACAGAGAACAGTAATTAGTCTTCCACCCAAAGATGCTACTCTGGCTCTGGTTGGCCTGCTGAGTGGAAACAAGCAGGAAAGCTGAGCCTGTAAATCATGGTGTTTAAATTCTGAAGACAAGCCAGAGGGGGACAGAGAACACTCAGGAATTCGCAGCATGCATGCTGGGTGCACCGCTGGTTTGCATCTTGCTTCTGTGGTTTGTGCAGCCCAGGCTGCTTGCTGAGCCACCACCGGCTCATGGTTCCTGACCCACCTAGCAGTTCCTTTGGAAAGTCCCCAGTGTGCTGGGTCAGGTGTCTTCAGGAATCCATGGTGATGGTATGTGACAATAAACATTGAAAACAATGTCACTGGACAAATCTCAGTTTTCAGCTACGGCTACTTCCTGGAAGTCATACCACAGAAACATATCAGTTGTCTTTGTTTCTGGCTTTTAGGGTTTTCTTCCTACAAAATTAGTGAGAAAACAGCCATCCATGTATGAACACACCCATGTCACCTGCCTCCCACACTTGATCTATGTAGTCCTGCTGTGGCATTCTGTTTTCTCTGAGGTCATTGTTGAGATTGCTAGGGTTTGCCCTCCACTGCCAACATGTACCTTCACACACATACAGGCACACTTTTCCATGGATACCTGGCATGTGCACACATATGCATACATATGACAGTGCAAATATATGCTGCTAACTTGTGCTCATACATACCCTCCAACCCTTCCTAGCCAGGCACTGTGTCATGAGCAGTAGGCCTTGAGACCCTCCCACATGTCTGACTCAAATCTGAAGCATAGTGCTCTCTCACAGTCGAGTCATGGTGGTCCTCTGTCCCTACACTGTCATCAGAACCTTCTGCAAGAGAAGGCGCTACACAGTATGGATGCCATCCAGCAAATCTGCTGTTCAGTGGGACCCACCCAGGTCACACCCTTTTGTCATGTGCCTACCAGCCTAGCCACCACCTCCACAGGCCCACACTCACCCACAGCTGCGCTGCGCTTCCTCAGTCTCCTCAACCAGCTGCAGCCTAGCCTCTCACTGAACAAGCTGTTGTCTGCCCTCCATCCTCCCTCGGCAGCCTTTGGCTTGCAGTCATGCTCATGATGCTGCTGGAAGAAGGCTTACTGTGGCCAATGGCCATTCACAGGATTGCGGGGCCCCAGGGCAGGTTGATGACAAACAGTATACTGGACTACCTCCCATAAAAACCATTTCAGAGCCTTTGGTGCTCCCAACCCTAGATCTCACAGATCACCAGCAGGTGCCTGATGCCACGGAACACTGCCCTGCAGTGTGGTGTGGTAGAATATTATTTTCAGGCGTGTTACTTTGTTTATACTGCATTTGTTTAACTCTGTGAAGCTGTGTCACTGTGCCTGTCTAAAACACCTGGTGGTCTAATGAAGAGCTGAACGGCCAATAGCGAGGCAGGAGCAAGGATAGGCGGGGCTGGCAGGCAGAGAGGATAAATAGGAGGAGAACAGAGGCGGAGTAAGAGAACAGAGAGAGGGGGTCATCAGGGACTAGCCACCCAGCCATGCAGCTACACAGCAATCCATGGAGTAAAATTCTCAGAAGCAAGAGAACAGGAAACAACGCCCAGAGGCAAAAGGTAGATGGGTTAAGTTAAGAAAAGCTGGCTAAAAACAAGCCAAGCTCAGGCCACACATTCATAACTAAGAATGAGCTTCTGTGTGTGGGAGCTGGGTGGTGCCCCCCCAAAAGAGAAAAAAACATCTTACTGCAGTGTGGAGATCACAGAAGCCATGGAGAGAGGGGCAGATCAAAGACAGAATGGTAAGACTTGTGGAAGATCTATATGTCCTCTGGGAGGGCACGAGAGGGTGGACAAAAAGCTGGGGAAGCATGGGTCCCTTGGCTAACAGTGGCTAGGGAGACCTAGCTAGTTTCTTCTGCCTCATGTCCAAGAAGGACAGACAGGCGGGAGAGGCAGGATTATATAGAACACTCTGTTGTTACAAAGTCAGTGGCCAAAACCAGCAAAGCTTCCCCAACTCAGTGTCCTGAAGGGCATAAGGCCCACACAAGCTCCTGATTAAAGTGGTGGCAAAGCTGGCTACTTCCTAAAGGAAACTGTGTCCACGTCTTTCCAGCTCCTGGACTCACGGGCAGCCTCCCTCCCCATTCCCAGCCCAGTTGCTGTTACTGTATCTTTTTTCCTCCAAAGACCAGCTGAGTCCCTCTTCCCAACCTGCTCCACATGGAACAGTGGTGCAGCCGTCAGCAACAGCAATCTCAAGTCCTTTCCTGCTGTGTAAGGAAACAAGCCTGGGTTCTGGGACTGGAGTGGGATACCCACAAGAGCCGGCTCTGCTGACTATTCCCTGGGTTCTCCTCCCTCTCCTCTTCCCTCTCTTTTCTCATTTCTCTCTTCTCCTTTTCTCTCCTTCCTCCCATTCTCGTCTTTCCTTCCTCTCCCCCTGCCTTTCCTCTCTCCTTCTTCCCTTCCCTCTCCTCTACCTCTCCAGATCCCTTCTTTTCCCCACCCAGAGGGGCCAGCATTGAGACACAATGAGAAGGTGGCCATGGAGAGAAGTCCAAAAAAGCCCTACCCCACAACTTAGCACCTGTCCTCAGACTTGCCACACCCAGGAGCCTAACGGAGGACAGAAGGGCAGGGTAGGCTACGTCTTTATTTCATCCAGCTATTCTCCTGCTAGAAGGGACTGTGTGCAAAACTGGCCTGTCCCCCACCCCTCCAGGACCAGGATCTGGAAGTACCTAGTTACAGTTGCCCACATTCCCCAGTTGTAAACTAAGGAAGCCACAAAATCAGACTACAGGATACAAAATATACAAACAAATGTTCCCAATCCCAGTCCTAACCCGGCCAATGTGGCCCAAGATTATTAGGCACAAAACCACCCTTCCTAAAATGGCACAAAAGCATCTCAAAAAAGCGACAGAACAAACAAAGGCCCGGGACAGTCTGCACAGACTATGAGGGAAGAGGCAAGATGGTTGGCCTCCACTGGTCCCAACAGCAACACATGGCCACTTCTGATGGCTAATGCCTGGGTGTCCACCCCCTTTCTGGGCACTGTTGTTGCCATGGCTACAAATGCAGAGCCAATTCTCAGCTCCAAGCTTGACGCATCCTGCCCCTGGCTATGGTGGTGGTGCAGACAGGCTGGGTGAACAGGTCTGCTTTGCCTCATACGCTAGCTGCTAGCCTTTCTTCCATCTGTAGTCAACCAAGCTCTGGCCTTTTGTTTTGACAACACCCCAAGTTCCAGTTCCCAAGTGACGGTGTCCAGGCCAGGCTGCCAGGAGCCAGCCACCACTAAGCAAGCACTCCACTCCTCCTGGACCTCAGCTTTTCATCTGAAGCAGAGCAGGACCCACCATGCTAGCCACTGTGAGGACCAGCTAAAATGCCTTCGGAAGCTGTCCCCATGTAGAGGCTGTGGTCCCCTCCCAGTGGCCTATGTTCTAAGTAAAGAGGGTGGCTGAGAGCTGTTGTTATTCCAATGCCAAGCTCACATAGAGTCATGGGATTTTGCTTTGGCAGGGCCTAGACACCCACCCATCCTGTGGCTTTGTCCTTGGCACCACTCAGAGGCCCTTTCGAAAGTAGGGGCTTTCCCCCTGAGCCCAGCACTCAGGGACTCAAGTCAGGGTATCCTCAGCCTGTGGGGTACAAGGCAGAGGGGTCCACTGCAGGTTCAGAGAGCTGTACAAAAGGCTGTCCTCAGAATCCCAGCTGCCTCTGAGTATTAGAGTCGGGGAATGGATGCTAATACAGAAACTGCTGAGGAGACAATGGTCTCTAGAGGCTGGTGGGGGGAGGCAAAACTCCCTCCAAGGACCACAGACACACTGTACCAGGAATGAGGGAGGGATCCCAAGAGAGATGCATGTGTCCTGAAAGGGGGTAGTACCAGTGAGTAGTGCATGTCCTTAAGTGTGTGCATGTAAACACGTGTGCATGAACATGAATGTGACATCATGTCAGTGTTTGGCTGAAAATGTGTGTGCATGTGTGCATATTATGTGTGTGTGCACATGCATGTGTGCGTATGTGCAGACTTCGGAAGCTGGTGGGCCCTGCTCTGCCTACACTGAGGGTTCCTTAGGAGGGACAAGCCAGTCAGCAGGGAAAGGAGACAAGCTGACAG
Source organism: Phodopus roborovskii (assembly GCF_943737965.1). Taxonomy (NCBI): domain Eukaryota; kingdom Metazoa; phylum Chordata; class Mammalia; order Rodentia; family Cricetidae; genus Phodopus; species Phodopus roborovskii. The sequence goes on from NW_026126434.1 coordinate 23,614,088, forward strand.
GTAATGTGAACACTCTAGGGTCTTTCAGCCACATTAACTGGGAATTGACCTGGAGAGTGGAGACTTGGTGTGGGAAGTTTTCCATGACAGGAAAGCACACTGCAGAGAGAAGGGAGTGTTATCCATTGTCCACCCCAGAACCTGAAGAACAAGGCAGCTTAGGAAGGAGGCAGGCCTAGCCCAGGCCAGTGGAGAGGTACCGGGCTATCCCCGGGCACGAGTCTCCAGGTAGCGCAGCTGGGAACAGCAGTGGGAGAAGGTTGGTGAGGCCGGCAGGCACCCGTGACCCCAGAGCAGGGGTAGGAAGTGGCCAGGAGACAAGCGTCAGTAGAAGGTGAAGCCCATACATCGTGGCTCTGGAGACATCAAGTCCTGAACCTGGGATTCCCCAGATTCGGGAGAGTTTATCGCCGACAAGGCCCTAGTGTGGCTTGTAAGCCTGTGCGCATCACTGCGTGGGAGCACCTGCACTGTGATGGTCCACGTGCTGCTGGCCCAGTGTGGAGGCCACACTGAACACTTCTCTGGAAGTATGCTGCCAAGTGATGACCATTTCCTAGGATGTCAGGGTGGGATTCTGACAGGTAGTGTTTACCAAGTCCCTTGGTGTGGCGCCTCAACATGGTCAGACCGAAGGAGCCACACATGGTGCAGCTGGCTCCCAGGATTCCCGAAAGCAATGATCACCATGCTGCAGCTGTAACAATCAGTTGGAGGTATCCTCCCCGCTGTGAGGACCTGCAGAGGCTGACAGGGCTGTGAGAGACAGGGGTCAGCTGGAGCTGAAGACACTATCCCCATCAGTGGCTTTTGGCACAGAGAGCTTTATTGGGGGTTCACAGAAAAAAAGACTGAGAAGGGAACAGATCAGGTTCAGGACTGAGCTTCCAGGAAAGGCAACTCAGCAGCCAGCCACCCTAGGTTTCTGCATGGCTCAAAGCTGCCACAGGTCCAGAACATTCCACCTCAGTCTATGACTTACCATCTGACCCCACCCAGGGAACTCAGCTTGGAACCCTGTCTTAGAAAACCACATATGACTAGTGGGAGAGAAAATGCCCAGAGGAGCCAGTGGCTGGGACCTAGAATAGTGAGTTTATACTGATGGGGAGTGGGGGCATGACACTGATCCCTGTGGCATAAACTACCCACTGTGCCTAAGGAGTATTTGGGCACCTCCGTTTGTGTGGCAAGGTCCCACCTGCTTTCCAGAGTCTGGGGAGGGGTACCAAAAGGGGGTTCTGGGATCTAGAGGGTCTGTCCTCATTCAAGGACAGAAGGATGGTAAAGCTGGTAGAAGCAGGAGGGATCCAGAGAGAAAAAGCATCTCAATGCACCCCTCCTCCTGCAAGTCTCCATCAGGGAGTCCAGCCTCAAACTTATCCTGTGAGCTGGTTGTGGAAAGGAAGAGTAAGGACAGGGAATGACACAGCAGAGAGATGAAACTCCAGAGAAGCAGGATTGGAAGCCTGGATGAGCAGGAGAGGGTGGGGGTCTCCTCATGGAAGGAGAGGACATGCTCTCTCCAGGATCCTCACAAGAAGACTGTCCCCTGCCTTCTCTTCCCAGCAGTGACTGTGCAAGAGCCCTGTCAATGCACAAGCCCTAGGCTAAGGGCAGCAAGCCTGGCAGTGAGTTGAGCAGCCTGGGAAGGAATCCTACCCCTGTGTATCTAAAGGGCCCACCGGGTGATTCTGGGACAAGAGCAACAGCTCTTTCCTGACCTGGTCATGTCAGTGGGACAGACCTGGGGGACAGCCCTAGGCTTCTGACACAGGGCCTTCCTACTACACAGGGTGACAGAAGGGCTGCAGGGGCCTAGCTCCCACCTTTGTTGTGACACCGGCCTGGAAGAAGCTACATCACAACACACAATAAGCCATATCCTCTGCAGCAGTCCCTCCCAGAGCAGGTGCCAGGCTAGAAGTGTCCCTGTTCATGGAGCAGACTCTGCCACAGCATCAGGATAGCACCCCGTCTTTAATCCAAGCCCTCAGCTCTGGTTTACCTTGAGACAGAACCCTCCAGGTCCAGACCGCTCTGCCTTCAGCACCTGCCTCCACTGAACACTTAACTGGACACCATGGTGTTGGCCATGCCCATGCCATGTGGGCCAGTCAGCAGTCACAGTCGTGCCTGGTGTCCCTGAGGAGATTGCCTCACAGTTCCAATTCTCAATGGAATGGGAATCGTGTTACTAGCCTCTGCCAAGGCCCGACCCCTGCAGCCCTGCAGACCGTGTAGCTTGGCCCAGTGCAGTGCAGGAATCTTGACCCAGTGGTGGGCAGGCTGAGCTCATCCAAGGCTCCAGATTAGCACTCCACTCATGCTGCGCATACTGGGCAGGGTGGCCCCAAGACCACCATGGGAGCACTCCGCAGTGGGGCCATTCTGGAATTCATGAGTGTTTCTTTTTCACATACTTCTGCAGCTGACAATCATGTGGCCTCATGTCTAGTGGTGACAGAACTGGGGGCTACAGTGAGGCTAAAAACCAAGCCAGACCAGGGTCCAGACACAGTCTCACCTTGTCCCTGCAGATCACAAGAAAATTTCCAACAGAAACAGAAGCCACAGTCAATTTGTGCTTGAAGAGGCATCTAGACTCAACACTCAACATCCACACGATCTATACTCATTTGCTTCTCCCATGTACTCAACATAGCTTAAGATAAAAACACTTGTACAAAAAGACAATAAATAATAAAACTGGAAGTTTGTCAAGTAGGTGGCTGTAACATCTACCCCTGAAACGTGAAGTAATGATAGATAAGAAAACTGATCAATGAAGTAACTCTGGGATTTCAGCGAGGTGAAGAGTTCTTGTTGCCAGAGAAAAGCAGTGTCCTGTCGATTGGCATGGAAACCTCCAATACCAGTCCCTCCTCCTTTGAAAAAGCTGCTTTAGATCTCGGCAGTAGAAAAGCAAGGCACAGGAGCCGCTGTGATTGACAGGCCTCCACTGGCCAGGCACAGATGGGAGTGGCAGAAGCAGGAGAGGTTGTCTGGCAGCCAACACCGCCACGGTGAACCCATGCTGGACCTTTCTCATGTTCCTCTTTTGGCACAAGGGCAACTCAAGCGCTCTCAGGACAAAGGTCAGTGCAGGCTGTACTTTTCACTGACCTCTCTGGAAAGGCCTAGATTGCCAGTGCTTTGGTCTGGGAAAGGGCAGCATCTCTGTGTTCAGTTGTCCTGGGAGGGCAAGGGTAAACAGAGTGTGCCATTCCCCAGTGGCAAAGCTGCTGGTGCCTCTGATTGACAATGCCGCAGCCATCTCCCCACCAGGGCCCCGTCCTTTCGTGTACAAATATTCACTTCCCACAGCACCTCGGGAAAACGTTGGCAGATAGATCAGAGGAGTCACAGACCTACACTACAAACAGCCTGGGTTTAAGTGACAGCTGAATCCAGCCCGGGCAAGGTATTCCATTTCTCTAAACCTCAGTTTACCTACCCATTAAGATGGGCAAGTCTACTGTGTAGGCAGAAGCTGCAGGGACCAAATGCCAATGAAGGTGCTTTGGGGACTGCAGAAGCAGCTATAGTGCGCCTCCCTGGGAACACAAGAGCACCATCACCTCCACCTGCTACAGAAACCAGGGCAGCCAGGCTCAGGGGCCCACCGGAGGCAGGCTCTAGGGCACAGGGCTAAGAGGTTCCTTGGAGACTGGCGCACTAGGCAGGGACTTCAGGTACTCCAGGTGTCGCCTGGCATCCTCCTGGTTGTGGCGCACGTAGTACACGACATAGGCAATCACCATAGTGAACCAACAGAACATGGTGACCAGCATGGCCACATCGGTGGTCTTCCGGTGGGTACTGCAAAAGCTGGCGCCCGAGTCCAAGACCTGGATCAGCGGCTTCCCCACAAACTGCTCCTGTGCTGAGGTGTGGCAGGCAATTTCATCCACAGAGTCAGGGTCCAGTTTCAGCTCCCACAGGGCCTCCTGTAGGGCACACTCACAGTGCAGTGGATTGTGGGACAGGCGAATCTTGGCACTCAACTTGCCCAGTGCGTCCTTGGGAATTCTTCGGATGCGATTGTGAGATAAATCCAGAAGCCGCAGGCCCCCAGCTAGACCTGAGAAGGCTGCAGGCCCAATGGCCTCGATGGCATTATGGGACAGGTCCAGCTCCCTCAGCTGTGGCAGGTTCTGGAAGGCTCCATTGGGGACTCGGGAGATTCTGTTGGCATCTAGCTTCAGAAGCACCGTGTCCACTGGGATGTCCTTAGGGATCTCCTGCAGGCCTTTTGAGCTGCAATGGACAGCCACAGCCCCAGCATGGTCAGGGCACTGGCAGGCCTGTGGGCAGGAGGCACCTAAGCGTAAGCAAAAGAGGATGAAGAAGCAAGACCCCTGGGAGGGGGCCAGTGGGGATGAGGGGCTCGGCCTGCCCTTGGGACCCATCTTGCCTCCACCTGACCCAGGTGGCTCTTTTCCACTGGGATTTGCAGGTGAGAGTCCTTCCCCACGTTGTAGGCAGTCATCCAACACAGACTCGTGTCCTCACCTGCAGGAGAGCCTAATGGTCTCAGGTCTACAAGAAAAAAAGAGGTGGGGGTGACCAGCACTGTCCATTACCGTCCATCTGGGAGGACAGAACCAGCAAGGAAAGGCGTCATAGACACACCAGGTTTGAGTCTCTCAAATATACCACCTTTGTAACTTACTCTGGAGGGTTCCCAAGGCCACCCAGGGAAGCATCTCCCAGCTAAAAAAGACAACTAGGGCTGACCACTGGCTGGAGACCGGCCCTAGCGAGGTGGTTAAGAACCCTGCCCTAGCCCTGGTCATCCACCCCTAGCTAGGGACTCAAGTCTGGGCGAAGGCCCAAGGATCCATCTCTCTCTCCCCTCCCCCAACTCCAGGCAAGTGCTGGCGGAGGGCTTCCCTCCCGATCTCCGATCTGCGAGCCAGGTCGGGAGGGGCAGGTGTCCGCGTGAGCCTGTTTGTCCCTGAGCACTCGGCTACCTGTGACACCTTAGAGACTGGTCATCAGTACAGCTCCCCGGGCGCTCCGAAGCAGCAGCTCCACGCCCGCAGCGGAGAGGAAGCAGCCCCCGGCGTGCGGCCAGCTGGGCGGGGAGTGGCGGCAGAGAGCAGGATGGCAGGGCCGGGACACCGGAGCTCCGCGGGTGGGAGGCGACCCGGGCGGGTAGGGGCTTTGCCTGAGCGGCCGTGGCGGCAACGAGCCTTGTGAGCTTCCCCCAGCCTGACCAGAGAGAGCCCTCCCAGCGCCGCGGAGACCCGCCCCGCGCCCACCCAATGGCCAGTAGAGCGGAAAGGCTGGCAAGCCAGGGCGGGAGGGGCGGGGGCCCTTGAAATAGGGGCGGGGCCGGCAAAGGAGGGCAGGGTGGCGGCGGGGATCTGGAATAAGAGGGGTGAGACCGGAGGGGCGTGGTTTTGCGTGGTTGGGGCGGGGCCTTGAGGGGAGTGGTCGGGCGGAGAGGAGCCTTGTTAAGGAGGTGGGGCCGGTGACAAGGGATCCTGATAGGGGCGTTGGTGTTGTGTGCATTGGGGGGACGGGGCGGAACCTGTAGTGGGTGAGAGATGTCAGGTAAGGGCGTGGTCTGAGTGATGAGGGGCGGGGTCTCTGGGGGCGGTCCTTTGCGAGGGGAGGGCCTTGTAGGAGGGCTGGGTAGGGGAGAGTCCTGTTTGAGGAGGGCCAAGCAAGGTCTTAAGGGGAAGGGTTAGATAGGTGATGGTCTGGGTAGAGGCTTATGCCCATAAAGAAAGGCTAAATAGAGTTTATAAAAACGGGAGAAGACTGGGCCAGAACACACAGAAGGAAAACTGAGGGAGGGGGTGAGTGGGGGTTGTGGGCGGAGTTCCGCAAGAAGGGCGGGGCCTGACATGTGAGCTGAACTGATTGGGACGGAGTCTGGGCGGGGCCTGAGAAGGCATGAGCGGGTTTAAGTATCATTTTCTAGGGCATTGGTAAAGGGAGTGTCCCTGGACGTGCCACGTGGCCAAACCCGACCCTGAGCATCCCCACTACCTGATTGACGTCCCTCGCCCCAAATCCCGGGTCCAGGGTGGCAGCACCCTAGGAAGGGGCGTCGACCTGGGACCTGATCCTCAGCTCCAGGACCCCATTCTCCCTTGGTCGCCTGCCTTACTGGGACCTCAGAGTATGCCTCACCCCCCCCCCCACACACACACACACTTCTATAAATGGCCTCCTATCACACAGGATCTCTTTCGGCCTGCTTTTTTCGAGGTTCACCACGTTGAGTGGCTCTTGAGACCGTGGTCCTCCCTAGGTCTGCTCACCTGTTCAGCTCCAGCTGGGTTTTGATCTGGGACTCTAACAAGGGCGATGGAAGTTCACTGTGAAGCAGCTTTGAACGAAAAATTTGAAGAGCAGTGGCTGGAGCATGTTTGATCTCTGATTCCGTGTCATAGCCGCTGACAGCACAGATACATGACCAACAGCATCTGACAGGCCAGTGACTCTAATGGGAGACACTCTGGGTGTGGAGCAGTGGCTTGGCCTGTGGGTCTATGTTACACCAAAGGTTCACGATACGGCCTGTTTCCTGTCTGCTCCACCGCTCTACTTTTAGTAGTCTCTCCATTCCCCTGACAGTTTTCCCCACATTTGGTTTTTAATTTTGAGGGAGTCTAACTCAGCGATCTTCTCTCTTTGGAGGATTATGATTTTGGGTGTCATATGTAAGATGTCTTTGCCTGAGGTAAAGCAATGGGGTTTTATAGATGTACCGATCTGCATTGGAGTCTGTGTTTGAGTCGATCTGGGTGCGTGGTGTGAGGCATGGTGTATGAGCAGCCCGATTTGTCTGGATGTTGAGAGGACCATCCTTTCTCTAGTTTGCTGAGAATATATATATATAGTCAAGAGTGGATGTTGGATTTTGTTATTACAAGTCTGTTAAGGTGGGATTATAGCAATTGATCTTCAAGTGTTGAATTGGACTCTGGGGATAAAGCCCACTTACTCATGATGTTATAGTTTTTGTATGCAGTTGAATTATTTAGCACATTTGCAAGTGCCCAGTTTACCGCCCCCCCCCTTAACCTAATGTTTTGTATCACTCAAGAATGTTTCCATCTCATCAGAGCTGTTGCATAAATGAGTTTATAATACACCCCTACAGTCCTTTCAGTGTCCATGAAATGTGAACGGTTGGCCCTGTTCTCATGTATGACTCCCCCAGTGCCCTGCACTTTTCCTTCTGATAATTCAGGATAGACATGTATTGGGTGATTGTTGATCAACTCAGATCAGGCTTCTCCTCTGTTTCCTTTTCCAGCATAGGCACCCCCTCTCATCCTGTTTTGGCTGCATCCCAGAACTTTGGAGTTTTTATTATTATCACCATCATCATCATCAAGTTTAAAATATTCTATAACCTCTTATTCTACTGTTTTAAATAAATATTTATTTCATGTTTGTGTGGTTTGTGTGGTTAGGTGAATGTCACCCAAGTATATGGTGGTCAGAGGACAACTTGAAGAAATAGGTTCTCTCCTTCCACCTAGGGATCAAACTTGGGTCCTCAAGCTTGGCAGTAAGTGCGCTTTCTGGCTGAGCTATCTCATCAGCCTCTAGCCTCCCTATTTCATATTTGATCCATGAGTTTAACAGTATATCATTCAAATTCTAGATGTTTGGAAATTTTCCAGCCATCCTTCTGTTATTGCTAATTTAATTAGATCCATTGTCAGAAGATATAGTCTATGTTTCAGGGCCTCTTAATTTTACTGAAACTCATTTATGGTCCAGAATCTGGAAATGGCTAGATGAACTCTGAACACGTGTTCTACTGCTTAGTGGGGCATTCTGTTACAGAGAAGCTTCGGGAATTACCAACTCGACTGTTTGCTCTAAAAGTATTGACGGGTGGAGACTGAATCCCTAGTTATCATACCTGGCCACCCCAGAGCTTGCATGCTTTGCTTTGTTCCCAGTGGTTCAAGTTGAGTCCTGGACTTCTCCAAGATTAGTTTTTAGATTGATCATACCTGTTGTAGAATATTATCTTAAGGTGTGTTACTTTTGTTTATGATCTGGAACATTTGTTTAATGATGCAAAGATGTGTTTGATTAAATAAAATTCACCTGCAGTCAGGAGGCTGGGTCAGCAACTAGCTGACAGGAAGTTGTAGGGAGGAGCGAGACTGACCACGAGGACTTCTCGGGAGATTCGAGGAGGTGAGCTAAGTGAGCTGCTTGCTGGTCAGCCTCTCTGGGAAGCTTATTCTACTTCAACCTTTGAATCTTGCCTTCTTTAGTGACACAGAGATTTAAACAAATTTCCTTAGTAGCTTTGAAAGAGTTGGTGCCTGAGGGAACAGAATTCCCTCAGGCTTTGATTTCCTCAGGCTACGACTCTTGTGGCCTACCTGCAGCTGGTAGTGGTGGACCCACAGTTGCTGACTAGGATATCTGTGATGTAAAAGGCAGCAACAATTAAAAAAGAAAAACAGCAAATTGGTGCTGGAATTGATGGCCGAACCACACAGAAGTACGGGTCACTCCAGCTGGCTCTACTGCATTTGCGGTCTGGAGCTCTCAACTCCCAGCTCTGCTGAATCTGCCAACTGAACTTCTCTACACTAGCAGTCAGCTGCCACTTGCCTGGAGAAGTCAAAAGAGTTGGTAAGAGATTCGGGAAGTTCTTTAGGGGAGTGGGAGAGAATTACTATTGAAAAGAAAAATATTTCTCTATGTTAAGGATGGGAAACAATGCAGGGTGCTATGGCTTTCTATACTGCTACCTTAGAAGGCTTGAAGTTAGAAGTAGAATGAGGGAAGATTAATGATTTAACTGACTGATATACTTACTATCAATATTGTAATAACATCTTATCAGTAATAGCCTTGGTGGTTTTCTGTGCTAAATATGGCAAGTGGATTAATAGGATGCAGGCCTTGGAAAGATATACTAATGAAAAAAACAAAAGTGTTCAGACACAGACAGAAGAATTTAGAGCAGAATTTGCCACATCATTGTATTGTGAAACTGGAGAGGAACTGCCTGAGGTTATTAGAGCACCAACTTTAATATATCCGGTTATTGTTCAACAGCCATCGCCAGATAATATGCATCCCCAAAGCTACGCAGAAGTTAATTGGAATTCTGTAGATGTGTTAGACTTAAAGAGAGTAAGGGAGCAGTAGTTTCATATGGCATGCATTCACCCTTTGTAAGACAGACGTTAAATTCATGGGCAATTAAGCACTGAACTATTCCACAAGACTGGAAGGATTTAGTTTCAGCTGTGTTGGAAGCCGGTCCATAAATACAATGGAGAACTCAGTAGAGAGAGGAAGCCAGGGCTCTGGAACACCGAGGTAGGTGATATTTCCCAAGACAGTGTAGGTTGGGACAAGGTTGAAGAATCAGGAAAGAGGATTGGATCATTTACTAAAATTACACAAGGCCTGAAAGAAGCTTTCACTGATTTTTTTTTTTTTTGCACAGATTAACATCAGCTGATCCAGATGCTAAACAAATATTAATCAAATCTCTGGCTTTTAAAATTGCTAAAGTAGAATGTAAAAGAGTGGCTAGACATTTATAGGTAAGATCAGCACCCATAGAAGAGTTGATCAGACATACAATTGATGTTGAACCCCATACTTCTAATGATGATATTGGTTAGGAACATTGCTTTCTAAAAATATGAAGAAAAATCAAAATGTTAGGTGTTTTAATTGGGGTAGACAAGGTCATATGAAAAGGGAGTATAAGCAAACTGTTCCTAGAAATAATGTTTATGATAGGAATAATTCAAACAGAAGGCCCAAGACTTTTGGAGTGTGCAGAAGGTGTGGCAAAGGCCAGCATTGGATTAATAAATGTATATGAACAAGGGACAGGCAAGGTAACTTTTGCCATCTGGGAAATGCCCAGCAGGGCCTCTCTCAGGCCCAAATGTCAAATGTAGTTCAGTCATTTCCTGCCAGCACTGGAGAAAACTCTCCACAAAACAATTAAATGATATGCCTGTTGTTAAAAGCCATATGGCTCTGGATGCCAGGAACAGCCTTAGAAAATAAAATGAAATTTTCAGGAGAAACCATAAAGCAAATATTTTGGCAAACTTCTATAAATGATCAAAGGCCAAGGTTAAAAATACAAATAAATGGCATAGAACTTGAGTGTTTGGTAGAAATGGGTGTAGATGTCATAATAATTGCACCAAAATCATGGCATCCATATTGGCCTCTTCAGGAAGTAAATGTTAAGCTTTTAGGGATTGGCAGCTTATTTCAAGTAAAACAGTACAAGATGGATTGAATGTATGGGACTAGAAGGATAGGTAGGAAAATTGAAGCCATATGTCACTAACATAGCAATGAATTTATGGGGATGTGATTTATTGTAGCAATGGAAAACAGATTAGTTAATATTCCTCCAATCTCAGAAACCATAAAATAAGGAATGCTTATGAGAGAAATATTAAAAGATACTATTAAGGACAGTCACAGACCATTGAAGCTGTACATAAGCAGGACACAAAAGGTGTTGGTATTTCAAAGGTACCAACCACCCTACCTTTAAAATGGTTGGCTGACAAACATGTTTGGGTATAGCCTTTGGCATTGGAAAAATTACAGGACTTAGAACAAGTAGAAAAGGAGCAGTTAAATGCTCAACATATTGAAGAATCAACCAGGCCTCGGAATTCTCCTTTATTTGTTATTAAAAAGAAATCTGGGAAATGGAGGATGGTTACAGATCCCAGAGCCATAAATAAGATGATTCAGCCAATGGGCTCTTTACAGCCTGGAATTCCCTTGCCTTCTTTATTACCTAAGGGATTACCTATTATAGTGATTGGTTTAAAAGATGGCTTTTTTACTATTCCATTAAAACAACAAGATAGAGAAAAATTTGTCTTTACAGTACCTACTTATAGTAATTCTGTTATGAGATATCAATGGAAGGTTTTCCTGAAAGGGATATTGAACAACCCCACCCTGTACCAATATTTTATACCACAGCTATTAGAGATAATTTGTGTACAGTTTTCTCAATCTATAATTTACCATTATGTGGATGATATCTTATTAGCCTATTTAAATGTAGGTACTTTAGAAAGAATGTTTGAAGAAGTAAAGAAAATTTTTCTTGCTGGGGATTACAAATTGCTTCTGGAAAAAATACAAAGAGGAGATTCTATTGATTACTTAGGCTATAATATAAGTTTATAACAAATTCAACCATGAAAGGTACAAATCAAAAGAGATCAATTGAGGACTCTTAATTATTTTCAAAATTTTCTGGGAGACATTTCCCATTTATGACCCACTATTGGAGTAACAACTCAAGAACTGACTAATTTGTTTCAAACCTTGGAAGGTGGTAAGGACTTAAATAGGCCAAGAGAATTATCAGCTGAAGCTAAGGAATAATTGGCTTTGGTGGAAAAGAAATTACAGGGTGTAATGTGGATTGTTTGAATCCAGAGCTTGTTAGTTATTTTACGTTCTATGCATTCCCCTACAGGGATTTTAATACAAAGGCAGGATACTATCTTGGAGTGGATATTTTTACCACATAAGCAGAGTAAATAATTAAAGACATAAGTGGAAAAGATTTCTGAGTTGATTTTAAAAGGAAAATTAAGACTTGGTTGCTGGGCAGTGGTGCCATACAGCCTTTAATCCCAGCACTCAGGAGGCAGAGGTAGGCAGATCTCTGAGTTCGAGGCCAGCCTGATCTACAAGAGCAAGTTCTGCGACAGCTTCCAAAACCACAGAGAAACCCTGTCTCGAAAAATAAAAAAATAAAATAAAGGCTTGGTCAATTAACAAGAATGGACCCAGCAGAAATCGTAGTACCTTTTACTAATGCTGAAATTGCTTCATTATGGGCAGAAAATGAAAACTGGCAAAGAGCTTGCAGTAATTTTCTGGGAGAAATAAGTAACAAATATCCAAAAAGTAAGAGATATCAGTTTATAAAACAGTAAAAGGCACCCCAATTTCTGGAGCCTCTATAATTTATACTGATGCAAATAAATCAGGAAAGGCAGTTTATAAGTCAGGAAAAATAAGTGGTTCAAAGCCTTTATCATTCAGTTCAGAAATCAGAACTGTATGCTGTTCTCACGGTACTATTAGATTTTCCAGAAACTCTTTATATAGTTATTGACTCTCAATATGCAGAAAAAGTTGTCTTACATGTCGAAACTGCCAAACTTATTCCTGATAAGTCAGAATTAACTTCATTATTTATACAGCTACAGGAAATAATCAGGAATAGGAATCATCCCATATATATATATATATATATATATATATATATATATATATATATATATGTCAATCACATATCAGACCCAGTATAGGTCTGTCAGGCCCTCTACTACAAGATAATAATGAAATTGATCAATTATTAATAGGAAATGTGCTAGTGGCCTCAGAGTTTCATAGAAAACAGCATGTCAATAGCAAGGGTTTTCTATCACTTGGCAACAAGCCAAGGAATTTATAAGAAAACGTCCTACTTGTTTCTTGTGTAATCAAACTCCACTACCTTTAGGAAATAACCCAAAGGATACTCAAAAAATGAAATTTGGCAAATGGATGTGTTTCATTTTTCAGAATTTGGAAAATTAAATTACCTACACTATAACATAGATACAATACATATTCAGGGTTTCAATGGGCGACTGCTTTGAGTTCTGAAAAGGCTGATTCTGTAATTACACACCTATTAAAAGTCATGGCCATTATGGGGTTACCACACAAATGCGCCAGCAGATGTCTACTAAAATGAAACTATTTTTTCCATATTATAAAGCATATTATAGTTATACCACATCACCCTATAGGACAAGCAATTATAGAAAGGTCTAATTGAACTTTAAAATGAGTGCTTAATAAATAGAAAGGGAGTAATAAAGACCCCCAGAGATAGATTGCATTATGCCTTATTAACTCTGAATTTTCTAAATGCTAATGAGGAAGGAATGACAGCTGCAGAGAGACATTGAATTGTAGACCTCAGAATGGAAACCAGGTTGGGGAAGGGGTTTTACTTTTGTTTCCACAGGAAAAGGAAAATGATCAAAATTAATAAAGATTCAATTAGAACAGGAGACCTCTTGATCAGGAGAAGTGATAGTTCATCAACAGAGGTTCTTTTTGTGGGGGGGGGGGTCAAGACAGGTTTCTCTGCGTAGTTTTGTAGATCAGGCTGCCCTTGAACTCGCAGAGATCAACCTGCCTCAGGAGTGCACCACCATCATCCAGCAAAGGAGGAGATTTAATGTGTCAAAAGGAAAAACTCATCAAATTGGGATTAGGGCAGGGTTTTGTTTTTGTTGATATAAGACAATAAAAATGTCCATCATGAAGACATCAAGGACTTTTAGACAAATAGAAATCTAAAGAAGGGGGAAACGTCCAGAAAAAAATTATCAAGAAAACAAACAATTTGGCATGATGGTATAATTATTTTCTACAGGGTACAATCTCTTTACCCTTTGAAACATTTGTTGTCCCACCTCAATTTTAAACCAAAACTTTGGAGTGTGGCTTTCTCCTTCTGTAAACCCAAAGCTTGTTAAAAGAAAACTCAGAGTCTCTGCCTTCACATGAGACAGAAGAAAAACAAATTTCTTTCCCCTCATGTTTATTTTACTATCTTAAAATTTAAACTTTTCATTTTGATATGTTTAAGTTTTCCACAGTGAATAATAAATTTTCCTAACAGCAATCTCTGGTCTCTAAAAGGATGATGGGGCCCCACTGCGATTCTATCTGGATCACTGTAATGCCATTGGCCAACATTTCAGTCTCTTCAGGGTACCAGTGCCCCCAAACAACAGGAAGTAATTTTGGAGATGATGCCCACATTTCTAAGAGGTAGGGAGAATGGAATTTGGTCATTTGGTGAGTTATGGATGCATGTAATTTATGGGGGCTATTTATCGTTATCGGTAAGAGAGGAAATTATGCAAATGATAGATACTACATTCAAGGATCTCTTAAAAAAAAAAAAGGAAAAACAGGGAGAATATAGGAATGACAGGATGATAGGGTAGATTATTGAATCTATTACAAACAAAAGGCAACTACTGAACTCAAATATTTTGTATTTGTAAGGATTGATACAAATTTACAATACACTATATTATGTATATATTCTACTTTTAAGATATTTTTGGTACATTGTATATATGTTTCTTGTCTGAAGTGTTTTGTTGACACATATGTTTCTCATTTAAGGTATTGTACCTATGTAGTTCATTTAAAAATCTAAGATAAAGTTCTCATTTTTGAAAGCTATTATAAACTATATAGGACAATCAAGAAACCTAAGTTAGTAGTCATAAGTTTTGTAGATATGTTTTCTAGGCTAAATAGGTATGTAAGATTTTTGTGACAATTTACTTCAGAGAAGATGGGCATTGAAGAGACTCTTTATGGGGTTTGCTTTCATTGTGGCAAAGTTAGCTACTAGGCAAAGAAACTGCTCTTGCCTTTAACTGATGACAATGTGCTGTGGAGACATCCTACAGGTCACAGGAAAAAGACAGTTGGACTTTGCCAATCCTTCAAAAATAGTCTGTCAAACATCCTGCATGACAGAGGAAAGGGACTGACAAACTTCCAGTATAGGCAGGACAGTCATAATTCCTGCTTCATTGAAAAATTTGCCAGCTACTATGGACCTGCAGGCTTAAGTTGGATGCCCCAGCATTGTGAAGGAATTTTGGGTGACCGTCCAGGCAGTCAGATGTCTCTCATTTGTAATGCACTTTTTAATTACTTTAAATAATATATTTCTGGTATCTTTGGTGGAATTGAAGACTATAAATAATATATTTCTGGTGTCTTTGGTGGAATTGAAGACTAGATTTGATGGGATAATGGGGTATTTTAATTTGCCAGATACAAATGAACTGGAATTTATATTACATTGTGAATGTACTCTACTCAAAAATTGTTCTTACTGTGAACAGTTTTATTTATAATTGTAGAATATTTTAAAGTGTGTTTCTTTTGCTTATGCTCTGGAACAGGAAGTTGTAGGGAGGAGCCAGGTGGAAAAGGGTTTATATGGAGGGACAAGAAAAAAACTTGAGTGCTTGCTGGTCAGACTCTCTGGGAAGCAGGATTTTGTCTCAGCCTTTAAATCTTTAATAGCTTCAAAAGAGTTGGTGCCTGAGGGAACAGAATTTCCTCAGACATCAGCTCTTGTGGTGGAGTGGCAGTTGCTGGATAAGATAGTTGTGGCATAAAAGGCAGCAACAATTAAAGAAAAACAACACATACCAGTCCTTTATTGTCCCATCCCAATAAACCCTAGCAATGCCCACCCCTACACCAGGCTGCAGAGTTGATCTTGTAGCCAATACAAATCCCTGAGTCATAGGCCACCCTGTCAGAGAAAGTGTATCATTCTCAATGGTGCATTCCTCTAAAGGCCCTGACATGATGTAGTGTCATCTTCTAGGACTTTCTGCAACCAGCAGGTCAGCTGAAGCTAGGAGCACTTCTGAAGTCTAGGAATAACAGTCATCCAACTCAAAGCCCTCCCTGCCTTTCCCAGAAGTTTATGGGTAGTGGCAGCATCATGCTGGACAAGGCCCCATAAAGCTCAAGTAGAGGGAATTATGGCACATGAGGGCCACTGAATACACTTCTGTCCTCATGCTGTGTAATACTCCTGTTGTAGCAGAGATGGCTTTCAGGACAGCACCTCTGGGGCCTTGTTAAGATCCCTATGGTCATCTGACCCAGCACCACAACCGAATACCCCAACCCACCACCCAGACCAAGGTAAAGCAGTTCAAGCATTGGGGGCCGTTGATGGATGGCCACTCCTGCCTCCGTAGCTTCCACCAGATGCCAGTCAAAAGTGAGCTCCAAACAGCGAGGCCACCTTTTGGAGAATAGTCTTGTGGTTTGAATACAGGGGGATGCGTCTATCCACCACCTGCCATTCAGTAGATATCTGCAGGCCACAGGTTGATTCCTTTGGACCGTGGGTGTGCAAGTTCTGCAAGGACAAACAGTATGTTCACCCAGCAACTTGAATCCTCAGGCTCCAGGGACCGATGCAGCCTACCATGTTGCCTCCCACCCATGGCCACCTCACTGTATGACACAAGATCAACTGCTCTGGGTGCCTCAGCTGGCCCTGTTGGGACCCGTAGACCAAAGTGAATGAAGGAGATGTGACCTTACTCAGAGGTCTCTGTCCTGCCATGATAACCTGGATTTCAAGAGTGTGACTTTCCCACAGTGGTTCTAAAGCAGCAGTGAGGAGGAACTGCTCTCAGGGCCAGTGGACAAATGTCCCATAGAGAGGGCACAGGGAATGGAGAAGGCCATCTGGACATGGTCCTCAAGTCCTCTTGGGGTGGTTAATGTTGACTTCAACTTGACAGCATCTAGAATCACCTTGAAGACAAATCCCTAGGCAAGTCCACGAGAGGGTGTCTAGACTGGATTAACTAAGGAAGGAAGAGCCTCTCGGAATGTGGGTGGCACCATTCCCTGAGATGAGGCCCTGGGGTACATAAGGAGGAGTTGAGCGCTTCATGCTCTGCTGCCGTGACTTCCAGCCATGGTAACTGTGAGCCAAGAGAGACCCATCCTAATGTGGCTTTCTCTCAAGTATTTGGTCACAGCAATGTGACTAATGGATCTCCTCCCCAAACCATCTGAGTGCAGGCCCCGACTGTGGCACCCTGGTGCCACTTTGGTCCCTCCAGGATGAGCACCTGCCTCAGCCTCCCCACCCACGGGCAGACCACCACCGAGAGGGCCCTGAGGCGTGTCCAGAGTCTCCACCATGTGCATACTGTCCTCATACCTCTTCCAGCCCCTTCAGTTCCGTGTCGTTCTGGCCTTGGAAATGGATGCTGATGGCCACCGTCTCAATCCAGGCATTGTCTGTGTTCCTTGGGTCATCCACATAACCTTTGTACACCTGGAGGCAAAAACAGCAGTGAGCTATCTGGTCCAGGGATGGAGACCTGACTCCCCAAGCCCACTGTGGAAGAGCTCAGCTCCTCCTGAGGCAGGGTCTCAACATCCTGTTCAGCCCCCTGACCTGGGCCCCCCTGCTTGAGGTGGCCCAATACGTTTCCTCCCTGACCCCACCACTGGCCTCTGTCATAAGTCAAGCAAAGGACCCGGCTGCTTGCACTGGGACTCCAGAGGCCTCATCCTCAAGGATTCTGCTCAGGGAGAACCCAGACAGCAGAGGTCACTGCTCCATACCCCACTCAAAATGAGAGTGCAGAACATCAATCCTAAAGATAAAAGCAGATGGCACCCCAGGGTGTGGGCATGTCTTTTGGGGTGATGAGACAGACATGTTAGGAGTAGATAGGGATGGTGGCCACAGAGTTTTTAGGAGTTTACCAAAATGTTTACCAAAATGTAAGGAAATTGGTGGAGCTAGGGAAAGATCCCAGGAAACTTAAGCCACCTCCAGGAGAAAGGGGATAGCCTGGGCTCTCTAAAGAGGGTATGGTGCAAGCATTCCTGCCCTGTTGCTGGGTGTGTCCATGTTTAACCATGGAGTCACGCCAGATTCATGTTATATGAATTTTACTCTAGTAAGAGAAGAACTTAGGTTTAAATTGTAAGAGTGAAGGCAGTGGCAGTGGTGTCCAGGAAGGTGCTGTGCCGATGATACCATCCAAAATTGTGGACTTCTAGGAAACAGCAGGTGTCACCAGCCATCACTTATATCTAAGACAGAGAACAGCTGGACCACCCCCAGAGGACTGTTGAGATTGCTCACAGTACATGCAGGCATCTGTCAGTCTCGACAAACAGGAAGATGAATCTGTAAATCTGGACTTAAATACAGTATCTCAGCTGCTGAGAAGAGGCAGGTTATAGACTGCTCATGGCCCATATCCATCGGGAATGCACGTGTCTGTGTGCACAGAGTCTGGCTAGGGAGGATGGTGTATCTTATAGAGGAGCAAGCATCAGCCCTGCCCAAGGATCCAGGATGGCATTGCTTGGCATGCAGGGACTCTAAACAGGAATTCAAGACACAGGGCTTAATGCACAGTGAGTGGGCCCTACCTCTGTACCTTGCACCAGCAAGGTCTCAAAGGGCACCCAGAACTCTTTTCGGATGACCCGTTTCAGCTTCCGTGGTAGCATCTGCCCTGGCTCCCGAGATCCCTGAGCAGAGAGAGGAGGAAAAGGCCAGTCAGCAAGGCAAAAAAGCTGGATCCCAGGCAATCCAGGAACCCATTTTCTCTGGCCACCTGCCCAGTGTAGGCAGCCAGCCAGCCCCCCTGGAAAGCTGAAGGCGGCGGTGTCTGTCAGTCTCGAGTCAGCTCTCTGGCTGTGTGATACTGCCCAGAGCCACCATCCGCGTTAGCAATCTACAGCCTGAGCAGGAGCATGGGGCTAACAATGGACAGGGACCGCCACTGTGACTCCATGAAGGCAACTGAGCCCTCCCACATCCCACCTTCAGTCCTACAGCCAGATACTGTTCCCAAGCCAAAGGCCTGTCTAACACCCCACCATTAACCCTTAAACATCCCCCCCTTCTGCCTTTAGGGCTCAACTCAATCTGAATGGTGGAGAGGCAATCTGTGTCTAAGCCAGTACTAAGTTGTCCCAATACTGAGCTCTGCTACCCAGGGAAGACTGGCTTGGGATACACCAGACTGGGAGCCTGTGGGGAAGCCAGGGAAGAGCTCACAAGAGGCTCGTCCAGGGTGATGGGATGTGGGGATTGTCACTGTCCCTGCCAATGACTGGGGGGTAGCTGGTATTCAGGCAGTGAGTGGAATGGTCAGATAAGGTGGCTGGCTTACCCCTGGCAAGGCCCAGTACTCAGAGTGAGGCAGCTTCATGACCAGCACCTCTAGCATCTTCCTGACACTCTTCCGGCAGATGGCTCCACCCTGGTTCCTCTTCCACCTACAGGGGGTACCCACTTACACCTGCAGGGCCACGGGTGCCCTTGTGCAGAGCAGCTGACAGGGGCTGGCTGCGCCTGGAGGCAGTATCAGACCCACTGCTGCCTCCTGCACAGCCCATGCCCCACCCGACAGTCTCCTGCCCCCCCATCTTCCCTAAGCACCTAGACCCCCAGGCAGAATAGAGACAAAACCCACAGGGGTCCATCGCCAGCCTTAGACCCAGTTGTATAATAAAGCCATAGCTCTCTGGCCCTGAGAGCCCAGTGCTTTGTTGGGCTCCATGCAGCCCTGGTTAGGACCTCCCGGGGATTTGCCAAGTGCAGCTAGTCAGCACTGCCCAGAAGGTAGGCAGGACCCAGGGGCAGAAACATCTTGTGGTTATAAAAAGGCTTGAGGGGGGAACACATGGGTGTGCGGGTAAGAGTGTGGTGTGGATAGGTACATGTCCCTGGGAGGAAAACTTCTAAATCTTAACATTTCAGTGGGATTGTGGTTTTTTTTTTTTTTTTTTTTTTTTTGGTGTTTCGTTTTGTTTTTGCAATTTTTATAACTTTTCAGTAGAGGCTCTAGACAGATTATCAACCCTGTAGAAGGACTAAGAAACTTAAGCAGCCTTCAGGGATAAAGAGGTAGCCTGGGCTTTCTCAAAGAGAGTAGGGCACAGGGTATATATATGTTCTTCCACAGGCTTCCACAAAGTATCATCAAAGCCATTCTGTAGGCTCTCAGAACACATGGGGGTGGGGGTATCTTTGGAACCAAGGTACAGATGCCAGACATGGGGCTCACCGAGTAACCACTGGCTGCAGTGTGTGGTTGGGTCCAAACCAGCGGAGGCTCCCTCGTCCACGCAATCCCGTACGGCCCATGGGGTTCCTAGTTTGGAAAGGAATAACTTAGCCACTCCACCTGATAGAGATATTTGAGCAGGGGCATGGGCAGGTGGGCATGGGCAGGTGGGGCCAAGTCTCAATGGGCATAGCAGAGATAGTATACCAGCTTCTGCCGACCTATCCTGACCCCTCCGCAATCGCCACAGTGTGAATCCAGGACTTGCGGTCAGTGTGCAACCACCATGGCTAACCCTCTTCCACAGCTAGGCTTAAACACCCAGAAGCCTATGTCTGGTGGTTGTGACTATGCTTAAAGCCAGGCTGGAGGGACCAGACTGGGTACACAGGCTCCACTGTACCCCTGGAGCACAGAGTGCTAACTCTCATTGGGCCAGGACCCTCTTCCCCTACTCTCTCTCCTTCCACCAGACCCCACTCCAAATCAGGCCTAAGGATTGGTGGTTCTCAGGGATTCAGCACAAAACAGACACACCCCTGTGCTGCCACAGGACAGGCACAGCCTCCCCCATACATGAGCCAGTCCACCACCCCACATTTACTACCTGTGGACGGGCTCTGCTTCCTTCAGCAGCTCCTAATGCCCAGCCAGCTTCCCTCCCTCCCTTTCTCTCCCTTCTCTAAGTGCTCAGCTGAGGTCCCACATCACTCAATGGGGCATGTAGCTAGTGGGAGGGGGAACCATTTGGAGATGAGCCTGGTGACAAAGAAACCCAGCTTCCTTTTCCTCTCTCTTGCTTCCCAGCCATGAAGTGAGGAGCACCCTCCACACCACACACCCTGCCACAATGAGGTTACCTCCCCCCAGGGTCACCTATGTCTGCACTAGAAGCTTTCAAACCGCGGCCACAGTGACAGTTCTTTGTTTCTCAGCTGGTGGTCCCAGGTGTTCCGGAATGATAGAAAGCTGACTGGCCCAGCACCTCCTCTCCACCCTGAGCTTTCAGCTGTGTGGCTCATGACAAGAGGATAAGCTTCCTTGTGACTTGCACCTGTCCCCAGCAAAGCTCACATCAGATCCACCCTATCATTAGATATGTGGGGGTCTTGGGGTCAGGTGGGGCCTTCAGGAAGTGATTGATAGCTCTCACAGATAATCCTAGCCATGTGATATCCTTCACTTCCTCAGTCTCCATCACCAAGAAGGCATCATTGGATGCAAGCCTTTGACTTTGAGCCAGAGCCATGAGCCAAAACTCCACCTTTTCATAACCTACTTAGCTTTCAGTATTCTATTATGAGCAACATAGACATAGCCAATGATTTCACAGATGGAAACTATATCCAGGAAAATATAATGAAACAACAGTTCGAGTCCTAACTACATAAGTATGTGGTTCTATAAAAACTATTGGGGCTGGCTGGGAGATGACTCAGTAGGAAAAGTGTTGGCCATGTACGCATGAGAACCTAAGTTCAAATCCTTGGAATTTTTGTAAATAAGGGGATGCGGGAGCTACACCTGTACTCCCAGGGGTGGTGGCAGAGATGGATCACTGACCAGTCAGTCTAACCAGCTGGTGAGCTCCTCCTGCCTCAGAAATTTGGAGAGTGATGGGGTTGTTCTGCACGTGCACAAACACACAGGGCCACCCTGAGCCCCTTCAGGTCCCTCCCGCTCATCTGTCCCTACACAGCTGTGGTGACAGCAGGAAAGCACCTGTCAGCTCAGCCTTGCTCCTCCTCCCACTCATCCCGCAACTGACATTCATTCCTAAGCACTCTTCACCCAATCCATCATGGTCCCATCGTGAGGATACCCAGGCTAGAGCCCTGGGCTGTCTCATGCTGCCTCTCCCCTGCTGTTCCAACCTCTGGCTCCAAGGACAATAGCCCACCCTCTGTCCATTCTCCAAAAGCTGCCTGCCTTCCCCTTCCCTCGGGCCCCACAGCATCCTCTGCTCCACTCCTCCCTCTGCTGGCCACATCTGGAAGCACAATGGTGTTTATGGGTCTGTTGTCTTCATGTAAAGAGCCCATCATAGATTCTGGGCAGGGTCACTATCCTTAATGTGGGCCCACCGGCCTGGCAGCAGAGTGCTCTCCTTACACCTGACCATGGTCCCCACTTTACCAACCATGAGTCAAAGTCCCCAGGTACCAATAGACCCATGCACTAGGGACCCAGGTAGGGTGGATCCAGGAGCCTGCTCAGGAGAGGTACAAAGAAAGGCTTTGTACCTTGAGCAAACTCTGAGGAATGACACAGTTGGGTTTTCCCTTACTCGCTTTAACCAGGAAGAAGTGCCAGCTTACTAATGCCAGCTAAGGCCGAGCATACTCACAAGGGGAGTCCATACTGGACCACATAGGCTCCATGGAAGCTACGGCGGTCTGTTGGTCCATCCACAACGTTGTAACTGATCCTAGACAGAGGTTCTGCCATGCTGGGGGCAAGGAAGAGAAATGTCCCAATAAGAGGAAGGTGATGACAGAGCAGAGATACCTAGGGGACAGGGCCTCAGCCTCCACTGGTGGCCCAAACTCAGTGACCACAGGCCTTTTCTTTCAAAGGAGCCTCTGACCACAAGTCATGTCCATTGTCAGGATGAGCTATGCCTAGGACAGGAAAAGCTGCCCTGGGGTTCCTGGGGCTGACGAGGCAGACCCTGCCTGGCCCTGGCCCTGGGCCTGGCCCAGGTGAATTCTGGGGATCCCTCTGGAGAAAGGGCCACTCACTCTCCCACAGGGTCTGTGAGGGCCATGTCCTTCTTCTCAGCTGTGTAAAACGGCGGGTCGTAGATCAGAAACTCCGCCTACAACAGAACAAGTGGGCTTCCTCAGAATTTTACCTCCAGGCAAGCTAGGCGTGGGTGCTACAAATGGGACCCAAGAGCAGCTATAGCCAAGACCACTACCCAGCCAGGACCAAATGACCTCCCCCAAGTGTGCATGGGCATCTCCCAGCCCTAGTAGAGCTCACAGAAAATTCCAGATGAACAATGGGACCAGCCCAAGCATTGCAATGGATGGTGTGAAACCTTCCAGGGGTGGGACAGGGGCTGCATGGATCCCGAGAGGTAAGGATCCATGCAGCAAAGAGTGAGAAAGGAGCTTCAGCCTGGAATGTTCCAGAAGAACTTAGCAAGCAGGTGAACACCCCAGTGCCATTATCCCTGTCTCTGTGTATAGGTCTCTCTTATGCCTGGCACTCAAAAAAGGAATGGTAGTCGCTCACTGGGAACCAATGAGTCAAGAACAAGAAGGCATGGGTGGGATGAGAGGCCCAGGGCAGCTGGAGCATGTGAGGAGCCTCAGAGCCTTTCCGGGGCCACGATTCTGTAAGATCAGGGTGCCTCAGCGGGATTTTTGGCTATATGGTTCATCTAATTTAATCTCTCATGCCTTGCTTAGTTTCCTCATCTACCAAACGTTCAGATGGCCAGAGAGGCTGTAGTGGGTAGAGGCCACTAAGAACACGGGAGGTCCTCTTATCCTCCCCAGAGCCAAGCCCCTCCTGTGCTGGCTCACATAAGAGTGTTACACTCACCTCCCAGGGCACCTTCTCGTTGGGCACGGGGAAGCGCATGATGCGAGCATTGGGGTAGAGGAGATGCCGGGCGTTCACGTGGTAGCCATCTCCTGGCTCCTCTACTTTCCTTCTGATGCTTGGTTCAGCATCTGGCTCATCGAAGGCCCTTTGGGATGCTAGAAACAGACACATGTTTGAATGTCAGCCCTAAGACCCCACTTCTTATCCCAGGGATCTCAGCAATGGAAAGACAAAAAGTTAGTCAGCATCACCTAGCAGTGAGCTAACCTCACAGGGTTTGTCCAATTAATGAGAGCAAGTTTGTTCCCTATGGGCCAGTCACACCTAAGGAAGACCATTCATGCCCACTTCCTCACTGGCTTTGCTTTCTATATTTTGATTAACATGATGGTCTCAGTCACCTAGAACTGTTCTCTGCCACCCCCCACCAACATTGCAGCAAGATATGTAGAAGGAAGTCAAGGAGGCACAGCATGCTGCCCCCAGGAATCCAGTAACTGCTCAAGCCAGGAGAGACCTGCTCAGCTCATAGGCAGAGGTGAGAGCTGGCCCTGTAGGGTATCAAGATAGCTACAACCAAAACCCCTATAACTGCCTCTCTTGCCAACCCATCCCTCAGACTCAGAGCCACACAGTCTACTGGAGAAAGCGACAGAGAGACCATCTACTTACCCAGAGTCAGCACACCTGCCTCTGAGCCAAAGCCACTGTCCTTTAGGGTTGTCATGATCCAGTGTAAAGCTCTGGTCGTCTGAGCTACCTGAATGGCATGTACCAAGAAAGACTAAGTTGACACCTGTGGTTCACATCGCAGTGGCTCATGGCCTGGTCTCACTCCCCAAGTAACCCAGGCAACCTGTTTGGCCATACAGCCTCAGAGGAGAACTTGACATGGGTTCTCTGGCCTCAGTCAAAGTTAAGACATAGTCCCAAGACAGTGTCTCGGAGGTGGCCTTGAAGAGAGCCATGGATACTCTGGGACTGCCAGAAGTGTGTACTGATGTGGATGCCTCACTATTCAAACCTGTGGGTGGCCCGGCAGCAAAATTCTATACTTGGGTAGAATTTTCTAGGGAATAAAGAAGGTGCTCCTTTCAATGAACAATTCTCTGTGTGTGTGTGTGTCTGTCTGTCTGTCTCTCCCTCCCTTTCCCTCGGTCTCTATCTCCCCCTGCCCTATGAATGCATGCGTGTGTGTGTGTGTGTGTGTGTGTGTGTTTGTGTGTGTGTGTGTGTCTGTCTGTCTGTCTGTCTGCCTCTCCCTTTCCCTCTGTCTCTATCTCCCCCATCTCTGATGGACTTCCATTTCTGCATCTTTCCCCCAGAGTTCTTGGTCTCAGTGTGACCACACCACAAAATGCCCCACTAGGCCTGACTTCCAACCTACCTGTTCCTCCAGGGAGACCAGCCTCTGCTCCATGGAGCCCGACCTCTTCACACGGTCCATGTCCAGCAGATCCACCATGTTGTCCACTCTGACAGAGGACAAACAGACAGGCTTTAGGGACCCTGCCAATTACCGAAAACATGCTACCCCAATAGCAGACAGCCCCAGCAAACCCAATAGCCCAGGCGTGGCATCCCACTGGCTCTCACTTCAATAGTGTCTCTTGTAAATCGGAAATATCTACAACACACATCCCTATCATAAAGCTGCCCAGCAGAAGGGCAGCCCATGCTCATGTGGCCAGCTCAATAAGCCATCGGAGGTGTCGGCTGGGAGAGGTGACTGCATCCACAGTAGCCTGCTTGTCTAGATTTGCCACCTGGCTCTCTGAAAGCTGTCTCAGATGACAAAGCTTGTGGTGACAGCTGGGATGGTACAGGTGGGCACTGGGGCTGGAAGCCCTGCTCCCCACCATGGCCAGCTGTGTTTAGACTTAAACAACCATCAAGCCAAGGCCTGCCTGCCGAGCTCTGAGTGGCTTTGCCCAGGGATTCCTTTACTTCCTGTCACTTGCAGTGCCAACTGCTAGCAATATCTTTTTGTAATAAAGCGATCCATACTGCAATATCTGATTGTGTTTCTGAGGATGTGACCCAATTTAAACAGCCATCTGGAGTGTGCTGGCATCCACTTCCACACACACTGTATTGCTTCAGTCCACAAAAGTCACTCCCCTGCCTTTTTTTTCCCCCAAGACAACCTTGTGAACATGTGAGGGAGATACTTACAGCATGTTTGGAACCTCATGGTTCAGTCACAGTAATGCATAGAAACTCCCAAATGGCAGAAACTCCCAAACCTCCAACCATACTCTGTGGGTGAGGAGCTGACCTCAACTTAGTTCAACCACAGTGCTGAACCACACACCAGAGGGCCTCCCTGGGCCCCAGATCCCTCACTGTGTGTCCAGGGAGAAAGTGGCCAGGCCAGGGTTCTCACAGGGTCTGAGGGACTGCCCATCTCTCCCTGTCACTCTGTTCTTCCTCCTAAGTACATAGTTTTGTTAAACTTCTAGACAACAGACCAGAAATTCTGAAAATGTTACATCTTAGCACAACAGATACAACCCCTAGAATGTCTGTAGGAACCATCTTGGAAATTTGCTATATTAATAATCCTTTCAACCTCAGGAAATAACTAGAGAAGCTCAACTTCCTCGAGGCCCCAGACTAGAAACTGGACAACAGATTCACTTTGAGTCTTTTACATGGAGGGAAATCTGGGGTAAGAGCTGAGTGGCCTTGGCTCATGTGACTTCTTCAGGGACAGCCTAATTCCCTGAGGCAGCAGAGCACAAAATCGACAGGACAGGCCCAGAATCCAGAATCCCAGATATACTGCTCAGGACAGGACCCAGAAACCCAGCTATCCTGCTCTCCAGTCCAGTGAACACTGGACTATTCAACTTCTGTCCCTTTCCTGAGTCTTCATGTTCTCACTAGCAAAGATGGAGCAACCAACACCTCTCTATAAGAAAGGCTGCAGTAGGGAAGCAGTCACCTGTTCAGCCCACAGCAAGCCCTTGACAGACACTGTGCCATCAGAGCCCTCATGCTGACTCTGCTGACCCAGCTTCCAGATCACCCTGGTAACGGAGACTCCAGACACAAGCCCCATTTCAGATGCTCCCTGGATGCCACATGCCCCAATATCTGGGCAGTGGGCACAACTATCATTCCAATTAAACAGCACCATACAGCCTTTCTTGATGAGCAGGTGATAGCAGGTGCTGAAGGGCTGCAATGGACCCTGGAACCTGCCCTTAAATAGACGAGAGCATGATGTCAGCAAAGACCACAGCCCAGACTGGTGTAGGTGTAGGCTAGCCAGGCCAGCACTAACATCATTGTCACTATTGTTATCATGCCACATCAGCATCATCACATTTTCACCATCACCGCCATCATCACAATCGGGGCCCTGTTTTCTTGTCTGGGCACAAGGACATCCAGTTTTCTCTTCCACAAGTTGAACATGAGTCCTCCCCCAAGGGACTGCACTTAGGATGGCTTTGAGGCTGCAGGGCATGGCTTAATGCACCCACACCCAGAATGCATCCCCGGGGGGAGGGGGGATTCCCAGCCTCTTTACTTCTCACTGATGTCCTGGATCTTCTGTTCTGGCCGTTGTTTGTGCTGGTACTGCTGGTTCTGAAGGTAGTTCTCCTTCAGGTAGAGCTCCCAGGACAGGAGGGCTGCCTCCTCATTCTTCTCCAGTTTGTTCTCTGTAGGCAGGATGGGGTAGGCAAGGACCTGATGACCCTCCCAGGGCCCCATGTCCAGGCCCAGCAGCATGAGATGTCAGCATGCCTTGGCCCAGGGCTCTGCAAGGAACCCCAACCCATGCATCTGCACCCAGGATGGTGGGACTGCACTGTATTGGGGCAGGGGCACTCACTGAGCTGCTTGTGCCTCTTGGCAGGGATCTTCAGGACAATCCTCTTGATCAGGAGCTGCAGGTGGCTGAGGAGGATGAAGGGGGGAGGGGCCGGGGGCCGGCCATGGTACTCCTCAATCAGGTCATGGCGCTGGAACTTCCAGATCTGGTCTGTGTGTTCCTGCACTTCCTGGAATGTGTAGCTGGTGGGAGGCAGAGGTGTATCTATCTATATCAGAATGCTTGTGGGATACAACATTCCAGGACCAAGTGCAGCAGAAAGGAAGTAAGCCAAATAAATGCCAAGTGGCAGCTGGCTTCTGGGAACAGGCAAGGACAGGAAATCACAGGGATTTTAGATTTGTACTCATGAATAAACAACGGTGGTGTCTATGGGAGGATAGATGTGGGCACAGAACACCTTGGAGCTTATCTAGAGTGTATCTAGTGATTTGGAGAAGCAGATGGTGTCTCAGGTACTTCGGGTACCCGAGTCTGACACAGAAGCCTAGGAGCAGGGGAAAGGACATGGACCACTTTATCAGATAGCTTTTCCTACCCGAAGGTCAGAGTCCACCCCACTCCCTACCCACACCCCCTGCCCTGACCTCAGATCTAGCTAGCACATGTAGTTCTCAATGTTTGGAATACTCTAGAACAGAAGGGGCAGCTCCCGAAATCAGCTGGTGAGAAAAGAGTACATCGTGCACCTCACAACAGAGGGGCTTCCAAAGGTCACAGCCACCAGGGACCTGTCTGCAGACACAGGAAGGCCAAGGGCTCAAGGGTTTCACTCTGGGCAGGCTGAGCCTTCCATGGTGTAGCTGTTCCCTATCAGAATAGGAGCGGGTCTTATGACCTCGACGTCAGTGATCGGGGCTTTTGGGCCCCCTGGGAACAGTGACACAGACACTGGCTCCACAGGAGCTCCACACTCTCATGAGGTTGTCACTCACCTGCCTGTGCACATGCCAGCCCAGGAAAGCCCTTCCCTGGCACAGGTGCCCACACTCACTTGAACATGGCTATGAGCAGGTTCAGCAGCAGGATGTTTGCAAAGAGCAGATAGAGGCAAAGCAAGGTGACAGTCAGCCACTCAGGGAAGGCGGGTGTCTGCCCTGTCCAGTCACTCTCAGGACACTTGGGCTTGTAGGGGTCTGTGCCGTTAGGGCTGCACTGGTCCATGCTGAAATTCACACCTATGGGGAGTAGGAGTGGGCAACCAAAAAAACCACACAGTCAGTCACCGGGAACTGGCTGCCAGGGACCCTGACCGTTGGGGCACTGAGAGTCCCCAGGCTTAGACATTCCAGGAGTTAGGGACTGGGTGTCCAGCTACAGTCCAAAGTCTGACAAGAGGCATGCCTGTACTTGAGTATCCTCAAGCAGGAAGTGATCTGCTTAGAGGAAGCTGTACTCCGGGATCCAGCCACCCCCTCCCCAAGGTACTTGGCATGGCTACAAACACCAGGGGATGGGTCTTGACCTTGAGAATTCAATTAGAGGGAAAGGATCTTAAAGATATAACTGGGGGCTAGAGAGGTAACTCAGCAGATAAGAGCACAAAACTGCTCTTCCAGAGGGACCCAAGTTCAGTTCCCAGCACCCACTTCAAGTAGCTCTCAACTATTGTAACTCAGGAGATTAGATGCTTCTGGCCTCTGTGGGCACTGCTATCCTGTGTATATACCCTCTCTCTCTCTCTCTCTCTCTCTCTCTCTCTCTCTCTCTCTCACACACACACACACACACACACACACACACCTTTAAAAATAAATCAAGAAAAATCATAGAACTAAAATGAAAAATAGCAAAAACAACAAAAGGAGAATACCCCAGAATGAACGTAACAGCTCCATACATGGCCACTGGAAACTGAAGGATGGCTGAGGTAAGCCAGTGGTCCAAATGGTAGAGAGACAACCTGTTTCCAGACAAAAGTCCCACACTTCGTGTAGACCCAAGGAATTCAGAGACCAAAGCAATTTGGAAAAAGAAGAGCAAGGCCGGAGGACTCACCTTGCCCCATATCATAACATACTGCCAGCTGCACCAGCCACAGGGAGGTGCTGGGCAAGGCCAGATGCACATACCAGCAGAAGAAGATGGGAGACCCAAGAAAAATGCTTTCATTAAGGATCAAGTGACTCTCACAGGGAACCAGGTCAGCTCAGAGAGAATTACTTG
Organism: Phodopus roborovskii; assembly: GCF_943737965.1. Taxonomy (NCBI): domain Eukaryota; kingdom Metazoa; phylum Chordata; class Mammalia; order Rodentia; family Cricetidae; genus Phodopus; species Phodopus roborovskii. Next base: position 23,643,341 of record NW_026126434.1, read on the forward strand.
TCAACTGATGCTGCTGGGACAATAGACAGCCATATGAGAAAGAATGACTCTTGCCAAACACAGGGGTACACAAGCAGAGGCAAGGGAATACAGTGAGACCCTGTCTTAAAAAAAAAAAAAAAAGGAATGAGCTGGAGAGATGGGGAGAGATGGCTCTGAGGTTAAGAGCACTGCCTGCTCTTCCAGAGGATCTGGGTTCAATTCCCAGCACCCACATGGTAGGTTGCTACCATATCTCACTCCAGTTCCAGGGAATCTGATGCCTTCTTCTGACCTTCCAGGACACTAAGCACACACATACTACACAGACATGCATGTAAACAAAACACCAATGCATGTAAAATAGTAATATATAAAAAGCAAGGGTGGCCCTTATCTCACATACAAATATATAGAGATAAAGCAGATTCGTAGCGATATAGGGAAGGAGGACAATATCACTAGATGGGGCTAGGCTGAAAGCTAGTTTTCACAAACGAGTCAGAGGCCAAAAGAAAGATCAAAAGTTATAAACCCTTACAAGGGAAACACACACAGAAACCTTTTGAGCCTTGGGTTTGGCAATGTTTTCTCTGCTGTGACACAGAGGCATAAACGATTTTAAAAATCGAGCTGCACCTCATTAAAATTCTATGCTTCAAAGAAAGTGTCTTTTCATAAATAAAATAAAAAGACATCCTCTGTAATAATAGAAAATATTGCAAACTAATCCTGTGATAAAGGTCTTAAAAGCTCAGCAATAAAAATTATAATGTAAAGGAAATGAGTGAAAGATAGAAATGGACATTTCTCCTAAGAAGTTGTGCAAATGGTCCAGTAAGCACATGAAAATACATTCAGCAGAAGCCACAACAGAAATGTCAATCAAAGCCACTAGGATACGCCATTAACCCCACCAGGCAGTAATGAGTGTGAGGTGAGTGTGGAGAAACTGGAATGCATAGCCTCTGTAGAAACAGTTTGGCATTTCTCAAAGTTAAACACACCCTCACAAAAGCATAAGTGTAGCAGCAGCAGCAGCAGCCACAGTAGCCAAAAACCAAGAGGAATACAAGTGGTCACAGCCAATGAATAACTAAAACATGCCTCATTCATGCAAAGAAATACAATTTAGCAATAAAAATTAATTGCTACACTCCACCCAATGAACTGTGAAAATGTGACACTGGATAACAAGGACAGGCCCGGCTAACTCTGTGCCACATTAGATCTAGCTTGTGTGAAATGTGTGTGGACAGCAGCAGATGGGTGGTTTTGTAGGACCGAGGGGAGAGGGCAGTGACTGTTGAAGAGGAGTGGTCTAAAGCTAGCTTCTGTAAGACACCATGCATGTGTAGACCTTCTGTGGGTAGCTTATGATGTGGGAAATCTACCTGAAGGATGCTGGTTTTCAAAATACACATGGGAGTGTGGAATAGCTCTATCAGTAAAATGCTTGCTTTGCAGCATAACTTGAGTTCAATCCAGAACCCATGTTAATCCATTTCCAATACCAGTGCCAAGGAGGAAACAGTTGATCCCTGGGACTCTGCCCAGCTAGCTTAGCCAACTAGGCAAGTTCCAGACCAATGAGAGATTCTGTCACAAGGGACTGGAGAGATAGCTCAGCAGTTAAGAGTACTGGCTGCTCTCCCAAAGGACCTGGGTTCAATTCCCATCATCCACATGAAAGTTCAGAGCTGTCTGTATAACTCCAGTCTGATGGGATCTGACACTCTCTTCTGACCTCCTTTGGCCGTGCACACACATGGTGCATAGACATACATGAACACAAAATCATATATATATATATGACAAAAAGTAAGGAAAAAGTGAAAACAAAAATAAGGTGGGTGGCTCCTAAGAAATGACACCTGAGATTGTCCTCTGGCTACCACACATGCATAAGCACTCATACGCATCACTCACACACATGCATGCATTCATACACATACTCACATACATGCACACACAAGCTCACACACAGGCACAGATGCACACACACTCACACCAAAAAGCTGTCTTTCTGTCAGAAAGTAAGCAAACATTTCTGACTATAGGGGGTGAGGGAGAGGGGAATGGGTGGCTTTTAATGCTGTGTAAAACAGGTGTGTCCCATACATCTCTGCCACAGTTCTGTCATGCTCATCATCAACTGGGAAAATACAGGTGTCCTCCACTCTCTGTTGAGGGCTAATATCATCCAGGACAAGCTGACCCAGTGGAAGGAACCCTGGGCTTTCCTGGTCCTTAGGAAGCCACACAGCCTAGCTGGAAATGAACACCATCTCTTGTAACCTTGGACTCTTAGAGATTCCTAGGAAACTCTAGTTCATCTCTCTCTATCCCCCTTGCCCCTTAGATGCCCACAGCCTGGCTCCTACCATCGATATAGGTTGGAATCTGCCCAAAGATGGTGAGGTAAGAGTGGTAGACGACCCCACGAAAGATCCAATCCACCCGGTTCTCATTGTGGATGAGAATGGCCTGCTTGGCCACTCCGAAGGACACCACCCATACCGCCAGGAGAAAGAGGAAGAAGAAGACATCCTTCATCTGCAAAGAGGGAAGCAATGGGCTGCACTTCCAGCCCTGGATTTCCTCTTCCCGCTGTCACCCTGACATGAATGCAGGATGCTGGGGAGCAACCGAGGGCCTCCCACAACCTCAAAGAGCATGCTGACATATTAATAGGAAACTCCCCAAGATGTGGAACGGGGTTGGGCAATGATGACCCAAGGAAGAAAGGGCTTGCATCTGAGCAGCAAAGGGACCCATGCTAAGGCTATGAAATAAGAAACAGGATGAGGGGCATTCGGAGATTCTGAGGACGAGGCAGATGGTAAGCTCTAGTACGATCCTACCTCTTTGAAGATGGGCATAGTCCTCTGCGTCCCTCACAGCAGCCCTGGGCTCCAGCCCCTCCCAGGTAAGCCCTCTGTGCCCTCACCATTCGCTTCACGATGATTATCTTGGGCCCCAGCGTCTTGCTGATAGTGAAGATGTGCATAAGGCGGAGGCAGAACATAATGAAGTCCAAAGACAGGATGATGCGCCCAGGATACAGTGTCACTGGAATGAGCCTGGCAGTGGGCAAGGTACCACCTCAGGCTCTGTCTGCCAGGAGGCAGATTTCTAAAACCTCTCCCTGGCCTGGGGTGGCCTTTGGAGGCACAGGGCTCTGGAAGAGGTGGGTCCAAATATGTCAAAGGCAATGATGACATCAAAGGCAAATATTAATGGAGAATTGAGTTGGCTTCAGGAGAGTCCAGAAACCCAGGTGCAAGATCATTCCAGAAGCAACAAAGCAGCCTTGGCTGTATCCATCCCACCTCAAGAAGAGGGCCACCACCTCTCAGATACCAAGCTGCATGAGCAGGATGTGACCCAGCAGGGAGGGGCAATGAGGACATGATGTCTGGAAAGCTGAGACAAACAATAATGACTGGTGGCCCCTACATGTGACAGCAACCCACAGTGGACAAAGAGCAGTCATACCCCCAAACCATTCCCCCCCATCAGTGCCAAGGGCAGGCATGGTCGTACCCATCACTGTACCCACAGACAGGCAAGAGGCAGGGTTCAGTCAGAGACTACCTTCTCTTAAGCTGGCTGGGTCCAGGTACCCCACAGGAAGAAGGCAGGGTAGCCTGGCCACTCACCGGCAGGTCAGTCCCACTATGAAGAGCAGAATGGCACCGACATCCAGCTTGTTCCAGAAGTCACTGAAGTACAGAGATGCCATCTTCTTCAGCCCACACCCATCAGGATCGTAGAAGAGCTACTGAGGAGACCACAGTTAGGGAGGCCAACGTCTCCATCAGCTTCACACTGACAAAGCCCTTTGGGGGCAGAGCTTGACTGTAGTAGGGGCCAGCAGCAGGATACACAGGGTGGACCTCTGCACTCAACAAGTCCAGGAACAGCATGAGCAGAGGTAAGTGCCTGCCACACTTCACTGCCAGTCTCTCATGAACCAGGGGTCCTATTAAACCTGTGTGTTTGTGTGTGTGTGTGTGTGTGTGTGTGTGTGTGTGTGTGTGTGTGTGAATGCATGTTTCTGCATGTGTGTGCTAGAGAAGCTCCCTTTTCCCTGACAGCACCTCCCACAAGGATCTTTGCTCTGTCCAGAATGACGCCTGCTTCTGGAGATAGGCTGGAAAGGAGGGGCCTGGAGTAGACCCAAGGATCCTTACATGGTCTGCCTGGAAGGAATCTTTACCCCCAACTGTCATGGTCAGGCAAGGGACAGATTCTAGGAGACATATGTTCTCTTTCTTGGGCTGCCATGTGAGGTGAGTTCAGAGAACACAGAAGCTCTGACCCCCCATGGAGAGGCTGACTACAGAAGCTGAGGAGGACCAAAACACCAGAACCTCAGCATTGCCCCGGCCCCTTCAAGCCCCAGCCACATGGATTTAGGTTCTCTTTCTTTGGGTCTCCCAACAGGCACGGTGTCACCCAGTGTAATCTGTACCACAAGCATGAAGTGGGAAACTAACACAGTGTAGGGTTGGTCTGCTCAATGGTCTTTGTTCTTGGAGGTGACCTCAAGTCCCTGGAACATCCAGCCTTGCAGTAGTGGCCTGTTTATCAGGAGTGTGAACTAGTCCAGGCAGTCATATAGACCACTCAGGACTAATTCAACCTCTACAGGGACTAGAGACAGATCAGCCATGAGGACAGACTTCTGTGTTACTGACCCCACTACATACCCTGAACCCTGCAGTTTTCAGAGGCTGCCTGGGTGGGAATAGCACTGGACATCATTACAAATCCTTTCAGGGAGAACCAAGTTCTGCCCCACCTCAGGGAAGGGACTTCTGGATGCTCGGGGTCAACAGCCCTTGAATAGATGGCACACCTCTCTATTTAGCAGGTTTTACTCTAAACCCTTTTCTGGAACCCTTGTTCATGGTTCTCCATTAGCCTGAGTCTTTTGCAAACAACCACACAGGGCCCCGCCCTTGACAATGTGGGGCACACATCTACTCAAAGGTGGTCACAGAATGTGATTAGGTGCGTGGGGGGGACCTTGGGTCACACAGAATTGGACACGTCAGTCATGAGTGCTTTGCCTTGGAAAGGTCCAGAAGCCCAGCCTTAGGCAGAGCAGCCAGGCCATGGAGGCAAGAATCCCAGGTGGAGGAATGGGTGCCTGCCACCTGGGGTTCTGCCCAGCTCCCAGGGGTCTGGGTGAGGGTTGGTGGTAACAGACACTTGGTGTAGGAGCAGTGAGCACCTGCCGTGTCTCCTCGCACACCAGGGAGAAGAGCCACAGGTAGATGAGGTACTCGCACCAGGACGGTGAGGGCTGGAAGTCCACCATGAGCACATAGGCAAACAAGCAGAGAAAGGCGAAATAGGACAGGATATTCAGGTGGAAGATGACCACGGGTGCATTGAAGAAGGCACGGACGCGGGCTGGGCGGCACAGAGCCTGTAGCCTCTTCTCCCTGCAATAGAGGCATCGGGTAACTATGACAGTCTTTGGTCCCCAGGATTCCCCACTTACCCTGTGAGAGATGTGACCCAAGCAGCAAATATACTGGGAAAGAAGACCTCACCTGGTACCCAAAGTCACATAGCAGCTGTAGACATGCCAGCACAACAGCCTGGCATTAAAGATTCCAAAACTTGCACAGACTCAAAAGGCCAGGAAGCAAATCCCTGCATCCTACTGAGCTGTCACCATCACAGCTCTTATCCAGAGCCGACACCCAGCTATAAGCCTAACATGGGTTAGGTTCCCTGTGCCATGCTCTTAGCATTAGTTCTTAGCCAGAGTTCCCAAGGCTCGGGTGTCCCCGTAAATGGGGGCCAGCTGCCATTACTGTCTTAAAGATCAGTTCAACAGTGGGACCAAGTCCCCACGTGGACATGCTGTGATGTGCAACCCCTTGTCATAGCTGCTACTGGAAACACAGGAAACACAGGGAAGGGCAGAAGGTACTGCAAAGGTCACATGGCAATGTCCATGACCCCTGCAAGAATGTGAGGTCGACTTCTGGTGCTCCTGGGTCTGTGCAGGGTGGGAGTCCAGAAAGCAGGGCAGACTGAAACCTGAGCTGCTCCTCTCCTTCCCGTAGGACACATCCCCAACAGTCAGGGCATGAGAAAGTGATAGAGCATGTGGCCTATGGCTATGAGAGGGCTTGCCACTGGCCACCTGGCCTGGGGCTCTGTATCTGCCCTGAACTCACAGGGAACCCAGAGATGCTATCTAGCAAAATAGAAATGGCATCTTAGCAAGAGCCCTTTGGTGCGCTGAGACGACCAAAGTGAAGCACAGCCAAACTAGGTCTTCAGTCCTCCACCCAGTCTGGCTACAGCACCAAGGGTACCCCATCCACCCCATGCTCCATGTTGCCATGGAGCTGAGGCCAAGAGACAGGCTCATCAGCTCCTCCATCCTCCAGTATCCAGCAGAAAATTCAGGCCACAGAAGAGTTTGACCCAAGGTGGCACTGAGGACTTGTGGTACCCCCTCTATTTCCTGCACATTCTAGGAGCCCAGACCCCCTCACCTGAAGGAGATGAGGCCGGTGAAGAGCAGAGGGAAGGCCAGCATGCACAGGATGATTTGCCACAGGCTGTTGTCCACACAGAGCTGGCCCCACCACACCTTGGTCAGGAAGGCCTGTGGACAGCGTTGTCTCAGGACAGTGGGCACCCAGTGGGCCTGACTCCCACCCAACCACCCAAGGGTGAGTGCTAATCACAATCCCCCTAATCACTGTGCTCTGACCCCTAACCACAGGTGGCCAGCATGATAGGCACCCCATGGTCAGCCAGCAGAGCAATCAGGGTTTTGGGTGGTTGGAGCTAGACCATGGTGTGTATAAATGATGGATAAGCAGGGCTTATCACATGGGGCTCTGACTCCACTCCTGCCTGCCATCCCTCCTCCAGCTTCAGGACCCCCAATCTCTGCAGGTCCTGAGGCCATGCAGTCCCCAGTTGTCATAAGTATACCCTTTTTGGCACAATGGGGCAGAGCTTGATTTCTCCCTGGGTGTCCCCAGGCTCTGCACAACCCAGGACATATGGAGTTCCATGGGCATGGTAACAGCATTGAGGCAATGCTCCAAGGATACCCAAGTAATAAGGGGGTATATTCCACAGTCCCTAATGTTCTTACACTGTCCCCATGTCCTTCCTGCCCCCCCCAGATGACACAAGCTCTTGAAAAGTAGACTCAGGGCCACCTAACATTTGAGCAGGTACCCACCAGCCACCTACTTGGCTGTGTGCCTGCCAGTTTCTCCATCCCCAAATCAGAAGGCAAATGCCTGTCCATCAGTCTATGGCTAGGTACCAGGCACTATCCCGGTCATCAAAGAGCCATACCGCTGGGAACAATCATGTCATCAAAGGCAGGGTTGTATCCCCTCCCCTGGGGCACCTGATTCTGGAAGTGGGTCCTTGGGGAGTCACCTGAATGCCCCCATGAGACACGAATTTCATGTCCTTGGCCTCCAAGGCCAGCTGCAGGCAGGTGGCCTTCCCCCAGGCCTCTGATACACGGACAAGAAGCTTCTGTGCTCTCTCCTCATCCTTCCGGTAGCACTCAGTGAAGACGCCTGAGCAGGGGGAGAAGTAGCATCCGGTAGCACCCGGGACGATCAGAAAGCCAGGAAAGGCAGGACGTAGGGTAAGACTAACACGCAGGTACTGTCCTGAAACATCTAGGTCATGGACATCATCAGAGCTGACATACAGAGATGGATGATGGTGATGGTGCAGGTGCCCACAGAGAGCTCACCTATAGCTCTGTGCTCAAACTCATCCGCCAGTGCCAGCATCTCCTCTGAGCTGTCTGTATCTTCTTCCTCCTTGGACAGCTCCTTCAGGATCTTACTGCAGGCCAGTGCTGCAGCAATACAATCCTGGCTCTGGGACACAGGGCACTGTGAGGACCTGGGGGGACTACTAAATTTACCCACCTGTACCTGGAAACCTATGATAATGAACAGAGATGCTTCGGACCTCCTGAAGTTTTGGGGGGCAGGCTGCCCATGCAAACAACTAGAGTCACCCCACATTAACACATAATCCCTATGGCAGGCCCCTCATACTGAGCTATGGGTACCATGTGCTTGTCTCTCTAACAGATATAATGAACAGACAGGAGCTGGAAAGATCTGGGCAGAGAACACTACCCACATCCTCAACCTTGGAAATAAACCACAACAGCTTAGAGGGACTTATCTTTTTCTTTTTTCTTTTCTTTTTCCTCTCATATTATAAATACAGTGTTCTACCTGTATGTATGTCTGCGTGCCAGAAGAGGGCACCAGATCTTATTAAAGATGGTTGTGAGCCACTGTGTGGTTGCTGGGAATTGAACTCAGGACCTCTGGAAGAGCAGCCAGTTCTCTTAACCATCTCTCCACCCCTTCTTTCTTTCTTTCAAGAATTATTTTCCCATGAAAGTTTTTGTTCCCCACCACTGGATGCTCCAAGCCTCCCTAGGTTAGAGATCTTACTGTCCCTGCACAACCATGAACTGTGATTTGCTGTAGGAAGTGAGCCCCTGACTCAGATCACCAGACTAGACATTGTCATGTCTGCAGCGAAGCCAGTCCTGGTACCTGAGCCCAGATGATGGCTGCCAGCTCCCGGCGGTTCTGGATGATGGCCCAAATGAGAAGATCTCGGACTGGGTCAATGGTGAAGGTAACATGGTCTGTTGATCGCTTATAGAGGGACCGGAGGCTCACTCCCTGTACCTGTAGGCAGAAGACAGTCCATGTCCCACAGAGGCCCCCAGCATCAGAGCCCCAAGATGGCAGGCAGTGTGTGGCCTGCCTTGTGTAGTCATAGAGAGACCACAAATTTCACTCTTGGGAACTTAAGTGATTCATTGGGGGCTGAGGAGATGTTTCAGCAGGAAAGAGCTTGCCACATAGGCCTGAAGACCTAATTCGGGTCCCCACCACCCACATTAAAGGAAAAAAGATGTACCCAGGAATTGAGTCAAAATAAAGACTCCTCCTAAAAGACGCTTTCTGGGGGTGGGGGGGGGTACTTGGTCTCAGGGAGAAAAGAGTAACTACTATAGATTTCTGGAGATAATTAAGTCAAAATGAGGTTACTGGGGGCTCCCCTTTTCCCATCCTTCTCATGTGGAGCTCAAGAGCCCCACCCCCACCCCCTGCAGGACAGGGAGAATGGCCTCAGCAGGAAGCAGCCCTGTCACTGTCCTCAGACTTCAGTCTCCAGGACTGACTGTGAGAAAATGAGTTGCTATTGTCTAAGCCCTGGATCTGCAGGGTTTTGCACAGTCCATGCCTTCCAGGACACAGTGCAGAGCCCATCGCTCTAGGGTTGTTTGGTTAATTGGTTTTGGATTTTTCTCTCTCTTTTCTCTCCCTTTCTTTCTTTGTTACTACCTTACTATGTGGCACAGGCCGCACGCGCACACACACACACACACACACACACACACACACACACACACAGAGCAATTCCTTTTCTAATGAATGTAAGCGCTCATAACACAGCTGAGAACACAGCAGCCACCCACCAAGGTGCCAGGCATTACACATCAAACACAGCAGCCACATTACCACCACTCACGTTGAGCTTGATATGTGACATGGGCAGCGAGAGCCGTGGCCGGTCACTGTACCGGGGCCGGGGGTACAGCAGCTGTGTGGAGTCCCCCAGGAGCTCACGCAGCACCTGGGCCACGTGGTGCATGTGCAGCCGGGGTGCAGCAGATGCACAGGCCAGGCGCTCATGCTCTTCAGCCAGCACCTTCTGCAGCTTGCTGTGGAAGAGGCAAGATGGCTCCAGGTTCTCGTACAGGCAGAGTAGAATATCCCAAGTGACAAACTCCTTCAGCCGCACACCATTCTCCAGAAAGAGCCTCACGAACTCAGGCTTGTTGGAGATGAGGGCAGCTGTCATCATGGGGTGCAGATCTGAAGGCTGAGAGGGGACAATGTTCAGTGACCATCATACTAGGTCAGCACCACCTAGAACTCTGAGCTCAGGACCCCACAAGGAGCACCTGTAATATGTCTCCTGAAGGATGAAATCTACCCTGGTCAGTATTCCCAAGGCAGGGCTGGAACCCTGCAGCCAGCCAGCCAGCCAGCCAGCCAACCAGCCAGACACACACACACATACACATACACACATACACACACACACAGAGAGAGAGAGAGAGAGAGAGAGAGAGAGAGATGCCTCACCTTCCACTGCCACTCATCAGTGAAGATCTCACTGCGAGCAATGTCCACACGGTTCCATGCCACCGCCAGCTTCAGTTGATGGTCCCAGTTCTCATGGCCAGAGTGATCTTGGCTTCGAGAGGCTGTGGGTGACAGTGTGTCAGGTGTCTATACGGGAGGATTGGTGTGGGGCTCAGGGGTTGGTTGGGGACTCTAGTTCCCTAAATGATTTAAAGTGTAACTCAGAGCTTAATGGTGACACCCTCCCCGAGACACCCACTTTGTAAAGCACTTTTCATTCGTTGCTAGGCTCAGAGAATCTGTTTTGGCCATCACTTTAGTTTACCCCATTTCCTCACCCTCGGTCATCTCCCAGCCATTCCCTGCCCCTCTGTGACAGGTGGGTCACATCATAAGGGGAAAAGTCACAGTAAAAGATACAGGTTTCTAAAAAACGCTCATTTACACTAACATGTAAAACAGAATTCCAAAAGCCAACACACAGACACACACATGACTGCTTACCCACATGCATGCATGCTCAGGTGTTGGAGATCAGAACTAGGGTCCCCATGAGGGCAAATGGTTTCTATTCAAAGAATAGCAAAAACAACTTTGATGCCTCCCTCACACCACACAAAGGAGTGTCCTGCTGAAGAAGCAGACTAGGTGTGTAAAGTGACATCAGTGAATATTTGCAACCCTAGGACAGGCAGATTTCTGAGCCAGGACATAGAAAACACAAACGACAAAGGGAAAGTTGACAAACCACAAGAGGTAATCCCTCTGTTCTTCAAAGCCACCTTTAGAAAATGTAGCCGAAACCCACAAACCATGGGCAGACTTCCCACTTCCCATGTTTGACAAAGGACACTTACAGCCCAGAGACAGGAAAACAGCCAGGTTAGAACGGTCAAAAGACACTTCGCCAAGGAGCAAAGAAAATGACAAGAGGCCATGAAGCATGCTTTGGTCTGTCATCGGTTCCCTATCTGATGTGAGTAGATATTTGTTCATGTCTTTGGGAATAGTGTCACATAAGGCCCTTTCCCAGAGCCTTCCCTGGTCGGTCCTCAGCCCCATCTCCAGCCCTGGCTCCACCCCTTTCTCTATACTTGTCTACTCTAAGTCCCTCTTGTAAGTAGAGTTTGCTGTTGTGATGTTTTGCAAGCTCTCTTGCAGGCTCCCCAGGTTAATCTTGTCCAGCCTAGCCTTGAACTTGGCAGTGTACCTCCTGCTTAGAATACAAGCTTTTAGACTGGTAACTGTAACTGTCTTAACCTCTTATGTAAGGAAGAGAAAACACTTCAATTATACGCCACTGTTACTATGACACAGCTTTCACAACTGCCTGTACACTTACCTGTTTGAGATCTTTATTCCTTCACATGGCATCGAGTCACTATCTAGTGGTCTTTGCATTCACCCTGCTGGCTCCCTTGAGCATTTCTTCTAACTCAGGTCTAGTGCTTACAAATTCCCTGTGCTTTTATTTATCTGAGAATATCTTAATTCCTCCCCCACCTCTCCTATTTCTATTCTCAAGATCCACTGTCTCCGAAAAACTTGACTGGAATTTGCTGTGTTTCTTGGATGGGATGACAGGGGGTTAGGTGGCATGGCCCAGTGCAGCTACTCTCTGGCCAGTGCATCTAACTGAGATGCTGTCATTCATCTTGTGCACTCTCGTCTTGGTCTCTCCTGTTTCCCATGCTCACAATCTCACCTTTCAGTAAAGCCTGCAGAATGGCCACATCCACATCCTGCTGCCCATCCTTGCCTTCCCGGAAGACAGTCAGCAGCTGCCGCCTCCGCACAATATCTTGGATCTGTAGCAAATGGTTGCCAGTGAGACCCAGGGTTAAGGTATTCTGCCTCCTTGAAGGACAAAAGGGACTGAGGCCCCAACAAGGAACCACACTCCCCAGACTGTGCAGGCTCAGCTAATAAGGCACTTGCCACCAAACCTGATGACTTGACTTCAATCTCCTAGGACCCATGCAATAGAAGAACTGACTCACACAAAATGTCATCTAGCCTCCATGATGTGTGCATTGTGACACCAGCATGTGAGCATGAGTACACACACACAACCATACACAGGCATGTGCATGTGCATGCACACAAGCCATGTTCGCAAACGCACAAGCCCACATGCATGCGCGTGCGTGCGCGCGCGCACACACACACACACACACACACACACACACACACACACACACACACTGAATGTAACGAAACTACTTTTGGACAAAGATTAAATGTGGTTCTCTGAATTGACTGAATAATTTATAATGTTGCTGAGAAAAGGCTCCAGGCCTACTCAACAGCTCACAGCACTAGACAAGCAAGCAAAGACCTTCGGGAGTGAGGAGGGGACAGGGGAGGGGATGAGGAACTCAAGAAACTTACGATGTTCCCCTGCCGGATAATCTCAGAGTATCCACACCAAACATGGCCACTCTGAGTCCTTGGCAAATTTAAAATGAGGTCTCCATGCTTCCCTGGGCCATCCCACCAGAGAACTCCTTATTCTCCATTGTCCAGCCACAGCCAAAGCCCCTCCCTGAGTCACAGTCCAGTGTGCCTAGCTCCAGTGTTCCTTTGGTTTGTGGCTGAAGTTAGCACTGCTCACACTCACCCTGGATGCTCACATGCTGTAAAATCTCTGAGGGTGAGCAGTGAGCTCTGGGACCAAAGGTACAGACAATCACTGCGAACTTTCCCACTGCACTCTCTGCAGAACTCATCAAGGCACCACCCCAAAACCCAGCTTCAGGACTGGGGAGCTGGGCACTTCTGAGGTCACTCCATTAGTGTTCTTATGAGGAGACAAGACTACCCATGTGCTGCCACTCACTGCTGGGGCTGGTAAGCATCCCAGGCAAGGCTCCTCCAGTGCTCTGCAGTGCTTCCTGCCCCTCCCCAAGCACCATGCCCCTCCAGTCCAACATGCTCTGGGTCCCAGAACAACACTCTCAAGCCCTGAGATGGCCCAACCCAACCCGCATTCTACAAATAGAGTCCAAACCTCAGTTTCCTTTTGGCATGCTGTCTGTCATATGCTTCAACCTCCCAGTGTCCAACCAGGAGGACCTGCCTGTCCTAGGGCTCAGTGAACCCCACCATCTGCAAATTCAACTGTGCACCCACTCTGACCCATTTTGTGTCCCTGGAGTCCTGGGTCAGCCTAGTAACTGTAAGCCCCTATGTGCCTCACCTTTTTGGTCCATTCCACTATCCTGTTTTCAGTGAAAGTCTCAAACATCTCCTGGAAGAAGATGCTGAGCTTCTGCTGTATCAGGGAGATGGTGATCTCAGAGACAGGCAGGGCAGCCACTTGGGCGATGACATCAGCCACTCGGCCAGAGCCCTCCACTATCACGCAGGGCGTACCATTGGTGATGGCATTGTAGATGGTCTGCAAAACCAGAACCAAGTGTGAGCTGGCCAGAGTCCTCACCCAGCTCTTGACATGTCTGAAATACAACATCATTCAGTAGCAGCTAAGGATGCATGGCACTTGCTACTAGAGTGAGCCTATGAAGCTGGAACCTTCTGGAAGCCCTCACTAGTTTAGTGTACTCCACTCTTCAAGAGACAAAAGAGCTGTTGGGGACACACAAGGAGTGTGCCACTGATACACCTGACTCAGGCTTGTCACCCAGTACCCAATACCACTGTAACAAAAGGGTTCATGGCAGAGTCATTGAACAGACCCACTCACAGGGATGCTGTGTCGACCCAGAATGACCACAGCTTGGTGGGGGGGGGGGTTTACAAAGACCATGAGGAAAACGCCAGACTTCAGCTGCAGGAGCTGGACTGGAGCCAGGGCCTGTACTCTGAGAGTAGTGCCTGGGACACTGGGGGAAGGCCTTCCAGAGAGGCTCTGGGAAGAGAGCCAGCAACCCCACTGGGACCTGGGCTAAAGCCAAGTCACCTCTCCCACATGAGGGTCTACCCATTAGGTGTGTCCTCTCCCACCTGGAAACATCCCTGTCCTGTGGTGGATACCCTCCCCTCCATATCCTGAGGACAGCATGCCATGTGTGTTCGCAATGATGGCACCAGATTTTAGCTAAGGCATCCACCAGTCCCTTCCTCCACAGCAGGGCCTGGGCCCCATGACACACAGCAGCTACTACTCACATGTAGTGTGCCAGGGCCGCCCTCCAACACCACGCAAACAATGGGGATCTTGATGGCCACACCTAGGCAGACATGGAGCCCATGTGAAGGTGTATTGGGGGAAGCACAGACCTACTATTCAAGGCTGCTTCCTCCACCCAACCAACTCCACGCTAGTCATGTGGGAAGCACCAGCTGTGCTGAGTGGTAGATAATGGACAGCTGCTAAAGGTGAACGTTGATGGCATGCAAAATGCTCACACACCATAAAATAGCAAACCCAAGACCACCTGGCCATTTGCCCCACTCCTATCCCCAACACCTGCCACTGTCCCTGACCACTCCCCCTTCCCTACCCCATCTTTCCACCTGGATTCTACCCCATCCTGATTGAATTCCTGTACAGAAGGGCCAAGAACAGAACCTTATTTTCTCTACCCAGTGGACTACTCTAGCCAGCCTGCCTTTCTCTGCTGCTCTTTTTATGGTACCTCAAAACCCAAGCTGGCCTAAGGAATCTCGAGGAGGGGACTGATCCATCTGGCATGGGCTTAGAGTGGGCCACAGGTTTTGAGTCTTCTCCCCTTCTACTCAATGCCACCCAGGAGGCAGGAGAAATAAAGGTACCAACAAGGGTCCCTGCCTTCACACACCTCACCCTGGATTCTCCTAGTCAAAACGGTGCTCTCCAAGTGTGGTGCCTAAACAGACAACAGATCCCCCTGGGAACTTAATGGGCATGCCAAGTTATGTGCCATCCAGGCCTGGGGGAGGTGATTTTAGTGTGGGGGGTGACCAGCCCCAATGGGGACCCTGATTCAGGAAACAGAGAAGTTTGGAATATGATGCCCAGCGTCATCCCAAACAACCCAGGTTCTGAGCTGGAGCCCTCCCCATGCTCACCATGCTCCCTTTACCCTCTCACCTCACACACTGAGTACTCCCGCCCCTCCTCCCACAAGCAACTGTGAGTCAAGCTACCATCTCCTCATTCCCCAGCCTGAAACTGTCTCTAGCTGAAAATGTAGACCATTTGATAGCAAACAGATAAGCCCACAATGACACTGATTAAGGCAGCAAGAGAAGACAGGTCCCCATGAAGAAGCAGACAGAGACCCAGGAAACCAACACAGGTGTGTTGTGATCTCCCCTCCACGTATAACACAGGCCGTGGCCGACTGTGGCTCCGACACAGGGACAGCCCGGTTCTTTCTGCCCCAAATGCCCTTAGAAGTGTGTGCATTTACCTCCTCTTTCCTTTGTTTGCTCTGATATGAACTTCTCCAGCTTCGTCCTCAGGGGAATCTCCACACCATACTGGCCGTGGGTCCCATCATCCACCAGGATGAAGTGGGAGTGGTTGCTGTCCAGGCACGTCAGATTTCCTTGGCCTTCCTCATCCAGCATGTACTCAGCAGGGAAGCCTCCCTGTGAATGACCAGAGAAGACTCAACAAGTCAGTAAAAAGTTATACCGGTATTCTGGAAATGGAGTCTAATGGATTGGATAATGTCCTCCCTCAAAACACCAATTCCTAAACAAGAATCTGCAGGTGTCCCTTATCTGGACAAAGGGCCTTTGCAAATGTGATGTTTAAGGATCTAAACAGGAGAAAATTAACCTGAATTATCTGGATGGGGCCTCGGGGAGCTCCCAGAAACATCAGATGTTAAAAGGGCAGTAAGATTCCTTATCAGAGCCCCAGAATAGTGTATAACTTCATCTTTGTTGGGGCCAAGAGATATGGTGTCCATGCTGTGAATGAGGAATGTCTGTAACTGTAGACAGATAAATTAGTTTCTTTCTGCTACCAGGTTTGTGGCCATGTTTTACAGCCTCCAGAGAGTCTAACCTGCTGGGCCAGACACCTTCTCTACTGTCCACAGAGAATGGGACAGTTAACAAGCAGAGGGTTCTCAACTCGGAATTCCCCCGGCCTCCCTTAGCCTCAGACTTAACACTATAAAATGGATGTGCAAAACAGAACAGTTGGTTTATCCTGCTCAGGGAGACACTCCATGATTCTGACACAAAAGAAAGACCAACACTGTTCTTTAGAGCAATTGTGCCTGACAAAGGACCACTGAGCCAGGGAGACTGCACAATGGGCCAGGCACACTCTTGTCAGCAGTGACAAGAAACTTTTTCTAGTCACAGACTATATTGTCCTCAGATTTCCCTGACTAAGAATGAAATGTCCACGTCCTCATTAGGACAGATCCAATGTGTCCTTAGAAAAGTCCACTTAGTAAACCAAGTTACCTAACTCAGGTCTCCATTCTTAAGCAGCTGCTGAGCCAAGCTCTGGGCGTAGCATTTTAGAGCAGCCCAACTTGCTGATGACTGCCAGAAACTTCGGCTCTGTGGAGTTCCCAGCTGGAGGCCTCTGAGCATAGATGCTCAAAGTTAAAAGCTCAGGCTTTGTGGTCAGAGAGCTGGCTCAATCTAGCCCCAATGCTTGCTTGGGGCTGTGTGGTCCTGGTCGGTCACTCACTTCCTTGAAGCCCATTTCTCATCAAAGCAACTCTTAGGACACACCCCCACCTGGGAATAATCAGCACATGGATCTCTCCTGTAATCTTCACTGTGTCCATGTCAGCTGCCAACCTTGCTCACTGTATCCAACGTCTTATATTACCTAAGTCAGAACTGTGTCCTGAGACCCTCAACCCATGCTGACACCCTGCATGCATGCTCCCTGCAGCCTTTGTAAAGAGGTGAATTTCTCTCCCTCTACCCCCAGCCTTCCTCTTCTAACCCCGGTTCACCCTAGAGCTACTCACTGTGGGATTTATCAGCCCTTCTCTGTTGTGGATGGTGCCCCAAGTGGCTACACCAATGGTGATCACTTCTCCTTCTTTGCAACTGCTGCTCAGGCTGAAGTCCCGTACTGCCTCACCCACCTGCTTCATCACACCTGTGTGGGAACCCCCAGTGATGATCCAGGCCCCTGGAGAAAGAAACAGATGTCTCTAGGCTCCAATGTGCATCTTGCCAAGCCAGTGCTAACACCCAGAGTCCCACTGTGCTCCTGACAAGTGATTTCATCAGACTCTCAAGTCTAATGGCAGATATGTCTCTAAGCAGGATTAAGGAGGAGACAGACACTTTGCTGTGACAGTATTTTCCTGATGCCTTTCTGGGACCTGAGCTCCCCACATTGCAAAGATGACAATGAGACAGACCCCCATCTTCTCTCTGCAAGCCTTTCCTGGCATTAAATAAAACCTAGGGTCTGGAGAGAGAGCTCAGTAGCAGTTGAGAGTACTAGCTGCTCTTCCAAAGAACCTAAGTTCTATTCTTACCACCCATGTCAGGAGGCTCAGAACCATCTATAATTCCAGATCCTGTGGCTCCAATGCTATCTGTTATCTTCCACGGGCATCTGAACACATGTGGCGCATACACACACACACACACACACACACACACACACACACACACACACACACGACATTCAGGTATGCAGGCACTAAGTAAAATTAAATCCTTTAAAAAAAAATCTAGCACGTTAGCACATGGCAGTGGCTATGTGACTATAAACATCGGTTTATATATAGTGTGAGCTGAGAGGCAGTTGGCCATCAAGGGAAGTGCTCATGGGGCTCACCTGTGGTTTGGGCCACCTTGACAAGGCCCCTCCGGAAGATACTCTTCAGCCTCAGCTTCATGTTAAAGTTCTTGGCCCCGCCAGTCACTGAGATGAGGAGGTTGGGGACATCCAGGCCCCAGTGCTGGGTCATGAGTTGGTAGATGACACCAGAGGGTGTGTCCTGGGAGACCCGGACATACTGCAGGGGAATCATGAGCTGGTGAGGGCACCTTGCAGGAGACACAGCTCCCAAGTAAATCACACATAGAATCTTATTATTACTTAGCTTGGCTTGTTGCTAGCCAGCTTTTCTTAAACGAACCCGTCCACCTTTTGCCCCTGGGCTTTCCTGTTCTCTTAATTCTGTAAATCTTACTTTTACTCTTTGGACTGCTGGGTGGCTGAGCTCTGGCATCCTCCTTGCTCCTCCTCTGTTCTCCACCTATTTATAAACGCTGCCTGCCAGCTCTGCCTATCCTTGCTCCAGCCTCACTATTGGCCATTCAGCTCATTATTAGGACCGTCGGGTATTTTAGACAGGCACAGGAACACAGCTTCACCGAGTTAAACAAATGCAGCATAAACAAAAGTCACACACCTTAAAATAATATTCTACCACAGTTCAGCCTGGGGCTAGACACCCTGAATTCACACCCAGGAAGAAAAAATAGCCGGCAGTATATAGTTAGGATATGGGCTGTAAGAAGAAAGAGGTGAGGCCCGGAAGAGAAGCCCAAAAGTACAGGGGCTCCCTAGGTAAAACCAGGCTATTCTTTACAAAGCCCCTAGACCCAGCTCCCTCTCCCAAACTTCGTCTTTCCTCTTCTTCTCTGCTTAGGGAGCATCTCAGACTGCCCCCCACAAACACCCTCCTCCTGCACTGGCTCCTCTGTGTGGTTTGACCTCTACCCCATCTGCTTCCTGTTCTCACACTTCCAGTTCTGGCCACCCTCTGCTGGCCCCTGACCTGCCACTGGGTTTCCTGGGTTTGGTCCTGATTGGTGTATACATTGTCTGCCCCTGGGTTTCGGGGAGGGGAGAGAGCTGGCAGCCCCAAGCTTCACATTCCAGAACACTCTAAGCTCCTGGTGGAGTCTGTGTGTGTGTGTGTGTGTGTGTGTGTGTGTGTGTGTGTGTGTGTGTGTGCGCGCGCGCGCGCGCATGTCCGGGCACTCGCACGTGCTCATGTGTACTGGGGATGGAACCCAGAGACCCATGTTTTCTGCAAGTAAACACTGCAGCCCACAGGATCCTGCAGGTGACTAGGATCCACCCGAGGGGCCCATAATGGGCAGGATGATGGACAATACAAGCCCAAAGGGACATTATGAGTCTCCAGAGCAAACAGGACACATCATAACAAAGAATGTAATTGGTACCACAACGGCTGTTCTCACAGGACTGAGCCAGTGTCCAGGACCACCCTCTCACAGTGTTGCTCTTGGACTGTAAATCACATGACATCCAGAAGGAAATGGAGTGTGGATCCACATTGCAAGTGCTGCGGTTGAAATATGAAATGTTTCCCCACAGGCCCGTGTGTTTGAACATCTGTTCTCCAGTTGGAGGTACTGAGATGCTATGGAACCTTCTGGAGAAAATGGATTTCTGGTTGCTGGGGAGCAGGACTTAATGGTGACAGCCCAACTTCTCTGCTCATCTCTCGTCCATCTCTAGCTCCCCATCTCTCCCTCTGACCCACCAAGATGCAACCAACCAGCAGCGTCATCCCCTCACCCCACAGGTTCGAGCACCTGGAACTCCATCAAGTTTTCTCCACCATAATGAACTATATCTCGATGGGTGTTGTTGGCACATGCTTTTAATCCCAGCACTCAGGAGGCTGAGGCAGGCGGATCTCTGTGAGTTCAAGTCCAGCCTGGTCTACAAGAGCTAGTTCCAGGACAGCCTCTACAGCCACAGAGAAACCCAGTCTCAAAAAAACAAAAAACAAAAAGCAAAACAAACAAACAAACAAACAAAAAAACACAATGAACTGTATCTCTTCCAACCATAAGGCATAATAAACTCTTCCTCTAGAAACTGCCTTTTTGTCAGGGGACAAGAAAATAACATGGTGGGGACACACACACTCAGGAATGGGTTCCCTGAGGTCAGAAAATACCTTATAAGTTTTCAATAAGTGTCCCACTCACTGGTGAAGCAGGAGTACTATCCCCCACCGCTGATTGTCCCTGGCTTGGGACTGTTCCTGTCACCACCCTTGAAAAAGCAATGGAGCCAGGAGGCTGTCAGGTTAGGAACCTGTACTGGAGATCAGCTGCTTTCAAACCCACCATGGCTCTGTCTATCATAGCTTTGAGTGAAACCTGTCCATGTCTCCCTTCCTGACCTGAGGCCAGGTGACGGGACCTCTCCTGCACCTGTATCATCTCTTGCCCAGTGTACAGCCACCTGCAGTGGCTCCTGCCTCTGCTTCTCACGTGGGGCCTCTCCCTCTCCCCTCCCATCCCTCAACACCATTCATTCGCCAACCACATCAGTGCCAGGCCCTGAGTTCTTCTCCTCATTCCCCTGGACCCAGACAGACAGTGAACCCTTCAGAATGAGCTCATAGCCGGGTGGTGGTGGCACACACGTTTAATCCCAGCACTCGGGAGGCAGAGACAGGCTGACTCAGGTGGAGCTCTGTGAGTTCGAGGCCAACCTGATCTACAGAGTAAGTTCCAGGACAGCCAGGGCTGTTACACAGAGAAGCCCTATCTTGAAAAACAAAACAAGACAAACAAACAAATGAGCTTATGCAGCCCTTAGGAAGCCCTGTACTCTTCCCTCTGCTCATGAGCCTCTTTGCCTGAAGAGTGCCCAGCTCCCCATGCCATTCCTCAGAGTATAGTGGGTTCCACACACCTAGATGCCTACTCTCATTCTCCCACCCTGCTACAGTGTCACAGGGACCAACACTGAGAAGAATGGGTGTAATGGAACCCACCTTCCCCGCTTTCGGGCTCAGGCCTGTGAAAAGGATGTCGCCAAAGGCATCTGTAGGCATCTCATGGACATGCTTCTTCGGGTCCCATTCCTTGCCTTGAAAGGCATGAGGCTTGACGGCCACCTCCAAGTGTTGTTCACGGGTGTAACCACATTCACACACCACCTTCCTGTGAACATACCAAGGTTATCACGGGAGTGAATGCCTCTTATGATCTCTACAGGAACACCAGGGGCCTGAGGAGAGCCAGGACATTCATTCCACTCAGCAGTGACAAGACACCTTGCCTGAATGTCAAGGGAACCGTGTGGCAGTGAGTATGAGGCATCCTGGCCCTCCCAGCCAGGCGGCATTAGCCAGGAACCAAACAGGGATAGCCGGTGGCCTTGGACTTTGAACTTTTCTCATGTGGCAGTGGAGGGATGCTGCCCTCAGACAGGGTCAGGACCAGCTAAAACTCAAAAGCTGGAAAAATCATGGGTCACACCAAGCAAGTCAGCCATGACAGACACCCACACCAGGATGGTACAGGTACAGGAGTTAACCTGGGGAGGATTTGACAGCAACTAGGTTAAAAATGCTTCCATGAGTGACTAAAAATACCCTGGAATGAAACTGCAGCTTCTAGAAAGACAGAGAGCACAGCAACTGGAAATCACAGCACTGCAAAAGGTAATGACTAAGAGAGGAAAATAAACCAAAATAGAAACGCATAGACATGGAACCATGGGGAGCCACAGGGTCATCAGAGTCCCGGGAAAGAAGGAAAAAAAACACACCTACAAAGCCGTGTGAAGAAATGATGCCCTATTTCCTGTTGACCACTCTACCCCCCCACTCCCCCATTCCCCACCACCAACACCCCAGCCAGCCAGGCTATCTCCCTGTGGATCAAAATGGCAAAGATCTGTGCGGTGTAACCAGGGGACCCAAAACATTTGAGCTCAAGAGTGGTACAACAAAGCACTAATGACTAATGACTAAAGTAAGTAAAACATGAGGTGATGTTTCCAATTAGCTCAAGTAATTAACAAGAGTACAGCAAGATGATGCACCTGGTGTTCTGACTTTTCCTCTTTGGTTATATGAAAAGAACCTTCCTGCCAGGCCTTTGCCTTTCCCACGAAGAAAGGCCTTTCCTTTGTGACAAAGGTGTGCCTTTCCCTGGCACACCACCAGGATTCCCTTCATGTCCTTGTTTTCAAGTGCATTCCATCAGTTACCATGGTTCATGCAATTCTTTCTAGAAGACCACCTTGTGGGAAGAACATTCTGCACACCGCCCCATTGACAGTTCAGAGGAAGTTCACAGTTTTCTTACACAGGTTCTCACAACTTCCCGTGTGTGTTTCAGAAGTAAACAAGTAAATAATCTGAGTGAGCCACCAACAGTGTAAACCCAGAGAGATACATGCTAAGAGATGACATTGTCAAACTTACAAAACCAAAGAAGAAAAAAAGAGCTGCATGACAGTGAGACCAAAATGGCACCTGCTGATTTCTCTACCCTACAGGCTTCTTGGTTTTGTTGTTCTGATCTGTATGAGTATTTTGCCTGTGTGTGTGCCTGGTACCCAAATAGGCTAGAAAAGGGCATTAGATTCCCTGAAACTGGAGATAGAAGCAGATATGAGCCACTATGTGGTTCCTGGGAATTGAATCCTGGTACTTTGAAAGAGTGGCTAGTGCTGTTCACTGCTGAGCCATCTCCAGCCTCTTAGAGATCTACCTGCCTCTAACTCCGAGTGCTGGGATTAAAGGCACGTGCCACCACACCCATCTTAAAAACAACATACTTTTATCAGAAGCCATAAAGAATAGATTCTGTGTTGAAAGATTAAAATTCCATACCCAGCAAAACTATCCTTTGAGAGTGAAGAAGTCAAGGAATGCTTTTAGCTGAAATACCATTAAGGATATTTGTCAACAGTAGAACAAGCCCAAAGAATGGCTAAAGGGGATGGCACATAGCTCAGTTGGCAGGGAGCTTCCTGGCATGCTCCAAGATCTGGGTTCAGTCCCAGCACTGCATGAACCAGGCATGGTGATGCACCCTGTGACCCAAGTATTCAGGAGGCACAAGAAGATCTTAAATCCAAGGTCACCTTCTGCTACATAGGGAGTTCAAGGCCAACCTGGGCTACATGAGACCATGTTTTTTGTTTTGTTTTTAAAAAAAACCTATAAAGGAAAATATCTAAAAGGAAGTGAAAGGACAAATTAAGACATTCTGAATATCAGAGAGGAAGATGAAACACTAGAAAGAGTAAAAACATGAGTAAATACATTTCATTTCTCTTGAGTTTTTAAAATGATGTTTTATGGTTGAACTGGGTCAAACATGGTATTCTAAACAATTGTAAGTGAGGATTGGTAAAAGGAGGTATTTCTATACTCTACTGCAACTCTCAGCATATCAACACTCCTGGATTGTGACACGCTTTGTTATGTAACTTCATAACGGCAGCAACCACAAGAAACTGAAATGAAACAAAACAGAAAACAAAAACAAAATGGCACATTTAAACCCTAATGCAGCAATAATTATATTAAATGTAAGTGATCTAAATATACAAGCATGCACGGTGGCACATGCCTTTAGCACTTGGAAGGCAGAGGCAGGTAGATCTGTGAGTCTGAAGCCAGCCTGGTTTACAGACAGACAGACCTAAAACAAACAAAAACCAGGACCTGGTTATTATCTACAAAGTCTCATATCAAATATATACAATTAGAGAATTGCTCAACAGTGAAAAAGTCGATGCAAGAACATGAATGGAGCTAAAGGGCTATGTGTCAAAAGGCACAGGCCCCCACCCTGTGGTGCCATCTGTGTGACACAGACCCAGAGGTTCATGACTCTATTCATGTGACTTTCTCTAAGTGACTATAGGAAATCTATGTGAAGATTGGAGTACTGGTTGCTACAGGGTGAGAAAGGGTGGAGTATGTGTGTAACAACAAGGGGAAGTATAGGGCCATCTCTGTGGCAACTGAGCTGTATGTATCCTGTGTGAGTGGTTACACATGCTACACGTGTGATGAAAGGGCATAGTGCACTCTGACCAACGCTGAACTCTCCGTTTTGATACAGCACCACTTTATATGGAACAGGGCTACTGGGACAAGGGGGCTGGCATATCTTTCCTTTAAATCTGCAATTCTTTCAAAATTGGAAGTTGGACACAGAACAGAAGCCTGGTGCAAAAGAGAAGAGGCAGGCATAATATACTAAGCCCTACAAAAGACCAAGTAGAGTGAGGCAAAGGGCATATCTAAACCAGACAAACTCAGACCCAGACAAGCAGGAGATGATGGCTGGGCCAGGAGAAGCAACCATATCTTCTGCCACTGCTGCTGTGGGTTTGGGAGTTTCCACCTCAATTTCTCTGTCATTATCACTAGAGGTTACAGTCCCTGGCCTCATTCTGAAAAATCATGCAGACCCCTGAAAGAGACTCCAGGCACTTTTGGCTTGCAGGGATCTTAAGGAACACTTGTGTGCTCTCACTTTGTGGCTGGGGTTAGGGTGAAGGCAGCAACATGCCCCTGGCTGTTGTATCTTGACCTGCTGATACCGAGGATGCCACCAGGCAATACCAAGCTATCTCTTTTCTCTCTTCTCTTTGATGGCATGAGGTTTTACACACACACACACACACACACACACACACACACACAGTGTTCTCCATCCTGGCCTGGAACAGAAAGCTGTACTGTGTCAGATAACTAGACAGTCTTGCCCTATTTTGGCATGAACAAGAATGGCATGCTGAGAGGAGGGGAGAGCTCTAGGGAGATACTCAATGCTTCTGAGTCCCTCTCCCAGATGTGACAGTCCCGACTTCATTCCTTTCCAACCCCATTTCAGCCTCTGCACTCTATGGATGAGGCTGCAGGATAGGAAAGAGGTGATGTGCCCTCAGTTGGAAGGAAGTGCTCAGCCACAGGGGGGAATGTCTGGTCTAGGGTAGCAATAGTCCAAAAGGACATGAGATACATCCATGCTGAGCTGAGGGTGGCTACTGGTACTGGGGGGGACTAAGAAGTGAGGGGGATGATGTAGCTAGGCAATAAAGGTTCCAGGCCTAACAGGACAAGCCTGTTGGTGACTGTGTTGCTGAATCAACACAGCTCCTAAGCTCTGTCCTGATGAGGATGCTGGCCACTTCCTCTGCTCCTTTGCTTGCCCCATGGCCAATAACAGAGCAGGAAGCATACTCTCTAGGAATAGGATCAAAGGAAAGATTCAAAACATGTGCCCCCCTCAGCACAATGGGGCTGAGTAGGCAACAGAACCTCTACCAATGAGGTCTATGCTGCTGCTACAATATGACACTTACTGAACACTGGTGTTTCTTCTGGTTTGCAACTATGTGGCCAAATGATTGTGAGTACATGCCTGCCATGCTCTCCTACATGATGATCGTGCACTTATCCTCTGAAACTGTAAACAAGCCCCCAGTTAAATGCTTTAAAAAAAATAAATAACTGCCTTGATCATAGTGTCTGTTCATGGAAATAAACAGTAGCTAAGACAGGCTCTCTTTGGCTTCTAAAGCAGAAGTCCTAGCATAGGCAACCGGAGAAGGCACTTTCATAGCCATGACCCTCCACTTTAAGGAAAACCATCAGCGAGCATCCTAACTCTCAGTGAGCTTGTGGGGTGGCCTTGGGGACCCCCTAAGCTCACACAGACCACATCAACCAAATCCGCATTTACTTTCTCTCTAGGCCCTGCCTAGCCTCAGGAAGTGAGGCTGATTACCCAGATCTGAGCAAAGCCAGCATGTGGGGAGGCACAAAGAAGCTGTCCCTTCCCCTGGTCTCCCTGGGGCATGAAGAGAGCTGTTCTTCCCACATGGAACCCCTGGCCCCTTTCTGTGTTGGTTTCTCAGTGTCCGTACAGAATGGATTCTAAGCTCCACAGATAGGGAAATTCCAGGACACTCAAATCCCTCCCATGTGTCAGTCATAGATTTGCATAGAATGAAGTCATTCTCCTGTGAACCAGGGGTTACAGTGTGGATAGCACAGGAGCCATCGCATTGCTTAGAGAATGGCATGAAAGGGCAGACAGGGTTTTGTTCTGTTATTTTTCAGGGAAGTTCACTGGAAACTGATTGTTCCCTAGGTACAGTAGGGTTCCTGGAGTAAAGCTGTGAGCATGTGGTGGTGACCTCTCCCTCCAGGACCTATTCCATTATGACCCAGAAGCAATGAGACTCTGCTGAAGAGAAACCAGGCCAGGGAAGGGGCCAAGGCCTCCAGGTCCCTGGATTTCCACTAACACGTGTGGAGAGGTCACAGGGCTCAGAGACAACATGACCACTCAGTTTGAACACAGTACAAGGCATCTCCTTCCCACATGTCATTCAGAACAGAAGGGCCAGATGCCACTTGTGAATCTGGCCCAGGAGGTCATAAAGCCACTCAGCCTTGGTCGCAGCCCCAAAGGCCCTGAGCAGTGAGCAGGAGAGACACCAGCTAAGCCCCCAGGCCCAGCACAGCCATCAGAAGGAAGAGGAAACACATAATTGTGCTGCGGGAGAGGCTATATCCTATACAGCTGTGGAATCCAAGGAGGCTACACTGCAGAGGTGGTGTCTGCCATTGGCACTGAGGAGTAAATAGGAGTGGGGGGGGGAGAAGTAGAAGAAAGTAGGTGGTTAAAGAGTGGGCTGCTAACATGAATCATCACCCAGTTCTGTCTCAGGGACCCCCACCTCAGAGAACAGTATCCAAGGGTACTGCATTCCCAGGAACAGGGATGGGCCCTCATTTGTTCCATAGTCCCTCTGGCTGTCCCACCTGGGGAACAACAATATCCAGAAGCCTAAAGTGACCAGACCGCTAACACCTCCAACCTAGTCTTAGAAGAAACCATATTCTCACTGTGGACTAAGTGAAGGGAGAAAAGGTGGCCCAAGACTTGGCAGCAGCAGGACCCTCTGGCATGGCTTTTAAGGACATTTGACCTGTGGACTTCCCCTAGGTTCGTGCAGTTCCTGAACCCCTGAGTCTTGGGAAACCAAAAAGCTCCAAAGACATGTAATGAAGCCCTGGCCCACCAGGCTTGATCTGAATGTTGCTGCTACACAGCCACAATTAAACTCCATACAGGTCACCCTCTGCCATAGGCCAACCTATTTGCAAAGCACATTCTACTCCCTAGGGGGTCTCTTAGGGACATGAAAGTGATGGACTGCCATGTTCCTCAAGATGAGATGGAGAGACTTGGGGATTCTCTGCCTGGAATGGTGGATCACTAGCTGCTCCTTTCCTGGCCCTGGCTGAGGTCACACAAGTGGGTCTGATTAGCCATTCAAGCTGCATCAGAACATATGGACCGAGACCTTAATCAAAGCAATGCCACTTACCCTGCATCAGAGAGTTTAGAACTTTCCACGAAATACACACACTCCTTCTTCTTGATGTTTTCAGGAATCCATGAGCTGAGGTTTTCTTGCTAGGTAGGAGTCAAAAGGAGTATGTTGACAATATGAAGCCACATACCCCCAGGACTCCCTTAGACACCTCTCCGCTCCCTGACCAGCTTCCACTGAGGGACCCAAAGCAACCCCAAAATGTAAAACTCCCTTGCTTGGGATCTGGGTGTGTACTCAGGAGACAGGGATGAGCCTATGCAATGGTATTCTCTTGGGGATAATTTGTGCTCAGCACTTTACAGTTTATATGCCCACATTGCTTTCCTTGGGAAGGATATGATATGAAAAGAACGTCTGGGGTGAAAACCTGGCACCTGGCTTTGGAGACACCCTCCTGCCTGCCTGTCTGACCACATACTCAAAAGTACTTTCAACATGACTACTCAAGGGTTTTCAGTGACATTTGCCTGGGACCTGAGGTTCTTCCTTTGGATTCCACAGAAAGAGGAGCTAGAGTTATTATGCAACAGGGAAAGAGAAGTGAGGGCTTCCAGCATCTAGCACAGGGCCTCAGTGTCGCCTGGCCATTTCCCACGCAGTGGAGAAGGGGAACAGCTGCAGCTGAGTAATACTCAATACGCAGAATGACTGGTGTTATACTATAACCTGGCTCTCCTCTCCCAAAGAGCATTCCTGGGTGGGGAGCCCTGAGGTGGGCAGACCTGGGAAAGAAATGAGCCTACCCTATGGTCACTGACTGCCTTGATGAGCCCAGGGTGACCTAACCAATGGACAGCCAGTGGAAGCCTACCTTCTCAATGAAGGGACTCAGAAGCCTCCTGCTCTTGGAAAGGCTGCTATTGCTTCGCCGGAGATTGGGAACCATGCCAAGATCAGTGGCCCTCCTAGCCTCCACCCCAAAGCCCTCCTCTTGCTCAGAGCCAGTTCTTCTCCGGTCTATGGACTCCATCCTCTGAGGCTCCAGACTCGCCCCAGCAGAGAGAACACTAGATGCCTCGAAGGAAGTCTTTTCTCATTTGTGAGGCTGGGAGTTCTGAAAAACAAAACAAAACAAAACAAAAACAAAAACAAAAACAAAAACAAAAAAAAACAAAAGAGAGGTATGAAAATATATATGAAAGAGGAAGACGAGACTGTGGTTCTGAGAGGCACACCCACCTGTTTCCTCTGTGGAGTCTTCGTCTATTTCCCCTTGTTGGTCTGGACATTCTCCAAGCTTCCAGAGTCCTATCACCTCAGACAGTCTACAAGCACACATATGTCTGAGGACCCTCGGAGCCCGTTCCTAATGGTTGAAATCTCAGGCGTCTGTCTCTATGGCTCTGCCATTCACCAGCTCCCTGAATGAGTGCCCAGACCAGTGAAGGGAGACAGATTCCTGTGGCCACCACATGCCCTGGTATGTGCCCTGTGGTTCTGCATCTTGTGATTACAGAAATCAGTTGGCTTCTTTCACTTTCCAAAAGGAAAACAAAAGCCTCTGCTACCCACAAAGTAGGTTTTGGGAAGTACCCTAATGCTACATCCTGAGAAGCCAGGCATTCACAACAGCCAGCCTGCTGGGCAAACCCTTCCTCCTGGCTCTGCTTTGCAGAGTTCATAAAGAGCTGCCAGTTTTCCTCAGTTAACAACTAAGAAAATATGTGGTGGCACAGACCTTTAATCCCAGCACTCGGGAGGCAGAGGCAAGTGTATCTCTGAGTTCAAGGCCAGCCTAATCTACAAAGCAAGGACAGACAAGGTTACACAAAGAAACCCTGTCTCAAAAAAAAAAAAAAAAAAAAAAAAAAAAAAAAAGACATCCCTGGACCTGAGATGTACCCCAATGCTATCTGTGATGCTAATCACCCCTCATTCCACTGCTCCTCCAACAGGCATAGAAGAGGGGTTGCCAAGGGGCAAATATCAACCACACACCTCAACCTCTCCCTTTGCTGAACATCACTTCTCCAACACCAGGTCCCCAAGCTATTTCTCTGCCCAGTTGCTGGTCAACACTCCTTCCTGAGGCTCTTAGAGCTGAACTGTGGCTACAGTTGCTGACTTTAGGCAGATGCTCTAGCCCCTTGATCTGCCATCCTCTCCCCAACCCAATTTTTTCCCCAGGACTAACTCCTTGCCAGAACCTGAGGGTTGTAAGGATGAAACCTGGCCAGCCTCTTGCACAGCTGTGAGAGTATAGGACATGGCTTGTCCCTTTGTGACTTTTCAAAGCCTTGTCTTGTATACTCAGTAGCCACCTACCTTGCCTCCTATCTACAGAGAAACAAAGGAGCCCAGGTGACAGGAGAGGAAAAGAAGCCAATACAGCTAGAGGCAGCTACCCTGAGATAGTCCAGCCCCCAAATCCAGGAGCACAGTAGGCATAAATAGGCATGGGTGTTTGATGGCTTCACCTGTCCTAAGGACTTTGAGGTATCCCACTGGGTCTCTGCAGATGTCCTGGAAACCCAGCTGCAAACAGCCCTGAGATGCCCTCTCCCCTGGACCCATAACTGCCCTCAGGTCATACTGTGACCCTGGCTTGGACCCTTTCCCTCCCCATCCTCTGCCCAAAAAGAGTTAAAGGCCATAGATGACCCAGGACTGACATTGACCTTACTCAGCCCATCTAGCCTTCAATGGGGTTCCCCAGTCAATGACACCTACGTGAAGCTTTGCCCTCACTAGCTTACAGCTAAACATTTCCATAAACAGCATAGGGGTGTGTGTTCAGAGCACTCCAAAGGTTAAAGAATGAATGAACAGACAGACAGACAGAGAGGACTTGGCAGTACCTACAACCTGGATACAGAATGTACATGACATCTATAAATCTTCCTGGATCTGGTCTACCTATAGTAGGCAGCAGACTGGGACAGAGCAGGACCCCCACATGGGATGAGCCTTCAAATCTGAGCTCTACACATAGGCACTCTTAGAGACAGAAAAGGGCTCAGACTTGGGCAGGGGTGGGCAGTGGCACACCCTTCCCTACAGCCTTACACCAACTAAGTCTAACCCCAACTGAGTCCAGCTCACATTAGGAATAGATGTATAGCCAAATGCAACTGGACTCCGGAAACATTTTCCAAACTGGCATTTGAGCTCAGGACCTCTGAACCAGGGTGTACCTGGGCACCCACCCACCCCAGTGCACAGAAGTACCAGAAAACATAAGAGGCTTCAATGTGTGGGGTAGGGAGGTGCTTGTGAGCCCCGGCTAGTGGCTGGGACATGTGGCACCTTCTCCAACTTGCTCCCTATAAACTTTATGGAACTCAGACTTCCCGCTAGTTCTCTGCTTGCTCCCCATCCTGGACATACCAGCCTGGAAAGCACTTGGGTTATGATAAACATCTAGACACAGTAAATGGCATCGGAGCTAATGCCCCAGACCCCTGTGAGGGTCCAGAGCAATCGCTGGGAGCTGTACCGCAGTGTGGGCACAGACCACACCAGCTGGCATTGATCCTGTGTCATGCACTAGCTCCAGAACCTGTACCTGAGTGAAGACCAAAACCCTGCAGCCCCTCAACACCCCAACTTAAGCCCCTATCCCAGGGCACACCCTTCCCCCACCCAAGCCAAAATCTCTGCACCAGAATGCAGACCACACTCCAGCCCATGCTGGAGTCCAACCAGGGTCCAAGATTCAATCTTTGCACTTTCTTCAGCCATACTCAAAGGACACAGCAACCCGTGACTCTGCACCTTGCACTCCCTCCCGGGTCTAAGGAGCACCCTCTCCACACCCCGCCTGAGGCCTTGCAACCAGCACTCCCCCCGCCACCCCCCCACCCGACTGAACCAGCATTTCCTCTCCAGATGCTGATGCTGGGTCAGCCCCCTTCGCCAGCACCGCCGGGTACCTGCTCAGAGGCCGCGCACCCCAGCGTCACTCTGCGCAGCTGCGCGGGACAGCAGCGGCAGCCCTGACCCGCACCTCAGGGCTAGGCGCAGCCTGAGTGGCCCGCCCTGCACTTTGCGTCACTCAGCCTGATTGCGTGGCAGCTGCAACTAAGAACGTGAAGCCAAGCATGTGCTGTCCCCCATGAGATGCTCCAGCTGCCTGTCAGTCAGCCTTCTCAGGACACCTAGTGACAGATGCTCAGAATAAGGGCATTTGCGGTCTGAGGATCAGATCTTCAGCAAAGCATAAAGCCAGCCGTGTCTCCAAGCCCTGAACCACAAAAGCAGCCTGGGATAGATAGTCAGGGCCCCTGTTGGACTTGAGCATAAAGCCAGCCGTGTCTCCAAGCCCTGAACCACAAAAGCAGCCTGGGATAGAGAGTCAGGGCCCCTGTTGGACTTGAGCGTAGTTAAGCACCCGATATACTCTTGTCTCAGAACCCTCCTGTTAGAAATCCTTGCAGTTACCCTTACACTAGCAGCACCCAAAGTAAAAAGAAAAAGAGAATGACACTGGATCTGAGGGCAATGTAAACCTTAGGGTCCCCCAGAAAGAAAGAACCCAAAGTATCAATCCCAAATTGAGCCTGAAACAGGGTTAGTACCAGGACCCAAAGATGCCAACCCCCCAGTACCCTGAGCATGACAAGGACCACACTGACTCTTAAGAAGCTGGCTGTGACTTCCTCAACCATTCTTTCATCCCCAAATCACACTCTGCTTTCTCCATTCCCAACACCAGTAGGCAATGCCCAGCAGAACTCCTGAGCCACGGGCCTCAGTGCCAGGAATGTGAAGAGGATTTACCCAGGAAGTCATGCCTGGCCAGCAGCTTCCTGCCTCATCTCCTCCCCAGGGTACAAGTCCCCTGTCCAGATCCTCATGCAGCATCCTTCTGCAACTGGTCTATGGCTTCCCCACCCCCAGATGAGCCAAGCTGTAGAGAGGAAAGAGCCCTGTGCACACAGATGAGCACAGGAGAAGCCAGGAAAGTTAAACATACAGCTCACCTCTTCAAAGGCATGAGGTACGGAGCTGCTCTTCCTGGAATGCTGGGAATTATGTTGTTTTACAACCTGGTGATCCTTTGCTGTGTGATGAGACAGCCTCTGCCTTACCTCCCAGAATTTATGTTTTTTCTTTTCCAAGACCTTCCTCCCTAAATCTTGAACATTGTTTTTAGACCATAAAACCAAGCTATGTGGGCAGGGTCATCTGTGCTTTACAACAGCCTAAGTGATTTCAATGTTATCTTAGAGCCAGACCAATCTAGATACCCACAGGCCTTATATTTACCTCAGTCAAACTTCCTAGACCCTAAACCTTGGGCACTATCTCTGAGTCAACAGTCCCCATTCTTCAAGAAAGAAGCCAGATGTACTTTGTAAGGCATCTCAGTGTAAATATGTTGTGCACTTGGAACTGAGTAAATTGTTAACTGAATACTTTTTTCAAAGATTGCCCTGTGCTTAAATATGACTAAAGGAAAATTATCTGGGCCAGACTCTAGAAGTCCCGGTCCAGCCTAGTTACAATAAAACTGGACTGAGCTGAGTTTCATTCTTGTCTCTTCGTGGATTGTTTTTTCCCTGCCTGCTGTAAAGACTGCAGGGGAGTCACCACACCAACCAGCTTGCTGATGCTCACCATTGAGGTTGCTCACCACCTCCCTGTCCAGAGAGTAACCCAGTCTGCATGGAGCCATGGCAAAGACACACTATTTTCAGGGACAACCCTTTACAGCTTTTTATGGCATGTTATTAGAAATAAATACAGTTGGAGGGGCTGTCTCTCCTCCAGAACCATGGCAAGGTGGGTCACAGGTCAGGCAAATGTACACATGGTTATCAATGCTGTAACTGCCCTGCTAGACTGCATGCTACCCAGGCACCCAGATCCCTTCCCTATCCACTGCTGTGTTCCCAGCACCTGGCAACCATAGCTCAGAGTGGTAGGTTATAGAACGAGATGCCACACCCAGACCTAGGGTAAGAGGTAAGGGAGTGGATATCCTCATGCCAGCAGCACATGGACCTATGCTCCTTCCCTAAGACATCTCATTAACTGAAATCACTATGGGCAGTTAATATTTCATAAGACAGTAATTGAAGCATGGCCAGCTGATGAACAGACTGGCCTCTGGTTCCAAGTAGCCCAGGGCCCCTGTGGGAACATCATCTAAGGTGAAATGGCCAGTGAGCCATGCATCTCCCATGAAGTGTCTGTGCTGCGTGGCCCCAAGTGGCTCTTTCTCTTTTAGAGAAGAACCACAGGTTACAGGAAGGCCATATCACATCTTCCAAGATGCCATCACAATGGCATTTATGAAATATCCATCCATAAAAACAATGGGCACCATCCATAAAACTCAGATGCAGCATGTGCTGATCTCGCCAGAAAGTCGCCTCAATTCTGACGAAAGAAATATTCAGCACAAGAAGTTTTTTATTTTTATTTTTTAAGGCATGGACATTATGCCCAAGACAAAAAAGCCCCTGCTTGGACAGCAAAAAGAAAACCACAGAAATAGAAATGTGGTGGGTGATCTGATGGTTCTCTGCATGGAGGTCACGAGTGAGAAGTAGGACTGAGAAAGGAGGTCTGAGCCCAAGTACCACTCTGTCTCTAGAGTACGGTAACTGCTCTGTCCCAGTGCTGACTCTGCCTTTGTGTTAGGAAATGCAGCCATTGGGGATGTGTAAGTGGATGAGCATGGCGGTGTGCCAATAAAACTTTATTTTCAAAAACCAAGCAGAGTGACAGATTTGGAGAGAGAATCAGGCTTGAGAGTGGGCAAAGTTTTCCTTCACTAAAATATGATACTATCTGCAGAAGTACCAGGGGCTACGTGATAAGCCTCCCCCTCCTCTCTGGTAAAGTTGTCAGAGAAATCTGAGAGAAGCAAGTGCCTCCAGGGAGACAATGCCATGTTCGAGAACTGAAGGGGCACGGGTCTAGGTCAGCTGCCCATGACTCCTCAGCAAAGAAAAAAAAAGAGGCAAAAAACCAAAAAGACAAACAAACAAAACAAAAAACAAAGGACACGACTGCTGCTCCTATCTATGGTGGAAGAGAAAAATTTATTGTAGGTAAAAGGGAGAGCATAATCAGAGGCAGGGACATCTGGGAGACTCAGAGAGGAGCCAACCAAGAGGAACCACTTGGGCCGAGAGACTGGGTAGGAGAGCAGACTAGGTAACAAACATGTCTGGATTATATAGAGAAGAGCAGCTGGGGGAAGGACAGCCCAGCCCCTGAACTGAAGTTTAGGGTAGAGGGCAGGGTATGGCAGCCATACCCTATAACAGGTAGTGACTGAGGGACATTGGGAGAACCTGGTGGCCAGATCCACTTTGACGTGTTAAGTAAGCACCTCCTTAGTCCTGGCCTTGAAACCAAGGTCCTGCGCTGCTTCCGTCAGACCTCTGAGGTACCACAGCTCTGCAGCAGGGCCTCTTTCCTCAAACCTTCCCTTATCAAGATCTCCAGGAATAGCCTATTTGCAGGGAAGTCTCAGTGGGGATACCAATGGGCAAAACCTGATACCAAGACTGGAAAAGCTGCAAAACCAGGGCCTGCCCACAGCCTGACCCATTCTCTGCCTGTACCATCCCCTACACCTTGGCCACTCCTATCTAGGTAAAAGAGGGAAGAACTAGGGTAGTCAAACCCTAGCTGAACAGGGTGGCAACTCTGTATGTTCCCATCAGCCTCAGCTCACAGGCATTTGGAACAATGTGACACAACTCCACCACAGGCATAGGTCTCTCCCAGGACAAAAGGGGAGTAGGAAATGCCTACCTCCTCCTGACAGACTCTCCTGCTCCAAGTCAGCTGTCTTCTCCAGCCACTTTTCTCTCATCCATGTCCTTCTGCCACAGCCTCCGTTGGAGAGGCCAGAGTACCTCTTTAAGATCACTAAAATGAGCCTATACAAACCTTCCTACCACATTGGCTAGGCTGAGTTGGTCTCTGTATCTTTCAGCGCAGGCCTTATTGTTTTTAGTGGGAAAGATTGATGCACCGTGTGGAAGTCGGAGAGACAAATCAATCTTGGGAATCTTCTCTTTCCACTGTAGGTTCCAGGAACAAACTTGGGTTCCCAGGCTTTGTGCAGCCACTTCCTTAAGCCAGTTATTGGTAAAAAGCAGGCCAGGATGGCCAGATGGAAAGAAAGGTCACAGGGGAGTCCTAGAAAAGTTTCAAGAACAGCCTGTCAACTCTGAAGGGTCTGAGGTCCCCAATGCCTGTCCCGATGTAATCTGTAGGCCGGGAAATTATATATAAGTTTCAATTTAATAATAAACTCAGCGCCAGGCTCTCCAGAACAAAACAAAATTCATTTGTGATTACCTAAGATGCACACTGAGTGATCACAGGCCTAGGGTTGGGAGACTTTCAAAAGCATAAAGTCTATTTTCTGTTTGGGTTTTGATTTTAAGAACTTTTTTTTTCTGCATGTGAATGTTGTGTTTGCATGTATGTGTGCATTGCAATCGAGCTGTCTCTTGTAAGCGGAGGACAGAGGAGGGTGTCGGATCTCCTGGAACTAGAGTTACAGAAGGTTGTGGAACTAGAGTTATGGGAAGAGACCTGAGTTTCCGGAAAAAGGAGGGGTTCCTCCAACCCCAGCTCCGCCCACCCACACCCGGCTTGGTTCCCAGACGAGGTTTCTCTGTTTGGCCCTGGTTTTCCTGGAACTCACAATTGTAGACCAGGCTAACCTCAAACTTAAAGAGATCCTCCTGCCTCTGCCTGGCTTTGTTTTTTAATGCAAGGTCTCACTCTGTAACCCTGGCTGACCAGGAATTGTTTAGTTCAGGCAATCCTGCCTCCGCCTCTAAGTGAAGCAACTACAAGCAGGAGCCAACACCCGGTAGTAGGTTAGCTGTAACTCAAATCCTTGGTTTGGGCGCAAGAGTGACCTCATCCCTTCAGGGATGAGGATCCGGAGCAAGCGGCCCTGGAGGGGTTTCTACGGGAATCCCCCACGAGGACTCCGTCATCCTTCCCCACTTGGCCTGGCTTTCACGGTGGCAGCTCCGTCCTTCCCGATGTCCCCGAGACCTGCCGGGCTCCCCGAGTCTCTCACACCCATGCCTTTCTCACGCCCGCCAACCCATCTCCTGTTCTAGCAGCCCCGGGGTCCAGTCAGCAAAGCCGAGTCTTGCGCATGCGCAAGACCGGCGCCCAGCAAAGGGACGGGGCGGAGCCTCTTGCTCCGGAAGCCGAGCCGTCCCATTGCGTCCGCGCAGTTCCGCCCTCTCTCCTGGCCGCCAATCGGTCCTCTTGCCCCGCCCCTGGAGACTCGGGCCCCGCCCCTGGAGACGCGCGGCGGCGAAGGCCTCTCCCACTAGCCGAGTGTACAGCAAGGGGGCGGCTGGGCCGTGGCCCTGCGGCCACCATGAAGCTAACGCGAAAAATGGTCCTGTCCCGAGCCAAAGCTTCGGAGCTGCACAGCGTGCGGAAGCTCAACTGCTGGTGAGGCCGGCCAGGATCCCCTCTACCCAGCCCCAGGGCGCCTACTCCCCCAAGTTAGCCAGGTTGCAGGCCAACCCCTGGCCAGTGCCTCGGAGGGAAGTGGCCCTCGCCTGTCGGCTAGAATTTCCCTCTAGTCTCGCCTAGAAGTTTCACTAACCCTCTGTGACTACTCTGGTATCCGAAAACAAAGGTGCTTAGTGGCGGTCTACAGGGAGAGAAAACTGAGGTTGTAAAGTCATGATTCCTTGTCAGTAGATGCTGGAAAGGGTGGCCTGGTCTGAGTGACAGTTGGGAACTTAGATGTTATGGGAAAGATGCACTTACAGGTGCATGATTGGATCACACTAAGCCTGAAAAAGCAAGGCTTATGGAGGAGTTTGCATAGTGGGTTGTGAAAGAGCTACAGATTTCCCTGGGGACTCTGGGACACTGGCCAGAGCATCTAAAAGGGGTATGGCAAGTGCAGTTCCTTGCTCCTAGTGGTGTTAGCACACTACTGGAAGGATTGAACTTTGTTAATTAAGAACCTTTTTCTGCCCTGGCACAT
Source organism: Phodopus roborovskii (assembly GCF_943737965.1). Lineage (NCBI taxonomy): Eukaryota > Metazoa > Chordata > Mammalia > Rodentia > Cricetidae > Phodopus > Phodopus roborovskii. The sequence continues at coordinate 23,680,506 of NW_026126434.1, forward strand.
CTAGTGTTGAACGACAGTTCCCTCTGCCCTGAGTTTTCAATAATGCCTTTCTTTGTTGAGCCCACATGCGCAGGAAGAAACAACAGCTTCATTGCAGGCCTGTGAAGTTTGCTTCATAAGTTACATGATCAGCTTTGAACTTGGCCTCTTATGAAGACCCCTTTGTTCATATCTGTGAGAGGAAACAACTGTGCTATGGGAGCCTGGGAAGAGGAAATTGTGCATCCTGCAGACAGAGTACCCCCATGCACTAAGCATGTACTGTTGTCAGAAAGCAATCTAATCAATTGTGATACCTTTCCTGTTATTTGGTTAACCAGCTTTTCTTACTGTGCCATTCAGGTCACAGAATCTTTAGATGTATAGGCAGTTGTCATTTCTCTGGGGATTTTTGATATTTCCATTCAACAAGATTAAGGTGTGTCTGTCTTTTTTTCCCCCCAGGGGCAGCCAGCTCACCGATGTAAGTTCTGCCTTGATCTGATCACCTCCCAGATGCCTCTTCCCCACAAGAGGACTGTGCTGTGGTTCAGTGCCATGTCACTTGCTGGTCCTACACAGAAGAGGGCAAAGTCAAAGCTCTCCTCTTGGAAGAGTCCCTGGTGGTGATTTTCCTCAGACATCATCAAGGCTCTGTGCATGGCCTCCTCTCAGTTGGCTCACCTATCCCCACCCCAGTGGCAGGCAGAGGCTAGACGGTGTACTGAGCTGGTCCATGGAGCCCACAACCCAGATCTGATCTGCAGATCTGACAGTGTGCTGTAGCCAAAACCTACCTGCTGTTCTGTCTGACCTGGGCCCAGTTCTACTAGCAGGGAGCCTCAGGAGCAGCAAGAGAAAAGCGTGGGAAACTAACATCCCAGGCAGATCCTTAGAGGACATTGAATGTAATGATGTTCTATCTCTAGAACTGTCTGAAACTGTCAGGTAGAAATACCCTCCCCAGTGAAGAGCACTTTGAGGGCAGGCTAGCCCACAGAGACCAGTGTGCGCTGATTTGAGTGTCCTGGTTGTGCAAGGCTATACCCCATGGCCCCGTTATTGCAGGTGATAGGACCCAGGACAGATGTCTTCCCTGGCCTGGGAAGCAACAATGGGACACTGTCACCAACTCACCAGCCCCATTCTTCCCTCCCTAGATTTCCATATGTCGGGAGATGCCCAGCCTGGAAGTGATCACACTCAGGTACTTGACTTCTGTGTCACTGTAGACCTGGGGTATGGACGCTAAGGGGAGCCACATGTCCTTCCTGTGGGGCCCAGAATAAATAAGAAACCTGAAGACTCCCAACAGCCTAAGATGGCAGCTTCCGGTGACAAAAGGATTGGGGAATGGCCCTGCTACAACTCATTTCTGCTTTCTCAGCGACTTACCTGGGTCTCTTAGTAGCTCTGCTCTGCTTACCCTCACATATTCACCCCAGGAAATAATCTGTGCTCTTGTAGCTGTGGTCAGTCAGGTCTCCTAATGATGAGCAGTAGTCCACCCAGGCCAGTCCTCCCCGTGGCCTCATCTGTCCCCAAGAACCTCCTAGTGCCCTACCTCCTCCGCCTTCCCGATTCCATCACTTCTGGGAACTCCTCTGCTCCTTAGATGTTATGGGATGGATGCACTCACAGGTGCATGGTTGGGTCACACTAAGACTGACCATTCTGGAACCCAAGATAGAGTTGACACTTATGGCCCCTGCAGCCTGCCCAGTACTGGCATGGGGGCATTCTACATGTCAGCATGTTAACATACCAGAGCAGCCTTGCAGGAGGGAGCATGGGTGGGGTTAGCTCAGCTGGCCAGACCCTGACCACAGTGACTCCATCTGAATGCAGAGCTCCAGGCCAAGGAGCTGCCCATGTGGTATCTCAAGTTAAGGGGCCCCTCCTGGCGCTGCCTCTTCCCCAACCCCAGCTTACTTGGTTTTGACCCATTTATAAAGCCAAGACCTTTTGCTGGTACTCAATGGCTGAGGCAGACACATGGGTAGAGGGCCATGGCCCATGAAGGTACAGACTGTACAGATCCCTAACAATGTGCTGGTCCCACAGTGTCAACTGTGTCTCCACCCTGGAACCTGTACGTGGCTGCCGACGCCTGAGTGAGCTGTACCTGAGGAGAAACCGTATCCCTAGCCTGGATGAGCTGTTCTACCTAAAGGACCTACCACACCTCAGGGTGCTGTGGCTGGCCGAGAACCCATGCTGCGGCACCAGCCCACACCTCTACCGCATGACTGTGCTGCGCAACCTACCCCACCTTCAGAAGCTAGACAACCAAGGTAGGGAGGTCTGGCATGTCCGCCCACTGCCAGCTGAGGTGCCCCCTGCTGAGGGACTTCCCAGGCGCCGCTGGTTCTCCCTTCTGCAGCTCCCAGCTTGAGGAATGGGCTTATGCCCATCTCATGGTGTCAGCAGGAGCAGGTCCTGTGAGCATCCCCTCCCAGATGGCCATTACAGCAGTTAGTAGCCACAGGGCTCCTATCTGTTAAACCCACCTACTGGACTTGTGTGCTTCTAGAATCTCTCCTCTTGCCTCCCTCCGTGAGGGTTTGCAGTGTGGTGACTGGGCAGCATGTGGCAGGCTTAGCTGCACTGGTAGCCAAGCTCTGGGGCCACAAGGAGGACACCCCCCACTGCCCCACAACCCGTGCCCACCTGTGCTGTGCTTACATCTGCATGCCCCTCTAGCATGGTGCACAGTCCTGCTACGAGCTTATGACGAGTCCTACTCGCTGACACTAGGCATTTATGTTCTCGGCAGCCAGTTTCTAGTCCTCATCAGTTACATGGGATTGTCTTCTCCCAGACACTTAACAAGAGTGAGTGAAGTAAATATGTAAAGCCCATTCCTCCTCAAATTGTCTTAGGGACCGGAAATATAGTCATTTCTGGAGAAATGACAGAGAGCCTGCTAGCATGTCATGTGCAAGACCTGGGCCCAACCTCAGCACCACACAGATTTATCTGGACTTGGGGTTTGGCTCTAAGAAAACACTAAGAAGGCACCCCTTGCCCTTCTGCCAAGTGTCACACATACTCTGGGACTGGGAATCAGAAGGGGCAGGACTGACTGCCCCCAGGGACAGCCCCCATACACACAGCAGCAGTCGTGAAGCCCCAAGGAGGCCAGAACTGAATGGAGTTGTGCAGCACAAGCCTCCGACACCCTTACCTTTTCTGTCCTTCTCCACAAGCTGTGACGGAGGAAGAACTGACTCGCGCCCTGATGGAGGGAGATGAGATCACCGCTGCCCCAGGCAGAGAGGACGCAGGCAGTAGCCATCCCGAGCCCTCCTACACCCTCAGCTCTGTCAGTTCTACAACTGAGACCAACCAGGGCCTGCTGAGCTACACAGAGGAAACAGAGTGAGCCTGCTGGGGAGCAAGACCCACTGTTCCAGGGGCACCCTCAGGCCATGAGAGGGAGGCTTCCTGTCTCCTTTGGGAGGGAAATGAGCTCAGGTGACATGTGCACACAGTGCCTGGTGGGCTGGGGACGAAGGTAATGCAGAGGCGGTGGCATGTGGCCTGCCGTGCTCCTCGGGTGGCCTTGGATGTGGTCATTCTGCTGCTTGTTGTGACTGCGCTCAGTCAGAAATGGCATAGGAAGGCCATGGCTTCTTTAGAGGGGTCAAGCTGAGTTCCATGTGGCGGATGCAGCCTGCTATCTCCCATCTGTGGATGGCACTGAAGATGAACACTGTAGGGGTGACCACAGGCCACTCTTCTGCTCTGACCCCTGCCAGGGTCACTCCTGTGGCGGTGGCTTCCCTGAGGCCCTGGGTAGGAGGCATTACAGGTGGGGAGCCCTGGGTGCAAAGAAGTTGCTCCCAGTCACTCTGGGCCCCTATTCTGCACACGGGCTCCTGTGCCATCATAAAGTTCCTAGATAGAGGGTGCCTGCCTTCTGTCTCCTGCTCTGGGCTGGGACCGCTTGCCAGTGTGACTTGATGTCTTCTCAGTGGGATTTGACAGGCAGATGATGGTGCCCACAGCCCTCTGACAGTCACACTCTCGATGTTGCCTTCTTGCCAGCAGAGTCCAGGGCCAGACTGCTGGAGACCAATCTTCTTCCTTCTCACAAAGAGATGCTGTGAGGAGTCACAAGAATAGGGTGAGTGACCCCTGCCCCCGTCCAGACAGCAGAAGGCAGGCTCCAATGGGTGAAGACAACACGGGGCCAGGTCTAGACTTATAGGAAGAGGGGGAGTACATGAGGCTCATCTGCTTCCTACTCCAGCATGCTGGAGCACCACCCCTGGAGGTCACTGTCCCCTCAGGATTCCTTCCCTCCCCACTTGCTGAGCCTGTGTCAAACTCAATTCCAATAGCAGGTCTGTGCCCACAGGCTTCCTTCCCTCTCCAGGTCCCCAGTTGCTCCACAGAGAGTCGCCAGAGACATTTGTCTACTGGTACCTACAGGTATCCTCTGGCCTGTAACTAGAATAGGCACCCCAGAGAAAGGCCTACCTTTCAGCTGGTTGCCCTGAGGCTGGCATCTGTAGATTAAGCCATTTGCAGGGGCCTTAGTGTACTGCAGAGGTCAGGGGTCAGAAGTTATTTACTTCTGGCTTGTTCGTCCCAATGAGCCACAGGTGCTGGCCCTCAATCTCGCACGAGGTCCTCGTCTTTGATTGGATACACTCCTTTTCACCACTTTGTATGAGGGTACCACACTGAGCTGTCCTAGGCCCTCAACCTCTCTGCTCAGCTTCTCCATCTGAAGCTAGGGCACAGACCCAAGGCTGGCTGGAACCGGATAGGAAAGCAGTGCACCAGTGTCTGTGTCGCAGCCTCCCCAAGTTGCTGCTTTGGAAGGCCCCTCTCTTCACCCTATAAAGGCCACCAGCCAGGTTCTATGTCATCCTCTCTGTCCCCAGAACATCCTGACTGCTATTTTGCTGCTGTTGCATGAACTGGACATGGAGGGGCTGGAGACTGTCCAGCAGACTGTGGGCAGCCGGCTACAGACACTGCACAGGCTGGAACCCCAGGACATGGAGTGACTTCGCATGCCTAGCACCTGGACCCTGTTATATTCTGTGGAAACAGCTCCACCTGGAAAGCCTCCCTCTGGGTTCCCAACACCAGACCAGTGCAGGAACAGTGGCTGACAGCTGAGCAGACCCCTCTCCTGTACCTGAGGTTTGGCAGAGACGCTGCCCACATGCATGGTCCTTCAGACTTACCAGCTGAGACCTTGAGTGTGTAGGCACTACCTGGCCCTTCTTCAAGGGAGGACTGTACAAGCCATACCCTCCAATAAAGCACTTTGTTTGGGCCGGAAGCCAGCATCTCAGTGACAGACAGGGCCTTGACCTCAAGGTCGATGCTGTTTCTCAGCAGCTAGGGGGAGCTCTGGTGTCCCTGTATCAAGCTTATCCTCAGGGAGTGCCTGAAATGATGTCTTACAAGGCACCATGTCCCTGGTGTCCTTAGACACCATCACCTAGGAGAATGGATTCTTCTCAGGACAAGGATGGGCAGAACAGTCCTTTTTATTTCTTCTTCAGGAGAGGGATGTCACCTAGGTAACTGTTAGGGACACCCACCCAGAGTTGTTCAGCATTCTGAGGTGTCAGATATCAATAAAGCTGTCTTTGTTAGAACCATTGGGGCAGGGCCTGTAACTTACCCACCCAGCAGGGGTGCCTTGGGGTGGGCCTACCCCTGCTATGAGAGAATAGAGTTAAGAAAGGAATCTAGATTAGCATATGTAAAAGCATGAACAAAAATCTAGAACCACCACCACCACCACCACTGGACAGGTTGACATGGCCCAAGAAGCCTGCTGCACACAGTAGCTGGCTCTGTAGGTGGCCTGTTAAGAGTCTAATGCTAAATGTTCAGGGCCACTGGGCCCTTGACCTTTCTCTGCTCTGGTCCACTTCTAATCTCAGGAGTATTTCATCTCTTAATAAACTGTTTCCATCAGTACCTGTGCCCCTGGTCCAATTCCTTGTTCTGGGATGTTAAGAATCTGGAAATGCTAGCAGGTACCCTGTAACATCCTGGCTTTCTTTCCTCCTGTGGCACACTCATGCATATGTCAGGGATGGGCAAACTGTACCAGTTGTGGTAAGACCTCAGTCCTTGATCCCTACCTCCAGCCTTCTCTGCTCAGACTAGGAACAAGCACAGCTTGTAACCCAACTTGGGAGTTGAGCAAGGGGGACCTTCAGCCCCTTACTCTGAATCTTCCAGGTGTAGCCCCATGAGCAAAACAGGAATTGGCATCATGGAGGTGGGGCACCCTCCATCCAACTCACAGCAGGGGGAGCTGAGGCTGGAGGCCTCACCTCCTAGAAAGGTGGAGGGCTCAGGAAAGAGGTGGCTGCTCTGTATCCTGGGTGTCACGTAAAGCTATTGCTGTCACCAGGACCCAAAAGTGGCCATGCTGCGAAGAGATAAACACCGACTCTAGCAGGAGTTCCATACTGAGAGCTAAGTCCCATTCTGATAGAACCAGGGCATGGGACAATGACCTGACCCCACCTGGCAGTGACCAGAATGAGTCAGGTAGGTCCTGTATTTGGAACCCCTTCCCTTGATGCCCCACTGTGTGGCATAGGCCCAGACTGAGCAGGGGTCTGATAGGTGCTGCTCTAATCTTCAGGTGTCCTACTACAGCCTGCTGTTGCCCCCAGACCCTGAGCTGTCTTGAATGGATGGAGAACACACTAAACAGTTGTGGATATTCATGGTGACTAGAGCAAGCTCATGCATCCCCTATGTATCTGTCACCCAGCAGGGACTCACTCCTCAGCCTATCAACTGGGGAGCTGAAAAACCAGCAAGAAGCCTCATGATGGTCCAGAGGCCATTTCCAGGGAGAATTAGTGGAGGAAGACCCTCTCCAAGGTGGCAGCATCTCCTAGCAGGCCGGCCAGATATAAAGAGGTTCGAGGAAAAAGGCAATGCTGCCTGCCAGTCATTCTTGCTGTCAACCATCATCTACTGACACCAGAATCCAAAATCCAACTTTTTCACGTTCCAGTGTGGACTGAAGACCAGAGGCTGTCCAGGAACTCTGCAGGCACACAGCAGCAGATTGAGATTGCTGAGACATGCAGACATGAATTTAGCAGCTACCAGCTTCTCAGCCTCTGCATGCAGATGGCCATTATTGGGCTACTTGATCTGTTTGTGTAAACCAGCCTGGTGAATCCACTTTTACAGTATGTATACATTCCATTGGTTCTGTTCCTCTGGAGCCCACTCAAGACACAAACCCTCCAGGGTCCTGTAATGTGACACGTATTACTCCAGGACCCCTTTCCCAGAAGCCTTGATTGAGGACACTGGTTTCTTGGGACTCCTGCCAAGTGGAAGCAGCTGTAATGTTGCCTGGGAGAGAGATGGAGGCCCCACAGCAGCCTTGCAGTGACCCATGGGGCTGGCCATTGGCATCTCAGCTAAGTGCTTGCCAGCAACCCCTGTATTCACATAGAACTCCTGAACAAAGCAACATGACATCACAGACATGCTGCAGTTTTCCATAGTTGTTGACGTCTGTGAAGAGCACCCCTGAGTTCTGTGGCCAGGCCTGGTCTCAGATATTCCCTGGGAGGTCCACTGTTACTCTGTACTTAGGCCATCCCATAATACTGCTGCAAAATGAGAACAGTCATTAGGAAGAATGGTCAATCCTCTGAAATGCAAAGCTGCACATAGTAGGAGCTATGCAGAATGGGCAGCCATTGAGCTTAGCCTTGGGGAAGATGAACCCCTTTCCAATGCTGCCCTTTCCTAGGCAGGGCAAGCCAACATGGTTGGAAAGGACCTGCCTGTGTCAGCCAAGCCATTGATGTAGCATGCTCCATTGACCCTGACCCTGTTTAGTCTTCAAAGAGGTCAGGGATGGTTTGCTCTGTTCTGTCCCCAAGTGCCCCATCAGACATCACCAGTTCATGTCATCAGACAAGGCCATGGAATGGTGGGGACTCTGATGGCTGCTGGGGCAATGGCTTAATGTTTCCCTATCTCCCACTTATGATCCTGGGAGAAGAGCAACAAGGTGCTTTGCCATTCCTCCTCATGTCAGGTTGTGAGCCCACCTATGTGGACCAGTGTGACACAATGGTGACTCGGGAACACTGTGGCCTGCCACCAAGCACTGCTGTGGAGGGCTTGTGCAGTGGATAAGCCTGCCAGCAGCCATGCTTTGGGAGATGCCACCCAAGATGCCCTATCACCCTAAGATTTAGTCAGGGGTCTCAAGACCCAAGAAATCCCTAAAACAGTGGGACCATGCTTGGAAACACCCTTTCTTCTGAGTAGAACACAGGGACAAGACAGATCAGCTCTGGGTGTCAAGCCACTGTTGCTGTCCCCAGTACACTAGGCACCAGAGTGAAGATGGCCATGCTGCATTGCAGACTGCCCTCTATAGGATGATGGCTTCCCAGTTCTGTCTCCTGGGGCCCAAGATACACATGGGAAAGAGCAGCATGGGGACCAGAGGCTGAGGAGCAGCAGCCATTTATGCATCAGTACTCGTCCTTGGCTTGACCTCATTAATCCAGCCAGAACCACTGCCCTTTAGATTGGGTCTAAGGCAGCCAAAGGGAAGCCCTGGCAATATCCCGGGTTCTTAATGCTACCCGAAAAGACCCATGCTGGAAGGGAGACCCTTACCCAGGGCAACCACCAACCCCATGTGGCCAACAGGTCCACAAAGCCAAAACCACAGCCCTTGACCTCCATACCCTCAGACAGGAAATGCCTCATCTATTGTAAATATCTAGTCATTGCAGGGAACGGACCCAGGAGTGGCTCACACAGAACCCCTGACCAGTGGATTGGAACAGGATCAAGGTGGGGATAGACAGGGCTCTAACCTTCACAGGCTTCTCTGCTGAGCCAGCCTTTAAGTCCCGAGAATTGCCTGGGGGTCAGCAACCAGCCAGGACCACTATACTGACAGTGACAAAGTCTCCCTTCCAGACCCAGGGTCCAATGCCCACAGGTTGAGATTGCAGCCATTCGAGGGGCAGGTGTGGGGCCCACACCAGGCTCAGTAGTGCCCCCCAGGTGGGTTTCCTACCATCTGATCTTACAGAACAGCTGTGGGTAAGGCTTGCACATGAGTTCTGCCCACCCTGTCCCAGGACTCCTCAGGTCATGCTGCCCAGGTAACCAGGCTCTAGTCCTAAGGTGACTTTATTTCTAAAAAAAATGGTGAGGCAGCCTGCTGGCCAGTGAGGGAGAGGCAATGTGGGCCTGCCCCCCAGTCAGGGCTGGAGGTAAGGGCTCCCCAGGTGCTCTGTCCTGGAGGTAGCTGGGGAGTAAAGCCCCAGAGCAGCACACTAGACCCTCCTCCCCGCATTCCCCAGCCATAGGCTCCGAGTTCCATGTGAGTTCCCCTCAGTGCTGGGATCTGTGGCTGGTACTGGACGGGAGAGTCTGGGAAAGCAGGAAGAATGGTGATGGTGGGTGGCCTCAGAAACCTTTGTCTATGCTCAAGGTGCGACGTGTGACATGCTCCAGCTCCCCAGACACGTAGTCCGCCATGCTGATGCGGTAGTGCGCCAGCATCTTCAACATCAGCCGCAGATTCAGCCACCACTGTTCCCGTGGCATGCGGTGCCTGTGTAGATCAAAGCTGGGTGGTTACAGAAGGCAAATCCCACAGTTCCTTAAACCCCTAGTTGTTATTGTGACCTGGCTGGTATATGGAGCACATCTGGGAGCCCCATCCTCTGGCTGGGGTGTGGGGGAATGCTGCTGATGTGGTCAGGCACAAGAGCCACAGGCTAATCAGCCTGCTCATCACAAACCCTCACACTCTGCCCTGTGTTGGCCTTAGGACACCTAGACAAGAACCCTGTTCTTTAAAGTTAAATGAGGGGCCCTGTGTAGGGACAGTTTGGGCCTCCCAGAGTCCTCCCTTCTCCATGCAGCCCCAAGAGAACTTACTCAAAATCAGTATCTTTCTTGAGTTCTGTGACTGGACTGAAGGCCACCACCTTCTTCCGCAGGCCGATCACACAGGCTGAGTCCGGAGCATTGGCAAACACCCGCCCTATGGAGACAGACATAGGTGGTCAAGGCCAGGCCCCCAGAGACCCTCAGAGGGCCAGGTCGGGCCAGTTCACCCCATTTACCTTTGCGATAGACATCACGCAGCTTCTCCGACATCCACAGCATGGCCTTCACCCCCAGTTTGGTCCCATAGTTCCGGTCAAAGGGGGTTGGAGCACCGCCCTGGAAATACAGGCAAAACCTCATTCCTGGAGCTCTCTAAAGGAGACTGGACACAAAGGGGGCCCTAAGCCAGCACATGAACCATGACTGTATCCTTGCGTCCTGGCAGTGAGCATGACCACTTTTTGCCATTTCTGACCTTGTCATCCCAGCCTCTTCCTATAACCTGGAGGGCCTCAAAGTGCAGCCTAGAAGCCATTCCAGAAGCCAGAAGCAGCCCTGGGCCTCAGGAGCCATTGACAATGGCCCCACCCAAGGCACCATGAGGCAACAGGGTTTATTTAGTAGGTGAGGGGACAGTCAAGGAGGACACAGTCATAGGATGACTGGGGCGTGGGCTGCCTCCCAGAAAATGAGGACTCAGTCCGGGGCCCAAGTGCCAGATTTGGGTCTCAGCCCCACAGCCTTCTCTCCATGAAGGAGAGATGGGAACATTCACCACCCCAGAGTACTGGAGAATTAAAAAAAGAGCTCGGCAAGCACCTTCTCAGGTCATGCACGAAGGACAGCCTCTCCCTCAAGGGGCCTCCCAGGAACCCTGAGAAGAAAATGGGGTAGAGATGGGGGCCCTGGCAGGTGAGTACTTCTGGGGCTGGGGAACCTCCTTCGGAGTTGTACCTGCTGTAGGTGGCCCAGCACATTGGTCCTGCAGTCAAACACACCCCGGCCTTCCGAGGAGTACAGGTTGTACAGGAACTCTGTGGTGTAGTGTTCGTGGCATTTCTCATTCCTATGGAGGCACACAAGGTAATCAAGGCTGCCCCATGTCCAGGCCCCCCAAGCCAGGCATAGGTCGGGTGGGATAGGAGAGGAGGACGGTGTCCTCCCTGCCCAGCACCCACAGCAACTCACCGGAGCACCAGGCCCCTCTGGATATCTGTCTTCATCTTCTCAGTCATATGCTCTACATTGGCCTGGAAGAAGAGGTGAGCTAAGAGGTGGAAAGGAAGGCAGGGCAGGTGGCACCCAGCAGCCTCAGTGGGAGGGTGAGGCAAGGATACTAAGACACCACACGACTTGAAGAAGGAGACTTGCTGCCACTCATGCACAGACTCCCACCCTGAGCCTTCGGCTTCCATGTGTACCAGAAGGGGCCTGGTCAGATATGCAGGTGGCTGCAGAGCACAAGGGTGGGGCCAGGCTCACCTTTAAGTCATGGATGTTGAAAGGGTCCTCAAAGACGTAGGCAGCATCAGCACCCACGGCAATGCCTGTCACAGTGGCTAGGTAGCCGCAGTAACCCCCCATGGTCTCTACAATGAACACACGACGCTTCGTCCCCGAGGCTGACTGCTTGATGCGGTCACAACTCTGGAGGGGTCAAGGGGGCAGTCAGAGCTCAGCATCGCAGCTCACTACTATAATCCCAATAGTCAGGAGGTTTAGATAGAGCTGCTGCAAGTTCAAGGCCAACCTGAGCTATATAGTGAGTCTTAATCTAGCCTAGGTTACAGAATGATGTAAAACAAATAATATAACCCAGAGACAGATATTGGGGTTCAAGCTGAAGATCAGAGAAGCAAAGCAGCCAGCCACTAGAGTTCTTACCTCTACCAAAGCTCAGACCAAAGAGGCGATCCACTGAACCTCAGCTTGCATCTCCAGACTGCATTGCTCTCCCCCAAGTCTCAGAATTCTAGACTGCACTCTGAGACTGCACTGAGCTCCTTATATTCTGTCTAGTGGTGGGATTAAAGGTGTGAGCTCTGTCTCTCTTTTAGACTGGTTTACTCTCATGTAGCTCTCTCTGGGTGGCCTTGAACACATCTCCTGAGTCGGGGATTAAAGGTGTGTGCCACCACTGCCCAGCTTCTATGGCTGTGACTTTGCATTCTGATCTTCAGTGGCTTTATTAGATCATAAACAATGTATCACCACAGAGCCCCTTTTTCGAAAACAAGAGGGTAAGGAGGACAGTTACAATCCTCTGTGTCCATCCTTCTTGCCCCCCATGAACCACAGGAAACTGCTACACAGGCCCCATGACAGGATCACAAGGCAGCAACAATTGTACCCAGTACCAAGGGCTCCCATGACAGCTGGAGTGGACAGAGCCTGGGCCACCTCCACTGGGTGTGCAGACCCAGGAGCTCACACTTGGGGGAGCCTGGCCCCTGGGAGTATAGACAGTAGCCAAGAAATACTTATCATTGTCTTCCCATGGGCAGGGCTAGGAAACCCACTAAGCCACCCACACATGAGCTGACTGCACACTCTCCAGGACAGCTCACCTCCATTGCAGCATTGACGGCTGTGTCTGAGCCCAGGCTGAAGTCAGTGCCAGGCACGTTGTTGCTGATGGTGGCAGGAATGACACACATGACAATGCAGAGTTCCTCATAGCGCCCCCGTGCCTCCACCAGCTGCAGCACACCCTCATAGGCCTGCAGGGCAGAAAGGGAAGGGAGGGAGGTGAGGGGAGGCGAGGCAAGGTTCCAGGGCTAGGGAGCCACCTTGCCCTGGCCCTGTGGATGGCTATGTCTGATACTGGGTTGGCACAATCTACTCCCACCCTAGAGCTGGATGGAGGCCTGAAGCTGTCTAGAGAGACTAGTCCTTCCAGAAAATCTGGATCCTAATGAGGACCAGGGGTTCTAGCTGAACTAAGTTCAAAATCACCCAATGTAATGTTTATCATTCAGCAAGGACTTACCAAGCACCAGGGCATGGCATCAGTGCATTTCCCAGGGTTCATTCCTCCTCTTCTCCCCTCTACCTCCTTTTTTTAATCCTTCTATTCCCCTTCTCGTCCCTGACTTCCTACCACGAGGCTAGCTGTACTCTTAGATATTCAGAAGGTAAAAACCTGGGCCCCAACCCTACACTTGACAGCTTTGACCCCTCTGGCTGCCCCAGCCCAAGGCCCATGTTTGAGACTATACTTCTGGCCCTAGGTTACAGTAGCACCCACAGTGACCCAAGATGAGAAGCCTCACCTCAAAGCCACCAATAACCAGCAGAGCATGAATGTTATAGGTGCGCAGGTTATCCACAATGGCCTCCAGGTGGAGCTTGGGCAGTGTCCTGCGGTTGGAGATAGATCACAAGAGTGCATCCACCTCAGAAAATGTGGGTTGACCTTTCCCAGAGAGCCTCAGTGAGGCTCCATGTGGGATAAAGATATGGGGGTCAGCATGTGACCTCAAGGCCTAGGTGCTTACTCGACAACCTCATTGGGCATTGGCTAGCAATGGCCAAGCCTCTGCCTGGCAGCCTCCTCTGGGTGTCCCTTCTGACTAAAGTAGTGACAGGAAGGGACACTTTCTCCAGCCTTTGCAGCTCCAGACTTGGAAAGGACAACTTCCCACCATCACACAAAGTGATCATGCCACCCCATGCCAACTCTGTGGAGGATCTTGATCCCAAGACCACCAGGCCTTGAGATTAAAAACCACAGCCACAGCCAGAAGAAATAGCCCAATTCTCATATAAGGGACACCTCCGCTCCAGCTGCCTTCCCACTGGGCAGACATGAGACACTGGGCAGTATCCTCTGCCTAGCTCACTAGAAGGTCCAGGGCTGTAGCCCCAAGGGGCCAGCCCTGGGCTTCAAGACTAGTCTCCATCTGTCCCATCAGCTGGGCTGTGCACCATTCAGCGACTAGCTACTCACCTCTTGGTCCCCAGCATTGAGCCACCACGCCCCAGCCAGCCTGCCACATCGTGCCAGCCCACTTCTTGCACCTGCCAGGAGGAACATGGTTTCAGGAAGGTGGCCCTAGGTCTCACCAACGTGACTCCTCAGGCAGGGGACAGAGACTCTCAGTGCTGGCCATCACTTCAAAGATCAGCTGGATCTCAGCTGATTAAGAGGACAGAGTCCCCAAGTTTCCACTACCAGCCAGCCTCTCCCCATGACTCTCACATTTCTTCATGTCCCCAAATGGGATTGTTGTGTTTACCCATCCAACGCCCTTCAGGGCTTTGGATGTAAGTGTTGAGCCCACAGCCCCAGCCACCACCTGCATCACCATGACACCTACCTGACCCTTGGCCAGGCCTTCGAAGCCATCATGCACAACGTACACTGTATGTCCCTCGGAGATGCCGGTGCGCACTGCTGAGCGCACGGCTGCATTCATGCCAGCAGCAGGGGCTCCCACATTCAGGATAGCCAGGGAGAAATTGGACTTCAGAAAAAAAGAAAAATGACAGAAATATAAGCCGCGGGGCCAGATGTATCCCTCGCCAGCCTGAGTACTGTCCACCATGTTATATCTCCCTTGGAAGTAATAGATCTGTCCTATTCATTCCAGAAAGTTCTGGGAAATACTAGACAAGAAAGAGTACAAGTCCTGCAAAAGTCTCGAGGTCGCCTGGCATGATCAGTGGCCACCATGTGATAGCCAGGATCATAGGCTGGGTAAACCACTGCCTCATAGCCTCCAGGCATCAGTCATAGATAGGTGGTACGGCCATGGTGGGGGAGGGGCCACCCAGTCTTACAGCAGCTACACTGTATCAACAGCAGGAGCACAGGCTTTGGTGCTATGTTGATACTAAGTGATATATCCATGAGCTACACTATCCAGAGTGCCAGCTCAGGATATCTGAGTGGGCCCTGTCCTGGTCCCTGGAGTAGCAGGAACCAGCCCTTTCATTCACTGCTCTTGCTCCAGAAATACACTTCCCCAGGGGTAACAGATCAATGCACCGGCTCCTTCTCCCAAGTCCCATGGAGCCACATCATTCAACAGTCCTTGAGAAGCACTAGCCTGTGATAGACTAGGCCCTGTGGCCACAAGCAAAGCTGAGTCTAGCACTCAGTACATGGCCAAGACCTAAGGAAGAGTTGCTGACAGCCACACCCCAGCCCCAGAGACTTGGAACTCAGCTCCCCACGAGGCAGGCAGCAGGACATCAGTGGGCTCTGCCCACTTCCTTACCTTCTCCTTAGAGACCTTCTGGTGGGCAAGGAGTTTGTAAATTTTCCAGTTGTTCTCAAAGCTCCTAGAAAGGAAGGAGATGGTTAAGCTCATAACCCCATGTCAACCCTACAGCCACACACAGCCATAAACTCAGTGAGGCATGGGGCCAGCAGCTCAACCGTCAGAGCAGGGCACGAGCATGCATGTGACTCTGAAACTCAGTGCATTCTCAGGATGGGGCCAGAACTTAGATCCTAAGGAGCCAGATCCCATGCAATCAGCTTGCCTTTCTTGTTGCTACATCCCACATCTTCAACAGCCACCTGAGATCCAAAAGGACCCAAGGGTGTGTCCCTCATGTGACAAAGCCCATGGCCTGGGCATCCAGCCAGAATATATTAGTCATGCCTACAGGGCCAGGTAGGTGCCTATTGGAGGTGACACTCAATGCCACCAAGGACTAAATAAAATCCACATACCTGCTGGCTCTCCCTGTCATCCAGTAGGACACAACCAAAGCTGGCAATGACCTCTATTCACCCTGCAGTACCACTACCCCACACACATCCCCTGCAGGTCCCTCCCTGGCACAGCAGCCACACCTCACAGTTGGCACTGTCATCTCAGGGACCACCTTCCCTCAGCTCCTGTGACAGTGGGTACTAGTTCAGCATGCCGAGGGGAGTGGGGTCCAGAGCACTGTCAGCAAATGCAGGTCCATGCTCACCCCTGCCTCCCCACTGCCCTAAAGGATAGCTACCCTTACCTGCCACGGAGCTGGATGGCCTCATCGAACCTCTTCTCATCCATGGCCTTCTGCACTTCTTTTGTCTTAAAGAGAAAAGGGAGCCAGGTTGCCAAGGAGGCTGGACTGCACACACAGATGCAGCCTGCTGGGCTCATGAAGGGACTCAGCCCACTCCTCCGTGTCCTAAGCCTAGTTTTCAGGAGGCCCAAGACATGAGTCCTCCCCTACTAGGGACAAACCAGTCCTTTGCTTCACCTGCTTCACTGTGCCTCACTCAAACCCCTCAGAGCCTGGCCAGAGCCTTGGGAATGTGAGGATCCCCACACCCCCACCTCCCAAACACACAACCAATACCCAGCATGGCTTGAAGTAGGGCTGGGCAGCATAGATTTCCTAAGAGGGTCAGGACCAATCTTCCCTCCTGCATCCAGCATTCCTAGTGTACCCTATCTACCCCAGACAGAGCCACCCCACCACCACCACTACACCTGAGCCAAAGCCAGCATCTCCTTGCTTGGCCTCACAGCCCTTTTGCACTCACCTGTACTCCATCTTAGCATCCTTGCTCTGGCTACTCTAATGACCCCCCTCCCCACACCTGCCAGAGCTGTACCCAGTGCTCCCTCCTTTTCCCTCCCATCCTAATCCCAAATTAACTAGCCACCTACCTAATGTCACTTTCCCCGGGAAGCTGAGATCTCGCTCTCCCTGCTCCCTGACTACACTTGTCTACCTCCAAACCTCACTCTGGCCACCTTCTCTGGGCTTTCTGAAGTCCAGAAACCCCTTCCTCCCCTACTATAAACCTTGTCCCCATCCTATAATATACACAGAAGCGGAGGACTTAGAGGGAGGCCCTGAAAGGACAGTGACACTCACCACTTGCACACACTCCATGAGAGGCAGCCGCACAGACTGGTTCCCGGAGAGGCTGACCACACAGGCTGGTGTGTCGGGTGTGGCCTCCAGCAATGCCATCACAGCCTCCATGCCCATCTTGCTGCTCTGCACACAAGAGGGGACAGCATGGCTCAGGCTGGTACAGCCCAGCCCACTGGACACACATGCATTCCGCCATCCACCCGCTCTGCAAACCAACACAGCCCCTCTGCAGATGCACACATCCCAGCTTTCTAAGGCTCCCCCACACTGATACAGGCTCTCAGATCATGGTGCCTAGGCGTGATCAATAGTCACAAGGGCCAGTCAGGTCCCATTTCCCATCAGAGTCCCCACAGCCAGGCTAGTGGGCCTGGTGAGAGGGCATGCTCAAGGTCTCTTGGACTGAAAGTGGCAGGGAAGGGCTACAGCCAAGGTTCCAGGGCTCTTCCACAGTATTCTTTACGTGGAGCCTCACATGTCACACCCTCCTCATACACAGAAGTAATAAACATGGCTGACAGGCTGGAACACCTAAAATGCCAAGAACTGTGCTACAGGGGACAAACCAGAGCTGCAGATTCTGGTTCAGCAGAGAAGACAGACAGACAGACAAAAATGAAGGACTCATAGAAGATCTGCTCCTCAGGCAGGTAGCCTCTGGCATCAATCACCCAGTAGACATTTGGGCTCAGAACTGACATGAAAAGGCTGGCACTCTGGTACCAGTCAAACTGTAGTGAGCTGTCCCTTTGTCCTTTGCCTCTGCCTGGGCAGCTTGCACACCCACAAGCATCCAGGGCATTGGCTGGGCATGGGGATCTCAGGACACTGTTGATCTTGGCAGGGTGGTATCGGCTGTGTACCCAAGTCTCGGACTCCTCTGGCCTCTTTATAGGCTCAAGGTGTAGGAGAGGCCTGGATGAGCCAGGAAAGCTCGGATGAGCCAGTGAGGCCCCTCTCCGTGGGTCTGTGGCCAGTTCTTCGATTAGATCAAGGAAGATAATACACTGGAGCTTAGCAAAGTAGATGTGGTGTACACAGGGGCCAAGCCAGCACCATCTGGTCTCATAACTACATAGTCCTGTCAGTCAGGAGACCTCTGCCACAGCTTTTCATAGAGTACCAGCCCTCACATGTACAATCTTTGACATACATGGGCCTTCATGGCCAAGAACCTGTTTGACTCTGACATGATGTCTATTCTGTAGCATGGTCTCAGAAGGAATCTGAAGCTGAAAGACAGCCAGCCCAGTACCTTGGCGCGCGCGCGCCCACACACACACACACACACACACACACACACACACACACACACACACACACACACACACAATGTCCCTGAAGAAGCTTGTAAACATACCAGGACTCGGTCAAAGGCTGATGGCGTTCCTCCTCGCTGCACATGGCCCAGCACAGTCACTCTCGTGTCAAAGCCCAGCCTCTGGACCACCAGCTATGTGTCAAAAGAGCAGAGGATTAGACAGAAGGTGGTGGTGCACACCTTAATTCTCACATTCAGGAATTAGAGGCAGGCAGATCTCTTGAGTTCGAGGCTAGCCTGGTCTACCCGGTGAGCAGTGAATTCCAGGATAGCCAGAGCTACACAAAGAAACCCTGCCTCAAAAAGCCCCCCACCAAAAGAACAGAGGGTCTGTTGGCTCATGCAGTATTTTGCCCAGCTATCTATGGGCCCAGTCTCCATGGTCTACCCATGTAGCCTTAGGTTTATAAACAGTCCTGAGGGTCCCTAGCTAGAAACATGCTACAGTACCTGAGTGTAATGTCCACGTGAGTGTAAATACTATGTGAAGATCATGTGGTCATGTGAATGTGTGTGGAGGGTCCATATGTGCACACATAGGGAGGCATGTCCGTGCATACAGGACTGGTTATGTTTCATGTTCTGCAGCCCCGGCTATTCAACACTAAATGTACTCTCTGCTCAACATCCATTGGACCCCTGTGGTTCTGGGGGCTTAGGTACAGAGAGAACAGCAAATAAGTTAGAGTCCTAGCACAAATAGGTCTGTGCTAGGGGACACAATCACCGGCAGAGGTGGGGACAAAGGTAGGAGCACCAAGTAGGGGCTGTGTTTCTCCAAGGGATGCCTGCCGCCACAAGAGCCTAGAGGAAGGCTCTTCAATCCCAGAAGTTAGTTTTATTTAGTTTTGTTTTGAGATAAAATTTATTATGAAGCCACGGCTGGCCTAGAATTTGTACGGCTGCCAGGCTGGCACAGAACTCACATTCCTTCTGGCTCATGGGAATCCAGGTGTGCAACACATCTGGCAAATCCATACTGTTGGGTGCTGAGTCTAGAGTGGAGGGTGGGTAACTCCATCACTAGGAGAGCTCACAGAACTAAGACCTAACACTGGAGTGCTGAGGGACCCAGCCAGAGACAGACAGAATGAAGTCAGGACCCAAAGGGTTGGGGATCACAATATGGAGGGACAGTGCCTTGGACCAGACCTGAGTCCTCAGCTTCTGGAGCCCCCAGCCGGCTACCCCACAACCAACAACGTTAGAATGAGGAAGCATCTCTCAGTGCCAGCTTCAGCACACGGAGGGGCAAACCCAGGACCAGCAGGAGCTACCTGCAAGAGACATGGCTAGAGCCAGGGGCCTGGAGAGGGCCTATCCTGCCCTGGGGGGCTGTTGTACTCACATCCTTCACGTAGTTGGATGAAATGGGCTTCCCATGCCGATCAATGGCACCCTCTGCGATGATAATGATGTTTAGTCGCGATCCACGGCTCCGCGTCTATCAGAGACACTGGGCTCACTCTCCAGCCATGGACCACTCATTGCATGTGGCCATTAGGGACAGCAAGCCTCACTGGGGACTAGGACACTGTGTCTACCACCCACTTGAGCAAAGACAGTACCTTTCCCCACCTCTGAAAGAGGAAAACAGATCCGGAGTGCATGGTAGAGCCAAGGCCAGCCAACCAGGACCACACTGTGCTCATGGGGGACAGCAAGCAATAGGCTAGGTAGTGGAGACAGGGGATGCGTGAATACTGGGTAGGGTGTCTGTCTGCAGGGGGCAGATCAGAAATAGCCATTCCTGCAAGCAGCGAATCAGGGAGCCTTAGATCCTATCTCAGGCTGTTTCTGCATCCTTCAATGGGGGAAAACTTCCAACACTAACCAACAGCCAGGGGTTCTAATACACTCTCTACACAGGAACTAATGGGGAGGACAGGCTAGCACAGGGGACCCAAAGGCTCAACAACAGCTCTCTCTAGGTGTGTCACTGTCACACCTAGCCTAATTATCACAGCGAGCACTCTCACTCCAGCTCCTCCCTTCAGTGATCCAACAGACAGACCTTCATGGGATTCATGCACAAGCCTACAAGGCTGCATTGACACCCAGAGTCTCAGTAAGAACAGGGTGAAAGCAGCTTATGAGACAGTGTCATGACATGCCCAAGGATGGCTGAAAATTTGTTTGGAACCCAGGCTAGCATTGAATTCATGCTCCTCCTGCCTCAGGAAGCTGGAAGGAGCTGAGAGAGGCCTGGGTAGAGTAGAGGGCATTAGAATTGCATGGAGGGGGCGATGTTGACAGGGAACCAGACCTCCAGGCCAAGGTTGCGGGTAGAGTGTAATAGTCAGGCTCCACCGGCTTCCTTGAGCTGAAGCAATGGACTAGGGAAGAAACACTTGCATCTTCGGGAAACAACTGAGGCTCACAGAAGGCCATCACCTTACACAGGCAGATGAGAGCCAGGCATGCAGACCCCAGGTGCTTGGGCCCCACCTGGCACTACAGCCTCTACCCAGGGCCATCTAGACCTTGCCCACTTTGTTCCACCTCCAACCTGCCTCTCACTTCACTGAGAAGGTTCTACAGACAGATCATGGCCCCCAGGAAGCTCTGCTACCTGGATAGGATGCACAGACACAAGGAGGCCCTACCTTCCCTGAGGATAGGAACCTCTGACTCTGCCTTGGACTGGTCACACAGATCTGCCTCTCCTTCAAAACACAGGCTTCTCAGGATATAGAAACTATATATATATATATATATATATATATATATATATATATATAATATATATATGACTGTACACCCACACATATGTTACTGGGCAGACAGGTAAGTGGGCCCCACCCTGTCTGAATGGGGTCTCTGCAAGGCAGAGTATACCTGCTTATGCCACAGTCATCTTAGCTTCATCAAGAGCCATGTACCAAATAGCCTGCTCCAAACCAAGGGATCAGCCATCTTCCCCAACTCTCTTAGAGGGGTCTCTCCTACCAGACACCCCCTTTCTCTTGCTTCCAGGGCCCCCAGTTAGGGCCTAGCAGATACCACTCACAGACACTTCTAGACACTTAATTCCTGGATTAGACCCCACCACCCTCAAGGAAGCACAGACTTGGTAGACAAACACCCAGGCCCTTCACCTACTCTTTGGGCTTTTACAGGGTTACCTTTCTTACAGAGTCATTGCTCTGGGCCCTGGCTTATGAGGCCACCTCTCAGAGAATGATATCTAGTGCCAGCACTCCAAGAAAAAAAATTGCCATGTCCCCTGGAGATGAATCCAGACAGTGGCTGAATACCTTTGTCTACTGGCTCTGCCCACAGTGGGTAGGACCACAAGTGTGTCCAGCAATGGACCTCACATTGGCACATGCAAAAATCAGCAATGTAGCCCTCCCACAGGCACATCTAGCCATCAGTGCTATGACAAGTACATCCATGACCCTCACACAGGCATGAGCATCCAATTATCAGCACTGTGACCCTCCCAGATCAGAGGGTGCCAGCAGGTGCTGCTGAACCAGTTAGTGAATGGACAGGGTCCTGGGGACACCTGCCTCTTAGATCCTCAAGTGGCTTAAGTACAAATCCCTGTTGGCCACTCACCTCGCCCAGCCTCTCACACATGAAGTTCTCCCAGCCATCCTCAGGGGGTGCTTCTGGGATAAACAGCCAATCAGCCCCTGAGGCCAGTGCAGACACCAGTGCCAGGTACCTGGAGGGGCAGAGGGGCCAAACCTGTCAGGACCTCCTCCCTGTCTCTCTTCCTGCTGCCCAGCAGGGCTCCCTTATACTCATATAACATTAAATGATCAACTGGCGCATGCCAGACACTACGTGTCCCTACCCCGCTGTCCCCAGCAGCCCTGAGGTGCCCCAGCTCTCCCTGATGCCTAAGACAGCCCTCCTCACCCGCAGTGACGTCCCATCACCTCCAGCACAAAGGTCCTCTGGTGGCTGTGGAGATGAAATGTGGAGATATCAACGCCAGGGCTTGTAGGTCATACATCTTAACCCACCAGAATATTCCAAGAGGATAGGGGTGCTGACTAAAGACAGTGCCCATCTCCCTGTGCCCATGGGCTAGAAAACACCCATCAGTATTCAAGACAGTTCCTAACCATCTTGAGAGCCTGGTACTGATCCAAACCTGGTGATCCCTGGTTGGAGCCCAAGAACCCCCTTCAGATGCACCACCACCCTGGAGTGTAGTAGCCTCTGAAAGCTAGGGTGCACTGCCAAGGTCCCCCAACACCTGGAAGGGTGGGAGCTATCCCCAAGCATCTCTTTCAGTGGAAGGCACTGGCCTAGAAGCCAACAGTTGTAGAATCAGCTATAGAGCCCACTGGCTACCAGCACCACTGCCCCTGTTGTGGCAGTCCCCACGAGGCCAACTTCACTACCACGAGGGGGCAGAGACCCCCCCCCCCAAGACAGCCACCATTTACCTCTGGGCAGTGGTGGTGATGGCGTCGATGACCTCCATAATGCGATGCAGAGCGGAGTCTGTGCCGATGGTCATGTCGGTGCCGCAGAAATCATTATCGATGGAGCCCACCAGCCCAGCAATGCTAAGGTGTGCATGGTTCTGGGCCGTGCTCTCTGAGATCTTACCTGTGCCAGAGACCCAAGGCTTGGTGAAGGCCACCACCTGGCCAGCGGCTTCAGACACCACACCTGTTTTTTCCTCATCCACCATCTATAAGAAGGGATAGCCCAACAGGGGCCCAGGCCTAGCTCAGCCCCTCTCAAATGCCTGATCACCTAACTGGGAGCAGCCAGGGGACCTTAGGGTACCGTGCTCCAGGTTTCCCACAGGAGGCACAGAGTGGCTGAAATGTCACCTTCCAAGCAGCAACCTTGGGCCTTCGAGTCAAACATCACCCAAACCACAGCTATGCCTCTGCAAACTGAGTCTGTGTCCCGCATCAGACTCTCTCAGAAATCAGTTACAAGCAAGGCCATGAAAGGCTGGGGCATGCTATGCTGGAACTCAGGCACCACCCATGACCTGGAAAACTCCTCAAGGCCAGGAGCCTTGGGCTCATGCTGACCTTCACCACCAGCAGACCATCCCACATCAGAAGCTATCCAGGAGGAGCCAACTTCCAGCCACCTCCAGAGCCAGGTGAGGCCAGCTCTGCACAGACCCACCTTCCTTCACCAGTTCCTCCAGAAGGCTGCCCCACTCGTTACGGAAGATGTTGGCACCCGTGAGGCTGCCGTCCCCACCAATGACACACAGGTTGGTGATGCCATGTTGGAGTAGATTGTAGGCTGCTGCCAGGCGTCCTTCTCTCGTAGTGAAGGCCTTGCAGCGGGCACTGCCAATAATGGTGCCGCCCTGTGTACAAGAGGAAGGGGCCTTTAGGTGGGATGGCAGAAGGTCCCTGGAGGCATCAGAGGCATCCACAGAATTAGAGAGGGAAGTCTCTAGAACCTTGTGTGGCTCCGACTCTCTGCCCTTTCTGTTGAGTGCAAAGCCTTGGGCTTGGGGAGTTTCCACAAGCCTTATAACTAGAAAGCACACACACACACACACACACCACCCACTAGGCAGAACACTCGCCATCCCTGTCTCCACCACAGCCTCCCTGGTCTAGACTACTGCCTCTTGGTGTGTGTATGCCTTTCTGTCTGTCATTTAGACATGTCTATGTGTCTATGCACTCATGAGATCTCTGTGTCTCTGAGTATGTGTAAAACACCCACACATGCTCACACACTGCATGGGTGGGAAGGAACCACCTGACTTCAAGCCTCACCAGTTGGATGATGTTGGAAACACTGAGCCAGTTGGCTGGCTTGATGTTCTCACCTCCTTCCACAAGGCCCTCGTAGCCCTGAAAGCAAAGAAGGGCAGATGAGTTACCAGCCCCACCACAGCCAGCAGCACTGTACTCACCAGCAGTGAGCTGGCTCAAGGGGCCCAACAGCAAGCCCGCCAATCGCAGGTCCAGCACAGCCTATGCAGGACTCCAAGCATGTTCTACATGCCCAGGAGTCCCTTTATTACAGAGGAAAACACGCAATGCGTGTTTGTGGTGCAAGCAGACAGCTGAGGACTGTCTCCAAGCTGCCATTGCACCCAAATCAGAGAGACAAGGCCAAGATACAGAAGCTCCTAGGGAAGTCTGATGTCCTTCACAAGAGATCTGCCCAGTGTGAGTGGTGGAAATAGCCTGGCTGTGGTCTGGGGGAACTACAAGTGCTTCCTGCTTTTTGACAACATAGTGTGACACCCTTACCTACCTGTGGACATGTGTAACGCCTAGTTTCAAAGGCAGAAGTCAAGCTGCCAGGGACATACACTACTTACATCTCCCCATGGGAACAGGCATGTATTTTGGGTGGGAAGGACCATACCCAAAGGAGAATTCACAAGTCCCATGAATATGTGGGCAACAGCAGAAGCCAATGTCCCATGTGTCTCCAGGTGTTTGTAGCCAATTCTTCACCCCAGAGCATAGCAGTGGAAGTACAGGGCAGTGCACCACATAGTACTAGACAGCAACTATCATCCTGGAGGTTATGTACCGGACCCTCATGGGGATGCAACTCGGCTTCTTCACTGACCTCTGCTGTTGCTCATCACACAGCAAAGTGCCAAGTGCCTCTACCACACAGTGCTATCTGTCTGTGGGTTTTATACCCAATGGACATGGGTAAGTGTGATGGTTTGAAAGAAAACGGCCTCCAAAGGGAGTGGTATTATAAAGAGGTATGGTTTGGTTAGAGGAAGTGTGTCACTGTGGGGGCAGGCTTTGAGGTCTCTTTTGCTCAAGCTTCCCTCAGTGTGGACTGTCAGTCAACTTCCTGTTTCCTGCAAGATGAAGGATTCTCAGATAATCCTCCAGCATGTCTGCCTGCACGCTGCCATGTTGCCCATCATGATGATAATGGACTGAACCTCTGAAACCATAAGCTGCTGCCCCAATTAAATGTTTTCCTTTATAAGAGTTGCCATGGTCATGGTATCACCTCAACTTAGCTTAACTAAGAAAGTAAGACAAGATAGACAGCTTCTACCGTGCAACTCCAAACTCCTCAGGGGACACCCTGGCCTTCCAGCACCAGTGGGCATGTCACATGCTTGGCTCTGTGTTGCTCTCCTCAGATAAGTGGTAAGGCCCCAAAAGGTGGCCCCACAGTGGAGGGTCAGCTCAGGCCACAGCAGCCACAAGAGTAGCCCTGCCTTCACCCTGGAATCTAACAAGAATGTTCTCAGGAGCCATAGGTGGATGAAGCACCCCAGTCTCAGGAGTAAGTAGCTTTTTCATAGTCCAAGCCAGGCCAACTGTATCTCCTCTGGGCACTAAAGACCTCTAACCATAAAAGGAAAACTAGGACAATTAATATGCAAGTCAGAAGACTTCAGACATCATCCATAAAACAAAATCACCTTCTAAGTGTCAACAAGAATCCCTGAGAAGCAGCTGTAGCTGCAGAAACTAGTTAGAGCTTCAGGGATTTGGGGAGGTTAGGCTGCTGCCGGTCCAGAGGCTAATCGCCCTATGTGGCCTTACTCGTCCAGTATCAGAACTAACATCCTGTGTCTAGCAGATAAAAACCTTAGGAATCTATTAGCTTAGCAGACCACTCGCTTCCACTGACCCAAAGCTAGCACTGTATCAGATAGCACTTGAGCCCCATAAAAAAGCTTCCCCAACACACTATAACTGCTTTTCTGAGGTACCCACCAACGTATTTTAAGCTTGCCTTGATTTATGACTTTCTTTGTTCTATAAAACTGTAAAACCGCAGTCAGGTGATGGTGGTGCACACCTTGAATCCCAGAGCCTGGGAGGTTGAGGCAGGCAGATATGAGTTCAAGGCCAGCCTGGTCTACAGGACAAGTTACAGGATAGGTTCTGAAGGTACACAGAGAAACCCTACCTCAAAAAAAACAAAAAGATCTCTAAGGACACAAGGGAGAATTCATATTCCCTTTTATATCTATGCACTTACTAATTTGGCTACGTAGATCAAGTTGGTCTCTTAACTCAGATATCCTCCCGTCTCTGCAGCTGGATTGCTGGGACTTTTTTTTTGTTTGTTTGTTTGTTTGTTTGTTTTTCAAAACAGGGTTTCTCTTTGTAACAGTTCTGGCTGTTCTGGAACTCACTTTGTAGACCAGGTTGGCCTTGAACTCACTGAGATCCACCTGCCTCTACCTCCCAATTAAAGGCATTCACCACCACCTGGCCAAGTGCTGGTATTAAAGGCACACACCACCTGCACCTAGCCCTCTGTACTCCCATTTCACAGAAGATGCTAGGATCTGAGGAAAGGGCCTTACATATGGCCTGGACCCAGCTCTTCCCATTTGGAGCCCCCATATCCTCAAGTCAGCAGCCACATCTGCCAGGCTCCTGTGCCTCAGATCTCTGGCAGGGTCCCCCCTTCATCCAAGCCGGAAGCCTACACTCAGAGGGAGCAGTATCTTCTATAGTAGGGGGCCCCCACTATCTCTCTCTCCCCCACATCTGCAGAGTAGAAGTCTGAGTATGGCCCTGCCATAACTTGGGGCCAGGACAAAGGGACAAGGACACACCCAGCAGTAAGAGGGAAGGGCAGAGGTCCTATGAAGAGGCAGAGCTGGGGTTGGATACAGTGCATACCAAAAGTAAAAACAATATAGCCACAAGATAACACAAGGGAATTTGGAAGCCTGTGGGAGAAAGAAGGCAAGACACCCAGGGAGTGAGTGGAGAGAGGAAAAGAGAAAATGCCTGACAGACTACCGTGTCCACCTAAAGCAACACCAGGGGGCCCCTCACCCCCACCTTGCCTCCTATAGGCCACAATGACAGAACAAACCAGGACAGTGTGGCCCAGGGGGTGCAGGTCCTATGTCCCTAAGCCTCTAGCTGATAGAGACCAGGGAGGTGGATTGTGCAAGAGACAAAGCAGGGCAGGAGTTGGTAGGGCCTGGTCACTCCTCCCCCATTGGTCTTGTCCTGGCTGCTCTCCTAGAGATCTTCCTTCCATAACCTAGGCTGCCAGGACTGAACAATGGCCAGTGGTGGCTGTGGTACAAGTGTCAGTGGGCACCAACCCCATTCTACAGACACAAACCCCATCTCTCAGACCACATACATCCCGTTAGTTCAGGCCCAGACACTTGAAAACTTCCAAGGTGACCAGAACGGAACACCCTGTCCTGTGCCACAGAAAAATGTGTCCCCTATAGGAGCACACAGGTTACCTCTGCATAGGTTACCCCCACCACACCCCCACCACACCCCCACCACACCCCCACCACACCCCCACCACACCCCCACCACACCCCCACCACATGTGGCCTTACCTCGTAGATGAGGAAGACTTTGGCCCCCACATATATGCCCATACGAGTCACAGCCCTGACAGCAGCATTCATACCTGTAAGGGAATCAGGAATCGCCATCAGTCCAGGCAGGGACAACTGGACACTCCCATAGCACCCCCATCCCAGTGGGCCCAGAGCCAGGAAATTAGAGTCTGGCAATAAACTACTCCCTGGAACACTTAGAAAGAGGTGGAGGATATTGGCATCTGCTCTTGAGTAGGCCTGGCTTCCTTCCGTTCCTAGTCTCTGGCCTCTGCTGGCCTGACCAATAGGAAGGCCCTGAACTTGATCAGCAGAGCCCCCTTCTTGCAGGCCCACAGAATCAGGTGCTAACCATGGGGCCCAGGCATGAAATATGGGGAAAGTGGAACACAGAGAATGGGGCCCAGACCTCTGTCACAGACTACCATAGTCTATGGGAAGGAAGGTGAAATGGGCACTGAAGACCATACTGCTGCCCCTGTGGCCATAAACATCCCGGGCCTCACAAAAGTTCACTGGATGTATCTAGCTGAAGTTGCCTCCCCATCCCCCATCCTCCAACCCCACACTGGAAATGCTGCCTCTGCGCTGCCTCACACTTTCCCAGGACCCACAGCGGGAAAGCACATTGGTCCAGGAGCAAATGCCTCCCATCCCCGAAGCAGATGGAAGTATTCTTGCTGAGACTGAAGTGGGAGGGAGCTGGGAACATCCCACACACCAGCACAGCTGAGCACCAAGGCCTAGAAAGTCTGAGGTGCCCACATCAGAGGCTGGGCATGAGCTGCTGGCTCCCCCTGCTCTCACCTGAGTGGGAACAAGAGGGAGGTTAGTCAAGTCTGCAGCAGCCACCACCATGCCTCCTACTTCTCCTTAGCCCATGCTGACAGGCCACAAGAGGGGTCCCGGGCCCTGGTAGGTGGGTTAGGAGTCCCAACAGTTTGGATAGAGTTTGAAGAGGTCAAAGACCAGGGACCCAGAGTCTAACCCCTGGTCACCCCTAGCTCCAGGGAGAGGCCACAGGCTCCTGTGAAAGCCAGGCTCAGCTGACAAGCTATCTCATCAGGCAGCCAGGTTGGGGAGGGGGCGTGTCAGCACAGGGCTATGCTATCGTAACAGATGCAGTGTACCCCTTCCTTGTCCATTACTTTAAGACACTGCAAAATACAACCTACACTGAGCACTAGAAACAATACAGGTGCCAGACCAAGCATCCACAGAGACTGCTTCTTGATGGAACAGGGCCCTTGCAATAGGACCTGGGGAAGCAGACACCCCTGAGCACAAGGAAGCTGCTTTGACAAAAGGCTCCTAGTTTTTTGTTGTTTTGTTTGTTCTGTTTTTGAGATAAGATTTCTCTGTGTAGCCCTGGCTGTCCTGGAACTCAGAGATCCACTGCCTCTGCCTTCCAAGTGCTGGGATTAAAGTCGTGGACCACCACAGCCCAGCCAGTTCCTATTATTGTCGAACCACTCTGTAGAGTGCCAATCACTGTGCTGAGGGCCTGGGAATGGGGTTGGAGGACAGAGAGACCCCTTAAGTTTGGTGCACTCAATGACTCTGTTATGCACTGAGACCCAGGCATCAGGGTATGGCCAGAGGTGGCATCTTGGGTGCCCATATCACCTTCCTGCTCTATATGCTAGACTGTGACAGAGGTCTGGGCCCCCCCTCTGTGTTCCACTGTCCCCCACAATTCATTGTCTAGTACAGGCTAGTACAGAACTCACAGCAATCCTCCTGCCACAACCTTCCAATTACTGGGATTACAGACCTGAGGCACCACACCCAGCCAAAAAGCCCTTTCTATTGCCCTTTAATTTGCTTTTCCTTTTCAAAATAAACTGGGCAAAGACCAGGCCCCACCAAAGAGCCATCAGCAGAGGGCAGGCAATTATCTGTCAGCTGGTGTTCATAGTGCCCTATGCAGAGCCATAGCCTGGTTATGCATTTACTGCAAAAATGAACCTCACAGACAACCTCTGGGGAAACAAGGTATTGTACAGGCACCAAGAGACGATCCAGGGCCTACCAGAGTATAACTCATCAGCTGACAGGCCAGTGTACAATCCCAGACAGCTCAAAACACAAACAGGAAACCAGTGTCTACACTTAGCACAGGGAAAGGCAGAATGTCTGAGTTGTTTAGGTACAGAGAAGGAGCTGGAAGAGATGGCCAGAGAACTAAAGTGCCTAGGCTAGGATGTGACTGATGCTGGCGTCCCAGCCAGGCTAGTTTGTTGATGCTATTGTTTGGATGATAGGTTTTGTTTTGTTCTGCCTATGGTAACTTTTAAATAAATTACTCTGGTCAAACAGACGTAGGTGAACCAAACAGCCCTCCTCTGCACCCTACCATGACTCTTGGCTAACAGGAAGGGAGAGACTTAGGCCTGAAAAGGATAGGTCTTCCTGCCTGGATAAGAGGAAAAAAAGAAACCTTTTCAAAGGCCAGAGGCAGTGCCTAGGTCAGGCCAAAGGAGCTGGTCATCTCTCACTAAGCCAGGACTCCGGGTCTGGGCCTAGGTTGCCTCCACCAGTGAGGAGAGCTAGCGTTCAAATGTTCAATGCATGCAGACGGAGTTCTGTGTGAACATACCTCTAGGTGTCCATTCTCCAGCTGTTGTCAGCCAATGCCACTGAGGGCTCAGGAGGGCACTGAGGGCACATGGCAGGCACAAGGAACCCAGCAGCTGACAAGCCTGGGGAACACACCCACAGGCAGCTTCCAGAATTTAGGCAACAGATGGCGCCAATCTGCTGTGATGCCAGCTGCCACCCCTTGCCCACTGACACTAGTCCTATCCAGAGAGGAATGTAGGAAAGCCAGCGGAGAACTTGTCCTGGGGCCCAAGTGAAAATGTGTACAGGTTCTGCCTACCTTCACCTGACCAGGAAGGGCCTCCTGCCCCTAGTCCCTCCACGAGCCTCCAAAACTACATGTCTGTCACCCTGGTGGTCCTGGCCTGGCATCTGCCACAGAACAAAGAAGGCAGCAGGAACTCCAAACCCCCAGAGACCATTCAATATTAGCAAACCTCAGACACTGGAGCCTCCCTTGGTCAGACAGGAGCCTGAGGTGGATAGCCTATGCCTGCCAGAGCCAGGAGCCCTGCTTATCTGATTCAGGACTGCCAGACTTGCTAAAGTGCCTATCTAATGGGCGAGGGGGGCCCAGTCAGGACCTCTCTTGTGGCCCCTACCATGGAGGATTCTTCTTCAGGTCCCTGGCCCAATCTCAGTGCCAGCCATGAGCTATACTCTAGGATACAAAAATCAATCGCACAGCCTTGAAAGAGGGTACACTGACTGGCAGCCTTGGCCACGCCCCTGGAGACTCAACAGGGATCTGAGATTTCCAACGCGCCGAAGAGTCAGTATGACTTTTTCTGCCTTCCTGGGCTTGCAACCATGCTTGTAAGATGTGTCCATCCTCTTCCATATCCCCACCCCTCTTTTAGGTAAGGGCTGGACAGCTAGGAGCCTGTACTGAGATCCATATTTCCTGAACTCTTTGGAAGGAAATGACTAAGCCCAGTTTCAGGACTCAAAGCTAAGGCCCGCGAAGCCCCACATGTTTTCCTCAGCGCCCCCCTTCGGCCAGGGTCCACTAGATGGTATTGCTCTTCAACCGTGCCCAACTAGAGCCAGAGACTATGGATTTCGGCAATCAACACGGAACCAGGCCACCAAGAAAGGGGCTGAGAGGAAGCAGTTCCTCCCAAGCCAGGCTTTTCTCTAGCCTTACCAAATCAGGCAGAGACTGTGCAGACCCTGAGCAAATAACCATGTGGTACTTGCCCCGTTACAGGGTGAGAACAGGATTTCGCTAAGAAATAACTCCCAAAATCCCCCACCCCCAACTCCCTCTGTCAAGGCCTCCAGTCAAGGGACAGGAAGCAGCGCAGGCGAAGGTATGAGGACAAGCCTGCCCTACCCTCATCCAACCCCAGTGCAGACAGACAAGAATGGGAGTCAGAGACCGCATGGGGAGGGTACAGGGTCCCTGGTCCCTTCAAATTCCTGAGCTGTGGGATCCGGCCAGGGCCATCTCCGAGAGGTCCTGACACGTGTAGCTCAGAAAGGAGCAGGCGGGGGACCCTAGGTCTGCGTGCTGCGCGGACACACCTCCAAGCCGGGCGGATTTAGGCAGCGTGAGGGCGGGGCGTGCCAAGGCCCGTGGCCTGCAGCACGTACGCTGGTGACCTGGGGGCGGAGTCTGGAGACAGGGACCTGGATCCGCTGTGCCCTAGAAGGAGGCTGGCTGGCCTCGTATCCCCGAGTCTCGGGGCGAGGGACGGTGAATGAGCCAAAGGGGCCCGAGGACAGGCAGAAACCCGAAATCCATCCATAAACATGCCTTCGCATCCCATTACCTTGGGCATCGCCACCGCTGGTCAGCACTCCAATGGCCTTGCCAGCCCCCGACATCCGCAATTTCTCCAGGTCCACGGTGGCCATGGTGGCAGCGGAGAACCGGAGCCAGAGCTCCTCTCCCGCCGCTAAGAGTTCCGAGCTGCTGTCGCCTGTCCCCGCCCTGTGCCGCCGCCAGTGAGCCCAGTTCGTCCCGCCCCGCCCCGCCCTGGCTCCTCCCCCAGTGCAAGGCTTGACTGACAGGCTCAGGGACCTGGTCACCTCTCTGGTGGCTGCCGGAGAGTGAAGCGCCGAGAAGGGCGGAGCACACTCCAGTCCACAAATACCTGTGTAGCAGTTTCCGAACCAGGGATCCCCAGGTGCACATTCGGACTCCCCGGGCACCCAGAGACGAGGATCCACGTCCCCACCAAGGGAATCCA
Source organism: Phodopus roborovskii (assembly GCF_943737965.1). NCBI lineage: Eukaryota > Metazoa > Chordata > Mammalia > Rodentia > Cricetidae > Phodopus > Phodopus roborovskii. Next base: position 23,712,592 of record NW_026126434.1, read on the forward strand.
CTGCCTGTGCCTGACAGAAGTTTCTGAGCATGTGGAGTTCACGGTACAGAAAGCTGGTTTTACAACTATTCAGATGCTGTTTAAAAAAACAAACAAACAAAAAAAAACTGGTGGCCAAGTCTCACAGGCATTTTAAATCCCACTTGGCCAGGATCCTGGGCCTGCCCTGGGTGCAAGGTGTGGCTCAGGTGAACATTCCTTCACAGCACCTTGCCACAGTCATCTTCGAATTGGAAAGAAAAGAAAAGAAAAAAGAAAAAGGCAAAAGTTGCAGTTATGGCTGGGAGTCACCCTCCATCCCACAACTGCTAAATGTAGCAGCCGGATTTGGAGGGGAAACCATGTAACATCAGCTCATCCTGTAAGACCTGCAGAGTGTGAACCTTCAGGCTCCACTCAGGAAAGGCGACACCCCAAATCATTCACCAGAAGCGGTCTTGATGTAAATAGCATGAGGAGTTTTTATTCCAAGTGCACTGGGGTCCACAGTCATACGCCACGCAGGGGTAGAGAACTGAGGACCTCTAGTGCAGAATTGAGATAGCTTTTATAGAATTTACATCAAAGCTAACAAGGCCAGTTTCAAAGCTAGCCTGTTATTTTCACTAGGCCTAAAAGCAAGGTCATGGGATAGTTCAAAAGTTGGAATGGTTAGTAAGGTTTTCTAGGTTACAGAGATTTAGCACACCTGCAAGGTTAGGGGGTTTTCTTTCTCAAGAACCAGTGGGCTCAGTGGCCTTGCCCTTGAGCAGCTGGGAGAATGTACTTTCCAGTCAGGGAGTTATCTATATCATTGGCAGAAGCTCTTGTTTTCTCTGTCTTTCCCTTTTTGCTATGAGTCTCATTTTTTTGTGGACAGGATGACCCATAACAGTTCTCAGACTGTTGTTGTGAATAACAACATTTTTCAGGAACTAGGTGATTATGAATAATAATAATAATAATATCTAGAAACCAGTCATCGTGATCAAGCTATTTCATGTGTTTTTCTTTTTTCCTGAGCTTTGCATGCAGCTAGGGTGATTTTTAAATACATGTTGATGGACTTTTTTTTTAAATTTTTCACTTTTAGTGGTCATTAGAGAATTAAGTTGTATTTTCATCCTTTCAATCCAACTTCAAAGGGATTTGCTAAATTTGTTAGCCACCCTGGTTTGGGGGAGTGGCCTTTGTCTGGAGCACAGAGCAGAGAGCCAGTCCCCCAAAACTGGTTAAAGGGATTCAAAGGTGGGGAGGTTGGGGGGGGCGGGAGAAAGCTGATCCAGACCCAGGACCCTAAGGAAAGGTACCCGCAGTCAAGAGCCCTGCTCTGGGGTGGCGTGGATAGGAGTGGCCTACGGGGATGAGGGCACTGGGTGCATGAGAAGTTTCTTTATGAAAGTGTCACCATCTGATCTTGATAGTTTGTACTTTTTGCCTGCTTTTGCTATGGTGTGATGGGAGATGTCATTCTGTATATGTTTCTCATACTGGTTAATAATAAAGCACTGTTGGCCAATAGGAAAGGAAGATAGGAGGGACTAGGAGACAAGGAGGAAATAGGAAGTAGTAAGGAGGAGTCAAGATGGAGAGTCTGGAGAGAGCTGGACGCCAGCCGCCTCCCCGGTAAGAGAAGGCCATGTGAAGATACATAGAAATGGGTTAATACTCGTTACAGATGGCGCCCAACGTGGCTAGTAAGAACTTCCACTTAAAATTTAACAAAAGGTTAAAAAAGGGTTTTAGAAACAAAAGAACAGAGATAAGCAAGGTTTCTTGGTAACAGCAGTTTTCTCGGTTGGACTCTGTTTTGCGAGAGACAAGCAGATATTTGCGCGGCTCCTTAAAGGGAAGGTTCCTGACTCAGCTTAAGCGGCAAAAAACCGCACAGCTTTTAAATAACTCTGCTAACAATTTATTGGTGTGTATGAGAGATGGAAATGGCAGTGACCACATCTCCAAGCAGGCAGCATGCTTTCTGGGTGGCAGCGCAGACCAAGGCGGTGAGCACAGCTTTCTGTGCTGGCTGGTAAAAGTACCTGCCACCATCTTTGGTAAACCGCGGCTGACACAGCTATGACTTTCATTTTAGCAATGTTGTTGTTTACCAGATAAAAGACTTGTAGCCAGACGAAGATAAAGATTTACAGTGAAGACAGATTCATATTAAGAAAAACCTCTAAAGGTTTACAGTGTGTTTTAAAATATACGTAGACATGAAAAAAAAAAAATGGTTTTAAAGAGACAAAGAGGAACTGGGTGTTGTAGCACACGCCTTTAATCCCAGCACTCAGGAGACAGAGGCAAGCAGATCTCTGTGGCAAAGTAAACCTGGTATGCAGAGTAAATTCCAGGACAGATAAGAGTTACACAGTGAAACCCTATGTCAAAAAATAAAAAAATAAAAGTAAAATAGAGTAATAATAAAGGCACGTAAAGATGAAAAGCTCAGAGAGAATCTGGTTACTGTATGCTATTGTGTTGTCTCTACATTGTTTGACTCCTGAGAAAATAACAACTGATAAAGGAAATGCTGCTGGATTAATTAAATTTATATATTTTAAAAATGCTTTGACTCCAACATTTAAGTTCAAGGACAAGTTACTGGGGAAAAGGATTTCTATTTTTGTTTCCACAGAAAATGAAAAGCTGTGGATTCCTTGCAGACTAATGTGGTTTGAGCAAGCCAGGCCCCCTGAAACAGTCGCTGGTGATCCTACATTCAAAACAGCTGGACAAAGCAGCCTCGCAGACTTACAGCCAGGATTTCTGCTTCTTCTTAGGATCCCCATGACAGCGCCCCCTATCAGCAGGAAGTAGTTTGGAAAGAACGACGCCCAAATTCCCAAATATCGTTTATAAATGTTTGTTTTCATTTAAATGGATTTGCTTATAAATGGTTAATGATCACAGCCAATTCTTTTTAAAGGTAAAAAGGGAATTATGGTATAGATATGAATACTTTGTTTTGGAATGGATTTTCATTTATTGATACAATTTAAGGTCAATAAGGTGATATGTATATTTCTCCTCTTGTTTAGGTATTGTGTTTATTGAGCTCAGTTAGAAATGTAATGTATAATGTAGTACAGATTATAGATAGTTACCTATGATAGTTAGAACTTATAGTTAAGTTAGTTAGTATTTCTAGATATACAGACATATATTTGAGATGGATAGGCATTCTTCAAACCTTTCAAAGACCTACAGAATATGGCATTTAAAATGATTTAGGGTTTTACTTGACAATGAGACATAATTGCTCCTGGTAATACCACCCGCACCAGAAAGGAAGATGGACATCGAAGAAATGCATTATGAAGTTTGCTTCCAATATGGCAAGACTAGCCATTTGGACAAGATACTGCTCTTGTCTGGACTGTTTGACTTTATGCTGTATATACTGGACATGCAGGACCCACAGAAAAGTGACTGCTGATTCAAGATGGACATTGCTACAGAGTTCCTGCTTCATGGAAGAGTCTGCGAGACAGTATGCAGGACACAGAGAAAAGTGACTGACAAACTGCGAATACAAGAAGACAGTTTAAAGTTTCCTGCATTGCTGAAGAGTCTGCCAGACACACTATGGCCTATGGGCTGAAGATGGAAGATTACAAAAGAACTTCGGGTGACCACGCAGTGAGTTGTCTCTGTCATTTCTAGAGTTTATATATTATCCTTCTGTGGTCTTTGAAGGAGTTGAAGACAGATAGTAATGGTTATAGTTTTCATTAGTTAGGATTAAAGATAAGTTACTTAGACTTTAGACACACAAAGATAGAATAGATGATGAAATATTTTCTTCAAATCTTGCTAAATGTTAATAGACTAAATATTGTTAACTGTGATTCTTACTTGATAACTGTTGTATAATATATTTTGCTATGTTAAGGTTAAAACCCTTCTTTTTATTTAGACAGAAAAGAGGAGATGATGGGAGATGTCATTCTGTATATGTTTCTCATACTGGTTAATAATAAAGCACTGTTGGCCAATAGGAAAGGAAGATAGGAGGGACTAGGAGACAAGGAGGAAATAGGAAGTAGTAAGGAGGAGTCAAGATGGAGAGTCTGGAGAGAGCTGGACGCCAGCCGCCTCCCCGGTAAGAGAAGGCCATGTGAAGATACATAGAAATGGGTTAATAATTAAAGGCAGAGCTAGCCGATAAGTAACAAGTAACCGGGCCAACAGTATTGTATCAAATACAGAGTCTCTGTGTGTTATTTGGGGCTGGTGGCGTGGCGGCAGGACAAGACCGGGAGGCGGCAGGCAGAAAAACCCATACACGTTACAATGGTGTTTCTGTTTTTGTTTTTTAAAATTTATTTTCTGCCTGGCATTGGTGGCACACGCCTTTAATCCCAACACTCGGGAAGCAGAGGCAGGAGAATCTCTGTGAGTTCTAGGCTAGCCTACAGAGCGAGTCTACAGAGCGAGTTCCAGGACAGGCTCCAAAGCAATACAGAGAAAGCCTGTCTCAAAAAAAAAAAAAAAAAAAAAAAAAAAAAAAAAAGAAAGAAAGAAAGAAAGAAAGAAAAAGGTTTTTTTTTTTTTTCATTGCAGAGCCTCTGTGGCACAAACCTTTATACCCTGCACTGGGAAGGCAGAGGCAGGTGAATCTCTTGAGTTTGAGGCCAGCCTGGTCTACAAAGCCAGTTCCAGGACAGGCTCCAAAGCCACACAGAGAAACTCTATCTCAAAAAACAAAAACAAAACAAACAAACAAACAAAAGAATATAGCAGGGCCTCTGTGGGGAAGAAATGTTTTACTGGAGGGGAGGTTTAAAACTTTTGCATAATAGCCATATAAGGTAGAGGGAGAGAAAAGGGTTTTAATTTCTTCTTTTTGTAAATCCAAGTTTTACAGTATTTGAAGAAAAAAATACTAATATTCAATGTTTCTTACAAGGGCCTGGGAACATAGGGAAAGGAGCATAAAAGATATATATGTTAAATTTCAAAACCCCCAGACAAATGGCTGAGGTACCTATTTAACATATCAGAGCAGACCTGGCCACCAGGTTCTCCCAGCATCCCTCAGTCTCCACCGGTTACAGAATATGGCTGGCATACCCTGGCCCTCTACCCTGAACTCTCCAGCCGGAGGCTCTTCCCTATGCATCTCAGACGTTTTTGTCATCTGTCCCTGTTTGGACCTTTGGCCTCCTGGCTTCTACAGCTGTTTCCCTCCTCCTTTCCCTCCCCTTCTTTCCACGTGGCCCAGCTCAGTCCGGTCATGTTGTAGCCACTCTGGGCTCTCCCTGTGCCTGCCTCTATCTGTGCTCCCCCACATATCTATAATCAACCTTCTCCTCCACCTTACCTAGGAGCAGGCATATCCTTTCCTTTTTATTTCTTCTTTCAATATGCAGGTTAAAGAGCTCTCACAAGTAGCCCCTGTACCAACATTTTTGGTCATTACTTTCTTGTAATCTGAGCACCTATATGTATATACATGTGAGTCCTTCTGTTTTTTTGTTTTGTTTTGTTTGGTTGGTTTGGTTTTGTTTTTTGCTTGCTTGCTTGCTTTTGAGACAAGGTCTCTCTATGGGGCCTTCCTTGGCTGGCCTGGAATTCACTCTGTATACTAGGCTGTCTTTGAACTCACAGAGATCCACCTGCCTCTACAAAGGCACATGTCACCACTCCTGGCTCCCAATTGCATTCTTAAAAATACAATGAGATTCCACCTTGCACTCTCTAGGAGAGTTGCTAGGTCGTTATCAATCTACAAATGACAAAGGCTGACCAGGGATGGTGCAATTGGAGCCCTTGGGTATCAATAACAGAAAGCGAATGGTCTTGTGGCGTGTCTATGTGTTCTATGTCATGGACTTGCGAATCAGTAAAACCTGCAGCCCAAAGTTCAGAGGATTAGAGACTGGGCCTTTTAGGTTGCAGCTGGCACCGAGACACCTATGCTATCCAGAAGGCAGTGAGCAGCCTCATGGGAATCAGCAGCAATCAGCCATTTTTCCAGCAGTCAGCAGCGAGTTACTAAACTCACAAGGGAAAAGGGTAAACTCCACCTCCGAGAGGGCCCAGAGTGTGTGACCCTGTTTCAAAACCACCAGCAGACCCTGCTGGGGCAGGTATGTGCCAGGGCTGCTTAGATTCAATGACACAGACCAATGTCAAAGGACCAGGACCTTTCCAAAACCCTTGACCAGGCTTGGGGGGGGGGGTGCTAAGGGTGGAGGGAGGACTTGGTCAAGGTGAGGGTGGGGCTGAGGTGTGGGACTGAGTTTCTGGTATTTGGAATCCCTAGAGTCAGCCAGCTTGTGGTCAGGGACTGAATGAGTAGTCATCCTCCTCCTCAACACTGGAAGGACCATCCAACTGCCAGAAAGACAAAGCCTTGCTCTGAGCAACAACCACGTCCTTACTTCTTGGCAGAACAAGGGCAAAGGAAGAGGAATTTCCTCAGACAATTTTCTTTCAGGCAAGCCTGGGGCAGATTATTTTCTCAAGTTGACCTGGCCTCAAGGTGAAAAGAGGGCTGAGAGAGGTCTCAACAGTTACCCCTTAACCAGCTATTCTTTCAGAGGACCGGGGCTTGGTTCTCCGCATTCACATGGAAGTTCATAACCATCCAAAACTCCAGTGTCTCTGAAGGCTCCTCTGAGCACTGAGGGCACAGACACACATGTGGTACACAGACATACACGCAGACAAATATCCATGCATATAACATAAACTTCTAAAGGAGATGGAACAATGTCAGGTTTCAAGCTACACTCAGTGAGAGTACCTTGCCATCAGTGATGGGCTGTGATGTGGAATCGTAAGCCAAATGAACCCTAACTGCTTTCTATGGGGATCTTTTTTACCATGACTTAATTTTTTTCCATAAGCCAGGCATGGTGGCACAAGCCTTTAATCCCAGAACTTAGGAGGTAGAGGCAAGTGAATCTCTGAGTTTGAAGCCAGCCTGGTCTACAGAGAGAATTCCAGGGCAGCCAGGCTACACAGAGAAACTGTGTTTTGAAAAATAAAACATAATTTTTTTTCATACAATACATTTTGGTCATGGTTCCCCTTCCACCAACTCCTCCTAGATGTTCTTGCTTCCCTATACATCTGACTTTATATTCTTTCTTTTAAAAAGGAAGAAACAACAACAAAAAAAAAATCAAAACAGGCAAAACACAAATAAGACCAAAAAAAAAAAAAAAAGCCAAAATAAACTTTCCTGATATGGGTTGAGTGAGGCCTGATCTATGGGTAAAGCACTATGTCATGAGCAGAGCAGACACTCTATGACTCTTTCTTCAGCAGAATAATAGTACAGGGTTTTCCCTAGGCCATGGCCTATCTCGTCTCAGGTTCTTGGCTACTTTAGCAATGGGTTCCATCTCATGGAATGAACCTTAAATATAATCAAAAAGTGGCTGAAAAAAGGAGGCTATATGGATTTGGAGGGGAGTGGGAAGGGGTGTATAGAAGGTCTTAGAAGGCAGGTAAGGGGGAAGAAATGTTTTAATGATCTCAAAAAATTTTCATTTAAGTGTTTGGTTGTTCCCATAACATCTGTGTTGCTACTGAATTAGTGTATTTTGCAGGCAGGTTGATTTTGTAGGTGGTGGGGTTTCTAGCTGGGTTAATTAACTTTCTCAGAGTACCTCCTTATACCATGTATGCTAGGCAGTAGGGGTGAAATTTTTTGTTAGGCATGATCAAAATCTTACCCATTTTTTTCCATAGACCCCTCTCTCCTTGTCCTAGTTTGGATTTGGTGCACCCTCAGCAGTGTTCTGAGGTAAGGTGTTCTCCTGAGACCCTCAACTGTCTACCTGGATGCTTCACAGAAATATCCCATGCAGACTTATGGGCTAAAGTCGTTTGCCAGAAAGGTTGGGAATGTTTATTCAAAAACTTCTTGCTCTCAGCCTTGCTGGGAAGGAACCTATCAGTCAATCATTTTAATCCTGTACCTCTGGCAAATGACATAAGACTTTCTTTCTAAACGTTGCAGAGCATCTTCTCCCAGACCTTGTAAATCACACTGAGAGAGGCTGACAGAGTGGCTTTTCTTCCCATACCCTCACTGAGCACACAGGCCTGCCAGGTTTTCTTGACTTCCTGACTGGTAACTTCTCACTTCTGTACCTTCCCCCCAACCCTTTCTGGAGTATTTCTGTCAAGGTCTGACATTTCTTAACAGTCTCCCATTTCCTAATCCCTTGCTACACTGCTTTCAGAGAATGCTCCTCACAAGATGTTCCAGCCTTGCATAATGGTCTCCCTGTCTGTCACCATGGTTTTGCTGGCTGGAACTCTTCTGTTATTCTATGAATGATCCTTTTTATTTGGTGGGGAGGAGCTATGTAGCCCAGACTGTCCTTGAACTCACTGTGACTTCCAAGCTGACCTTGACTATGTCCCTCTTGCTTCAACCTCCTCCCATGCTAGGAACAGGCTTTAGATGGCACCTGGATCTGCTTTAATTCCTCCCTCTCCAATTCCCTAGAGACTGGCTGGGTCAGGGAGGACCAGGCCCATTCACAGAGGACTCAGGGCTACACTTTGCTAGGTGGGAGTCTGGAGAGTGCAGGTTAGCTTAGGAATGTGTGGGGAGACCTTGTGGTCTACTCTTGCCCAATTTGCCCATCTGCTTGACTGCAGAAACATCCCAGATCCCCATCAGTCACCCACACATTGTCCACAATGACCCTTGCTTGCACTGTCCCACCTGAAGCCTGTCTCCAAGCTGCTGGTTCAAGATATGGTTAAGAATCAGCCTGAAACCCAAGCTCTCCAATATCAGTGCAGAGCCCAGTGGGGGCAAGGCTCTGCCCAGAGCCACACAGGCATGTGTGGTGATATATTATTTATGATTTACTAAATATTGCCTGAAGGATCAGAATGGAAAGTCAGCCACACTAGTTAACCAAAGAAGCTAGGCGTGGTGGCACACACCTTTAATCCCAGGACTTGGGAGACAAAAGGCAGATGGATCTCTCTGAGTCAAGGCCACCCAGGGCTACATAAGAATAAATCAGTCTAAAAGAGAAACAGAGCTCACACCTTTAATTCCAGCTAGGGAGATGAGACAGGAATGAAATGGCTGGGCAGAGAGAGGAATATAATAAGGTGGTGGGGAGAACTCAGGCAGTCTAGGATTCTGAGGCTTGGTGGAGAGCAGTGTAGTCTGGAGATTTAGTCGGAGGTTTAGTGGACCACCCCTGCAGTCTGAACATTGATAGAGGTGAGAACACCCTAGTGGCTGGCTGCTTTGTTTTTCTGATCTCCGATGGCTTTATCAGATCATAAACAATCTATCACCACAGGCTGCATCTGCATAGGGCAGAAGCTCTGCCTGTCACCAGCTACATCAGGGAGACTTTAACCTTGCTCTGCAATGTGGGCAGCCTTTGAGATCAGCTAGGTGTGGTTTGGTTCTCACCTGTCTTCCATGTTGTTCTGGGAAATTCCAAGCATGGTTATCAGAGCCAGTGGTAAGATGCCCTGTGCCCTTGGAGAAGGAACTGGAGCCCGTGAGCACACTGAGACCTCTCTCAGCCCTCTTTTCACCTTGAGGCCAGGTCAACTTGAGAAAATAATCTGCCCCAGGCTTGCCTGAAAGAAAATTGTCTGAGGAAATTCCTCTTCCTTTGCCCTTGTTCTGCCAAGAAGTAAGGACGTGGTTGTTGCTCAGAGCAAGGCTTTGTCTTTCTGGCAGTTGGATGGTCCTTCCAGTGTTGAGGAGGAGGATGACTACTCATTCAGTCCCTGACCACAAGCTGGCTGACTCTAGGGATTCCAAATACCAGAAACCCAGTCCCACACCTCAACCCCGCCCTCATCTTGACCAAGTCCTCCCTCCACCCGTGGCCCCTCCCCCCCAAGCCTGGTCCAGGATTTCGAAAGAACCTGGTCCTTTGACATTGGTAGTTGGCCTGTTAGCCGTTTCTCTAACTGCATTTTTAGACTTGGAAAGATAGCTCCACAGTTAAGAGCACTGCTTACTGTAGCAGAAAACTCAGGGTCAGTTCCCAGCACCCACACAGCGGCTCCCAACCACCTGTAACTCCAGTTCCAGGAGATCAGACATTCTTCTGAATTCCAAGAGCACCTGGCACCAATGTGGTACACAGGCAGACAGACAGACATACAGGCAAAATACTCATACACACCAAATAGTGATTTTTTTAAAATTTTAAAACCATTTTTGTTTGTTTGTCTTGAGACATGGTTTCTCTGTGTATCCCTAGCTGTCCTGGAACTCGATCTGTAGACCAGGCTGGCCTCAACTTCAGAGATCAGCTTATCACTGCCTCCTGAGTGCTAGGATTAAGGGCGCAGCGCCACCATGTCCCAGTTTATACCAACATTTTTATGAGCAGTGTTCACGCCTTACTTAGGATTTCTATTGCTGTGATAAAACATAACTAAAAGCAAATTGAGGAGGAAAGGTTTTGTTTCATCTTACAGGTCACACTCCATCATTGAAGAAATCAGGGCAGGAACACAAGCAGAAACCTGGAGGCAGGAACTTAAGCAGAGGCCATAGAGGAGTGCTGCTCACCCACAGTGTGCTGGGCGCTCCTACATAAATTATTAGTCAAGAAAATGTCCCATAGACTCATAGACTAGCCCACAAGCCCACAGGCTGATCTGGTAGGCGCATTTTCTCACTTCCCCAAATGACTGGAGCTTATGTTAAGTGAACATAAAACCACCCAGTACACAGGGAAAACATCCAAAACATAACATAAAAAATAAGTAAAATATTAAAAATCATCAAGGAGGGGATTGGAGAAATAGCTCAGTGGTTAAGAGCACTGACTGGTCTTCCAGCAGACCCAGGTTCAATTCCCCGGACCCACATGACAGCTCACAACTGTCTGTGACTCCAGTTCCAGGTGATCTGGTACCCTCACACAGACATACGTGCACATAAAATAAATAAATCTTTTTAAAACTCATCAACGAAACTCAGTTCCTGTCTAGTTTCCCTACCAAGCGCATGCTTACTTTGTTTTTAATAGCTAATAAATCCACAGCCTGCAGCTACAACTCGAGTCCTTCCAGTCGCCCCCTGGTGGCGCTGTGTCCGCACTGTTAGTGCCTGCAGCCCCACAGCGCGAGCCGACCTTGAACGCTGTCTCCCCACGCCACTACCCCCTGCACTGACAAGGAGCTTACCCTGTGGCTTTCCCCTGTAGTTACTTCTTCGATAGTGAGGCCAAGGGCGGCTCTCAGCTGGGCCGAATTACCCACACTCGACAAGCGCCGACTCTGCCATCCTGAGCTCAGAGCTTAGGAAGCTGGAAGTGTAGAAAAACAGGTGGGAATCAAGTGTCTGATGAGTACCTGAGGCCTGGCCCCAGCTCTCCTGAAGTGTCCATTATTCCAGGGGATCCTTAACGTCCTCACATCAATTTACAGTTGCTGAGACCTCTTCCAAACAACCTAAAACAGGATCTGAGCATTGAAGTCACAAGACAGGGAAGCTGGCCAGCTTTGCTTTTCACCCAGGGCCAGGCCTACAAGCCACACTGTGCAGCTTGTGGGGGCGTGGCTTCCAGAAGCGCTGTCTTCATCAAGACCAGGTTGGCTCAACATCCTCTAAATTTCTTCCATCTGCTTCCCTGTGGTCCTCACCAGGCCTTGGGGTCTCAGTATCTCAGGGAAAACAAGAGTTTCCCAGCGTTATTAATTCCCAGTCCCGGAGAGCCCAGCAAAAGCCTAGTGCAGGGCTTGTCCAGCCCAGGGCAGCTTCCTGTAGAGAGAACTAGTGTTGGTGCTAGCATATAAGAGTATTCACTACATTTGATAAAGATGGCCAGGTAGAGACAGATGCTGCAGTAGAGGAGAGATGACCTGCTCAGCTACACAGAGAGAAAGAGACAGAGAGGGAGAGACTTCAGACTCCAGGATTAGAACAGTTTAAACTGACTCAGCAGGATTCTTTCTTATTGTTGTTTTGGGGTTTTTGTTTGTTTTGTTTTGTTTTTTTTTCTCCGAGACAGTGTCTCTCTATAGCTTTGGAGCCTGTGCTGAAACTCGCGCTACATTGAACTCCTAGATATCTGCTTGCTTCTGCCTCCCAAGTGCTGCGATTAAAGGAATGCACCACCATTGCCCAGCATCTCAGCAGGATTCTTGCTAAAACCAGCTGGGCAGTGATGGTGCTTGCCTTTAGTTACAGGACAGCCAGGGCTATGCAGAGAAACTGTGTCTCAAAAAAACTGACTAGACTAAGTGGGATAAGGACAGAGGCCAGGACTGAGGCAAAATCCAGAACCTGAGCCTGACTCCAGTTTGGGAAAATCTGTGCCCTAAACAAATGTGTAGAAATCCTAATCTCAACATTGTTGCATACACAGGCAATCAAAAACCAAGTCTTTGTTATTTTGTTGTATCTGAGACATGGTCTCCTGTAGCCAAAGCTGCCCTTGAACACTGGATCCTCCTGAAGTGGTAGATTTTAATGTCCCTCTGCCACCTCATCTCTCAGGGAGTGACAGTCTAAGACCCTCCCTCGCACTGACTACATAAAACACATTGAATAACAGCTTGGTTAACTCCTAGTTCAATGTTTTGTAGGGGAAAAAGAATCCTACCTTAACATAGTGACAAAAGGACAGAAAATGAATCTACAGACTGCAGGAGATATGTGACTAAGAATACTTTGTCACCCACTAGTAAAGAAGAGGAGAGGGCTCAGCTGGAAAGAGGGCTCAGCAGCCAAAAGCACCTGTTGCTCTTGCCACAGAACTCAGGCAGCTTACAAGCATCTGTAACTTCAGTTCTGGGGAATCTGATGCCCTCTTCTGACCTCTGCGGGTACCAAGCATGCATGTGCTACACAGATACATATGCATGCAGGCAAAACACTCATGCACATAAAATAAAATCAGTATGTCTAAAAACATGTTTTAAAGAAATCTGGCTCTAGATTGGACCCAGGAGCATATGGTTAAACTCGTGTCAATCCAGTAACAAGTAGTAGCTGGAAGCCTGATTCTTCAGAGGGCAGTAAGCAATTCAGCAGTGAAGTTCAGATGATGAAGAAGTTCCATCTCTTCTGGGCTGAGCTCCATACGCAACACACGCAACATACGCAAAACACACTATGCATAAAATTAAGGCAAGAATAGTCATTCATCAAGAAACCTACCTGTGCAAGAGCAAGGCTCCGGACTCCCTGGCCAGCCTCCCTAGGCCAGCAGAGGCAGCTGTTCCTCTGGGTGACCACCAGGTGGCATTAAGACCATGGACAAGAAGGCTCGTCAATGCTTCAAGTCTATAGTCACTTGACACTGTGTGTGATGGGCATGTGGTGGCAGGCCACCATTCATATCAGAGCCATCCTAGGAGCTAGCCTGGGACTCGGGGCTGCTTTTTGTAAATTCTGTCTGTTTGAGGCCTGTATATTATTCTTCTCAAAGATTGCCTCCTTCTGAAACTGGAGGGTCTCAGGGATGTAGAGAAGTCTTTTGGAACCTGATTTGCTGCTCCCAAGGCCAACCAGCTGCACTACTTCAGTGCATTGGAAGCCTCAGGATGGCTGCCTGGCACCCTCGAACACAGTGCTCCTCCCATCTCATTGGCTCCGCCCTCCCATTAGAAAGCTTGCCTGTCTACAATAGCTGTTCTATGGACATCCTTAGAATGCCATATTTTTGTTTTAGTTTTCCTCTATATCTTGCAATCTTTTTGTTAACTTTGACCCTCATTTTATATTTTACACCTCTGCTTGTCCAGGCTGAACATCTAGAATAGACTTAGAGCATCCTGGAGCAATAAAGCTCTTAGGTTTGGGGGTCAGCGGCCAGGTACTTATGCACTTGCCTGTGTCCCCAGGCCTTTTTCCTGTCAGCTCTGTGTGTCTGTCTAAGGATCCATCTTGAAGGAGTTGGTGGCAGGCCATGGTGGCAAAAGCCATGACAATGATGGCAGGGGCTCGGTCATTAGTAAAACAGGAGATTGGGCCCAGTGGCACTGCCTGTAATCTCAGCATTCACAAGGTAAGAGGATGGAGAGCTAGAGGCTAGCTTGGGCTATGTAGTAAGACCTTGCTTCAACAAAAGGAGATGAGGACACATACACACATGGGAGGCACAGGGAGGAGATGCCACCAGTAAGCCACGGGGAGTAGCCACCTGCCCATATCTTGATCTCCTTCCAGCCACCAGGGTCAGCACAGCCCATATCTGCTGTGTAAGCCTTGGTTTGCAGTGATCATCATAGCAGTCCAATTACACTCAGGGGAAGGCAGGCTTAACCGCTCTGTAGCCTGGAGCAGCTCTCACACACCCACCTGCTACTCACTCAGTTAAGTTCGGGACTATCGTGGGCAATCCTCCTTTGGGTTCTGGATAAACGAGACAAACCACCCACAGACAGACAAGAACAAGAGATGTCTTGACAAACCCATGGGCTGCCGTGAGAGGAGTCAAGAAAGTGGGGTGAGGGCTACAGGGACAGGGATCTGCCCCACCTAAATGCAGGAAGCCATGTTTCATTACTTTCAAAATACCAGCTAAAAGTCTGGCATAGTGGTGTATGCCTTTGATCCCAGTACTCAGGAGGCAGAGGCAGGTGGATCTCTGTGAGTTCGAGACCAGCCTGGTCTACAGAATGATTGCCAGGACAGCCAGGGCTCCACAGAGAAATCCTGTCTCAAAACAAAACAGAAAAAACAAAAAGCTAGACTCGGCAACAAAGTGAAGGAGGCATATTGCGGGTAGTGGAGGGCTGATGACACACAGGAAGTCCAAGAGGACGGAAGGAAGCGGTGGCTGGACACTGTCCTGCTGCACTTTCCTCCTCCAAGTAAGTCAAAACAGAAGTTTTTGTTTCCTCAAAGAGCCTGTCTTATGGGTGGCTTCATGGGGCCAGGAACTGGGCTCAGGTCCCATGGTCCCTGTAAAAGGGCGTGGACCTGGATTGCGGGTCCTTTTGGACTTGTCCAAACAAGCATCCTGGCAATGCTTGACCCCAGGATTCCCAGTGCTGCCCAGTGAGGAGGGGGCAGTCCATGTCTGGGAAGGGCTGTAGTTGGTTCCCTCCTCCACTTTGTGGGTGGGGTCATCTGAAGAGAACTCTATGGAACCTTTGTCAGCATGACCATGGTGGTATCTGGGATTCCCTGGGCAACTTGACAAAATCCAGTCGCCTCCCCAGCCCTCCAACCCCCCACCCACCCTCATCTGCCCCCTGCTACCACCAAGGGTGGTAGACTCTAGGGGCTTCAGCTCTCCACTTTGTGTGTGACCGCTGTGTGCTGCAGTCCTACCTTCTGGGAAACCCCTCTCCCCAGCCAGCGTAAACAGGGACTGAGTGTTCACATGCAGGCACACACATGCCCACACCCACACCCTCTCAGGCAGAGCCCTGCTCCATGTGTCTAAGTTTTATAATGTGCAGTTCTGAACCGATGTGTCTGAGACCTTCCTTACTACACCCACCTCCCACACTGAGAGGAAGTGTGTCCGTGGCACCCACCTCCCACACTGAGAGGAAGTGTGTCCGTGGCACCCACCTCCCACACTGAGAGGAAGTGTGTCCGTGGCACCCACCTCCCACACTGAGAGGAAGTGTGTCCGTGGCACCCACCTCCCACACTGAGAGGAAGTGTGTCCGTGGCACCCACCTCCCACACTGAGAGGAAGTGTGTCCGTGGCACCCACCTTCCACACTGAGAGACAAGTGTGTCCGTGGTACCCACCTTCCACACTGAGAGGAAGTGTGTCCGTGGCACCCACCTTCCACACTGAGAGGAAGTGTGTCCGTGGCACCCACCTCCCACACTGAGAGGAAGTGTGTCCGTGGCACCCACCTCCCACACTGAGAGACAAGTGTGTCCGTGGCACTCAACATCATTGAGAAGTCAAGTGCATCTATGACATCCATCTCCAAGAAGTTCAAGTGCATCTGTGACACTCAGTTTCTATACTGAGAAGTTCAAGTGCAGCTGGGCAGTGTGTCACACATCTTTAATCCCAGCACTTGGGAGGCAGAGGCAGGTGGGTCTCTGTGAGTCTGAGAACAGCCTGCCTACATAGTGAGAAGTTCCAAGTGCATCCATGGAACTGAGACCTTCTCCTCACCCTTACCCCCACCCCCCACCCGCCCCCCCCACACACACACAAACACACTGTCTGCTGTCCCCTGCCTCTGGCCCTATGTGGCACAAGCAGCTGCTTACTCATATGTGTAACAACAGTGTGGGCAATGGAAGATGTCAGCTATCTGAGGGGTCGCCTTCAGGAGTCCCAGGATTAGGGATCTTGGTTATCACTTCTAGCTATAGTCCCTACTGGACTATTTCAGGACATACATAGGGACACATAAGCCATGCACCTTGGCTAAGGACATTGGCCTAGCTCTGAACCCCATGACTGGTAAGGTCTGAAGTCACCAGCTGGCATTCCAATAGGTTATAGAGTTCCAGAGCAGGGGGAGGAGGGCATCTGAGCACTCTATCTGGAGACAAGGATGGGGGGGCATCTGAGCACTCTATCTGGAGATGAGGAGGGGTGTGTGTGTGTGTGTGTGTGTGTGTGTGTGTGTGTGAGCACTCTATCTGGAGACAAGGATGATGGGAGATGTCATTCTGTATATATGTTTCTCATACTGGTTAACGAATAAAGCACTGTTGGCCAATAGGAAAGGAAGATAGGAGGGACTAGGAGACAAGGAGGAAATAGGAAGTAGTAAGGAGGGCAAGATGGAGAGTCAGGAGAAGGCAGAACCGCCAGCTGCCTTTCCCCGGTAAGAAGACCACGTGGAAATACTAGATTAACAAAAATGGGTTAATAATTAAGACAGAGCTAGCCGATAAGAAACTCGTACCTGGCCAACAGTATAATATCAAATACAGAGTCTCAGTGTGTTAATTGGGGCTGGCGCGGCAGAGGGTCAAGACCAGCAGTGGTGGGCGGAAAAACCATACTCCTTACACAAGGATGGGGGGGCATCTGAGCACTCTATCTGGAGACGAGAACAGGAGAGACTAGAGGACTGATTTAGCCACACCCTTGGTGAGGGGCTGAGTGATATGAGATTATCTTCTATATGATGTGAATATGTGTTGCTTTTGGCCAATGGCCAAGCAGAATATAGACAGGTGGGAAATCAAAACAGAGGTAAGAGAAGAAAGAAGATGGAGTCAGAGAGACGCCATGTAGTCACCGTAGAAGTAAGATTCCAGAACATTACTGGTGAGCCACAGCCTTGTGGTGATACACAGATTATTAGGAATGAGTCAATTTAAGAAGAGCTAGCCAATAACAAGCCTGAGCCATTGACCAAACAATTATAATTAATATTAAGCCTTAGAGTGGTTATCTGGGAACTGGCGGGAGGGATAGAAACCTCCAACTACAGCTGACAGTCTAGGGAAAGGGGTCGAAGAGCCCATATTTCTACACCAACCCAAAACCCTTGCCCTCACTGTGGTTGGCTGGGTACCAACTCCATGCCCAGTGCCTGTGCTACAGGAAAGTCAGGCCTTCTGCTCCTCCAGGCTCCCAAGCCATTGCCCAGCACATCCCTGTCTCCTCTGACACCTGCAGTTTCCGGCTTCACAGTCACGACTTTGTCTAAGGTAGCACCATTTGCAGGACCTGTGCCTCTCGCTGGCAG
Organism: Phodopus roborovskii; assembly: GCF_943737965.1. Lineage (NCBI taxonomy): Eukaryota > Metazoa > Chordata > Mammalia > Rodentia > Cricetidae > Phodopus > Phodopus roborovskii. Next base: position 23,730,172 of record NW_026126434.1, read on the forward strand.
AGCCCTCTGGGCCCTGCCTGCGAAAACACTCAGCAATAGAAGACATTGAATTTTTTTAAAATGAGTAAATGAGGTGACAAGGATGAGAAGCCAGACGTGTGACATAGCAAGGACAGGACTGAATGATGGGAGAAGGGGCTGGCACGGGGGGACTGACACAGCTATGGAGATGGGACAAAGCCACACAGGGCCTTAGGGACCATTTCAGGCTTTGCTCCAAGGGCACAGAGTGCTGTTGACTCCTCCTTGTGTTTTTTCCTCAAGGCATAACCCTCCTCCACGACAGGGGACCCCTTCCACCCTGGCGTAGTATCAAGCACCAGGAGTACGGACACCCCAAAACAACAGTCCACTACAGAGCACCTCAAAGCCCATAGAAGTGACTTTAATTTTGGAATACAGGATGGCCTGTGTCCCCACAAACACCAGGACCACTGACAGCTGGAACCAGCCCAGCTCCTGGGGTGACAGAGCATGTCATCTCAGAACAGAGCGGCTGTGAGGCAACTCTGCCTCATCTGATGATGTGGGGTGGGGGCTGGTGCTATGATGCCAACCCTCGTGGGCCACCTGAGGTCAGGAGGAGAAGGGTGGTGTCTCAGCCAGTGGGCGTGACATGCTCTGGATGGCCCACTGCAGGATGCCGTCGAAGGAGTGCTAGAAGAGAGTGGCATAGAAGTCCAGACCAGCTGGACCTCCTCAGAGCTAGTGCCCACCCACTCCACCATGTCTATGGAATTATAACCATCCTAACGTGAAGGTATCATCCACCCTGACCCTCTAATTCAAGGTGGGGGACTGAGACCTGAGACCCCACAGGACATGCTGGTAAAGCACTTCATTGAGTGTTTTTCTACAACAACGTGTAATTTCTGAGCTTGGCCACCAGGCTGTCCCTTCCTCTTCTCGGTGGCTTGCTGAGCTAGAGCCTTCCTCTCTGCTCAGAAGTCAGGCATCCTATCAGAACTAGGAAGTCATGGGGGTGGTACTCATTTTTTTCAAATGCCCATTCATGCTGGGTCACCCATTTCTCTCCTAACTTTCACAAATCTGCCTGTACATAGCCTACTGCATAGGGCAGGCCCCTGGCCCATGGCCAGCTGAGCCTCCCAAAGCGCCAGTGGACATTGAGGCGAGCAAGTGGGCCACCGGGGATGTGGGAATGATCAAGAGTTTGTGCCCTTACAGTGGATGGAACCCTAATAAGTTCCGGCTTCTCAGTAATGCTACTCCTCTCCTTTCTTCTCAGTTCTTAGAAGTAATTTATCCCTACTGTTTCTAAATGTGTGACATGTGGCTGTACAGGTGCTTATGGAGGCTAGAGGCGTCAGATCCCCTGGGGTAGATTTATAAAGTTATAAGCCACCTGGCATGGCTGCTGGGAACAAAACTTGGTCTTCTGCAAGAGCAAAACACACCCAGCCACTGAGCTGCTTCTCTAGCCCCTCAGGTTTTTGAGATAGGGTTTTTTCATCCTGTAGCCCAGATTAGCATCTACATTACAACCCTCCAGCTGCCTCCCAAGTGCTGGGAACCAAAGACCTGGGCCACCACACCTGGCCCAACAGGGCCATCAATGGTGCAGAAACCCAAGTTGGGAGGGGTAAGAGAGAGGTCCCTGAAAGAACACCCTACCAGCTCTCCCTCAAGAGTCAAGGGCTTAAGCACCCCTGGTTCTAAAGTCCTGGGGACAACAGGCCTCCTAGGTGCCAGGCTCTTGGGAGGAGGAGGAGGACTACAGGAGGGAGGAAGCTTGCTCATCTCCTTTAGGACTTGTGCATGGAAATGGTGATTCACTGTTCTGGGAAGAGCAGCTGTAGGGGCAGGGCAGCCCTGAACTGCTGGGTGCTGCCTGACTTGAGGCAGCAAAGGAGCTGGCTGCACAGCCGAGGCCCGGTGACACATTACCTCATTTAGAAGGGACTCCAGATCATCCCTTTGCAGAGCAGGCTCATGACCAGCAGAGTCGTCCCCCACCTAGAACCAAAGAGTTAACAGCCAACCCAACCTAGCGGCAGGCTGGGGTCCAGAAGCAGGGCTCCATCGTATATAATGGGAATTGAACCCAGGTCCTTCTCTAAACTGCTGAGCCATCTCTCCTGCCTGCACCAAGCCTTTTCAACCTCACATCCACCACAGCAGCACAGTCATGACTCCCGGATGATGCTGAGCAGTGCTCTGTGGTCCCTGAGCACTGACCCTTGAATTCCAGATCCTCCTGGGGCTGAGGTCAACTTCAGAGGGGACCAGGGGCCTGTCCAGGGAGCTCCCAGCCAGCTCAGAAGGTGCCATCACATATGTGAACCTGCTGGCCCCACCTTCTGCAGCCCCCCTGCCTCTGCTGAGTGCTGGGACTGAAGGGCGGCAGATGAGTGGGAGCAGGGTGTGGTGATGGACACCTTTGATCCCAGCACTAGTCTTTTTTTTTTTTTTTTTTTTTTCAAGACAAGGTTTCTATGTATTATTAGCTTTGGAGCCTTTCCTGGAACTAGCTCTGTAGACCAGACTGGCTTCCAACTCACAGACATCCACCTGCCTCTGCCTCCCGAGTGCTGGGATTAAAGGCATGTGCCACCAGACTCCCAGCACTAGTCTTTAAAAAAAAAAAAGTGACACACGCCTTTAATCCCAGCATTTGAGAGGCAGAGGCAGGCAGACTATTGTCAATTTGAGGCCAACCTGGTCTATATAGCGAGTTCCAAGACAGCCAGAGATCTGAAGTGATACTTTGCCTCTAAAAGACAAAACAAAGTTCTGTGATGGTTGATGGTGGTGAACGCCTTTAATCCCAGCACTTGGGATGCAGAGGCAGGAGGATCTCTGTGAGTTCAAGGCCAGCTTGGTTTATAGAGTGAGTTCCAGGACAGCCAGAGCAGTTACACACACACACACACACCTGTCTTTAAAAACAAACACCACAAAACAACAACAAACAACAATAAAAACGCAATGGGATACAAGGGCAGTGGACATGGCTTTAAATTCTCCTCCACGCCCATACTGGCCACACACTGACCTTGGCGAGCACAGGGGCTGGGCGCACAGAAGTGGACACTGCCTCACCAGGCGTGGGAGTCCGGTCTGCAGAGCAGGACTTGCAGCGGGGGTTGGTCCTAGAGGAGTGGTGAAAGCTTGCTCAGGTCAGAGAACCTTCTGGTGGGTGGGCATGTTGGCTACTCTCCTGCCCGAGCCACCTCACTCACTCACCCTGGTCGGGCTGCGGCCATTGGGAAGTGACAGCGCCAGTGGAAGGCAGCAGCACAGTGTGCGCACCGCAGCGTGTCTGCACCGTCCCCACACACACCGCACCGTGCGCCTGGTGCCGGACCCTGCGGGAGCGTGATCCAGCAATGTGGGCAGCAACTCGAGACCTGTGCAATGCTCACCAGATGCCCCACCAAGCTGGGTTAACCCAGAAACTTTGTGGTTGCAAGTCCCATGAGCAGGACTGTAAGTTCTGAGGCTTTGGTGTCCACAGAAGGCCGGGGGAGATCCTAGGGGACTTGGGGGATTCTGAGACTCCCAAGCAGATTCTGCCTTTGTTGTCCTGCCTCATGGTGTATGTGTGTGGGGGGGTATATTGCCCAGATAACCAAACTAAGCCTTTCTTTTCCTTCCTTCCTTCTTCTCTCCCTCCCTCCTTCCCTCCCCCTCCCTCTCTTCCTTCCTTACTCCTTCATTCCTTTCCAGTTAATTCACTATTTGTGAGTGTGCACATGGAGATCAGAGGACAACTTGCAGAGTGAGTCTCTCCTACCATGTGAGTCTTGGCAGCAAGTCCTTTTACCTGCTGAGCCATCTGGAAGGCCCAGCTGGATTTTGGAACATCAGAGTTGAGCGGTAGATTTGAGAGCTATGCAAGAATCCCTCTGGGTGCTCTCCCACAGCCCCTGTGCCTCCCGGTGTACCCCCTTCCCTTAGTCAAACACAGTCCTTCTGGCAGAGCCCTCCCCTGACCCCTGGGATACCCTTCTAATTCCTAACCTCTAGGGGTCCACCAGCTGTTGTTTGGGGTTTACCACTACCCTGTAGGCCCAGAGCTCCCAGTAGACAGCACTCAGGCCCCAGGGGCCTCCTCCCACTTACCTGCTGCCCTTCAGTCCCAGCACTCAGCAGAGGCAGGGGGGCTGCAGAAGGTGGGGCCAGCAGGTTCACATATGTGATGGCACCTTCTGAGCTGGCTGGGAGCTCCTTGGACAGGCCCCTGGTCCCCTCTGAAGTTGACCTCAGCCCCAGGAGGATCTGAAATTCAAGGGTCAGTGCTCAGGGACCACAGAGCACTGCTCAGCATCACCCGGGAGTCATGACTGTGCTGCTGTGGTGGATTTGAGGTTGAAAAGGCTTGGTGCAGGCGGGAGAGATGGCTCAGCAGTTTAGAGAAGGACCTGGTTCAATTCCCAGTATCCACATGGCGGCTCACAATTATCTGCAGCTCCAATTCCAGGGGATCTGACACCCTCACATAGACACAGGTAAAACACAAATGCACATAAAATAAAATTTTAAAAAGGAAAAGAAGGGTTGAGCGCGTGGCTCCAAGGCTCTCAGCAAATGTACATCCTTGCCATGTTAGAGCTGGTGACAGTGGCCTCAGGGCCTGTCAGAGCAAATTGGGTTTCTAACAGGATGTGTGGTGCAACACAACAGAAAGCTACCAAGGCTTTGGGGGAATTTTAGAAGTGGTGAGAGTGTACCCTGTGTCAGGCCCATAGAGTAGGAGGAGCTGGGCCATTGTGAGGACAAGCTCCTGAGGCCCCTCAACCCAGCAGGGAATTCACCAGGAAGGTTGCTCAGGCTACAACAGAGCATGGCGCCACAGCCAAGGCAAGCAGAACTCACAGGAAAAGCCAGGATGTAGGACTGTAGAAGGAAGGGGGTGACCCAGTATGGGCATACCGGGGTCTCTGCAGGTGGCTCCGGGGGCTTGGACTCCTCAGACTGGGACAGGTTCTGCTGGACTCTGCCCTGGAGGCAGCAGGAGCACCTCCAGAGGCCACTATTCACAAGGTCAGCAGTCACAGGCATGCAGGACAAAGCAGAGACCATAGACAACCTCCCCCCAACCGCATGGTGGGGGTAGCTTGAGGACCCGCCATGTCAACATGGGAAACCAAACCCAAGAATGGTAAGTCTATTACCACAAGGGAAGTTCAGTAGGATGCCGGTTATTTAGCCCCGGAGGGTGGCCTGGTCAGAAAGCCAGTGTCCCTAGACCGTTTCTCAGCTAATTTTTATGAATTCCCTATGCTCAGTAACCCCCAGTACATGAGCGTAAGCCTGGCCCAGTTGTAGGCCTCCCTCAGCTACGCTGTTTCCACCCTCAGAACACACGGTTCTGTAGGGATGGGGGTAGGGCAGCAAGGACAGGAGGGGAAGGACTCAGGTGGAAAAGGACCAGAGAGGCCTGGCGAAACAAGGGGCACGGCCAAGGCTAGACTCCCACAGACTGCTGCACCCCCATAACAAAGGCCTGTGCAGTCAGTGATGGCGGTGGAGAGTGTGGCTTTGTGGCCTCTGTGTCCCCCAACCTTACCTGGGAGATTTAGGGGGACATTGGGAAAAAAGACCTGTGCCCAAGGAAGTTTGGGTGAAAAGCATAGTATGCCCACCCTTTGCCTTGGGGCATTGTGTTATGGCTACCTTTAGGCTTGTTGCCTTGAGTGAGCCAGGAGGCAGGGAGGTGGCATGGTAGGAAAATCCTACGGGACCCTTACTGTCTATCTGTGGGGCTAGGAGCTGCTAGGCTTTTTCAAAGTCAGCAAATAAGGACAGTGATCGATTGCAGTGGCCAGAACACAAGTAGAAAAGCACGATGGAGAACTCTGCTCACCTGGGGATCTCCCGCAGAGGTGGGGACAGGCAAGCCAGGTGGAAGGCCCGGGGACAACCATCACAGCAGATGAGCTCACCTCCATCGTGGCACACAGCACATTCGTCCTCGTTCTTCTGACCAGGCAAGAGGGGCCCATGCAGACCCAGAAGGGAGCATAGTGCTTGCCTGAGAGCCTACCCTGGAGAGGTTCCTCCTGCAAAGCTCGACACCGGGGACCCACCCCCGCATTCCTTTCCTGCTTGCTGGTTGGCCCCTGCCTGGCCTCTGTGCTGCCCAATGTCTTTAGAGTACTAGTCCTTGAACAGACCTAGGGGGCGCTCTGCTCTAGAAGTGCTGGGTACAGGCAATCCCCCTAGGTGGACCCCACCTACCTGTGGGGTTTTCTATCAGCCCTGGGTACCTCCTTTCGCACCCCCAATTTCCCACCCCATGCTTTTCTCAGGATAGAGGTAATTGTGAGTCTAGATATCACCTCCTCAAAAGCCTTCCAGATGCCAGGTCATGCTGGCCCTGCACAGAGACCACCACGTTCACGTGAATACTTCCACAGATAGAGCAGGGCAGAACTGGACCCTTCAACCTTTTTGTCCAGAGCTAGCAGAGGGCCTGGCTCTGAGGTGCTGGGGACTGTAATCAATGATGGCTGGTTCAGGAACAATCAGCCAGAGGTGCTGGGGAGGAGAGGGTGAGGTTGATGTCCCCAGGGAACCCTCATACTCCAAATTTAGCAGCATCTCTACTCCAACTCCAGCTAAGATGCTTTTTGTAGGCTGGAGTGGATCAAGACAGGGTTTCTCTGTGTAGCCAAGCTGTTCTGAACTAACTCCGTAGACTAGGCTGGCCTGGAACTCAGAGATCTCCCTGCCTCACTGGGATTAAAGGTGAGTACCTCCACCACCCAGCTGAATGTGTGTTTTTAAAGACTCTGGAGAAACCTCACCTGCTTTGACTAATTTGAAATCATGGGGGGGAGGGAAACACTTCCAAGAAAGAGCAGAGAGGGAGGGAGTGGGGGGAGAGAGAAGGGAAGGAGGAGGAAGGGAAGAGCCCCTCATGGGTAGGAACCCAGGCTTCTGTGTTTCAGGTACCTAAATGCCCAGGACAAGGGACAGAAGAGCTGGGTGAAAGCTGGTGGAGAAGCCAGGCTCCCCTGTTCTTGGGGCTTACCTGGTGAACCTGGGGCTCACTGGGAAGGGCTGGAAGGGCAGGGACCCCACACTGCTGGCCCATTCTCTGCTCATCTCTACCCTATGAGACACACAGGGTCATAATGAGGTAGCCAGGGCCAGGGAAGATCCAAGTGGCCACCAGGACTAGGTACGTCTGGTAAGTAAGTCCCAACCCCCAGGAGGAACTCCTGGCTATTTTGTGGGGGAGGGGAGCTATTCAAGGCCCAGCTCCCCAAAGATGGACATACTAGATAATGCTTACAGGGAGAGTGACCTGGGCTCCCTTGGCTCGGACTACCGGCTTTAGGCTGCCACCACCACGGGTCTTGTTCTTTGCATTGCCACTGGGGTCTTCAAACTTGTTAGGAGTATAAAACTCACCCCCAACTTGGATGCACTTCTTGGAGCCTCCTAGGAGGAGATGGAAACTGGGCCTGAGCTCACACCAGGGATTTGGGAGAACCTGCCATTCCTCCCCACCCCCTAACCACAGCCAAGTCTGAGGCCTGGGTTCTGGGTACAGCAAGGAATTCTTTGCTGGAATTTACTAAGATTAAATAGTGTCCATATATCAGTTCAGAGTAGGGCCTTATTGAAAACAGGGGCTTTGGAGATATAATTGTATAAGATGATGTTGTACTAGACTCTAAATCCAGTGCTCTAACAAGGAAAGATGAAAACAGAGAGACACACAGTCAGACTGGAAAGGCATAGCCACAGCCCAGAAGTGAGCATCACAACAGCACTAGGTGCTAGAGGCAGGGAAGCAACCCTCCATAACCTCCAGAGGGATGGGTCACTGGCCATCCACATCTTGACTTTGGAATCTGTTGTTAGAAGCCTGGGGACTTTTTTTGCTATGGTAGCCCCAGCATAGTCAGACAAGAGAATTCAGGATGCTCTGATGGGGACAAACCAGGGCTGGCTTCAGCTCCCAGGCCATTGGGCTTTTGGTAGCATCCAAGTCTAGCGTCCAAGACAGAGGAGATGTTGGGGAGAAGATACTGCAATGGCAAATGGTTCTGTCTGGTCCAGATGACATGGGTAGCTGTATAAGGTGACCTGCTAGCTTACCCAGTAGGTAAGCAGTTGTGAAAGGAGCCTGGATAAATAATGAGGGGACTGGACAGGACATCCATGCCTGAGGCAAGGGCAGTAGGATGCTGTGGGCTGTCTTTGGTGGGCAGTGTGGACACTTGAGAAGACTGGAGCACATGGAGAAAGTGTCTAAGGATGTCAGCTGTGACTGAGCAGCACCGACTGAGGGGGGTGGGTGGGCACTCTATCCCTGAATAGACAATGGACCAGTGGCCTGGTAGAAGGTCTCCCCATGTAGGAGCCTTCAGCATCACTGTGCCCCAAAGCCCCAAAACTTCATGGGGGGCACACTGGCTCCCTTGTACTCAGCTTTGGCCACAGTTGCTCTAGAGCCACCTCCTGAGGGGCTGGGTCTCCCTGGCAGCCTGCTCTCCATGCATTTACCTGCCTCAAACACCTGCTGGATAAGGATCCCTTCCAAGGCCCCTCGGGTTCCTGGGACCTCCCCAGAGGACACAGTCACAGCTCTCTGGACGGAAGCTGACATAGCCTGAATTCCTGGAGAAAGTGTGACACAAGTGTGTGCACATATGCAAACACAGAACAACTCTGTAGGAGTGCAAGCGTTTGCAGAGTTGAGCACAACAATAGGTTAATAAGTATCTCCAGATGATGTATGATCTACACTGTGCCAGGGCACAGAGTTCCTAGGCCATCTTGGGGGTGGGAGGGTTAGGACCATAAAGTACAGGTCTATGGGATGCTGGGATGGGTGTGGGGTTGGTGGTAACAAGTTTGGGCCCAGCTGAGGAGCAGGAATAGTTTTGTCATGGCTGTTTCTGGGCTAGCTTAAAGGTTGGATACACTAAATAGGCAGAGATCTCAGAGGCCACATTCAGGGCAGTGTGGGTGGGGTGACTGACAACACTTTGGCCATCCAGCGAGGCCAGTGGGGTCAGATTCCCACCAACCTCCACACACTCAGCCCCTTGCTCTCTTGGCCTTACTCACCATTCCCCAGCGGGAGGCGCTGTGACTCCAAGTTGCTCTCTGGCTTCTTAGGGAGCTTGGTCTTTGGATGAGAGCCTGCAAAGGGGGGTGTGAGGGCAGCCTGAAGGCAATAGCCTTTTTGGGCTGGGGTGGTGTTGGTAGGTCCAAGGTATAAAGTGAGGTTGGGGTAGAGCACCTGGTAGGGGCAGATCAAGGGTTTCCTGACGCCCTGAGTGTTCGTAAGCCAAGCAAGGCCATTTCCTTCTTCAATGGAAATGAAATCAAAACCACTTGCCTGCCTCACCAGCCAAGAGCTCAGCCTTCAGAGCAGGAAGAAGCTGAGAGGCTGTGAGCCTCACCAGTGCTCAGAGGTGACCAGTTCTAAGCAGGAGGCCCAGAAGCTCCTGAGAGGCAGTTGGAGAGCAACCCTGGCTAGCTCCTCTCCCTGAGTACCTGGGCTGGAGGAGCTCTTTGGGGCCAGGGTTGCTGGTGGGGTAGCTCGAGGTTCCTCTAGGGCTTTTCTCTTGGTGGGGGGTCTGGGTGGCAGTACAGAGACCTTGGGACCAGCAAGGGGCTTCCTCCCCTTCCGGGGCTGGCTGAGGTCCACATCTGCAGCAGGAACAAAGGCCCTATCTTAGAGCCTTTTCCTTGGGGTAGGTTCTAGAACAGGACACTCTTGAGTCAGGTCTTTGCCCTTTGCCTTTTAGGATTAAGCCCAGTTCTAGTGGCTCCCTGAAAACACTTAAATTAGACCCATAGCCTCAATGCTATCCACAGGCTGGGATGGCAGGCAACATCTTCAACACAAGCCCACCTTTTGGGAAGCTGTCCAGGATGGTATGCAGGCGGCTGTACCGTTCCAGATTGTAGTCCTTGAAGAGAACCCTCCAGAAGTCCAGGATGACTCCACTGTCCTGGGTCAAGAGCCAGGACAGCAGGGCATGGAAGGCTTGGGAGCAGCCCTCCTTCTCCTTCAGTCGGAGTGTCTCCTGAAGGGACAGTATCAGGCTACCTGTGCACACCCTACCCCTAATCCCTGCTGCCCCTTTTAGAAGGGAGACCTACCTATTCCTGCTGATCCCCGGATTCTGGGAAGTGGGGGTGCACAGGATGTGTGGTTAGCAGACTCACCTGAAACTTGTCCTGGAGAGGTCTCTTGAGGAGGGCTGAGGCCACCCCTTGACTGGTGTGTGTGTGTGTGTGTGTGTGTGTGTGTGTGTGTGTGTGTGTGTGTGTGTGTGTGTGTGTGTTGTGGGGGTGATGGGGTATAGCATGGGTGATGGGTGTTGGCAGGGCTTGGGAGGGATCTAGGTTGTGGAGAGAGGAGTGAGGAGACTGAGAGGCGCTGGAGGGCTAGGAGCCCACCTGGAACTTGTCTTCTGGAACCACGTCGTGGTCAGCCAGAGCGTGCAGCAGCGGAAAGACGCTGTCTACCGCCACAGCAATCTCCGTGCGGTGCAGTCTCAGCAGGCGGCGCAGCGTCCCATCCCCGCCAGCCATCGCCTCGACACGGCCTGCGCGTCAGCGCCCCCTGCTGGCCCGTGTGAGCTTGTGTTCCCTTCTCTCTACCTTGGGTCTCGGCGTTAGCCCTGGAGGCGCCTGTGAGAGTATATACCTACTCCCCAGCTGGGGAAAGGTGATGCTTGCTTTGCTCTGTTATACTTTCAACCAGAAAAGAGCAGAGGCTGCTGTTCACCCTGGAGCCAATCAGGGCCCAGCTTCTGCGGGTTGGGGACAGAGACTGTTCTAGCACTGGGTTCAGGAGGCCCTACACAGCTGGCATTCACTTCCTGTGGAATCCAGAGTAGCTGCCTGGGCTGGGGGTAGAATCCTGGGCTGAGATAGAGGAAACAGGAAAGTTGCCCCTCCAGTCTCCCTACAGAGGGTCCTGTTTATGGGTAAAACCAGGACAGGCTGGGAAGATGGCTCAGTGGACAATTTGTCTGCCCTGCCAAGCCTGAGGGCCTGAGTTATTCCAGTGCTGGGGAGGCAGAGACAGGAACCTTGGGGCAACCTAGCTGAACGGATAAACTCCAGGTTCCACAAGAGAACATGCCTCAAAAACTTGGGTAGAGAGCAACACCCCATGTTCACCTCTAGTTCCATACACAAGAACACACACACACACACACACACTCACTCATACACACACACACAATGAATTAGAAAAGATAGAGGACTGGAGGAGGCTCAGCATATAAGAGCACTTATTGCTCTTGCAGAGGGCCCGGGGGTTTGGTTCCCAATAGCCATATGATGGCTCACAACCTATTCATAACTCCAGTTCCAGAGGATTTGACATCTTTTTTTGGCTTCTACTGGTATTACATGCATGCATGTGGTGACCAAAAACATGCAAGCAAGACACTCATGCACATAGAGTAAAATAACTGGAAGGAGCGGGGAGGCCAAATAGTGCTTCTAGCCACACCCTGGATGCCCAGGTGTGCCTGCATCTCTGAGAGCAATGCAAAGGGCTGGACAATGGACCTGGCTGGGAACCCCTAGCTGGAGGAATGGAATGAAAGATTCTAGCAGGACGGAGGAGATGGTCCATGCTGTGTGCTGGTGCTTAGAAACAACACATGGAGTATCTCTGAGCTCTGAAGTGGCCAGTACATTGAACTGTGGGTCTGACAGGTAGAGTTCAACAGCAAGGGCAAGGCAGCAGAGATCCCTAAGCAAATGCCCCTGGATCATGCAAGTTCCTGTCCTCTCAGGACTAATGACAGAGACTAGTAACCTGAAAGACAGGAGTGCCAAGAAAACTGGGGAGGTGCTCTGGAGGCAGATGGAAATGGGTGTAGAGGTTGACACAAGAGGAAACGGTGACCCCAGCAAGGTGAAAGGCTACAGCTGGTAGTGGCCTGGGCCGTGGCAAGTTGTTGGAGCAAAGCACTATGGTCTGGATTGTGCTGGGACTCCAGCCACTATGAGTGTTGATAGTTGAACAGAAGTAAATGCTAAGACTGGCTAGCACAGCCCTGGGATATGGTAAAGCTGGGGCTAGGGCTATGTGGCTGATTCAGTGAGTAGAGTCATCTTCATAAGAGTGGCCACCAGGGAGATGGGCAGGAAACCATGTATAGCTAGTCCCTGCCTTGGTCTCTCTTGGGTTCTCCTACCTCCTAATTCAGGGTCCCCCTGAGAGTTCTGCATGTGCTGAGATTGCTCTCCAGCGTGTGTGTGTGTGTGTGTGTGTGTGTGTGTGTGTGTGTGTGTGTGCAGAACCAGATAAGAAGGGAGAAGGTGAGGTGTCAATGCTGAACATGGGTGAGGCAGCCAGCATAAGACCCAGATTGGGGGGGGCTTCATTGTGAAGGTCCAGTCACCTCAGAGCTAGAGGGTTGTATAGCAAGATAGGCTGCGTGCAAGGAATTGGGCCCTCTCTCACTGCCCATCACAAGGCTCCAAGCTATAACCATAGTGTTTTTGCAAGTGGCTATGGAGCTGGTGATACCTGCCTTGTGCCTCCTACAGGTACTGAGAAGGAAACCTTGGGTAATGCCAAGATGGACTGGTGCCCTGAGAGTCACCACCCATCCCTCAGCCCTGAAGGAGGTTGCTCATTGGCTTCTTCTGCTGTCTCCTGTAGGTATGTATTTACCACAGAAACATCAACCCCCAGTCCCCTGCCAACCCAGCACCAAGCCCTCACAGAGCTCCTCACTGACATGGTAGAGTGGACACAGGCTCTAGTCCCTTGTACCCTGCTCACACCTTGCCAGGATCTCAAGAGTACCAAAGGTACTGATGGAGCTTCTGAGCCACAAGCTGCAGAATACACACATTAAGCACCCAGGATGCCAGAGGCAGTATGTATACTGATCCTGTAGCAACTCAATAGCCCCTTGCTTTGCAGGGTTACCATCCTCCTAATGTCATGCTTGCAGCCTAGGGGTTTCTCCCCAGCTAGAGGTTTCTCCCTATGTGGGGGCTTCTCCTCAGATGGGGATTCCTCTGCCAAAGGCAATGGACAAAGGAGAACTAAAAACCGCATCATAGACCAAAGTCTGCACTTTTTTTTATAAAAAGCCTGAAGCTGTCCCAGAACACCCACCATTGTCTGAGCACTAGCTGTTGCAGGCAGGCGTCCCCCAGCCTCTTGTGGGAGATCAACAGAAAGACTCCTGTAGAATTTTGGACTTTCCGTTGTCACATGTGGGGGTTTCCATGACAGTCCACACCTGCAGGTGGTCTGGAGCAGCTAAACTTAGAAGAGGTGGTCTGGGCGACCCGTATCCACACAGGGGCTAAGCCTCAGGTCTCCAGAGGCCCCAGCGAGTGGGCTGCATCCATGACCCTCAATGCCCTTAACCCAGAGAGGTTAACTAGAGCATGGGGGCTAGCCCAGGGCAGCTACTCCATCCCACAGAGGTGCAGAGAACCAAGGAGAAGGTGGCCTGGGTCAGGGATAGAAGGGGCTCTGACAGTTACAAGCAAAGGGACGGGAAAGTACCAAAAGGTCCTTAGCAGAGGTGGGCTGGAGCCAGGTGCAGCTTGGGGGGCTGCTATGGGCCTGCCCAATCTGCACACCCAGTGTGCTTTGGATCCCAACTACTACGCCCGTGTGATAATCTTAGGTTAAAATTGGTAATGTAATAGAAAATATTCTCAATACTAACAAAAATATCAAATAGCTAGAAAAAGATAAAAGAACTCTGTACTTTTCACAACTGGGGAATTTCTTATTCTGATTCTGTAGTTTTTGTTTGTTTATTTTTTTGTTTTGTTTTGTTTTTTGGTTGTTTTCAAGACAGGGTTTGTCTGTATAGCTTTGAAGGCTGTCCTGGAACTCACTCTGTAGACCAGGCTGGTCTCGAACTCACAGAGATCTGCCTGCCTCTGCCTTCAGAGTCCTGGGATTAAAAGTGTGTGCCACTACCACCTGACTTTCTTGTTCATTTTTGTTGCTATTATTTGATTATTCTTTTTTTTTGGGGGGGTAGTTCTTGTATACCTTAGGTTGGCCTAGAAATCACTATGTAGCCAAGGATGACCTTGAACTTCCTGCCTCCACCAAGTGCTAGGATGACAGGCATAAGCATGGTTTATGCAGTGCTGCCTGCCTGCTAGACCAGGACATCTCCAGCTGAGCTGTATCGGAAGTCCTGTTGTTTCAGATCAAATCCCATTGTGTGGTCCAGGCCGGCCTTGACTCCTGGGCCCCAGCTCACATTTTCACAAAAGAGGAAAGAAATGGAGAGGTATGCCACTGTCTGGATTTAGCATCTAAATTTAGCTCTTTTGTTTTTTCGAGACAGGGTTTCTCTTTGTAATAGCTCTGGCTGTCCTGGAACTTGCTTTGTAGACCAAGTGGGCCTCAAACTCAGAGATCTGACTGCCTCTACCTCCTGAGTGCTAAGATTAAAGGCATACATATCTACCACCTAGCTAAACTCAGCTATTTCTTAACCTAGATGTGTAAAAGAGTTGCAATCAATTAACACTGAACTCTTACTCTCTGAAAGAACAGTAAGTTCTTTTACTGCCAAGTCATTTCTCTAGCCTTCATACAGAATTAAAACAATTGTGTGTGCTGTGGTGTGTGTGTGTGTGTGTGTGTGTGTGTGTGTGTGTGTGTGTGAGAGAGAGAGAGAGAGAGAGAGAGAGAGAGAGAGACATGTGGGGGGGAGGGGATAACAACATGTGTGAGTTGGCTCCCAAGACTGAACTCCCAGCTCAGGTGGTTAGGCTCAGTGGCAAGCACCTTCCCCCATGGAGCCATCTTGCTGGACTTCTTGTTTGTTGGTTTATTTTTCTATTTCAGAGCTTGACTTCTATGTACACCATGCCAGGCAAGCGCACATGTGCATTATATACACACAAATAAATACAATAGCTTAAAAAAGAGCAATAGGCCTGTCTTAATACACAATATTTCTACATAAAACACTACAAAACACTAAAATCTATTAGTGATACTGGGTATGATGGCTTAATCCTGAAAGCCCTACCACCCAGGAGATAGAGGCAGAAAGCTTGCTCTGGGTTTGAGGTCAGCCTAGGCTACACAATAAGCTACAGGACAGCAGGGGCTACAGAGTGAGACCCAGTCTTTAAAAACAAAGCCTGGGTGTGGTGGTGCATACCTTGAATTCCAGTACTTGGAACACAGAAGCAGGCAGATCTCTGTGAATTCCAGGCCTGCTTGGTCTATACAATGAGACCAATATATATATATATATATATATATATATATATATATATATATATGACATTATTAAGATGAATAAAATATTTCTAACATTTACATGAGAATGTCTTAGTATCTTTAGCAAAAACAAATTCCAAATCAGTAAGAAAAAGACAATGGTGAGGGCTTGCCAACCTCTTTGCAAAGTCTTTTAAAAGATACCCAAATCCCAGCAGAGTCAGAGGTATCTCTGAGTATGAGGCCAGCCTGTTGTCTCAAAAACAAAAAACAACCAATCAAACAAAAAATCCAAATGTTAAAAATAAGGAAACTGAAGTCGGGCAATGTAGCTCAGTCTGGCCACGTAGATCAATCGATGGAGGCTTGCTGACTATATACAGCACAAAACCCTGGTTCAATCCACAGAGCCACACCCCTTCCAAATAGATAAAAAGAGAAATCCTAGAAGATCAGGTAGGACAAGGGCAGAGAGACTCAACCAGTTTATTCTACCGCCTGAAGCTGCAGGCTTGTGGCCAAGCTGGCTCGTGGCCACGCTGGCTCCTCTACTGGGGAGCCATCTGTGGAAATGTATAGCTTATGCCAAATATCAAAACAGATGTTTTCCCAGTCTGTGCAGTGCTTAGGCAGGTGTGGGGGACTTGAGAAGTCATTTAGCAAGTCAGGCAAATGTGATGTCTCAGGACCCCCACTACTTAGCACTGAAATGCAGACAAGGGACCTGGCTGTCTCCTATAACCTGCCCACTGTCTTATCAGTTCTTCACAACACAGGTCGGGTCACAGTGGTGCTGGCCTGAATCACTGGACTGAGGTGAGCCGCGACCTCCATACTGAACCTTGTATAAGTCACTGGCCTTGTCCATCCAAGTCTAGAGTCAGGAACCATGTTCCCAGGGTCTCCTCACAACTTTTGCCCTCCACTATAACCAGTGGATTAGAAGAGCCACTGTAGCACCCTGGAAGGGACTGGTGGCGGTGAATGAAGAATAATTCATTAAGCACTCTACGAGAGGTTGGCAGATCTTCCCTCCACATTACCCACAGGGGCAGTCACATTTCAACCTCGTGGTCCTATAAAGTCCTACTCTGCCCTTGACCTTGTCTCAACCCAAGGCGCTCTTCATCCCCCTCCCCCACTCACCAAGCCTTTGTTATCCTTACTCCCACCATATCTCCTAGGCCCCACCCATCTCCCCTCCACTCAATCAGGAACCCTATCTCCCGGCTCCCTAACCTCAATGATCACTGTGTGAGGCTTAGTGCCTCCCTTCCCCCATCCCCACCTGATTTCAGCTGCACTCCTATAGTACTCAATAACCCCTCCTCTAAACATTCTCCCTCCCCCCCACCTCTCCCCTACCCCTCCTCTGAACCCCTCTCCCACTCACAAGGATCCCTAAGCCCCTTCAGCCCCGCCCCATCCACCCCACCCCCACTCCTTCCCTGAATCCCCCCACGTGATGGGCTCCTTAAGCCCCGCCCCAAGTGCCTGCCCCCACACCCTCAACCCCACCACCCCAGGCCCTTAATAGGCTCTATACAGCACATCGCTCTCATCCCTGCTTGCCTTAAGGTCCCTTTAAACCTTCCCTTTCTCTTCCTCCCCACAACTCCCCACTAGGCCCCAAGAGAACCCACCCTCATCTCTCATCACATTGCAGGTTTCTGACGACCCTGGTGATACACCTCCTGAAGTCTCCAGACTCCGGCCATTCCTTGGACACGGATCCTTCTCTCAGACAACCTCCATGGGTTCCCGGGACAAGGCCCTTCGAACTTGGGACCTGGAGACGCTGGACAGCTCTAGCCCGGACTCTGCCAGCCACCTGGAAGAGCAATGTCGGAACATCTGTGAGAGCCTCAGGCCTCTGTCTTCTTTTCCCTCTCCCATCCTCTTCCCTTCCTTCCTCCACAGGGTTCTTAGCAGAGGGTCTGGACTGTCACCAGAAGGTGGGAACATGGGTCCTCTAGGGGTTTACCAGGTAGAGAGGGAGGCAGGGCCACGTGGACACTGGGAAGTGACCCACCTGAAAACACATGGTGGCTGGACTGGATGGATGAAGGGGATCCCATAGGGCCCACCCAGATGGGTGGGTGGATGTCGCCATGGCTTGACTGGGCAGTCTAATGAGTCCCTTGGCCTTTGTTGACTGTTCTCCTGCATCTATCTTGTGTCCCTGTGAGGGCACCCTGTGATGGTGCCTTCTCTATCTGCAGCCCCTGTCCTCAATGAAGAGCACAGCATGGATAGTGTACTGGAAGACTCCCGGGACCTGCTGTCCTTAACCTCACCCCCTCCAGGCAGAGGTAAGGCCCCACCCAAGAAATGAACTTATCTCTAGGATGAGGACATCAGAGTCAGGCAATGCTTGGAATGTTTCTATCGTTCAGGATGCCCCCACCCCAGACAAGGGCAGGCATTCAGTGTGTGTGTGGGGGGGGGGATTCCTTGTGTCCCAGAAAACAAGTTAACTATGCATGCTCCAATGAGGAACCAGGAGAGGACAGAGGCTACTTTTTCTCTTCCAGAGATCATCAGATACGAAGTCACTGTGAACCGACGGAACATTGAAGGTGAGTTTGCACATTTGCCTGTTACCCAGCAAAACAGTGTCAGCCCCATCAGAACGCTTGCTTCAGCCTCACTCAGCCATCCCAGAAAGTGGGAACAATCCTGGTGCCCATGATGTGCTCTCCCCATCCCCCTTACCCCAGCAACCAGATTTATTTAAGGCATGTGGTTGAAATTTTTTGTGTATCTGGGCTGGACATGGTGGTGCATCCCATTAATCCCAGCACTCTGGAGGCAGAGGCAGGAAGATCTCTGAGGTTGAGGCCAGCCTGGTCTATAGAGCGAGTTCTAGGACAGCCAGGGCTATGGAGCGAAACCCTGTCTTGAACCCCACCCCACCCACAAATCAAATGTGTGTTTACATCTACGACTTAACTGAGATTGTGCTGAGTTCTCAGGAGAGTGTCTACTCATTTTGCAGGAAGCTCTAGGTTCTAACACCAGTACCCTATAAACTGGGTGTGGTGACACACCCTGTAACCCAACATTCAGGAAACAAGAGGTGGGAAAACCAAAGTTCCAGATATACTTGACCCTGTCAGAAACAAAAAGGGGGGGGGGAGAAAATAAAAAACGTATTTAGGAGGTGGAGAGATGGCTCAGCTGTTAAGAGCACTGACTGCTCTTCCAGAGGGCTTGAGTTCAGTTCCCAGCACATACTTGGTGACTCACAACCATCTATAGCGGGATCTGATGCCCTCTCCTGATATAAAGGACTATGTGCAGAAAGAGCATTCATATACAAATATTTCTTTTTAAAATGTATCCATTCATATGGACTCCAAGCTCTTCAGTCAGTGATCTGTTTCTCTGGATTGGCCAATATAGGAGTCCTTGGGCATTTTATGATCAACAAACATGTCAGGTCTGCAAAAAGTCATCTGGGGTTGGAGACGTCTGCTCTTCATTTGGGGCATCTTGTTTTCTCATCAAGTCTTCCCATCTGTGACCCTGACACGTGCTTCTTGCATCTTCCCTGGTCTCTCTCAGGGTTCTTGGACTGTTTTTATTAAGTCTTTTCCCTCTTCGCTTTCTCCAGACATTTGCCTAGGTTGTGGAAGTCTCCAGGTGTACACGCAGCACCCTTTATTTGAGGGGGGGATATGTGCCTCATGTAAGGTAAGCAGGGAGGCAGTGAGACTTACTTGGCATTGGATGGGGTGATTGCACACTCAAAGCCTTTGCTCCCTGTTCAGGACACGTTCCTGGAGACCCTCTTTCTTTACGATGAGGATGGACACCAGAGCTACTGTACCATCTGCTGCTCTGGGGACACCCTGTTTATCTGTGAGAGCCCTGACTGTACCAGGTGAGGCAAGGCCCAACTTCCCATTGCTCCTCTCGAAAGAGCCACCCCCAGCATGAGAAACGGGTGCCTAGGGTGTGCATCTGTGATGCCGCCACATGGCCATTCCCTCTGTCCTTGTGAAACATAAAAATGGGTGCTTGAACTCTGCCCAGGGGCTGCTGGTCATGAGTCGGCGGAACCAGGATTGTTCAGGGCATGGGTGGTACATTCACCTTCAGCTGTTAAACCAGCATCCAGAGCTCCACCCATGCCAATCCCTGTCCAGCCCTGGACATCTTCCTCTTTACATCCCTGACATCAAGGGTCCCATTCCCAGCCTGCTACTCCCGTACATGGTTTTTCTCAGAATCCTCAAAAAGTGTTTATAGGCTTCAGAGTTGTGGGAAGGCTTAGGGCAGTGAGGTCCGCCATTTTGGGTACACCCACCTCACATCTACCATCCCCTTTCCAGCTTACAGCCAGGCCCACCCACCCAGAACTGAGAGCAAAGCCTCTTGGTGAGCCCAGAGAGAAACAGATGGTTCTCTCCAGAACAAGGTGTTGGCTTGCCTTGCGGTCACCCAATGGCAGTATGATTTGGGTCACTGTGGTTTTCGGTTTGACTCTAGATGCTACTGTTTCGAGTGTGTGGATATCCTGGTGGGCCCCGGGACCTCGGAGCGAATCAATGCCATGGCCTGCTGGGTTTGCTTCCTGTGCCTGCCTTTTAGTCGCAGTGGACTACTGCAGAGGCGAAGGAAGTGGCGGCACCAACTGAAGGCCTTCTATGACCTAAATGGGGTAAGAACCACCAGGACTGGATCTGCCAAGGCTTTCAAGTGTGCACATACTCTATCACAGGATAGGATAAGGCTCTCGCCATAATGCCCCTTTCGCTAGAGAGCAAGTGTCACTGGTGTTTTGTTGTGAGGGTCTTAGGCTTTCCTCAAACTCACTATGTAGCTGAGGACAGCCTTGAACTCAGTGACCCTCTGCCCCTGAGTACTGGGATTTCAGGCACCACATTTATAAGGACTGAACCCAGGGCCATAGGCTCCACAAGTGCTTTGCCACTGAGTTGCGTCCTTGATTGTCATTTTGTTTCTTGAAAACCTAGGGATGATTGCTGATTACAAGTAGGACAGGAGCCCTCTCCACAGACATAGAAGTCTATCACATTGGCTTGAATGCTTAGCCAACATGGTACACCATATGCCACCATGGCTACCATCTCAAGGGTGAAGCCCAGAGGGGTCAAACCAGTCACAGGTGCAGAAGACTGGACTGTGAGTCTCTTCACCCCCAAGTATCTGTCAAGGTCAAAAGCTGGAGACCTGAAAACACAACGGAAGCGGGGCCTTTGTGGTGGTGTCACTTAGCTGAGGTGGAGATAAGAGCGGTTTAGAATGAGGTGGCCTCAACATGAAGTGGGGGTGTCCTTATAAGAGAAGGAGCTTAGGGGAGTTGAAACACAGAAAAAAAGACTAGTGATGAAAGCAGAGGCAGCCCAGAGCCAGTAGGAGGCACAGTGTGCTGAGCCCAGCAGCTGGGAGAGGCCTAGGATGGTGTCCTGAAGCCTTAGAGGCCACCTGGTTTTCACCTGGTATCACCTGGGTTTCAGGCTCTGCTGGACTATGGGAATGGCTTTGCTCTCCTAGAGTCTCGGAGCCCGACACCTACAGAGCTGTTCTCCACTAGAATCCAGAGTCCTCTAACTTCAAAGAAACCATTCCCCTGTTTCCCCTTATATATGTGGGGTCCAGACAAGAGACCTAGACCTGGGGAGTGAGTGGAGTTGGCCTCCATCCAGGGAGGGATGGACAATGTTGGTCACTAGCCAGGCCTTGGTGTCCCAGGTGGCTCTCAGTTGAGTCCTGTCCATCAGGAGAATGACATAGGAGCCACTTATCTGTAACTACCAGCTCTCACCGAGCAGCCAGCATACATCCTGTTGCCTCTTTTGCTTTCCTTTTTTCTTTTATTTCCTTTCCAGGCAAGCCCTCTGGAGATGTACAAGACAGTATCTGCGTGGAAGAGACAGTCCATGCGGGTGCTCAGCCTTTTTGGGAATATTGATAAAGGTGAGTATAGGCCACATCAAATTATTCTCCAGAAGAGGGGACAGGAGGAGCTCAGAGTGGTCTGGTGTCCTCCCCCTGGCTGTTAGGCTACCACAGGCACCTGAGGCTGGGAGCAGGGATTGAGAATAGAATACCAGTCTAGCTTCTTCTTCCTCAGGTTCCTTGAGCTGAGACAATTAAGTAACCCAGGAAAGGGTGTGACAACCAGAGAAACCCTCAGCCCTGTGCCCAAGCAGGAGGGAAGATGAAAAGGTCCAGAGAGCTGGAACCCAGTCAA
Source organism: Phodopus roborovskii (assembly GCF_943737965.1). Classification (NCBI taxonomy): domain Eukaryota; kingdom Metazoa; phylum Chordata; class Mammalia; order Rodentia; family Cricetidae; genus Phodopus; species Phodopus roborovskii. The sequence goes on from NW_026126434.1 coordinate 23,751,579, forward strand.
AGGCCCAGATGAAAAGGCCAGAAAGCCAAAGGCCCAAGGGGAGGAGGCAGGAATGGGGGCAGGGCAAGCCTGCAAAGGTAGATGGGAACTACTGGTGAGGAGGCTGGGTTCTAGCAGCTCTGCTCCACTCAAGCATAGGCTCCCCAGCCTCCCCACCTTCCCGAACCCTCTTTCTATACTTGAATCTCCCAACCTGCCTATGTTTTCTCCTGGATTCTTGTCCCTTGGACTTCTCTGATCCTGTGTGTTCAGCACTCACAGAGCCCTGAAGGTGCTATGTTCTCTGGCTAAGTCATATCCCACTCAGGAGAGTGTCCAGTGACCCCCACAGTGTGACACAAGGACCCATGTGATAATTATAATTGTATCACTATACCCAAGCTCTCATTGTTGGTGGAAGTCCACCTGCTCTGTATGTTCAAAAATGACACATTTTTGGATGCCACAGCCCCCTGATTGCCTAGGCCAGCAAGTGAGAGCAAGCATGGTTCAGAAATGGAGTGTTTTGCAACAGATTTCATGACTTTCATAAATTAGCACTCAGGAAGTTTGTCTTTGGGCTCTGACACTAGAAAAGATCAAGCTGCTGTGTCATGACAGGAAAATTCTCACTGTCATAACCCCAAACACACACACACTCTGCGGGGACAGAGACCACTGTCCATCTTGTCTGTCCTCCCTCCAGAGCTAAAGAGTTTGGGCTTTTTGGAAAGTGGCTATTCTGAGGAAGGAAGACTGAAGTACTTGGAAGATGTCACGAATGTTGTGAGGAGAGATGTAAGTTGAGGGGTGTGGGCTGCCAAGGCCAGGTGTGCCAGTGGAGAGACTACAGGGCCTGGGGTAAGAGGGGGATGGGAGGGAGGGAGCCCTGGAGGGGCAGGAAGAAGCATGCTGAGCACTAGGCACAGCTACAAGTCTTCAGACCAGCATGGGGTCCTGGGTCTGGCTGAGCCCAGTTGAGCCTCACAGAGGGAGGCAGGAGTGGAATGCTTCTCTGACTTCTGCTTGGCCCTCAGACGAGACTGGGCAAGCAGCCAGACATCTTGAAATCCACATGGCTGGTTTCTGCTATCTATGATGGGGGATATGCATGGGTGGAGGGGCTCAATCCCACCCTCTCATTATTGCAAGTCTTGAGCTGAGCATCCAATGATCGTATGAAAACTTCTTCCAAACGCAAATGTGGTGCTGTCTTGTCCTGTAGTGGGAATCCTCTTCCACTTGTGCCTCCTGAGGGCTTGGCTTGGGGGGGGGGGCGGTGCAGGGGGCAAGCTGCATTAGGGCCACTCCTTATATGACAGTTGGGGCGATGCTTTTTAACCCAGAGCCCTGACCACTTCCTTTGCCCAGATCCTAACCAGTCATTGCCCCTGTAGGATCCCAGGTAGAGCACAAGAAGTTAGAGCCTAACTTAGGAGTCATGCTACTACTAAGAGAAATGGAAGGTTCAAGAAAGTGGGGGGCCTGTTCTAGATTGGGGAAGTCATGCTTGGACATCTTAGAACTAACTTCCTTCCTTCCTTGATTTATTATGTATACAGGGTTCTGCCTGCATGTGTCCCTGCACACCAGAAGAGGGCATCAGATCTCATAGATAGTTGTGAGCCTCCTTGTGGTTGCTGGGAATTGAACTCAGGACCTGTGGACGTGTAGCTAGTGTTCTTAACCTCTGAGCTATCTTTCCAGCTGCTAAATTTTTGTTGTTTTGTTTTTTTCAAGACAGGGTTTCTCTGTGTAGCCCTGGCTGTCCTGGAGCTTGCCCTGCAGACCAGGCTGGCCTACAATTCAGAGAGACCCACCTACCTCTGCCTCCTGAGGGCTGGGATTAAAGGGGTGGACCACCATTGCCAGGTGGAACTGTTTCTTAAAAGAATGTTCAGGGCTGAGCCAGGTAGTGGTGGTGCCCGCCTTTAGTCTCAGCACTCGGGAGGTACAGGCAAAACAGATCTTGGAGTTCAAGGCCAGCCTGGTCAATAGAGTGAGTTCCAAGAAACTAGCCAGCAAGTGAAACACCCCACCCCACCCCCATACTAAGTGGGAATTGTTTATGGTCGTCAGACAATGTCCACCCTTCTGACTGCTCCCAGCTGCTGACTCAGGCATAATCTCAAATTTCCCAGAAGGATATGGAAACCCTCATACTGAATGAGCATGTGTTCTCCCTCCAGGGCTAGTCCCCCTTCTAAAAGAAACAGTTTATTTAAAGAATCTCACATGGAATGTTCTCAAACTACCACTGTTTGAGCTTCTCCTGAGAGTCATTGGTATCTGGGTATTTCTGCCAAACAAGTCCCAAGGCTTGTTTGGGTCACTCACAAGATGAGAGGGATACAGAGGCCATAATGCTGGCCACCAGTGAGGGGCACTTAGCTTTTAGTCATCGTCAGCCCATAAATAACGATGTGTGTTTTCCCTAGGTGGAGAGTTGGGGTCCCTTTGACCTTGTGTATGGCTCCACACAGCCTCTAGGCTACTCTAGTGATCACTGCCCTGGTAAGTTTCAAGAAATGGGTTGTTTTCAGCTCCAGTCACCTGAGGATCCTGTCTTCAACCCTGTCAGCTCTACCCTGTCCTCTCTTCTGTCACCACATCCCTTTAAGCCTCCTCAGCCTTCAGACAGGGCAGAAATCACACAGTGCATTTTAAAACCAGCTTCCCTGCACGTGCTCAGTGTGCTGTCGGGTGAGCTCTAGACACAATGGGAGAGTAGAGGTGTTGTCCTGGCCCTCCACCTGGCCCTTGCCATCTGAACCGGCCTTCCCCCTGGTTCACGACAGGCTGGTACATGTTCCAATTCCACCGGATGCTGCAGTACGCTCGACCACGCCCAGGGAGTCAGCAGCCTTTCTTCTGGATATTTGTGGACAATCTGCTGCTGTCTGAGGATGACCAAGTCACAGCAGCTCGTTTCTTCCAGGTGGGTGTATCTAGGGGTAGGAGCTTAACCTGTACCCAACTCTGGCACTCTCATTCTTAAGGCCTCTGCTGCCCTGGTGTATGCGGAGCCACAAGGACATTAGCACCTGAGACACAGGCTGCAGATTTTCAGGACACTGGCCCCTATGGGGTTAGCCTGGAAGGGCAACGCTCCCCCCCTCCTACACCGCTCCCCCCCCCTACACTACTCCTGTTTATGTAGTCACAGCTGCTCTCACCTTTCAGCCTGCACACATGACCACATCCACTCAAACCAAACACACTTCCCACATGACATGCATGCCCTCTCCATGCACTTCCACATCCGTGTGCACTCATTCTGAACCGCCTGTTCTCACCTGTACAATCAGTGCAGACCCCACATGGGGGCCAGTGTGTCAGGGATAGAAAGCTGTGGAGGGTGAGCAATGACTGACAGCCTTAGACACAGGCAGGAGATGAAAGAAGAAGCCTGTTGCGCCCTTACCTCCTGGAAGGAGATACAGTGGTTTGGGGAGCTTGGCTTATTGTGGGAGTAAAAAGGATTGGGATTCATAGGCACCAAACAATTGCCCTGAGTACTTCAACAGAAAAATCAAATCAGGAATGAAAGGCCCTGCTGGTCAAGTGCCGGGATTAAAGGTGTGCATCACCAAGCCCAGCCTCTTGAGTTCTTTTTTTTAACATTTGTGAGATGGCAAGATTACTGCTGCCCCCTCTCCCATCCATTAATGGGCTGTAGTATGTGGTTAGAGCTGCTGGGAATGAACTGTCCTTGCATTCCTGGGAAAATTCACTTGGCCGTGGTGTGTTATTTTAACACAGGGCTAAGACCTGTGGAAAGTGTTATAGTAGGACTTTTGGGGTTGACAAGTGTAAAAGGAGGTTGGTCTGTGGTTTTCTCTTTTGTGGGATCCTTGTTAGGTTTTTGTTTCTGTGTTGAATCTGGTTCATAGAAATATTTTATATGGTGAAAGAAGTCTATGAAATTGTATCGCTTGGTACTTAAAAAACAAACAAAATTGTAGTAGCACATGCTTTTGTTTTTAGTTCTAGCAAAGGAGGAAGTTATCTGTGAATTGGAGGCCTGTCTGGTCTACATAGTAAATTCCTGGCGGGCTAGGGCTACATGGTGAGACTCTGTCCACTGAGACCCCACCACCACCAAAAAAAGAAAGAAAGAAAGTAGGAAAGGAAGAAAGAAAGAAAGAAGGAAGAAAGAAAGAAAAGAAGATACTGACTTTTTCTTTTAGAAATAGGGTTTTTCTATGCATCCCTGGCTGTCCTGGAACTCACTCTGTAGACCAGGCTGGCCTTGAACTCAGAGATCCACCTGCCTCTGCCTCCACCACCACCCAGAGACCCAGAGATTTTTGTCTTTTCAGAAGTCAGCCTTCTGGAAAGTTACCTTATCCTAGAATATAACCCATTTCAGTGAAGTTTTTAAAAGTATATAAAAAGAGTTCATCAAAGTGGTCTTCAGGGTATGTAAGGGAAAATAAGTACCCTGTGAGTAGTGCCACAGAGGAGGCATGGCCAGCTTACATGGTCTGTTGACTATGTGGATCCCAGGGGGAGGAGATTACATTTGTGTCCTGCTGACCCACAGCCCTCTCTTCTCCCACAGACGGAGGCTGTGACCCTCCAGGATGTCCGCAGCAGAGTCCTCCAGAACGCTGTGCGAGTGTGGAGCAACATCCCAGGGTTGAAGAGGTATCTCTTCAGGGCAGGGGAATTACACTCAGAGGCAGAGGAAATGGTGCATGCTGGTAGTCAGGCCTACACAGTACCCTGCTCCACCTGGCCTTGTCTCAGTAACCACTTGTCCACCATAACCCTGAACACAATGGGGCTCAGAGTGTCTCTGTACCCTGAGGGACTCTCCCTGTGTTTACCCAATACCTTCTGATCTTGCCTCAGGACTGGAGAAGTATTTCCTCCTCAGGAGAAAGTCCAGACTCATAGCCATGGGCCTCAGGGACACACATCCTCAAAACTGTGCAGGCCAGTTACCCCCCAGCCTTCCGAAGTTCCTGCCCTATACACCACTCATGCTTACCCACACACTCATTCATACATACTGACACAGCTCCCTAACACATTCACACACCCACACACAGACACCCACTTTCTCACTGACTGGTGTGGTAGATTGAGCCAGCTGGATCTGTGTCTTCTGAGACTGCAAACTCATGTCCTTTCATGCCCTATACTGAGTTTCTGGGAACTTCCCACCCAACTCCGAGCCAGTATGCCAGTCAGGTACACCACCAGGTTCCCTCACCTTTGGCTTTCAGGACTTGAGTTAAGGTGGAGCTGAGGAGACATACTTTCCCAAACATTCTTTTTGTACACTTCTAAGTAAGGTATGGTCTCCTGCCTTCTGTCCTTTCCTGGCAGACACTGTGGGAGAGGGACCGCAAATGAGCTGAACCATCGGCAAAAGGAGCCAGGCTCTACTCCTGTCAGCTGTGGGCCTATCAGGCATGTCACACACAGGTGTAGAAGACTTTTTCCCCATCTAGTCTGGACCAGTTTCTCTCTGCCCCTCAGGTCCCCAAAGCTACTATGAAATAACCATTCTGAGGCTTAATTCCAGTTACAATTGTTTGGCCAATTACTTAGACTTCTTATTAGCTAGTTCTCTCTTATAAATTAACCCATTTTTGTTAATCTGTGTATCACCACATGGCTGTGGCTTACCTATGTGATGCTCTGATATCCTGCCTCCCTGTTGGCTACATGGCGTCTTCTTGACCCTGCCTTCCTTCCTCTGCATCTTTGTTTAAATTGCCTGCTTAGTTAAATTCTGCCTGTCCAATGGTCAAAACATCATCAACCAGTAAGAGAAACACATAGTCACAGCATCCAGGAGGACATCTCTCATCACACAGGCCTTCTATTCCCTAACAACAAACGTGCTTTAGAAGCAATCACGTTGGCCTTGCCAATTCTAATACATGTGGTTGCGTAAGAGATACTGCCCCACTATAGGGTGCTCCCACATTTGGAGCATGGACAGACAGCTTACCTCCTCCTGGGCTCTAGCCTCAGGTACCTCCTTTCTGATTTAGGGTTCCTGGAGGAAACTGGAGGCTATTTGCTTTCAGGGTGGCTTCACAGTGAGGGGAAAGACTCTTGCCCATTGAAGTATGAATTATCTTGCAAAGTTCAAGGCCAGCTCCTATAATATCTGCCTCCACTGTCATCCCTGGAGATAGGGGGGCATGAAGACAGGGTAGAATACAGGGAAACTGGAGGACAGGCACTGTGACATGCCATTCATTGCTTTTGTGTGCCCCCAAAGATATGGAGATGGGACTGGGCACACAGAAAGGGGATACTAGGCGCCATATCTGGGCAGACTCCCGGATAACATACTCTAGGAGCCCCTGGCATAGGCTTACCACTTGTGTCAACTGGGTTTGACATGTCAGGCCTCCTGGGAACAGTGCATGTGCACCCTTGAAGGGTCTCACTAATCTTTACCCTTGCTCTGTGTGAGTCACTGCCTGGGATGACTCACATCCACTCATGGCAGCTTCCCAGCTCCCTCTTCACACCAAAAAGGGGCTATGCTGGGCTGGATCAAAGATCAGCGGTCTCAGCTGGGGGGTAGTGGACAGTGGGACACATGTTTTGTTTTGTTTTGTTTTTTTTGGTTGTTTTTTTTTTTTTTTTTTTTTTTTTTTAATTCTTTTGGTTTTTCGAGATACGTTTCTCTGTGTAACAGCCTGGCTGTGTTGGAACTCATTCTGTAGATCAGGCTGGCCTTGAACTCATAGAACCCCCCCCCCAACCCCAGCCCAGTGCAGCATTTCTAACAGGTGACTCTTTCCTTGGTAGCAAACACTTGGCCCTGACACCAAAGGAGGAACAGTCCCTGGAATGCCAAGTTAGAACCAGAGCCAAGATGGCCACTGAGAAAGTTGACGCCCTGGTGAAGAGCTGCCTTCTCCCCCTGAGAGAATATTTCAAGTATTTTTCTCAGAACCCACTTCCTCTTTACAAATGAATCATGATACAATGAAAGAGGAGGCTTTCCTAGAACCACAGCAGCCTTCCTCCTATGCATGCCCCTTTCCCTCAGCACAGTTTTCTTCCATTTGCTTGCTGGCCTGTGGGTTTCTCTGTTTGTGTCTCCAAGATGTGATGCCTCGATGCAGCTCACTGTGAGGGTGGGAGGTGCCCACTTCTGTGAACATGATTCTGATGGGTTAGCCCATCATGCATCTCCAAAAGTATGTGTGTACCTGTTGTAAAGTTTTTCAAATATATTATAGGCATGTTACTGGTAGAGTTTTGGTGTGGAGTGTGAGCCTGTGTCCTTTATTCTATACCTCACAGTGGTGACATTTCCATAGACAATGCATGCCTGATGTCCTTCCTCCGGCCTATAGTGCCTTCATTCACCTGCTATTTGCTTTGATGGCTGAAGTCATTTACCTTCCTGTTGCTACAGGAAGCAAGACAAACCATTGCCAAAGCTCACACCTAGTGAGAAGACGGTGTGATTTCTGGGTCCTAACAGTGGGAATTTGCAGAAGTGGGTTTCCAACAGCTCTTGGCAGTTGGTGTCCCAATGAAGCTGAACCCTCTAGGAAGTGTAGACTGGTCAGTTTTGAAACGCATAGTGTATCCTGATTAGCCGTAAGCATTCCCACACACCCCCTGGATGTAGACTCTAACCACTGAAGAGACTCAAGACTGCCTGAGCACCACAACTGTGGTTCAGGACCCTCTGGGATCCATGCTGGCACTGTCAGTGCTCTGTGAAAGGAAACTGGGCCACAGTTGGACCCTCAAGTAGTAAAGGAGCTAGCTGTCTTGGGTCAGTAGATAGGACACCTCAGTGTCTTGAGCAAATCTGGGACCAGTAAGGTGGCTTTGTTCAGTGGGTACAGATGCTTGCTGCCAAGCCTAATGACATGTTTGATTCTTAGAATTCACTCCTGTGAGTCATTTTCTGTGACATGTGTGTATGTGAGCACAAGCTATAGGAATTCCTGCTTAGACCAGGAGTCCACCCACCCAGTTGACCTGATGAGGTAGCAGAAGCAAAAAAGCCTAAACCCATGACCACTACTGACCAGATAATGTGGCAAGAGCTCTGGATAGAGGGGCAACTGCTCCCACCCAAGGTTACAATACCATGGGTCTCCATAACTTAATGCTCCTTTCTCTTTTTGTCCTTTCTTTTAAAAAATAAAGCAGCCAGGCAGTGGTGGCGCACACCTTTGGTCCCAGCACTCAGGAGGTAGAGGCAGGCGGATCTCCAAGTTTGAGACTAGCCTGGTCTACACAGCGAGTTTCAGGATGATCAGGGCTACTAGGAGAAAATCCTGTCTCAAAAAAACAACAAAAGGAAACTTGTTTATTTTATGTGCAGGAGTAACGTGTTCAAGCGCTACAGTGCCGATAAGAAAACAGCCTGTGGGAGTCGGTTTCTTCCTTATACCACACAGGTCCTAAGGACCAAATTCAGCTTGTCAGGCTTAGATAACAAGCACTTTTACCTGCTGAACCCTATCGCTGGTTGTTTCTCATTTGTTTTTCCGAGAAAGGGTTTTATATAACCCAGGCTAGCCTCAAAGACTTATGTAGCCAAAGATGAACTGGTCTCTCACCCCCACCTTCCAAATGTTAGGATTACAGGCATGTATCACTATGCCTAGACAGTGTCTGCTTCCTATCAGTCAGCCTCCAAGCAGGGACCAGAGCCACCAGTGTGGATCATTCTGCTATCCACCTTCCATACACACACACTACTGTCCACATTGAGAGATTTCCCCCACTACGTGTGTTAATCCTGCTCCAGATCCCTGGTGTCAGGTGAACAGCGATCCCCTACCCCTCTGAGGCCTATGGATGTCACCTAATGTGCCTCAAAGGGCTTTGCTGATGCAGTGAGATGGTCAAGCTTTTCTGGACCACCCAGTGTTCTTGCATGAATCACATCTTGAAGTAGGGGCACATGACTGTACCAAGTGGACAGCTGTGCAGCCACAGAAGTTAGAACTGAAGAGAACTTCTACCAAGAGGACCCCTGAAGCCACCAGGAGCTACAGCCAAGGGAGGCCTCTCTTTACAAGGCAGGGGTATTTTCAGCCCTTTTTCGAGACAGGGTTTCTCTTAACTTTGGAGCCTAAACTAGAACTCGCTTTGTAGACCAGGCTGGCTGTGAACTCAGAGATCCATTGGCCTTTGCCTCCTGAGTGCTGGGATTGAAGGCATGTGCTGCTATGTGGGTGCTGAGAATTGAACCTGGGTCCTCCGGAACAGCAACAAATATTCTTAACTGATTAATAATCTCTCCAGCTCCCAGAGCTGTTTTGTTTTGTTTTGTTAGAGCTGGTGTGTATGTGTGTGTCAGAGAGAGAGAGAGAGAGATGATTAACTGTAGCTGGTCCAGAGAATGGACAGACCCTAAAAGAAAAGAGTGACTTCCTCCAGCCAGGAATCACTCAGTATCCACAAATGTCTGATGTTAAAGGCAGACATTGTCCTGGCCTCCAGGGATGTGGCCTCTCATGGATAAAGGCCAAGCTGCCCTGCTAGAAAGTTCACTGGGCTCTGAGTACCCATCAGACACTTCACTCTACAAACTTGTTACATTTTGTCCCATCACACTTGGAAACCTTGGAGCCCCAGGTCTGCAGGGATATGATAGCTACTGCTTCTTATATTGACCACCAGCCTTCACACACTCTGCTTGCCAGGAACAGACACCACTAAGGACAAAGCCAAAACTGCCCCAGCCACAGCCTTCCAGCTCTTGGGTTTGTCTTAAAATATTTTGTGAGCCTGATGATATATGCCTGTAATCCCCAGCATAGGGGAGCAGAGGCAGGAAGATTGAGAACTGGGGGCCAGCCCCAAATGAGCTTTTCTCAAACCCAAACCAAAGCAGAAGTCTCTGCAACCCATGAGCATCAGGGTGTGCATTAATTCAGGATAACTACTCAATATCTTCCAGCAGTGGTTCTCAAGCTTCGTAACACTATAACCCTTTAAAACAGTTCCTCTGTTGTGGTGACCCCCAACCATAAAATTATTTGTGTTGCTACTTCATAACTGTGATTTTGCTACTACTATGAACTGTAAAGCCAGTGTTTTGGGATGGTCTCAGGTGACCCCTGTGAAAAGGTCATTCAATCCCACGTGGGTGGCAACCCACAGATTGAGAAGCTCTGTCTTAAAGGCTTGTGTCATCGTTTCACCCATGCTAAGTAACTTACTTGATAGTGCACAGCTCCCAGGAAGCAAAAGTGGGATTTAAGCCCAGCTGTGCCCTTACCACCATCTCCTGCCTTGGTGTCCCCTTCTCCCCGGGGCCCCTCCCCTGTAGCTGCCCAGCTCTGCCTAATGTGCACTTCTAGGCACACTTCTAGCCAAGGTTCAGTTCTTTCCTTTCCTTGCTGTGCTAAAATCCCTCAGCCTAGAGAGTGGCATTTGGCTTTCTAAGATTCCAGATGAGTGGGGGGGGGCATACTCGTTTTTGAAGAGCTACCACCTTGCTAGCCACAGTGTGGTCCAGCTTTGCCATAAAAGCCCCTTCAATCATTGTTCTCTACTGTCTGCCAGAAATAACTGTTGGGTATGGAAGGGTTGGTCATCCAGATGGACACAGGGCAAGGAGTGGCCTAAGTGTCAGCCAATGGGAGTGCTGTTTGGGCCCCTGGGCATCAATGATGGGGCCAGAGGTTGATACCAAGTCAGGTCTATCCAATCAGAGAGAGTCTTGAGATTAGTGGTGGGTTGTATTTCTGGAGTGGAGTGCAACTGAGGAGGCCCTTTGGCCAGGCCAAGGGAGTTGGAACATAGGTCATGGTGTTATCCCCCTCAGCAATACCCATCTTTACCTGTAACATAGGACATGGTGCTACCCCCGCCCAGCAATACCCATCTTCTTCACCTGTAACATAGGACATGGTGCTACCACCTCAGCAATAACCATCTCCTTCATCTGTCCAGTGATACAAGGGTGACTTCTCAACAGAGGTTTTCCTGCTGAGTCCTTCCTCAGTGGCTACCAACCTAGTGAGTTGGGCCACCAACCCAATGTGGTACCAAGCAAGACTCCTGGCTCACCCCTGGATTATCTCTGCTAGAACCCAGTGGTCAAGTTCTGATACTTCTGTTTCTCCTAGTACAAGCAGAAGGCAGCCCCTCCCTGCAGGAGGGCCTCCCAACCCCCTCCCAGGCTGCTTCCCTCAGCTCTGGTTACTGCCTCCTTCGCCTCTTCTGCTGTCTTGTGCTTGCCCTGGCCTGCCTGCTCCCTGATGTTGACTGCCAAGAGCCAAAGATGTCGGCATCTTTTTTTCCTCTGGTTTTTCCAGACTAGGTTTCTCTGTGTAGCCCAGGCTGTCCTGGAAGTCACTCTGTAGACCAGGCTGACTCCCCAGTGTGGGCTGCTGCCGCCACCCCCACCCCACCCCAGCCCCCGCTGTGATCTGGGGTATCACCCAGAACTGTGATAGCGTTCCCTGAAACTGTTGACCATGTGACATACTTGCAAGAGGCACAGGGTCAGGGAAGTATGCCCTCTGCACCTTAGGACTTGGGTCAGATCATTTGTTGCTCCTCCCAGATCAGCACCTGGTGAGGTACCACTGTGACAGCACACACCCCTCCCACCTGGTGAGAAACATATCTGTCAACCCCAAGAGGTCAGCATTATGTGTATGGTCCTCTGTATCAGTCTTGCCCAGGCCCTTCCATGGATTGGGTGTGTTGGGAGGGAACTTGCCCCTCCTGGCCTCCACATTCTCAACTCATTGGCAGGTGGGACGGGAGAAAGCATGGGATGGAGTCAGTAGGAATCCTTAGACTCCGGCCTAGGGCCTAGCACCTGTGAACCTTTAGGCCACTTCCGGATTGAGTGCCAGGGAACACAAGGTTGGAAACAGGATTGCCAAGTCTGGCTGGTTTTGGAGGATAAAAAATCGAAATCCCTATTTAGGCTCCTCAGCTTCTTCCTGTGCAAATGTGCGGCCTCACCAAACCTTCCAAGATTGGGAAATGATTGGGTGACTGGATCCCCTGCTTCCCCTCCCTTCCTCCCTCCTGCTGGCCCCCACTCCCCTCCCACCTGCCTGCCTTCCACTCACTCTCACTAATTCCTAATCTTTAGGTTCTCTGCTCATCTATGGGGCTGGACCAGCCCCAGGTCCGGGCTCTGAACCCAGGTTCATCTTGTGCAAGATAGGGTCCCACACGGGGCTCTAGAGGAAGGACACAGCGGCCTGACCTGGCATGTTCTGGGCAACGCTGGAGGCCAGTGGCTGAGTGCTATGCCTTCTCACCCGCACCCTCAGCCCCAGTTTTCTTTTGCCGGTCGGCCTTTTGCGTTCCACCACCTACAAACTACTCTACACCCTTGCACCTGTAACTCAGGCCCATGATTCCACCCCGCCGACAAGCAGGCTCTGTCCCTACCCAGCATCAGACTGGGCTGCTCTCTGGAGCCTGAGCGAGACCTTCCGCTCTCGCCTCTTCCCGCCCCCAGGCTGTGGCAGGAGGGACGGGCCGGAGGGCGGGGATCTGGGTTGTACCCTACCGGCCAGGCGCGCTGTGCTAGCCAGCGCAGTTACAGCCCGTCCTCGTAGCTTCAGATCTCTGCGCCCCAAGTCCTAGCAGCCCCCAACTCCGTGGTCCCCCGAGAACTCTGGGACTCCGGCAACTGCAGCCCAACGGGCCTCGAGGTCCAGCAGCCCGGATTCTGCGCTCGCACCATGCTGCGAAAGTGAGTCCCTTCGCGGTCGCGTCCCGTGAGTGGGATGGGGCGGGGGAGCCGTGGGCTGGAGCCGGGGACCCACCTGGCTGAGTCCAGGCCGAGAGCGCCCGACGGTAGGAAGCGCTGGCTGTGGCCCAGTAGCGGGCGGGTGCCCCCTGTTCCCCACCGGCTCACCTGGACCTGACAGCATGAACAGCAGGGGGCGGCGCGCGGCCAACCCGCTGCACCAGCGACCAGACCGGTGTGTGGGCAGGCAACTCGTGGGAGGAGGAAGGGCAGAAGCGGAGGCTGAAGGTGAAGTCTCACACCAGCCCCTGGCACAGGCTTACCCGCCGCCGCCCTTCTCCCAGCTGACTTCCCAGAAGGAAGGATGTGCGCTACCTCAAAGACCAGTTGATACCCACTGCTTGGGGATAGGGCTTGGCATCCCACAGATCCGGCCTGGCCAGGGGGAAGTGGGAGGGGTGTGTTTGTGTGTGTGACAGTTTTGCGCTCCAGCTTTTCGCTATAATGTCCCCTCAGGCACTTGTGCAGTGGACACCCTGTCCCCCTTGGCTACTTGGGGAGACTCTCTGCCCATAGGTGTCCTACCTACAGAGTCTTCAGGGAGAAAAAAGGGGAACACCTGCAGGCTATGGAGTTACTGATGGCCAGTGGCTGGCTTAAGTTTGGGTGTGAGATCCCTAAGCCTGAGGCATGATGGCTTGCCCCCTGACCAAGGGTTTCTCTTGGACAAGCTTCTGAGAGTTTCAGCACTTCTGTTTAGCGGGGCTGGGCGAGGTTTCGGATGTCAGCTGAAAAGCTATGTGCCCACTGCTGGGTCTTATACCAAAGTCTGCATAGAACAGGTGGTCTTGGGAGACTGGGCACGCACTGGCTAAAGTACAAAGGCTGCTTTAGAGTAGGGTGAGGCGCCTCCTCGTTTCCCACCCCCTCATTGCCCGCCCCTCCCCCCACTCACTCCCCTACCACTTACCCCCCCAACCTCCATACCCCACACCAGAAAGGCCTCCTGTGTGGCTTGTAAGAGATGGCAAGGCTGAGGTACCCAGGACACAAAGTGACTCCTGACTCTTCTGAGTCTGGAAGAAGCATTCCAGCCACCAAGGAAGGGTCTGGAACATGGGACCCCACCAAGTTTGGTTTCAGATGACCCTGTCACTTACCTGAGCCTGCCTCCCTTGGGCAACCAGGTGTCTTCATGTCCTTGTCACCTCAAATGCAGCTTCCTACAGTTTTGTGTCCCTCTTCAGGAAAGTTAGGTCACAGGGAAGGGGCACCAGCCTCAGCAGTGGCGCTCAGTGCCCCTTGTTATCACACAAATCAACTGTCTTTCAGAGTTTGGGGGCTGCCAGGCCCTGGGGACTTGCCGTGGGTGGGGAGAAGGGACGTGTATGGGCCTGGTTGGATTCTCTGAGGTCTCTGGAATACCAGCCAAAGGTCTTGCTATAGGCGAGTTCACATCTCTGACAGGTGTCACCATGTCTCATCCTTGGGAGCCAGCCAGCAAGTCTGGAGGAAGCATCATCTCATTTGTCTCCCAGGAGGGTTCTTTTCCAGTCCTTGTCTGCTCTTGCTGCTCATCAGCTGCTTGTGCGCTGGTAAGTTGGGATGCTCCATGCCATGCAATGCACAGATGCAGGGCATCAGAGAAGCCCTGGGTATAGCCCCTCTGGACTCTCCAGAGGCCCACTGGAGAGAGCTGGGGTACCATACCTAGGCTGATATATACAGGGTTGGTTGGAGGTCATAAAGGGAAGGGCTTTCCCAAACTCTGTACTTCTCATTGGATTTCTTGCTTGGAGTTAATAGAATGTCCCTTCTGGTCTCTGCATGGCGAACCATAAAGCCACCTTTGGGAAGAGCTGGGGTGCCAGACCCTGCCAAAGTCAGGGAGGGACCAATGTTGGCACTAGGTAGAAGCTTGTATCTCTCACCTGGGTTGTTACAAGACTCTCACCCACCATCCTGATGAACCTCAGTGATAGATTCCTTCCTTGGCTTGGTGGGTTGGGATGGGTTTAATGTTTGGATCTTGAGTAATAAATTGTGCCACTTCTGACTCTGCAGAGAGTGAAGTCAAGGAAATCCATGCAATGGTGGGCAGCGATGTGGAGCTCCTCTGTGCAGACACCCACAAAAGCCATTTCAACCTGAATGATCTGTATGTCTATTGGCAAATTGAGAGCTCAAAAACTGTGGTGACTTATCACCTGCCTAATGGGTCTACAGAGTTGTATGTGGACAGCCAGTACAAGAACCGGGCCCATCTGTCACTGGAGCGCATGAAGCAGGGTAACTTCTCTCTGTCCCTGCAGAATGTCACCCCCCAGGACTCCCAGGAGTTCACGTGCCTGGTATTTGAGTCTGAAGACTTAAGTGAAGTCTTAAAAGAGACAATAAGGCTGCATGTGGCAGGTAAGACCCTCCAGAGAACTGGCTTCTTTTTCTTTACATTTATTTATTAGGTATAAGTGTCTGCAGGCCAGAAGATAGCACCAGATCTCATTCTAGGTGGTTGTGAACCACCATGTGGTTGCTGGGAATTAAACTCAGGACCTTTGGAAGAGGAGGCAATATTTTAACCACCGAGCCATCTCTCCAGCCCAAGGACTGGCTTTATTCAGCCTGGTGCTCCTGAACATCCCTGTCTTTGTGGTGGGCTCCTCTTTACCTATGCAGCTCTTCTCTGAGCAGAGTTCATAACTCAAGACCCTCTGATTTCTGAGAACTGCCTAGCTAGCCATCTCTGTCTGCAGCTGCTCAATTCAACTCAAAGTAGACACCAGAAACTGAGTTAATGGGCGGGGGTGGGGGTGGAGGGGTGGTGACGACTCATTCAGTAGGAGTGCTTACCATACAAATGTGAGGACTTACTTCAATCCAGTGCCCATATAAAGTCAGGCAGAGTGGCGCGTGCATTTATTTGGTTCTAGCACTAGGAAGGCAGAGATAGGTGAATTCTTGGCTTACTGGCTAGCCAGTCTTGCCCACTGAGCTTTGGGTCAATGAGAGCTTCTGCCTCCTTTAAAAAAAAAAAAAAAAAAAAAAGACCCTAAAAAACAAGGTGGACAGCTCCTATGGAGGTTCTACTCTGGCTTCCAGGTGCAGACTCACACAAACGGGTACACACAGCCACCCTCACCCCCCAGCTTGTTCTCAAATGCGTGTATACACAAGGAGTAAGGAGTGTTGGAAACCTAAACGAGGACAGCTATAAGGGGAAGCTTACTCCACCCAGGATTTGGGGGCCCTTGGTGGGGAGGCAGTATGTCTACAGTGAGGATCACTAGGCCCACATGAGGGATCAGGAGTTTGGTGTGGGAGACATCACCGCCCACAAGCTCAGTGTCATTCTCCACACCCCTAACCCCACCCCCAATGGCTAGCTGCTCTAATTACTTTTTTGTACTCTTATGACCAAAACACTTGATATTAGACTGATGACAAAGAAACAGAGATGTCCCATAGTTTCAGGTTTCAGGCCATCCTGGAGGGAGAGGCATGGCAGCAGGGCAGTGCTGGTGACAGCTGGAGCATGTGCCCAGCAGACCAGGGTGCAGAGAAAAGGGCAGGCTGACTATCAGCTCTTCTCTTGTTTTAAAGTATTTATGCATGTGGGTATTTGTCAGCATGTATGTCTGGGTGGCCACAGAAGGGATCAAATCTTATTTTTTTTTTCCGGGGGGGGGGGGTGAGGGTCAGTTTTTGAGACAGGGTTTCTCAGTGTAACTGCCCTGGTTGTCCTGGAACTCACTCTGTAGACTGTAGGCTGTAGACTGTAGGCTGGCCTAGAACTCACCCAGACCTATCTCTGCCTCCCAAGGGCTGGGATGAAAGGTGTGTGCCACCACCGCCCAACAGCATGAAGTTCTTTGGCTTTGCTGTGATCAGGCTTCCCCACTGGTCTGAGCCCGCCTCACCACTGTCTCCTCTCCCTACAGCGAATTTCAGCACACCTGTCATCAGTACCTCTGGTAGCCCCATCTCAAGCCAAGAACTCACCTTCACCTGCATGTCCACAAATGGCTACCCCAGGCCCAACCTGTACTGGATCAACAGGACAGACAACAGCCTGATAGCCGAGAGTCTGCAGAATAATACTGTCTACTTGAACGAGCGGGGCCTGTATGATGTGGTCAGCACCTTGCGGATCCCATGGGCACCATGGGCGGCCCATGTGAACGTTAGTTGTTCTATAGAGAATGTGGTCCTCCATCAGAACCTCACCAGCATCAGCCAGGCAGGTGAGGCCCAGGCCAGGCGGCACAGACTCTGGGGGCAACTAGGTTGTGTGATAGGAGAGGCCTATTTATGCATAGACTCCCTACAGAAAGTAGCCATGAGGGGCTCTTGGTTTCTGAAGGCGAGGATAGAGAGTCCTGCTCAGGCCTGTCACAGTAACCTTTACTCACTGTCCAGGTAAATGATTAGCATGGCTACCATCTGTAGTAGCTGTTTCTTGGGCTCTTTAACCAGGGAGGACTAGGGCTCTGTAGGGCCTGGTGCATCTCAATAGGCACAACAGACCAGGATGGAGGGCACTCCCCCACATTCTCTTCCTTTGAACATGTGCCCTTCCAGGGCATTCAGCTGGGCTTAGGCTGCTGGCTGGATCCTCTATGGACCACAAAGACATGACCCTCCCCAAAGGCCATAGCCATCCCAGTCCAGGTGAGGAATCCAGCCAGTCCCCAGATATCAGAATCACGATTCTATTCATAAGAAGAGTCCCAAATAGGTGGTCCACAGAGGGAGAATGCAGGTGAGAAGAGGCCAGAAACTGGGTACAGTGGGGTGAGGAGGGGCTGCCTTCTTTGGGGTCAGTGATGGCACTGTATTGGCATACTCAGTGCTACTGAACTGTCACAGTGAGTACTTGTGTATTGTATAAACATCAAAGAGATTCACCCCCATGAGAGCCTGACATGAAGGGTGGATTAAGGAAGTCCAGGAATGCCTGAGTAAAAGATTAACAAATATTTAAATTAGGGAACACTCACGTGCCACTGCTTGGGGGGGGGGGGCACAGGATGCTGTGATACAGGATGATGGTCAGCTCTCAACTTGTCACCCTGAGAGAGAGAGAGAGAGAGAGCTCATGAGTATCCTTCTTCTAATAAGGGATCACGTCCAAAGCCATGCCCTAAGACTCTGAAACTATTGGTGGAAACAAACTCCCATACACTGAGTTTCTTTCATACCCCTTCCTTACAAGCCCAGGAACTGACTGAAGCTTCGAGTTTCATGGTAGGATGGGGACCCTCACCTGAAAGAGCACCCCATACCAGCCTGAGGCTTTAAAACTCACAACGTGATGACAGTGAAGTTTTTAAAAATCTGCCTCTTCCTTTCCATGGAAAAGTCCTCCCCATCAAGGTCCTTTAAGTCTTGGGCATTTTCCCATTTCCTTTTTCTTTTGTGTGTGTGTGGGGGAGTAGGGAGGCTTGAAACAGGGTTTCTCTGTGTAGCTCTGGCCATCCTAGAACTTGCTCTGTAGGCCAGGCTGACCCCTGCCTCCTGGTGATGGGATTAAAGGTGTGAGCCACCACCATCTGGCCATATTTCTTTTCCTTAGACAGTGTCTCATGTAGCTTAGGCTGATCTCAAATTCACTGTGTAGCCAAGGTGACCTTGAAATGGTCCTCTTCCTCCGCCTCTGGAGTGCTGGGATTACAGGTGTGCTCTGCCACATCCTATTTATGTGGTACTGGGATTGAACCCAGGGCTTAATGTATGCTAAGCAAGCACTGTACCCATTGAGCCACATCCCCAGCCCATTTCTGCTTTCTTGCAGAAAATTACACTGGAAACAATGATAAGATCACAAAGGATCCACAAGAAAACCACAGCCAGAAGAAAAATGTGGCCATTTTCATCATCCTTGCTATCCTACTACTACTGGTGGTAGTGGGTATCATTTTCACCTGGGTTTGCAGAAGCAGGTGTTCCTGCAGACAGTATACAGGTTTGCACGAGACTCGTTGACTGTTTACACTGTTGCTATGAATGCTTTGGCTTTTACAGCTTTCTACACTCTGAGATTTTATTTAAGATTTGCCCTTAAAAGCATAGGCATGCTTAGCAAGAGCCTGAAGCCTCCTCAGAAGAGGCTTAGGCCCTCTGTTTCCAATAGAGCCATACTAGTGGCAAGAAGCTCACATTCCGGCTCCAGGGCGTGATGGAGTCTACATTCAGAGGTGGGATGGATGAGCTGGAGAGCACTCAGCCTTTAAAGGCTCACTCTCATACTTATCTCCTAAAGGATACAAGTTCAGTTCCCAGAGACTGGATTTAGTTCATTTCTGTGGAAGCCAACTGATGCTGCTCTAAGGCACGGGCAAGGCTATGTGCCTGGAGTTTTGTGTACTCAAGGACAGGCCCAGAAAGTGGTGAAGTCACCATGTCCTGCACATGGCCCACAGTGCAGAATCTATGGCAAGGAAGTCTAGAAATGCTGGAAGGACTCAGGAAGTTGATGAAGCTAAATGGAGCCCTGTGCCAGCTCACAGCCTGGCTCCATCCCTGACAAACCCTCCTCCCCTTCCCTACAAGCTACCCTTGTGTTCCCAGTATGTGGCTAATACTAGTGATGTCTGAATTGCTCTCCCCAGCTCACAGCCCCCTACTCATCTGGTCAGGCTGTGCCATGGCCCCTGAGCTGGGGACACAAAGCACCACTATAAATCTAATTTTACTTGTATGTGTGTATGTATGTGTACCACTTGTGTGCAGAAGCCCATACAGGTCAGAAGAGAGCATGGATCTAAAGTTATAAGTGGTTGTGGGCCACCCTTGTGGGTGTCAGGAACTGAACCCAGGTCCTCTGCAAGAGCAGCAAGTGCTCTTAACCACTGAGCCACCTCTCCAGCCCTGACACAAAGTGACTTAAATGTTTGCACACTTGCTCCTTAAAATCCATCTTCTCTTAAAGGCAAGGTTGTCCGGGGAATCCCAGTGGGAGCCCTTTCCTGCCTGGAGCAGAAGTCTTGGTGGGCAGGGTGGACAGACGAGGTGATGTTTTTGTGAGCCTACCTTCCCACAAAGCCTGAACCTGTCTGCTTTGACCCACAGGTCCCCGGACTGTAGAGCAGGAACCCATAGGTGAGTGTGCCTTGTGGGGGCCTTTCACACCTTCAGTTGATAGTTTAAATACCTGATGATTCATAGATGTAGAAACCCTGCAAACTTCTGGATCCTGCACAACAGAGAGCCCTGGCAAAGGTCCCTAGGCCCCTCTTGCCTCTGCTCTGTTGGACCCATTGACTCTGTGACTAGCGGCTCAGTCTCTCTTGGTAGAGGTGTGCCTGCACAGTGGCAGTTGGACCTTTCATATCTCCAGAGGTGTGGATTCATCTCCCAGTATTGAAAAGACATCCATATGATGTTGACCACCAGAAGATATCTCTAACTCTAAGCGCCTTTGCCACCTCAGTGACTGCACCTCCCTAAACTTAGCTTTTCCCTCTTAAGGGGGTGGGCCAGGGTTTGTGGTCCCTTTAGTGCAGTAGCAGAGCCTGTTTGCTAGGTGAGCAGGCTTGGATGGATGATACATTCCACTCCAGGCTGGACAAGCTAGTGTCGGGCCACTTGGTCCTAACCCAATCATGTGACTCTTCTAGTTTGTAGCCCCTTTCCCTTCACCAGTCTGAGTCCTGGAAAGAATCATTTCATTGTCTCCGAAATTAAAACACTGAGGATGGCTTGCTGGGCAAGCATAAAGAGGTGTGGCCTGCTTTCACCTTCCTCTCTCTTCTTCCTTCCAAGACCATGCCTGACAGGACTCTGCCCTCTATGTGGACTGGGCTTCTGTGAGACGCCACCCGGTGGATGTTGGATACAGCTTCAGAACCAACTCACACAGGCCACCGCAGAAGCGGACAATGAGCTGTCTGCTTAAGTGCTGTGATAGGGGACAGGAGTCCCTGGCCTTGAGAGGCATAGAGGATTAATCCCAGAAACCTCAAGGGAGACCTTTTCAGTGGGCAGCAGCAATATCAGAATACAGAGCCCCCAGTGAGTGGCTCCCACCCAGCCATCAGCACAGAGAGGCGGCACTTGTGGGGAGGTCTTTCCCCAGCTGGAGCTCCAGAGCACGTGACTCAGCCTCTGGTTCTTAGGAAAAGGGCATTTGAGCCACTGTGAAAGCACCTACAAAATCCACTGGAGACCGTTTCCCTACAGGACTTTCAGGAGAGAGACCATTTCCCTACAGGACTTTCAGGAGGGGAGAAAGCCAGACTGTATTTATTTTGGTCTCAACCTACTTGGGCCTCCTAAAGGATGCGTGGGGTTTTTGTCTCCAGAGAACCTGCTGTTGGTGATAAGGGCTGGGCTCAGAGGTTTGGGGTCCTTGGCTTTGCAACAGCAAAGGGACATGCCTCAAAGCAAGACATGTGCCACACATGGATGCTGCTCACTCATCACTGAAGGCCCTCGTGCCTGACTAGCCTGTGGATACAGAAGCAGGAATGCTTCTCTTTCAGACTGAACACAAAGCTGGGAGAGAACAGCTTTACTAACTGGGTCTCAGCAGCCCATGAAGACCTATATGAAGACCTGCCATTCTTGGAGCCACCAGGCCCACCAGGTGGCCACAGCCTCTAGAGTCTCTATGTTATTGGCTAGAACAGAGCTAGCCAGTTTGGCTCTAGATTGTTCTGCAAAGTTGGCTGCTGTGTAACCTAGGTGTGTACCAACTCCAGGGAGATGCAGTAGGGGCACGGATTCCCCAATGGGACACAGCATCTGACCCTACTGGTGGGCAAACACCCTCTCCTCCCTCCCCAGAGGCCTGAAAGTCCTGGGCAGTAAGGGCCTGCTTGCTATATGCCCACTGCTCACTGCTGACGGATGTGAGACCCCAGGCCTGGACGGAGCAGGAGTCAAGCAGTGAGAACCCTGGGGTCAGGCTCAAGGGGATCAGTATTATGAGGGCCTAGCTACTTTTCTGCACAGGCTCCTCACATGGACTTATTTATTGGATGGGTATAGACATCCACTTCTTCCTGCAAAGCATTATGTGTTCGTGAAATAGCAATCATCATTGTGGGTCTTGAGTTGGCAGCTACAGCAAGGAAGCATGAAGAAGTCCCTGGGGTGCAAGAAGCTGGGGTGCAGTGCCTATCCAAGTTCCAGGACACAGCCATGCCCCAGGGGTCTTGTGGGGGTGGGTTTGTGACAGCCCAGCAGAAAGACCAGTCTACTACTTTCTGTCAGAAAGTGGTCAACCCTGCTGCCCAGCTGCCTCAGCACACCACAAGCTCTGTTCCCACCACTTTTGGAGGCAGTGGGAACCCTCACCAACTTCGTCTCTATGGCCTCTGCTTAGACCTTGGGCTGCTTGCTCTACAGTCATCGCCTGCTGATCCCAGCAGGTCCCCACTTTCCCATGGACCCCTGGGCGTGTGTGTGTGTGTGTGTGTGTGTGTGTGTGTGTGTGTCCCACAACACATCAGCATTCATAAGACCTGCCCTGTACCTTCTGCCTCCTTCAGCCCAGAACCTTGCCGGCATTCTTTATCTGGGTTGTAGGCGGGACTGGCTTTCAATATTCTCATAGTGATTTCCAGAACTCTGACAAGGGAATAAATACAAGATGTGTTTTCTGCCTTGTGTCTGGTGGCTTGTCATGTGGAAAGCCTGGCTCTATTAGCCCAGCTGTTGCTCTTGCAAGGCTACCACTACAGGTGGCTCTGTTCCTCAGGGGACATGGGCAGTCACCCTTGGGGCTTGTTACAATCCTGACACAGAAGCCAGAGGTAACTCTCAGCATCCCATAGAGCCCAGAAGGGTCCCAAGGGGGAAAGGCCTGACCACAGTGGTTGCCTTCTGATAGGTGGACAGGGCAGGTGGCCCCTAGCATGATCTCATCTAATCACTGTGTCCTATAGAACAGAGTCTTCCTATTGGTCTGTTCAGTTCAGATATTCCTGATAGAGACTATCCTGGAATGTGACTGCTGTGGCTCCGAAATGACCAGCCTCAAGAAAAGTTAACTTCTCTCTGCTTCTGCCTGGTCTGCTCTGACCTGGATCTGAGGATGCTTGCGCTCTTACAGAGTACCCATCCCAGGTCCAGCACCAGTTTGATGCCTGTGTCTCCCTCCCAGCCCAACCTTTTAAAGGGAGGACAAACCCATGCAGCTAATGAGGCAGCTGCTGTGGCAATCTGAGAATGATTTCATCCATTGCAGTCCTTTGTCCCACCCACAGCTCAGAGGATGCTGGGAGACCAAGCCTCCTTGCCACCCCAAGGCTCCCGCCATGGCCATGGCTGATCATTGGTAGAGAGTCCCTCCTATCCCAAAAAAGCAGAGAAGAGGCTTCATGCTGCCCCTTTTCTAGACAGCCTCCCCCCACCCCAAGATCCCTGCATTCCCTTCAGACATTCCCATGATGTGCATCTTCCTGGGGACTGGTGGATTCTTGGCTTAATCAGCACAGTCCATGCCCAGAACAGACTTCACTCCTGCCTCTTTCCAATAAGCCTTTAGTCACATGTGGTCACCACACACTGCTTGTCTCCACTGCTAAACAGTCCCTCCCCTGGTCTCCCTTTTCCAGGCCCCTGACCTTGGAGCTCTTTCCAGGGTTCCACCCATCCTCTGAGGGTGTGATCCCAGCATGCTGGGTTGTTGGAGGGCCTGTAACTTCTAAGTGAGCTGCTGTGGGTAGGAGGCAGGCTATGGAAACTGGTTTCTCAAAGAACTGGAACCCCTGCCCCCAGCCCCAAATGCTCTGAGGCAGCTGTTGAGTTGGGAAGCTGCAGGCTGGGATAAGGACATGCTGCTTCATTTTTAGCAATGGGGTCTGGTAGTTACTTACTCATACAGCTCTAACATTCAGCATCATTCCCAGCCCTTTTAGTGCTGCACATAGCAAAAGCCCATGAGCCCATGAGCTTTGTTATCCAGTTGCCTCTTTTTTTTTTTTTTTGGTTTTGCTTTTCAAGATAGGGTTTCTCTTGTCACTTTGGAGCCTGTCCCAGAACTAGCTCTTGTAGATCAGGCTTGAACTCACAGAGATCCTCCTGCCTCTGCCTCCTGAGTGCTGGGATAAAAGGTGTGTGCCACCATCACCCGGCTTGGCTGCCCTGTCCTAATTCCCTGTGCTTCATTGCCCTGTGATGCCCCCTCAGCCAGTCCCTAGCACTAGGACATAAATGTGGTCTTGAGGAACTCACACTGGGACAGACTCTTTCAGGGTGTATTCAACAGCCTCATGAGGACACTGCAGACATGGTCAGGCCCCCACAGCTCCAATAAAGGTGTGACATCAGTCCTCAGGGAGGATGGAAGTGGCCTCCAAGGTTCTGAGGGAAACCATAGGGAGAAAGACAACCCTTTGGTAGAGAATTCAAACCGTGAGCTATTTGTGACACCAAGGTGTGACAGAGAAGATGCTTGTGGTGGGGGAAGAGACAGTTATCATGATCTCTCAGGACCAAGAGGGAGAATTTGCCAACTAAGCCTTTAGACACGACAGGCTAAGACAATCTACTGTGCCACATTATAATTCAGAAGTGGAAATGTTACTTTAAAAAAATCACTTGGCAACCTTGTTGCTGATCCTGGGGGTTGCTGGGACCAACAAAGGACTAAATATCTGGGAAAGACAGCCAAAGAACAGCAAGTAACAAAGTAACAGCTTTATCCCTTTGGGATGGGAGGAGCCCTAAGCCTGGGACTGTGGAAATGGAATCTTCCTGGTGTTCTGGTATTTTAACTGGCCTCTAGGTCCTTCCCTTTCCCCTGTGGGCTGTTTGGATACCTACCTGGTGCTTTCCTACTGTTAGTCCTCCTTATGTCTTCTGGGAAAAAAGAAGCCACTACCTCAGGGTTTTGCTTTACCTGTCTCTGTCCCTCTAACTTGCCTTGAGTCCCCTGGGCCTCCCCAGAGGTAGACACCACAACTGTGGGGGGAAAGGGGCAATGACAGTCGTAGCTGCTTCATGCTGAGAAGGGACAGAGTCTAGGTCCAAGAGAGAAGGGACTCTTATGAGGCAGGCTCCTGGGGCCAGTCCAGGGGATTGTAGTATGTGACTCAAGATTGGCAGGGAGTGGCTGGAATCACCCCAGATGGCTTCTTAAAGAATTAGCTCAGATATATGTAACTTGCTGAAGTTTTCTGGCTTTTTCATTCTTGAAAAACATCCAAACACTGTGGGAGACATCAACAATCAACAAGCCTTACTATGACAATCTTTTGCATGTGGGTACAGCTAATGTCATGACACTTGTTTGCCTGGAAGACAGTGCTATGTAATGCCACCTTAATAAAAGAATGTTGAATCCAAACTACACACATAATAAATTAATACTACTGGGTACATACTGTTCAATGATGGGGCTCAGTAAGTTCCTGGATAAACCTTATAGAAAACATAGAACATGGAGTAAGCTATCTTGCTTTTGGTTATGAATGGATGTCGAAAAGTCTGGTGCTAGGATTCGCCCCTCCCCCCCATTACCTGCTTTTCTTTATATTACAAGATAAGTAACAGCCACCATGTCCTTATTCTTTGACTATTTCCTCATTCTTCTCCCTGTTCCAGAATCAGGAGCTAGCCTAACTCAGGAAGGAGGTTTTGGAGACCATTTGGAAACCAACAGGATTGGGTTTGAAGTGGGAGGGCCAAATCCCATCTCCAGAAATAGCTAGTCAGTGAGCTGAAACAACACATGGTAGTTTTCACAAAGGGAGTTTAGTTTGTCCATCTGTAAACCTGAACCCACTGAACAGGAGCTTTGCCACTGAGTCCAGTGACTACTGGCTGGACCCAAGACACCAGGCAGGCTCCTTTTAACACTACAGATTTGTCCAGAGGAGCCTCATCATCTACTGGATCATGCATTGAGAACAGGGACTGACAAGTTTTTGTCTGTTTGTTTGGGAGGAGGGGGATTCAAAACAGGGTTTTCTCTGTGTAACAGCCCTGACTGTTCTGAAACTCCCTTTGTAAACCAGGCTGGTCTTGAACTTACAGAGATCCACCTGCTTCTGACTCCTGAATGCTGGGATTAAAGGTGTGTACCACCATACCCAGTGACAAGCTTTCTTTAGAGTTTTTAAGTCTTGGGTGTGTAGCAACGAGCGCCCATGATGGAAGAGGTGACCCTCCCTAGCTACACTTGGGGTGACCAACTGCTTGGAAGCCTGTAGCCACAATTAAGTTAGCGTATGCCTGCAAATGGAGGCAGACACCTAACACCCTCTGTGTTTCTTTAGGCTCCTCTAATAAGAAGGCTCTGTGAGGAGGATCGGAATCCTCCCACCATCTCCTCCAAGAAAAACATTCCAGGGAGATACTTGAGCCATGCTTCCTGACAAAAGAAAATCAGGTTTCTTTTTTTAAAAAAATTAAATATCTAAAAGTCTAATTCTGCCCAGTGTTTGAAAAAGCAGCTGAGTGGTCACTTGGGAGGAATCTTGGACCAGTCTGTCCCATCTACAATGAAATGAAGGAGGAAAGAGTTGTTTCCTGGTCCATTTGGGATCATCTAGTGATGTCTGCAGTGGGGAGAGACCCGAAGAAGCAGTGGGGCTTTTGCCCTTGCCCGTGGCTCAGCGCCCTGCCAGCTCCTGGTTTCACTGGTCTTTCTTCGGGCAGTGTCGCCCCCTTTTATCCATCCCTTCCTATAGACACTTGTTTTTATATAAGTTGTTCTATTTACCAAGAAGAGCCGGGAGTCAGATACTGGGGTAAAAACCTGCTAGATCAGAGAAGCTGAGAAACGCCCACCAGCTGACCTTCCCTTCTGGCTAGAGATCCAGCAAGAGGTCGCCTCTCCTTCCATCCCAAACCAAAAATGACAGCAAATGTCTAAGTCCCTCCCAACGCTTCCCGGTGTGTCTTTCTATGCGTATCCCTGGCTCCTCCATATTCTCTATGGCTAATTCCTGTCAATGGGTCCCTGGTTCCTCTCCCTGATCCAAAGTTAATTTTATTAACAGTCTTGTAGTTTCTTGGTGCGATCAAATATCTGCAACAGACACTCAGGCCCAGGTCCTCTATAGGGACCGTCTGTATCCAAGATATTTGATGATACTATTCCTCAAAACACCTTGTTTTCTATTTAAAAAAAAAAAAAAGTCGCTGTCTATCTCTGTTTAGACCACAGGAACTCAGAGGGACACCAGAAGCCCCGTTTACTGCATCCACAGAGCACAAGCTAAGTGGTGGGTCTGCTCTGCTCCAGCTGCACAGGCTCCCCGCCCCAGGTTAAGGTATTTCCCAGTGATCATGAACCCATCATGTTCACAGGACTGGACACCAAGTAAGATGCAGCAGGACCCACGAAAGCTCCAGCCCATTAGCCCACTGTACCTCTGAGACTCTCCCGGGGGGGTCCTGGAAGCCAAATTCACCACAGATAGAGTCTAGAAATTCTAGAATT
This sequence comes from Phodopus roborovskii, assembly GCF_943737965.1. Taxonomy (NCBI): domain Eukaryota; kingdom Metazoa; phylum Chordata; class Mammalia; order Rodentia; family Cricetidae; genus Phodopus; species Phodopus roborovskii. The sequence goes on from NW_026126434.1 coordinate 23,778,629, forward strand.
TAAGTTCTGTCTCATCCTGGGACCCCATCTACCTACCAATTCAGAAATACTCCTATTGTTAGTCATTTGCAGAAATCCCAGAGAAACTATTAGAATTTAGGGGTATCAGCCCATTATGCACAGCAGGGGGGTTAGCTCTCTTTCACAGGTGTTTCTCAGTAGCACCTTATCTGGTTCTCAGATGAGCAGGCTGGGGGTCTTTTGGGGAAGACAACTCATGGTTATACAAGTATCACTCCTGTGACCTGACTCTGGGACTGCTGAGACCCAGCTACCTTTCATACTGGCCAGCCAGGTTCCAGAGCCTCACTGGGCTACCATTCAGGCCACTAGCTATTTGATCACCACTCTGCTATCTGTCTGTCTGTCTCTCTCTCTCTCTTTATTCCTTCCTCTCTCCCTCTCTCTGTCCCCTCCCTCTTTCTTTCTGTTTTTTTGTCTTTTATTTTTGTTTTTTTCAAAACAGGGTTTCTCTGTGCAATTTCCCAATAGGAAGAGACTATTCATATTCACTTACCCTGTGGTCAGTTTTACAATATTAATGCTAAACTCTGAGTCACCAGTAATGTGTCAGTGTTGCATCACAGAACATCCTGGTGTCATTTATTTAACCCAGAGCAGGTCCAGGTTTGAACTCTGCTTCACTCTTGCTGTGTGTAAAAACCGTGGGGTTTTTACCTCTGTTTGTTGTAGGACTCTGAATCTGTGGCTGTGGCTCTCAGATTCATTTCTTCTGTACTTTTTAAAAATTTGTTCTGTACTTTTTTTTAACTTTATTTTTTAAAGATTTATTTATTTTATGTGCATTGATGTTTTGGTTGCATGTATATCTGTGTGAGGGTGTCAGACTGGAGTTACAGACAGTTGTGAGCCGCCATGTAGGTGCCGAGAATTGAACTCAGGTCCTCTGGAAGATCAGCCAGTGCTCTTAACCACTCCAGCCCCTTGTTCTATATTTATTAAACAGCACAGAAAGAATCACACAGAGAAGTAATGAGGGACATTTCACAGAAATCTTTAACAGAATTTTACAAGGGATTAAGTCACTGGCTCCAACTGACCCCAAATGACCCAGACAACAAACAATACTACAAACATTTTTTTTTTTTTTTTTTTTTTGGTCAATCAATATCCAAATGTTGTGTGCAACGTTTGTGGTGGATGATCATTTTATATACTTGTTTCAACCTCATTGCTTTCAGCAAATGATACATACACACATTGCTTTCTGGTTCAGGAGTCTTGAGGGGGAACAAAATAGAAGATTACAGGTATGAATTAGCTTAGGTTGTAAAGGATGATTTCATGGCAAACAGTAGAGGAAAGCTGGTTGTTACAGGTTAAATCTCAGACTGACAACACAGTAGGAGAGCCATGTTAAGTGACCTCAAGGTATATTATTAACTCTAACTGCAAAGCCCAGCAAAAATTGTAGTCTCTTAGAATATAAGAGATATCAGCTGGGCAATGGTGGTGCACACCTTTAATGCCAGCACTCAGGAGGCAGAGGCAGGTGGATCTCTGAGTTTGAGGCCAGCCTGGTCTACAGAGCGAGTTCAGGACAGCCAGGGCTACAGAAACCCTGCCTGTGGCTATGTCTGAACAGCAGCAGGTGGCAATTGAAGTTGCAAAGGTCTGCCCAGGAAGCAAAGCTCTGATTTGTGAATCTCAGATAGGCAATGTTCCTGAGAGCCTTGTCTCTTGCTACTGCTGTGCCTTTACATGTTTGTTGCTGCCATTTTTCTCTGGTACCTGGCATGGTGTGAATGGGCATAGGGAGGTTCCCACAGCCTTTAATGTAGTGTGATTATCTCATGGAAATATCCCCTTCTACTGGGCATTTTTACTTGTAGATTATTATGAAGATGACTTCCTCCCAAGATGTACTGTTTAACTGAAGCAATGATTTTATAGAAAAATAGTAATAGTTTAATAGGATTTTGATGATTAAAGGCCTTTAATAAATACAGTAAGGGATTATGATAGAGGTCAGTTTAGTGGGAAAACTAATATAGGTAAAAGCAGGATATGGTGTTGCCTTCACCCCTGATAAAGCAGGGGCCACAGAAGACAGAAAATAAGAATGAGGAAATGTCACACAGCTAGTTTCTCTTGAGAAGCCACATAGATTGTGGCTTAGGTTAATGATTAAGAAAAATAATTGTGTTCCAGAAGCTAAGTTAGCTCAAGTTCTTTTAATCTTAATGTTGAGAGATGTGTTCACAGGTTTCATTGTGCATCATAGTGGAAAACTAAGCTTTAAATTGATTGAGGTTAGGTTAAGGTGTTTTTGTTAATGGCTGAGCAAGGGACTTGGTGAGGTCAGGGAGCAGGACAATGGAAGCCTGGCTACTGCTGGTTGATGTGCTTTTCTTGCTAGGATGAGTTGGTGACCAAAGACAAAAATTAATTCCTTTTACCCATTTCTGCCCTTAACTTCCTGATAAAAAAAAAAAAAAAAAACCAAAAAACTGTTATGAGTGAGTGTGAACCCATTTAAAACAGAGATGACTGCTTTTCCATATATAAGTTTAGATTTGTGGTTCTTCTAAGAGTTCTTATGAGATTACCTTTTGAGATAAGTAATAAAATGATTGATCCTTTCTTTGTAACCGAAGCCTGCCAGTAAAAGAAATGGCCGAGAAAATTACCTTGCTTGCTAATACTCTAATAATCTATAACAAGTTGCTTGGATGTCAATGTATGTGGGTTCTTGTGATAATCTGTTTTTCATCTATAGTATGTAAAATATTTAATCACATAAGGGATATGGAAAATATGTTTTTACTTGTATTCATTGTAATCATTCACTTAAAAAATAGAATGTAATCACACTGTAACTTGTATTCTGTTTGAAAGATTTTGGTGGGATATATATATATATAAGCTATAATGGATAAAATAAGGTTAGAAGGAAGATATAAGGAGAGACTGAAGGGATACACCTGGATAGAGGTAAGAAATAAAAAACAGAGGAGAAAAAAATGGTGGAGTGTGTGTGTGTGTGTGTGTGTGTGTGTGTGTGTGTGTTTTTTTTTTTTTTTCTCTTTTTTTGCAGGCCCCAGAAAGTTGTGTTTCCTCTTTCATTAGCCCCAGAGGGTTAAGTTTTACTCCCTCAGACAGAAGTCAAGTTGAGTGATGGGTTAGCCAACTCTGTGGATTCCCCCACCCAATCCCTGAGCTGCTGAAGGCTGGTCCTCACAACAGTGGTAAAGCCCTACCTCCAAAAAAAAAAAAAAAAAAAAAAAGGAATATAAGCAAGCAGTATTTTTATCACTCTTCCATATTCCATCTCATCTCAGAACCACGAGGCCAAAGTTCAAGTTAGAAAGCAGCCACAGAGAAGTTTGATCCCCAACAAAGCAGTCTATAGCCATCCCTAATGGGGAAGGGTCTCTAATTAGGAGGGTTGTTGGGTAACAGCCTCAGGTTATGAGAAATTAAGTCAGTCTGTATGGACCCAAGGCATGAAGAATTGCTTGACCAGTATCAAAAACAACTCTCCCTGCTCCCAGTCAAACCACAAAAATGTAGCTGTAACTTCCTGATGTGTGTGTGTGTGTGTGTGTGTGTGTGTGTGTGTCCCTCAGCACCCCATATGCCCACAACCTTTGTACCTCAGAAAGGTTGAGGCCCCTTGTTCCAATAACTGGTTTTAGCCCATTGACCTCTAGAGTCTGTCTCTTGTCTCCCTCACTTATCCTAGAGATCAACAGGACAGAAGGGTCCATGGCAGTGATAGTGGACATCCACAAGGACTTTCTTGGCCACTAGGATAACAATATCCTTCCACCTCTGGAGGTCCCCTGCCCTTAATGGCCAATCCAGGGGCAGGCCAAGGGGCTGATAACTGAGGTCGTAAAGCAACACTGAGAATAGGGTGGTAATGACAGCATGGGAATCTAGAATCTGAAGAAAGAGTCACCTCCCAGGTACTCCAAACATGGCAGTCTGACTTCAGAGCCCCAGCTTATAAATAAAGTCTTTTGTTCTCTTGACCCTGCAGAAGTGAGAGGCTCTGCTACATGCAACAGGCCCCTGTTGCTTCCAGAGGCTTCCCTGAAGGCATGTCCTTCACTTTGCAGACATTGTGAGCCACATAGGAAACACAAGGAACATGGTACTGCCTCTTAAGCTTCACTCCACAAGAAACGGGTCCATCTAGCTCTCAACCCACACCAGGATCTGCTCACAAGCTACATCTACATTCTACCCTGTTGTTATTTTTTTTTTCACAAACTAATATTTTCCACTCGAGGCCACCTTTCAAATGCTCCAGTTTATATTTAGGCCAGGCCTGTGCACAGAAAGATAACAAGCATTCCTTTCTTAAGGTCTGTGGGTGGAAGAGATCCCAGAGAGTAAGGATAGTCTTAGGGAATCTCTGAGGATGACTGCCCTTCTGTAAGACAGAAAAGATACCAGACCATCTTCAGGGCTGTCTTCCTGGCAGAGAACCCTCATGGAGACTGGGTTACTTCTTTACTGACATGGTGTGAATGTCTGCAGCCTTTCCTTCCTCATTAGCAGCCATGAAAGAGGAGAGCCTGAGTTTTTTGTTTTTGTTTTTGTTTTTTTTTTTTTTCTTATTCTGGAGTCAGGGTTTCCCTGTGTGGCCCTGACTGTCCTGGAACTCTCTCTGTAGACCAGGCTGGCTTCAAACTCAGAGATCTGTGTGTCTCTGCCTCCCGAGTGCTGGGATCAAAATTGTGTGCCACTACTGCCCAGTGCTTGAAGCCCTGTCTATGCCACAGCGACTGGAAAATAAAAAACAAAGGGCCAGAAACAGGAGGTAGGTAAGGAGGTAAACAGAGAAACTGAGGCTTAGGCTGCTCGACAGAAGACCTGCAGAGCCCTCACCTCCAGTATCTACCATCACAGCCTGATTCTTTCAATCCCAATTGTCATTGGCAGCAACTGGCCTAGCCCCAGCACACACTTTCCAGGTCTCACTATCATAGTGCTAGAGGCAACTGGGTGGAGAAACTCTTAAGTCTTCTTTGGAAACCAGTAAACATACAAATGAATGAGGCTGAAGACTAGAGTCCCCTCTCTCTTCTCTATGAACTGACAGTTGCTATGCTAGGAGTGGATCCAGGGCCTAGAGCTCAAGCAAACAGTCCACAACTGAACCCATAGTGGCTCCACCCACAAAACCCCTATCTCCCCACCCCTCTCCCATTTTTCTTCCAAACACACACACACCCCTCCCCCCTCCCCCGTCAGTTTGGGGACCTCCAGTGTCTTTTCCAAGGCCAGCAGAAAACTTTGCGGGGACACAGGGGAACCTGAGCTGTAGAAGGAAGGTAGGTGTGTGTGTGTGCGTGCGTGCGTGCGTGCGTGTGTGTGTGTGTGTGTGTGCGCGCGCGCGCGCGCGCGCGCACAGGCAGCATTTGTAAGGTCAGAGCTGTCATTTGCCCTACAGCCTATAGTCCAGCTAAGGGAGACTTGGTCCTGTCACCTCAGCTGCTCCCTCGGAGTTTACACAAGATGAGAACATTTTGAGACGCAACATTCCTACCTCTCCTCTTGAGCTCTCAAAGGTAGAGCAAGGACAAGCTTCCAGCGGCCACATGGGTTCCAGAAAAACAGCCAAAGCCCCTTGGTGGGGGCAGGGGTGCCATGTGGGGACAGCACCCAAAGAAGCTCTCCTATATAGAGACAGACATTTCTAGTGTCCTCAACGTGACTCTCGGGCTTGGGATGATGTATATGCTCGTGACCACTGCAGGTTTGCCCACTTATGGAATGGCTCAAAAAATGAGATACAGCTGACTAGGTTCCATACCCCCAGATGCCCACATTTAGCTAATCAGAGCTTAAGGGTCCAAGAGTGGGGGAGATGTGAAGAGGACACAGAGCAGAGGGACTCCCTCAATGGGAAACCTGCCCCTTCCCATCCACCTCCCCAGGAGATGATTCGATTCTCTGAGGTTCAGTTTGTCAAGTCTCTTAGCTCAGCAGTGACTGCCAAATGTCTGCTCTGGTTTTTATGATAGAAATCTCCATCTAGCCAGAAGATATCAGAGCAGCTCACTTCAGCAGACCCTGAGCCCCTACTCTCCATGTTCTCGGCGGGGTGGGTGCTAGATGGGGGTTTCATGATAGGAATTGTGTGTGTGGTGGGGGTTCCCCTCTCTGAAAAGGGACCCTCCCTTGGAGGGCCAGAAGGTCACAGCCACTTTCAAGTCTTTCTCTGTAATTTTCAATCTGGCATTCAAACTTGAGTAGAAGTCTTCTCAACTCCCTGATTACAGTCCCCAATAAATACAACAGGAGTGTTGGTGGGCATCTAGGTGATCTAAGCTTGTCCTCTGGATGGAAAAGAAGTTGACTGTTGAGAAAAGACAAAAACCTAGCCTGGACCTTGAGAAAGGGACTGCTTTACCCCCTGGGGTGGAAGAGGCCCAGGAACCCACTAAGTGGACATTCTCTTGGGAGTTTTATGCCCTGCCCCCGGCCTTCCCATTTTCCTATTGGTCCTGTTTGGATGCCCGTCCGCCTTCCTGCCGTTCTTCCTCACAGTGCCTTCCAGGAATAAGAAGCCTCCATCTTGGGGAGTCTGCTTTAGCTTTCCTTGTCTGCCTATGTCTCTAACTCTCCTTCAACTTCTTAATGGCAGTGTGCATTTGTTGACTCTTGAGGCCTTGAGTTTAACCAGTTCTTTCTGTGTCTTGGGAATGAATTGGAACCAAGCCATGAAAGTGTAGCCATTGAGTGCTGGATGGCTCTGAGGCTTGTAGACAGTTGTATTTAGGCCTTTTTGCTTGCTTGTTTGTTTGTTTTCTAGACAGGGTTTTTTTTGCATAGCCTTGGCTGTCCTGGAACTTGCTCTGTAGACCAGGCTGGCTTTGAACTCACAGAGATCTGCCTGCCCCCGCCTCCCAAGTATTGGGATTAAAAATGTGTGCCATCACTGAGGCTTAAGGCAGTACAGCCAGAGATGAGAGCTCCCCCCCCCCAAGGCTATGAGGAATTGGGTTGAGGGAGGCTTCTGTGACAGTCTCACAGGGCCCCAGATTTGATGGCGTCCCTGACATGAACTTCCAGGGTCAAATTGACACCGGGCAACTGTGATCCACCTCCCCAGTCCACACCAGGGGCTACAGTCATCACCATGAGGTTGGTGGACCTGGTCTTCAGCTGCTGCCCTCTTGACACAGCATTGATGAGCAATGACCTGAAAACCAGCATTGGCGGGAGGGATCTTTCAAGCCCTCGAAAGGTAAAGGGTCTGTGTTGCTGGTGGGACTGTGTTGCTGGAGGGCCTGTGTTGCCGGTGGACTGTGCACCTCGCTCTTTCCAGAAGAGTACCTTTCGGCCTGGGTGTCTGTCCTGATCAGGCTGATCTGTTCTGTTTTGATGACTGACTGGCTTCTCCATTCATATACTAATTTGAAAGAGAGGGAGAGAAAGCTTCCTATGAGTCAGTGTGACCTCCCCAGGAAGGGTTTGTGTCACCATCTTCAGCTTTAGAGCATTCACAATCTGCTCTGCAGAGACCAGGAGGAAACAGTCAGCCTTAGCTCCTGCAGGCTGGGATGGTCCTCTTGGGACAGGACAAGCCAGCTGTCTTCTAGCACCCCATACACACTGAGGTCTCCAGTGGAGACAGGGGTTATTTGAGGCAGTAAGGGCACAGTGAGGAACTGTTGTGTTCAGAACACTGTCTGGGTAGCCTCCAGCTACAGGTCAAAGAGCAGCCCCTTCACACTGTAGAAGGAGATGGCTGGCATTGTCTTTTTCTTTGAAAACTCAGGACAAGAGATCAGAACCAGCAAGCCTGGGATCCACTAGGCACTTCTCGGACTCAGCTTAGAGGGGAGAGCTGGGCCTGTCTGCTTCTAAGGACTGAAAGAGGAAATGGTACTTTCACCAACCCAGGATTCAAGTAGGACAGCATCTTTCTACTGAGGTCTCTAAGCCGGCCTGGGTTGCTGGGCAATTTCCTGAGTTTCATTTCCTGCAAAAATCTGAAGGCTCTGAACATAGCAAGGGGTTCACTATCTCATAAGACAGGCCCTCTGTGAACAGGCACATTGTGCCTAGCTGGGGGTTATCCCTGTAAGGGTGTTTGGGAAGTGATCAAATGCTCTGTTTTTGTCTGGGCACTGGATGGTCCAGAAAGTTTGTTCTCTGTGGGAAGCCTTGAGGAAAAGCCTACAGACAAAGGCCACTCTAGGATGAGAGCTACAAGTGCTCTTCCTCTGTGTCCTGGGCTGAGATAAGACAGCCCCCACCTTGGGCCCTGGGGCCCTGGGGACCTGAGGAAGTTCTACAGAATAGAAATCCCCTCAGGTTCCTGGGAACAATGATACCCGTTGCCAGCTAGGACCAACTCCATTCCACAGGGCTCAAACTGAGTCTTGGAGAGGTTCTGAAACTGAGTCTTGGAGAGGCTCTGAAAATCTTCGGTATATGGAGATGGATGAACATTGGTTCACCTCATCATATACCATTCCTGCATCCACTGAACTGAGCCCCTCAGGTGATCAAAAAAAGTGACAAAATGTCCAACTTGAAAATGAGAGACATAAATCAGGAAAATACTCAGGCTCCTCCAGGCCCCGAAGAGCCCACCCAGAGCACAGAGCTAAAGGCCACTGTCCAGGTCATCTAGTGACACTCTGGAATAGGGGAACATGCCATGCCTCAGGTGTGCCAAAGTGAATGGGCTTTTCCAGTAGCATACCATTAGAAGGGTTATAGTCACCCATTCCCTGGCAGCTATAGGAGGTTTTGGGAGGGCCCAAGCATTAGGATGAAGCTCCTCATGAGTAGGAACCAGGAATCCTCCCAGAAACCTAAATCCCAGATACCCACACCATGCTGGATCCTACAGGATCCCAAGGACAGTGACAGTGCAGACACTTTTCATGAGTGGTCCCACCTTAATGTTACAGAGAAGGGAGTGGGTTGTTCTGGCCAAATTTATAATCACAAACGATTACTCAGGCAGACATCAGCAGAGCTGAATTTGGGAAACTTTGACCTTAGCACTTGACCTCAATGCAGATACATCTGTTTTTACCTGGGATGCAATGCAATACCCAGGACCTAGTCACAGTGCATTGCTCCCTGGCACAGTAGTCCTCAAGTAGGGCCGAGGACTGGAGTCATCTGGGGCACAGTGAGTGCACAACACAGGGATGCTCAGGATGGCCCTGCCTCTGCCTGCATCAGCCCAGCACCTCATGGCAACAGTGACTACAGGACTCAGGGCCAAGCTGGCAGATCTCAGGTGCCCTCCAATAGTGTGCCAAGTTCTACCACAATAGTTGGACAGACAAAACAAACCAGGTTGTGTTCTCTTTGATTTAGTTTGGAGAGCAGATTTCCCAGCTCACCCCATTCCCTGGTCTTTGAGGTCCATCAGGGCCTGGGAACCTCCCCAACATTTCTTGTCTGTGATGATTCATCTGTCTGGTCCCCTATATAGTTGGCCAGGCATCTTCCTAAGTCACAGCTACCTACTTAGGACTGTAGGTTACATGCACGAATGACTTTTTTAAAATGGTTCAGTCCAAAAGTCCCATCCACCCAGAACATCATGCCTGTGTTCTTTTGCAAGAGGCCACTTGCTTGGATGAAGTTCCAAATCCTATTGTTTTCTCAGGAAACAGCCTTAGGCTCTGGAAGTGCAAACTCTGTGGCTTGGATGACAGCACTTCACTTGATAAAGAGAATTTTCATCAGTTTGGTAAAAAATAAAAAACAAAAATCAAACAAAGCTCTTTGTACAGCTGGAGATGGTTCAGTAGTCCACTGGCTGCTCTTCCAAAGGATCTGGGTTTGATTCCCAGCAGCCACATAGCCACTCACAGCTGTCTGTAACCCCAGTTTCTACACACACACACACACACACACACACACACACAAATACACCTATACACAAAAAATAAAATAATTAAAAAAAAAAACCTACCAAACAAAAAACCCAAACCCTTTTAGCTTTGACAGTTTCTATTGCCATTCTACTGAGGGCCCCAAGTTTGTTTTTGTGAGCCCCAAGATCCAGGATATTTCTCTTCTATCCACTTACTCATCCCCCAGCACTTATTCATACCACACTCATTGATTAATGAGGTATTAGTTCATCCGGCAGTCATTCATTCATGTAATATTCATTCCTATCCCATCCATTCATTTACTTATTCAGCACTCTTCCACATACATCATTCATTCAACATTCTTTTTCTTTTTTCTTTTCTTTTCTTTTTCTCTTTTTTTCTTTTCCTTTTTTTTTTTTTTTTCCTTTCTTTTCTTTCATTTTTTGAGATAGGGTTTCTCTATGTAGCTTTGTAGACCAGGCTGGCCTCAAACTCATAGAGATCTGCCAGTCTCTACCTCCCAAGTGCTGGGATTAAAGGCATGCACCACCACCACCAGGCTTCATTTAGCATTCTTCCACGTTCAACCATTCATTCATTCAGTGTTGTTCTAGATACTGGAGACATAGAACAAATGCAAGTGTCAGACCAGTCAGGAAATATCAGGTAACACAGGGACATCAGGGCAACACCAGCTCTAGAGGACAGAAGAGGTGACAGGCCAAGCTGGAGCATTACTGTTTCTGTGGGGGTTTCTGAGAGATGATGGTGGTCAGACTTCATTCACCAGCTCCTGCCCTGGGGATGAGAATTGCTAGGAGTCTGGCATTCATACCCCCTGCTTTGGAGGGATGCCTGGCTAGAGATCTGGTGAGAGATTCACCAAGAGACAGCCACCGGAGGGCTGGAGGGCTGGCCAGGAGAGGCTGGAGCAAGAGTTTATGCAAAGAGCTGTGGAGATATGCTGGGGTCTGAAGTCTCAGCCATGCAGATGGATTTGCTCCATCAACCATACCCCAGGCTTGGCATTCCCCCTCTGAAGGAATACTGTAAAATGTCTACTACTCCTAACTTGATGGGGATGTCCACCCACTAAGGATCCCTCCATCTTTTCCTGTCCATGTCCCTCATCAGGCTCCTTAGCCACAGTGGTGTGACTTTCTTGACTGTGGGTGTGCTATTCCCACCACATCCCTTTATTGTCTGGTGGTTCTCTGTGGCCTTGCCACCAACACAGGCTCTGGCTTCCTAAGCATTCTGGAATAGGCACTATGCTCCAGAAGGCCACCAACCAGGTACTGGAAGTGCTGGGGACAGTAGGCTCTGGGTTCCTTTCTGAAGTCACCACACCCAACTGATGGAAAGGGTCAGATTACAAAATTTCAGATTACAAAATTTCAGATTACTCATAGCCTAGGTCTACCCACCTGAGGGCTGTACTGAACTACTCCATGGTGGGTGGTGGGGGGCTCAAAGCCAACCCATGGAGAACACGTGGGCAGCTAGAGCCTCCAGCTCAGCAGGGACCCAGGAATTTCCCCAAATGTATTGGCTTTAGATGATGTGATAAGGCCTGGAAACTACCTACTAGTGCCTCAGGTATGAGACTATGTGTCTGTGCAGGTGGGCATCTGTGTAGGTAGGCACCCTGTAGGTGGGCATCTGTGTAGGTGGGCACCCTGTAGGTGGGCATCTGTGTAGGTAGGCACCCTGTAGGTGGGCATCTGTGCAGGTGGGCACCCTGTAGGTGGGCATCTGTGTAGGTGGGCACCCTGTAGGTGGGCATCTGTGCATGTGGGCACCCTGTAGGTGGGCATCTGTGTAGGTAGGCACCCTGTAGGTGGGCATCTGTGCAGGTGGGCACCCTGTAGGTGGGTGTCTATATAAGTGGGTGTCCTATAGATGAGCAACTGTGTAAATGGGCACCATGCAGGTGGGTGACTATATAAGTGGTCACCTTTCAGGTGGGCATTTGTGAGGCCAGCATGGATGCAGGTAGGCATCTGTCAAGGTAGGGAAGTAGGTATCCTGCAGGAGGGCATGGCCACAAGTGGGCATTCCTCATAGGACCATCCTTGTACTACATATCCCTGCCTTGAGGAGCCACACTTTCTGTCTGCCAGTACCACCTCATGTTCTCACATCCTGCCTTTGTCAAGCTCCCATCCTGCATTCACAAGAGCCAGTCCCCCACAGGGCAAGGCTAGCCTGTCAGAGCAGTACAGGTGATCAGCACCTACCACTCTTTTTCCTGCCTCCAGGCCTGAAGGCTCCTGGGAAAACTCGCTGTGGCTCCAACTTTACTACACAGAATGAGGTGACAGCTCCTACTTGCTAGAGGCTCAGACCCAGGGAGTCATCCAGACCTGGTATTCTTCACGGCCTTGGGGGCAAGACATGAGTCAATGTAGAGCTGGGTCAGTCAGCCCTGTGGACATGGTATTTTACGATATAAAGTTTGGCAGACCTGAGCTTCAGGAGAAGGGCAGGAAGATGGGGGTGAAGCAGGCAACCAGAAACTGTTGCCCTCGGGGACAGGGAAGAGCACCCCACCATGGTCTCAGTCACCCAGTCATGCTACAGGCCACCACCTGTTCTGTGTGTGTGCCAGCTGCTCTGTCTGTGCTGAAGTCCAGATGGGGTTGGAATAAGCACATGAATGAAAAAGCACACGAGTGACGAGTGTCCCCAAATGGCAGGCTCCTTCTGAATCTGCCCTGGGCTCTTCACACCGGAGGCCTCCTCCCACCTAGAGGCAAAGAAGTCCATATGGCCCCGCTGCCACTGAACACTCAAGAGGAAATAGAAAACAACTGTGGTGTATCTGTGTGTGGGTGAAGGAAGACATGGGGGCAACCTCCCAAGGGATGCTGGCTCATAGCTCAAACAGCAGGGTAGCCGGATGGTCAGTCCATTTCTGACCATGGCACTAGGAGACATGGTGAAAGGGAAGGACCTGCCCAGAGAGCACCTGTGAAGGTGAGGTGATGTAGCAAGTTAGAAGGCCTGGAACAAAGTGAGCCTCCTGAGAGACAGGGCTGGGTTCTGAACATCTGAGGACAGGCTGGCAGTCAGCTATGAACATATGGCAAAGGCCTATTGTTTTGTTGAGACAGAGTTCTCTGTAGCTTTGGAGCCTATCCTGGCACTTGCTCTGTAGACCAGGCTGGCCTCGAACTCACAGAGATCCACCTGCCTCTGCCTCCTGAATGCTGGGATAAAAGGCATGCACCACTACTGCCTGTGGGCAAAGGCCTACTGTTAGGGCCACAGTGGCCAGAGCTTCTGCTGGTCACTGCCCAGGGCCAACAGCCAATTGGGAGGCCCTGGCAGGGTGTGGTAAACCTTATGGGTTTACCTGTAGGGACACAGACCCACCCACATTAAGAGTGACCCTGTCTGTCCAAGCTGACACCTGGTCATGCCTGTCACCGCTATTTCCTGGGGTTACTCGTGCATGTCTCCTCTGAGGCCGCACATCCGGGGGCTTCCCCAGACCTGAACCAACCTGCTTACAGGACCATGTCCTTTTCGGTTTGAATACTGATGTGTCTCATAGGAGCCACACCTCCTTGTGAGCACACTCCTCTTATATCACAGGTGGGGAGGTCGGGGTGATGTATTAGTTACTTTTTGATGGGTGTGAAAAAATAACTGACAAAAGCAACTTAAGAAAGGAAGGTGGGGTGGTTATTTTTTTTCATTTTGTTTTGTTTCTTTTTTTAAGAAAGGGACTTTTTTGGTTTATAGCTCAAGTTCATGGCAGGGAAGGGATGACAGCTGGAATGTGAGGCAGCTGGCCAGTTGCATCCACAGTCAGGAAGCAGAGAGAGACGGATGCTGACTGGTGCTTGGCTCTCTTTCTCCTTTTGGTGAAGACCAGGACCCCAGCCCATGGAACGGTACCCCCCATACTTAGAGTCTATCTTCCCATCTCAACTAACCCAGTCCAGAAAGTTCCCAACAGACAAGCCAGAAATTTGTGTGCTAGGTGAATCTAGATCCTATCAAATGGATAATCCATAGTCACCATTACATGTAAACCCAGGAGTTCCCACTTAACCACCCCTAAGTTATTCACACTAAGGATAACCTTTGAAGAGAGTGGATCATGACTGTCATATAGACAGACAAGGGATGCTTCTGTGGTTAAGACTTCATTTAGCTCACTTTTAGGGAGGAACCTGGTCAGAGATGTGGAAAAAGGAGTTTACAAGGAATGTGGGAATTTCTTAGCATATTGGTTATTGCTTAGACTATCAGGTATTGTTTAGAGCCATGGTTCTCAACCCATGGGTCAGGACCCCCACAGGGTCACATTTCAGATACCCTGCATATCAGATATTTACATTAAGATTCCTAACAGTATCCAAATGGCAGTTATGAAGCAGCAATGAAATAATTTTATGATTGACGGTCACCACATGAGGAACTGTGTTAAAGGGTCGTGGCATTAGGAAGGTTGAGAGCCACTATCTTAAGAGATGCTTTCCCCGCTGCTGGACAACTCCTTCTGCCTCAGCTGGGTAGGCTTCCGATTCTCTGGGGACATTCCCAACCACCGTGTCCTGAGCTTGCTGGGGCTCTGTCCCATTTACCCTCCTGCAGCCACTGCCGTCCACAGTGCTTTGGTGGATGGGCCACTCTCCCCCATGCCCACTGTGTCCCTGGAGGCAGACACACTGATCTCACCCCTGCTAGGCTAACCCATTTTTATGGACCTCTGAGTGAAGGTGTCTGGAGCCCAGAGTCAGCCTCCTTCCCACGCCTGGTGGAGGGCTACTGAATGAAGAGGAGGAGGAAATGGGGTGGCCCCAAGCTTGAATGGCTCAAAGTGGACGAGGCTGGACAGGAAGCACTGTGTGGTAGAAGGAGGGCTGGAAGAAGAGGCAGCGCGGGTGGGCGGGTGGTGGGTGGGGTGGGCAGTGGTGCAGCAGCTACCAACAGATGGGGGCAGCGGGGCGGGGCTGGTCCACTGGCCCTGGGGCTGTGTGAAGGCCATGCTCATTGTCACTTGACAGATGAGGAAAGTCTCTGGGAGGGATTTTCTAGATTAGGTTGACAGAGGTAGGAAGACTTCCCTAACTGTAGGCAGCACCATTCTATGGGTGTGTGGCGGCAGTGGTGGTGGTGGTGGTGGTGGTGAGAGTCCTAAAGAAGTGAAGAGTCATCAGAAGACGAAAGCAAGCCAGCATTGACCTCCTCCTGCTTCCTGACTGCAGCTGCAATGTGACCAGTGGCTACCCCACCCCCACCCCCACCCCTGTGCGCTTCCCTCCATGATGGACTGTATCCCCTCAAACCATGTGCCAGAACTAATCTTTCCTGCTTTAAGTCACTTCTTGTCAAGTATTTTGCCATAAGAATGAGAAAAGCAACTAATACAGGCACCCTCTGTCTGCAGGGTGGGAAACCAGAGCCTACCCTCCATGGCTACTTGCAGGCAATGCAGGTGACAGTCCCTGGGGGGCTGGGACTCCTGACTGTAGCTGGCCTATGTATGTCAGGAAGCAAGTGTAGCCTGGAATCAACCTCTCCTGGGCTCAGTGGATAGCAGATAGTGCTTGGTTCCCTTTTCTGAGGCTCCTACCTTAAGCCCTACCCCTTTGTTTCGGAAGGGCTCAGCATGGGTATGACCCAAGGTGCTAGGTGGCTTTGCTCAGCCATTGGGGAACTGTAGGCTGAAGTGGGCCAGCAGCTCAGAGGACATCCTAGGACTGCAAGGGTTGTGAAAGCAACTGGCCTTCCCTAAACCCAGAAGCCCTTGTACTGGGGCCAAGGATTTGTTCCCTGGAGAAAGACATTCCAAGTTTGCACTCTTGAGTTTTCTGCCCATTAAGGCCTTGTGACCATGGCTTCCCAACAACGAAAACAGAAAACCCTCTCCCCCCCCCCCACCCTACCCAACATGGTCTCCACCAAGACCAAAACTCTCCTGGTAAAGATTTTGTTTGGGTCATCCATCCACAAGCATTTGTTGAACATCTACTACATGCTAGGCACCAAGAGGCAGGTGTTTATAATCTCTGGTTCAGTGCCACCAGATGCAGGAAGAGTCCCAGCCTCACTGCACCACAGCTGCTCAGCGGGACAGCTTGCATCATTGAGGATTCATTTGCATGTGCTGTTATGTAATGGCCAAAGGGCCTGAGAACAGGGCTCTCTGTCTCCGCCCCCTGGAGGAGACTTAACAGCCTGCTAGTGGAAAAGGGAAGGTAGTCCAGGAAAGAAAGCCAGCGGGTGGACCAGACTGGAGCAGGAGTGATCAGGCTAGGGCACAGTGAGGACAGTGGGAAGTGGGTGAGGCAGGGAAGCATTTCTGGGAAGGGGGTAATGAGCTGGCTCCAGAGGAAGAGAGTGGGATTCTCTGGCCTCATAATGACAACAGTGTCCCTGTGCAGCTTTCCTTGTGCAGGGGAAGCATCTCTGTGGGCAGCCTTCATGCATCTGCTTCCTCTCCCTGAATGTCCTAGAGTTCCAAAGGCTCCAACTGTGTTCTGGCCTTTAGTGGAACTGTGGGTGGATCTTAGTGCAGCCTCTGTAACAGGAGCTGTGAAGCACCGACAGGCCTGCTAATCACACAGGGAGTGGCTGTCTGACCACCCTTGACACCCTGCCATCCCATTCAAGGCTGAAGGATCTGAGTCCCATGCAGTCATGGTCAGTGTCCCTTTCCAGATCTCCCAGAGGCACCTGAGAGTCTCTGGCTAAGTAGACATCTCCCAGGCAGTCAGGCACTCTCAGAATCTCCCTGTAAAGTCAGGGCTGAGATGGTGATCAAGCCAACCACACAGGACCAAGGCATGTCTGGCTCCTCCCCCAACCATTCCTCTGTTAGCATGCAGCTTATGTGGTGACCGAAGTTAAGAAAACAAAACAAAACAAAAAACCACAACTCATGCCTAGTATGGGGTCCTCCACTTCTGACACCACCACAATGGTTAGAATCCCTTCCTGCCTTCTCACGGATACTCTCATTTGCTTCCTTTGGTGTAGATAGCTGAACCTGAAATGTTAGAATTCCTAGCATCTGGCACTGGACCAAGAGTCTGGTCCCCCCCCCCCACGTTCATCAGGGTCTCCATCTTAGGTCCCTGCTCTGCTCTGCTCTGCTCCAAAGGTTGCTGAAGAGGTGACAGTCCTAGCTAAGGGACAGATTGGGGTGCAAACATCAGGAGTCTGGAAGGCCAAGGCCAAGTGTGTGGCAATGGTTGCCCATTGGGTCATTGTGTTCTTTCATGGCAAAGATGAGAGAAACAAGTGCCCTATACCTTGGATCAGGTCACTAACTCTCCATCCAGCAGGCTTCTCCCTTCTGACCTCATCACTCATGAGGCCCCTACCTCCTAATACTACCCCATTAGGGTTAAAAATTTCAACATTGGAGACACAGATGTTTGGGCTGTAATAGCAGGTACTTTTCATGAGCAGGATGCACACAGCTCATTGTTCATGGATATAGACATGCACCCCCCCTTCCAGCCCCATCAGAAAGTTCCAGAACCCAATACTCCTTACTGCAGGGTCATTGAAGGGCAGGAGCCAGTGGCCACCTTAATTTGCAGAGGAGGCAGAGGCCAGGTTAAAGAGGGGAAAAAATGCCACTGGACAGACAAGAACTCTGGACAAGAACCTGGGGAGATTAGAACACAATGGATGTGAAAGCCAATTGGACAGATGATGAAGACAGTGGAGAAACAAGACAGAAGACACATCTGGGAGGCTGATGATTCTCATACAAACATCCCAGCTAGAGAAGCAGGAGGATTTGGAGAGGAGTTGTATGACATGGGTTGAGTGTTCCCAAGTTTAGTGTGTTGAAATTGTATCTTCATTGGAATGCAGGGCCTGGGGAGGCAACATCAGGGTAGGTCCCAGGATCAGATCCCAGTGGTTTCATAAGAGGAGGGAGAGGGCTAGGGTGTAGCTCCAATGGCCTGCTGTTTGCTCAGCTGGCACGAAGCCCCTGATTGGATGGATCCTCAGACCTGCATGAACTGGGTGCAGTGGCATATCAAGAGGATCAAGGGCCCAGGTGGATCACATTCATATCCATACATTCTCGAGCACACACGTGTACACACACAATCTCTCCCGACACAATGCTCTGCATTACGTTGGGCCTCTGTCAGCAAGAAAGCAGCCACTAGATAAAGGATCCACAAGAAGTCTTTCTGCAAGAACCATGCAGCCTCAGGCATCCAGTGTTTAATTAGAGTAAAGCCTGCCTAGTGTATGCCTGCAGGGCTCTGCAAAGCTGTACAGAGGCTTTAGAAGCATAGAGAGCCTCTGGCTTCTAGGTGAGGGGCAGGTAGACTGTCCAAGATGAGGGACACTCTTGAAAATCTACTAGACACATCTGTGCATTTCAGCAAGGGAAGGGGGGCGTTGGTGGTGCACGCCTTTAATCCCAGTCCTTGGGAGGCAGAGGCAGGTGGATCTCTGTGAGTTTGAGGCCAGCCTGGTCTACAGAGCAGCAGGGGGAGCAAAGGGATGCCAAAGATTCTGAGAAGTGATTCATATGCTTGCTTGGGGAGAGAGGAGAGACTGTTTCCCAGGACTGGGGCTTCTGGGGCACTTTAGATTCCCCAAGAATCTTTAGCCAAACAACCTGCCCAGGGTGTGAGCACATTTAGGCCTATAACAGCCAGTAGCTGTCCCTCCCACATGCTTCTGAATGACCCTTGAGGACATGCTTCAGCACAGAAGGGACCACATCTGCCATGAGCCCTGAAGTCCACAGGAGGCAGGACAGGTAAGGCACATGGTACCTTCTCCAAAGAGGGGTCTGAAGGCTCTGGGAAGGGCTTTGATGGGTAGGATCTAAGTGGGTGGTGAGGCTGAACTGAGTCCACTAACGTAGGGTCATGACTGAGGTGAGGTGGCCCTGTGTCCTATGCAGGAGAGAAAGGGACACACATAGGGACATTGCCTTGTAACCACAGCAAACTGGAAGGCACTCTGGATGATACAAATATATGTGTTTGGGGAGGGGGTGTTTCTGGATCCCCATTGTTGCCTGGGAAACAAACATACTGAACCCATCAGCCCTGCAGGGTGTCATGGGTGGTGACTGCCCTGGTCCAGGCTGGAAAGTTGTTTATCAAGTGCATGTGGACATTTTTATCTCTGACTTAGAAGCCACCATGCATCACTTTTGTGTTCTGGTAAAAAGCCTCAGGAATGGTAACAAATGAACCAGATCGCACCTACCACATTACATTCCAAGGAATTGGTGCACAAAAAGAATGTGGGACTTTGGTTTGCTAAGTGAAGCCAACACATCTGCTATGAGCTGAGAACTTGCTCTTCCCTCAGGATCACAAAGGGATCCTTGGATGTGACCCATCCCCCATTCACTCAGCTGGTCCCAGAGGTACCTTGTGTGCTTTCTCTGTCCTCTGGGGAATTCTCTGGATGGCATGCGCCTGGACCTCTGTGGGGACCCTGTTCCTAGGGCCTTTAGCAGTGACCAAGCCAAGGGGACATACTACAAGGGAGGAGCCCCGGCCCAGTGCCTACGCTCCCAGAGACATTTCAATAGTAGCCATCAGGACCACAATGCACAAAGGTCATCTACAGCTAGCCAGCAGCTATAACCTTGTAGCCTTTCAAGTGGCCAAATAAACAAGACTGCAAGCCTGGCTGGGGGCCACTGTTTTGTTGAGAGGATTCCTAAGCAAAGGCTGTCAGCTAAGAGCCAGATGTATCATTTCTAACTACACCACAGCTATCATCCTCACACTGCCCAAAAGCATTTAGTGGAAACTTTGACAACAGTTTAGTTTCTAGTTGCAACTGTAGTGAATGGCCACCATTCAACAGCTCCCAGGGCAGATGCCCAAAGTCAACCTTTGCAGGGAGCCATGCTCTGGGCATGCCAGGGCACTTTCAGGGGCCCAAGGGGTCACTGCTGGGCCTTCCTCAGCATGTGGGGATCCCCTGTGTTCCATGGCTCTGGCCTTTCCTCCTCCTCCAAGGACAGCATCCCAGCATCCTCTGCTCTTTTCTCCTTCGGTATTCTTTCTGGCACTGAGACTCCCTGCCATCCTCCTGTGAGAACATCAGCCACCTGGATCACTCAGCTAACATCCATCCCCAAATCTCCAGGGGATCCTATCTACAGCGCCCTTTTCTTCTGTAGGATCCTAGATTCTGGGGCAAAGGTGTGGACTGCGGATTCACCTGCTACAAATAAATCCCACCTCTACTTGAAGCCATGTTTCCTAGTGACACCTGAAAGTGAGAATGAGATGGAAGTAACACAGGTGACAGGTATAAACACTTAGTGTTGGTTCGGGGCTAAGGTAGGAGCTAGGGATTAAGACCGACAGTTGTTCTTGCAGAGGATTCAAGTTTGGCTCCTAGAACCCATGCCTGGCAGCTCATAACTGCCTGTAACTCCAGCTCCATGGGACCTCTCTCTTCTGGACTCTGTAGGAACTCCAACTCATGTGTGTTTGCATACACACTTAAAAAAGATTATCTTGAATCATGTCTCTCTCTCACACAACACACACACACACACACACACACACACACACACACACACACGAGTATGGGTACCACCTTTGGAAGTCAGAAGAAAGTGTCAGAGTTCTGTACTGTCACGTTACTAAAAGCCAAGGCAATGAAGTAAGACACTCATGCTGCTATCCCAGCTGGGTTTACAGCCCAGTATGCATGCATGCATGTATGTAGTGCAGCAGGTAGAGGCCATCAGAGGACAGCAGCCACCATCACAGTGGCTAGCCTGGGCTACTAGCTACCATCCCAGTAGCCAGCATGGGACACCAAGTAGCATTACAGTGACCTGTCCAAGACATTTTGGAAACCTTCAGTGGTTTGGTCCAAAACATGCTTGTCTCTCAGCTACCTAGTCTAGCCTACCTTGTCAGCTCCAGGAAGCCTTTGGGACTCTAGACTCCACCCTGTAGATCCTCATAGTTTTCTACCCAGCACGTGTGTGGTGTGGGTTTCCAGGCCTGGGGTTCCATCTTTCACCTCTGTCCCCTCCTTGTGCCAATGGCCTGTACTTATAGTAATGGATGCAAGGGAGTGTGGAGGTTCATGAATGCCTGGCTCCTCTCCTGGACAGGAACCATGAAGACACACATGGAGACGTGACAAGACCACCACGGCGGTGACAGAACAGGACACAGAGGCAGTACTGCTGGCCGCCTGGATAGAAACGAAAGAGTAGGAGGCCAGGCAGAAGAAGCCAGCTGGCTTGAGACTTCTAAGAACGAATGGAATCTACAAAAGGCAACAAAGCTCAAACTGTTGACGTCTCCTCATTTTTCTAATCTTTATTGAGAGTGGTAGGAGCTGAAGAGACAGCGGCAGGCCAGATAATGACCAGCTGGCTTGGGTTCTTAATGCTTCTAGCAAGCACCCACCAAATGCTCTGACTGTCTCCAAGTGTGATGACTTGCAGATCCAAGCCAGCTCAGACAGATGGACTCAAAACACTGGTCAGATTCTGTCTCCAAAACTTTGCCAGAAACTTACAACCGGGGACAGAACAAAACACAAACACAGAAAGATCTCCAGGGGAAGGCTGGGGTTGGAGCTGGGGCTAACTCTGCCTCTTGGCAAGCCCTTCAGTGGATCCAGAGACAAGGAATAAAACCTGCATCACAACATATACACAAAGTGAAGACAGAAGGACCTAACTCCTCTGTGTATGGGCCAAAGCTGTATAACTCTCGGATGGAGAGCTGGGAACATAGCTCAGGTGCTTTCCTAGCAAGTATAGGCTCTGAGTTCAAACCACAGCAGCACATAAATTGAGCATGGTGATATACATCAAGAATGGCAACACTCAGAGGTAAAGGCAGCTTATGACTATCCTTGGCTACACAGGGAACTGGGGCTAGCCTGGGATACATGAAAGCATGGGTGAAAAACCAAACCAAAACATCCCTAACCCCTATACAAAATAGAACAACAACAAAAACCTTTTAAATGGAAGAAAAGGGAAGCTGGGAAATGCGTAGGAAAAACTACATGCAGTCAGACTTGGCAGTGATTCCTGGATAAGATACAAAAAAGCACAAGCTGTCCAGGAGATAAACTGGACTCCAGTAAAGCTGGACTCCGGTTCATCAGAGAACTCACTGGCAGAGTGAAACAGCATCCCACAGAATGGAGGAAATGCTTGTCAATCACGCATGTGATAAATACGTAGAGCATTATTTTAAATATCAGTACAGCTGGGCAATGGTGGTGCACGCCTTTAATCCTAGCACTGGGGAGGCAGAGGCAGGTGGATCTCTGTGAGTTAGAGGCCAGCATGGTCTACAGAGCCAGTTCCAGGACAAGCTCCAAAGCAATACAGAGAAACCCTGTCTCGAAAAGCAAACCAGACAAACAAACAAACAAATGGTGGGGGAATTGAGTGAAAATAGCTTCAGAGGTGACAGACACATGGCCAACAACAATGGGACAAAAATCTGCTCCCCCCCCCCCCCGGGAGTCATTAGGGAAATGCAAATCAAAGCCACAGTGAGTGTGGCTACACATTTTCAGGATGGTAATTAGTAAACCGAAAACAAGAGCAAGCTCTGCCAGGGGCATGGGGAAGCTAGCATACCAAAAACAAGAGCAAGCTCTGCCAGGGGCATGGGGAAGCTAGCATACCAAAAACAAGAGCAAGTGCTGCCAGGGGCATGGGGACGCTCCATTCCCCAAGTGTGAGTGGCACAGCCATTGTGAGAGGCAGAGAGTTCCTCAAAACATAAAAATAGTCCCATGTGACCCAGCACTTGCACTTCTGCGTACATATCCAGAAAGATCAAAAGCAGGGGCTCAAATGGATGCACAGAGCCCTCCCTGTCAGCAACGTAGTTCACCAGAGCCACCAGAGCTGAAGCTGGCAAGCAGCCCGTGCTGCCGATGGGTGAATGAACAGACCCGATGCAGAGCAGACACAGACTGCACACTATCCACTAAGTCATGGAATCTACAAAAGACATGGATTGGTGGTGGTTCACAACCTTCCCAACACTGCCGTCCTTTAACACAGTTCTTCATGTCATGGTGATCCCCCCCAACCATAAAATTACCTTCATAAGTGTAATTTTGCTACTGTTATGAATCATAATGTAAATGTCTATGTTCTCTGATGGTCTTTAAGGGATCACAACCCACAGGTTGAGAACCACTGGTGTAGATGAACCTGACTTAAGCCAGGCATGAGAGGATAAATGTGCTGTGGCATCACTTATACAGAGACCCTAGAGTTGGACTTTGAGAGGGGACAGGGGCGGCTTCCAGGGCTGCTTGGGGAGTGGGGCCTCAGGGGAGAAAATGGGAGGAGTTTTGGAAATAGATGATATGGGTGTTGGTGGCACATGCCTTGAATCCCAGCACTTGGGAGGCAGAGGCAGGAGGATCTCTGTGAGTTCAAGGCCAGCCTAGTCTATAGAGCTAGTTCTAGGACAGTCACCAAAACAATACAGAGAAACCCTGTCTCAAAAAACAAACAATCAAAAACAAATACAACTACAAAAAGAAACCCCAAAAGATATTAAATGCCCTGTCTTGGTGTGTGTGTGTGTGTGTGTGTGTGTGTGTGTGTGTGTGTGTGTGTTTGTGTATGACACTGGTAGCACACACCTTTAATCCTAACACTTGGGAGGCAAGGCAGGTGGATCTCTGTGAATTCAAGGCACCCTGGTCTACAGAACAAGTTTCAGGATAGCCAAGGCTACACAGAGAAATCCCATCTCGAAAAACAAAAACAAGCAAAAATAGCCTAAGCATAATTTTGTAATATTTTCATTATAAAATGTAAAATTCTCACAGGGCCAGAGAAATGGCTCAGCAGTTAAGAGCTCTGGTCTTCTTCCCAGAGGATCCAAGTTCTATTCCTAACACATACATGGCATCTTACAACTGCAACTCAAGTTCCAGGAGATCCAGTGTCCTCTTCTGACCCCTGCAGGCTCTAGGCACACAGCAGTGTATGCATACAAACCACACACACACACACACACATACACACACACAGATACACGTGCACAGAAATGAAAAATAAAATCTTAACAAAAAAAAAATCTCACAGGCATAAGCTACATAAGCTACACCACACTGAACCAGGCAGGCAACTTCAACCACACACATGCCAACCCTTCTGCATTATCTTCAATCAAAGTTGAGGAATCTTCTATTATTGCTATTATTGTTGTGGCTTTTGAAAGACTTAAACTAGCAAAGAAATGAAATGGAGCCCAAATAATTGAAATGAAGGGCAGTTTGACCTAGAAAGCTGACCAAGGCCACTGTGACTTACTTCCTGGAATTTGCTAACCACCTGCAACCTCTGCCTTACAAGACCCTAAGATAGCCAGATACCAAGAAGGTCACCCTCCCCCAGGAAACTCAAGGGGGAACAAATTGCCCCTCCGGTCAGTGTGTCAGCAGGGTCCTAGAGAAACAAAGAGATAGCTGCAACACCCGTTTGCTTAGGCAAAATTGATTAGCACACCCTAAATAGTGAGACCATCTAAAACGATAAAGAGCATGCTAGAGCCCATGACTCTGGTCACATACTCAATGGTCAGAGGGTCACGGCCCCTCCTTAAGCTTGTGGGTTTTGCCTTTAAAAACACCTGTGCCTGGAGAATGACACTTCTCTCTAGCCTTCGTGCTGAGGGGGCCCGTTTACACAAATGTTTCCTATTTATTAAAGCCTCTTGCGTGTTGCATCAACTGGACTGGACATTGAGTTCTTGGGGGTACCGACCGAAATGGGGAGACTCCTCATTCTGAGGGTCTTACACTTTGAGCTGAAGGAGGCTAAATACTTCAAGTATGGAAGGCCACATTAGGATGTCAACATGAACTTGAAGTAGTTTATAAGATCAGTTAGAGTGTTTGAAGAGGCTGATTTGTTTGGTCAATGTTTCCTGCTAGCTATTTGGAATTCTTGAGGAATTAATATATAAGAGAATTTAAAACACTATGGGAAAGTTACTTTCCATTAAAAGCCTACTGACAAGTAGGCAAAGGCAAACAACCAGAGTTCTGACCTTGCCTAACCAGCTGAGCGTGGCTCAAACAACAAATTGGAGAACATTCCAGAATGTGTGTGTGGTGGTAATAATAAAGATACATAACTTCCCTGACAACCATAAGGGTCATAAAAATGTGTGCGACGGAACCTTTGGCAGTGAAGGCTCGGGATATGACTCACTTGGTAGAGTGTTTGCCTAACACACAGGCATTGGGTTCCATTCCCAGTCCATATAGATCAGATGTAGCAGCTAGCACAGGCCTGTAATCCCAGCACTCAGGAGGCAACAGAATCAGACACTCAGGGTCATCCTTAACTATATAACAAATTCCAGGTCAGCCTGGGCTACATAAACATTATCAAAATAAAAAAGAAGAAAGGAAGAAAAGAGGTTAGAGCATAGAAGTTTTACAGAGGAGTCTACTGCCAAACAGAAGTGAGGAGCAACCTGCATCTTCAGCGCCAAGGTAACAGCATCAAACCTGAGGAAGTTCTCAGCAGATGGCACCAAGGTCGAGGACAGCAGAAGACACTGCAGAGCCAGGATGTGTCTCAGAGCTGTTAAGCCTGCCACAAGGGCTGTGTGACTGTTCTGAGTGAGGGAGTCCTGCAGACATGTAGCTAGCACCAGCAGTGTTCAAACCTCTGAGCCAGTGCATGGGATAGTGAGAAAAAAAAAAAAAAAAAAAAAAAAGAATTGCAGGCTTAAAATTCTATTACAACAGCAGAAGGGAACCTGCTAGTGTAAGACACGGTGGAGAAGAAACTTGTTCAAGTCCAAAGCAGAGAATCCTTCCATGAGATATCCTGGCTTTAGGGGTGTGGAGAGTCAGGGCTCACGCTGAACCTGCCCCACAGAGCCCACTCCTCATTCCCTGCCAACACATTTGTAAATTTCTAGTGCCAAGGCCTGATCTCTTCCTTTGTTATCTTAAGGGCTTCAGCTCTCATGTTCCCAGTACTACATTTGAGTTTTTCAATGTTGCTCATCTGTTGTTAATTGTAACGAGTTACTGTCTCCAAACCCTGCATTTTCCCTTAGCTGAAGTCAAGCATTTGGCTTCTGCTTCCTAGGTCACTGGGTCCTGAAGCTTAGTTCCTGCCTGGGAAACCAGAGCCACTGCTCCTCCGCTCTGCAGCATCACAGCTACAGATGAATTACACATGGGAGGCATTGTCTCACTCTGTAGCTCAGGCTGGCGGGGAACTCACAGCAATCTTCCTACCTCAGCCTTCCAAGTGCTTAGGATCATAGGCATTTATGTCTTCAAAGGCTGTCCCCAGGGCTTCTGACAATATGGGGTTATTTCAACTGTTCTTCTCTGTGGTGTGTGTGTGTGTGTGTGTGTGTATTTATGCATGTGTGTGCATATAAATATGCCATGCATATTGAGGTCGATGCCCAGTGACTTCCTGGATGGCCCTCTGCCTTGTTTTCTGAGACAGGATTTTCTCACTGAACATCAATTTGGCCAGCAAGCACCAGGAATCCTCCTGTCTCAGTCCCCCCTTTGTTGGGATTACAAGTGCTTGCTGCTATACCCAGCTTTACACATGGGGGCTGGGGATGAACTCAGGTAAGGAAAGGAGGGAGGGAGGGAGAGGTAGGGAGGAAGAGAAGGGCCCAGGACAAAATATGCTGAGAGCACATCTCAGTGACCTACTGCCAGGCCCCGCCTCCTGAAACTCCTGTCAGTTCCCCATTGGCTATTAAGGCTTTCCTTCATTGTGCTCTGTTTCTTGACTGTGGATACCATGTGACCAGCTGCCTCAAGCTCTCATTGCCTTGACTCGGCCATCATGATGAAAGCTGTCAATAAAGCATGCTTTTGTGTGAGTCATGTGAGTTATGGCCTTTCTGACTGAATTTTACACCTAACATTATGGACACAGAGAGTAAAAGCTGAACAACTGATAAGATACCACCCTGCTTGGCCACTGAACCCGAGGCCACCACCATGACATCCTCCTCCCTCTGTGAGGGCACCCTTCCCAAAAGGACAAACTACTAATGACTCACCTGGTCTAACAGGAGGCTGGGGAGCCCAGCCCCTAGCCTTACTCTTGGGACCTTGGCAATGATGGCTGAGACTACCCCATAGAAGCATGAATGAGCCAGAAATGACGGACCAACCCTCATGAGGGCTGGAGCACGAGAGCAGTCTAGCATCCACAGAGGCGGTCAAAGACAGACTACCTGGACTTTTAAACTTTATACATGTATGTTTGTATTTAGATACAGGGTCTCAGGTAGACCAGGTTAGCTTCCAACTAACTCAGGACAGCCAAGAGTGTCTTTGATTCTCAGGACCCCAATTCCCAAGTGCTGGGATTATGGGTGTGAGTCACCACCTCCAGTTTTACAAGATGCTGGGGACTAACTCCAGGATCTGGTGTATACTCTGAAGACACTCTACCAACTAGGTCAACTAGGCTATATTCCCAGCCTGACCTTTTGGCCTTCCCCCCCCCCCCAAGACAGGGTTTTTCTGTGTAGCTTTAGAGCCTGACCTGGAACCAGCCTGTAGACCAGGCTGGCCTCAAACTCACAGATCCACCTGCCTCCCAAGTGCTGTGACTAAAGGCATCTACCACCACTGCTTGGCTTGACCTTTGCCTTTTACATTGGTATTTTAATCTTGTTTGAGGTCTTCTAGGCATTAAAAAAGACTTCTTACTGACTTATGATAGTACAAACTCTGTAAGGGTTACACCCTATACTGCATTGTTGAAGGTTTGGCCGAACCTGGAAGGAGGTCAGAGGTCACTGAGGGGTCCTGGCCTCTTTCTTTCCTTGGCTTCCCTGGTTATGAGGTGAGCCATTTTACTCTACCACTCTGTCCCACCCTGATGTACTGCCTTGACACAGGTCAAGTAACTGCCTATGGGCCAAGCCCTCTAAAACCGTGAGCCAGAAGAAACGCTTCCTCTTTATAAATCCATGGTCTTGACAATAAATTATTAATAAAATAAAAAAATAAATAAATCCATGGCCTTCATTATTTGAAAAGAAGCCAAAGTTCTCTGGCACCAAGGAGGGTTATCAGGAAGGTGGAATGTTCTGCAAAGAGACAAACATCTCTCCTGAAGGCAGGGTGTTGTCTTTTACAGGGTGGAACTACTCTACAGGATTCGGATGTTACTGCATTCTTAGCCTGAGGGTTGGCATAGGCCAGAGCATGTGGGACTCAGCATACATTCCAGTTACAAGGATGGCAGGTGAGAGACAGGGAGGAGGGTTAAGTTATTCTAAGGACTGGAGATAGCCCCAAGGCAATTTAACTTGGCTTTAAAGTTTTATATTTATTAATTTTATTTTTATTTTTAAATTTGCCTTGAGGCAGGGCCTCACTCTGTGGTCTCAGATGGCCTCAAACTTGTGATCCTCCTGCCTCAGCCTCCTGAGTGCCTAGGGAACTTGGGCTCCTTGGACTCATCATTCCAGCCTCTAGCCATGCCGCTATCAGCTCACACTGATGGCCAGCTGGGGGCTCTGAGGCTAGGTACACTTCAGAACACACCCCAGCTGTAAACATTCTAAATAAAATCCCAATGTCAGGTGGGGTCTACTGAGGAATGCAGAGTGGTTCAGGAACAACACAAAGGGAACTCGGTGAATGAGACAGAGAGGGCCGGGCAGAACCCTTACACATGTGGTGGGTCAGAGGGTTCCCAGAGGGGTCCTGCCCCGGGGGAATGAGAGTGACTAAGGGCACAGGATCCTTCAGGCCTCTGAGTAGAGCATCTCAGCTGTCTCAATGCTTCTGCATGCAGGCCACCACGCCACAAGTGTTCCATGGCAGCTCCTTGGGTCAAAGTCCTGACTGGCAGAACGTTTTGGCCATCAAATTGGAAGCACAGAGCTGTGGGAGAAGTCATGCTCTTGTCCATGAAGGCTACATGTGATAGCTACCCTGCAAACATGAAGTGTAGGCAGTCATGTCAGCAGGTCAATCCATGTCACCAGCTCAGATAAAGACCATTAGGCAGTAGGCAGGACCCCACCTGGTGTCTGCTGACCTCCCCATTCTTCTCCAGGGCCTTTTATCTTCCCTGACCAAGGCCCCAGGGAAGGGACTGCAGCAGACTAGTGCCAGTATGGGGACACTTGGAGCATGCTTGTCCACTGGGGACATCTTCCGTCCGGGCATGTCTCTTTTCAAAGCCCCTCCCCACCACTGCCACCACCACCACCAAATGCAAGCTGATAGACCACTGGTGCCATGCATTCCCTCAGGGAAACGGGGAGTGGCCAAAGAGGAACACCCAGGCTGGGATGAAGCCTCAGTAGTCTTCAATAGTATACATAGCGGGGACTATGGGGCCAAGGGCAGTATATGGCCAGTTGGCTGCACAATCAGTAGGGGCTTCCTCTGCTGGTTGGTGACAACCTTGGGAAGCCACAGGGAGGAATCTATGGATGCAGAAGTTGCCCAAAGAAGTGA
Source organism: Phodopus roborovskii (assembly GCF_943737965.1). Classification (NCBI taxonomy): domain Eukaryota; kingdom Metazoa; phylum Chordata; class Mammalia; order Rodentia; family Cricetidae; genus Phodopus; species Phodopus roborovskii. The sequence continues at coordinate 23,807,923 of NW_026126434.1, forward strand.
GATTGGCATCAAGAAAGGCCTGTGCTCTTTGGTGGGAGCAGCAGAACCCAGCCAGAACAAGACCTCACTCCACAGAGAAGCTGCCAGTTCCTGGTGGAATTTCCTGGCTTTCTCCCTCAGTTTCTCCAGCTAGCTGCAGAAACCAAACCTGCAAGGCCATCTGCAGACAGCTGGGGTTCTGAATAAGAATGGCCCCTACAGGCTCATAGATTTGAATTCTTAGTCACCAGGGAGTGCTATTTGAAAGGATTAAAGTATGGCTTTGTTGGAGGAAGTGTGTCATTAGGGTGGGCTTTTGAAACCTCAAGCCAAGCCTAGAGTCTCTTCCTGTTGTCTGTGGATTCATATGTAAAACTCTCAACTACTTCTCCAGCAACATGTCTGCCTTCCTGACATCATTGCCCCCCCCCATGATGATCAGAGACTAGCCCTCTGAAAATGTAAGCAAACCCCCAATTAAATGCTCTTTTATAGGAGTTGTCATGGTCATGCCATGTGTCTCTTCATAGCAATAGAACACTAAGACACCTCTGTAAAACAAGGGGCACATGGCAAAGGAGAGGTGGTGTTGTCTCCCCCCGCCCCATGCTGGGGGCACCAGCCTGGGCACAACTACAGAGGACAATACCAAGGCTTGGCCCTGCTGAGACCCAGAGAAGGACTGGCCACCAGCAGTGAGTTACTGAAGCAACAAGTAGCAAGTCCAGCCTGCTTGCAGTTGTCCTAATTCTCCAACGGGCAGAAACCGTACCAAGCACACAAAACACTCTTCAAACACCCCACACACACCCACACCCACCCAGTGCAGGCTTCAAGAGTCTGACACCCAAGAAACTGCTCTCTCGGCTTCTCACTACTCTACACTGATTAAATAGTTCATAGAAAACGGGAAAGAAAGACGGGCGGTGGTGGTACGTGTCTTTAATCCCAGCACTCGGGAGGCAGGCGGAGCTCTGTGAGTTCCAGGACAGCTACTGCTACACAGACAAACCAACCAACCAACCAAACAAACAAACAAAAAAACTGGAAACAAAAAGCAAAGTGTCAAGCTCATTCTGGCCACTCACACTCTGTTGACAGTGACCACACCAGAGCTGTCACCGTGTAAAAATGAGCGGCAGGTGTGGTGATGAAGGCAGTGACACCAATTACCCTTCAGAAACAGGCTTCATGAAGAAAGTGCTTCTCAGCCATGATGCTGTGATGTTCCTGGTTGTCAACTTGACTACATCCGGAATTAACTAAAAACCAACAGTTGGGGACACCTGTGAGGGTTTGTTTCTTTGTTTTACATCATTCAAGTGGGAAGATCCACTTTTAATCTGGATCTTTTGAAGTGGAAGGATCCATCTTTAGTCTGGGCCATGCCTTCTGCTGTTAAGAACTTGGGAGAAGGAAGCTTGCTTTTGCTGGTAAGTCTATTCCTTCACTGGCATTAGAACCTACTTCTTTGGGATTCTGGTGTATACTAAAGACCAGCTAAGGCATCCAGCCTTGTGAACTGAAATCCATTCTTAGATTTCGTTTGTAGAAACCATTGTTGGATTAACTAGACCACAGCCTGTAAGCCATCCCAATAAATTCCCTTTATCTTTCTCTGTGTGTGAGTGTGTGTGTGTGCACACACATGTGTATGCAAGCACCATGAGACCATTATGAGAAGTGGCCTGAAGTAAAAGAGTACGGCAAAATTCCATGAAAACAAGATGTCTGGGGTAGGGGTGGGGGTGGGCTTTCAGAGATATCCCACCGAAGGGATATTCTGATTTTTATATCGCTGGGGGACTGGCTGTATTTCCCCACCACTACTCAGATAGTAGAGTTGTGTGTGCTCTCAGCAGGGATTGTCAGTGCATTGTCTCAGGGTCAAAGTACAGAAAGGTATGGTACACATGATCTCAGTGACAAGCCTCTTAAAGTGAAAGGCCTATGTTGTGTGTGACAACACTTTTCCAGGGGAAAGGCAATGCACACATCTATTCATCCCCAGATAGGATGGATAAAGACAGATCAAAGTACAGATACCACTGAAGTCCAACTTGTCGAACCAATGGGTTTTATTTGGGTTATTTATAGTAGGGTGGGTGAGGGGTTCCTCACAGAAGCAGAAACGACTCAAAGACAGCTGCATCACCAAAGTCCACGCCAGCACGGGTGACAGCTTACAAGGCTGGGTAACCTGGAGCATGCTGCAGCCTGCAGGCAGCTCAATGGATTGGAAAGGGTCCTTTCCAAGTGATTCCGGTCTAAGCCTCTTGCAGACAACTCGCACGGCTTCTGTCTCATCTAAGCAGCTGGCTGAGTTGTCTTTAAAGCTTTGCTTGTCTGACAGTTGGCAAGACCAAACAGCAGCCCACAGACTGAGAAAAGATTTTCACCAACCCTACATCTGACAAAGGGCTGATCTCCAAAATATACAAAGAACTCAAGAAACTAGCCAACAAAACACCAAATAAACCTAATAAAAAAAATGGGCTACAGAACTGAAGAAAGAATTCTCAATAGAGGAATCAAAAAGGATGAAAGACACTTAAGAAAGTGTTCAACATCCTTAGCTATCTGGGAAATGCAAATCAAAACAACTTTGAGATACCATCTTACTCCTGCCAGAATGGCTAAAATTAGAAACACCAATGACAACTCATGCTGGAGAGGATGTGGAGAAAGGGGAACACTCCTCCACTGCTGGTGGGAGTGCAAACTCATACAGCCATTTTGGAGATCAGTATGGTGGTTCCTCAGGAAAATGGGAATTAGTTTACCACAGGACCCAGCAATCCCCCTCTTAGGCATATACCCAAATGATCCACATCCATGCAACAAAAACATGCGCTCAACTATGTTCATAGCAGCATTATTTGTAATAGCAAGAACCTGGAAGCAACCTAGATGCCCCTCAACTGAAGAATGGATAAAGAAGATGTGGTACATTTACACAATGGAATACTACTCTGCAGAAAAAAAATAATGGTATCTTGAAATTCGCAGGCAAGTGGATGGCACTTGAAGAAACCATCCTGAATGAGGTAACCCAGTCACAAAAAGAGGAACACAGTATGTACTCACTCATATATGGATTTTAGACCTAGATCAAAGGATCACCAGCCTATAATTCACTCCACCAGAGGAACTAGGATACAAGGAGGATTCTAAGAGATTCATATAAGGTCCCTCACAGAAGGGGGAAGGGACAAGTTCTTTAGAGCACATGGGGAGTCGGGGGTAGGGGCAGTGAGTAGAGAGGGAACTAGGAGAAAGAGAAGGGGAGGAGAGGAAAGCACGTGGGACTAGGAAGATTGAGTCAGGGGAGGAATAAAAGAGAGAAAAGAGAGAGAGACAGAGAGAGAAAGAAAGATCATAAAAGAGGAAGCCATTATAGGTTTAAAGAGAAAATTGAACCTAAAGAAATGTCTAGAGACCTACAAGACTGACGCCAATTAACAATCTGAGCAACAGTGGAAAGGCTACCATAAATGCCCAACAGTGGAAAGGCTACCATAAATGCCCTTCCTTGATAATGAGATTGATGACTAACTTAGCCACCATCATGGAGCCCTCATCTAGTAACTGATAGAAACAGGCAAACACCCACAATTAAACATTGAGCTGAACTGGAATTCAGATGCAGAGAGGGAGGACAAGACCAGGCTGCAGAAACACATAGAGACAGCTGACCCGAACAAGGAGGAGCTAATGGGCCCCCAGACTGACAGCTGGGAATCCAGCATGGGACTGACTCAGATCCCCTGAACATGTGTCTCAGCTAGAAGGACTGAGCAGCCTAAGGGTGGAACCAGGATGTATTCCTGGTACACAAAAGGACTTTGCAGACACATCCCCCATGGAGGGATAACTGCCTTAACCTAGAGACAGGAGAGAAGCCCTAGTCCCTACTCCAAATGACTTGACAGATGTAGATGACCTCTCCTGGAGGGCATCACCCTACATGTGGAATCGGGTGAGGGTGGGGTGGGAGGGGAGGGTGGGAGGGGTGCATGTGAGGGTGGGAGAAAGGGAAAGAGGGAGGGAGAGGGAACTGGGATCGATATGTAAAATGAAAATAAAAAAATAAATTAATATTTAAAAAAAAAAAAAGCTTTGCTTATCTGAGAGTCTTTGTAGCTCAGCTCCCTTCTGTCTGAAGGAGGGCAGGGAATTCTCTGCTTTTATTGCTAAGGAGGAGCCTAGTGGCTCTGGTCAGTTTCAGGGACTTCCTGAATCTACTTTAATTGTTTACATTCCTGCTTAAGGAACTTCCCTGCAGGATGGAATATTCTAATCTTGGAGGAAACTGTTACAAAACACATGCTTTCATAGTGTACCTAATGTGTAAGCCCATCCCACATGTGTGACAGTTCTCCTTAAACAGTGCTGTGATAAACAGCAGTCTACACAGACATTCATATGATACAAATTCTGTTAAAGCAAAAGTAACAAGAAACCCAATGTTAAATTTTAGTGTTTTCTGTTTTCAAGATAGGGTTTCTCTGTATTTCTTTGGAACCTGTCCTGGAACTCGTTCTGTAGACCAGGCTGGCCTCGAACTCACAGAAATCTGCCTGCCTCTGTCTCTGGGATTAAAGGAGCATGCCACCCATGCCTGGCTAAATTCTAATGTTTTAAATTTGACCCTTTCCTATTTTACTAAAAGCATATCTAATACAGTCTGGGGGTCTTGATTGGATTCATTTTCTTTGCCAGCTAAAGAATTAAAAGGCAGAGGAATCTGGAAGGACAGATGGCAGGAAAGAGACCTCAAGCACCAGACTGAATTAGCAGATAAAAAGAGCATGAGGAAACTGATGTGCATGCGTGTGCGTGCGTGTACACACACACACACACACACACACACACACAGAGAAAAGACCCTCTGCGTTGTGGCATTCGAATTCACTGGGAGCAACCAGAGACTTTGCCTCAGTTCAGATTTAGATTAAATGAATTTATTCTTACTGCTAGCAGAAGGACAGCAGCCTTAGAGCCAAATAGCAGGCCACAAAGAAGTAGGGCTTAAGATGGAGTCCTAAAGGGGACATCAGAAAGGTGTGTTACTACTATCCATGAAACCCACAGATGAGCAGGAAAACTGTTCTATTTCCTCAGCTGTTTCTTACTTTCCTGCTATATAGTAATAAAAAGACCATTCCATCACTTTCCCGTAGTGATAAGCAGGTCTTACAGAAGCAAAGACAGCTGCCAAAGCTTCACAGTACATTATCCTATTCTTATCTCTCTTGCAGACAAGGAGGATCTCCCAGGCATTCCAGGGCAAAGGGTCAACAGCCCTTAAGGGATGCCTGGCTCCATAAAAGTCTCTTTAATCATCATAGGGAGCCTGTGTAAATCATTACTCAGCTATGAACACTCTAAAGACTGTGATAGAACATTTCGATTCTGGGCTGGCAGAAACACAGTGCCATCAGGTTAGGGCTGGCTGTCACATTGTGCAAAGCAGAGGGAGAGCTCAGAAAGTCATAAAACCCAATTTCTTCCTGAGGGCTGGAGGTTTTGAAGCCTCTCCCCCAATTTAGGGTTGGTCCATTTGAAGAAATCTAGGGATGATGGTTGGTTGGCCCAGAACTGTTGTGTGTCCTGTCTTGGTTCAGCCTTGGACTTGTTGAGCCAGAGGGAAGTCTGCAAGGCCTTTGTTTTAAGCTATCAGGCTTTTGTCTCAAGTCAGGAGAATGAGGAAGATGGCCATCTTGGAAATTTAAGACCCCACTCCCTATCTGTCTGCCTACCCCAGAGGTCTGTCTACCTCCTCATCTCTCAAATCAACATACCCAGAGAAAGAACTTAATCACTTTGAAGATAAAGCATTAAAAACCCTCCAGACAGTATTTTAGTTATAGTCAGGTACATTACACAAAATCTTTTCTTATGAGATCTATTTTTCACTAAGTCTTATACATTTATATCCTATACTACAGACAGGTCATTTGTTAGGTTCAAAGGGAAAACATCAAATACTCCCAAAAAAGGGCAGGCCCACTGACTTGCTCTAAAATGACAGTCTTGGTTCAGTTCAAGCTGGACTACAGGATTGCTGGTAGTACTCACCCTCATCATTCCCCAGGAACCTGTGAAACCGGGTTTCTGTCTACCAGGAAGTACTACTATTGAGTTGAACCTGTGGTGCATACCAAAGCCAATCCTAAACTCCAGACTCGGAGCTCTGGTCCTTATTGATAGATACCTATGGGGCATACCAAAGCCACTGCCTGCCCCTCCACACCCCACCCCCAAGCCCATTCCCCATGACCTTAAACTTCAAGGTTGTTCTAGTTCACAGAAACCCCACCCACCCACCCACCCTGGAGCTACTGGTTTTTCTTTAAAACCCAAGAGGCTTATCTATAATAAAAACCTTATTTCCCACCCAATGGATTGGCCAGCTCAGGGGCCTCTCTGCATCCTTGCTCATATACTGAAGGGCACTTGTAGATGTAATCACTGCATATTCATCAAGAACATACCTGGGAAACAAAAGGAAGTGGCACCTCTAAATGGTGTCTTCATCATGCTAAATCTGATGGTTACCTTAGGTCATGGAACAGTTTGTTACAGACTGTTACGGGCTACCCACCAGAGATGACACTCTGTATATAGCCAATTGAAAGTCTTTATTCCAGTCAGCTGTGACTACAGTAAGATGTTGGGGACCACCGAAGTATAGCTCCAAGTATTTAGACCAAGGGGTTTTAAAGAGCAAAAACCACATCTTGAAATATAGCTCTTCAGCTGAGGGGAGGTTTGCACAAGCAAGTAGTTTTACAGAAGCTAACATAACTTGGCTTCTGGCCTTAGAATAGAGTTGATTATCTTCCATGAAAATTTCATCAAGGAGATCAAATTCTACTTATGAAACCACCTGAGGCCTGAATAAGTCCAATTATATGGAGCTTTTCTTCCCATTCCCCACTGGTGGGGCTGTCCTAGGCAGAGTGTCAGGCAACAGCCACAACTTCCAATTGGTTCGAGTTTTTAAAGGCAAAAATCACAATTGTGAGATATATATACATATACATATATTTATATATGTATATATATGCAGCTCTGGATATCTGCAGCAAGCAAGCATTTACAGAAGCAGAAAGCAGTTAAATGGTCAGGCAGTTAACCTTAGGTCAGGATCACATTGTATAGGATGATCTATGTGACCAGTGAGGTTGTGGGTGTGTTCTACAGGACCAGAGACCAGTTTATCCAGGACAGCTTCAGCAACTAAAGTTTCTTAGGAATGAAAGACCCCAAGAGTTCAGAGCCTGTCAGGGGGAGGCCCTTGCCCCAAGAGACGAGACCAGACCACTGGATGCAAGTGCAAGAGGCTGTTTAATGTTTACACACAGGTACCTGTGGACACTTCAGTCTTTCGGGGGACTGAGCGTGCCGAGGTTAAAACTCAGGCAGTTTATATAGGGTTGGGGTGGCAAGAAGCAGGCTTACAGAAGCAGAAGCATGGTTACAGGGATTTCATTGGTCCATTCAATTAAGGCAATTGGGGTCAACCAAGGACAGAGTTGCTTATTCAGGTTGGGCACAAAGAATACAAATAATTCAGTTATGACTATCTCAGCACTCTGGTGGTCTCAATAGAATGCTCCCAGGACCTTCTGTTCCCAGATATCGTCCTGCTGACCTTGCTTTGGTCCAAGCTGCAGACCACAGATACCTGGTAGGCATCAGAGGAGAGGAACATCTGGTTCCCTCCTGTACTTTCCCATAACTTGACCTTGACAAGTTAGCAAGAGCAGCTCAAACAGGCAATATGCATAGTGGGGGTCTTTCAGGAATATTTCCACAAGATGGCATAATTATAGTTCAGTAGCCCATTACAGGTGAACATGAAATGACCTCTGCAAGAATACAAGATGGAGGTACCTCTGCCCTGTCCCTACTGCCACATTATATGAATGTCATCTTTAACCACACAACAAAGAACCTGAGTCTAATAATTGCCTTTTTGTGAATACTGCTGGTTTTATGTTTTAAAAAGTAAATTTTACAGCCGGGCAATAGTGGGGGCGCACACCTTTAATCTTAGCACTCAGGAGGCAGACTCAGGCAGATCTGAGTTCAAGGCCTTGGTCTTGGTCTACAGAGTGAGTACCAGGACATCCAGGACAGAGAACTCTGTCTCAAAATAAACAAATAAAATGTATTTACTTGTGTATTTTGTGATCACATATGTGTGTATATCACAGCATGAATCTGGAGGTCACAGGACAACTTGTGAGAGTTGGTTTTCTAATTTACCCTGTGAGTTCTGAGAATCAAATTCACGACGGCAGTCTTGGCTGTCCTGGAACTCACTCTGTAGACCAGGCTATCCTTAAACTCACAGATCCTCCTACCTCTGCCTCCTGTGTGCCACCATACCTGGCTATTTATGTACTTTTTTTAAGAAATCAATGTTTCATGAAGAGGAATGGTAACAGCTCCTTGCATCAGGAAGGGGGTCTCCCAAGTGAATTTCCTTAGTTACTTCATATTTTAGTTAGTGTCTGATCCAAAGGGTATCACACACACCCACACACACTTGGGGCAGCCCCCTGACTTATCAAAAATTGGGTCTAGACCCAGCTCTGTAAAAACGTGTTGCTTTGATTGCCTAAGGCACCTGACTGGTCTAATAACTAGGCAGTTGAAGGATAGACAGGGCTGGTAGGTAGATAATAAATAGGAGAAGGAATCTAGGCTTGAGAGAATAAGGGAGAAAGAGAGAAGGAGGGAGAGAGAGAGATGCCTGGGGCCGGCCAGCCAGCCAGCCAGCCAGCCAGCCAGCCAGCCAGCCAGCCAGCTGCCAGCCAGACATGGAGTAAGCCAGACATGGAGTAAGCAAGAAAAGCTTACTTTGTGTTAGAAAGAAAGGTGAAAAGCCCCAAGGCAAAAGGTAGATGAAGAGAAACAGGTTAAACTAAGTTATAAGAGCTAGTGGGACAAGCATAAGATAAAGCTGAGTATTCATAACTAATAAGTTTCTGTGTCATAATTTCCGGGCTGGTGATCTGAGAAAGCCTACTAGAGAGTTCAACCTGGTCTATAGGATTATTTCTGGTGGCTAGATAAAATCTAGCATTCTTCAGGAGTCATTTCCCTTACCTTCAGCAAAAGGAACTAATGGCTTTCCAATTAACATACACCTGTGGTGCCTATCAGCTTATCAAGTCCATGCTAGCCTCCAGGTTCCCTCAGTCCCTACTTTCAAGAATTTGTTACACATTTCAAAGACCCCATCCAGCTAACCAGGCTATTCTCAGTATTCTAGGCTCCTGCTGTTGGTATACAGGCATCTGTACTGGCCTGCCCTTGGGGTTCTGACAGGATCTGCCCTCAGCTGCAGCCACTAAGAGCACCTCCTGTGTACTATGTTCCCTTTTAACAGGACCTCGCTGGCACTCCCTCCTTCTGTCTCCAGAGCCTGTCTCCCTTCTCCCCTCTACCCTTTTTCCATTCATTTTCCCCCAATAAAAAACCCTCCACCTAAGCTCTGTCAAGTGGCGTCTTTCTCTCCAACACAGATTTTTAAAGTTACAATACCTGTTCTTGCTATTCTCACTGTGCAGTGTCTGTTCTCCATCCCCTGCTACCCTCTCCCCTTTCATGAAGATACTCTTAACCTTGTCCAGTCTGCTGCCATGCTCAGTCAGTCTTTCTAGAATATCTACAATAAAAACTAACCCCTTGCCATACCACGGAGCAGCCTTGTTGTCAGTTTATACATTTAAGTCTTTAATGAAGTTTTGTTAAATTGGTTTTCTTTTGAGCCGCATAATGTAATTCCTTAATTTACTATATTTTATCTACTTTTTCAAATGAGGACAAGACAGAGGCAAAGGTTACTAGATTTAATGTGTTAAAAAAAAAAAAAAAAAAAAACATCAACCTCCAGCAAGGCAATGGTGGTGCATGTTTTTAATCCCAAAACTGGGGAGGCAGAGAAAGGAGGATCTCTGAGGCCAAGGTCTACAGAGTGAGTTCCAGGGACAGCCAGGGCTACACAGAGAAACCCTGTCTCGAAAAAGAAAAAAAAAAAAAAAAAAAAAAAAAAATCACCCTCCAAACACTATAAATGCAAAATTAAGAGAGCCACATGTTTGTTCTTAGGTGATTCAGATCAACACTACCCTGGGCTGCTTCAGATGTTGTTCTGAGTTTACAAAGGGCTGGTCAGCTAGAATTTTCTCCTGGGGCACCAAAGGCACCAAGAGTAAACGCAGTACTCTTCAGGGTTCTGTGAGTCACAGCAGACACCTCCTCCAAACTCTATTTCTCAGCAGCACCCAACCAAGGGCTCAAAGGGCTGCAAAGCCATCCATCAAAGGCCTGTCATGTCATAGTGCAATAAATAGCCCAATTAGCTCAACAGAACCAGAAATACCTGGGCAGGTCTCTGAAAGACAAAGCCAGGAACCAAATGGCAATCGCTAACAATGGCTCAAAAAGAACACAGACACCTCCAAGTGTTAGGGGACTCAGTCAATCCCCACAAACCATGCTCTGCCACACTATCCTAGATAAACAAATTCAAAGCACCAAATTAATCATGAAAAGCCCCAAGCTGAAGAGAAGGCAAATTGGGAGGTGTGCTGATAGAGGTGAGGGGTGGGGGAAGCTGGCTAGCTCACCAAGAGTCATACTTCAAGAGTCTACAACATAATCCAAATTGGTGTGGGGAGATGGTTAAAGTCCTTGGGATAAAGTGACTGCAGTAACCATGTGGGTCTCTTCCGTCTTTCCTCTCCACCTGGTTCAACCTGCTAACAAAACAGTCTTTTAATCCCAGCCACGACTTGTCCAATTATTATCAGACTTGAGTGCATTGGGCACTCAAATTCAACAGGTCAATTAAAGAGACCAATTCACAGTGGAAAGAAGAAAATAGTGATCTGACCAGTGTGGCCACATCAAGAAGGAGAACAAAGAGGACCAGTGACACACCCTCCCCCTTCCCCCAGTCCATCTTTGGGACCCTGACATTGTAAGGATGGAAAAATACAGCCTAACTCTCCAATGACCCCAGGAAATTAAAAGTCTAAAAAAGTCCTAAATACCTTAAATTCCAGACCCTGTCTCTTGGCAGTAAGTAGGCAAAAGGTCACAGGACCTGTGATTATGAGTACAGGAAATGAGCTTTGTCTCCCCACCCAGGAGCCCTCGCAAATGCAGACCTCCGGGGCTATAGAAAATTGATTGGTCTATAAAGCGTGGGCTTGGATGGTTTAAATTGATTGGTCCACACTGCACGGGCTCTGGATGCTATGAGATGATTGGTTTAAGATGCGTGGGCTTTGTTGTAACCCTATAAAAGCTGTCTCAATTCTGTACTCAGGGTCCTCAGTCCTCTACCCCTGTGTGGCGCATGACTGTGAACCCCAGTGCACTTGGAATGTAAAAGACCTCATCCTTTTACATCAAGACTGCTCCTCATGAGTGATCTGGGTGTCGCCTTTCCTGAGTGGGAACGTGAAGTTGCACGCTCTGCGGGTCTTTCAACATGAGGTTTAGGTTTAAATAGAAGGGGAAACAGCTAAGCAGTCTTGGTGAGGTGTGGTCCTGCCCATCACTGTAGTCTTCTTCATTGTCTTGTCTCCAGCCTCTGCAAGGTGGTCTGAGAAGTCGCCAACATGGTGTGAAATCGCTTCCTGGCAGACTTTTCCCTTCTGGGTGGCACCAGGATTCAGCCATTTCCTTCTCCAGCATGAGATTCCTAGGGAAATTCCATTTCTTGGGGTCTTTGTCTCTGAAGGGAAAGGGTACAGTGCCTCTCCAAAAAAATTTTTTGTTTGAGACAGAGTCTCTGTGTAACAGTCCTGGCTGTCCTGGAACTCATTCTGTAGAGCAGGCTGGCCTCAAACTCACTTAGATCCACCTGCCTCTGCCTCCCTAGTGCTGGGATTAAAAGCATGGGCCAGCCCAGAACACCTTTTGAAAACACATACATGCACGCACGCACGCACACACGATCCTATCAGAAGCAGGGCAGCCACCTGTGAAGCCCAGGAGCTCCCCCTGTCAGGTACAGGCCTTATTTTGGTTCTATTATTTCATACTATGGCCACCAGAGCTGTCTTTTACAATGGGAATATTTATTCTGTGCCATTGAATATGGAAATCTATAACTTTTAAAACATTTTTAATAGGTGCTCACAGAAGACACTTTGAACTTTTGATCATTGTTAAAGACTACAGTGGGCTGGAGAGAAGGCTCAGTGGCTAAGAGCACTGGCTGTTCTTACAGAGGACTTGTGTTTAGTTCCCAGCACCCACATCAGGGCTCACAACCATCTGTACCTCTGGTTCTAAGGAACCCAAGCCCTTGGCCTCCACAGGCACAGCACACACAAGGTACACAGACAAAACACCCATACACATAAAATAAAGCTAAATAAAAATTGAAGTAATGTGTTTTGGCATCTGATATTGACAAGGGGTGGAGTCGTGAGAGTGGATCTCATTGTTGACTTAATGAGATTTAGGATGACCATGGAAACACACCTCTGCCAGTGAAGGCTTTTCCAGAAAAATGTCTAGAGGCAGTAAGACCTACCCTGAATATGGGTGAAACCATTTCACGGGCTGGGGTCCTGGACTGGATAAAAAAACGAGAAAGAGAGCTGAAAGCTAGCTCTCTTTTTGCTTCCTGACTTAAGGAAACATGACCAGCCACCTACCTCTCCTGCTAACAAGCCTTCCCCATGATAAACAACATCCTCAACACTTTGGAAAGCTGAACCTTTCTCTCCAGAAGTTGCTTTTGTTAGGTAACTGTCATGACAGTGAGAAAAGCAACACAGCCAGTGACACGCCCGTTTCTGGGGTTGAACTGTGGCAGCTGCCAAGAGGATGGTCAGAGGTCCCACAAAAGCCAAAGCTATGGCTCTGGAAGGCCAATGTGTCACGGTTGTTAAGGCAACAGAAAAAACACACTTGGCTTTGTGACCTCACAGACTCTGTACTATGAACCTTCCTTCCTTGGGAGGCTAACTAAGAATTGATTATGTCAGGCTGGAGGTGACTCAGAGTGAGGACTGGGGCAGGAAGGGTGGGTGGGTCTGCCGGGGCCAGGGAACACAGGGTTTGAATGGAACTTGTAGGATTAACTTGGCAGAGGGATGGTCAATAGAGTTAGGGCGTTCTCAGTCTTACTGGCAATGGTGTTCTGTGGGCTCTCACAGCGAGGCTAAGCTGGTCCCAGGGTTAGGGTTCTGCTATCCATTTACAGTTGGTACACTGGGGTGGGGGGTGGGAGGACTTAGCAGTTGGTAAGCATGGGGACCTGAACCCAGGCATGGTGGTACAGGTTTGTAATCTCAGTACTGGACAATTGGAGACAAGTAGAGCCATGCAGTTCTCTGGGGCTCAAAAGCCAGCTAGCCAGCCAACTTAGCCTCCCTGGTAAGTGTCAGACCCATGACTGTCAAGAGCAAGTGGATGTCATCTGAAGCATAACACATGAGGCTGCCCTGCCTCTACACATATATGTGCACATATGTGCACATATGTACTTAGGTGTACTCACATACACACAAAATTAAGCTAGTACATTGAGATGTGGCAAGGTGATGAAAGGGAGAGAAGAAGAAAAAAGGGAGGAAAGGAAGAAGAAAAAAAGGAAGAAGAAAGAAAAAGAAGAGAATTCTTTTCAAAATAAAATGGTTGCATGACCAAATAACCAGCTGCCCCCCAACCTCTCCACAGCCCCCCTCCTACTTTGCCAGCTGAGGAGCCCTTTCCCCACATGCCTGGCCGTGTCCCTCCTTCCCCACCTCCCTCTCCTGGCCACCTGGTCTGGGGCTTTCCTCCTGGTTCTGGTTCTGGGGTTTCCAGACCACCAACCCTTGAGTGGTTTCTTCTGTGGCCTGATTAAGAAATTGGCAAAGAAATCCAACGGAGCCTGGTCTGCACAGTGATTTTAGGATAGCCAAAGCTACATAGAGCCACCCTGTCTCAAACAAAACAAAACATAGTTACCCCTTCCTTAAAAAGCCCCAACACCAAATAAAATGCAGTTCCACCAAAGTCATCATGGACAATCAATGAATTTTGGGGGGATTACTTACAGAACATAGGCGACCCCAAAGCAGAAAGGCTACACCCAGCATGGATGCTCTAGAACCTCTGAGGACCACGTGCAATTAGGGCAAAATTACACACAAATGTCTGGGGCTGAGTAGCTGGAATGTCCAACCCCCTCCTATAGGAAACACATCAGCAGTCACCGGCCCTACTGAGAAGGGTGCAAATACGCAGTCACAGGTGTATTGATGAAAATGGGGACTGATTTGCTCTAGAAGACTGATTCTACAACACCAGGCACCTGCACTGGTACCACTGTGCATTCCCACGGGGCTTTGAGGGAGAGAGCCAGGTGTGTTTGAAGCATGAAAGTTTATAAGAACCTGAGAGCTGGCTAGGGATCTAGGGAGGCAGGTAGGGAGAAGATCCCCTTACCTAGGTATCTCGGGCTCCAGGCTCCCATCCAGCTGGCAGACACACCACTTGTCTAACAGGTATGGAAGAAGGCAGGGCCTGGCCATGTAGAAGCCATGTGAGAGGCCATGTGGGAGGGTGCAGGGTGCAGCATCACCCGGGCTCTGGCCCTGTGACCTGCTGAGAGGTGCTCCTGGGCAGTCCTCAGAGCTCAGAAGATGATTGTGTTTGGAAACAGAACTTTCAATGGGATTAGTTAAGAGTCACCATGAAGTTCCCCAGGAGAAGCTGGGACCCCACACTTAGGCTCTACAGGATGAGGAGGCTCTGAGCATAAGAAAATGGCTGGCCATGTATAAGGCTGAGGAAACTGGAGGAATTCTGGGAATGCCAGCATCCGAGGTGGGAAAAAAAAAAGAAATGAGTCATCAGGTCCCACCAAGACTATGATCTAGACTGTGACTGCAGAGGACCCTCGTCACTGCCTGGAGGCTGGACTAGGACAGCATGATCTGGGCAGTGACAGGAGGGGCGGGGGCAATGGAAGGGCATTCTCCAAAGAGGAGCTGGTGGGAAAAGCTTTAGGAGCAGGGGTTCCTTGACTCCTCAGAGGAAGTGGTGTGGGCCCCCAGGAGTCCCCACCAGCTCCAGAACCTCTTCACTGATGTTTCCACTTGCGATCATGGACTGACTTTCTCCCCATGCAGGGAAACTCCAGCACTGGCCTGGGAACCCCTTGCAGGGATACACTGCACCATACACCTGGCTGCCACAGAGAAGTGACCTCTCCCTGTGCCCACTGGTCCTGGGTCTGGCATCTGACAAGCTGGCATCCATCTTTCCCACTCCTGACCCAAAACATCAAAGCGGAACTGGGGTGGGCGTGTGGGGGTTCATAGCTGGTATCCACTCTGGGACTTCTCTAGAGTGAGGAAAGGAAGCAGCCAAGGCTACAATTTGTTCCTGACCTGTCCCTGGATGGGGGACAAGTGCTAACAGGAGCCCAGACAGAAAGGGGGCTGCACTTTCCCAACCACCCCAGTTCTGTCACGTGACACCTGTGACCTGGGAGTCACATCTGTGGCCTCTGACTTGGGGCTGTGGCACAGCCTCCTGCCTGACCTTGCAAACCCAGCATGGAGGTGATGATGAAGATGTGTCTCCTGGGTCCGGAAGGCAGGCTCTAGTTTGTGGGACACCATAACATACTTCCCACTGAAACGTTTCTACACCCGGGTAAGCCTCTCTGCCGACACAGCAATCCAAATCAGACCAGATCAAACCGAATTAGAAAAAGCCCATGTTTAATGGACACAGTGCTCCCTGGTGGCCTTACAGCCCCCTCAAAGAGGATATGGGAAGGGAGACTGGAAAAACCACCAGTCTGTTCTCTGGGGGATAGTTTAAATACCCTGTGGGAGTGGTCTTGAGCATCTCTGGGGGAGAGGCCATCATTTGGCAGGCTTTCTGAGATTCAACTGGGTTTGGAGGGAGATGGGGAGGTGAGATTGGGTGGAACCTCCACCATAACGTCCCAGACTCTTTAAGTATATGGATGCCAGGGTCTGAAGCTTCCACAACACCAACCACACCAGAATGGGTGAGGTCTCAATTCCTTCTGACCTCTTGTCTTGTCTGGAACCTTCTCTCAACCCAACAGAGTCACTGGGAATGCCACAGTCTAAGTCTCCCACCCCTTCCTCGTTTGACAGCCTGTTTTTTTTCAATAGGTGCAGTGTTGCGCATAATAGGCTCAGGCTCCCAGCCTCACCCAAGTCCTGTACTGTGGCCAAATGTCACTGTTTCATGAGAGTTGGAGGTAGCTCTGAGAACATATACCAGCCATCAGTAAGTACTCTGGACTCGGAACCTCCTCTGTCTCCATCATACCCAGGAGGGGGCTTTGAGAATTGGGACAAAGATGCCTTCATGAGCAGCCCTGTATGCTGCCCTGAGATTTTTGTCCTGCAGACACGTGTTGGTCCTGTGCATACCCTCACTGCTGCCACACTAAACACACACAACTGTCTCAGAAACTCCGAAGTGCTTGTATCTGGGCCAACTGACTTAAGCCAGCATCGTGCCATGATTCTTTGTGAACTTAAAGGAAAACTGTGAGACCAACACGACAATAAATTGTTAAGATTACAAATTATTACAAATAGTTTATGACTATGATAGGAGAAACTTGGGCATGGCTGGCCATGGCACTGTGGAGAGCCAGGGCTGGGCAGATGAAACCCTAGTGAGGTCTATCTCTCCTTGAGCCACCCCAGGAGCATATCATACCACTCAGGCTGTCCCCTCCCTACATGTGATGGATATCATAAAAAATCAAACATAGCCAAGCAGTGGTGGCACATGCCTTTAATCTCTGAGTTCGAGGCCAGCCTGGTCTACAGAGCAAGTTCCAGGATAGCCAGGGCTCCACAGAGAAACCCTGTCTCAAAAACAAAACAAAACAAAACAAAACCCAGAAAATCAAACAATCATTTCTATCCCTGCAGGAGTAATGCTGAGGAGGCTAGCTGACTCAATAGGAACCCTGGTTGGGGATGCCTTCATGTCTGAGCTCCACTAGAGAGTCACAGGATTCCTAGTTGGAGATGCTTTCCTGTCTGAGATGCCCTCCAGAGATGTCAGCCTCTCTTCTAACTTCCTCCTGGTCTGAGGCAGGAGGATACTGTGTGCTTCTGGTACTTGAGGATGTGGGGGTGTGACTGGCATATAACACAGGGAATGAGGGACCCCCCCCCCAGTCTGTGGACAACAGTGATGATGGCCAGCATAGCACACTTGATTCACCAGAGATCGACATTACTGCAGTGATTCTGGACTGGAACCTCTGCTAACATCCTCAGTGAGAAGCTAGGGAAACTGAGGCCAGTCAGATAGGAGAGTGTTCTCTGGTCCAGAATCAGGAGAGAGAAAGTTTCAGGCTGAGCCCTGGGCCCTGGCGCCAGTCCCACCTCCCAGCTGTAGTGGAATATTTGTTGAAAATGTGTTATATTTTGTTTATGAAGTGGAACATTGTTTAACGATGCAAAGATGTGTTGCATTCTTTTATATTGCATTGAAAAAAAAAATCTCTGTGAGGCTGTGTTACTTTGCCTGTCTAAAACACCTGCTTGTTCTAATAAAGACCTGAGTGGCCAATAGCAAGGCAGGAGAGGGAGAGGCAGGGATGCCAGACAGAGAGAATAAACAGGAGGAGAAAAAGAGAAGAGGGAGGGCGTGAGGAAAGGAGGAGGAGAGGATGCTGGGGGTCAGCCACCCAGCCACACAGCCAGATACTGAGTCAGAAGAAACACAGAAAGGTAAATGCTTAGAGGCAAAAGGTAGATGGGCTAATTTAAGAAAAGCTGGCTAGAAACAAGCCAAGCTAAGGCTGGGCATTCATAAGAAAGAATAAGACTCCATGTATTTATTTGGGAGCTGGGCAGTGGGCCCCAAACAGCCAAAGATCAAAGAGTAAGAGTAACCAATACACTCAGCCTTGCAGTAGAAAACCTAGGAGTAAGGTCTGTTATCCTCTACTGGGCACTGCAGGGGCTCCCCCGATCCCCACTCATAGGGGCTATTATTAGAGGTACAGTTGTTCTCTACTGGATCCCACAGAGGCCCATCCACACCCTCCCCCACAGCCATTGGGGCTGTGGTCAGTGCAGTTTGCCTTGCTGGGCAGGGCACTCTCCCCCTCCAGGCTAAGGAACTTTATCAAGTTCACTTCCTCCCGCCACCTGCCTTGCCCTCATGGCTCAGGCTTCAATCTTGAGAAATAAAAGTCAGGCAAGTCCCTGCTGCTTCCCAGGGAAGTCCCAGCAAAGTCCCCATTCCTACTCAATGTGGGTAATTTTAACCCAAGTGGGAAAGGGGCTTTTTTACCCCAAGAAACCAGCAGACACAGTGTGTCCAGCACATGTCCTCTGCAGGCTCTCTTGGCTGTCATCCAAGAGCAGTGCAGCCACACCTCCAGGCAGTGGGAAGGTTTAGCAGAGAGCCCACAAATGCCTGTGATGCAGTGTGTATATGTGGAAGCAACTGGACATCCCTAGGCTAGCACCCCATGATTGAACAGCGCTCAAACACTTCCCTAAGGGAGAATGGAGGCACTCAAGAGCCTGAGGCCATATGCTAATGAATTATGCACTCCACTGATCTCTGGCCAGCTTGCCATTAAGCCTCTACCCCAGTTGCTGTCATGAGCTGAGGATACCAGAGCAGTGCTGCCTCCTGGAGCACAGCCTGCCCCCTTCCAAGCATAGCACCTATGACAGGAAGGCAAGACCAGGAGCAACCTGGGGAGACAACATATAACACGAGGCATCCTGGGTTCTTGGCTATAATAGGGACTCAGGGGCTGACCCCTGGTTGCAGGTGGCAATGGAGGAGTTTGAACACATCCACAGGTGTCTCTTGAAGGTCACAATGTCTCCTGGGGCTTGGCATCCATCATCAAGACCAATGGGAGACAGCCAGGAGGGAGCTTGCTCCTCCCTTCCTGGATCTGGGATCCTCCACACCGTGTCCTCTGCTGCCCTGAAGGTTCTGTTTTTTGTTTTGCTTTTTAAGACAATTGCCCTAACCATCCCGAAACTCACTCTGTCGATCAGGCTGGCCTCAGACTCACAGAGATCCGCCTCCTTCTGCTTCCCGAGTGCTGGGATTGACAGCGTGTGCCACCATACCTGGCTCTGTCCCTCCATTTCTGTTCTGTCCCAAGAGTCCTGGCTCCTATTCAACAGGTTTTCAAGAAGTATGTCCCCGAGCCCTGGGGCGCCTGAGACAGACAAGAGAGACCCCATGCAGCCATGACTAGGGGTACTCTGACAAATCAAGTGTGAAGAAAGAGGGGAGGGGTAGTGGGAGAGACACCAAGCAGGGTGGTTAACACCAGAGGAGGCGTGGGAGGAGTAGAGGAATTGCCTGCACCATCCTTAGAGACTATCTTTTGAGACAGAGAGCAAAGGTGTTCAGACTTGGAACAGCTTCGCTCAGAATTTGAGGGCCAAGGTGGAGCTGGGGGCAACATACTCTTGGACTTTGACCTGAGCTGAGTGTTAGGAGGTGCCATCCATGCAGACAAAACTTCTACATGGCCAGGTTTCCCTCCAGGGCACCAGTCCTGCCAATCAGTGCTGTCCCGTGCCTCCCAGCTGATCTGGAGACTCCACATTCACACTCGGGGTTTCCCCAGAGTTGTCCTGTGGCAAGGAGTATGTCTAGGAAAGTCCCTAGAACCAAAAGCCAAGAAGGAAAGTTCAGGCCAGGCTGTGGTCAGTTAGACTGTGTAGTGCTACACGGGAGCTAGTTGCTGGTCCTACCTCGGTGCACCAGGATAGTCTGCGGTTGCCAGATGTTATGCATCTCTCTGGGAACATATGATAACATTCCTTCCCCTTCACCCTCATTGGACTCAGTGACCTCCAACTGATGCAAGGGGGAGGGAAGCAGACACATGCCAGAGGAGGATGTGCCCTAACTGTCCTCCAGAAGCTGAGGAGGGTGGTGCCAGGGCAACTGAGAGGCAGGGCAGGGGTGTATCAGAAAAGAACACTGGTTGGGTCTGGAGGACTCATGCTCTTGCTTCCGGGCGGGGCCAGAAGGAGCCTCAGTGGGTTGGTAATAGAAGTCTGAAGCCAGGAGATTCAGTTAGAGTCCATGAGGCAGAAGGGGATGTGAGGTCCCCTACCCTACAGAACTCAGCTAGGACAGTCTGATGACAGCCTCCAGCCTATTTCACAGTGACTTGTGAGCTCTCTGGAATTCCCACATGGCAGAAGCCACTCCTCCACCAACTCTGGGGCACCCTGATGTCTGAATGAGTGGAGGCAGACAGGGCTGAGCCAGGGATGGCAAGTCAGGTGTGGCCAAGGTGCAGAGGGCCACATGATGGCAACTGAAGGCAGAGAGGGGCTATAAGGCCAGACACCTAGGCTGTCAAAACAGGGAGATTAAAAATCAAAAGCAAAGGGGCTAAAATAAGATAGAACCCCCACCCCCCTAAAGTTCAGGCCCTAACTGCTTAGAGCCCAGCCCAGTAACTGCAATGCCTCATACAAAAAAATTAAGCCTAACCTCCAATGGCCCTAGCATCTGACCCCAAAGGGCAAAGACTCACTTCCTTAGGATGGAGGTGCCTTCTTGACCTCTATCCTATGATGTCACAAATATGGCCCAGGAAGTGAGAACAGGAAACAGCTTAAAAAGGACCCCCATCCCCTCTCAGGGAATGGGGGCAGAGGAAATCTCTCTCTCTGTCTCACATACATACACATACACACACACACACACACACACACACACACACACACACACACGTCAATTTCTGTGCTGTTTTTTGTGATGTCTTTCTAAAATGTTTATATCTATTCTGTTCTAGTGAATACTTTTACCCTGTGTCTTGGGCTCATCATTTTCAGCATGATAGTCATCAGGAACCAGAGGCCACACACAACTCAGAATGCTTCCCCCACTCCCACTAGCCAGGATTGAGGCTGTGAGAAGCATGTCTGCATTGGGGGGCTGAAGGGAGAGGCTGTGTCTGGGCAATGTGTGCACTGGATTTTGAGTGTGCCTAGGGGCCAGGTAGGGTGCAAGGGTGTCACTCTTGGCTGTTTTCACTATGGATCTGAGTGTGTTGCTGTCTGTACCCTGGCCAGAGGTCCACAGCACCTCTGTAAGTAGAAGGAAGTGTGTTCATTGAGGCTGAGCCAGGAGTCCCTGGCAGGCTCTGGCCCTTCCTGACACTGTTAAAGAAGGAAAGAATTCAAGACCAGAGGCTGTCTTGTCTAGCTCCACCCAAGACTGCACTTGCTGAGGTTCCCAGAGGCAACTTTTCACACAGGAAATAGAACAGTAGTGTAGGGGTAGGAACTCAGGGCTTCCCTTCGAGAAGATTAGAAAGTTCTGGAATGGCTACACAGCCATGCTTGTGGCTCTGTCACCAGACTGTATACCCCCAAGTAGTTATGATAGACATGTGTATTGTTACATTATATAGTTTTCATCACAATTTAAAACAACACTGCTTTGAAGAACAATTTTTTTTTTTTCAGTAAAACATGGGGTGAATATCCAGCATTAAGAGCCATGGAACACGGCCTTGGTGTTGCCTCCCTGCAGATTTTGCTAATCTGGACATCTGGCCAGTTGCTGGGGCCTCCCAGGAAACAGGAACTACTTTTGTCGTGGGCCAGGCAGCTTTTACTGCTACCTAGTCATCCTGAAATTCACGCCCACACTCAGGCACTTAACACTTCCTAAATAGTCTTGAGACCAGGAACCAGACTTCCAGTGACGATGACACTTAGCCAACAACGCAAGAGCCACAGCCCAGCATCTGGGTGTTCTGGAGTTTTCTCTTCACTGCTTTCCTGGGGCAGCTGCTTGGTTCACTTGTATTTTTACAGGTTCTGTCTGTGCCTATCCTGGAGTGTGGCTTGGTATCTATGTCCACCTTGATGAATGGGACTCCACCTTGGTACAGCTCCCCGAAAAATGGTCTCTAGGCAGAATGGAGCTCTTCCCCGGAGCCTCTCTCAAAATCTGTCCCCTACTCACTCTGACAGTGAGGGAAACAGGATCCCTCTTGCAGTCTCAAGCCTATCATAAAGGTGCTATGCAGCAGCCTGCAGCTGACTTTGGGTGTTGGGTGACATTGGTTCACTCCTGCTCAGATTGTCTCTGTCACTGCAAGCCTGGCCTAGCCAGTCTCTCCAGCAGGTGTCCAACAGCAGGTTAGCAGGCAGACATGTCTAAGGCTGAGCCATGAGCTGTCATCAGGAGGGGTCAAGTCATCCCTGAAACACTGTTGAGGAGGCTGGATGTGCACAGGCTCCACATGCCCGCCTTTGGAGGTACAGAGGTGGGAGGGGATGGCCAGAGAATACCTTGGGAACGAGCAGGCTAAGGTGCCCTCTTGCCTAGCCTTTTAGGGATCCTTGCTTGGAGTGGGCCACGTGGGATCAGGGGAAACAGTTACAGTACTGTGTAGCCACTCTGCCACCTGCTCTCTGGTGAATGACCATAGGACTTGGGGATGGCCTTCAGTGTCAACATAGACATTGGTTTGGCCTTTCAGGACTTCAGAGATGGGACATGTCCTTGTATCTGCCATCTTGTTTCCCTCTAGGGGGATTCTTATTGCTGAGAGACAGAGAAACTGAGGCAGGCACAGATTGCCCTAACAGCTGCCCAGAGGCCCCTTACTCAAGCTCTCTGGCCCTGAATTACCAGACAGATGGGATGCTGGGCAGCTTCTGGTGGACAGGGAGGTGCGGGGGGGGGGGTTCCCTCAGGTGAAAATTGTGTCAGTACAGTAGACATTCTAGAACCCCATATTCAAATGCGCTTTTTGGAGAATTGTTAGAGTAACTTCCAGAAGTTCCTGCGAGTGAGTCCCCCAAAGTGGGGCTGGAATTTTTGGCCAGGCTTAGGCAGCTGTGCTCTGTGTTTCATAACAGAAAAGCAAGTGTGTGGTCCAAGTTCAACACTCAGGGACAAAGATTCTTGCCTGCTGTGGTGAGCTACCGACAGATTTATTTAGGCCTGGGAGCCTTTGCCATGTGAGACCTTGTCACAAAAAGGTTCCCCACCCTACCCCTCGAAGAGCATAGATTATCAAAACACAAAACAAAAACTCAGAACCAGGCACGAGAAACCTCTTTTTGATTTGTTATTCAGGAAAGTCTAAGATACTTCCAAAAACATACAGGCTATTGCTGTTGCCCTTGGTTGCCTCCCAGAGGTTGAAGGTACAACTCTATTGCTGAAAACACCATATATTTGGAACACAGGACTTGGAGGATCCAAGATGAATCTAACCTAAAATCCTTCTCTCCAAGGACTAGCTCTCATAGTACCAGAATTTGCTACATAGTAGCCAAGGGAAGGAACCAACCTACAGTCCTACTCATCTATGATGCCAATAAATCACAACAATGACCAGCATGGTTAAGATATCCATAAAGGTACAACAGTAGCACTCAGATCTTGGAAGTAACCAACAGCTCTCTAGTTAAGACTTAAGGTTTGCCCAACTAGAGAGAAACCATGCCTGGTACTGGAAACCTAGCCAACTACCTGGGGCTGGGGAGGTCATGGATCATAGGAGAGAACCTATTACTGCCACTTTACTAAACCAGCGTAATTCCTAACTGCATTCTAAATACTTACAATCACAGGTAACTGCAGCTATCACCACGCATCAAAGATGCTTCTCTTTGCAATGAATGGAGACCATTACAAAACCCCACAACTGATCAAAATGCAGAGATGAACTAGCTCTGAGGTGCTCAGTCCCAATGGATACATCTGCAAAACAACTCTTGCATCTAAGGCTTAGGGAACATGCTTGAAGAGAGGCAAAAAGACTGTAAAGGGCAGAGGACCAGGGATGTGAGATTGTGTCTCCTAGAAAGGACAGGGAAACTTCACTCTTTATGTAGCTACAATATGGCCATCTAAACAAGATCTCTAAACAAGTACAATACCTACAGACACACTAACATGGAAGGGGGAAATCTCACAGGGCCCCACCCCTAGACAAAAACCACAGGCAACTAAACAACGTTGAGCGGGGGGAGGGGGGTGGATTTACCTTCCCCAGAGGTTAATACCAACTGATCATTCCTGAACTCATATATATATATATATATGTGTGTGTGTGTGTGTGTGTGTGTGTGTGTGTGCGCGCGCGCGCGCGTGCGTGCGTGCGTGTGTGTATGTATATATGTATATATATGTGTGTGTGTATGTATATACGTATATATGTGTGTGTATATATACGTATATATGTATGTATATGTATATTATGTGGGGAACCCCCCCAAGGGCCGGAACATATGTATATATTATGTGTGTATGTATATATATATGTACGTATATACATATATTACACTAAATGGACTCAGTGGGTTATATTTATACATTTGTGCAATTAATAACAATAAACAATAATGACAGAACATGAGGTCGTGAATTTGAGGCCATGAATGGTGGGAAATGTTGGAGGGTTCGGAAAGGGGAGAAATGATACAATTTTATTTTAATTAAAAAAAAGAAAAGACAAAAGTCAGGTCATGGTGGCTTTTATCCTAGCACTCTGGAGGCAAAGGCAGGCAGATCTCTGTGAGTTTGAGGCCAGCCTGGTTTATAAAGCAAGTTCTAGGACAGCCAGGGCCATTACACAGAGAAACCCTGTCTTGAAAAACCAAAATAAAAAAGTAAGAGGAGGTAAGGTGGTAGCCACCACCTATCTCTCAGAGGAAAGTCACAAGAGTACTCCCAAGAGTACTGCAAACACCCCAAGAGAACTGCACCATGCTAAGTCCATAGAGTAACAACAGGCAGCTGGCAGCAGTGTGTAGGGAGGCTGGGCCTGGCCCTGCCTGTGCACGCCTATCTAGAAAGAGGCCAGCCCAGGCCTCCTGAGGCCTCAGCTCCTGTGGACCTAGAGTCCAACTCACTTCTGACTTCTAGGAAGTGTTCCCGCTTCCCTGACAACAAAGAAAGGCAAGGGGCCTCTGTTAGAGCCAGACGACTTCTATTGCATGGTTGACTTTGCCTTGGCCATAAAGGAAGAGGCCACAGAGAGTGGGACTCACTGTAATGAGCCCTGAGGACCCCCTGCTGGATAACTGTGCTGCATTCTTGCCTAGGTTCGTGCCAGCCAGGCTCCCTGCAGGCCCAGAGGGAGGATGCCACACTAATGACTCCTCATGCCCATGACGCCCATGTGTAGGTGGCTTCATCCTCCAGTACAATTGCTGTAGGACTTTATGTCCCTGATTACAACTTCTTCATTTCTCAGAAAATACCCTGAAGAGAAAGTCTTCAAGACCAAAACACCCTTCTCAGCTCTGTCTTCACTGGGGAAGTCTCACACTACTCCAACATCAGCTATGACAACAGGAACCTTGAGGGAGGTGGCAGGAATGGCTGTGGCCTCCCTTTGAGGGGACACTGGGCCACGCACATCACCAAGAACAGACCAGATGCCACAGTGCATCCTATGCAGCAGCCATGCACACTAGGGTTAACACCATACATTTTCTCCCCCTTGCCATTCCCAGTAACTTGGTTATATTATCTCCACAAAAGCCACTTAATGTTGAACAGGGATGAGGCTTTGGGGGCTTGGGGTAGACATTTTTTCCAAGTTCTGAGGTAGTTGGGGTCTCCAGTGGTTAGGAGACATCCACTCCCCACCCACTGAGCTGAAGCATCTCCTAGCTCCAGAGTACACCACATCCTACTATCATCCCAGACATCTCAGCTTCCTGGGAAGACCCAGAGGGGGCCAGAAGCTCCTCTCAGAAAGGGGTGTTCGGGTTGAGATTCCACAGGATCACAGGGATGAGGTCTGCAAGGCCACTCCCACTGGAGGTGATGTGCTGCAGGTCAGGGACAAACTGAAGTTTTAGGTTTGGTGCTCCAAGGGACACTGAGATGGGCTGTCTTTTGGGTTAGGAGATTTATTATGTCACTGTAAGACAGTATGGCAGGAGCTCTGAGGAGTTTGGGGGCAGAGTTTCTTCTTAGAGGTTTCAGAGAAAGAGGAGGTTAGGTACCAAATGATCGATGAGTAGCCCGTAGGACATGTTTGGAGTCAGGTATCTGAGTTTCACCAAACAGCAAGGGAGGGTCCTACATTTTGGGGAAAGAGTGTGACTTGAGGATGTAGGGATTAAGAGGGGAAAAGTTAGTTAATGTATGTCTGTCTATCTTAGGAGGTGTGTCACTAGCAGGCCCCAATAGCCTAGAGTCCAGTAGCCTAGGACCTGCATACAGAATCAGCTATGAGAGAGAAGAGGGATATGGATGCAGATGGGTGTGACTTGAACAGTTTTCTCCTGTGGGTTCTAATTGGCTCAGATGCCCAGGGCAGGTCCTGAAAGTTTGGGAGTTAGAGTTTCTGGCCTTGTCTTCAGTTTGGTGTCATTTGGTTTTGGTAGGTCACAGGGTAGAGGACTCTTAAGAGAAAGGTCTCTGTCCTGCAGATAAGGCCAGGCCTAGGGTAGGAGTCACACAGGTGTTCAGACTCTTTCCCTCCTGGGTCAGATGATCTAGGAGTCCTGGACCAGGGAGGATGTCTCAACTTCTGCCTTCTGCAGGAGATACACAGGCTCTGGCTCCATCTCCAGCACAGCAATGTACTACTGAGGGGTATGGAGATCAGGCTGAGTCCCACTCAAAGCCACTACAGGATGAATGATACAATGACTTTTAGGCTGTCCATCCCTGGGAGATCCCATGTGACTGCTACTGCAGAGGATGACGACTGCATTTGCTGGACACAGAGACACTACCTATTTAGCATGATCCATGATACAGAAGCAAAGTGGTACCACTGAGGTTGTCGAGATGGCACAGTCAGCAAGATCCAAGTTCAGATCCCCAGCACCCATGTAAAAGCTTGCTGTGGCATTGTGCACCCATAAACTCAGAGCCCAGGAGAGACAGAGACAGGTCCTGGGGCTAGCTAGTTAGCCAGTCTAGCCCTACTGGTGAGAGCCTGGTTCAAAGAGCCTGTCTCAAAAAATAAGGTGGAGAGAAGCTGTTGAGGATGACATGATATTGACCTGTGTCCTCCACATTCATCTACACATAAACATATGTAAGCATGCACACATCCACATGTGCACATACATAGAATATCACCTATAAACTTACAAATGCAAGTCGGCAACATAGAAGCACATGGCTATACTAAAAATCCATCAGAAGGAAGGGTGGCAACACCCTCACCTGGATCCTGGAAGGAAGCCGCTTTAGTCTGAGATGTAAATGGAGTGTCAAAGAACTGATAAGCAAAATATTCCTGACTATTCTAGGGCTTAAGCTCAGCTTGGCCCTCTCTGTTACTGCTTACTCCAACTGTCCCTCTCCTCCTGTTTCAGTCTTTTCATTTTATTGTTTTTTGTTTTTTTTGGGGGGGTTGCCTGCATGTATTAATTTTTCATGCACCACATGCCTTGGATTCCCTGAGGCAAGCATGAAGGCAGATGCTGGCAATTGAACCCAGATCCTGTGGAAGGGCAGCCAGTGCTCTTAACCACTGAGCCATCTCTAGCCCTCTGTCCATCTGTTTAGCCATCAGACCTGATCTTATCTATACCTTGCCTCCAAGGCTCAGTTCAAACCCACGACCTGTGGTCACTCTTCACACAAGTTGTTAATGTGGTGTCTAACTATCATGATTCTTCCCTCTATCTGCCTGTCTCCACGAAGCCTCTCTAAACACCTTGAAGTTGGCTGCTGCTGCTTGGACCCTTTGTGGCCATTCTGTAACCCACGTATCTGTGTGTAGACTGAATCACCATGTGATGTGTAAGTGTGATCAAAAAGCTAATAGTAGTGATCAACCCTGGGATGAAAGAACCTATTTGCCAACATCAAAGGAAATAAGGTCTACTTGGCAAACTGCAGCTAATAAAGCCAACCTAGCTTGCAATATTTTTTTGATAAATCCTGATATTGTATAAAAACATGAATGAATGTGTCCTTCAATATTTCTGAGGATCTGGTCTGTGTGCTCTGCTCTCTCACTTTTAATTGTGTCTCTGATGAGTCATTTGATTAAAAAAAAAAAACCAAAAAACAAAAACCAAAAAACTAGTCTTTCACTCTTGCCTCCAATAAGAAGAACCTCTGGCTGGGAATCCCCTGAAAATATCAACTTCCTCTCCAGACAGTGTGGTGACTGTGGCTGTCTTTCTCTGTGGTCAGGCAGCACCTGCCCTGTCCTGTCCCCTCCATAGGAACTTC
The DNA here is from genome assembly GCF_943737965.1 of Phodopus roborovskii. NCBI lineage: Eukaryota > Metazoa > Chordata > Mammalia > Rodentia > Cricetidae > Phodopus > Phodopus roborovskii. The sequence continues at coordinate 23,836,126 of NW_026126434.1, forward strand.
TTGGTTAGGTGAGGGGTCAGGAACCATGGAAGCCTCCTGAAGATAGGGTTTTACCCTACATACCATAGTCCAAGTGTCCACGAAAAGCCACACATGCCAGCCTTCCCATGGGTGACCGCCCTGCTACCCCACTGCAGACCTTCCTGGGAGAGTGACTTCCCAGGAGCTCTTTGTTCTCCTGTCCCTGATCCCATGACTCTGTCACCAGCACCCAGCAAGCAATGCTGAGGCCACCAAGACCTCCCTGGAAAGTTTTACTTTCTCCAGGACTGTGGGTAGGATGAAGATGGGGCCCTGCCCACCTTACTAACTTACTTCTGGCCCCTATGGGAGCAGTCCTGGCCAGGCTCACCTGTTCCCTCCCTCCCACTTCCGCACCGCCCGTCTTTCCTCTGAGATCCTATCATGTGCACTAAGAACCACCTCACTTGACTTCTGAAGAGTGGATTCAGAACATATGGCAGACCCATCACCCTGCCTGGGATCAAGCTCATATGAGGGAATCCCCATGGCCATCTGGGAACCTCACAGAGGTGGCTTATGCTCAGAGACAGTGATGCCCTTTGGAAGTACCAGGTCTCTTCTGAATGTACCCGTATCCCTGGTTTCCTCAGAAGAGCAAACTGAAGCAGGTCCAGTCATATAGAATGCATGCAGAGCTGGGCATGAGGCCTGGGCACCCTGATGGGTAGGTGGAAATCAACACTGTGGCTGGAGCCCCAGTGTGCTCTGCTACTACAGCATAGCAAATTAATTCAGAGCCTTAATCCAGACAAACCAACAATGTTCCATGTCATTTTTAGTCCAAACGGGCTCAACGGTATCTCCCAGACAGTGTCTGGAGTCCTGGTGTACCCCCCTGGAGGCTAGAATACAACCTTTCTGTGACAGACCCCTGGAACTTCCTGTTTGGGGCCATGTCAGAAACACCAAAAGATGCTTAATGTGAAATATTTTAGTACTTCTGCTATTTGGCACAAACCAGGAAGTTCAAGGATGCATGACACAAGACAGAAAACATTAAAAGAACATTTTAAAAGTGCTGAACAGATGATGCGATGTGAAGACAATCCCATGAACTCCCTTTCTTGTCTGGGACACTAACACCCTTCTCTTTCTGAGCCAGGAGCTAAGGGCTTATATGGCATGGGTCTCAAAGGAAGATACAGAATTGAAGAGTAAGAGGAACAACAGCCCTGCTGTGTGGTAGTTTCCTTCAGGAAGTTCTGACCCTGTCACGGAGCTCGACCTGGGCCCAAGTCAGCTGTGGAGTGTCGCTATGTCATCTGGTGAAACGGTCCGTAGATAGGTCTGCACAATCTAGGGGCTCCAGGGGCTCCTGAGAAACTAAAACTAAGGACATGCCTCTGCACCAAAGGTGTTCTGGGCAGTGTCTGTCCTGTGAAGCATTCTGAACCACTGTCCTGCAGCCAGAGTCCAGGAATAAGGAGCACCAGGCAGGAAATGGGACACAGTCCTGCTTGTGAGAATCCACTGAGGTCCTTCCTGTTATCACTGTGTCTTTGACACACACCCCATTCATGCCTCAGTTCCCTTCTGTGAATAGGCTCATTTGTGTCCTCACAGAATTCTCATTAGAGGAGGCATGTCAATCTCAGTGAATGTGACCTTCTATAAACCTGATGTGACTGTAATTAGATTTAGGACTAAGATCCTCTAATAGGGGAAATGTGGATATGGACGAGGCCACAAAGATGTGGAGGCCATTAGGAGACAGAAATGATGAGGAGAGCCAGGCTGTGGTGGCACACGCTTTTAATCCCGACCACAGAGTTAGTTCCAGGATAGCCAGAACTGTTACACAGAGAAACCCTGTCTCAAAAGAAAAAAAAAAAGAGGAACTAGAGATGAGGAATGGAGTTGATGAGAAATGGAGATGATGAGGAGATAAAGATGAGGAATGGGGATGATGAGGAATAGAGATGATTGATGCGGGGATATAATGGTGAGGAGATAGTGATTATATGTCATGAGGAGACAGACCCTGAGGAAATGGGGGCCACAGTCTGGATGGTGCTGCTCTAGACTAATGGATACCCAAGATGCCCTGCAGACACTGAGAAGGCCTAGGATGGGTCCTCCACAGAGCCTTGGAAGGAACCAGCCCTCAGATATTTCATTTAGGAGAATCAATCCATAATATTTTAGAACCCTATAATGCCAACATGCTCATTTTGTAGTGACGCAGTGACTAAATGAGTTAAAATATGTCTGTTGCCTGCGAGCAACATGGGTCTGGCAGGCTCCAGAGAGCCTAAAGGATCAGATGAGAATGTGGGAGTGGCCAAGGGACCGAGGGTAGAAGCTGGTCCAGAAGATCCCAGATGGGGGACCCACATTCACTCAGCCCCGTCCCCCATATCTTCCTGTAATATGCCCATATCACTTGCACCAGGAGCCAACACTGGGCTTTAAAGCTGGCAAGTTAGGGACAGACAGGGAGGGTGCACCATTTCTAGAGTATATGTAATCTCACTTGACCCTCATAGAAATCTCGAAGTGGGTTCTGTGGTTGACAGGGCCCCGGACTCCACTTTCCCCAAGTACTTCATACATGTCCATACAATAGCCCATATGAGTCAGACACGCCTTCCAAATGACTGCCCAGAAAACAAAACGTGTGAAAACAAAAAGTGTGAAAAGAGCCGCTGCTATGTGGCAGGTCCTCTGTGGGCATATACCAGAGGCAAATGGAACCCAGGTTGGAGATGTGTCATTAGGGTCATCGCATGGCTGCCACACCCACTTGCTTCAGCTCAGGCCAGGAGGGGTCTCAGGAGTAGAAGAAGCCTCACCCCCACATCCCAGGGCACAGAACAGCAGGTCCTCAGTCACCACAAATAGCAGCCGTTAACTCCCTGCCAGTTTCTGCTCTCCTGCCTTCTCCACGCACAGCGGTGAGAAGCTTGTTAGAGCCCTGCTGCTCTTGTGACCAGGACAGCACCAATACATGCTTAGCTCAGAGGTGATGCTCTCTTTGCTCCTGTCTCACTCACCCTCTGCTACTCCTCACCGGGGCTGAACAACCTCTTTAAATGTCCAGCCTGGTAGCTCGGGCTTTCACACAGCTGCATGTTGTTCTAAACAGACAGTTCTTACTGCTGAACAACAAGCAAATGGTTTCTGGAACAGGGGACAACCTGGCCACTGTCTGCCATACCCCATCCCGTGGCCCACCTAAGATCGTATACACATTTTTACTTACATCGCAAGCCAGTCGCCCATCTTTCCATATCTGCGATATGGCACTAGGAACCATGCCTGCTGGCCTTGGATAGTAGGATAGATATCTTTCATGTGCATATGTGCGTGCATGCATGCATGCCTGTGTGTGTGTTTTGAGACAGGGTTTCTCTGTGTATCTCTGGTTGCTCTGGAACTCACTCTGTAGACCAATCTGGCCTTGAACTCACAGAGATCCACCTGCCTTTGCCTCCCAAGCAGTGGGATTAAAGGTGTGCATCACCACTCTCTGGCTCCTGCATCTTAGTTTGCTTTCTGTTGTTGTGGTAAACATGACCAAAAATAACTAGGGTAAGAAAGGGTTGTCTTATCTAACACTTTAAATAACAGTTCATCATTGAGGGAAGCTAGGGCATGAACTGATGGAGAGACCATGGAGGAGTGCTACTTGCTGGACTGTTCCTAGGCTCATGCTCAGCTACCTCTCTTACACATCCCAGAACTACCTGCCTGGTGATGGTACTATCCACAGGGGCTGGGTCCTCCTACAGACATGCCTACAGGTCAAGCTGATGGAGACCATTCCTCAACTGAGGCTCCCTCTTCCCAGGTGTGTCAAGCTGACGACCAAGATTAGCCATCACACCCTGAGCACCAGCCCTTCTCCTGGCCCCTCCTCTGATCCTCCCTCCTCCTGATCCTCAGCATCCACAGATGAGAGTAATGTAGCCAGTGGGCAGCTACTGGCAGTATGCCTTGGTTCACCTGGGTACCTTTAAGCTCCCAGAGTTCTGCTCAGCCTGAGGCCTCTGCTCTCCATCCCACCATCCCCATTCCTTTTCCTCCCATCACCATTCTGGATGGGCAGGTGTCTGAGGACTGGTTGACATTTGGAACAAGCACTCAGCCACCTGGTCAGCTGCGCACACATCCCATGGATGCAGCTTTGGTACAGGCTGCTTGTGCTGTCACATGCTGAGCAGGAGTGGCCCCTGGGGAGCCACATCTCATGAGGACAGACAGATACACAGACCTAGATCAGCAGGTTTCCTGTCTAGGTTACTTCTTGGTGTACAATATACTCCTCCTCTGCTCGAGATGCTATATGTCATTGAGGTGCTCACTTTCCTCCGTGACCAAGGCTCTGTAGTCACTTGTAGGTACATTCCAGCCTATGGTCACAGTGTGGCCTTGAGGTCCCAGTGCCTTATCTCTCAAGTAGCCAGCAGGTCACAGGGTCAGAGTGAGAATGAAGGAGATTGAAGACATGGCTGCAACCGCCTAGGAAGATTCAGGCTCTGCTGCACCCTACAGACCATCCCTTGACCCCCTTCTCCTCTTCCCTCCTTGGGCTGGTGGCCCCAAGAGAGCAGCACAGGCCCAGGAGGGAGCCCTAGGACATATCAAAGCCCCAAAGGGGATCTTCATTCTGTATCCCCGAGGCAGTTCCAAGCAGCAAAAGCCCCATCTGAGAATGGACGGAACTGGCCTGACCTGAGTTCAGGTTGACAGCAATCTCAGCAGTCTCAGGACAGAAGGGCCCAGTGGGACACACAGCATAGCAGGAGCTGAAGCCACAAGAATAGCTCTATCCCATCAGGCCAGGCTCCAGGTGAAAATCAGCTGGGTGGCCCTCAATATCCTGCCAGGAGCACAGTGTTGGGGGACATGTCAAGTGTGGGAAGCAGCACTAGCCCACAGACACAGGCAGCAAAATCAGCCCTCACCACCAGGAACAGAGAGCTTCATATGCTCACTGTAACACATGTGCCTCTTCCTCCCATAGTTATAGTAATTACTTCAGAGAGAGCCAATGTCGGAGTGAGGAGGTTTCAGGAATAAAGTGGACCTCCACAGTAATAAAGGGTTCGGGTTAAGTCAGTTCCACAAAAATACAGCAATCTGTAGGCTGCCAGGACAGACATGTGCCCGACAGTGTCAGGACATGAGGCAAAGCTGACAGAAGGGCATGGAGAAGCAGACACACCCACAACTAGTCAAGACCACAGCCCCTCTCCAGCAGAAAGAGTCAGTAAGGACAGGGCTGAGGTCAGCAACACCACCGACCATAATGGACAGCTCTGGGGAAGAAGAAATACATTTTCCTCTACCTTTCAAGGAGCATCTATCAGTACAGACCACACTCTGGGACATGAACATCCCCAACTAAGGAAGAGAAATCACACGTGGTACATCCTCAGATGATCACAATGGAATTAAGTTCCATAGCTGGAAAATCCCCAAACACTTGCAGATTAAACAACACACTTATAAATAACATATAGGTCAAAGAATCTGGAGAGAATTTTAAAAACATTTTGAAGTAAATGAAAATGAAAACAGAACTTAATGACAATTGTGGGATGCAGGGCAACTGTGGCTGGGGGAAAAGAGAAGCTGTCTGCCCTAGAATGTGAGTATCAGAGAAGAAAGAACCCAAACTGATGCCTCAGGATAAAATACAGAGGAATAAATTAAATCTAAATTGAGAGAAGAAAGAAAGAGACCAAACTGGGATTATTAAAACTTAAAGCTGGCTTTCTGAAAAGATCAATGCACCCATTCAGTTTCTAGCCAAACGAGTGACAATACTGACAATATCAGGAACAAAGGTGGGGTCATGGTGGACCATGAACACGGTGCCCACAAACTGCATGAAATAGGTGAAATGGACCAACCTCTTCAAAGACACAACCTGTCAAAACTCACAGAAGAGACAACAGTCTACAGAGGTTCCATCCAGCTGTGTACCTATCTAGGTGTTTATCTATATATCTGTCTATCTAAGAAATTAAAGTTACTATCAACCTTCCAAACTGACAGACCCAGGCCCAGAGGCCAGAGGCTCACTGGTCAGTTCTACAGTTATGGGAGGACATGATGCAATTTTTGACTATCTCTTTTGGAAGACAAAAGCAGAAGGAATGTGTCCTGCTTCATCTGTGAGGCCCACATTTCCCTAATACCCAAACCAGACAGACATTACGGAAGAAGAAACTGCACATCATCTCTTACGACAACAGATGGCAAAGATCCTCAGCAGTGTTAGCAGATACAAGCCAACACTGTATGAAAGAAATCACATCACGACCAAGTGAGACTGCCCAGATGTAAAAAACTGCTTCAAGGCCAGGGTTCTGGGGCATGTCATCCACATCGGAAGAAAATCACATCCATGTGAGTGGTAGAGGTGACAATTCTCAACTCAATAGAGAGATCTGAAGAGCACAAACAGCTGATATCATGTAATGGTGAGAAACGAGGCAGGGATGACCCTCTGACCACTCCTCTTCAACATCATACTGGAAACCCTAGCCAGCACAAGGCAAGAAAAGGAAAACAAAAACAAATGAAAGAGTCTCACAGATTGAGAACTATCTTTGTTTATAGATGAAATGATTGTCTATGTAAAAATTCAAAAGAACAGGTGTGTGCGCGCATGTTCACACACACACACACACACACACACACACACACACACACACCTACCTATCTCTCCTAGGACTAACAAGCAATATAGGAAGGTTGCAGAATTCAAAGCCAATTGCTTTCCTACAGGCCAACAACAAACAGCTAGAATTTGAAATTTAAAATACAGTAACATTACATTGACTCTAGTACCTACAGAATGAAACACTTAGATATAAACCTAACAAAATATGTGCAAAATATATGGAAAAAACCCACAAAGGTTTGGTGGAAAAAAAACCAACCAAACAAACAAACAAAAAAAAACCCAAAGATGTGACACTAAGGCTGTGTTTGTCAAGGTGAGGGTTTGGCAGACTCATCTGTGGACTCAGCACTATCCTGGCTGAGACCCCAGTAGGTCATTTTACAGTAAACTGGTTCTGTGTGGACTGAAAAGCCTACACGTTGCTGAAGAATGAACCACAGGAAGCAACAAGGCCTAACATGGAGACCTGCTGTGATGTCTAGTTGAAATGCTATGGTGGACAAGTGGACAGAGCCATGGTAAAGCATTGTGCATCCATAGCAGACTGCTGTAAATACAGCCTGGTGACCTTGCCCACCGACAGGGTGGATGCAATACAGGAGGCAAAGAAAGTCTTTCCAAAAGGTGGTGTTTGTGGATATCTACATTATTAGTTCCCTTTTTGTTTGTTTTGTTGATTTAACACTATAACCAAAGCTTCTTATGAGTTTATTTTGGCTCATCAGTTCAGGGGGAAGGCATGGCCGTAGGAAGCCAGAGCAGGAGATCACTCATGGGACAGAGAGATCAGGAAGTGGGGTGAAGCTACAAACCCTCAAAGCCTGTCCCTGGTGATGTACTTCCCCAAGCAAGGCTGCACCTCCTAAAAGTTCTATAGTCTTCTCAAACACAACCAACAACTAGGGACCAAGTGTTCAAATAACTGAGACTGTGCAGAACGTTTCATCACATACAGGGCAGGAGAGAAGGCCCAGTAGTTAAGAGCACCAGTTGCTCTTCCCAAGGACCTGGTTCAATTCCCAGTACAAACATGGCAGCTCACAACTGTCTGTAACTCAAGTTCCAGGGGATCTGACACTCTGACACAGACATACATGCAGGGAAAACACCAATGCGTATGAAATAAAAATAAATTAAAAACAACAACAACCCCAACCACATAATTCAGAAACAAACAAGCCAAGAATATAAGCACAGATGTTTCTCCTTCACACTAGTTCTGATTGGATCACAAGCCTAAATGCACAATGCAAAGCTTGGAAAGCCCCAGTTGATCAGAGAAGAGGAAAACTAAATTTTATTATTACTATTATTATTGTTGTTTTTTTTTTTTTAGTTCAGGCAGGCCTCTAATTCACTTTGCAGCTGAGGGTGACCTGGAATTCCAGACTCTCCGGATCCCCCCAAGTGCCCCAAGTGCAGGGATTTCAGGCATGTGCTGCCACACGTGGTGTACATGATGCTGCCCGTGTGATGTCAAGTGGGTTTGAGTGATGGATCCACAGTCAGGAAAGGCTGGCAAGAAAAGAACCAATGGGAAAAGGAAGTGTAGGGAGTAGAAGTCCTCAGAAACCCTGAGAGCATGTGCATTGTTGACAGGGCCATGTCAAGGAGTGGCAGAGCCTTACTTATGTGAGGACCAATGGGGTGGCAAAGCTCTCCTTGAAGTCCAAATGTTGAGTGTTGATGAATGATCATTCATCACAATGTACAAAAACTAGCAAATGAATGCAGTTTCCTCCTCTCAGGTGTTTACAGCCTGAGACTGCCTGCCTGCCCACAGAGACCTTCCCCTATGCCCTGTATATAAACACATGAGGTTCCTGTGTAGCAGGATGTCTATCAGTACGTGCACACCCACATTGGACCCCAGCTTTCCCCTATGCGTCCCTTGCCACTCCTGGTCACAGTTCCAGGGCCCAAGCTTCAAAGAGCCTGAAAGGGGTGGGTGGAGAGAGGATGAGGCAGGTGCTCGGGTGGCTGGGGCAGGTAGGTGTGAAGGTAAGTGGAGCAGGTAGAGCAGTGTGAGCCCTGGGAACTCAACACGCCCTCGTTTTGATACTTGCTGGCTTAGATGGAGTTGCCTGTGAGGTAGATCTGGGGCAGGAGCTGTGAGGTTCCCAGGAGGGCTCCTGAAGATGTGTTGTGTTGGTGGCAGAGGGCAGCTTAGCAGGCTCTTGGCCTTGAGCAGGTCTGGGAACCTACACAAAGTCCTAAGGCTGGTCTGTTGTGCCCCCTGGTGGTGGTACCAAAAATCACAGCCTTGCTAACAAGCTGTGTGGACTTGGGTCTCTAGGGACAGGACTTGTTCCAAGAATCTGGTCCTCAGAAACATACCCTCTCGCTCACCATGGCTGCTTCCTTTCTTGGTGGGCTCCTGACTTCCCTGATAATGTGTCCGCCATGCTATCTGCCAATAAGCCCTCACTAGGTCCATGGAGGCAAAGGATCATGGTCTCTTATCACATGGTACATGCCTGACAGACAGTGGGGACTCCATCATTTCTAGGAGCCAACAGCTAACTTCTTGCTTCGGGCCCCACTGAGGGCTTCCTCACCACCCAAAAGTATTGCTCAGCACGGTTCCACCTGGCCTCAGCTAAGCACACCTGTGACACTGGGATGGCCCAGGCCAACATCGCAGGATCTGGTTTATGCTGGCTGTGCTGGGGAAGCAGTGTGCTGGCCATACTCAGTCACTTCTGTGTGGGGGCCACTCTGAATCCAATGACACATCTGTGCAGAAACTGTGCCCACAGGGCTCCAGTGCAAGTGCCTAACAGCACTGACCTTTCCCTTGGGGGGGGGGTCTCTCATGAGTTCACTTCCCTGTTACCTGTGGCGTGTGGCAGACATGAGAAAGGACAAGTCCAGGCAGCAGGTCATTCCTAAGCTCGTGTTCCACTTGTGGGCACACTACATTCCCAATACATCTAAGGACTAAGCACACCCAGGCCACATAGTAGGGTCTGAAGCGGGCACAGGTTCTAGGGGTTCCATCCCCGTGGGGTGCTCAGAGGCCACCATACCCTTTTCTGCTCAGCTGGCACAGCACAGCAAGGGAAAAAGAAGCTGTTGGCCTGAACGCGATGGGGGTAGACACCGCCTCTGAGGAAGCAACCTGAGCATGCCTGCCCACCAGACCCCCAGGGAGAGTGGTGAAGGGCAGAAACCCTTGGACCTTGTTTACCAAGGGATTTGTTAGTAACTGCGTATCTCTAGCTGGAGAGAAGGTAGACAAGTGGGGCAGACTCTGCCCAGGGAATGCCAGAAGACCAAGCCGGAACAGAAGCGACTAATGTCAGCAAACACCTCAGGAGACACCCCCGCCCCCACCAGTCGAGATCCAGACAGCCCTAGTGCTGGTGAATATGTCACACGGTGCATCTACCAATGGGGAGAAGTATCGAGTGCATTCTGGGCACTGCTGGAGACTAACTGCTGAGAAAAACAGCCCAGCATCCTATTGGCAGGCATGGTGCTAGAACACAGGAGACCCATGAGGATGCCTTTACATCATCAGACAACTCAATATAGCCAGGTGGCCTGGCAGGCGAGCAGGAGGCTGGAGCAAAAGTATCCAGGAGGTGGATGGGGAAAGCTATGCTGTCACTCCACATGGCCTTGAGTGGACTGGAGCAGGCAGGAAGCAGGGGCTTTGGGGGGGGGGATTGCTGGTCCTGTAGTGTCACCGTGGAAACTCACTTAAGTGAAGCTGCACACATACAGGAAGCTTCAGGAGGTTCACTTCTGAGGACTGGGGAGGCTCTTCAGCTGACCAGGCCAGTAGTGCAGGAACCATGATAGGTGTATACTATGATGGGTCCTGGTAAGAGGCCTAAAGGCTCAGACCCCCAAGAATCATGGCCGCTGGAGGAATCAGTCTGAGAAGTAGCAAGGGCCACTCTCTCCACGGCTGTAGGCCAGAGTGTCTCTCCTGTGGCAGTGTATGTGCATGCGTACATGTGTGTTGTGTGTGTGCGCGTGTATGCACATGCATGCGTGAGAGGGCGGGTACAGGGAGATGGCAAACAGCCTGTTACGGAGGCTTCCTGCCTGGCCTAACCCCCTCTGCCCAGAATCTGACATAACTGAGCTAAAGGAATCTTATAGTCTTATAGTCCAATGCTGAGCCTGCCTGGCCCTCCAGGGAAGAATGTTCTAGAACAGATGAAGTATGCTCAGACCTCCATCAGACCACTCCAACACTTTTCCATAAGGGGACATGTGCAGAAGGTACCCCTGGTGCACCACTGTCCGTTACTTTTCTTTCTTTACCCAGGTCACACAATCTCACAGCCTGGGGCAACTTTGAATTCCCAGCCAGCAGGCCCACACAGAGAGGCCACTACTGCTGGCGATCCCTCCCCTCCATTCCTGAAACTCAGATGTGAGACTCATGGAAACCTCACATAATGGGGTACACCACTTACTAGTTTCAGAAGGCCTGAGACATGACTGGAAGCAGTTTTCAGTGTGGAAAAGTTTATTCTGTGGCCACAGGGACTGCCTGCTACAGAATTTCCCTGGCTTTAGTTAGCTTGTGTTTACTTTTCTTCATCCATGAACAAGGTATTTCTGAATACCAGACAGTGGTCTGATAAAATGAAACCGAAGTACTCTGGCCCATCTGACCTAGGATCGTAGAATGTAAGTGCTTCAACCAGGTCCTCTGGAGAAGCTGGGGATACACAGTGAGGCAAGTCCCCCACCGCTGAAGCTCCTGCTGCTTCTTGGGGTCCATGGAGGAGCTCGGAGCTCCTGCTGGTAGAAGGAGCTGGGTCAAGCCTGGCATGGATGAAGGCAAAGCTGCTTCTTCAGGAAAAAGCGACTATGCTTCTAACAAAACGGCAACTCCTGTGTCCTTGCTGAACGGGACCCAGAAAGGTTGACTGGCCCAAGCAGCGCTACTTTCCGGTGAGCTCCAGCACCTTCTTCACCATAGCTCCGATCCCATCGTGGATGTGATGGAGTGCAGTCTCACACATGAAAGCCGGGGTCGTGACCACCTTGTTCTTCTGGTCTACATGAGCTTCGTGCGTACATGTTAAGGAAAACCCATCACCCGGCAGGAAGGACCACAGGGAATCGCTGGGAACAAGCCTGCTGGTGCTCAGTCTTGCAGCTCCTTTGCTGCTCAATAACATCGCACTAACATCTGCGGCACCACCGTCACCTAATTAAACAAGGGGAACTAGCTTCCCATTCATAGGTACTCAAAAGGGAGAAAGTGTGACATCCTGGAGTGGGGTGTGGTGGTGGTAAAACTCACCCTGCCCAGGCCCCTGCCAGCTCCAACTGTGGAAATGGAGGGGCCCACTAGAGCAAGCCAGGAACCCTGCCCACTTCTCCCACACTGGTCTTGTTTCCTTCTGTGGTCAGCAGTGACAAGTCCTGCTCTAGCCTGCGCTCCTTGTGGGACCAGGCATCCCATCTGTGTGCTCCAGGCTGAGGAGTTAGTGTTGAGAAGCCTCAGTAAGTGCAGAAACATGGATCCTCCCTGGCCAAGCGTGGAGCCAGCGTTCTACCAGCCTGCCTGTGGCATACCAAACTAGTTCCACCCCATGACACTAGCTGGTTCTGTCTTCTTGTCCAGGGGTTCCCTTGAGGTACGACCAGCAAATATAATTCCTGTAGAGAAGGCTGTCTGCCACAGACACTCTAAACGACAAAATAAACGATACCTAGTTTGCTACCTGACACACTGACCGCTGCTAGAAAGGATATGGTCACATCCTTCACACAGTGCTTGGCACCTAGGGCTTTGATGGCTTCTGCAGTCCCAGCATAAGGCCACTTGCCACCCTCCTCTTGCTCGTGGCCCACGGTGACCTCGACACCTTTGATCACTTTGGCTGCGAGGACAGGTGCGATGCAGCATAAGCTGTAAGGTTAAAGGGTGTGCACTGAGAGGGAGGGGACTGAGGACAGTCTGGTCCCCAGACAGGGCAGCTTGGGGTACTGGGCAGTCAGGCATCAGGACTTGAGCAGCCCTGGGCAGAGATGGCTGAAGGAGAAGCTGAGGGGCCTGGGAACTACACTGCTATCTGGCTATCCACTGTCTGTCTACAGCAGCACTTTCAACTGGGGGATGCAGGTGGGGGTGGAGATGGCGGTTAGGAGTGGAATGATGCTTTCACAGGGGTCGCATATCAGATATGCTGCGGATCTGATATTTACATTATGATTCATAACAGTAGCAAAATTACAGTTATGAAGTAGCAATGAAATAGTTTTATAGTTGGGAGTCACCACAACATGAGAAGTGTATTAAAGGGTCGCAGTATTAGGAAGGTTGAGAACACTGGTCTAGAGTGCCTAGCATAGGTAACAGCCCTGAATGACCTCTGCCTTATACCATTACCCTTAGAAGTGAACTGCCCTGCTTGGGCATGGTGGCACAGGTGATTATTCCCAGCACTCAGGAGGCAGATGGACCTCTGTGAGTTCAAGGCCAGTTTGGTCTATATATGGAGTTCCAGGCCAGAGTCAAAGCTACACAGTAAGTCTCAAAAACAAACACAAAAAGCGAGCTTTGCCCTGACACACAGGAGGTGGACGGCTGTGCCTAGTGAACAGGGGCTGGGCTCACATGGCTGTACCCACCACATTCCCATGCCAACATTCTTCACAGGCTGCTGCTGGTCTTACTGGGTTCCAACACCACTGGCAGTCTGCCGGAACCTCCCCCCTCCCACCGTCTCCGCCATCCTCTTGAACCTCAGTGTATCTATCACCTACCCGATGGGCTTCCGGGCCCCATGGAACTCCTTTAGGACACGCTCTACCTCCTTGTTCACCTTGCAGTCCTTCCCATCCACAGCAAACGTGCTCCTGCCACAAGGGAGAGGCTTTGCTCGGCAGTGTCCCCGCGATCTCTGAGTGCCCACTGGACACCAGAGGAGGGAGCTGCCCACAGTGTGGCCACAAGCCAGGTCGATGGCCTGCTATCACACTGAATGCATAACTGTGTATCCAGCTTTCATTCACCAGCCAGCAGGGTGGAAGGCAAGAGACAGATGCTAGTCATGACTGCACTCTGCCTTCAGAATCCAGGGGCAGCAAACCGCCAGCACGCAGTATCCAGGCCCTCCTGCACTGCAGCCTGGAGAGCTGGTTGAGGGACCAGGCTGACCTCTGACCACGTACATTCACCCCCCCACCCCCAGCCACCAGGATCATGACTCACAGCACCTTGACCACTCCATCACGTGGAGTCTATGCCACTGTTGAACAGTTCTCAGTTCAGCTGCAAACCTCAGGTAAATTAACCGAGCAAAGCAAGAACAAGCACTTAATGCGCTGCTTGCAGCCATGAACACACCCATATACCTGGGGCTTCTCCAGAAGATACACAAAGATGGCAGCAGTGCCCAGAGTAATGGGATTCCCATTGTAAGCCCCACGCTACTCACGCTGACATGTGTGCATACACAAAGCCTGCACAAAGCCTGCACGTTGAAGGTTAATAAGCCAGCCACCCACAGCCTCATACTTGCTGAGCCCTGGTCACCTTTCACTACATGTGCACACTAAAGCTTAGCCACCTGCTGCCACACATGCATGCTACATTTCAACCATAGCAGCAATCACCAACTAGCACGGTGGTCTCATAGGTTCAACAGCAGTGTCAACGAGGACCTGCCATTCTAATAGGTCAGAAAGAAAGTGGTAGCCACCTTACAGGGGCTAGTGGACTCAGACACAGGTACTGAGGCTCAGACTCCACAAATGCCATGGAGACTCAACACTAATAACCTCACATGCTCCCGAGCCCACACTCCTAAGTGAACATGATGGACCAGCTGTGCTGGCAGACATGGCGTCTGGACAATCTTCCACTATGCAGGAGTTGACAGGCAGAAGTAATGAACACAGATCTGCTTTCCAAAAAACAGTAATCTAGATGGAAGGGGAGGAAATTCAGTGATATCCATGCCCTGCCTTGCTGCTGTGAGGATGGGGCACACAGGTCCTCAGGGCTGGTACTGCCAGAAACGCTGGTTACAGGACGAAGGGGGCGGTGCTCCCAAAGAGGTAGGAGGTGTGCAGAATCTGGAAAAAGGAACACTTTGATGGCCCAATAAAGCAGCCAGAGCGTTCAGATTAAGAAAGGTGGATTGGTGACACCAGAGCATGAAGCCGTGTCCTTCCCTTTTGGGAGCAGGATGCCCAATGAAATGCCTGAGGATACTACAGAGCCTGCTCAAGGCTCTCCCTGACAACCAGCTGGGTGGCCACCTCTCAGACAGGGTCATGCTGAGGCTAGAACCACCAGAAAGACTTCCGTGAGCACTTCCGTGCTCAAGAAAGAACCAACTGGAGCTGTGAAAAGACCCCAATTCAGAGACTGTCGCTTTCAATGTATTTGCTATTTCCCACAACAACAGCTCAAATAGCAAAGCACAAAAGGCCTTTATCTCTTCTGTTGCCACACAGTGGAAGAAGGTATCCTACTTGCTGCTCTACTGCTGTGAAGTGGTGCTATGAGCAAAGCTACTTAGATAAAAAGGTATTTGTATGTTTTCATAGGGTTAGTCCAGGACAATCATGTAATGAAGCATGGCAGTAGGCAGGCATGGCATCGGACCAGTAGCGAAGAGCTTACATCTGATCTGCAAGTTGGAGAGAGGGGGGCGGGGCCTGAATGGCCCAGGTGTGGACTTTGGAAACCTCAAGGTCCTCCCCGCAGTGATACACTTCCTCCAACAACACCACACCTTCTGATCCTTGCAAAACTGCTCCATCAAGTTGGAACCAAGCATTCAAACATATGAGCCTATAGCTGTTGTCATTCAAACCACCAAAGGAGGAGGACAGCTCTGTGTATGAACTGACACTTGCAAGCAGAGTTTGCTGAGATCTGACTGCAAGTGTGGAGGTCAGTAAGACTGCCCAGTGAACCCAGACAGCTTCCAGGCACTGGAACACCACGCTGGGCTTGCTAAAGTGCCTCCATCCCACCCCTAGTAAAAGCAGGCACAAGTGTGGTCTAGACCCTTACACTTGGACACGCACAGGTTTTTGGCAGCTCCAAAGCCTCCGGGGAAAATGGCGGCATCATGATTGGCAACATTGAGCTGGGTCAGGTTGGTGATCTTGCCTCGGGCAATCCTTGCTGATTCTGCCAAAACATTCCTGGAAAGAGCACGGATGAAACAAAGGACCAGTGTGTAAGCAGGGTCAGGACATAGATACCACTGGGGACACATGTTAAACATGGCTCACAGTCTGAAACAAGCATGCTCACACATGGAAGCTGAATGCTTCCCAATTAGAACATCCAGGCAACATCTGGAGACAGTGACAGGCCTCTAGTGACCTACAAAAACAACAAGCTTTGCAGGTTGGCCTCATAATCAACACCAGGTTACCTGGAATGAGGGGTCAATAGGAACTGGAGGCCCACTAAGTATGCACAGCAGGCAGAATCCAGTGTTCCTCACCAGGGAGGGGTTGTCTAGGAAATTACTTTAAGGATGCCTGAAGCCACCTGAATATGAGACAAGGAGGAAACTACTGCTATCTCATGTAGGTTTGTAAAACGGGGTAGGGGGGTGGGGGGTGAGGGGGTGGGGAGCATATCACTGGCTAGAGGTCTGGACAGAGAAGGAAATGGCAGGGATTCCAACAGACAGCCTTGGCAGTTAAAGTTTCCCTCCCTTCCCTTTCAATCTCAGCTCTTAGGATACCCTGCAACCAGGCCTCAGATAAAAAATGTAGTTGTGGGGCTAGAGAGATGGCTCAGAGGTTAAGAGCATTGGCTGTTCTTCCAGAGGTCGTGAGTTCAACTCCCAGTAACTAACTATAATGAGATCCGGCGCCCTCTTTTGGAGTACAGGCATATACCCAGGCAGGGCACTGCATACATGATAAACAAATCTTTAAAAATAAAAAGAAATGTAATTGTGCATGCAACTATCTGAGTACTTGGAAGGAAGGGGCAGGTGATCTCTATGAGTTCAAGATCAGACTGGTCTACACAGTGAGTTCCAGGGCTATTAGGGCCAAACAGACCCTGTGTCAAAAAAATAAAAAACCAAAACCAAATAAAAGAAACACGTAGCTGCAAACTGGCTAAAGGGAACACAGTGCCACACAATGACCAGCAAGAAGACATCCAGAGGGAGGACAAGTGACTACTGCCATTGCTGTACTCACTGGAAGGGTAGACTCATTGTGCCCATGGTGGTATATTTCCAGAACAGCTGGCTGTCAGCATAACCATGCTGTACATGGGACTAGGGGTCCTGTATGGTCCTTCCCCTACCCATACCTGCGTTCACTCTCGGAAGGCTGTCCCTTGGTGTGGTCAATCACATGCATCTGAGGGACATCAGGAGCAAAGATCTGGACCTCAGCCCCGCCTCGGCTCAGGTGCACCAGGACCCTATGTGGAGAAAACCCACAAAGATGTCACTTCCAAATCTGTTCTCCAGACTCGGGCCTAGATGACTTTACAAATGAACTTTCATCCAGTGCGGGGAAATTCCTAATTTATAGAACACCTTGTTGCTTTTATGAAGTCATGGCTGGCTTCAACCAGTACCTACCACTGACAAATCTCTGCAAAGTGAGGGCGGGACTAGAGCATGTAGGTAGGTGTGTCAAGTGGTCTCTACAAGTCTTGTTACGGAATGGTGAGCAGAGGCGGCTGTTGACTCAGAATGTGTTTTATTTTGGGTATGTTGAGGTCCCCAGGCTACTGCCGGGCACTCTGCCTTCACCCGGGGCTGAGGTGGCATCTTTTATGTCTTGCCTGTGCTAATTGTGAGTTTGAACTTATCACGAAGTGAACCCATTGCATTTGGTTACCCTTTTGCCTTTTAAACCAAGAGTTTACAAACTTTGAGGACTTACGCAGAGGCCTCGTGGATCTCGGTTCCGTCATAGACACCGCAGCCTGACAGCACCTGCAGGAGGAGAGGCGCTGACGAGGACGAAGGGCCCAATATAAAATTGCCAAGGGGAGAGGAAGGCTGAATCCCTGCAGGGGCCGACCTTGGGAAGCCAGCAGGTCGACCCCAGTCTGCAGGGAGTGAGCAAGGGGAGGGAGTTGGCCTGGGAGTCTGTCTGGCCGTGCACTCACCAACGCCACCCTGGCCCCGGGCCGCGGTGAGGAGCTATGAAGGGCTGCGCGCTGGGAGGGAGCACGGTGGCGCCCCGAGAGCGGTGCGAGCGCAGAAGCCAGTCTCGGCGCCACCAGAGCCCTGACGGCGGCCATAGCGAAGGACAGTGCAGTGTCAAGAGAGCAGCGTTACTGTGCGCTCAGGAGGGCGGAATCGCTGGCCAATGGCGGAGCGCGCTGCATGCCCTTTCCAGACGGCGGGTGGGCGGAACCGCGCCTGCGCAGTGACCGACGGTGCTCAAGAACCGCGGTACCTATTCGGCATAGGATTGGCGGGCAGCAGAGTTCAGAAACCCCCCCATCCCCCCCCCGCAATAAGGATCCAGTAGGCAGGATTGCACCTGCCCAATGCCTGGCCGAATGTGGGACACGCCTCTTCTGGTTTTGTGAGGGCAAGGGCAAGTCTGGGCAGTTGCCAGCTTAGTTAGGGTAGGACTTTCCTGTGAGTGTGCTGGTGGCCATGCTCTGCTTGTCTAGCACTTGATGGGCTCTCATCTTGGAGTAGGCCATCCTGACTGCCACTGCAGCTCAATTCTATGCAATCACTAAAAATGCCCACAAACTGATTTTTAAGTGTAGTTCCCCAAATTATGGGGTCACAGCAAGCACTGTGTCCTCATGGCACAACCCTAGCTAATGGTGTACCAGCTACTTCAGAGGAAGAGCTGAGCACCTGCACACTTCCCTTTTAACATTGTTTTGTTTTCATAGACAGTTTCTCTGTGTGACAGCCCTGGCTGTCCTGAACTTGCAGAATTCTGCCTGCCTCTGCCTCCCTCCCCAGTGCTGGGATTAAAGGCGTGGTGATTGCTGTTGATGGAAGGCTTGTTTAACTAGACAACTCCCAAAGATTCACTGCCTCTCCCTTGACACTGAAAGCTGTCAAAGGAGGCCCGGCTTCTCTCAGTTCCTGGGGGTGATTCTTAGCACAGTGTTTGGAAATCAGCTGCCGGGTGTTTCTATGTCAAGATGGCAGCCCTTTCATGTTTAGGAGACACATGATGGAAATAGGCCTAGAGTGTACAGCATATGAAGAAGCCAGGGAACATACAGAAGCAGGCTTGGTGGCCCAACACTTATTGGGAACCAGGGCACAGGTACTCAAAGGAGTTATCAGGATATTTGCATCTGGGTGTCCACAGGGGTGGAAATGAGCAAGGTTACCAAGGAGCAGACCTGTAAGGTACTCCAAAGGGTGACTAAGCCCTATTTCTGGTATAGTACTTAAACTTGTTGGAGATGGGTGATGGCTGGAGTATGGCTCAGTAGTATTTGCCCGTCATACCCCAAGCTCTGTTCCGTGTTCAGTACTACATACACAGACAAAAATGGTAAGGCTTCATAAAACTGTATTCACTACTGCAGATGGAAAGCACAGGAGGGCACTAAAACAAGGCCCTGTCTGGGCAGCCAGGATCCTGCCCCTGGGCAGGCAAGAAGTGATTCCCACCCCCACCCTAATCCAAGCTATACACAGAAACACTATGCAGGTACATGAAACCTGATGACACCAGGCTGAGCTCTGGTTTCTCTCCATATTTGTGTTCAAGCCTGAGTGGATTCCAGGTGACCAGGATCAGGTTATGGTGCACTGAGTGTGACAGCAATGACTCTGAGTGCATCAGGTGTTACACAGATTCATTCCTGTGGCATGGACAGACATAGAGGCCGATGGGCAGTTTCCAGCATGAGTGACCTGTGGATCACTTTACTCATGAGCTGACACGGACTTGGTCAACCATAATGAACAGGAAGTACTGGCTTTACTGTCCCCTCTCCCACATAACTTGTCCACACTGGCACAGATCTGTATAAGCTTTTCTGGCCAGCCTTAGGCTGTCACATCCACCCTCCTGGGTCAACCCAGCACACTTTCTGCCTCACTCTGTTTTGCCACAGGCCTGAGCAGACTGGCACTCTGATCTACTCTGCTTACCTGAAGACAATGTCTCACCCAGGACACATCAAAAACATCAGACACTCAAAGTTGAGCTATTTAGTCCTCATATAAAAAAAAAAAAAAAAAAAAAAAAAAAAAAAAAGCTTTCAGAAGTTCATATTAAAAATATAAATATCTCTGGTAGGATTTCTACATGTCCACACTTCTAAAACTGCCCACTTCTCAGGAAGTCTATGTGCAGAGTCTCCCATAACACCAACATTCTGGGCTTATGGCATACACGTGCCCATCGTATTCATCCTCATCCTGGACCTGACAGGTTGGCTTGCTACTGCATGGCAGCATGTGCAGTCTCACAGGAAGAGTCCCAGCTGCAGGTTCTTGAGGCTTATGGTATCTCTCATTTCCTGGGCTCAGAGGCACCGTGGTTCTATCTCCAATCAGTTCATTAGGCATCTGTGACATGGGGGTTCTACACCAGCATCTCCTCTTCTTCCTCATTGTCTGCAGCTCTCCTGAGCAGGTGAAGACTGTCATCATCAGAAGCATCTGTGTCCTCTTCTGTGTCTAAAGGTTCCAGGGTGCGTTTTACACCCCGCTGCTTGGAAACTGCCAGAGCATACTGGATGTTGTAGCGGTTCCAGTCACAGCTGGGGACAAAGGACATTAGGTCAGCACAAACATACCATCCTGACACCACCAGCAGGATTGGATGCAACTATTCCCAAAACTTATCTCTTCCCCTCTCAGGCTGATTCAGTTCCTGCTGCACCAGTGTAGGGCAGCATCTGGCCTGCTCTCCTTACTGGCCCTTCCATTATAGCCATTTACAGAGCCAGGGGGCTGACTCTCCACAGTCACAGGACTAAGGGGAAGTCTCAGATCTTATCTCCTACAGCCATGGTTGAGGGCAGAACCCAGCAGGAAGAAAATCTGCACCTTGCACTTGTGGGTTCCATGGCTATCTATACAGGGCTGCCTCACAAATCTATACAAAGTCAATGATGCCTACACCTTGGCAATAAAACCGGATCAGGAACAAGGCTAGGAGGAGGAGACAGAGATGCAAGAGTACTCTCTTTCAGAGCTGTGGAGTCAGGGGTGCATCGGCCAGGGAAAGGCTAGCTAAACACCACACACATGGCTAAGCCCACCGCCACACCCTAGCATAACCACTTCTAACACCAGGCAGGAAGAAAGGGCACAAGGAGGAAGGGCTTGCTCTAGACTCAGAAGCATTATAAAGATAATCAGGAGGACTATGGGGACCACAGTGCACAGGTGCCAGCCTCTCTCAGGGACCTTGTATGGACAAAATAGTATACAGGGACATTATAAGCCTGGCCAAACACATGGCAATTGCTCAGATCACCAAAAAGCACCTGGAAGAGGGGGCTGATGAAAGGAAGGATGGACATGGGGTCATTCTGACGAGCATTAATCCAAGTACTGTAATTACACTCAGCCATCACCTCCACACCAGGGAAAAGTGCACACTGATCAAACTCCAGGAATCCAGGCTACCTGGCAAGAAGATTCGTGGCCATCTCTTACTGCCTAAGTGACATGTAAATCCAGGCCAGGCTGCCTGGTTCTGCAAATGTGAAGTATCCATCCCCAGGGTAAAGGGCTCTCATTGTGCATTAGGCATGTCCCACCTCCACCTGTCCAACTGGGGCAACTTTAATGTCTGACACGCCCAGAGGTGATAATCATGCTCATATCCCACTGTGAGTGACAAATGGACTCTGTTCACCCAGCAGAGAGCAGAACATGCATCTCTTACACCAAGATATTTGGTTCCTAAATCAGACACCACAGGGAGCAATCCTAACAGAACCAGCCGCATGCCCTGCCCTGCCCACCAACCCCAAGGACATACAGTTTGGAAACATCATCTAGATGCCGCTGGAGGCCCTTCTGAAGGAACTGGACCACAGGCAGCAATTGCCCCGCCCTGGAAAGAAGATGTTGTCAGTGTGTGCAGGGACGTTTCCCTGTGGCCATGACCAAATGGCCAGGTGACTTGACCCACAGGCAAAGAGCAAGGGGGAACCATTATATACCTGGACTTCAGCCGCTGTCCATGTGACATAAGTAACTTCTGAGTCCATATAAGGTAGAATTCAAGGTGCCTAGACACTTCAAAGGAGGCAGCTAAGAACTCAAGTACCTTCTCTACATACAGCTCAGGGAGGGAAGCGCTGATCACATCAACTGTAAAAAGAAGAAAAGCCACGCTCAGCGTGCAAAGACAGCCAGGAAGAACAGGGAACCCCCGGAGCTCCCCGCAGACAGAGCTGCTGGTCCTGGCTTACTTTCATCCCGTGGCACAGCCTCCAGGACCTCCTGTGCCAATTTTTTCTCATTGAGCCGGAAGGCCATGAGGATGGCCCGGGTAAACTCCCTCTGTCGTAGTGCCTCACGGATACGACCAGGTGTCACACTGGTGTCCAGCTCAAATGGGTCAAAGAGCATCTGGGCATCCAGAGAGAAGATGAGGAGTCCTTCTGTGCTGGTGGCCGCCCAGCAGCGCCCTAAAAGGAACAAACAGCAAAGGGACTTCCTCAAAGCCCATTTGTGCCCCACTCAGAGCAGTATCAATAGACTGCTGGCAGATACCTTCCCAGGGTTGTGGCTGCCCAGCCAGAGCACAGATGCACATTTCCTCGGGCTGTTCCAGGAGTCACCAGGCTCCCAGAACAGGGCAGACCTGCAGCCTTGAAGGCCATACAGTTTGTGCTACAGTTTCTCAAGCAACCCACACCCAGGGTGCATCCACATAGCATGTACAATCGACAGTGGTGCTATCTCAGAGAAATGAAAGCCACAAAATTGTGTGACAGGGCAGATGGGACAGTTGGTCTACCTCCCACAATAGGAAGTGTCTGACACAAGATGATAACACACCATACCTCACCCTGTCCCCTCCACTAGAGCTGCAGAGCACTGGCTCAGGACCCTGGGCCTTGGCTGCCATAATGGACCACGCAAACCTAGCAGGCCTCAGGCCCAGGCAGTCCCTTGCACACACTGGGGGAACAGAGGCGGGCTGGGACGGAAAGGCACTATCAGTAGCTGAGGTGCTGAGAATTCGCCTCCTAGAAAGGACACCTGGGCTGTCACTCCCAAGGGCAGGGCCCAGGATCCCACTATAGCTCAACACAGCGTGGACAGGATTTCACGGCTGTCCACGTTAAGAACCAGGGTAAATGTGGCCAGTCACTTCCTACTCACAGGACAGTAATGCTGCCAGCAGCAGCTCAATACTGTTTCTGTCCCTGGGGACAAAAAACCCAGCACCACCTGCTAATGAGGTTTACCCAGGCTCACCAGTGGGAGAGAAGCGCAGAGAAGTTACCCTGATCTCAGGTTTGAAGTGTCTAGAACTCATATCACCTGGAAAGGGAAAACAATTACACTTACTTGACCTATGCACTCTGAGGCCAGTTTTCAGGTCCACTGTGGCCCCCAATGGCAGTCACGGGGACCTACAAAGAACAGCTTATCCAGCGTTCAGGTAGCAAGCAGCCCTTTCAACACCTGCCAGCAGCCCAAGAACCACATCACAAATGCTGTGGCCTCATGGAGTTGGGCATCAGTGCACAGGTCTGAGGGCATGAGCTCCTGAGGGCATCTGCTGGCCAGTAGACGGCTCTTCTGGGTCAGCACTCCGCCCAGCCCAGGTGGGTCTGGCTGGCCCAGGGGAAGCCTCCACGAAGGTGTTCATGTTTATTGGGACAGTCTACCAGCACTGAATCACTGGGGCAAACAGATGGGACCTTC
The DNA here is from genome assembly GCF_943737965.1 of Phodopus roborovskii. Lineage (NCBI taxonomy): Eukaryota > Metazoa > Chordata > Mammalia > Rodentia > Cricetidae > Phodopus > Phodopus roborovskii. The sequence continues at coordinate 23,859,601 of NW_026126434.1, forward strand.
TCCCACAGGAAGCAGCCCAGGCAGTCCAGGCTCCAGCAAAAATGTCACAATGCAGAAACAGCCAGACTTCTCATTGCAGCCCCATGGGGGAAGCAGCAGTGTCATCAAGTGGATGGCGGGCAGGGAAGGGGACTTCTGCTCACCTTTTCTTACACCTGGCAATGGAATTGCGACCCCGTTCTCCTCCCCAGCATCTTGATCAATGAGTGCCAAATTGCCAAACTCCGTCATCTTTCTTCGGTTCAGAAATTCCTAGAATAGAAGCCACCCTCATCTTGCTCTTGCCTATATCACCAACTGTGCCTTACCAAACACGGGGAAGATGCCAGGCCCTGGGGGTGCAGGCTCTTCTGGACAGTTGGGCCAGTACAGCCTTCCTGCTTTGCCATACCCATATCCCGTGTGCCAACATCTTAACCCCCTCAAGGCCCATGGAGCCAAAGCACCTGCTGAAAGGCCGACACCACCGCTTACCTCCATAGCGTCCAGAGAGAGGTTGCAGGAAAGCTCAAACCTTTTCACCAGGATCTGCTCCCGGACGTGATACAGGCACACGAACCTGGACATGCCTCCTGCCAGAATGTTCTGCCCATCCGCAGAGTAACACAGGGTAGTGAAGGCCCTGAGTGGAAGACAGCTTCTCAGACACCAAGCACTCTGACATGTGAGCTCAAAGCCACCTAGAACAGGTAGGGACCCCACAGTGACACCCCAGGAGGCAAACGGTTCTCACACCACTGTTGCTCAAGGTCCTCAAAAGCATCCTCTTCGCTATAGAGGCTCAGGCCCCCAACCTCAACTAGGGAGTAGGCAGTCTCAAAACATAGCAAACAAGCTGGCAAAGGGGCATCTGTGCCCTGTGTTGGCTGTCCCCCACTCCTACCAGAAGAGCTAACACTCACTTGCCCTTGGCTGAATGTTTGGCTGTGATCTTGTCCAGCTCCTTCCTGCCTGTCTTGAGGTCATGCCTGCCCTCGATGGAGCCCATCTGCACAGCGTTCTCAGGGTCCCAGAAGGTGACCTGTGAGTTCAGTGTGGCCACAGCCAGCTCAGCACCATCAGGCCGAAAAGTCACAGCTAGGGCTAGAGAGAGACCAATATCAGGTCTGGGAGACCAGACCTGATAAGCTGTAGACAAGCTGCAAGGATATTTCTTAAGAGCAGCACCGATCCCGGAAGGTAGCACAGCCCAGCTGGGAACAAACCAGCATCACTGGCTACCTCAGTGATGACGCTGAGGGGGCTTGGTGCCAAGACACGCAAGCTTGACAAAGGTTAGCCAGGCTGGAATTGAGTCACAACCAACATTAGCCTGAGGCAGCACAGGGTGACAGCCTCAGGGCTGCAGTGTTCTGATCCAGCAGGTGACAGAACCTAAGGGCAGATTTGGGGCAGGAAGCACACAGGACTCCCAAAAGCACAGTCTGCTCCAGGCACTCCCAGGGACTTGGTGGCTTAATTTAAAAGCAGCACTGGAAAGCAACAGGGAACATGACAAACGTCCTAGGGCTCCCAGTCTGATGTAACATGCCAGCGAACTACACAACCAGTTTTCTCTGGTCACGCCACCGACCTTGCGGGCGGCCTAGCTGCCGCATCTGGAGGTCTAGCATCATTCTCACCTCCCACTGAGCTCGTGCCAAACACTCAACAAGGATCAAGGAGGAGGCATACTAGAGAAGATCAAGGCTGGATGGTGACAGGAGGAAAATACTCTGGTCGTGGCCCCTGTCTGCAGACCCCAGCCACAGCTTACCATCAGAGGTTAAAGTTAAGGTCTCTTTGGTTCTCCAACTGTCAAACATGTCCCATAGGCGCACTGTCTTGTCCCAAGAGGCACTGGCCAGGATGGACTTCATTGGGTTAAAGCAAAGACCACTGATGGGCCCCTCGTGGCCAGACAGAACCTACAGGGCAGAGAGAGAACAGAGGCGGATGTGGGAAGTGCTGGAGTGCCGATGCAGGCCGTAATGAGAGAGCATGGGAAGGCCAGGCCGAGCCCTCCATTAACTGCTGCTGCTTGCTACACGGAGTTCTGTGCTCTTGCCTGGCTCTGCACCCAGGTCCCTGAGTCCCAGCCACTGCGCTGGTTTCCCAAAGGAGATAGCAGTGATAGCTGGCCCACCTGCCACCCAGCACCTTAAGTCCATGGTGCAGGGGATCAGATTGCTCTTACATCAAGAAGCCTGCCTGTCTGCATGGACCACACAAAGATCTCGAAGGAGTCCTGGGCCCCCGCAGAGACGATTTCCCCACTTGAGTCAACAGCCACACAGGAGAACTGTGTGGGGCGTGGAGATGTGAAGGTGCGGAAATTCCGGTACCTGAACAAAATAAGGTCAAGGTAGACTCCAACACACACCTGCACCTCTTGAACGCTTGTCCACACAGGAAGTGGAGTTCTAGTGCTTGCATGGGGGTAACTCACCTGTGAAGGTCAAAGGCTCTCACGGTTCCATCCAAGGAGGAGGTGACAATGACATGGCCAGTGGTAGTGAATGTGACACCAGTGACCCCGCTGGAGTGCTCCGTAAAAGTAACAAAACAGAAGCCACTGAGAGTGTTCCACACCTTGACCTATAGTTGGGGCATATGGGAGTCACGAATACAGCCACCCCAGACCCTGTCCATGCAGCCACACACACAGGCATAGTGGCCACACCAGGTGATACCTAGAGAGGCCACCTGCCCCCCAACAGCTCCCATCACCTCTGAGTGGAGACTGAGAGTATGTGAGGGTGGCAATAGGAGTTGTAGCCTGAGGCGCCCCCCCCTTCAGATGCTGGCAGCTGGCACTGTTACCCACCCTCACAGAGTCAGAAACAGGGACACTCAGACTCTCTCCATTCAAAGTCCACTAAATGGTTAAAGTCTTTTAGGGGCCCATTGGGGCTGTTGAACTTGAAAAGTCAAGGCCAAACTTCCACCCACCTGGCCTACCCACAGCTCAGCCCAATGAAGCCCACTGCCCACCTTGCCATCGTCCCCGCCAGTGACGATATACTGCCCGTCAGGAGAGTAGGCTAGTGACACCATGCTGTTGAAATGGCCTTGTTGCTTGAGCACATAGGATTCACTCTGCCATTCCCACACCAGCAGCTGGCCCAGTCCTGTGGGTTCAGGAAAGCTGAGGTACCGTCTAGACACCTACCCCTAGTCTCTGCACACAGCATGGGACAGGGTATTCCCAACTACTCCTGCAATGCAGTCAGCCGCCTCTGAGCTCACCCACTAAGAGCATAGTAAGAAGGCAGCCCCAGGTATGGGGATGCAGATGCCCAGGCATCTGCAGTCGGGCAGGTGGCTGGACTGGAGCAGAGGCCAGGTCCAGGACTGCTAGGCAGGGATATGAGCACCTGCTTCAGGCCAAGACCAAGGGGCAGTTGAAGGACTGACATTTAGGCAAGAGCGTGGGCCTCAGAAGATCAACAATTTGTAGCCTTAAGTGACTCTCCTGCCACACATGCCATCTAGGACTGCTGTGGTCCTGCTCAACAGGCTACAGGAAGCCACTCTTCTCAGGGGAGCTGGCTTCTACTACAGAAGACACAGCATGGCACTCTGGGGTCTCACAAGGTCTAGCCTGGCTTCACCGGGCTCTTCGCCCTAAGACTCAACTTTAGGTCAGCTTTAGGGTAGAACCTTCCCTTCTACCACAAAGCAGGGAAACCAACCTGAGCAGCCAAAGGCGATCCAGTCCCCAGAGCTGTTGATGGCAACTGAAGCAACCCTCTGATCGGAGATACTGAGCAGACAGGAGCACAGGGAGAGCAGGGTGAACAGAGGGGCAGCCCTGCCCACTGTGGCACCCTCCCCCACCCGCACGAGCTCAAGTTCCCGCACTCTGGCACTTGCTGGCAGTCACTGGAGGAACTAGCACTTTAACACATGCTGTGTTAACACATGCAATGAGAACGGAATGAAAAGGCCAAGGACAGAAAACAGACAACCATACCCATGTACCCTGGGGCAGAGGGCGCAAAGGTTGGTGGGAAGCCGCTGTGCACACACTCACCCTGGGCCTCACTGTGCATGCACAGAAGCACTTCAGTGAGCCAGACTCACCTCAGGGAGTGGATGAGGTTGAACTCTGGGAGCTCATGCAGATGGAAGATTCCAGAAGCAAAACCCGTGACCAAGAGATGAATCTTTTTATGATAAGCGGCAGCTGTAAGGTTGTTAAAGTCTCCTTCTTTATTCAAGAAGTACCTGGATTAACAGACAGAGGGGCACGGGCTCTGTTCCCAAGCTCAGGGTGGGTCTGGGTCTCCACTTTCACCCAGAAACCTGGGGCAGAGGCACACGGGGAGCAAGGCGCGCCCTGTGCAGCAGAAGCCCACCACTTCCTTCTAGCATGCCTACCTTCTCTAGAGGGTCCTAGCTGCATGTGAGAGTGACCCTGGAAGCACCTCTACTCCTGGGTGAGGCGACCTATTTCCTGACTCTTCTTCACAAGTTCCAACCCAGCCCTTTCCCCATTGCCCCACACAGACTCCTTCCTCCTACCCTGGCACTGCCCACACGCACAGCGCAGGCTCTCCCACTAGGATGAGGCCAAGCACACCCCACCCTAGTCTACGTCCTGACTACCCGGGACATCCTGAGACTTCAGAGACGTTAAGTCCATCTAGCCTTTAGCTTCCACCTCTGCCTGACACAGTAGAGCAGTTCTTTCCCATCCCACACATTTTATCTCCCAGCTCAGATGACACGATGGCCCTGTCCTTCTCTACCCATCCGATGCCAGGTGTTTTTAATACAGACCTGCCACTGTCACCCCACATGGCCATACAATCCCTCCATAACTCTCAAATGGAAACCTGTTGATATGTTTCGGCCAAGGCCAGAGCCCAGCACACAGTGAGGGCCCAAAAAAAAAAAAAAAAAAAAAAAAAAAAAAAAAGAGAGAGAGAGAATGGTAAAGCTGGAACAGCTACAACAGGAAGGCTGCCGTGACCCTCAGCTATTAATTCTGCTCTCAGGTGACCACGATCAGGTATACATGTCAATCTCCTCAGGCCTCCCCCCGTCAGACCTCTAGGTTCTGGGAAAGGATCTTACACACAATACTTAAGGACCTCAATCCAGGCTCACAGATACAGAAGGTTGTTCTCTGGTTCTCCCCAGTAGAGTCCCCATGTCATGAGTACAGACCCGGAATATTCAACCTTGGAGACCTACTTGGCCAGCCGTGAGTACTTCACTTTCCCAGCCTTCTCCTGTTCAGTTGGCATGGTCTTCCCTCGGATGGTAGTTTCTCGGTCTCCCTCCTCTTCGTCATCGTCCTCTTCCTCTTCTTCCTTATCCCTCTGAAGCAGGTCTGCCTTCCAGCCCCTAGGGGCTTTCAGCTTCAGGCCCTCAGGGGGTGTGTCACACTGCCACACACACAGGGCTCCATCTTGGCTGAGCGAGTACAGCTGCAAGAGAAGCACTGGGCTGGAAACAGGCCACTCATCGGTGCCCAGACCCTTCTATCAGTGCCCCCTCCAGTTTGGCTTTAGGATTTCAGCTCCACCAAGGGCCCCACAACCTGGGCAGTGGCCAGGACTAATCCTGAAAGATCCCCAAGCAACCTAGAGGCAGCCTCGTGGAGGCTGGGAATGCCAGGTTAGGAACTGTAGGCAAAGGATGTACGTACATCCAGACTGTTGGACTCAAAAAAGCAGGCCACAATAGCATCCTTGTGTCCACCCAGGGCATAGTAGATGAGGTTGTCCCAGCGTTCAGCGCCAAACACCCAGGTGGACATGTCTTTGCTTCCAACCACAAAACATCTGGAATAGAGATACTTGTTCAGAGCCTATGACAGTGCTGCTACCCTTGTGGCCATTCATGGTCATAAGCCCTTGCCTCTCTCTGAAGAAACGTTGAGACCACTGATGCCCTATAAGAGGCTTAGAGGACAACTCAGCCTATGACTGTGTGTCTTTCTGCGGATGGGAGCTGCTGCCTTCCACCTTATATACAACCTGAGACTCTAAAGCAAGTGCTTTCTATTAACCACAGTCAGACACACAGGATGGGCTTGCTGTTGTGCAGAGGCAGCATGCTGGGGCAGAGCACTGACAACACAGCCTCAGCTCTGTGCTTACTGGAGGCCTGGCCAGTGTGCAGGAACAAGGGAGGTCCTGTGACTACCACCAACCTCTCCCCAGCACCCAAGACAAGCCAGAAACCCACAGATGCCTTAAGGGTAAGGACAATCAGACAGCGTATGAGGAAGGACCCAGGTCTCAGCAGCTCTACAGCTCCCAGACAGCCAGAGCTGGCATGGGTGCTCTTGATAAACTGAATGGAACTCATTTCTATAAAGATCTATTAGGAGACTTCCAGTGACAAATCTGAGAAGGAAGAACACTATAGATCTCACTATAAAGCCTGAGCTCAGTCTTGCTGTTGGAGGTAAGACCTAACCAGAAGGAGGCACATGTACATTTTAAAATGCAGCCATGGAGACTGCACTCTCCAGGGATAGATGGCCCAAGGTGCCCCCAGCCTCACTTGGAGTCATCTGTCCAGTCAATGCACGTGGTCTCATCGTAGGGCCCAAAATAGGTTTTGTCCAGAACAAAGGCGTTGAATTCTCGCTTCTTTCCAGGGGCATGGTACATCTGAGCAATGTTGCCCTTAGTCACAACAAATTTTCTGCAGAAGAAACAGGGTCACAGGTGATATGGGGGACCAACAATAGCTGGCCCAAGACCGGTGGCCTGTATCCTGCTCTTTACAGAGTGGCACCCACAGCAATACCCAGCCAGGAGACTGATGCTCTCACCTGCCATCGGGGGAGAAGGAGATGCTGTGCACAGAACCTTTGAAGTGGAAGTGGTGTAGCACCGACCTGCAGACCAAGCTGACTAGCAGAGCCTCACCCCCTGCAAGAGGGCAGGGTGAGACTGTGGCCATCTGATCCCAGATGTAGCACATCTGCGTTGAAACGCAGGAAGGTGCTTTGCATGGGACATGGACTGCCTGGACCTGTGTTCTTAAGTTGAGATTGGCCTTGGTGCTACCCTTGTCACACAGCACAAAGGACACAGGGTCACCCCAGAGCCTACCCACACCAAGATAGATTACCTTCATCAACGATGATTGCAAGGCGACCATCGGGAGACAGCCCCACACACTTGATGTTGTACTTAGTGGCAAGAGGCAATGTATCTGATCTATTGCTGAGAAACACAAAAACCCCAGTGCACAGTTGGTCTCCTGCACTCAGACAAGGGAGATGGCTATACTAACAGTTGACTCTCTTGCCACAGGGCCCCTTATGCTAGAGTTCATTCCTTGCCCTCCCATGTAGGCTTGACACTGAACCTCTAGGTTTTTAAAGAAACAGGAAAAGGGGAAGTACAAAGAAGGAAAAGTGGGCTTTTTGACTGGGCTGGGGGTGTATGCCTTTAAGTCAAAACTAGATCCTAATTTCATTATTTTTGTCTGAGTCTTTTTTAATAAACAGCTTCTCTTTCTCCAAAGTCCCTGAGAAGATGATATTTAATGAAACTTGACTAGTCATCACCAACAGGCAGAGGAGGTTCCATGCTGCCCTGTCCTACAGAGTCTGGAAACAGGGGCCCAGACCTATTCAACTAACTAATGCAAGCAGAACAGAAAGAAGAGTAGCCTCCAACACTGGAGCCTCTTGCCCAGGCTACACAGGGTTACAGCAGGCAATCCAAGGTGGGGTTGAGTCATCCCCAGACAAACTGGAAGGGGGCAGCACATTTGCTGGGACTCACAAAGCTAAACCTGACCTCAGGTTGCCAAGCTGCTCACTCTAGACCTAATCATCTCAGCAGGGAAGCCAGGAAACATCAGGGCTACTGAGCAAGGGTCCAGGGCAGTCTGAACTCTCCAAAGTACTTGGCCTGGGGTCCTCAGAGGCTTCTCCTGATAGGACATCCTCACCTTTGAGATGACTCTTCTACCTGCCACTGCCTTCACAAAAGAGGTAGGTTTCTTGCCAGGCAATAGCCGAAATGACATGACTTTTCCTTTAAGGGTAATGTCTGTATCTAGACACTAAAATGAAAAGTGGGTACCCCAACAGATATGACCGGTGGCCTCCTAAATCTAGTAGCCCTGCAAGCCACAAAGAAGAAGGCTAACAGGACAGCTATCCTTCATGTGCAGGCTATAGTTGTCACTGCTAACATGGCTTTTCCATACTTACTTCTTAAGGTCAAACACAGTGACTCTATTTCCCACAGGGCTGATGACAGAATTTCCATCTCGTGTGAAATTTAAGTTTCCACACCGATAAACTGTACCCAACAAATTCGAGAACTGTAAAGCAAACGAAGCCATCTTAACACAAAGAAAACAGTTTCAACTCTCTGAAATGGGAAGCATCTGGGCAGAGGTGGCACAGTGGCTGACCCCTAGGCAGGACAGGGACCCAACCTAATTCTCAGGAGCCCAGGATTCCCATTAAGGGTAAGAAACTCCCAAGGCAAGAGGATTTGCCAGGCACAGAATGGCATAAGACCCCCATTCCAAGAGAAGCTGCATCAATGAACAGGGCTCCAGGAGGTGCTCACCACACCAAACAATGCTAAGGCATCAGCGTCCAGTCTACTCATTCAATTACGAAATGCAAGTATCGCCATCCAGCGATACAGCACAGTGCAGACACCTGGACCCTGTGTTCTACATCCAACATGAAGAGAAACTGCACATAGGCAATCGGACTGATGTTCAAACACAGCAAAGCCCAGGAGTGCAGTCAGGTAGCTGCTAAGAGAGATTGCCTGGGCTGAAACCTAAGGCAGGAGTTAGCCAGGGCAGGGCCTGGGTTGTAGGTAAGGTGGACAGCCATGCAACGATATAACACTAGGCAGAGCTTGGCTCCTAAGACGTGTGGCGAGCTCGAGGCGTGTGCTGTAGAGACTGCTCCTAGGACTGGCGGCCCTATAGAGAACTAGATGTGGCTGGAGGTTTGGTGCTAAGGGTCTTTCAGTAGCCACTGCTGTATTGTCTAACAGGGTAAAGTGAGGACAAGGCTGGGTACAGCCTTAGACACCCACTCTGGAGGGAGCCGGGGCTTCAGTGTGATTAGGAAAAGAGCAAGAGCTTGCGATGGGCCGACCCACAGGAAGCCGAGGTGCCAAGGACCTCGGTCTCTCCCGCGTTCTCCGAGCCTTCACGCGCTTTCCCGCCGTCCCCGCCTAGCTGGCCGCTCACCCGGTAAGCGAACTTCATCCTGCAGCCTGCCACACGTGCGGTGTCTGTCGTGAGCCACTTCCGGAACCCGAACTACCTCCGGCGCGCAGAACGCGCACTTCCGGGCGCGGGATCGGGACCACAGCGGCGGGGGGAGGGGGGAGAAAGGCCACGCCCCCTCCTCGCCGCCAGCCGGCACTACGCAGGCGCCCGCGCGCCGGCGAACGGGCTCGCAGAGATCACTTAGGACTACGGAGAGCCGAGCAAATCTCTGGGTCGTGGTGCGCAGCTGCTGCCGGCTCCAGGGTACCAGCTATGAAAGCGAGCAGATCACCGCACACTCGACTGTGACTGGGCCATCGCAAAAGAACCAAATTCAAACGGAGTTTCTTCTTAAGATGTGTATTTTTAGAATTTTAATGCTTACACTTTTAACAATCTTAGTACATTGGCTTTACTCTGACATATTACAGAATACTGTGAAAATGGAACCAACTCCTTCACTGTCAAGGTCAGCCTTCACCTTTTCTAGCCCGAGTCCCAGAGAACAGATGCCAGCTGTCTTACACAGAAAGGTAGTCTCCATGAGAAATAAAATTTTAAAGTCATGTAGGGCTTATTTTAAGAGCATTAGTTTGTTCATAAATGGTGGCATAACTGCATTTTTAGATAAAATCTGGTATGTTTAATTTCATTTTAAAACTTAAGCTTGTTTTAAACCACAAAGAAAAAGCCAAGTTATCTCCTCTTCATGGAATTTCTATTCTTGTCTGAAACTTCAGACACCCACAAACACACTGCACAATGCGGCTATAGGCAGGAGACCTTAAATACAATTCCCACATTACAATCAGAAGTTATTCTTCCAATCACATGAGACCCCAGGAAATTCACAATTATAACTGACTTTCTTTTACACACTGTAACAGCTGTCTGTAAACACTGGTGGGTTTGCTTCTGAGACACATTCCCTGTCTGACTTCCCAATGTGTAATACCCAAGACATCTTCACCAAACTAGCCTACTTCAACAGAATCCAGTGAGAGTCTCCTAGTTCCTCTACAAATAGGAGAAACAAGGATGACTTTGGGTGGCATTTCCCATCTCGAAAAGAAACACACATGTAGTTTCTGGGTAGCTAGAGGGGAGGAGGAAAAAAGTCTCTTGACAGATTTGATTTCATCTTATTTCCAGATGACAGAGCTACCACAAACATTTTAGATTTCCCATTGTTTTATTCTAAAATAATTAAAAATATATGTAATTAAAAATCTTGAGAGAACCCAGAAATGTGAGAATCAAAGAGTAGTAACTCAGGGTTAGACACCACTCTCAAAAGGTGAGCAGTTCACCCAATACACATGGAAGAGGGAGGCTGACAGTAAGTACCAGATGGAAGGTTTCTAAGTCTCAGAGACCTCCACATTCATGGACTTGACATCTGCAGGCAAATGTCAAGTTTCACAGCAAACAGATCTCAGAGGACTGTAAACATTCAGTAAGTATGAAGTTCTATGTTGCATAACTTGCTTGCCCATATTTATTAGTTTTAAACTGCACATAAGTTTCAGTATTTGTTTTCTTTATGCATTCTTCCAGTGCCTGCAAATGAGAGAGGTGGGGGTGGGTGGATAACACCGTCCTGAGTTAAAAAGGAAATACAACAAGCACTGAAAATGTCCTGGTTCTCCTGCCTTCTGCCTGTGCTCCTGATTCCCTGTGCCCAGGCTGGGTCCCTGGGTGACAGCCACAGCTGTGCATCTCCACTCATGCCAACAAACCCAGAGCACTCTACCTCATATGTACAAAAATACATCACTTCAGAGGAATGAAAATGTTTAATACATACAGCATCATGTATTTACAAGCTATGACTTCAACACCAGTAAAAACAAACATTTATTTTGTCCTTGATTTTTGGTGCAACTTATACACAAACATTACATCAGTTAGTCTGTACTCTTAAAAATAATAAATCAACAATATGTACAATCAAATTTACAACCAAAAGTAAATGAACCCGTTGGTGCGGTATGACTGCAACCCAGTGGACCAGCAGAGGCTCCTCCAGGCCCTGAGTCCTTCTTTATGAGTGACCAGAGCCCAACAGAGACCTCTCTCACCTTCACTCCAGATAGAGCATCTTCAGTTCCAAGACTTAAGGTGCAAAAGATGTCGACTATACAGCTACAATACATGAGCAGACTTTAAAGTGAGAGAAAACATTTCACCCCCACATCCAACAATTATAATAAATATAGATTTAATTCCAAGTGCATATGATATTCAATCGACATTAAGAGAATCAGGGATCCAGAATGCTTAGCCTAAGCCATCTCCACATCACACTTCCCTGTACTCTGGTTGTCTCTCCAGTACCTTTCATGTGGCTTCTACAGATGGACCTTGTGATCTGCTGGGCATCCCAAGGCACAGAAGGGGTTATGTTCCCTCCCACCCCACCCCCTGGCCCCAAAAGGTGTTACTATAAAACTGTAACTAGGGAATCTGGAGTGTAGGACAGTGTTTCATCCCTCAGGAGGCCCACAAGTTGCCTGGAGGCTGAGCTGTCTGAGCAGAAGGGCACACAGTGCCATAAGAAGACTCTGCAGAGTCTGCTGAAGGTCCACCTGAAAGAAACGGAAATGGACCCAGAGAAAGGCTGGGTGGAGACCAGTCTGATGGGGAAAGTATGATGAGTTGGGTTTACCCGCACGGGACAGGGTCAGGGATGAAAAAATGAAAACGAATCCTGTGTCACAGACAACATGAGGTGACGTTCTACTCCACTGAGCAGCAGCAGGACACTGTTCTCTGATGTGTCTGTAGCCAGGCAAGTCTGCCAAAGTCTGGTTAGAGCTAGTGTGTTACCACAGACCACAATCCAGTCACAATCCCTAAAGTGCACTCACTCAGGGCCACTCTGGCTTCACTGGCCCATGGCATCGTCAGGTAACACTGACTTCCAGGACGTGGTCGTCTTGACTGGGAATGACCAGGATCTGCATGCCAGTGCTGGAGTTGAAGACCTGGCCAGCAGGCAGTGCCTGGAGCCGGGGCATGGGCAAGCCTTTGTGCTCGCTGCTGGAAGCTGAGTGTGTGCTGCCTCGACTCCTCACGCTGCTGCAGTCCAGCTGGTCATCTAGGTGCTTGTCCACTGACAGGTTGTCATTTTCTATCCAGCTGTCTGTGAAATACACAGGAAGTCAGACCAAGCCACCGTAGCATGAGCCTAGGAAAGGGGGAGCCAACCTGGGTTGTTGCGTGGATACAGGAGAGTCACCTGAGTGTCACGTCGTTACAGAATTACTGTGTGTGTTTTTTTTAAAACTAGTACAACAGACTGGGGTTTAGGTATTCTTTTCTACTTTCAGTCTGCCACATGAAGCTACAGCCTATTTAAATACAGAACTTACCATTAAGTCTAAAAGGGCTCTGCCTACAGCTTTCACACTATGTTAAGTTGGAACCACACTTCAGGTGCTGACTCTGAACTGGCAGTATAGTTTGGTCCTCTCAGGATGCTGGATAGTGGCTGGAACTACACTCCCCAGTCAGCCTCCCCACCTCTCAGCAAGGGAACATCAGGCTAGCACTAACAACACTGTACAGTAAACAATTTGGGGATTCTGTGCTTCGTTGTAAATCCTATCTCATCTACATCTGTACTTTTATTTGTCTATCTATTTATTTATGTTCTTCGAGATAGAGCTTCTCTGTATAATAGCCTTGGACTGTCTTAAAACTCTTTTTGTAGACCAGGCTGGCCTCAAATTCACAGAGACCTGCCTCCCAAGTGCTGGGATTAAAGGTGTGGGTGACCACACCTGGCTACAAGCTCTGTGCAAATGGTTCTGCCCAGTGGGGGAGGGGCAAGGCTATGCTCAGATGCTCAGGGTATCTGGGCAGTGAGTGAGCCAACTTGCAGTACTTTCCACTTGGACGGGTTGTCAGGTTGTGACCTACTTATGTATGGAGGGGAGCATCTGCCGTTCTATAAACTCCTTACCAGCATCCAGTTGAGAGGCATGAGCAGAGTGATGGGGGAGGTACTTAAACAGACGCACATCAGGCAAGGGGAGGTAACCAGCAAACAGAGGCATCACTTCCATATGGACTCTGTGAGTGGCCTGGGCAGCCACAGGCATGGAGATGACACCACAGCTCTTCCCACATACAGCCCAGTTGCTGCTATTGTCCACAACTGAAATGAGGAGGAAACGCCACCATTTGTATAGACAGCAAAGTGAGACTCATCCCCCTTTCCAATCCTCACAGTCATGGTCTTACCACAGGAAACACATGTCTCAGCTAAGTCCACCTTACAGTGAACATGTGCTTCAATGATCTAGGCACACCACTGTTTTAGTGCAACACTCAGATCTAGTTTAGACTGGATCACATCAGATGCAGACAGAAAACCACCTTCTCCATTAGACAAGTAAAGCATTAAACTAGGCTGTTTGGAGGTGGGAGGCAGATCTGTCTGTGAGTAGCTGCATCAGGACCAATGATCTGTGCTATGTTTGGATCTCAGAATTCCCAAAGGCTCCCATGTTGATGGCTTGGTCCTCAGCTGGTGGTGTTAGGCAGGATCCCATCACAAGGGTGCCAACTTCATCAGAGGGTCCAGTGATGAATTCATGCAAATGGCTATCAGGAGGTGGGGCCCAGTTGGAGGAAGGTCACTGGAGATGGGCCTTTGAAGGGTTTATCTTGTCCACAGATGTGCTTTTTCCTCAGCTTCCTTCACGCCACGAAGAGAGCTGATTCCTTCATCATAGTCCCCAACTGCCATGCTTCTGCCTTGCCTCAGTCCCAAAGCAATGGAGCTAGCTGATGAGTAGAACCCTCTGAAACCACAAGCCAATGAAAATCTATTCCTCTGGATTTCCCAGGCATCTGTCACAATGGTAGAAAGCTGGCCAGCACTGCCTGGATCCTGCACCTGTCCCTGCCCAGCCTGTTCAGCCTCTGGGTGTGACCATTTGTGGAGTGAGAATAATACCATCAACCACCAGATGCTTCCCAAGGATGTAGAAAGATGGTACACATTGCATCATTGAGACACATCTTGGATACAGCAGGGCCTCAGTATGTGGCAGCTGTTATCAACACAGATTATTTTGTTGTTTTGAAACAGGGTCTGGCTGGTATGGAATTCACTGTGGGGACTAGGCTGACCTCAAACTCACAGAGATATGCCTGCCTCTGTCTCTGAAGTGTTGGGATTATAGATGATTAATATGCTTGCTTCTTAACTACCCCCCCCACATTAATCTAGGGTGATCCTAACCCCTGGCCTTGACCACTTGAGGTAAAGAAACAGGTGAGGCCAGCTCGGATCCAGGATGGTGAGCAAGAAAAGACCCTTCCCACAAGAAGCAGACATGTAGCAAGGAGGTCACAGCTTCCTACGCCGTGTGTGACTTGAAGGCCAGAGCAACAGAGGCAGGTGGGGCGGCCATGAGGTCAGCAGGTGCTACAGAACAGGCAGGGAGGCAAGTTTCAGAGTATGACTGCAGTGTGCCCTGATCTCCAAATGAGCTCCAGGCTGCTGCCTCCATGCCACACTCATGTTGGTCCTGATGAAGGCATAGGCCACATTTCCCATCATATCCTTCACATTCTTCTCCAGCATCCACTTGCCCGGAATTGATAACTGGACTTAAGAATTTCCTCCACAAAGGAGTCAGTCACCTACTGCTCAGTTCATCCCCCCCAAAAGAAGCTTTCTTCTTCCTCCTCTTCCTCCTTCTTTGTGTATGTGTGTGAACATGTGTGTCATGGAGCACATGTGGACATCAGAGAACACCTTGATGGTGAGTCTCAGGTGGTTAGGCTTGGTGGCAAGCACCTTGACTGAGTGAGCCATCTTGCAAGTCTAGAAGCATTGTGAAGTGTATCTCAGAGGTCACATGAAGTCAGCCTTCCTTACTGTGCAATCTCAAATGATGACAGGAACTTAACATGGTCACCAGGCTGCAGTCTTCAAAGGCCCCATCACCTTCAAAGGCACTTGGGTCAGGCATTTCTTTTGGTTTAATTCCACAAAACCACAGGCACCCTGACCCTTGCCAACCTCTGATCTATTCCCCTTCCTGTAATGCTGTCACTTGAGACTGTCCCCATCTCAATATGTAACCTCTTCAGAAGAGGGGTAAAGATGCCCAGCCAGAACCCTGTGTGTAGCCTGAGTCCACCTTTTTACCCATCAGTAAGTAGCTGAGGACCTCTGAGCTACTTCTGCTTGGGGCTTCATGCTTTTCTCGTTCTCAGGTGCAGGAGGGCAGCTGAGAGCAGAAGTGTGGAGAATGTTCTGTACTGTGTGCTGAACTGGGCTGTCTCCACAATAGCTCAGTATGTGAGATACTGACTGGTTATCTATAGAAATCAGTACTAGTATCCAGCAGATATTTTCTTGAAAAAGAACCACACGAGGCTGCCATGCCATATCAAAGAAAACAGCTTAGAGCAAGGCATGATGTTTGAAGTTCTGTCAATCCCAGAACTTCAGAGGCTGGGACAGGAGAACTTCCATGAGTTCCAGGCCAGTCTGGACTACAGGGTGATACCCTGTCTCATCCCTCCTTACCATCTCCCCCAAATCCCCAGTCAGTCTTTTTCATGGCTGATAAATTTTGAGATTTTAAGTAAAAATTGGAGTTTGCGAAGCTTTGCATTTGCCTCTGTACTCGATAGCTCCAGCACTCACTGTGAGCTGCTTAGATGTTGAAATGGTTTTACAACTGGAAGATGTGCACACTTGAGCAAACATGCTTTCCAAATGATCAACTCATGTGCTACAAAGTGACACCTGGCCAAAGATCCACTCAAAACCGGACAGATGGAAAGGCTACATGAAATGGGCAACTTCAGACTCCAAGAAGTGGCAGTCTGTGAAAGCTTCCTCATGTACTCCAATCAATATACTTTTCTCCTCAGAGTGGACACAGACGAGGCACAGAAATTTGGTCACCTCCGATTAAGCTAGATAGCAAAGAGATGAAAGACTCCAGGACATCACATGTACTGTTATTTTTCTACTTGAGAACAGATTTATCTTTCATGAAAAATATGCTATGGGTTCACTGTATCATTTTATTTATTATTATTGTGTGTTTATACACAATGATACACTGTGTGAACCAGGCACATATGTCACTGCATACATGTGGAGTCAGTCAGTTCTCCCCTTCCAGAGTGGGTTTCGGGGACTGAACATGGTTGTTAGACTGTGCAGAAAGTACACTTTTGCTTCCTGAGCCACTCTGCCAGCCCTATTTTATTTCATGTGTATATGTATGTTCCTATGTGTGCACATGTAGAGGCCAGGGGTCAACTCTGGTTGTCATTCTTCAGGCACCATTCACCTTGCTTGGAGACATGGCCTCTCACTAGCATGGGTCTTACTAAGTAGACTAGCCAGCCTGACAGGCTTGCTAGCTTGGCAGGTGTGCCTATTTCTGCCTTCCTAACACTGGGATTACAAGTGTTTGTCACCACCCTTAGCTTTTCTCCGTAGGTTCTGGAGACTCAACTAAGGTCCTTTTGATTGCTCTTAGTGATCAAGCCACTTTTCCAACCCCATTTTTGAAATGGAATCTCAAGTAGCCCAGGCTGGCCTAGAATTCACTTTGTAACAGGGATTGGTGTTAAACTCCTGATTCTTGTGTATCTCTTTCCCAAGTCCTGGTGTTATAGGCATGTGTCACCATACCTAGAACATTGGTGTTTTGTTAACAACAACAACAACAAAAACCTTTACATTACTATTAATTATGTACATGTGTGTGCAGGCATATGTATGGCATGGTATGCATGTGGACATCAGAGGACATCTGGGAATTGGTTCTCTCTTTGCACTCTGGATTCCAGGGGTTGAACTTAGGCCACCAAGTAGGAGCTTCATGGGAGGTGCTTTTATCTACTGAGCCATTCTGCTGGCCCCACTGTTTTTCTAAAAATAATAAAATCATGTTTAGAGTGATTCTGTGAACTGCAGGGCCTGGGAAGAGAGGACAGTGTATGGTCAGGGGCTTCAGCTGTTGGGAGCATGCTTTCACAGCACTGCTGGAACTCCAAACCCTACACAAAAGGGCAGATGCATCAGTGGTCCTGACTCCCCAGACTGCTGCACAGTGCTTGTCAGAATGCACTGTAATAACAGAACTGTGTTCAGTGAACCCAGGACTGTGCTGTCCCATGAATCTATCAGACAGATGCTGTGATTCTAGACCGCTCTACTAGGATACTGCACCTCACTGAAGGCCATGGAGCATTGTGCGATCAGGAAGAGCTTGAGGCCTACCTTCATACATAAGCTTGGTGGAAAAATATTCCTCAGATTCCACGAGGGCGTCATCCTTGTCCACATCCAGGAGGTTGGCGAGCCGTGTGATAGACACCTCCAAGGAGCAGAGTGAGCCTGTCCTACAGTACTCAGCCCCCGAAGCAGGGAGGATCTCAGCTCTCACACTGTACAGTGTCTGGAAGGAAGGGACAGACAAGATAAGGGACAGCTTACTCAAGGGGTCAGAGGAAAGGCTGCCAAGGACCAGAGCAGAGCTGCCCACTCACTTTTCAGCACAAGGAAGGCTGGCCCTACTACATGGCCACAGAGTAACCATGGCAGCTAGTACTTACAGACACAACCCCAACTCCATGGCCTCACACTCCTTTTCTTTTCTTTTTTTACATTATTGCTGTTGAGAGGAGAATGCGAGTATGCACATGCCATGATGTCTATGTGGAAATCAGAAGGCAACTTTGTGCAGTTGGTTCTCTCCTTTCAGGGATCAAACTCCAGTTATCAACAGGCTTTTGCAATGAGCACCTTTACCTGTGCAGCCATCTTACCAGCCTCTTAGGTGCCCTTTCAATTACAGGCATTTCTCACAGGAGAGCAAGGGCAGTGGAGTAACCCTCCATGTGTCTCTCCCACATCAAGTTTATTAGTATTTGCTTCATCTGTTTGATCAAACTCCATTAGGGTTTCTAAGTCTGCCTAAGATATTCTGAAGCAAATTCCAGACAATCTGCCATTTCACCTCTTATGCTGACACTGAATATTATTTAAAAAAAAAAAAAAGAGATGTTTTCTTGTCAAAATATCATTACCAAAACTAGTAAAAATTAACACAAACCCTTAGGTACCATCCAATTTAGTCTATAACCCCCCTTTTTTCTTATCAGCCTCATTCTCAACGGCTTTCCATACAAACCAGTATTTTATCACCACCCAGAACAAACTAAGATTCCACACCTGCCTGCTGCTGGTGGCACTGGTGAGAGGCTCACACCACACATGGGCAGTTCCAGCTCAGAAGCCAGGCACTCTTCACCTGGTATGTATGGGGCAGCATGGCATATCTCAATAGAAAGCAATGCACTGCTACTCAAAGAAGGTATCTGAGATTGAGAATCTTGTTCTTTCAAAGACTCATGGAAAGACGACAACTTCTCTGGGGACTCATGAGGCCAGATCTGTTCTCTGACTTTCTTATCAAGCACTCAATTAATTCTGTTCGAAGGCAAATGTCCACCAATTTGATGGGTTGGTCTCCTGCTGCTCTCCCATTATGGGGCATAGGCAGCTGACACATGCAGATATGACAACACATACCCAGCTCTCTAATGGGGGGAAAGAGGGGCAAAGGTGCTGCAGAATTCTGAGTAGCCCATTCACACAGGCCAGCTTTGGGGCATTCAATGGAAATACAAAGTTGCCCATTCACACATCCTTCACCAAGCATTAGTGGACACACTAGGTGAAATTATTTTGAATCTAGCAAAGGACACTTTTCCTAAGGGTTCAAAGGTGTCATGGATGGTGGCAGTGGAGCTGATGGCCAATGGCTGCAGGAAAAGCTTGCCCCTGACAGGCCTCAGCACCAGTCCCTCTCACTGGACTGCTGACGCTGCAAGTCTGTGACTAGAACCCATCCCCCCCCCCCCAGGAAAAAACTACCAATCACAGCCAGTAGTGTCAAACTATTCTGCAGCAGTCTTTTCAACAAGTACCATAGAGCCGGGCAGTGGTGGTGCATGCCTTTAATCCCAGCACTCAGGAGGTGGAGGCAGAGGCAGTTGGATTTCTATGAGTTCGAGATCAGCCTGGTTTACAAGAGCACAGGCTCCAAAGCCACAGAGAAACCCTGTCTCAGAAAAAAAAAAAAAGAAAAACAAACAAACAAACAAAAACAAACAAAGAAAAACAACGAAGCAGCAGCACAGAGATACACACATAAAATGTAAACACAAGCACCAAGACTATCAAGTCCTAAGCAACCTTTCTGACCTTGACTTCGGTGATAGATTCTGAGATCTGGAACCAGAGATTCAAGTGATGGAGGGAGAAAAGTTAGACTGCATCAAAAGTAAACTTCTGTGCTTCAAGAGAGTGCAATGCTAACTACAGAAGGGATACACGCCTACAAATTATATACAAAAGGAAAAGATACCCAAGATATACCAAGAACTTAAAATCTAACAACACAAAGCCACACCACTCCATGTAAGGTCTCTCCAGATGACCTGTAACTACAAAGCCACATACCACCTGACCTCTTGGGAATCCCCCATTCCCAAGATGGTGACACATACTCTGCAACCACTGGGATGGTTATGACCAAGGAACCAGCAGCTGCAGTGCTGTGAGAGTGTAGACCCGAGTGTAGACCTGGGACTCCTGGACAGCTACTGGAGTCCAGCAGCTTCTCAGCAGCCTGCCCAGAGCCACACTATGACTCTACTCCATCAATTCTGTGTCCCATGTATCACAGAAGAACTCAGAGGTAGATTTCCCTGGCATCATTATTATCAACATGGAAGATTCTGGTCACTGATAATCGATGGACATGTGGTCCAACTGCAGTGAAACAGCACGCAGCTAAAGGAATAAAGTCCCAATATGCACTTCCAAATGGACGAGCCTTGAGGACACTGCTAAAGAAAGGCTGCTTGTCACAAGTCACATGATATCAAGAGTGGGAAACTCTAAGGAAGTGTCGATCCACAGACAGCCTTGCCTGTAGCTTCACCTGGGTAAGGAAGAAATGTAGAGTAGCCATGGATGGGTAGAGGTCCTTTTGAGACACAAAGTATTCCCCATTAAGATGTGAAAAACAGACACATAACTGAGTATAAGGACATGCTGAAACAAAAGCTTTAAAAAGAAAGGTGAGCACTATCACATAGGGATACCTCAACAGCTTTCCACAC
This sequence comes from Phodopus roborovskii, assembly GCF_943737965.1. Classification (NCBI taxonomy): domain Eukaryota; kingdom Metazoa; phylum Chordata; class Mammalia; order Rodentia; family Cricetidae; genus Phodopus; species Phodopus roborovskii. The sequence goes on from NW_026126434.1 coordinate 23,879,986, forward strand.
AAAAGTCCTGACTGATTCTTGGTCTCAAGAATACATTTCAGAAAGCAACCCACTAAAGGCTACAAGTGTTCAGGAGGACCCTTGTTCTCAGCTTGCACGACCCCTGAAGGTGAGTGAGACTCTGCTCACAGGATGTAAGAGGAAGGCAGAAGACACACTGGTAACACAGGCCCCATGCACAGTGAATAAGCCAGACCTCCTCCAAAAGCACAGTTATATGTTGGCACTATATGAAAACAAGCCACAACCCTGGTTATATTTAACTCTATGGCCAACGTACAGAGTTGAAAACACGGGTTTCAAAATAATTAAGACTGATTTGGTTACAGGGATGTAGAAAAAAAAAAAAAAAAAAAAAACAGATAGTATCAAGAACCGTAAACACAAATGCCTTTCTATCTGTCCAGCACAAGGGACAAAGCTGACTGAATCAAACACAACCAGGCTTATGTGCCCAGCCTTCGGCTATTCAGAGATGCACACTCAAAGAGGGGGATTATGAGAAAGTAGTAACTTTCTCCGGCGACATTTCCTGTTTTGTGTTTGAAAGCAGTGCCTGGGAGCAGGAGCTCAGGATGGAGATGGGATGGCTCTAACATGTACCTCCAGACTGTTATGGGCGACTGCATGAGGAGGGCAGGGGTCTAGGTCACTCATCACTAGCGTTGTCAGGAACAGGTGCACCCCGGGAAAGACACAGCACCACAAACTGGACAGCATGATCTGTGGCTCCAGTGTATCTAAAGAAGCCACCTGAACCTCCAGAGTATCAAGAATATGAAGTGTCCCATGCTTCCACTTCAACACCCCATTTTTCAACAATATAGTACATACAAAAAAGTTCTCCACTTGAAATTCATAAGTGTAGGGCTTCAAGGAGACGGTCAGCTGCTCTCCAGAAGCTGGCGAAAACCCCACAGAGAACTGGCAGTGCAGAGGAGGGGGAGGCTCCTGCGTCCACGTCAACTCCCAGACAAAGAACACGGACTGCTTGCTGTGGATAAGCTGTAACGAGAAGCACGACTTTGGTCACAGTGCTGGGGAGCCTTGGGGAGGACACAGGCCTTCCACTGTATGCAAAGGGGCACATGTCGGGGCAGTCTGCTGTGAGCCTGTGGGTTCCTGCTGTTGAGCAGCATCTACCATGGCCTCAGTCCTGCTTGCCTGACCTGAAACAGCCTGGTCAGCTGGTCAAAGGGGTCTGCTTTATGACTGCATAAGCTTCTCAGCGTCAGAGATACGAAAAGGAGCTTCAGGATCATTAGTACATGGCAAGCTCCCTACACAGTTCACACTAGGGCATTCATGCCACTGTCAAAGCAGGACCAATGGCACTGCCTGGAGGTGGCAGAAGCTTCAGGAGGTGGACTACTAATTGAGGAAGAATATGGCAAAGCTATTGGGGCCCCACCTCTCTTCCCCTCTTCTTTCTCCCCAAGTTCCCAAAAGGTAACAGCAACAGCAGCTCTGCTCTGCCATGCTCTCCCTCCATGATGTGCTTGCTGCCAGCGCACAGGCCCCAAAGCAACCAGGCAGAGAGACCATGGACTAAAACCTATGGAACCAGGAGCCAGATAACTTCCTTCTTTTCAAGTGATTTCTCTCAGTCACTGTATGACAGTGTCAGAAGGTTAACACGACCATCACCCAGTTGACATCCATGTTAATTGTTTTCTAATAACATAAAACAACTTAGGAACAAGTGTAGCAGACACATGGCCTAAAGACTAGGGTCCAAACCTACAGGCTCAGGGACAGGTTCAACAGAGATGTAACAATGGCCAAATAAATATTAGTGGGAAAGCCTGAAAATACTGAAGCTACAGTCTCCACCAGGAATCATCTAATCAACAGCTAGCAACACTGACTTAACAGAGGAAAGGGCAAAAAATGCTAGGGAGCGAGGGTCCAGATGTGAGCTTCTCATAGCAACATAGTATGGAAGGCCTTTACTTAGAGCAATGCAGGACACACTGTCTCAGAGTGACAGCACACACACAATTAATAGATCACACACAAGCCTGTGTTTACATAATCACACATGGTGCAGGGCTAGCTCAAGGGTAAGTTCTAAAATGAAAAAGGCATTCCTGTGCCATCTGCTGGCCCTCAGCCTTCTAAGCCCACCTGTTCCACAGATGACCTATGCAGGCACATGGCACAAGTGCAGCTCTGACCCAGGCCCTCCTTGCTGGCCAGAGCTTATCCAAATCAGCAGCAGGCTCTGCTCAGCTTCAGCCAGTCCCTCTGGTCTCCTTCCCTGGCCCGCTGAGAATTTGGTGCTCAGACCAGAGCAGTTACCTGCTGAGACTGTGTGTTCAGGGGTGCCAGCCTCAGGTCAGTAGCATGGCCCATGTCTTCCAGATGACTATCTGACAGTTCAAAATCCAGTTCTGACAGGTTCTGGATACGGACTTGGACATATTTCCTAAAGCACAGAAACAAAGTGAGTCACTCAGGGCTCTTACTCCGTGTCTCAACTATGTGAAAGGGAGACCCTGCTGGGAGTGATCGTGTCATAAGCCTTAGAGATTGCCAGCCTTGTATTTTTTTTTTTTAAAGAATAGCCCATTGAGTTAGAAGATTGCTACCTTCAGTCCCAATCAACCTTCTCCCCCTCCCCAACTAGAATATTTAGGGCTTACAGGAATGCAGTTAGGCTACTTGGTAACCCCTCCTTATGCAGTTAGGGTATTTAGCAATTCCCGTGACCTCTTCCCCTGCTAACAACCTGCTTATCTCTACCTGGGTTTCCTCTTAGCCGATATTCTGCTCACCTATGACTAAGAACATCCTGCAGTCTGGTTACCAGGCAACGACCTCCCTCTTCTGAATCCCTGCCTTACCTAGCTTTCCGCCATAATGACTATATAACATGTTTGAGAAAAATAAAATTTTGCAGCTTGATCAGAAAGCCTGTCTTGCTGCCAGTTTCTCGTGTCTCTTGTCTCTTCATTCCAGGTTCTTTGAGGTTCAGGCCCTCGTTGCTGCCCTGCTGGCCAGGACAACACCCTGCCCAAGGGAATCATGAAAGAGGCAGGGGAAGAATGAGTGGTGTCAACACTTTCATTTGGGGCCACATTTAAAGGTGCCAGAATAACTAATCTTTTAACCAGGCAGTCTAGGAGAAAATGGACCTGAGGAAGTTGATTTGATCTGTTGTACTGTGTGTAGTGCCTAAGAGCCAGTGGGTTTCTTGGGGAGACACCTGACTATCCTTCCCCACTTGCCCTGCTCACTTGTTATCTGGAGAACATTGAAAAGTAAGCCTTTAGTAATGACTTAGAATCACCATAGAAGCAAATCCCTGTGTATGCTCCAAATGGCAGTCTAGATCAGGTTAACTGAGGTGAACACCCACCCTCAATACTGTGGTACCACTCCATGGGCTCGCATCCCAGCCTGAATAAAAAGGAAAAAGGAGATGGAGTACTAACAGTCATTCCTCTTGCTTCCTGACTGCGATACAGCATGACCAGCTGCCCACTGCTCTGATGCCATCCCTTCCCTACTACATTGAACTGCATCCTCAAGAAGCATGAACCCAAATAAACGCTTCCTTAAGTTGTTTTTGTCACAGCAACAGATCACTGAGGTTTTCAAACCTCTGAATGTAATATTTCTCTGCTGGGTGCTACATGAAGAGTGCTAGTATAAACATTTCATCCTTATGACTTAGCCAAATCCCACCAGTCCACGAGAAAGAGGGACGGTTACAGTGAGAGGTAAGAGTTGGGTGGTGACAGTGTTGTCATTTAAAACAGGAGAGGCACACACTTTAGGCCCTGACACTGTGCTGTCACCTCTGAACTCCCCCTAGGAGTTCAGCTAGACAACTTGGTTCCTCCCAGACGACATCAGCATGGCTTTCGGGCATCTGTGGTGGGTTAAATCAGCAGATGCATTGCTGAGCACTCTGCAGCGTATAGAACAGCCTGGAAGCACAGAACCCCAAGTGTTAATGCTTTCAAAACTCTACCATGGGGAGCTAACATTACCAAAGGTGCTGGGACAGAGACCTACACAAACCATGAGGATGCCCAGAACATTACACCTTGTAGAAGCTGAACAATTGGAGTCAGCCAGTTAAGTCAGTAGCTTAAAACAGAGGGAGGGGTAGCTAAAGACTGGTGATCAGCTGAAGATCTTGTGGTTTTAGCTGCGGCCCCGTGGCTGCACCCTAATCCACTACTAATTCAGCAACTCCACAGTTTACCCGCCTGCTTCTCTGTTCCCACAGGCTGTATAGCTGTGTATACAGTAGGCTCTGTAGCTGCTGCCAAACATAAGACTAGACATTCAAAGGCTAGGGTGAAAACCTTCGAGCTCAGAGAGGCTGAGTAGCAAAAAGCTAATCTTCTCTCCTTTCTTCCTCTCTGTCTAAAAAGAAAAACTCCAAATCCATCCCTACTACTTCCCATGTCTCTCTCTCTCTCCAGGATGCCCTCTGGTGCTCTATGATTACTTTCTGTCAACTAACTGCTAATTTAGCCTCCTCATTCAAGGCTAGTTTTATCTAATCAATGCAAATGCAAACTCTGGGTTCACAGCGTGATCCCCCAACAAGATCTGGTTTGGATCTCACCTAAAACTTTACACTGACATTGTCAGCTGTGAGGCTGAGGGGAAGCTGGGAACATAGCCTGGGTACCCATGACACAGAGAGGTACTCTGGTAATGTGTAAAAACCACAGTGGCACACAAGGACAAGCTATGTGCCCTGTCCACTGGGGGAGGGAAGCAGAGCTGGCCCCTATTCCAGCCTTACCGGGTTCCAGCAGAGAGCAGAGAGTGTGTGGTCCTGAAGGGCACACTGAATGTCAGTGCAATGACAGTGGAGTAGATAGACCACGGGCAATCAATGGACACCTGGGAAGAAATAGAAGCCACCTTTAACCCACTGTCCAACAGCACAACCTTGTCATCATCCACCAGCTGCACACTGGTTTACTGTGGTTTACTGTCCTAAGAGGAAATTCTATCAGACATTTTTTCACATGAACAAGGGAAGAGGAAAACAAGGAGCTGCAAAATCAACAAGAGATGGAGACAGAATTGGAAAGGGTCCCAGAACACAGCTCAGCTCACAGCACAGGCATCCTGGCAGGAAAAAGCAAGACCACCCACTGTGTCTCATGCATCTGGGCCACAAGCCAATTGCACCTCACAGTGCAGCATGTGTCCCAAGGCTCTAAGTAACCATGAGCCACCAGCAAGCAAGCAATCATCCAATTACTTCACCTGCCTGACAGAACCTAGCTAGAGGCCAAACTAAGTGTAGGCATGTCAGAGACCAAAGAGAGATACTCCCTAGGGGCAAGAGAGGAGCAGGTCTTGAGTTTGCTTTTATCCCCATACAGAATAGATAGATCTATTAGGTGCAAACCACATCTCCCACTTAAGAAGACATCATCTTTACCCCCTGCATTCTCTGCACAGGGTTCAGGGAGAAATTTCCTAACTATTCTTGAAAGACTGTGCTATGGTTTGAATGGGAATAGCTCCCCTAAGCTTTGTGTTTGAATACTTTGTTCTTAGTTGGTGGAAACATTAGGGAAAATTAGGGGGTGTGGCCTTGTTGAGGAGGTGTCACTGCAGGCAGGCTTTGAGATTTCAAAAGCCCACCATTACCAGTTAGCTCTCTCTGTCTCATGCTTGTGAGCAAGATATAAGCTCGGCTACTACTCTAGCAGTAGTCCAGGCCTGCCTACATGTTGCTATGCTTCCCAATGATGGTCATGGATTCTAACCCCCTGAAACCATAAACCACAAATGAAATAGTTCCTCTGGGTCATGGTGTTTTATCACAGCTTGGAAGACTGGAAAGGAAACTCTCTTCTACAAAGATTGACTACCTTATACCTTAAACCACAATGCATTTAAAGTGACTGCTGTCTTGAGGCTTGTTCAACTGTTCCTATACCCACACTGCACAATGTGGGAGGCTCAAAGGGGGCCACAGAATTGGAACCCATGTCACAGGAGGAGGACATACCCAGCAATATTCCATGAGCTGATTTCACATGCACCTTTGGCCAGAGCGGCCATCTCTCTTGAGTATCTGTCAACAAATGCCAGCCCAGAGCCTACCCTAATAGAGCTGTTCCTGACAGAGTTGACCCAGGATGCAAGGATCCACTCTCCCTCCTGCTGTCATGGTGACTCCATTCTGGTTACAGTGAAGTCAGGGCCTCAATGTTTTCTACGGCAGCCACAAGCCCAGATGAGCGCACAAGAGAGCACAGGAAATAGATTCTATGCTCCTCCTACCCAGACAGGCAGGGGCTACTACTGCCTAGCCACACAACCCAAGACTCTACCTTGTGATCTGTGGTGACCATGCAATGGTCAGTTTGCTGCCTGTCTTTCTGCTTCCTGTGGGGCTCTGGCGTCCCCAGAATATTGGTATCCCCACCAGCTGCTGGAGCTGACGGTAAAGACAGAACCTCCAGCTCAAACTCAATCACATGGTATGCAGGAGCAGCGGGAAGACCGATGCTTGTGACCTTGTCAGAGGACTGGATCCGGATTGAGGCAGTGGAGCACTCTTCTGTGGGAGACAGAAAGTCACCTCAGACATGGCTTTGTTTCCCTCTCCTGTCAAGTAGGGAATAGGCACAAAGGGAGGTGACACTGCTGAGCACTTGCTACCCTGCCAGGGGAGAGGCAGGAAAAGCCAAGACCCAAGACAGGGCTCCACAGGAGGCCGGCAGGCCAGGCACTGCTCTAGCACAGACAGGCAGGGGCAGCTCCACCATGGCTGCACACTCTGTCTAAATGCAGACTAACACCTACCCCAAAGAAAAAGAAGATGGTGGCTAGGGACTGGTGACCTAAAAGGGTGACCTGCTTTTGCTCTTTAGTGGTGGGTGGGGTGGATGGGTCTGGAGAAGTGCACTCGTGGAACATGGCCCAGCTGTCAAACTGCACTGAGAGTACCTAGCGAGGCTGGCAGTTTTTGATGACTACTGAACACACCATACTCATATACTGTCGCAGGATGTATGCCCCACTCAGGTGCTAGCTCAGGCCACCTACAAATGCTGACCTCAGGGAATAAGTCAAGGTGCCACAAAAGTGTCAGGGCAGTGATTGCTGGTTACTCTTCCATCCTCAAAGTGTGTGAATACAAGCGCGCCGGCGCCTGCCGCCTTACCTCTTGAGTTAGAGTAGACCACAGCCCTGTTATCCGCCTGACACAAGATGGGCATGGCGTCAACATTGCTGAGCTGGAGGCTGTCTCCATTCTTTACTGTATAATGGCCAGTAGTGACAGTAAACTTGACTTTCTGAGGAATGCCAGCCAAAAGGCTATCTAAATGAAACAAGACAGCAATCAGTACCCCTGTCCTCAGAGAGCAGCCACAGGAGGACTCAGACAGGTGGAGAGAGCTTTTCTTTTACTGAAGTCTGTTAACCTTGTACACCTCTCCCTCCCGCCTCACATCTTCCTCTCCGTGTCTGCCACAGGACGAAGCAGGACTTCCCTGAGAACAAACGACACTGGGAACCCGAGGGAGGAGGGTGTCTCCTGGGCTCCACAGTGAGACTATGGTGTTCACTACGTCATCAAGTCAGACAGGCGGCTCCAGGACAGAGCAAGGAAGCAGCTACTAGAGCTGCTCAGGAGAATGGAGCAGGGGATTGGGCCGGGCAGAGGAGGGGTGAGAGGCCAGAGACGAGAAGGAAAGGCAGGAGAGGGAGGCAAGGCCATGGAGGGAAGGGGTACAGGGCCAGGACTTCCTAGGAGCTGAGTCCTTAGAGACGGCTGTGCCTGACACCCAGAGGCATCTGCTGCAGGCCCAGGAGGAAGCTGGAAAGTAAAGACATAGAGAGCACTGAGAAGAAAAAGAGAAAAAAGGAAAAAAAGAAAAAGCTTTCCTTTCTGTGTTTTCCTTTTGCTTTAAATAAAAAAGGGTTATCATACAGATAAGGGCTAAAGTCAAGGACCTGCACCTGAATTGGGCAATGGACTCCTGAGGCAGCCAGGGCTGCGCATGAAAAGACAAGGAATGTTTGTGGTTCATGTGTGCACTGTGTGAGTATCTGAATGTGTATCAGAAAACTGCAGTCCTTGATACTGTTTATAAATGGGAGAAAACAGCTTCTCTGGTGTTCTAGAACATGCCACATGGCAGGGGTCATTTGAAAGCGCTCCTTCTTCCCTGAAAGCTTGCCAGCAGGACAGAGCCATGCTGTGGAGGCAAGGCCCACTCAGATGAGAGTGTGAACTATACTCTGGGTGCCGCCACCCAAAGGGAGCCAGGTGTACAAGTTCCCTGCACACGATCTTAATGCCTTACTTTCAGATACATGGTTCCTATGCATGATGGCTAGCAATCACAGGAGAGTGACAGAACACAGCTGCAGCCAGTGGCTTCCAGGCTGCTTCCACTACCCTTTCTGCAGAAGCAGAGGAGCAAGAGCTATGGTATATGAGGCCCTCCCCTCTGCGGCTTCCTGTGTGGCTGCAGGCTCCACTCACCGGCCAGTGGTTCCACATGCAGCTGAGGCTCCTGAGAGTACACATCGTACTGGACAATGGGGTGGATGTGTGCAAGAACAAACCACACTGGGCCCAATGAGGCCCGTAACTGTCGCAGCGTGTATGTTCCAGGTTCCTTGGCCTGGGGGCAAAACAAAGCACTTGGAAAGATGAAACTTTCTGTTACAAGTTCCCAAGGTAAAGATGGGCTGTCCTCCCACTCGAATGCCACCCGCCTTCCCTGCAACCCTCTGTCCTGTGTATCACATCTGCACCTATGCTGCTCCAAGAAAGTTCCGACTCTCAAGCCCTTTCTGAGCAACTGATGCTTCTAGTTCAGCGCTAGCCTCTAAGGAGGTAGACACAGTGTAAGGACCTGTTCACGGCACACTTCTGGGAAGGTGCTGAGTGAGACATTCAGCAGGTATGAGTCCCACCAGGGTAAGACCATATCCATGTGAGGCAAAAACATCTTCCTCAGACCCTGTCCTCAAATGAGGTAAAACGAAAAGGGCATGCTCTATCAGAGCAAGTGTACAGTCCCATGCAGCCACCGAAGGGAACAGCTTACAGGGCAGGTCACCTTCAAGTGAGGAGGCATCTTCACACACACAGGAACTAGCTAAGAAAACCCAATAACCCTGCCCTTAAAAAGCTAAGCAAAAGCCCAAACAAAGATCATCACAAAAACTTCATTTAGTAGCTAGGATGATGGCTCATGCCTGTCAAGAGGCTGAGGCAGAAAGACTGCCATGAGCGAGACCACTCCAGGCTACACAGTGAATTCCAGGGCAGCCTGGGCTACAGTGTAAGAACCTGTCTCAAAATAAAAACAAAACAAAACAAAAAACAAACTTCATTCAAAAATCTATCAATAGTCAAGCTACCGTGTAAATATAAAAGTTGAATCTTCCCTAGGATAAAGGGAAAAAAAAAAAAAAAAAAAAACCCAAGCCACAGAGGGCGTCACAGTGCTCTCAGGCTCCCTCCCCCACCTCCACCAACTTGAGAGCCATGACCTGAGCCCGGCCCAACCCATACCTGGGTCCTGAATGCTATCTTGTTGTCTCCTGGCTGCAGAGTCACACTGCTGCACTTGAGCACATGAGCCCCATCCTCCAGGACCAATCCCGAGGATGTCTCTAGAGAGGAGCCACTCTCCTGCCTCCTGAGGAGCATGTGTACATTCCTACAAATAATGCCTGTGGTGTTCAAGGAGTTATCAGAGGGGCTTCTCTCCAACATCTCTGACAAGTCCAAGGCAGGCAGGCTGTTCTGAGATACAGGGAACAGGGAGGCCTCAGCTGGGAAGGTGATGATTCCATTGGAAGTCTTGTGCTTGGTCAGCCACTCAGCTGTCTTTCGGTAGTTGTTTTTTTCAATGCTAAAGTGGACATTGACAGCAATCTGGTCCACGAGGACAGGGACAGGCATCTGGCTGCACACTGTTATCTCCACAGTCAGGACGCCACCCGCATGGACCACAGCGTTGGGAGGGTCAAAATGGAGATCCTTCAGCCGTGCAAAGGGGTGCATGGGTAGCACTACCTTGTGACCTGCAAACACATACTCCATGTCCACACTGGAGTCACATATCCTGATGGCACTACCAGCTCAGGAATGTGGAGGTTTAGAATGAAGATTGCAAGCTTTCCAACCTCCTGCATTCCTTACATCACAAAAGCAGACTAAACAAATACTTCTAGAAACTGGGAATAAGCAAATTAATAGCAGTGAGGTTGTCCACAGCTGTTTTGGCAAATTTAGGAGGAACAAAGAACAACTGCTCCCTCAATTTCAAAATGAGGCTGGTCAGCAGCCTGCTTCCTCGACACCCACAAGGACTCAAATACCCTTTCAAACAACTCTAAAAAACTCTCCAGGAAAGAAGGCTAGTGCTCCACCATGCCCCTAGAGTTAGTTCCAGCTTCTGTCAGACTGTGTAGACAGTAGAGGGACAGCTGCCTACAGAAGGGAGAATTCAGCAGACACTGAAGATAGGTGAGAACCCACAGTGTTCTCTGCATCATCTTCTGTCTTCTTCTCCATAGAGAACAATGCTACAGAACCATTGAACAGGACTGATAAACTAAAGGAGAGTCTGGGGGGTGGGTTTAGTAGAAGTGTGCTTGCTTAGCAGGCACAAGCCGAGGCTGTGGCTGTAGGTTGATCCATCCAAAACCCAACCAACCAACCACCCAACCAACCAACCAAAGTCTGCCCAGAAGCTAACTTGCTACAGCTGACCCAAGAACAGGCAAATGCTTTTGGAACTTGTATTCACATAAAAGGACTAAGGAGCAGGAAGAATAGCCTCATTCCCATCATTCCCCACACAGTAGAAAGCAGAGAAGGCACATGGGGTCTGTAAATCACACCACCATCCTGATGTTGCTCAGAACATCAGGCAGGTGGCACTGCTAATGGGAGGGGCAATCCACCTTTGCAGCCAGTGACCACACAACCAGGAGCCAGAACCTTGTGAAGAACTCGCCATCACATTCAGCACCTGCTACAGACTGGCTGAGCTATGCAATCCAACCCATACACATCTTGTGGTAAATAAAGCAAGCCCTAGACCCCAGAGCACTGGTGCTTGGATATAGGTGTTTGGGAGGTAATTAGACTACATGAGGTCAAGTGGCATTTACAGGGAGATATCCCCAAGTGCATGTGGGCTTCTTCTCCATTGTATGTAAGGACATGGCAAGAAGAAACCCTCACCAGAACATGACCCTACTATGCCTGTCTCCAGAACTCAGAAATAAACGCTTGCTGTTAACTCCCAGTGCCATGGCATTTTATAATGGCAGTGTTTCTCTTAAGAGGGCTCTTGATCAACTAAACACAAAGAGCAAGTTTCATCTGGCTACACAAAATCATCAGTGCTTTCCTCCAATCTAACCTTCCAGACTCTGTAACTTGGAGGGCCCCAGGTGGAAGCCCAGATTCCAGAAGGTGGACTTGTCTGAATGACAGCTGCCTCAATGTTTTGGAAATAAAAAGATATGGTGTAGCAATGTGCCACACCCCATGAGCCTTGAAAACACTAAGTCAAAGAAGCCAGTGACAGGAGACTTCATGTAATGGGAGTCTACAGAGAGCAGAGAGGTGGTTGCAGAGGCTGGCAGGGTAATATAGGGTTCTGTTCTCAGTGACAGAATGGACTGTGGTGGTGGATATGCCATCTATGCACACACTGAAAGCCATTGAACTGTATGCTTCAAATAGGAATTCATGACATGAGAGTAAATGTTCTACATCAAAAGAGAACTGAGACATATAACCAAACTTCATATATAGGCCAAGAATTAAGTGATGTGTGGTTCTTCATTGGACTCCACTAAAAATAACTGATATGGGTCTGGAGAGATGGCTTAGTGAGATAGTACTTGGTGTGTGCACACGTGTGTCTCAGTTTGGAACCTCAGCATCCACATAAAAGGCAAGCATGGAGGTGTGTACCTGCTACTGCAACTCCAGGAGCAGAAACAGGCAGAGCCCAGCAGCTCTCTGGACTGCGAGCCCAGCCCAGAAACAAGCTCTGGTTCAGTGGGAGACTGTCTCCAAAAGCAAGTGGAGAAGTGACTGAGAAACACACACACACACACACACACACACACACACACACACACACACACAAAGCAATGCATGCTTAGCACTTGAGAGGCAGATACAGGAAGACTGTTTCTAGTTCAAGGTCAGCTGGGTCTAATGACTTTCAGACTAGCTAGAACTACATAATGAGAACATATCTCAAAAAATGAAACATAAAAACCACAGCAGTTCATGGAAGCATTCTTGAGATGATCACCAGAGTCTGGCCCTACAGATAGCTATCAGAGAGCCCTGTGGGCCTGTGAATTCTCTTGTGTGGTAAGAAGTCTGAAGCACTCCTCTGTCTCACAGAAGCAGGCTAACCTGTTTGGGTGAAGTCCAAAGCTTCACTCAGGTTCAGCAAAGAAAAAGAGATGGAAAGAAGACAAAGACCCAAGCAGGTGGTATGGTTTCACTCCTTCTTCCATACTGTATGGAAAACCCATGACACAGGATTAGCCACCTGTCTCACCTGGGTTGTCTTCTTGCTGGCTGGCATAGCTGAGGATCTCCTGGCAGAAGTATTTCCGTTCCTCCTCCGTCAAGTGACGGTCACTGGCTAGAAGGCTGCTGGTCTGCAAGTAGCTGAAGTGGAAGAGTTAAGGACCAGGAGGGAGGACCTTCCCAAGAAGGATGCTGAGGCAAGGGGCTTCAAATGTCCTTTCTTGCCTTCAAAGTACGGCCCAAAGCTGTCATTTTTTTTTTTTTAACATTATTAGAAACTCAAAGTCAGATAATAAAAGAGTGGGCACTTGGTCTACACTCTACAGTACCCCCAGTGAAGCAGAGCTCTCTTTCCCCTATGACTAGGAGTTGCCAGCACACTCAGTTGTAAGCCACCATACAATTAGACAGTGACTTCTTGTTGGACTCAACGTTGGACTCAAAGGATACTTTTCCATTTGCCCAAGGTGTTTTTGGCACTCAGCTAGCTGCTTCCTTGTGTGTGTGACAGGCAGGGCCCAGCCCTCAGCCAGGTAATTTTTCAAAGCTCCCTGAAGATACATTTCTGCCTTCTGTGGTGACCTTTTCCTCCTTGCAAAGTTAGCAAACAGAAGCTTGTTAGGCATCACAAGGGCCAGCATTACAGACCTCCATATGACACATGTCCATAGTCCTCCCCACCACCCTCCTATGAGAACTTCCAGGGCACACCATGTGAGCAGTGGATTCATGGTGATAACATGCTGTTGCTCTGGCATCTTGACACTAGCATAGGTCAGCTATGACTGGACAGATACAAGCTGGTTTCAGATACTGAGGGCACCAAAGATTAGGCAAGCAATACCAAGGAGAAAGGCTTTCTAGGTCCAAGGAAACTACAACAATGCACAGAATAAAACCAAATTAAGTTTACAGTGCAAATTTGCCAGGGCCTGTTATACTTCTGGGAGCCTAGGGCTCCCATTTCTTCCCCAGAGGCTAGGATGCTGAGCTAGCCAGAAGCCAATACTGCCAAGTTCTCCAGAGTATCCTTGGGGAGGAACCTCCATTTCCACTACTTCAGACATAATTAGAATTCGTAAGTCCCAAATTAATGTTTCTCAAATTAAGTAAAATTTAAACTCCCCAAAATATACATTTTTTTTTTCCTGGATTCTTTTGGTTCTCCTGCAAATCCCTGTTTTTGCTTTTGTGAAGGTCTAGAACTTTCCATATCTCTTCATTTATAACCTCTACTGCTAGAAAGCACTCTAAATCTCCAATAACAAGAAGAGGAAGGCCAACTGTCATTCAGCTAGTATGTGGCTAAGCTCAACTGGGTCTCCAGATCCTAACTAGCAGGCTAGTGCTTGGCATTGGGATTCTGTGCCTTTGGATTCTGCAGCAGTCAAGTACGTTAAATGCACAGCACCCAAAGACAGACAGCTTTCCCCAAGTGCAGGAGTGGAACATGACTCCTTGAACTTGCTCACAGCTCTAGCCCTGCCATGAATGAGCTAGGTGAGGGATGGCTGCTCCAGAAAACACGGAGTCACTTAGGCATCTACAGGTCCCTATTGAGCAATCCTGACCAGTTCTTTTTGTTTCATCTACTAAAAGTACTTTAAACAAAGATTTCAAAATTTTGTTTCAAATACACAGCTCCCCTTCCTCTCTATAACTGCTATCTCTTTGCACAGCTTTGAAATTGAATCCCACTGTGCCAGGCTAAGCTTGATTTTCTTCAGCAGACCAGTTTTATTACATGCAAACTCTTAATGCTATAGCAGGTTTCTGTGCTCACCCCCAGCTCATCCCTCCCACCTGCATCCAGTGGGTCCGTGATACACTCTAGAGAAAGACTACATGGCCAAATATTGTTTAATGACATGGAAGGCAGGCTCTGAGGTACTTCTCATTATTCACTAAAGTTAATTACAGTGTTTTGTGCATGTATATCTGGATATGTGTCATTAAAGTTAATTAAATATAGCAGGTCAAAGATCATTAACAATGAATGTAATAAGCCAAAAACCTCCCCATGTGGTTCTGGAAGAAACTCATAGACAAAACGATGACTGGTTAATGGATTCTACCTGTTCCCCTCTACCAAGTTATGCAAAACTTTACACTAACTCTGTGTATAAATCTTCTCGTATGTATGTAAAATGCTTAAAATCAAAGAGGTCACCATCAATTACATGTAAAATTCTGCCAGATCTTTTCCAACAAGCTTGGCAGATCGAATCCTCCCAATACTTGTATACATCTCAATGGTGGCATGGGACAAGTCCTGAGGAAAAGAAAAGCACAATTATGCACAAGTTTATTTTTAAGGTTTTGTTTGTTTGTTTGTTTTTAATTACATGTATGTGGGTGAGGGTATGTGCTTGTGTACAGGTGCAGGAGGAGGCTAGAAGCATTGGATTCCCCTGGAGATAGTTACAGGCCATTCATTCACTATGGGTCCTGAGAAAAGAACTTGGGTCCTCTGCATAAACACTACATGTTCTTAAGCACCGAGACCTCCCTCCAGACCTGTACTTAAACTTTTAGGGCATACCTTATATTGACTTTATCCAATGCTGCAGCAAGACACTGTGATTAACAGTTTTCACCTGGTCTCTACTCTCACATTGTCACAGGACATGCCATTATTTCCATACAAAGTCAACAACTTGTGCTTGTGTTATGAAGCACGTGATAAAAGAGAGCCATGAACTCACACAGCGCAGCCCACTTAGCTTCCTCACTGCTTCTGTCTGTAAATACCCGTCCCGGCACTCTTGGGAACACCATCACAACAGATTGACAGATGCTTCCCAGTTCATGGTCTACCTTCATTACTTCCTGGAATCTCTCAAATTGAACCTTTAAAACCAAACATGATAACTCTGCCCAAGCACAAGTAGGCACTTTTGACAAAGAAAGGTATTCATTACTCATTATCTGTTCTTACGTCTCTATTTACTAGAGGGGAAAACCTATGTGGAACAAAATTTTAAGTATTTCAATGTTGTGTGTGTGTACAATTATGGTATCAGGGGCACTAATGAACATGTGAGCAATTACCCTGTTTTTATACAGAGTTCCCCAGTGTACCAAATAAACTACTAGGGCCAACACTAAGGGGTTTAAAGTACCAGCTCATTCAATTCAGAAGACCATGCAGAAGAACAAAACCAGCTAGGACTGAGTGGCTCTGTGGGTAGACTGGGGGCTCTTGCCATACTTACCAAGTAGTGCTTTTCAAAGGCTTCTACTGATGACAGGGCTTCCTGGAGTTTCTTATAAGGGCTCTGAGCTGTGTTGGCTGAAACACAAGGGTACTAAGTGTCTTTACTCAGCAGCAGCATGAATGGTCACATGTATCACACTCACTTTCAGCCCTCAGAGTGGTGACCTCACCTGACTCTTACCAGTGTGATCCACATTATGATGCCCTTCCTTTCCAATTTGAGACAGCCCAGGACCTTCCCGTAAAACTGCTGAGATTGGACTTCTCAGAAACATGACTACGAACACTCAGATGGGGAAATGACTTTCAAATGGGGACAGAGACCCACACCCTCACCGAGTCCCACCTGGCAGTGCGCTCTTACTTCGGGCATTCTCCACTACGCTTCAGCAGCAAGCGTACCTGTTTCAGGTCTCTCAGCTCCTAATCCCGCCAGAAGATCAACTGTCCTGTTGAGATCTTCTGAGTTGGGTCCCTTTTCTGACACAAGTCCACACAGATACCCTAAGGACTTCAGCTGTTGAGGGAAACCCATAATTTCAGTTTGGAAGAAACTTGGATTTCTCATCTAAATGACTCCTGCCTGGGACTGCAGCAGGCTTACATCTTTTCCAGGTTAGTTCCAGAACAGAGCTGAGGCTGTTAATACTCTCTCTGTCTTTCAGCTAACTGTGCCTACTTTTTAAACCACTGCTCTGTGTACCCCTCCCCCACTGTCCCTGCCACCCACCGCACACACTGGCCCATACCTGCATGTCTACATGCCCACTGCACCTTCTTACTTGCCCATCCCTGACACTGACACTGTCTCACTTGCCATCTACTAAACAAGCTGGAAATAACTAAGAAACTATGACTCCATGGCTGTGCCCAGGCACCCTGTGAGGTCATGAGCATATCTAAACTAGTCTAAATAGCTAGGTTTCTCCAAACAGCCCATTGTCTGCCGCACAGCCCCTTAGAAATAATGCAACATATCACACACAGCAGCAGGTACCTTTTCCATTGCATAGCTCCACAGCCCCACCATGTGGGCAATGTTGGAGTCTATCTGTGCCCGGTCACAGCAACCTTCTATCCTCTGCAACACCTCCAGACAGCTAAGAAACACCCAGCAATCCAGAGCACCGGGAGGGACAGAGACCTGTGAGGCATAAGCAGGGGGCACATGAGGGTGCTGTAAGCACAAACCTATGTACTCAGAGTTTTCAGCTCTCAGACAGTGTAATATGGCCATGCTCCACAAAGTTACAGAAGGATAACCTATCACAAGCGAGAGATAGGAGTAAGCTGTATGCAAACATATTTTTGACTCATGTGTCTGGTGATTATAAAGGACCTAGCGCATATACAATTTTCAGTTACATAACTTTAAAACCTTATTAAGAAAAGCCTATGGGAACTTGAGAGTTGGCTCAGAAGTTAAAAGCACTTACTGCTCTTTCAGATGATCCAGGTTCAATTCCCAGAACTCACATGGTAGTTCATGACCCAAATAACTCTAGTCCTAGGTATCCAATGCTCTCTTTTGGCCTCCAAGGGCACCAAGCTTATATGTGGTCCACAGACCTACATGCAAGCAAACACTACATAGAATATAAACAAAAATGCCTATGAAAAGCTGTCACCTGGCTTAGCACGAGGCCTGGCTACATCTGTATAGAAGGATGGAGAGGTGCACCAGGACCTCAGGTGACTTTATGGTCACACTAACAACAGAATGTTCAACAAAGCAGAAAGGACATCAATGACATTCAATAGCGACAGTTGAACATTTGACAACAGATCAAAGAGGTGTTAGAATTAAAGAATTCCTGTAGCTTAGGCAGATGCACACTGGGACACACATGACAGACTCTACACAACATCTCGAGTTTGCCTGGAGCATCATCACAACTGGTGACAGCCCCAAGAAGGCCTCTGGACTGCAAAAGTACATATCTTTTACAATCAACTCTAAGTTTCACCTTCCCCCAATCTGTGAAACAGAAATATGCCACCACTGATGACTGACATGATTTATCTTGTAGCTGATAACTTAGTTTTGGTGACCATGCTACTTGGATCTACTTAAAGTGAAACGTTAGTAAATTCTGCACTGGTGCCATGTGATGGCCACCTTGTGCTCATGAGACAGACTCCCAACAGCCTCCTTTCAGAACCCCTGAGCCCAGACAGTAAAGAATCTTGAAGGGCCTCAAGAACTAGGGGTGCCTTCGGGGTTGCTGTAGATGACAGCACAGCCAGTTTCTGAAGGGTGAGATTACTCACTTGCATCCTAGCACAGAAAAAGCTCCCTTCACAGTCGCACAGCTTTCATCAGAAGCAGGCCACACTCAGGGCTCACTAAGACCCTACAAGAGCATGCCTCAGGATGGCAGTATCCTCACCTTCCACACTACGGTGAAAAGGGAAGTTCTTCACTAAGAGGCATCATCACTACAGGCTGCAAGTCT
This sequence comes from Phodopus roborovskii, assembly GCF_943737965.1. NCBI lineage: Eukaryota > Metazoa > Chordata > Mammalia > Rodentia > Cricetidae > Phodopus > Phodopus roborovskii. The sequence continues at coordinate 23,898,185 of NW_026126434.1, forward strand.
GTGAGTCTAAGTGACCATGCCATCTCCCCTGAACACACAGGAGAAAGAAAGACTCCTGGAGCAGGACTGCACAGAGAACCACTCACTACAGCAGAGTCCCTCCACCAGTGTCATCACAGGTGTCCAGGAGAATCATGTTTCACCATGGAGAATTATTTTTCCTACTTACTTGATTACATATAAGAAAAATAATTTGGAAAAAAATAATTGGGTAAAAAGAAGGAGGGGGTACCATGGAGATGGAAAGAGGGGGTACCATGGAGATGGCTTAATGGGTGAGATTGCTTCCATTCAAAGCCTGAGGCCTGCATTCAAACCCCCAGTATCCACATAAAAATCCAGGCATGGCTGCACATGATGCAGCCTCAGGAATGGAGGGTGTGGGATAGAGACAGTTAGATCCTGGGAGCTCACTGACCAGTCACCCTAACCAAAATGGTGAATTTCTGGTTTGGTGAGAGGCCTGTATTATTATTATTCATTAATATTATTATTGTATTTTATGTAAAAGAGTGTCTTGTTCTGTCTGTCTGTATATCTAAACACCACATGTGTGCATGGTGCCCAACAAGGCCAGAAGAGGGCACTGGATCTCTTGGAACTAGAGTTATAGATGGTAAAGAGCTACGTGTGGGTCCTGAGAATCAAACCTGTGTCTTCTGGGAGAACAGCCAGAGCTTTTAACTGTGGAGCCATCATCTCTCCAGCCACAAGAGACTCTGTCTTAAAGAAATACAGTGGAGAGCAATAGGTATACAACCACAACATGCACTCTCCTCACACACGTCCACGAAATGCCTTAAGTTTTTAAGATTATTTCAAAGACACGCTAGGCCTGTCATTTAGGGTATATATATATATGTTACGTACTATGAAATACTACCTTACCAACATTTTAGCTAATGGAGCAAACTTATACCTATGTCCTGAATCTAAGAGTCTCCCACAGGCTTATGTTTTGAACTATCCTCCAGCTGGCAGCACTACCTGGGAGACTGTGTTACCTTTAGTAGATGGGGTCCAGCTGGTAGAGTAGGTCACTAGGGGAAACTGGCCCCCAGGTCTGGCTTGTTCTGTTCCCGATTCTGAGATGTGAGGAGCCTCCACCAGACTCTCTCACTGTCACAGTGCATGAGCCAAAAGTATTTCCTGTAAGTTGATTCAGGCAGTTGTTCACAGCAAGGGCAATGTAACTGATGTGTTATCTCTCTTGGGAAGTGTGCAGCAGGTCATGGGATGACGTGCCCCTGGGCGAAGGTTATGTAGCAATATCCTATGGCTCTACGAAAGGAACTTTGTAGGTCTCAACTGAGAAATGTTTGCACATGTGAATTTTCTGGGTGAAGAGGTCTCTGAACCACCAACTTACTAAAGCGTGCATGACTCCAGGCAGGGAAGAGATCAGTATCCCCTAGGTGAATTATCCTCTAAAGGGATTAAGACATTTCTATCACCACAGGACACAATCAACCCCTCTCTGACACTCTCTGGCTTCCTCACACATACACAAGGTCTCATGCTTCCCAGGGTACGTGGAGAGAAGAGCCAACTCACTTCTAAGAGCTTCAGTTCCTGCACACAGCTGTGCAGCAGCTCCAGGGCACGCTGAGCCACCTCCCACGGCCGCTGCAGGAAGAGGAGCAAGGTGCACTGGCGGGAGAATAGGTAGCTTCGCAGGTCCAGCAGTGTGGCTTCTTGCCTCTGTATCAACTCACGCTTCTCCATGTCTATGGGCTTGCGGAGCACCAGTCCATTCCAGCTCTTCACTGGCTGGCAGAAAAAAGTCAGCCAGTTGGCACCATCTAAATAAACACACATCATGAAAGATGTGGACTGGAGGCACTTCACCTAACACTCCTACCCAGTCCCAGGACCTCCATGTCTCATGCAGGAGCAGGCACCTTTCCAACCAACTCCCACTGGACTCCTGCTCCACCAATCAGCTGGTGCTTTGAGATGGGGTGGCTCCCATAAACACACTCACTTGGATTATGGCATTGGTGGCTAAATACAGTACATAGCATCCTACCACGCCCAAGAGGTCCTGTATAGGTAAAGCTACCTTGATGCTCACAAGCTGAAGAACATCAATAATCCCAGTGAGAAGCACTGGGCTGCCTTACCTGCCTGACCATCTGGTACTTGTCTTACTCACTTGTAATTCCTCCTACCAGCTCCCTGAGTGGAGGTACTAGATGCCAGGATGAAGAAACAGGGAGGAGGGTGCAAGCAACCAGAGAAAAGGCACTTCCTGTCAGCTTCTCAACAAGGTCCCCAAGTCTAAGTTATAGCCTTGATACTAAATATGATATGGGGCTGGAAAGATGGCTCAGCGGTTAAAAGCAATTGCTATTCTTCCAGAGGACCCAGTTTCAAATCCCAGCACCCACAGGGCAGCTCACAGCTGTCTATAACTTCAGTTCCAGATGATACAACACCTTCACACAGACATACATAAAGGCAAAACACCAATGTTCATAAAACACAAATAAATAATTATATTTAAACAATCTATAATAAAAGTTATTTCATCTGTATGATTTAACCTCACAACCACTCCATGCTCAACCTAGTGACTGACATCATTTGGCAGATCACCTGTCAACCATAGCTTATGGCCTCCCTGATCACAACCACTATGATCATCTAAGTGAAACTGCTGTATCAAGCCTGGGTGACACTACACAGGCAGTTTCCATTGTCCAACTGGGTGTTTTATGGTCATTGTCATGCTCTACTCAGGCCTCTGGGAAAATGACACCTCCCAAGCAGGGTGGTGTCAGCCATCCCTTTCCTCAAACCCCCTTCCATGCCCATGACTACTCCTTCTGCAAATGAAGCTCATTTCAGTCATATTCACAAGGGCCGCCCATGAAGGCAGGATTCTGACTTGCTCCTAACTGCATCCAGAGCTGTGCCTGGGGACCAGGTGGCCCTCCAGAAGCCTACAATGAAGTAATCCTTTCATTCAACTACAAAACTTGGTCAGGGCTTATTCTTAGATTTTTAAATTGTCCATGCATTTATTTGTAAATGTAAGACAAACAAATAAATTGTGTGAAATGTAAAAACAATTTTATATTTAAGAGAGGTGTATCTATCATAAGGATATGTAACATAAAAATAAATGTGAGAGGGGCTGGGGAAATGGTTCAGTGGTTAAGATCACTGGTTGCTCTTCCAAAGGATGCAGGTTCAATTCCCAGTACCTACATGGCAGCTTACAACTGTCTGTAACTCCTGTTCCAGGAGATCTGGCATCCTTGCACAGATATAGATTCAGGCAAAACACCAATGCACATAAAAAATAAATAAATAAATAAATAAATCCTTAAATAAATAAATGTGAGAAATAGTTTACATTTCTAATTCCTTTGGTAATAGATTGGTATCTGAATATTAGCAGAGTAAGACACCTGAACTATTTAAGGATTGGTCTGGAGCAGGGTCAATGAGAGACACTTTCAGAACCATCTCAGAATTAGAACAGGCCCGGGTAAGTTGACTGTCCCCATAACTCACCATTCTGCAGGTTCTCAGCTGGTGCTACAGTCCCTGGACATCACTGCTTCCTTCAGACACACTGACCACTGACAAGGGTCTTAAAAACATGTCTAGCTTAGCCTGGGGATCGGGAGGGCAAGCAGAAAACAACCCAAGGTGTAGTACCAGGGGACATCTGCACAGACTCTTAGGAGAAAGCTCAAATACTGTGCATCCTTTAATAGAAACAGCTGGGCACTGAGTTGGGCAGCTTAGAGAGATGTCATGACAGTGTTAACAAGAAAGAAAAAGTGTTTCAACAAGGACTAGAGAGATGGCTCAGTGGTTAAGAGTGCTTGCTGCTCTTGCAGAGGACCTGAGTGCAGTTCCCAGCACCCACATCAGGTTGGTTCACAATTTGCCAGCTCCAGGGAATCCAACGCCTTCTGGCTTCCTTATTATTTTGTTGTTTTCAAGACAGGGTTTCTCTGTGTAAGCTCTGGCTGTCTTAGAACTCACTTTATAGACCAGGCTGTCCTCAAACTCAAGAGATCTGCCTGCTTCTGCCTCCCAAGTGCTGGAATTAAAGGCATGTGCTACCACCACCCAGACAGTTCTTTTACTTTTGTGTATATGTGTGTACCTATTTGTTGGATCACACACATACACACATATACACAAGAGATCATTGTTGGGTATCTTCAACTACTCTCTTATTTTTTTAGGGCAGGTTCTCTCACTGAACCCAGAAATTGCTGAATGGGTACAGTAGCTGAGCAGTGAGGCCCTGCCACAGGACTACAAGCATGCACCACCACATTCAGCCTTTGATGAGTTCTGGGGTTCGAAATCAAGTCCTTATGTTTAACTGAGTGTGTTGCAGTACACTGACTAACTCCCCAGCTTTCATTTATTTTCTTTTTATGTGTTTTCATTGTGCTAACTTTGCAATTTGAAATGAAGAATTTAGAACCACTTGAGCACTTGAAAGATCAATGGCGATACTGTGATGATGTCATAGTAAACTCACAGAAGGAACTCTGAGGGCTGCAGAGAAGGATTTCTACTCTCCTCAGAAACTATGTAACCTGAAAGTAGATCTGTAAACACTTTTACTACTTGAGATTCCTCTAAAAGTGACAGTGACTAATTCTTAATTATCTCTCATTTTACTTCCAACAGGAATGAGAGTACCTTTTATAATTTACGTAAACAACAGGAAATAATTGCAGGACAAACTAGCTGAAATGAAAAGTAGGGCAAGAGCTGAGCAACAGCTTGGTGGTTGAAACATCTACTCACCCCCAGCCCCAAAGTTGACCACATACTGTGAGAACAGGGCATCCAGCTCATCGTACTGTACCAGGGCATCTTCAAATTGCTGCAGCATCTCAAAGACAAAGGCAAGCTCCTCCTGTCACCAAAAACACCAATCAGCTCCTGAAGCCACATCGGTTGTGGAGAGCAGACAGTACTGTGAAAGATGCTGGGCCAATGGTTACCACCACATCAGTACCCACTCACACAGGTCTAGCCTTCCAGCAGCACTGCACACAGCTGACCACAGTGATACCCATTTCAGTGTTATCTGGCCTCTCATTCTTCCAGACACACAGCAGTCTCTTTTCTTGAGCTAGAATGTTGACTCTTCCTCCTAATCTCCACACAGCTTCCTCGTTGGCCTCTCACAGGCTGTTTGTGTCCCTGTTCTGACAGGCTTCTACTTGAGGCCCTAGCACTCCTGACTCCTGGCTGTTGATGCCTTCCTTCTCCACTCTGATCAGTAGATTTACAGTAGATTAATCAAAGTGATGTGTGGACATCTCCCTGGCACTGATGTGTGCAGCACAAACAGCTGCTTAGTATTTGTTAAATGAAAGAATGGACAGAGATAGCCAGGGGTGACTTTTTTCCTGATTTCCATCACTGTAATTAAATTTTGCTTTATTGTAAAAGTAAAAGCCAGAGAGGACCAAACACATCTGAATAAATCTACACTGATGTACTCATCCACCTCCTATGGTTATAATCTTTGGCCTGGAGTCCCATATGGCACTCACTGGAAAGGGATCAGGAACACAGATGGAACCCACGGCCCACTTCAGATCCAGATTCCAGCCTCATTAGCTCTCCCAGTTGCAGCTGGGTTGACCAGAAGTCTGGGCCTCGGGGTCCTCATCTGGCTGCTTATCTGGATAATAAAGGTTCCCTATGGAGAGTTTCTGTATGAGGACTAAACTCCCATCTGCAAATGCAGCACACTCCTGGCACAGTAACTAGGCTGTGAGTTCAGCTGTTATCCTGTAACCCAGAGGGAAGTTGCAGGGAAGCAGCTGTCTTGACCTTCGAAGTCCAGGACCCCCTCCAGTTCTGTGTCTTGCTGCCTCTGCAAATACTGCTGGACAGTACCTCAGAGACACTGCTAGATTCTTCTGACTTTTCCTTCTCCTTCCCTTTCCCTTCCATCCCCTTCCTTTCCTTTCTTTCTTTCTTTTTTTTTTTTTTTTTTTTTTTTTTTTTTGTCAAGTGCTTTGCAGGCTGAACAATGCAGTAAATTTATCTTTTTCAATTGTAATATTTGATTTTCCTTTCAAGATAGGCTCTCATTATTTGGTCCAGGTGGCTGGCTTCAAAATTGTGATATTCCTGTCTCCAGTCTCTCTAATACTAGGATTACATGCCTGGCTGGTCTGCACCAGCTTAACTATATATCAGTGTAAAATACATCCACACTAAGTACAAGCAACATCCATAACCTTTTCATCCCCTCAAGTTGCAGATCAGTCACTATTATACAACTTGACCATCCCCTCCATGGCCTTGGTAACCTCTCTTCATGGCCTGTGTGTGAAATAGGCTGCTCCAGGAAGCTTGTCTAGGCATGCAGCACACAATGTCCTCAAGCCATGGCATGGCATATGTTGGGCTCTTTCCCCCCATTCACTCCATGGTTGCTTTCTTGCTTTTAATCTGAACTTTTAGACTTACAGAAATGTTGCCAAGAAAACAGTGGTTTGTTCAGAATTCTTAGTCAGCTTCCTGCCATATTAACACCTCATGTAACTGTAGTACCAGTCTCAAATTCTGAAATCAATGTTTGCACAATACTATTAACTAGACAGCCCTTACTTGAATTTCATCCATGCACCTAACTCTTCTTACTTTATGTATATGGTGTTTCACTTGCATGTATGTCTATGTATGCAGTGTATGCAGTGATCAAGGAGGCCAGAAGAAGGTGTCAGTTCCTCTTGGAGGTAGTTACAGACAGTTTCAAGCTGCCAGGCAGGTGCTGAAAATTAAATCCAGGCCCTCTACAAGAGCAGCCAGTGTTCTTAACTGCTGAGCCATCTCTCCAGTCCCTGAATCTAACTCTTCATCAATCCACCCACTCTTCTACCCATTTATCATCTATCTATCCACCCACCTATGCATCCATGTATCCATCCAAGTACCCATCTATTCATCCATCCATCCACCCTTCCATTATGGATGGTTCAAACTGACCTCCACCCTACTCCAGGCAATTTGTCTTCACCTAGCCATTCCCCTTCCTCATCTGTAATTCCAAGACTAAGTTAATAAGCTTAAAAAGTGAGGAGACAGGGCCATCAGAAAGATGTCTACAATCACAGAGAACAATAAGCACAGTCAAATCTCCTCACAAGTGCTAAACCTCCCTAATTCCCTTAGATACTTCAGAATAAGAAATAAAATCAATTTCTAAGCAGAGTGGGTCTTTTATTATTTCTTCAGCAATGAGTATGACTGACATCTAAACATGACACTTATGCTTTTTCATCAAAAGATGATGAAGAAAAGCAGACATCCCAAGAGCAAGATCCCAGTCCCTGTGCTGCTACAGCTCTGCATCACACGGAACCTCCATACTCACATCCCTTCTATGCACCCACAAATTTTCCCCTTCAAAAACAAAAGGCTGATTGTAAGCAACAATTTCAAAAGTCTAAATAATTTGGTGAATTCCAGTAAAGAGCCAGCTATACACAATCCTTTACTGGAGCCAGGGGATGTTCCCAGAAACCCTCCCTCAACCACAGTCTGGACAACAGTGAACCAGCACATCCATATTAGTCATTCCCAATGCTGGCACCCCTGTCTAACTCACAGCAGACTTTAGAAGTTCCTGGTCCAAATAAAACAAAGATGAGCCCAATGACCAGAATGACCAGAACAAGGTAGGGCAGTATTGAGCTGTGAGGCAGCAGGAGACCTACAGAACTCATGGTCATCTGCTTACAATGGGAACGCCCACTCTGTGCTAGCTACATGGTCGACTCAGAAAGCCACTAGGAACTAGCCTGAGAGCTGCCTCATACAGTCAAGAGGGTGCCAGTACCTGAACCATGAAGTATTCACAGAAGCTCCAGCCTGGCTCTGTTCTTTTCTCCCTCAAGGTCCGCATGTCATCTTCAAACTTGCCCAGGTTTTTGGTGAAAGACATGAGCAGCAGCGTCCTGAGTTTGGTCAGGAAGGCATTCCAGGATTCCTGAGTTCTAGAAGAGTCCTTCAAGGGGTCAGACAGCACAACACACCTGCAAAGACATGAAGGGCAGTCTGGGAAAACCTCCTTCCCAAATTCCCCTCTGCCTCTCCTGCTTTCCTTCTTCAATCAGTGAAAACCATCAGGGAGTGGCCAAAGCAGTTCATTGCTGCTTGGGCAGGAAGCACCGCAAAAGGTTCAAGGAAAGTCTGCAATAGAATGGATAAGAGTCAGGGTGGGACTAAAAAGGAGTGAACCCTGCAAGGCTGGTTGTGATACAGGAGCCACACTATTCTAAGTTCCCAACCCTTGTTCTCACATGCCTTACAAACTCTACCAGCTCTTTATAGCAACAGAATGAAACTAAGATACTTCATCTTGGGATGGGAGGACCACAGCCCAACTGCAGGACTGGGCTTCAACTCTCCTTACTCCAGTCAGAGTCACTGAGGATGCCATGTCCTTCTTGTCCCTCTAACACTCTCTTATTCACCTGACATCTTTTCCACACTGAACCCACTCCACTGCTCACTGAAGTACATCCTGGGAGACCCCTGCAGGGAGCCCTAACCCTCCCCGTAGATATGCTTCTATCACCACACTACAGCTCAGTAAGGACAATATTAAGATACAGGACATAAACAGATGACAGACAGGTGTGATGCAATTTAACTGCAAGGAGACTGTGCCCATGGTGCATATAAACCTAAACTTAAACGATTTTAAATCCTTGATGCAATGGGCATCAACAGTCCTTAAGAAAAATTGTATCAAGTTGCTAGCAAACAGCAAAATGAACCAACTCTGTGCTCCAACACATCCTCTCAGGGAACAGCAGCCTTCATGCAACCACCAAAAAGGTAAGGCAACACAGAAAAGCTGTCACTCCCCTAACCTACCCAGGAGGCACTGATCCCTCACAGAGGAAAAGAGTGCAGGGCCAGCCCCCTGAAGTCATCTCCCAACAAGAGCTGCTATCCACCCGCCAGTTCAGTACTTATCCTAAGGCACTCCAGGAGCTGCAGCTGCCAACAACCTTGCTGAATAGCAGCAGTTTCCTGTAGTCCCCACCCTGCAGGAATGGAAATCTACAACATCGCTAATGAGGTAGGGCTTTCCTTCAGCAGCCCTCTGCCTACCCATCAGTCCCCACACTGTATTACACTATAATTTCCTTATTCCTTCCTTGTTAGACCTTTCAACTCCCTAGATCTCTAGGTCATCATCTGTTTGCATTACTCAGGAAGGTAGGGCCTAGCACAGCTACTGATGTAAGAAATGAAGACTGACCAGGAGGCCAGCTGTGTCTCTCAGGTCACAGAATACCAGAGCAGGTGCTAACAGGGGCACATGGAGGAGGAGTGACAAGGAGGACCTCATACACTGATGCTACCACCATCACAAACAATCACTGAGTCAACATCTGACTCAGCAGCATTTTGCCAAAGGTTTGAAGAATGCACAGAACCTATAACCAAACAATTTCCCTTTAAGGGGTTTATCCTAAGGAAATAGTTAAGAACATTCATAGTATCTGAGCTGGAGGGATGTGCACAATGTTGTTTATAATAACAGTAAGTAAACAAGAGCCCAACAGTTCTGGAGATTTCTATAAATAACATGTGGCTTATTAATGTAATGTACTATTATGTTCCTACATATAGTCATAATGGCACAGGGATACACAGTTCATGGAAAACTCACAATATATTGACAACAGTATGCATCAATGTTGCACAGAGGATGATAATGCTCTAAAGACACACAGAGGAAAACACTCTGCCCTAGGCTGCTTTCCCACTTACTTTATACAGCCTGCACTTCCTGGCCCATCCTGTCCCCAGAGCATCTCCTTCAGGCCCCCAAAACAGGCTGGTTATACTCCTATAGGCTCTTATGGGAACCTTCCACTGGTGGTAGTGACCATGGAAATGACAACCTGTAACACCAGGGAAGGGTTCAGGTTCCAGTGCCAAACTGTGAGACCCACCTGTGGTTAGCATATGGCCAACTGGGCACAGCAGTGCTAAAGAGAGAGGAAGTTCAAGCAGGCACAGATGGGCAGTAAGCCACTGTAATGAAGGGATGAAGTTGGTGTTTTGCAACTTCCTCCCAGGAACTTTTAACAAATGGACTATAAACAGAGAAATGTGTGTCCCACAGTTAAAAAGCTGTTTAGGGAATTCTGTAACTATTCAAGGACTGATCTTCCCCAGGGTCACTTGACCCAGAAGCCTTTCCCTCTAGGCTACACACTTGGAGATGACCGGCTAGGCCAGGAACTGTAGAGGACAGATGGAGTGGGTGGTGCCCAGCACTCCTCTGTAGCTTTCTAGACTAGCTGAGTTAATGGTTATCACTGACATTAACCAAAGGGAGTAAAATGCAAGACACTTACCTGTCACTCTGTTTATTACAAAAGTCATTTCTTATTTTGTCCACAATAGAAGTTCGGGGAAGGATGTTGGTTTTGTTTTTTTTCTTGGCATCATTTTCAACTACCACTATTAACCAGTCCACAGAGCTATGAGCTTTCAGAACATTCTGCCACTTGGTGAGATCGTCTTTTACCGTAGCTTTGTACACTTCAGTATCCTAAAAATAAATAAGTCACTGTGAAGGCAAGCCCCCCAATGCACAGGGTATCAATAACAAAGCGGCACTAGCCACAGCATGTTAATACACCAGGGCAGCCAGAGAGTGACTGGAGTGGAGAAAAGCCCAGAGGTCTGAGCCTAAGTGCCATGCTCAGTTTTATACCTACCCCAGCCCCAGCATGTTCTGGCATACAAAGGCATGAGATACAGCACCCCAGCCTGAAGGTCAAGGAGGTCATCCTGGGTGACACTGTCCACAAATAAGGAGGAGCTTTGGTCAGGGTTCTATGCCCAAGCTCCATAAGGCTGACACTGTCATGGGTCCAACCAGGAACCTAGCCTCCCAAGCTGCCCTGTAGCCCTCTGGGAGCCCTAGGGTCCTGATCCAACCTCAATAACCCTTGAATTCTTCACATAAGAGCCAAGAGAAGACCACCTCAGTTCCTTCAAACTGCCCCAGTTCACAGGGGCGCAGAAGCTGCTCAATTCAGTCAGTTCTGCTTCCCTCTCCCAGGACTAACCCAGGTGGTCAAAGAAGGCACCTCCCCCCCATCAGTCAAGGCGCCACAGCAGATTTCCTCTTGTTGGCTATTCTTCATCACCCCTATGTACCATACTCACAATCCCATTTACACTTAGAAAAGCCAAAACCAAGATGCAAGGATTGGCTTCTATGAAGCAGTTGTCTAGCATATGCCCTGAGTTCAAAAACAACAAAACTTAACCCCACAAAATTTTGAGTTAACACATTTAGAAACAGCTATTGTTTAAATACACACACCCCTTTTAATGCACACAATTTATTTGTTTTTTATCTTATGTGAATGGATGGGTGTTTAACTGCATGTTTGCCAGTGTACTATATTATATGTGTCTCGTACCAGAAGACAGTGTTAGATTCCCTAGCACTGAAGTTACAGATGGTTATGAGCCACCTTGTCGGTGCTGGGATCAGGAGGCACAACCAGTGTTCTTAATCACTGAGCCATCTCTACAAGCCCTCCCCTCTACTTTAACAGTTCTCCCTCACTGTCTTTGGACTTCCAGCCATTCTTCATGCTGATTTTACTGGCTCATCAAAAAAATCTTCTGTTTTCAGGCCTGGGAAATGGTTCAGCAAGTTAAAGCACTTGCCACCAAGCTGGTGATCTGAGTCTGACCCTTAGGATATATATGGTAGAGAGAGCCAGCTCTTAAAAGTTGTCCTTTATCCTCCTTACCCATGCAGTGACACTTGTGTGCAGTGACACACACACACACACACACACACACACACACACACACACACACTACACCAACCAATCAATCAATCCCTTTCAGTCCCCCTTTTAACTTAAACCACTAGGGAATCCCAAAGGCAGTACTTGCAATTTTTTTTCATAGCATTCAAAAACTATGTTCTGGTTTAAATGAGAAATAAATACAACCCAGAAAGATCTTTTACTTAAGACTGGAGGAAAAACCAATGTACAAAAACATACATGTGATGCAAAGACATACATGTAACTAAACATGCATACACATAAAATAAAAATAGAATCTTAGAAAAAAATGACAGGCAGGCAAAGCATTCAGAATATAACATCTATAATAAGTAGGAAAATCAAACAACAGAAAGAGCCCAGGATGGCAGAGGATAGAGCCAAAAGTGGACAGTGGAAGACTGAAGTCATGCTGGCAGGAAGCAGGATAGCACAGCAACTTAGACATAGGACGACAATGAGTTCTAGAACAAAAACCACACAAGCAGACTAACAATGCAGAAGAGAGATATGTGACCACCAAGACAAGCAGCTGTGGTTATCCACACTGAACAGAGAAATGCCGGGTCCAGTGCATCTCCACAGGGCTGTGGCATTCACTTATCACCTGTCACTCTCCATCCCCACCTCCCAGAAAGGGAGAAACACTTTAACAATATTTGGAGAAATGACAACATTTTCCAAAATTTGATAAAAATAATAAATTCATAAAGCCAAAATTCTAAATAGATGTATTAAAAAAATCTCAGAAAACACTGTAATTACCCCATTAAAAACAATGATCAAAAAAAAAAAAAAAGTATTTGAAAGAGCCAATTGGAAAAAAGATGATTTGTGCACAAAGCAATGGAAACAAGCTGAAATATTTCTCATGGGAAACAATAGAAACCAAAAGTCAGGGACCAGCATCTTCAAGAAATTCTAGAAAATGAACTGGAGAGATAGGTAAGTTGTTAAGAGCACTTACTGCTCTTGTAGGAGACCTGGGTCTGAGTCCTAGCACACACATGGCAGCTTACAACCACCTGTAACTCCAGTTCCAGGGGAATCTAAGGTTCTGACCTCTGCAAGCTCCTGCACATAGGTGATGTACATGCATACACTCACACATACACACAAAATAACGAAGCTGCAGCAGCTCTGGAAAGAAAAAGACACACAGCTGGAAAACTACAGTTCCCTACCCTGTAAAAATATCCTCCAAAAATGAAGCAAAATGATGACTTTTTCATACATTAGAGCAGAAAGAACTGAACACACAGAGATCTTCAGTGTGAAAATACCATTGAAGAAACCCTCCAGGCAGAGGGTATGTACACAATCAAAGATGCAGCTACTAAGAGCACCCAATGGAAACCTGTCTGGGAACAGTGAAGGGCAGGTCTTCCTGTTTATAACCACTCTGGACTTTCTAAAATTGAAATAGTAATGAAGTATCATGAGGTTGTCAGGGAGTAGGGACCAATACCAGAACAGTAAGTCTATAGTTTACCTTCCAAGACTATAGGAAGTCTTTGAAGTCAGTGACACCCTCTGTCAACTTGCTCCAAATGACCTCTTACAATAAACAATCAAGACTCAGGTGGAAATGGTACTTGTATCAACCCTAACCCTGAATTGGATCCCTAGGACCCACATAGTGGAACAGAAACTGATGCCCAAAAGGTGTCCTCTGACCTCCATGTATGTGCCATGGAACAGTCACCACATACACACACACACACACACACACACACACTCACACACACTCACACACACTCACACTCTACCACTCTGGAGGCTAAGGCAGGGCTGCAAGTCTGAGGTTAACATAGCATGAACTGCGTAGAGAAAGCTTGTTTCAGAAACAAAAACCAAAGCAAAAAAGGGAAAAGCATGCTCCTTATTGGATAATTTTAATTAAAAGTGAACACCATTTACAATGACCACAAGAACTAAACTAAACTAAACAGGGATGGGAGAATTGGACAATGCAAAGACGTTATGACTAAGACCATATAGAAGAACAAATTATATGAAAGTAGAAATTAATGGGGTAGAAACAGGCTAATAGTAAATCAGATTAATAAATTAAAATTGTGGATTTCTGATTAACTAACCTAATCAAGGAAAGAAAGCAGAGACACCAAAGTAAGAACTGAGAACCAGGAGTCCAGATCTGAATGGACTACTTGGTGCAGTTCAATGGAAACAATTTAAAACCTAACTAAGATGCGTAACTTCTAAGCAAAGCATAGTCTATCAAAACAAACAAATGTCTGAAATAGACCAATTTCATGGACGGGAATCCAGGAAGGTTTCCAAGGAAGTTCTCACAGGAAGATAGCTGTCTCAATCTCACACTTGGAATACCCACAGCTCCAATGCAACGTAAAGAGTTTCAGCAAGAGAAGGTAAATGGAAACTTCTAAGTCTTTTATAACTCAAAAATTATATTGAGGGGCTAAAGAGACGGCTCAGAGGTTAAGAGCATTTGTTGCTCTACAAGACCTGGATGGCCTGGATGGTTTCCCAGAACCCACATGGCAACTCACAACCATCCTTAATTCAAGTTCCAAGGCACCCAAAGCCCCCTTCTGTCCTCTGTGGACACCAAACAAGCATGTAGTGCACATATGTATATACATGCAGGCAACACACTCAAATACATAAAATAAAAATAAATGGTATCAGTACTTAAGCCTCATAAAGACAGCACAAAACAAAAGCTACAGATCAACCTTGTATGAACAGACATTCCCCAGTATCATGCTGAGAAAACAAGGCTGGGCAAGAGGGACCTACACCAGGACTACAGGTCTGTTCTGATAGGAGAAACATGCCTAGGGCTCAGTACACTCGTAGATACACAAGAAATTGTGGAGTTACCTCTACCATGTCTAAAAAGGCCTTCAGGAAAATTAACTTACATTCCTAGCGTAAACTCTTGAGAAAATGGGAGTAGATGCTGTTTACTCCACATGGGCATGGGCCTCTGTCCTACTGGAGAAAAGCTAAGGACATCCACAAGGTCAGGCTAAGGCAGAGGTAGCTATGACTTCTAAATACCAGAGAAATAATTCTACCATCAGAACTGAAAAAGTAGACCTCTCTCTGTCTCTGTCTCTCTCTCTGTACATCACATGATCTGGATTTGGGGGCCAAGAAAATCAACAATAAAATTAATGCATATAATCAAAGAGATCACTAGGGTTAATATGAATATAAATCAACAAGGTTCCACATACAAAAATGAAAACACATGTAATGAAGCTCCACTCACAATCCCAGAAAAAAAAAAAAAAGTAATACACTTGGGCTGAGCTGCATCTCAGTATTACACACTTGCCTAGCAAAAGCAAAGCCTTGGACTTGATTTACAGCACTACAAAAAAACCAAATAAAGTAAAAATAAATCTGACATTATGAATGAAGGGTTATGGAGGGAAACGTTCACAGGCATAGCCATCCTATCTATAAGACAGCTTCTGGCTACATCTGGGGTTTGAACTCCAAGAGGGCTCCCAAGGTATTATCAGGTCCATACTATGTATATATGGTTAAGAGTAGATCTTTCCTTTTCAAGCTCTGGGAAAGGCCAGGTAGAGGCCCTGTGTGGCCATCCTCAGAAAGAAACATAAATTCCCAGTCTCTAGTAGACAACATCTCACACTCACCCCCATATCCCATGTGACTTCCTGAGAAACAATACATGGGGCAAAGCACAGGTGCAACCAGGCACAAGCCTCCAGAGTCCCATCTTATTCGAGTTGCCAAACACTGCTGCAGCCTCAAGTGCAGACTGAAATCCCAGAGGAAACAGCTTCTGTACTTGCACACTGCTAAGTGCTTATTTTATTACTTAGACCGGAAGAAATAACTCTCAGAACTTCCCCTTAGTTCATGGGCAGGAGAATCCTATCTGAGCTCATGAAAACACAATTACAACACACAAGTGAAAACTACAATGCCAAGCAGAGTAATGAATGGGGCCTACCAAGTAAAGCCAGTCCTGGGGTGGGGACAAAAGGATTATGACAACACAAGATGAACAAGTTCAAGCTGATTAAACCCTACAGCTGCCAGGGCTCACAGTCACAACCATGCTACAGTCAAGGATTCCCCAGGAAAGCCACAATTGGGTGAAGCAGAAACACAGAGATAACACCACTTGTCTGAGGAACCAAGATAATACAATACCGAGACCACACAGTCCCACACAGTTGATCATGAGGTCACACTTCCACTCGACAGGCCTCTGCCCCAGCCAGTACTTACACAGCACTCCGTCCAGTAGATGTGGAGGAAGGGGAAGGTGAGCAGGGCTTTGTTCCCTTCTTTGGGCAGCAGCTCCTCCTTGAACTGAACAAAGTTGGATTCCAGGTGAATCATCTTTGGAGCTCGGCCATAGGACCTAAAACAGTTTTTAAAAGTAACTAAGAGAAAAACAATAATACAGATGGCAGAGTAGGTCTGTGACAACACAGAAGTCATTCATGTCTAGGACCTCAAAAACATCCTACTCATGAATTAAAACTGGCCAGAAATCCTGCATGGATTATTACAAACAGCTCTCACATCAAAGCCCCCTCTCCAGAAGGCCTTTCATTTATTCAAAAACACCAGGCACAGCAGCTCCAGCAGTCTGAGCAAAGCTCCCATGCACTTGTAAGAATGGCACACCTACAGGGAATTCTACCCTGGCTCACTCTAAAAAAATGAAGACAAGATCCCAAGGGTCAAAAGTATGGAAAGTTATTTATATTCTCAAAAGTCCTAATGCTTTTGTGATCTACTGAATTACTGGTGGAAAAGAGCAGATTTTTGTTTGCAAAGCTCAAATTAAGAGTGACACAAGCCTCCCTTTTAACCCAAGGAAGCACCAGAGGCCACCTGAGCTCATCTACACTTGAGAAGCTGCTGCTGCTTTCTGTAACACATCTTTCCCATGATGCTCTTTATTTAAAAACAGAGGCTGTACATTCACATTGGGTTTTCCATTTATAAGCTCTCTACTGCCTGTCTTCTGTGAGATTAACCAAATTTCCCTTTTGCATTGTTTTGTTCTGCTAGTTTCAAAGTTCACAATCTATTTCTGTTCTGCTATTGATTTCATTTTTACTTTAAACCCTCTGAGCTTCACACATCACTTGAGCTAAATGAACTTTTTAATTCAGAGGTGGAAGCTTCATTGGAGTTCTTCCTTGAGTTACCCCAGAGAGGCTAGGATGTTTCTCATCTCCTAACAGCCTAGAGACATTTCTGCTTCCAGCAGGGCTTGTGACCAAATCCAATAGGCTCCACATGGCTGACTGTGGTGGCTCTTGTTCAAATGCCTGGACATGAGGCCCTGGAGTCCTGCACAGAAGGAACCTCCAGGCCTCAACAGATGTGACCAGGAGCCACTGCCACTGTTCAGAGGAGGTGGGGCTCTGAGGCATAAGAGGCCAGCTCTGACTTCTCCCTTGCCTTCCAAGATTCTACACTCTGTCACTCATTACAGACCTTGGAGGACTTGTGAGTCCTCCAAACCTCCTGTGTGGAGACCTAGTCCATATTTCACTGGTGCTGAGACAGCCCTCTGTGTAGCAGTGCACATAATAGCCCCATTTTAGAAATGGAGTAGGCTGCCACTGAGGAACAGGCTCATACTTAGGCAATCAAGGGCTCTCATCAGAAGCCATGCCACAATCTCAGAATTCCTGGCCTCCAGAATCATAAGTCAAATAAACTTCCGCTCACACAAATATCTCAGCCCATAATGTTCTTTAAAAGCTCCATCTCTGTGAATATTTGCAAGTTAGTCCTTTACTCTCACTGACTGGGGCTCCAGGAAAGGGAAGAAATAAATCCACGTTGTTTCTGTTTTATTTTTCCCCACAATCTTCTCTTTTGCTTAATGAACACATTTCTTCTCATCTTTAGAAACGCTGAATAAAGTACTTATTTGACATCCTTTACAGAGCACACCATTTCTTCAGGGATTAACCACCCCTTCCCAATATCAATCTGCTCAACTGTTTTCTTCCTTTAACAGCATCAGGACTTTTCAAATGTTGAAAAATTTTTCCCAAAGAGCACTCTCCAGCACTGTGTATTTGTTATATTATTAGTGGCTAAATGAGACATCATACTCAGTCACAAAAATACTAGACACTCACTAGAGAGCCAGGGTAAGACACTCCCTATACCACACTAATCTTTCATGTGAGTAGGGTAAAGTGGGCAATCTGAAAGAAGATGAGCATAAGAGTCAGACCTGCACCAATATGCACACCAATGGGAAACTTTAAATGCTCTGACTAAAATTAGGTCATCTGAACCAGCCAGTCAAAGCCCACAATTTCTACAAGCGATAGCTAGATTATCAGGACAATTTCCCAATCAATGATTTTGTCTGGGGGGAAAAAAAAATCACTAAGCAACACCCCTCCCCCATCCTACGTCTCCCCTGCCATCCTGTGCACACACAGACACAGACACACACACACGGGTAGGATTAACAGGAGTAAGTTACTTAGCTAACTTTGACCTTCACCTTCTTTCTATTCTTCACACTAATTTCCAAGTAACACCTTTCTCTATAGAACAGTATGAGGATAGTTGTGGGGGCACAAATCTGTACTCTCAGCACCTAGGAAACAAGGGCATTACAAGTCTAAAGCCAGCATGGTCTACACAGTGAGCTCCAGACCAGCCGAAAATATAAAGTGAGAATGTGGAGAGGAAAAACAGAGGATGGGGGCACACAGGGACCCAGGTGAAGAGAGACTCTGGTAACACAGCTGTAGCCCATAGCTTTTACCTGCAAGTAGATGCTAAGAGTACTGTTTCCTCTGTAAATACCTTACACTTTTAGGTACTCATTAGCCCGGGGGGGGGGTGTATATCATCATTTCTACACAATAGATCTCCACTCAAAGAACTGATATTCAATGTCTAAAACAACAACTCCCATCCAGGACAAGTGGGATAGACAGGCCAAGTACGCAGATGTTTAAGTCAAGAGGATCACAGGGCCTGCCTAAGCTACAATACAAGTTCAAGTTTACCTTGGGAAACTCAGTGAGAGGCTGTTTCAAAATACAAAGTAAAAAGAGGGCTGGGACTTCAGCTCAGTAGAAGAGGACTTGCCTAGTATGTGCCAGTCCCTGGGTGCGGGTACAGTACCCAGTACTGTGCAAAAAGAAAACAATCAAGAGCTAGGAGTGATGGTCCAGCCTGTAACCCTAGTGTGCTATTTATTACATGGTGGCATGAGGAATACAAGTTGGAGGTCGGGCTTGGTTGCAAAGCAAGTTCAAGGCCGGCATGAAGTACCTAACAAGATTCTATCTCAAAAAAAAAAAAAAAAAATGTTTTTTTTCCATGATGAGGTTAGGAAAGTCAAGCCCTGGGTCCAATCCCCAGCACCACAAACACAAAAACAAAAATAGTGCAAAGAGCCAGCCCTAAGGTCAGGGGCCGCTCTGCCCTGTGGCCTGCACTTCAGGACAGAGGCCTTTACTGTTCCACTTGCTCACAGAGCACCTGAACTACACGGAGGGTCCAGCCCAAACAACGCCATACCTCCTCCATTCCATCGGTTCTCTTGGAAGCTGCTGGGAAAGTGTCGGGTAAATAGAGGTAAATAAGTTCTGATCTCCAGCACCTACAACAAGAACAAAGTGAAATCCAGTTATGTCATTTTAAGATAGACACAGAAGTATACTCTAAATGTTTACAATGTTGATATTCCTAGGCAATTTTATATTCAGTAGAGCAGATGGAAAAGCAAGGCTCTTTTGGGCCTAAATTTAAGTGACTAGTTTCAGGAACCCAGCACTTATCCTGCGTGGTTGAACAGGACCCCTCACAGAGGCTCCACAAGGAGCCATGGCTCTCACAGAGGATGAGGTTGGCCTAGGAAGCAGCTCGGCCCAGTCTCCTGGGCTCTGTGGCCACTGCTTTTTAATACCACAAAGGAGCCAAAAACTCCATACAAGCAAGCTAGCTTCAAAGTGAAGAGGTCCTTCTGCCCCAACACAGTCACTCAGAGCTAACAGCACTGAGACACACCAGCTCCATGTGATCACACAGGGCACCCACACCCCAGCCAAGAGGGGAAAATAAATATGACCCCAACTCTGACTGGGTACTTAATCTATGAGCCCCTGACCCTGGTGAAGTTAGAGGTTAGCAGGTAAGGGCATAAGGTGACCTGGGAAGATACATATGTCTGACTTCACACTGGTGCTCACCATGACATCCAGCTTACATCCTAACTTCAACAGAACTGAAAAGTCCATTTGGCTCTCCTGAAATGACAACAAACTAGAAAGAAACTGTTTACTACAGACAACTAAACTGTTATACCCAGGGTCCTCTTTAAGAGAAAACACTCTCCTAACTGCCTTTATTGATTTTAAAGAGGAGATTGGGAATTGATGTGAGCCATTATCACAGTTGCTTATTTTGCCATCATGAGCCAAAAACAGATCTTAAAGATTATACTGCAGTATCAAATTTCTGGGGAAATACATGGTGTATCTGGGCACCTGGAAGTGGTGGCTAGTGTGGTGCTGGAAGGCTGACTGCCTGTCCTGACTAACATAACAGCATATGCCTGCATTTATGTTTCTTGTGCCATGTGCACTAGACAGGAAAGAGAAAGTACAGCTCCCCAGCAGGGTCAAGGTGTGGCTAAGTGTACACACACACACACACACACACACACACACACACACGCACGCACAGCCTGGCAGGAGCCATTACAAGGCTGTTGTGGTTTTCTTCCTGCTCATTTACTTGTTAGTCATCTCAGAAATCAGTAAAGAAATCCCCAAGCCATTCTCCACAGGAAACAACTGCACAGAAAGGCCTGCAAGTGCAGCGTGGACAACAACCCTTCCTTCATTCTGTAACTGACTAGCCTTTACCTATGACTTGATTCAGTATTGGGGTTATGCACCTGCCATGTACAGAGGTATCATGTTACACCATAGATTTAACCTGCAATAACACCTAGTTTCCACTCCTATCAGGAAATGAGTTTTGTCTTCCAAAATCCAAATGTCTCTCAAGTCCTAACACAGCACCTCAGAATGGAGCCTCATTAAATGGTCAGGCCTTTGGAATTGGTGACTGAGTTGGAACTACATCTTAAAGGCAGGCCCTAATCCATCCTAACAGTGTTGATGAGAAGAAAAACAATGTAGGCTCAAGGAGCCCCTAGGGACATGAGCACAGAGGGAATGGCCCTCACAAGGCAGGGAGAGGAGGTTTAGAGCCTAGCCTGGCACCATTGATCCTGGACACTCACCCTCCACCTGGGCAGTGGTCTTTTGTTCTGGCAAGCCCTAGTGCCCCTCCCTTTGATAAGAAGGGCAGAGCCTTCTGAGCCACTGAAGCTCTGCAATAAATGAGCAAGAGCAGAAATAAGGACCGAGGAGATAACTCAGTGTGTGTTTGCCCCATAAACATAGGACCTGAGTTCTGCCCCTAGAACCCATGGTGAAAGGCTGTCATGGCACAGGCTTATAATTTCACCTGGGGAAACAGATGGTCCCTGAGGCCTACTGGCCACCAGTGTTCTAGGCCAGGTGATAAACTGTCTCAAAAAACAAGGGGAATGACACCTGAAGCTGACCTCTGACCTCCATGTACAGAGATGCACACTTACCCAAGTATATCTGCACGCGCGCGCACACACACACACACACACACACACACACACACACACAAAGAATATGAAGGCAAGCCATCATAAGTTTCTCAGAACACATAGCCATTACTAATTACTATAGTCTCATGTATTTTATATCAGAAACGAGAGGTGCTTCCCCCAGCACCTTCAGGAAAGTGTTGAAATTTTCCAAAGAAGTCAATCTCTACTCACAGGGGAGGAGATTAAATAACATTTCTTTCTAGATTCCTGAAGCAGTTCACAAGAAAGAAGTGTCTCTGGGTCATGAAGGCCTGGCTCAGAGCAACTTTCTCAGAGAAGCAGGCTGTGACAGGCAGACCAGTTGCTCCTGAAACAGCTACTGAAGCAGTTTTCAAGAACCCTGCCCAGAAAACTCGGTCCTACTGTCCTGACTCAAGAAGCTATGAAAAGGGCCAACTTGGACCATTTATTAGGAGGACTTATTAAATTAATGTGCAAGGTTATGTGAAACACTTGCAAGGTTATATGAAACACTACCATGAGCAAAGTCTCCTTCCCTGTGGACCCCAGTGCTCGGAGCTGACTGGTAAGATGGTCAGGAGGCTGAGGTCGGGGAGTACAGAGACCTGACTGATGGAACAGACCAGTCCACAGGTAGCTAGCTATAGGGGTGTGTTGATCACTCTAGTCTGCTCCCTCTAAGCACAGAGGGACCAGACTAACCGGCAAGTGCCAAAGCCCCCATTCAGTTAGAGTAAGGAGTGGCATGAGATGGCTGTGTCCTGTACAAGGGTGGGTACTGCCTCAGTGTGCTGCTTGAACCACCAAGAGCCCCAGGGCGCAGAAAAGAAAACTGACAGCAGGAAAGGCAGAGCTCAGACATCTATGGATACAAGCTACACTTGAGGCTACCGCAAGAGCCCATGCAACTTAACTCAGTACACTCAGAAAAGGAGGGCTAGTCATACTCGGGTAGGGCCAGACGGGGCTAGAAGCACAACAGACAGTATCTCTTCTATCTCTTCTCATCAAACTAGGTGCCCCCATCACCCAGGCGACAGCAGGACACCCTAGATGGGGTTCACAGACAGCAGAAAGCACACCTCACAGCTCTGAGGCAACAGCCCAAGAACAGAGGCACTGTTGGGTGAGGGCTCCTAGTCCTCCTTGTCTAGGAACCTCCAGAGGTGGCAAGTGGGAGAAAGAAGTTCTTGGGCTCTTTGACAAGAACATTAATAACCTTTGGAGGGATGATTCTGACCCAGCACAACTAGAATTTCAAGCCAGTCTGTGAAGGATGGGCACTGTACAGACAGGAACTGAGGTGGGATGGGGGGGAGAGGAGTAGCGGTAGTACTTCCCAGCAGGCCATGGTCAAGTAGCTGGTAAGGGTCAAAAAGGCCTGGCACACACTCACCAGGACCAGCACTTGGACCTGGGAGACTTGTGTTATGAGGAAGATCTCCAGGAAGACCCCTAGTGCTCACTGACATTGCCATCTCTCAGTAAAAATGGAGAAATAGGAGCAATGGACAGCTCCGCTACTTATGAGAGAGCTGTCCTTGCTCTTGCCAGCCACTTCTTGTACTAAAGGTCAGATGTGATCTGGGGCCACTGTTCTCCACAGCACTCAGTGGGGAGCAGGCTCTAGCTAAATTATGGGGCTGGAGGCACTTTGCCAGGACTAAGATTCAGATTACCAAAGAGCCCGGCCACCAATGAGGCTAAACTGAGAGAATCCTCCAAGAAAGGCCCTAGGGTTCCATTTCTGAACAAAAGAGTCTAAAGAAATGCATACTGTACTAATGCTTGCTGTCTATAGGCTTTCAGAAATAGCTGTTTCCTGTCACAGAGAGAACAAGAGCTGCAGTCCAGAAAGAGGCAGCTCCCATTTTGGCTGAACACCTCTCTGAACACCTAACTAAGCATGCATGCTCTTGACCCAACAGCCAACACACATTAATCTGTCCTCAACAGCATTTGCTAAGAGAGACCTTCAAATGGAGAGTACAACACCCAAGGACACAGGCTGGGAAATCACCTCAGCCTGCTCAACAACTCCTAGTAGATTTGCTGTAACACACACAATGTCAACACTATAATTTTAAAAAAAGTCACTAATAAAACCTCACACTGGGAGCTGTCACAGGGAAATCTAGTATTAAACATATAACCAGCCCCAGTGGTCCTTCAGTGACCCTGAGCCTTCATCACTGGCTGTCACTATGCCTGTCCTATCTAGCCTTCCTTCTGACCCCTACTCTGATCCCTGCATTTCCACCTCCAAATTCTCATCCACACAGGCATGCCATATATGTCCACATATGCATGCACAGGCACACACAGGCATAAGAGTGCACATCCTAACACAAGTGCTTTCCCCCAGTTCCTGCTCTATGTGACAATCACTTCCCTCAGAAGGAGTGACGAGAGGGAACACAGTATGGTGCCTTAGGAGTTACAATCTTTATGCTGTGAAGGTTTGAAGAAAAGGAAATGCAACTGACACATAAATACCAGCCCCAAGACACAAAGTGCCAAGGTCTTTTTCTGTACACACCAACACCATTTAACTACAGAGACAGCAGTCACCTTCAACAACCCACTGAACCCAGACTAATCTGGAAACTTTAGAATCTATAAAGGAAAACACTGGATAACTGCATCTCGATGGAAGATCATGAAAAGCCTCTGTAAATGGTAGTTTTTAACATAAACGTTACTGTTATTATGTGTGTGTTATGTGTACATATGAGCACATATGCCACAATATGCACATTGAAGTCAAAGGACAACTTGCTCTTCTTCTCCCTTTAATAGATTCTGGAAACTGAACTCATATCATTGAGCTTACATAGTAACATAGTAAGTGCTTTACCTGAGGAGCCATCTTGAGGGCTCCAGTTTTTTTTATTGTTTGGTTTTTTCCAGATAGGGCTTCTTTGTGTATCTCTGGCTGTCCTGGAACTCACTCTATAGACCAGGCTGGCCTCAAACACAGAGATCTACCTGCCTCTGCCTCCCAAGTGCTGGAATTAAGTCGTGAGTCACAGGAGCATTGTGGCTCTGTGGTTGAATGTTGAATGTTGGGAAGAGCCCTGCCTTGGAGTAAGAGGTTCCTTTACCCTAAAGCCTTTGTTCAAAAACAACCTTCTCGATGGGCTTCAACCGCTTTAAAACTGCATGATGAAGAAAGAGAAGAATCTGGTAAGTTCAGCAACATTACATAGTACCTGGTATGACCAGGAACAAGACAGACATAGACAGGCACTGTAGAGCTCCTCAGGCTGGGCACACCCCAGGCACAGCACAGTGCATGGCACACTATGGGAAAAGGAGAGGCGTGGGAACCAGGAAGTCAGCAATCTCTCACCCAAGAGACAGAAAAGACAATGTCCACATTCTTTTTTACATTTTATTTATTTATTGGTGGGGGAATTGAACATGAGCCATGTGTGCATGCGGAGGTAGGGAGGGGTAGACTGCAGGAGTCAGTTCTCTCCTCCACTATGTGAGTCTGAGGGACCAAGCTCCAGCAAGTGCCTTTACCCCCTGAGCCATTTCATCAAGTTTATGTTATTTCAAATAATGGGATAAGACATTTTCTAAAGTTGTGATGGGATACTTAGATAAAGGAGACGTCAGGGTAGAAGCAAAATTCAATTGTCCCTTAGATGTGAGAGACTTCCAACTCTGCCTGTGCTCAAGTCCCTAATATAGGGTGGTACAGCACTTGCAAAGGGCCTCCATCCACTGTCCCCAAACACTGTAAGTCCCTCTAGCTGCAGGCCTGCTCTGATGTGAATGCTGAGTAAGCCTCAGTGTACTGATTACAGATAGTGTCATAAGTAGAGTTACAGATACAGGGCTTTTTCACCAGAAGAAAGAATGTTTAGAAGACAGAACAGTTAAATAAATAAAGCCTTGCAGTCTTGAATTTTAACTCCAACCATTTTTAAAATAAAATGACCCCAATGAACAAACCTAGTGAAAACCATCTAAGTCAAGGTAAGTTTGTAGCATGTATGTATCTCTACTGAAAGGAAGCAGGGTAACTGCGGATCCAGCAAGCATGGCAAGCTGACTAGTTCAGAACCTAGCAAAGTGCACACACCAATGCAGCAGCAGCAGCAAGTGGCCAAACATACCAAGGATGATCTTGACACTGGAAGAGCCAACCGTCACTAAAGAGAACAAGGAGCCAGCTTTGAAGACACTTCTGTGAAGGGGAAGGGCCAGGCATACCAAGTACTATAAATATGCATTTATAAATGCTTTCACTCAAGTATTCCTACTAATAAATGAGGAAAATATTGAAATTACAATAAGACAGTGTGTACCCGCTGATGGAGGAACACACCACCAATAATGAGGCAGTCTTACAAAAGCAAGACCAAAAGGAATAAAAATGCTGAGCTCCTAGCTAAGGCTAATCAGACAGTGAGAACTCTGAAGAACAGCTGAGACAGGAGGCAATGAACTGGAAGGCAAAGGAACAGGAGAAGCAGAGGTTCTAAGAGAATCAGCTTACTTAAAAACTTAACATTTAGGAGGCTGATAGATGGTTGGCAGTTAAAAGCACTGTTTGTTCTTCCATAGGACCTGGGTTCAAATCTCAGCACCTATAAAAACTAAACAACCTTCTGACTCCAGTCCTAAGGGTTCTGATACCCTCTTTAGGCCTCTGCTGCACTGCATGATTGCAGGACAGACACAACACCCAAGCAAAATACCCATACACATAAAATAAAACAAACCTTTTCTTAAAAGACCTTCATTTAAATACTAATCCAAACTATGCTTTTTAAAAAGTAAAGACACACAGAAGGCCAAATATGGTAGTGTACAACTGTTACTATCCCAGCACTTGGAGACAGAGGCTAGAGAGGATCATGAGTGTGAAGCCAGCCTGGGCTACATAGCAAACATTTGTTTCAAAAAGAAACAGTAAGAGAATTCACTATCTCATATTTATAAAAAGACTTTAAGTACAAATTTTGTAGCTACGTTTTTAAAAATATTTATCTTTGAAGGTTTATTCTAAAAAACTCTGTGTGTGTGTGTGTGTGTGTGTGTGTGTGTGTGTGTGTGTGTGTGCGTGCAGCATATCTATGGAATCAGAAAAGGGTGTGTGGCCCCTCTGGAAATGGAGTTACAGGTAGCTATGAACTGCCCAACATGGGTCCTGTGTCCTCTCTTATCTACTGAGCAATCTTCCCAGCCCCTCTAAACGGGTCTGCAGTTCTGACAAGTCACTGACATCTTGACCAGAGAGAAGTAGAAACCCAAAGGTTGGACTCAGATCTGTGTACCTTCTACAAAGAGAGTCACTCCAGAAAGAAAGGTCCTCATTGCTTTCAAGAAAAGCTATGTTATCAGTAAGACCTCTGATCTATCTCAATAAAGAGAGTCCAGGGACTCCTCCTCAGTCCCCGAGTACCTCCTAAGGAGTCTTGATAGACTACAACAAAGAGGTTAATTTAGGGCCACCAACATGGTCTTAAATACCCAATAGGAAAGCACAGCAAAGAGTAGAACAATTAGCAACACCCAAAAGCAAATTTCTGCCAACATTGCCCAGATGCTCCTTCTGACCTGGGTCAGCCAGGGCCTGGGGCTTCTAAAGATTTACATAGGCATTGTTCGGGTGGCTAATTTAGCCAATGTAAAAGGCTCTACAGAGTTGTTAGGACTCTATTCATCTGTCCAGGGTAAAATCCTATCTCCCACAAAACAGAGGAGAGGCAAGAGAGCTCTATCCAAGTGGTAATCAGCTAAGAACCTGCATTTTCTCTTTATCAGAAATCTACTCAGATCCCTTCCTTCTACATGCCTTTCTTGTACAGGACACCCTAAGCCCTTTGCAGGCAGCCATGGCCTCCACCTTTCTACACCACATGCATAAATCCTGAGGGTCACACACACCTTTGGGGAGCCCAAACTTCTCTCTACTTCCCATCAATCAGACAGGAACAAGCCCCCTGGCCTCTATCACTCTCTGGTCATACTTGTTCAGAACAAGTATGCCTCTTGTAAAGTTTGTGTTTTCTAGGGTTCAACAATTCCAGCTCATGTGAGACTTGGACAATATTCACCCCTGGCACTGGAAGCCCCACTTCCCATAAGCCTCCTGGACTAGATAATTCAAACCTTCTACAAAATTACTCCTGCTAGAGTAATCAACTACAGACAGTGCTAAGCATGCATCTCCCATGCTCAGCTCAAAGAAGATACTAAAGAGACCCCCAAGACTGGGTTCATGGCTCTGCTGGGGCAGAGGGAGGCAAAGGGAAAGGAAGGCCATGATAGTGTATACCCAATGCAAGCCTGGTCCACAGCTCCATTCCCCCCAAACCAAGAAAGAGAATGGTTCACCAAACACATTAGAAGCAATCCCATACCAGAGAGCTGTTCTATCTGCATGGTAGAAATTGTATACACCATGGTTCGCCCTAATAAAACACCAACCAATCAGGACTGTCCTCATTTACATGTGGGAATTACATGCCAGGAAACTGCAGCCTAACCAAAATGTAGTTCACCCTCACCGAACAAGGACTCAACAGCCCATCATCTTACATAGGTTGTCCTGTTCCCACCACAGCTCTGTGCATGTGCTATGTCTGTGGTTCTCAACCTATAGGTCACAACTCCTTTGGGGGTTGCATATCAACTATCTTTTTCATTAGACATTTACATCATGATTCATAACAGCACCAAAACTACAGTTATGAAGTAGCAATGAAATAATTTCACCACATCATGAGGAACTGTATTAAAGGATCACAGCATGAGGAAGGTTGAGAACCACTATGCTAAATAAACATGGTTTGTTGCAACAAAAGAAAAGAGGAGCCAGGGAGATGATTCAGTGGATAAAGTGCCTGCCTTGCTGGACATGGTCAAAGGTGGCTGTGGTTGTTTGTGGGGTTTGTAACTATAGCACTGAAAGATGGAGGGTAGCAGGGAATAGACAGATCCTTGGAATACATCTGTCAGTCCATCCAGCCAATTAGTGACTACAAGGTTATGCAAGAGACCTTCTCTTAAAAGACAAGATATAGAAGACACCCAAATTGGCATCATCTCTCTCCTACACACACGTACACACACAAAAGGAAAGACACAAGACAGTAAGAGGAAATACCTTCAAATATGTAACTGATATAAAGATGTATTATCTGGAAAACAGAACTGAATTACAATTTAAAATGAACACTTCAATAAACATTTCACTAAGGACTGTATGTGTGGGGCACTCATCATCTAGAGACTGAGTCAAGAAGAGCTCCAATTACAGGCCAACCTGGACTGCACAGTAACATAGTGAGACTGTCTCAAAACAAACAAGAGAGAGGAATCTTCCAATACAGGGAAAAGGCAGACAACAGACTCTCAGTGAGGATGTGGGAAGCTGCACACTGCCAAGGATGTTAAATAGTATAACCACTTTGGGAAGAGTTGGCACTTTCCTAAAAAGCTAAACATAAGCTCACCATGTGACACAGCCATTCTCCTAGAATTCTCTATGAAATAAAAACGCATGTCCACGCAAAGACATGCAGTAGAATTACAAGAGCCAAAGTGTAGACACAATCCAAAGTGTAGACACAAACCAGCTAGTGACCAAATAAATGGGATGCAGACTGTCATGTGGTGGCTCTCTGTTCAGCAATCGATGGAAGGAACTACTGACAGCAAGATGAACTAATGCACAATGTCTATCCAAGATACCAAACACACACTACATGATGTGATCTTGTAGATTACTGGAGTTGCTACTGCATCTTCTGAAGCCTCATCTAGATACCAGGTAGGCCTCTCCAGCACAAGGCCAGACCATGAGCAACAGGCCTTGGTTTGGTTGTGATGTAAGTTGTGCACTGACTTGCAGTAAAGACAACTCGCCTAAATGAAGCTTATACTAACTTTCAAACTGGCATACTGGTTAGATTTGCTTTACTGCATTAACATGTATTCCCTGCTTAAAAGTCCACATAGAATGGGCAAGTTCAGTTTACCTAAGAACAAGTAAGTAGTCTCCAAGAGTTTTCTACACAGCTAATGTATAGAGGAAAAGAACATTATGGCATTAGGAGTTTCTACATCACGGAAGTGTTAAGAAACACCCAGCAGTGTATAAATGTTTGTTTTCATTTAATTGGACTGTTATATAAAATTAAATAAAATTTAAAAAAAAAGAAATAATTAAATAGACTTCAGTCAAGGTATACTAGACCAGTC
Organism: Phodopus roborovskii; assembly: GCF_943737965.1. Taxonomy (NCBI): domain Eukaryota; kingdom Metazoa; phylum Chordata; class Mammalia; order Rodentia; family Cricetidae; genus Phodopus; species Phodopus roborovskii. The sequence continues at coordinate 23,927,900 of NW_026126434.1, forward strand.
TTTCCAAGGACATATTTAATGTCACTGATGAAAAATAAAATAAAAACTCCAAAAAAAAAAAAAAAAAGAAAGAAAGAAAGAAAGAAACACCCAGCAGGATGTTCCCTCAGAGAATATGTACTCACTTATTTAATCTACTCCACAAATAGACTCAGCACCCAGTATTTGCCAAATGCTATTGAAGGTGCCAAGAACACAGCAGTGAAACAAATCAAGCCCCCTTGTCATGAAACTTTACACTCTAGCCTGGATTCAGTGCAAAGAGAAACAATAAGCAAAGATAAAACAAATATTTATGTTAGGAGTTCTGTGCCAAGAAAAATGGGTGAAGTCAGTGAGATTCCAAACACAAGTGAGATGTAAGAGGCAAAGCAGACCTAGGGTTCAGTTGAACAGGTACCAGAAGGCAGACAGGGAACCATTATGTCCCCAGAAGCTGGAAGAGGAAGGCAGAGAATCAGAGAGTACCACAGAGACCACCAGGTCAGGAGCAGAGGCAGGGGCAGGCTCTGTTGTCCAGGCAGAGTCAGAGGCTAGTTTGGAGGGGTGGAGCTCTTGGGAGGCCTCTGAAGGTTATTCTGTTTCTTTTAGTTTTCATGGTGCTAGGATAGATCCCAGGGCCTTGCACATGCTAAACAAACATACACCACTGAGCCATACCTTAGCCTTGGGAAAGTAATTCTGAGAAGGTCCTAAGCTAGGGAGTTGTGTGTTATGCCTTCTCTGGAAGGTTGGGTGCATGCAGGGAGGCCACTGCAGGAATCCCACCGACAGAAGAAGGGGCCTGTGATGTGGGGACCACCATAAAGGTAAGAAAGGTGACTGGATAAATCATAGACTTACTTGAAACCCAATACAATATTTGCTGAAACTGAATTAGGGGGGAGGAAGGTGGGGGGGGGTGGAGTCAAAACCCATCAATCTGTAACTTAAAAACAAATACTCTCTTAGACCAAGTTGTGACTAGAGTGACAACTTGTATTGTAAGCAGACATAGACAGGATATGACCAGGGCAGGACAGGCAAGAAAAAGTGGGGCACATAAGAACACTTAGAGGAGGCTAGAAGGAAACAGGCACAGAAAGATGCCAGGGAGAACATCGGTGTGCAGTCTCTCAATCCACCCCCTTTGCAGGTGGGGCACTGAGCTCAGCAGGTAAGAGAAAAGATGTTGGCAATCAGCCTGTGATGCCTCATGAAATCCCACACTCACACTAAACCATGTCATTCACATGAATGTACTGTCTGCCAACAAAGAACTTCCCTAGTACAACAGCCCTTCTGTGACTGTTATGACAGACCGAAGGGCTTACTAAATGTAGTAACTGGGTGCTGAAAAACTGTGACATTCAAGGCACTAAACCAGAAAAAGTTTAGGGAGATCTTAGTAGCTTCCTAACTATCCATTTCACAGCTGAGGTCTCCCAAGAATAAAAATGGCAAAATGGCCTGGAAAACACAAGTACTCCTAACCAGCATGGGCAGAAACAGCAGGCACACCTACAAGCCAAGCTTGCTAAAGCAGTCCCGTAATCTCAGTTACTTGAAAGGCTGAGGCGGGACAACTCCAAATCTAAGACTAGCCCAGGAATCTTAGAGAGTCTCGAAAAGTAAAGACAGGCTGCATACATAGCTCCACAGCTGAGCACTTGCTGGGCTCCCTCTCCCACCCCTGGGGAAGCAGGGCAGGTGATCACATGGTTTCTTCTCCTTGCCTGCAGACCCCCTCAGGCTCCTCCCACTGTTCAGTCACTGACTACTACCTGCTCCCACCTTTACCTGTGTTCACTACTTTTAAGAAAATACACTTCACAGTTACTTGGTTTTTGTACTTTCAGACTGGGTAGGAAATCCAAATCTATAAACTCTTAACTACAGGGCAAAGTCCAATTCCAACCAGGTTCAAAACACTGCAGAGCTGCTGGTTCTGCTGTCTTCTTTCTCCTTTCAAAATTTATAGCACAAGACATGTCCCAGGTAAAAGGTGACCACCTGAAAAGGACCATTACCTCTTAGATGTTTCATCATTCGCAGGTGACCATATGCTGTATCACAGAGGAAAGCTACAGACAGTGGGACATCAACTGTCTCTGCCGAATGAGCACACAGTAGAAGAAACAGCACACAGTAGAAGAAACATGTCTCCCCTAACATATCTTGGGTCAGGAGCCTTTTTTTTTTCTTTCTTTCTTTCTCCCCCCCCCCCCCCAAACAAAGAAATCTGGTTTGGAAAGAGAAAGGGAGAACTAAGCTAAAACTGAAGATGTAAACAACTAGATTGGCTGGATTTCAGTATCACTGAGCATTTTTAACAAATTTTATGGTGAGCATCAAATTATTCTGACTAGGTAATTCACCACCTAACCCACTGCAGCAGGTTTCTCCCCAGCTGCCCGGCTGGCACCCAGCTCATTCCACACAAGGGCTTCAGCACTATCAGATCCTCTGCAGAGGTGGTCTCTCTCCACCACAGCCCACAAAGCAGGGCATTAAGAATCTTCCAATTATGGTTAAAACCTACTAAAACGGCTCTGTAGCTTCAAAACATTATTAAAACAACCACCTCTTCTGTTTCTCCTTGACCTTTGAGAACTTTCCATTCTTCACATGCCCACAGTACAGCACTATTTACTGTCCAAAGAAAAACGAGGCTAGGAAGGCAACTCAGCTCATAAAATGCTTGCCAGGGAAGTGTGAGGAGGATCCATGTGAAAAGCAAGCCATGATGACAAGTTTGTGATCCCAGCAACGGGCAGGTGGACATAGCTATTACTCACCAGCCCAGACAGACTAGCCTAACTGTAAGTCCCAGGTCCAAGTGAGAGGACCCTGTGTGAAAACAAACAAACAAACCAAGGTAGGCAGCCCTGGTGGACTAACTCCTGAAACTGATCTCTTTGTCCACAGGGAACAAACACACAATTATAAACACAAGCTCTGCTTTCATCTTAAAATGAACAGACTGGCTAGGTAAGTGTTCAAGGAGATCTAAAGTAAGAATTTTTTAAATAAATAAGATGAAACATTGTTTGGGGAGCAAACACTAAGAGAATTATAATGCATAGTACTGAAGTGTGGTTAAGAGTGAGCTGGCCTTTGGTGAGACTTCTGAACTGCTTTCACTAGCTTCTCCTTCAAAACATAAAAAGATGAAGAAGGAATGATGTAGAAACAGGATGAGTGCATGCCAAAGCTTCAGCCCCAGGAACATAATCATGGCATCAAGTGTACACTGTCAAGTCAGACTTTCCACGTGTCCAAAAAAAAAAAAAAAAAAAAAAAAAAAAAAAAGACAGAAAGAAACAAAAAAGAAAAAAAAGAGAGAAGAAATCTTTTTATTTTAAAGAGATTTTTTTTTTAACCTTCTTCTAAAATTTGTTTTCTGAAACTCCAAGAAGAGATGTACTTTCCAAGTCCGGGACAACATAAGCAGACTTTCTTATGATGCTACCTCAAAGTCATGAGAATTCCCCACCGACACCCCAAATTCCAACAAGCATGCAGAAGGCACACTGCACCCTGATGATACTCTGTACACAGGATGGTAAGAAAAGGAATATCACACATTTCCAAGCACTAACTATCAGAGTAATTAATCCTTCCCCTTTAGTCACAGCAGATGCCTCAGAGCTCGGAGCCTATGAAAGTTAAATGCCTATGCCCAAAGTTAAGGGTCGAGAAATACAATCAAGTAAGTATGTGTCCCTGCAGGTACTAAGTACTCATCCAGAATTCCTATTGTGCATAGTACTTGGGGGAACGTACTCAGGACCTGCAACACATTGAATCCAAACATGATTATTGGGTGCAACTTCCCTGAGGGGACTAGGGAGTACCTGGGCAGGGTGGGGCACCCTCCAGACCAGCTCTGCCACATCTGTCCACCTGCCTGCAGGTGAAATCTGGCAAGGGCTTTCTTTCAGTTGCCAAGCATTGGGGGCGGGTGGTGCTGCTGAGCTATGCAAGTCTCCGAATTTTAAAGGGCACACATCCACTTCCCTGAGAAAGTTCATCTAAAGACAAAGCAATGAAAGTCCTAAATATGAAATGTCTAGGAGGCTATAGAAGGGGGCTGGGAGGATGCCCATTCATCCAAGAGCCCAAAGAAAAGGTCAGAGCAGGGTGTGCTGCAGACCTTGGGAATCCTGGGGCCTAGCACCAGGTTTTGCAAACAGTGCTTTCTGTTTAGAAGAAGTAATTTCATAAGGTCACATACATACTGAATTATCAAAAGCCAAATATCACACCTATGACATTTGAGAGATTCTACCTACACCTATAGTTTGAGAGACAGCACCACAAGCCATCAAAACATCAACTAACATGTCAACACTTTCCATGAGTTCGTGGTTTGCAAAACTACTCAATTCTTAAGTTATGCTTTTAAAATAATGTATTACTTTCTTTTTTGTAGCAGAGCACCTCTGTGTGTGTGTGTGTGTGTGTGTGTTTGTGTGTGTGTGTGTGTGTGTGTGTGTGTGTTTAAGTGGGAGAAAGAACATGTGCAGAAGGGGGCTGTCCAAGCGGGAACTCGCTGGCAGAGCAGCCCAAACGTCTCAGGAAAGAGCCCTACAGACACAAGAAGATCCGACCTAACAGAGCTGAGTCCCTAAGCGGCTTGGCCGGTCACCTGCCACTCCGGCTTGTCTGTTACTAGAGGCAGAGCACCTGCACTCGTAGAGCCGGGCCTGCCCACCTGACTGCGGTCAGTGCGCAGCTCAGCCCGCAGAAGAGACGACCCGTGGGGGAAGGCCGGCCCGGTCCCGGACCAGCAGCTCTGACAGCACAGAGAGCTGGTCCGGATCGCCGCAGGCAGGACCCAAAGCTCGGCACCGATTGCAAAGCGGGTCGAAAGTCACCCAAGGAAAGGTCGGAGATCAACTGTGTCAGCCTAGGAGGGGCTGCCCCGCCCAGCCGCGCCCCCCGACCCTGTCGGCCGCACTCACAAGTGACGATGGGCTTGTTCTCCATGGTGTAGACCACCGGCGGCTGCGGCTCCTCAGGGGCGTCCATGGGCGTCCGGCGTCACCGGCCCGGCCCCCCGCCCGCCATGGGCACCCGAGGCCGCGCGGGGCCCGCTGAGCCCGCGCCTCCGCGCAGCCGGCCCCAGGCAGCTCCTAGCCGGCCGCCCGCCGCCGGCCGCGTCCACTTCCGGCCCCGGCGCCGCCGCGTGACCACTTCCGGGGCGCGCTACTTAAAGGGGCGGGCCCTGCCGCCTCCTGCTCTCCTACGGAAAAGGCCGTGGGCGGGGCGGACAGGCGGTGGGCGGGGCGAAGCGAGGCTGCAGTCGCTGTTGCGGGACTGGAAGAGCCTCTGCCTCGAGGTTCGGGCAGTCCCGAGGGCTTCAGGAAACAGCGGGTGGTGCACCTACCCAAGCTCGGTAACCCTTGAACCCTTGACCTCGTCGTACCTGTCTAAACTGGATGACCCTCGGCCTCGCACCTGCCGATGCTCCCTGACCCTCATCCTCCCTCCTATCCGTGCGCCTCCACAGCCAGTCCTTACGAGGTTCCTGCTATCCCCAAAGGAACTTCCTGCTTTCTGGCCTCTTCAGGATGCCTCGGAAAATCCATCAAAACCTTGGATCGGTTTTTACTTCTGGGCGAGCTCAGCTATGCTGTGCCAAGCTGAGTCCCTGCTCGCTTGTTAACACCGATTTGCCAAGTGTGCTAACTCAAAGCAACTCAAGATCGAAAGCCTTCCCACCCCCACTCCTCACGCTCAGAGTCCTCTGTGTTCACCCACTTGCAGGCCAACTTCCCACTGTCCTTTCTGGGTGTTTTCACTGGTATCAACCACACGCGTTGTTTTCACCTGCAGTCAACACTCTGCACTCTTTCCTCTGCTCCCGGGATGCAGAGCTATGCTCTTCCCTATGCACCACCTTCGCCAGTTCTGGCCATTCGTAGCTTTGAAGCTGTTGGGTATTGGGAATGCTGCAGAATCAAATCTTAGTTTAAACTGCATGAAAGTTTCTTGTGCAAATAAAGCAAGTCTGTGGAAGCTTTCGCAAATAGAATTCAGTGTGTACATAGAATGCCTGAGTATTGCTTAACTGTTGGGGTGCATGTTGGTGTGGGCTTTGGGGCAACTGATAGGGCAGCTGAAGCTGGTGGAGGCTGCCAAGCATAGCCTAAGAGAGTAGAGCTAAGGAAGGGCAAGGATTCAAAGACTGTGGATGCTCCAGAGTTTTTGACCCCTATCCAGCTAAGTATTTGTGGGATGTCAGTGCAAAAGCACAACTCGCAAATGGAATAAGAGATGGTTTATTTTGAATCCAAATTTGAGTAACCACCACCCAGGAAACAAGGGTTTTGGGGAATCCTCTGAGGCATCCCAAGCAGGCTACCCCAGGCTTCATGTTCCCCCTTGGAGGCGGTTTGACGAAGTTTTATAGTGGCAGAACATAGAAAGTCATAAATCAAGACAATTTAAAATGCATTGGTGGGTAAGAGAGGAAGTTATAGCGAGATGTTGGCCTCAAACAACAGTCTTAGCTTTAGAGTTTATAGAAGCTAGTAGTCTGCTAAGTTAATAGATTCCAAAAGGATTTTTATCTGTTAATCACAGAATGCTAGTTCTGGCATGGGCAAGAAATGGCAATTTAGGGGGCTAAAGGTGGTCTATGATAAAATAATTAGCCTGCAATGTTACCACCTCTCTGCATCACCATGGTTGTAATTAGTCAATGAGTCTTTGTACACATAGCTCCTTTCCAGGAATTCTGGTTCACTGGAATGTGATCCAATGGGGCTTGTCAGGAGCAACAAGGACACTCAAGACCAAGCATCAGGACATTCAGCTGAGACACTAGAGTAGAGACCCTGTCACCAGGCCACAAGCTTTCTCTGCAGAGTGACAGAAGGACTTCTGGTTTTACATACCACTATAGTTTTTGTCTCTTGCCCAGGTTTTTGTTGTTAACAGCCCTTTAACAACTTAAACTCAATTCTTAGTTCAAGGACTCTATCTCTAATGCTGTGGCCAGATCTGGCCTCAAAGCCAGAACTTGTCAGTCCCTGCCCTCCAATAAAGCCTGCAGCAAAGACTTGACATGATCTGATCAAGTCTGGAGATGGAGTCCAGCCAGTTAGAGGGACTGGTGAGGACTGTGTCTTTAACACAAACAAACCTACAGGAGCTCACAAGGGAAAAGGCTAACAGAACTGTGAACTAGAATGGAAGACAAGACTCAAAGGTAAGATAATCCGGAGTGCAAGTCTAATGTGCACTAAGAAATGACTAGACAGAAGCAGGAAGTGTGAGGCCCCACTAAGACAAACAACTTCCACAGAAAGCAGCCTCCATGACCCAGAGAGTCTGTTTACAAAGACCAAAGCAACTATAAAACATATCCAAATAACTTAATTAACATGCATGAGGAAAAGTTGAAGGCAGAGTAACAAAAATATTATTTTTAGGTGTATGGGTGTTTAGCCTGCATGTATATCTGTGCAACATGCACATGCCTGGTGCCCACAGAGACCAGAAGAGGGATCCCCTGAGACTAGCATTATAGATGGTCATGAACCATTGTGTGAGTGCTGGAAGTCAAACACGGGTCCTCTGGAAGAGCAGCCAGAATTCTTAACCATTGAGCCATCTTTTCAGCCCTATAGAGAAAGTGGCCATGTTCTGGTGTCCTCCATTCCCTCCTGACTCCTACAATAATTTTGTTCCCTCTTCCTTGAGATTCCCTAAGCTCTGAGGGGAGGGATCTTATGGAGAACTCAAATTTGGATTCTGTCTCCGAATAATGCCTGGCTGTGGGTCCATCTCATGCTGGAGGAAACCTCTCTGATTTCAACTAGACAAGGACACAGCAATGAGTGAGGGGAGGGAGGTCAAGAGGGTCTTTGGGATCTGAAGAAGGTGGCTGCAGCTAGTGTTCTGTTGTGGCACTAGGGATGAGCCTGGCGGATTGGGTCTGCTGGGGGAAACAGAGAGGAGCCCCTAGATGTTTCTTAATCTGTCAAGTTGGCAATCAGAATTAGCCCTCATAACACCCATTACACATCAATGTGAGTGTGAGGGACTAGTGGTAGAGCTGGGTAGTAGAATACTTGTCTAATAAGCGCAAGGCCCTGGGTTCAGTTCCCAGCCTCTTGATTTCTCTCTCACACATCCCCCCCCTGCAATGCTATGCCACATTCATTTAAATAACTCAAATTAAGATAAAATTTAAAGTTCCTGGAAACAAAGGCATGAGCTCCACAGCCTGTCCTCCACATCTTTTGTCTATCAGTACAGACAGTAAAATTCAGCTACCCTGAGGAAACACCCACAGTTGCTCCCCGGGGAGATGTGGCCACAGGGAAGTTTTTTTTCTGAAGGGAGGGATGGCTCGGGTGAGCCCACTGTCCGTGCTGGGTGGCACTCTGGCTCCACTGGACTGGAAATTGACTCCTGGACCTTTATCCTGTGACAAAACATCTATTGGAGCCTTTCTGTTCCCATGGAAACTTAGAAAATACTTGGACTGGCTCATTGATTCCTTTCTTTTTTCTACTAGAAAATGCTGCCACTCTTGTTAATCAATATCTGTGGGGTTTTTCCAGATCCCTTTCTCATGAGACAGCACTTTGTTTTGATTGGTTGGTTGGTTTGGAAAGCTGATGGACCCAGAACTCAAACGGTCTTTCCCGATAGCCCATGATGTGCTAAATTATATGTCTGGATATTACATATGCTTTATAGAAAGAAAGGCTTTGATTGCTCTACCCCCAAAGATCAGGGCCAAAAAGAAATGGCAAGTCATCAAAGGTCATAGCAAGTTGATTCATGGTGGTCCCAAATTGGGTACAACATAAATATCCTTCAGTAGGTGGACAAACTGTGGCCCAGCTGTACTCAACAAAGAAAAATAATGAACTCTGATGCCTGCAACAACCCAAGTGAGTCTCCAGAGAGAACACTAAGAAGCTCCAAACCTAAAAGTATATGTGCAGTTTCAATCAAGAAACATTGATAGAAAAAATAAAATCGGAGAGATAGAGAGGTCAGTGGTTGCCAGGGAATGTGGGGTTACATGAAAGTGGGGAGACTATGAAGAATAGTGTGTGGGGTCCCCCTGGAGAGGAATGGTCTGTATCAGAACTGCATTAATGTTGGTGCCTGGTATTTTGGTTTGGATATGAAGTGTCTCCCCACTCCCTGCCCGAAGATACACTGATGGCTTGGCATCCAGTCAGTGGTACCACAGAGAGATGATTAGATTGTGAGAGTTCTGATATTTTTATTCTTTGTGTCTTTCACATCATGCCTCCCAGTCCCACCCATCCCTGCTTCCAAAAAAAAAAAAAAGAGAGAGAGAGAGAGAGAAAACTTAAGAGGTGAAAAGGAGGGGGGAAGAAGGGGGAAAACATCTCATCATGGAAGCTGCAGTGTGACACGGTGAGTCACTGGGCAAACCCTTTATCCATGCATTTGTACATGCAGGCATTCATCACAAAGAATCATTGGTCTCTGCTGCACCATCATCCATGGGCCCTCCTGGGACATTTCCTGGACAGCCCATTGCTGCCCTGTGTCTTAGAGATCTGCAGCCTTGGGTCCACAGGACCAACACCCCACCCACCCACACACACACCACACCCCGTATTCCAGCAGATCAAAGATGGGGTGGATCAACACAAAACCCTGGTTCTGGGTCTGGGTAGCTGCAGGATTGGTCAGCCTGCCAGTTCTCCCCTGTCCTCACCACCAGGGTGGAGAGCAGCAGATCAAAGATGGGGTAGATCAACACAAAACCCTGGTTCTGGGTCTGGGTAGCTGCAGGATTGGTCAGCCTGCCAGTTCTCCCCTGTCCTCACCACCAGGGTGGAGAGCTCTGATCTTATTAATAACCTAATGATGGCTTCATAAACGAAGGGAACATTGAGAGGTGGGGCCTGGGTGGAGTAACTAGGGCATGTCCTTTGACCTATGCCCTGTGGCATATGACCTAGTTTCATTTCTGTTGCTGGGATAAAAGGCAGCTTAGTAGATAACAGGTTTGTTTTCACTCACAATTCTAGACTGCAGTCTACCAAGCAAGGGAATCCAGGAACAGAAACATCTAGTGACATCAAATCAATGTCAGGAGAAGGAAGAATGGAGCCCATGCCACTCCTCTGCTTACACTCTCATGGTCATGCAACCCAGGGCCCCAAACCAGAGAATGCAGTTACCCACTATGGGATTGGGTCTTCCCACATCAATGAAAGCAGTCAAGACAACCCCCTTCACTCCATGCCCACAGGCCAACTTGATCCAGGTGATCCTTCAGTGAAACTTTCACACAGGTGATCCTAGGTTGGATCAAGTTGACAACTAGAAGTGACCACTACACAGGAGCAGGAGCTGAAGATACACACACTCTGTGTGTGTCTCTCTGTCTCTTTCTGTCTCCCCCCCTCACTGTGTTGTGTTGTGAGTAGCCTCCACAACTGATTTTCTGCCGCCATGGTATTCATTCAGCCTCCCACCAATCCAAAACCACAGACCACAGAGCCCACTGACAATGAACTGAAACCTGTAAAATTCCTAGCCAAAATCAGCCTATCACCCTTTAGGTAGTTCTCCACAGGCATTTGTCACAGTCGTGGGTAACTGCTGGACACACCTGCTTGGAACATTATACTGAAGTTTTGTTAAGCTTTAACTACCACCCCCCACCTTCTACCCCCCCCCCACCCTGCAGGGGGGGTCGGCTTAGACAAAAGAGCCTATCCCTCCTCTGAGAACTGCATGTCAATCTGTATTATCTCAAAATTCAGCTTAGTGTTTATTTTATGTATTTATCTACCTATTGCTTTTTGAGACAGAGTCTCTATGTAGCCCTGGCTGTCCTGGAAGTTACTATGTAGACAAGGCTGGCTTCAGAACTCTTGAGTGCTGGGATTAAATGTGTGTGTCACTGTGGCTGACTGTTAGCTTAGTATTTTGAGAAGCCACCCAAGTTGAAAATGGTATTATGTGAATTTCAGGTCATCCATGAGGTGACTCAGGCATGGTTTCCCAGCTTCACTTCTCCCCTACTGCCCCTCATGAAGTCTCCAGGGGTCTGGGAACATCTGCATGTGCAGACCAGACATCTGAGTCAGTCATCCCCTGGAGCGCGCTCTTCTATTGGTGTTTAACTAATGTTTCCCTGAGGAGTATTCACCAGGAGCTCAGACAGTCCACCAGGGAAGTAAAAACAGTGACAATTATATGGAGATGAGCAAATGGTGTGTAAACATTATTCTCCTGCTAAATTAAACTAAGTCCAGAGCAGGAACAGAATCAAGGTAGTAAGCATGTGAGAATATACAGCCTGGACTGTCCACAGGGCAGCTGCTCTAAGAAACTGACAGCCACTCTTGATGCTGCAGTCTCACTGGGAGGCTCTCCCAGAACTTGGCAATTACCCTACCACAATATCCTTACCACACCCCCACTCTCACACCTCTTCTTCGGGGTCTCATCTTTGCTGTCCCTGTCCTGTGTGCTCTTGTCAGAAGGGGCTCTCTGCATCTGCTTGTGCAGGTACAGCATGCCTTCCTACATCACTTAAATAAGTTTCAATAAAGAAATCAAACCTGGCCCTAGAGACAGCATTTCCCAACACTGTTCAATGCTCCTATTTTTAGCTCAGCTCCTTCTTGGCTCCTCACTCTCTCTCACCATGCCAAGCTTATTCCCAGGGAATCTGTCCTTGCCTGTGTCCATGAACATCAAACTAGGATCCACCACTGTACTGACACTCACCTGAACATCACCATTGCCAGGGCTCCAAGAGTTACCTGCTGCCCTGGAGGCCAAAGCCAACTTAGCCACAGGAGCCAAACCAGTGCCTCTCACACCAGCCCCTGGCATAGCTCCAATTGGGGTGACATGGCAGAGGGTGGTGATGGGAAAGGCCAGAAAATGCTGAACTACCAGCATGTCAACCTCTAGGAACACATAGACTTCACAGAAGAGGCTGAACCAGGGCTGTTGGCTAACCTGGGCTTCTACAGCTATTCTTACATAATTGATACAGTGCATTGTCCAGCCTGGGTGATCTAAATGGTAAGAGAAGAGAAGTCCTCCTGAGGGCACAGAGTGTCTGCCGTCCAAGCCACATATCTCTGCTTACTGTAGAAAGTGTGTCCAACTGGAATCCTGCCTCCAAGACTGTGGTGGGCTCTACTCTCATGTCCCAAGCTGAGAACCTTCTCCAAGGAAATCCAGAGTATTGGCACCACCAGGAAGGTGTAGGAGAACCACTGTATAAACCCTTTGCTCAGTGAGGCCATATTCAGCTTCAAGGAGATGCCAGACAGGCCCTGGATGGCTCCTGGTCCTCTTCTGTGCCCCCTCCTGTAAGGGGTATGTTTTTCCACCCACCCCCCCCCCCGCCGCCGGGTCCCACCGCCGCGCCAGCCCCAAAAAACACACAGAGACTCTATTTGATACAACACTGTTGGCCAGGTACTAGTTTCTTATCGGCTAGCTCTGTCTTAATTATTAACCCATTTTTATTAATCTAAGTATTTCCACGTGGTTTCATCTTACCGGAGAGGGGCTGGCATTGTGCTCTCCCTGGTCTCTCCATGTTGACTCCTCCTTACTACTTCCTCTTTCCTCCTTGTCTCCTAGTCCCTCCTAACTTCCTTTCCTATTGGCCAACAACCAGTAAGAGAAACATATTTACAGAATGACATCTCCCATCATCTCCTCTTTTCTGTCTAAATAAAAAGAAGGGTTTTAATCTTAAGATAGCAAAATATATCACACAACAGTTATCAAATAAGAATCTCAGTTAACAATATTTAGTCCATTAACATTTAGTAAGATTTAAGAAAATATTCCATCATCTATCTTTGTGAGTCTAAAGTTCTACATGTAACTTATCTTTAATCCTAACTAAGGAAAACTATAACCATAACTATTTGTCTTCAACTCCCTCAAAGACCACAGAAGGATAATATATAAACTCTAGAAATGACAGAAACAACTCACTGCCTGGTCAGTCACCAGAAGTTTTTCTGTAACCTTCCATTTTTAGCCCATAGGCCATAGTGTGTCTGGCATATTCTTCAGCAAAGCAGGAAACTTTAAACTGTCTTCTTGTATTGGCAGTTTGTCAGTCACTTTTTTTCTGTGTCCTGCAGACTGTCTGGCAGACTCTTCCATGAAGCAGGGACTCTGTAGCAATGTCCATCTTGAATAAGCAGTCACTTTTCTGTGGGTCCTGTGTGTTCAATTTATACAGCATAAAGTCAAACAGTCCAGACAAGAGCAGTATCTTGTCCAAATGGCTAGTCTTGCCATATTGAAAGCAAACTCCATAACGAGTTTCTTCAAGGTCCATCTTCCTTTCTGACGCAGGTGGTATTGCCAGGAGCAGTTAAGTCTCACTGTTAAGAAAAACCCTAAACCATTTTAAATGCCATATTCTGTAGGTCTTTGAAAGGTTTGAAGAATGTCTCTTTATCTCAAATACATCTCTATGTATCTTGAAAACCTAACTAACTTAAGTCTAAGCTTTGACTATCATAGGTAATTATCTATTATCTGTACTACATTATACATTACATTTTAAAATGAGCTATATAAACACAATACCTAAACAAGAGGAGAAACATACTTATCACAAGATTGACCTTAAATTTGTATCAATAAATAAAAATCCATTCCAAAACAAAGTATTCATATCTATATCACCCTCCCTCCTGGGACATTCCAGAAGCACCACCTGCATCCAGGGCCCTGCAAACTCCACTGTAATGGAGACACTTTTCTCACTGCTATTCAGCCCAGCACCAGGGGAACAACAGAGTCACAGGCTTGACTGAATGCCCGAGTGTTCAGGGTCTATTGACTGTTGCAGGGCTGGGCTGGCACCAGTTCTGCTTTAAACCTGAGCCACTCTCGCTCCTTGCCTGAAGAAAGCCTAGTGTCTCAGAAGCCCTTTCCATACCATGGAGGTCAGGTTTGAAAGAGCAGACCCATAGTGTTGTCATTTTTAAAAGATGCCATATGACAGAGCTTGGGTGGAAGGGTTTTTTTTTTTTTTTTTTAAATTGGGTGAAAGTGAATAGGGAAGAGGGGGAAGGGAGAGGGGAGACTGGCATCTGGGGACAGGAGTGGCAGAGGGGAAGAAAGAGAAAGGGGGAGGGAGGAGGTGATCAGGGCCCTTTTAAGGGGAACATAGTGACTGTGTCAGTGTGCACAGGTGGTGCTCTTAGTGGCTGCAGCTGAGGATGCATCCTGTTAGAACCCCACAGGCAAGCCAGTACAGATGCCTGAATACTAATCCATAGGGGGCTGAGGGCCATCCTAGCCAGCCCACTGGCCTCAGGCCTCCCCAGTGCTGTGACTGGGGGCAGGGAGCAAAGACCTTCCTCTTCCCCAGTAGCTGGCTGTCCCCTCCAGGACAGGACAGGAGCTCTAGACCAAGGTGACAGACATCATCATGACTGGCCTGTGTCCTCTGAGGCTCTCCAATGTTCACCTGCCCCATTCCCACCTGGGAATGTGTCAGCAACAAATTCTTTATGTAGCTCTAGCTTTTGCCTGGTACTCAGAGATGATCCTTCCCCCAGGCTTTGTGGAAATCCCACCCAGGTCTCCATGGAGGCTTTGTATTCACACCTTCAACCTAAGCAGACAGCGAAGTCCATTTCTAGAGTCCCCTGGAGAAGCAGATGTGCCTCCTGTCTTTGCAATCCAATTCTTGTTGAAGATCCTGGGGTGGGGTATGATGGGTCAGTGGTTAAAGGCACTTGCTGCTTATTCTAGTTTGCTTTCCATTGCTGTGATAAACACCAAAGACTAAAAGTAATTGGCAGGGGAAAGGGTTATTTGGCTTATAGGTTAGCATCAGAGAAGTCAAGGGCAGGAACTCAAGGCAGGAACCTGAAGAGAGGGGCCAAAGCAGAGGCTAAGGAGGAACGCTCCTTCGCTGCTTGCCTGCTTGCTCATCCTGCTTCTTTATACCCCCCAGGATCACCTGTCCAGGACTGGCACCTCCCACAGTGGTGCCAGCATATATCAAGACAATATTCCACAGACTTGACTACTGACCAATCTCATGAGGACAACTTCCCACTTGAGGTTCCTTCTTCCTAGGTTACTCTAGGTTATATGTAGTTGACAAAAATAACCAGCATGCTGTTCTTCCAGACAACCTGAGTTTGGTTCCCAGCATCCCTGTTGGAGGACTCATCACCCCCTGTAACTGTGGCTCCAGATAATCTGATGCTCTGTTTGGGACTCTGTAGGCACCTGTACCCATAAGCATATACCTCCACCCCCACATAATTAAAAAAATAGTAAAATGATTTTTAAAAAGATGTATCCTGCAGGGCGTTGGTGGGACAAGAGTCCTCCATGATAAGAGACATAACAGCAGGCAGCAGACACAACAAGGAACAAGAAGCTGAAAGCTCACATCTTGAACCATAAGCACAAAACAACGGGAACAAAGAGAAGTAGGGAGAGACTATAAACACTCCAAGCCTACTCCCAGTGATATACTTCCTCCAGCAAGTCTCTACCCTCATGGAGGTTCCACAACCTTCCTAACAGTGCCACCAACTAGGGACAGAGTACGCAGATGTCTGAGCCAGTGGGGGATAGCCTCATTCAAGCCACCAAGTGAGTCTGAAACTGAAGGCGAACCCGTCCATAGCCCAAGTACACTGTCCACTGTGCAAATGTAAAGGACATTATTGCAACTTGGCAGCAGGGATGCAGTTCCTCTTCTCATGGCAAAGAAATACTCAGAAACATCTGCACACGAAAATGTCCATGAACTCCCACAATGGAGAATGAAACATTACACAAAAATTAACATAATTTGGAAACTAAACAAAACCAAAAAGTCATTCTACCTGAAAATCTATGAATTTTCTCCTAACTCTCTCCCCACCAAAGGCCAGCCCCAAAGCACAAATAAACCCAATAACACTAGTTCTAAAATTCAGATAATGAGAGCTCACTGCTAGTGGGGCCTAAAGCAGACCTCATGAAACAGCCTTGACCCAAATGTCATTCTATTAAAGGAGGAATTAGGAGAAATGAACCCAGCACTGACTTGGAAGGTTAGAAAATATTGTTTAAATGCAACAGGAAGGAAGGAATCAATACTGATAAAAGCAGAAGGACCCCATGTGAACAGAAAGGGTGGGGCTAGCTTGTCACTTGGAAAACATCTGAATTCGCAAAGAGCAAACAAAGCTTTAAAAGAAAGGGAGAAATCAGCCCAGAGACAAGAAAATGCTCTTAACTGATGCAAACATTACATTTTAAACCAGGATGGAATGCAGTTCTCGAGGAAAAACGCACTTTGGAGCACTGTAGATAAACTAAATGTATCCTTTACAAAGAACAAAATCAAGAGTTTTTAAAGAGCCTTTTCCCTTTACCCCCACCCCTTCCCAGATGCCACCTGACTAGACAGCATCCCAGGGAAGGCTTCCAGCTGTAAGGCCCAGAGCAACATCGATGCCAAAACCCAACAGAGGTGGCACACGAAAGGAAGTGTCATCACCAGTGCAGCTTTCCAGTAGCAAATGAAATGTTAGCAGACCCAGTCCATCACAAAATCAGAAAGGCCGCCTGTCACCCCTCCTATCAACAGATGTGAGAAGAAACCCTCATGGTTGTCACTGGGGTTTGACTGTGCTCCCAAAGTCCATTTTTGGAATTTAATCCCTAGTAGCTGCATTAGGTCCCAAGAGCTCTGCTTATAGATGGGTTGATATTCATTACAGAAGGGCTGGGACTACAAGTCTCATCTCTCTTGTTCTGACTGGTCTTCTCTCCCACATTTTGGCATCAGAATTTCCAGTCCCCAAAACCACAAGAAATAAATTTGAGCTGCTTGTAAATTACCTTGCCTGTGGAATTCTATCATAAGCCAATTCTCTTGTTCAGCATTCATTCCTGATCCCTAACAGGGCGGCATATGTCATCTTTGCATATGTAATTATCAACCCCAAAAGTCAGGAGGTGTGTGGGGGAGAAAGCCAGTTTAACCCATATGAGTACCAGGCCAATGCAACTTAACAAGAGGGGGAAATGGGAGATGTAAAAACTATTAGTAACTAGATATCATTTGCCTAGACATTAGTGGTTCCATGTAAGCAGCAAGCCCTGAGTGTTTAGTGCTTGCTGATGGTCTCACACTTAACCGACCTCATTTAACCTAACAGTACCAATGCAGAGCTCTTCAATACTTTGCTATAAATCCATGAAATAGATGTAACAACTGTGCTACTATACATCCCTATATCCCCTGTCCCATAGTAACAACTATGCTACTTTTGGGTCCCAGATATTCAAAATCAAGACTTCATAGAGAGACAGCACTCTGCCCTACACCACATCACTCCCCCCTCATTCAGAGAACCTCTCCACAGCCAGATGATGCCCAGAGTCTTCAGACCAAGTGAGGATCATCCCAGAAGCCAAACATGTGCCAGGTAAACAGAAGCTCATCTATCCCTAATCCATCCTGAGCTGGCACATCACAGGGGACAGCATTCCTTCCCAGACTTCTACCATGCAAGCTGGGAGCACAAGTTCAGCCATGCTGCAGTTCAGGTTGCTGTTTATACTATGCAGGCCCACGAAGAGCAGGGAGGCGACTCTTGGAGCTGGGTGCTTGCTCCCAAGCTGCTGAGCCAAAGACCTGGGGCAGGAATGCGGGTAGAGGAAGGGGAGGTAACACAAACTATCTGTCCTCACATGTCCCACCAGTGTCTCTGGTTACAGGCATCTGGGGACAGCAGGAGCCCAGTGGAGGGAAAGGTGGAGACCAGGTGGGTGACACACTGTGTGTCACCTTGGGTACAGGGCATATAGGGATGTAATGTGGATGGCCAGCTGACCAAATCCTGTAGAAGCAGAGTGGCTTAAGACTCTGGGACTGTTGGGCAAGAGGTAGATCCCAAAAGTTAGCATCTTATTAGAAGTGTGCTTTGCTTGGGCTTTACACTGAAATCCACTCAGGGGCCATCTGCTGGGGGTGCCTTGCAGCCTCTGGAGGAAGGAAGATGAGCAATGCCTTCTGGGTATGCTTCCTGTATTTGGAGTTTACCACCTTCTAGCCATAACCCTGTCTGAGTAGCTGAGGGTTGTCCTTGATCCCAGAGGATACATGGGGATCCTGAGCCACACAGACAAGGATGTCAGGGCATTCATAAATTGGGGTGAGGCTCTGGCAGGTTTCTGGGATGAAGGGAAAGTAGACAGGCTTAAGGCAGGCTTAGGCAATGCCTCCCTCCCTGAGCTTTTGTTGGAGACCATGGGGTCAGTCTTGCTCACCAGGAGCTGGCAAGAGCTGTGTCATGCATTTTTAAATGGCTATTAGCTGAGGGCAGTCTCTAAATGGGTTGTGTGGGCCTCAGAGGCTCCAGCAGGCACTGGAGTGGCCATAAGACACAGTTATGTTTCAGCCTCCCAGCAGGACTGTGGTGTGCTGCCAAGAAGAATGCTATTTACCCTGACCAGCACAGCATGTCCCCAGTTGGCTTCTCAGGCCAGTTCAGCAAAAGTGGCATTGGTGACAAGTGTGTAGAAGGGCCCAGGGCCTGAGATAGGCTTGTAAGTCTAAGAAGTTCATGTTAGCTTTCTTTCTATTGCTGTGATAAAAAGCAGAACCAAAAGTAGCTTGGGGGAGTGTTGTTTTCACTCCCATCATAGTCTGTCATCAAAGGAAGCCAGTTAGAAACTCAAGTCAGGAACCTGGAGGCAGAACTGATGCACAGGCCATGGAGAGTGCTGCTTACTGACTTCCTCCCCATGGCTTGCTCAGCTTTGGGTTTTGTTTGTTTGTTTGTTTGTTTTGTTTTAATAAAAACTCGGGACCACCTGCCTTAGGTAGAGGTGGCACTACCCACATTTTATCCAAGAAATTATCCAAGAAAATATCCAATAGTCTTGTCTATAAGCCATCTGAGGTAGGCATTTTCTCAATTCAGGTTTCCCCCTTCCCAGATGATTCTGGCTTGTGTCAAATTGACAAAGTACAAAACTGCACAGATTTCAACCCTCAGTCCTGGCTGAACTAATCCCACTGCTTGTCACTCATAGTTTTGCTCTTCTGGAAGTACTGGGAAGGCTGGGGAAAGATGTTGTGGTGAATATTCAACTATACACAGATGTGCTGCATTTGTTTATGTAAAGATGAGCTGCATTTGCTTAACCACGCAGATGTGTTGCCGTTTAATCTTGCCTACCTAAGACACCTGATTGGTCTAATAAAAAGTTGAGTAGTCAATAGTGAGGGAGGAGGTACGGGCAGAATTTCCAGGTAGGGAGAGTAAGTAGGAGGAAGAATTAGGTTCAAGGGGGAAGGAAGAAAAAAAAAGAAAAAAGGGAGATGCCAGAGGCCAGCCAACCAGACACAGAGGAAGCAGGAAAGTAGGACATACAGAATGAAAAGAAAGGTAAAAAGCTCAAGGCAAAGCATAGGTGAATAGAAACAGGCTAAATTAAGTTAGAAGAGCTAGTGGGACAAGCATAAAATAAGGCTGAATATTCATAATTAATAATAAAGTCTCCAAATCTTTATTTGGGATCTTGTTGACAGACAAAAGAAAATGCCAACTCCAGGGAGATGGCTCAGTGGATAAAGTAGTTGCCATGCAGGCATGAGGACCTGCGTGTGATCCTCCAAATCCATGTAAAAGGTGGGGAATGATGACATGTTCCTATTGTCCCAGTGCTGGGGTGAGGCAGGTGTAAGGATTCAGGCATCATGCTGGCCTGCCCTGTCACCTGGCAGAGTGCACTCAGGCAATACTCTGGTCATCCCACGGTTCCATGAGTACTAGTCTGCAGGCAGGTGCAAAGGACCCCTTTAAAAGACAGAACCCCGCCCACTTATACTCTTTGCTCTCTAACCAGATTCTCTCTCTCTCTCTCTCTTTTTCTCTCTCTCTCTCTCTCTCTCTGTGTGTGTGTGTGTAGACAAATAAAAGGGTGTATGGTGAAAAATGGCAGTGGAGGTTGACTTTGCCCTCCCCCAATGGAACTTCCTGTGGTTCTGACTCTCAGGGTCTCTAGGTCCAAAGATGAACTTGGTTCTAATAACAAAATGTTTCTTATTTTTGTGGCAATGGTCCCAGGCATCTATGATCCAGGTTGGAGTGGGGGGAGGGTCTCTAGAGCTGGCATCAGGACCACTTGGGTGTGGCAGGTGCATGGGAATTATAAAACACAGGAAGATCCAGGTGCCTGACCCCATCCATGCCCAAGCCACAGCCATCATAGCATGCATGTGACTCCCATGGCCCCTCTGGAAATAGGTGCCACTCCATAGTCCAGTTCAGTGGTGGCCCCGAAAGTGATTATCCCTGGAAATTCTCACTAGAAGGAACACTGTGCCATTCACATTGGAAATGGCTTGAGCAGTGTGATCTCGTCTTGGTGTACTGGTCAGGGGCCAAGGAGCGGAGACATAGGAAGGAAGATGAGAATCGAGGGGTCTGTGGGACAGTGGATCCAACTGAGACCGACTCAGTGTCTGAGGATCTTTATGACTCCTCAGTGTCTGCTGGAGACACAACTCACTACAGGGGACCCCCTAAGTGTAGGGGACTCCACAGGCCCATGATGCATGGCCTTTTCTCAGAGCTGCCATGGAGTATCTTGCTTGCTGTCTTACCTGCAGCCCATGAATGTTTTGTTTGTTTTTCTGTTGCTGTGATGAAACGGTCTGGCCAAACACAAGAGAAAGGAGTCTCTGCAGCTTACACTTCAGATCACAGTACATCGTCAGGGCAGGAGCTGAAGCAGAAACTTGGAGCAACTCTGCTTTCCAGGTCACTAATTGGCTCATGATCAACTAGCTTGCTGGCTTTCTTTTGGGTTTTTGAGGCAGGGTTTCTCTGTGTAGCCTTAGCTGTCCGGAGCTCTTTTTGTAGACCAGGCTGTCCTGGAGCTCATAGATATCTGCCTGCCTGGGCCTCCTGAGTGCTGGGGTTAAAGGTGTGCACCACTATGCCCAGCTTCAACTAGTTTTCTTGTAAAGCCAGGTCCACCTGCCTAGGGATGGTGCAGCTCAAGTCAATCATCAATCAGGACACACTCTCACAGACACGGCCATAAGCCAGCCTGATTGAAACAATTCTTTAATTGTGTTTCCCTCTTCCCACATGATTTGAGGCTATGTTAAGTCCACAATAAAACTAACCAGTAAACGGACAAATGTTGAGACCCAGTGGACACAGGCTTCTTTTTCAGCTGCTTCAGTCTTCTACTGTCACACCTGGTTCCAAGAGACCTCATGAACACCAGCAGGGCAGTGCCTTTTGATACCAGTGTGGACACGCTCCAGCTACAGGCCTGCCTGCCTGCCTGCTTGCCTTACAGCCTCTGGCAGCATCATCATTAAAAAAAATTGCTACATTTTAAACTTAATTGAGGGGATGGGGTCATGTCAGGGTATGTGTGCATGTATGTGTACCCAGAGATAATTAGTTGTTATCTTTCACCATGTGGGTCCCATGGATGAAACTCAGGTCATTAGTTTTGGTTACAGACACCTTTACCCACTAAGCCATCCTGCTAGCCCTGGTGCTACAATTTAAGGGCCTCTTGGTGCAAGGCTTCCCAACACAGGATCCCCAGTTTACATCAGGCAAAAGAGTCATAACCACAGAAACAACGGGTCTATCACTGACTCCACATCAGCTCAAGTAGATGACCCAGAAGAAGGCCAGCCAATGCTCCCAAGCCTGCACCCCAGGGTACAGCAAGCCGATGTTCTCAGTCACCAGAACAGAGTGTGGATTTTTCCCATCAGCCCCAGAAATCCACTTGCAGAATCAGTTTCATCCCTAGGAGAAAATCAGATGGCAATTGAGGACAGATCACCAACTGAGAAATGAAATACTTTTTTTTTTTTTTGGATATCTTAGCCAGAAGAGCAGAAGGCAGAGACTGTCTTAAAAATCAAGAAAGGCTGGAGAGATGGCCAGCAGTTCAGAGCACTAGCTGCTCTTCCAGAGGGTCTAGGTTTGATTAGCAGCCACTTGGCAGCTGACACCATTTGGAACTCCAGTTCCAGGGCATCTGATGCCCTCTTCTGGCCTCAGTGGGCACTGCACACACATAGGGCACATATGTACACAGGCAAAGAACACGTAAATGAAAATAGTTCTTTAAAAATTGAGAGGAAGTAATAACAGGCTATGGTTATTCACACAGCTCCCCAAGCCTTTTTAAAATAGAGCCAAAATAGGGGCATTTTCTGAAAACCTAAAGTTGAGTTTTCACCATAGGAATTTAAGAACCAGTTCACCATGAAAGAACCTTGAGTGGGAGTGAAGATCAAAACTCAAACTAAAGCTGGACATTGGTGGTGCATGCCTTTAATCCTGCACTCAGGAGGCAGAGGCAGACAGATCTCTGTGAGTTCGAGGCCAGCCATGAGTTCCAGGATAGGCTCCAAAGCTACAAAGAGAAACCTGTCTTGAAAAAAAAAAAAAACCAAAACAACAAAGAAACTCAAACCAAGTATGGGGTAGGCTGGGGAGGTGCCTCTACCTATCAAGTGCCTACTTTGCAAACACAAGGACCTGAGCTAGACTATGTGCTCTGGGCCATACATGGAGCATTGACCCTTTCTTCCAGCTGGACTCTAGCAATAGCAATAGGAACCCAACAGGACACGATCCTATCCCCCATTTGCATATGGCACAGGACACCCATTGGATTAAGCTAGCTTAGTGGACAGGTGGATGTGTCCACATGGGAGTCTGCTAGGAGGAAGTGGTCCCTTTTAAAACATGTGTGGAAATCACATCAGAAGCCTAATAGCAACAGTGACTCAGGACAGGCTGAAAAGCAGCCTTAGACACAGGTATGAATGGTGTGTGTGTGTGTGTGTGTGTGTGTGTGTGTGTGTGTGTGTGTGCGCGCGCGCGCGCTCGCGCGTGCGTGTGCGTGTGCACACAGTGTGTGTGAGTGGCCTGACCCAGGCCACACATTAAGCAAAGGAAAGCTCTTGTCTGACAGCAGAGCCAGGGCTGAACAACATCATGGCTACCTTGGAAATATCCCTGAATATCTGGACTTCCTCTCTGGGGTCTTTTGCCTGGAAGAACAGTTCTCAGACCAGGTACTCTGCTCACAGACCCTGATGTCACTGTGGGCATCTGTCGAGCACTGAACTGCTGCTCTTGGAGGAGTGCACAGGATGGTTTTGAAAGTCTGCGTGTACTGTATGTGCATGGATGATCCATGCATGCTTGTGGGCACATATATGTATGGGGCTTTCCAGAGCTCCTGATGGAGGTTGAGCTAGTGCCCCTGTACTAATGTCACCTTGAAGAACATAACCCACAGCATAAAGACGCTTGTCCCAGGCTGCCGCAAGCAGGACATCGAAGTTCTTTCAGCACAGTTGACGTTTGGAAGACAGACAATCAAGAGCTGGAGCAGCTTTTGGTTTGCTCTCACAAGGCCTTTGCCCCACCCCTTTCTTTGCCTTTGGTTTTCTGAGATGGGGGGTCTCACGTAGCTTACACTGGCACTGCACTCTTTAGCCCACTGTGTTGGCCTCCCTAGTGCTATGATGACCAGTATGGAGTGTGCTATGCCTGGTTTATGTGGTGCTGGGGCTGGAACCCAGGTTTGCTAAGCAACACTTTACTAGCTCAGCTACAGGCCCAGCCAATTTCCCTTTTAAAGTAGAAGTGGATTTTAGTTACCGCCACAGAATGAAGGTGGTTTTTAGCAAAGTAGCTCAGGACATAGGACATCTGTCCTTGGCAGCTTTTAACTTTCAAAAAAGATTTATTTTTATATGTACAAATGTTTTGTCTGCATGCATGTCTCTGTAACATGCATGTTACATGCATGTATTCTTGGTCCCCAAGGAGGCCAGAAGAGGGCACTGGATTCCCTGGAAGTTAAGATGGTTGTGGGCTGCCACATGGGAGTAGCAAGTGCTCTTAACTGCTGAGCCATCTCTCCAGCCTCCTCAATGGCTTTTATAACCCAATGTAGGTCCTTGGGTCCCTCAGCATTTCACAGGCTCACTGAATTCCCTCTCTCTGCTGTCCGGAGTAGAGACCCTGGGGCCTTGGGGCCCTGGGGCAGATAGCACTGCCAGCTAAAAGACCTTGGAGAAAAGGCAGAGCACAAGGGGTTGGAGGAGGGTAGCCTCAAGGGACAGGAAGCACCTGAAGTTGTCCTCTCTTGAAAGTCTATGCAAGCCAGAAAGAAAGAAAAAGAGGCAGAGAGTCACTTTCTCATATATTGTGGACATTTTATCCCTCGTTCACAACAGTGTTTGTAATAAACAAGTATGATACCTATGCATTTTGCCTGGAAAGTACCACCAAGCAGGAGTGCCACACTGCCTGGGAGTCCTTCCACATGCTGTGGACAGAGAACTATGCATAGCAGTCAACACAGCCAGGCTGTAGATCCAGGCCTGCAAAGCTTAAGTCAGCTTTCAGACCTGGAAGTCTTCCTAGACCACAGACCTCCATCTTTACCACAGAAAGCCTGTGAATAGCAAACTTGTAAAAAGAAGTATACAAAAGGAAACATCCATATAACACAGTTGTACCCTGTAGACACAGCATCCCCTTGAGACTGCCCACAGTCAGATATGGCGATTTCTCAGGAAAAGGAAAAGAAGCTCAGATGTCTGCCCACCCATACAGCATTCCATCATTAGAGTCCATGGTTTATGTGGCTTCCAGAAAGAGCCGTTCCTGTAGTTATAGGACTCGCCGGTACAGATGCCAGGAGGTACAGGCCTTGAGGCAAGTCATGATTGTCACAACATTACTACTCTGAGACAAAAATAAAATAAAAAAAAAAATACAAATAGAGCAATGCAGCTCTTCATTGAATCAAGTAACTCCAGTTTAATAGAATACAATTTAGTGCATTTCAGGGTCTCATTCACAGTTCCACTTCTCTCCAAACACTTTCGCAACAGAAAGAAACCAAAAAGCTAGAGAGGAAAGAAAAGTCCAGGTGACCTGTCAGGACAAAGTTCACAGTTTCCCAGGTCTGTGAAGAGACGATGCCACTATCTCCAGTGGCTCCTCAAAGTGCCCTCGTTGGTTTATTTCTGGAATGGTTTGCAATACCACCACCATTCCCCTGAATTAACTGATTTCAAACGCCTCTAATAAACTTTGATTTATGTGTCCATCCTGTCAGCCAAGCAGATCACCCAAAGCCTGAACTAGTATTTTCAAATCCTGGCCCTGTATGCAGGGATCTGGGGCCTGAGTGTCAGTACCTAACTGACAGCCCCATAGCAAGACTCTGGGACAAGGCCTAAGGCAGGTCAGGGATGCCCTCACCCAGGCCCAGGTGCCTTTGGTTTGGGGCTGGCCCATGGGCCAGAGATGCTTCTAGAAAGAAGGCAACAGGCATCTCAGGTATGCCATTCTAACCCTGAGCTTCATGATACTGCAGAGGGCTAGAAGCCACACCAAAGGGCTAGCACTAAGTGTCACATGCATCTAGCTAGTGGTGGGGGTCTATGTGTGGGACAAACAACTGAGATGCAAGTCGTCAGGGCTGGAAAGGCTACTTTTGGCTTGTCCTATAAGGTCTCAAGGCAGAGACAGGGCAACATGCAGGAAGAATCACTTAACTCTTCATCCTGAACCTGACACAAATTAGTAGTCATGGTGGGTGGTCTCCTGACATCTCTTGAATTACATATCAATGTAACTCATTGCTGGGTCTAACATTGACTTTTCCCAATGGCATAATTGCGGGACTAGATCAGAGGCAGGAAAGATTCTCAGGGCAAGGTGCAGGAAAGAGGAGGGAGGGGAATCCAGTTATCTATGAAGACACCTGCATTGTTTCTACAAGAAAGTGTTGTTACATTGTTGCAGTATGTTATCTAGAAGACTGTGTGTTCAGAGTTCATTAGACTGTTTCTTGAGGACAGGGCCTTACAGCATCTCAAATGTGACTCATGGATGCAGTTACCAAACATCTATAAATAACAAGCGGCTTCTTTCTCTGGGTTAAAGGTCTTGTCAAGAGGAGATCTGATCTCTGAACTGCCCACATGCTGCCCATTCAGCCTTCCACGCTTGTTGCCCCTGCTTCTTGCAGGATGGTCACCAATCAGGATGCTAACACAAAGCCCTCAGAGAGAGCAGCATAGTCCCTAGATGCTCTGTGTGGGTACCGTGACATGCTGCCAGCAGTCAGGGGAATGGCAGCCATGACTGTAGCTCAGCAAAGCTTCAGAGAGGCCTACATGAGACCAGGGGTGGGAGACAACCTGGACAGTGGAAGGGTTTCTCAGGGAGATGGCAGAAGCCCTCATGTATCTGGCTCTTTGAGCCTGAGTGGTAAGGAGTGGTAAGGAGACCACGTCCCAGTCTAAGCTGACCTTGTGGGGCCCCTCTGCTGAGACCCTGGAGAAGAGCCAGTCTAGTAGGTCAGTCCTTCTCCCAAAGCCACCATCTTTTGTTCTGGAACTCCAGTTCCAAAATACCTCTGGCTCCTGAGCCCACTGCTTCCAGAATGGGCACCCTGAAGACTAGCAAGTTGCTTCAGCAGTGCCATCAGTCTGAATCTGGGCATGACATCAGCCATGCCTATCAGTAGTAGGGTGTGAAGGAAAAGAGAAAAGCCTTATTCAGAGATTTATTAATTTAATAGAAAAATCAAGGGACTCTCCTCCCCCTTTCCTTCTGAAGCAGATGAAAAGCAAAATGTGACCCCACCCAAAAACAAAAAACAAAAACAACAACAAAAAAATACAAAACAAAAAACCCACACCCACATTCCTAGTGTAATTTTTATTGCTCTCAGAAGCGCTGTATTGGATGATAAGCAGGGGGAGGCCTAGGAGGGCAAAGCCTGCAGCCTGAACTCCTGCAGCCATTCACAGACTCAACACAGGGCTGATCTCAAAGGCTCAGGGCTTCTCAGGAAGTCAGAGGCATTAGAGAAATGGTAAAGGCTCTGAGCTTGCTTTATCCAGGGCCAGGTGCATGCATGGCAGGGCCCATTGGCCTGTTTCCTTCAGATTTGTGAAGTGACAGTGAGTTAGGGAAGGACAGAAACCTCAAGCACACAGAAAGAAAACCCCATCAGGGAGGGAGCTGGCCCTCAGGAATACCCAAGATGGCTCACAGTTGGCAGAGGCCAGGGCAGGCAAGCCGTCAGCTGGAGGGGAGAGATTCGGTGTCTCAGATTGCTTGACTTAACCCTTCACCCTTACAGGCAGCCGTGATTGTTGCTGTCACCCAAGAGCGATAGGAGCAGTCGACAATCACTCTGTTGTGCATGGACCGCAGAGGCCAGGAGCGCCTTCTGTAAAGTGGGCATGCTGTCTCACGAGGTCCCCAGCACTGAGGGCCGTGTAGAGTCAGGCCCGGGTCTGCTCTCAGGTTTCTCCAGGCCTCGTCCTTCCAGTGTGCCCTATAAATCTTCTCTGTCTTTACTTTTAATTCTGGCTGCAGCATGCCAGAAAGAATACCCGGGTTTTCCTTGTTAGAAAACATGAAATGACTTTAAAAGGGCCTGTGGAAGGTTCCAGACACAGAAGGTGAACGTATATGATGGTGTTTCCCGAGGAACTACGTCTTCCAGAAACCAGGCAGGCCTTCCTTCGCTGAGTGAGAAGGGGAATGCGCCACCAGGGCCAGCCCAAGGGACCCTGGCAAGGCACCAAGTGCAGGTGGAGGACCCCTGTTTTCTGCCAGGACAACTTATGTCACTGAGGTGGTAGTGGGCAACAATGGGTGTGGAGGGCAGCCATGACACTTGTCTGGGTAGAGGCAGAAGATAAGAACAGGGACAAGCTGCGAGCCAGCCACAGACCAATTTGCAAAAATAAATTCTAATGCTAACAAGCACTGAAGGTGTCTGAGAACAAGGAGGCCTGATGGTGACACCACCTCCTGAAGAGTGTCCCAGGGGAGTCCCATAGGCTGGAGCCCCCCCAGGCACCACGGCTCTGAGGTGTGGGGCCCAGGTAGTCTTCCCATCTGGCCCCATGCAGGACTGTAGCCTGCTGGCTACAGAGGATGAGGGGATCATGGGGCTGTATGGGAGGTGCTGTATGAACTCAAGGATTCCACATTCTGCAGAGTTCTCGGGCGTTCACTTTAAAAAGAGACATAAGGTGCTTAGAAACAGCCCCTGGAGAGGCAGTGCCAACAGGGCTGCAGAGGATGGAGGGGTGGTCTTCAGCCCCTGGGCAGGGGAGAGACAAAGGGGCCAGATCTACATTCAGTGTGTGCTTATCTCTAAGAAGACTTCCTCCCCCCAGGCTAGAAGCAGAGGTGCCAAGCAGGGCAGGACAAATGAGCTCTGTAGGACAAGGATCCAGCTGACCTGCCCCTGTGAGAACAGTGGCACCCATGAAGAGCCAGTGTTCTGGGGTGCAGGGCACAAAGTGGGGGCCAGGTTAAGTTCCCAAAATAACAGATAAAGAAACAAAAGCCTCATTCTAAGTTTAAGAAGGGAGAGCAGCCAAGGCCGCCTCTTGGAGGCGGAGTTCTGGGGGAGCCCCATGGCCCCATCACTTTTCCCAAGCCCGCCTCTGTCCCCGCAGAGGGCCGATGGGACCCTGGGTGCTGGCTGACCATCTTCACCTGGCAGCTGAGTTCTTTGCTCTTGGCTCAAGTTTTGTTAATATTAGTCACCAGTTAATAAGAAAAATAGTCTCTAAGTGTCCCTTTCCCTCGCTCTGTGTGTTCGGTTTTTAATTGAGTTAATTGGATACCGCGTCAGGTTATGGGTGTTCAATCACAGCATTAATTATTCCTTTTTCTTAAGCTCTTGGTTGCCATAGCTGGAACCTTTTTCTATTTCAGTCACTCCTATCAGTCTTCGGACTCCGAAGGAAGCTTTAAAGACAAGAGAGAGAAGGTTAGAAGCTAACCTCACCAAGGCACCCTTGATGGCCTTGCCACACCGATCCCCATTCCCTTTCTCCCAGCGTGTGGCCACTCTAGTACAGGAAGCCACAGTAGCACAAGAGGAGGTCACAGACCTCCACAGTCCCACACACAGGAGCCAGAGCCACTAAATTCCCTGACCCGAGCTGCTGCCTCCCAGGACCACCATGATGAGCCACCAGTCCTGGGTACGGTGGTGGCCCAGTGACCCCAGCATGTGAGCTGGCACATCTGGGCTCTTTACCTGCTCCCACAAACCCCAAGAACGTCAGGATGAGGAGCGGGGATCCGCTGGCGAAAACGCCCAGGACAAAGCTGATTAGGGGAGAGAGGAGGATGGTGGCCCAGCACAAGAAGTTCAGGAGGGTCCACGGCCTTCGGGCAGGCTTGATCCGCTCCCCTGGGAATACACCCTTCTGCTTGTACATCTCTTGCAGGGCGTCCTGGGAGTGAAGGGGAGAACAGGAAGTCAAGATTGCCAAATGGGACTCTGATGTGGGAGAAAACTCGGCAATGAAAGCCACTTGGCTAAGATGCAGGCCACAGAATAAAGCAGACAACGTCCTGGCACAGGCAGGGAGGAGGAACTGTGTCCTTGGATGGCCTTCAGTCACTTGTATAAAGCACATGTCATCTGAACACAGGAGTTAACTAGGAAACAGCCAGCCAAAGCTGCCCATGGTCATAACTGGCATATAGATGGCTGGTGCAGCCCCCACCAGTTATCAAGACCAGGCAAGGGATAGTAGCATGAACCTGCTTGGGTCCTGGGCCTGGCCACAATCTACACCCACCACAAGTCCTTTCATCTCTCCTATCATGGCATCCAGGGACCAAACTCGGAACATCAGCTTGTATGGCAAGCACTTTTACCCACTGAACCATCTTGCTGGCCCCACACCATTCCTCCTCGTCCTCATCTTCCTCTTCTTTCTTCATTTTCTTCCTTTTTTTGACACAGGATCTCTTGTAATCCAGGTTAGCATGGAACTCTCCACATACTTGATATTGGCCTTGAACTTCTGATCCTCTTAAAGGGCTAGGATGCTGGAATTACAGGCATGAGCTGCTACCAGCTACACTTTCTTCTTGAGAGGTGTGTGTGTGTGTGTGTGTGTTTGTCTATCTACCACCTATCTAAAATTTAACTGACATAATCATACATGCTTATGGATCACAGGTTCTCTCTCCCTTCTTCCCTCCCTCCCCCTCCCTCTTACACACACACTCTGTATAATGAGCAGAGACCGGCTGGTCACTGCCTCACATCCACCATTTATTTGTGTTGAGAATGACTAGAATCCTCTCCACTGAAGATTTTGAAATACATAGTTGCCATCAGCCATGTCAGTAATCCTAACACCACTCCGCTATGGGATACCCCATCCTATCTGGTATTGACTCTTCTACCCTATACTATGGTGACATTGGCTTCCATCTTTAAGTGAGAGCATGTGCTATGTCCTCCTGTACCTGACTGGCTTTCCTTCTATGGTATTCCATAGTGTTCCAAATGGCAAGAGTTTGCTATATAGTGGCTGAACAATGTTACACTGTGTTTATACATATCATAGTTTCTTTTCCTTTTCTTCTTTTGTTTTGTTTTGTTGTTGTTTTTCAAGACAGGGTTTCTTTGTGTAGCCCTGGCTGTCCTGGAACTTGCTCTGTAGACCAGGCTGGCCTTGAACTGAGATTTGGTTACTTCTGCCTCCTGAGCCCTAGGATTAAAGGTGTGTGCCACCATTACCCAGCTTCACTGTAGTTTCTTTATCCGCCCATCAGTGTACTGGAGGGGTGGGGTGTGTGGAGATGGGGGGGGGTTAATTCTGTCATTTTGGCTACCATGGACAGCACTGCACTAACACTGGCTGCTGGTGCCTTTGCCTTTGAATTGAGTTTTCTCCTGACAAACCCCCTCCCAGGAGGACTTCAGGGTCCAGTGGTGGCTTAGCTCCTAGAATTTCTTCATTTTTGCTTGGATTTCTCTTTCAGTGAGTTCATTCTAGGTATGTGGAGATGGCTTCTGGACACTGGTTTTGTAATCTGAAACTTTAGGGAATTTTCCAGGTCTAACATTTTTGACAGTTTTGACTTTTCTAAATATAAGGCCAAGCCATTTGCAAACAGGGTAGTTTGACTATTCTCCTTTCCAATATGAACTTCCTTCAGCTCCTTCTCTTGTCTAATAGCTCTGCTGAGATGTCTAGTGCTATGTGGAATAAGGACGACAGACAGACAGACATTCTGGACCCCAGGAGGATAATGTGTGTGTGTATCTGTGGTTCATGGTCCGAGCTGTGTGAGCTAAGAGGCTTCTATACCTACTGTGTTGGGCAACTGTCATAAAGGAGGTGACAGACTTTATCCAGGTTTCCAAACAAGTGGGCATGAAGCCAGCCATACCAAGCTCATATGGTTTTGATTCCCTGTTTGTTGTTGTGTCTTGTTTTATTCTTGTTAGTACTAATTCCACCACTTTGTTTAAAAAGCCTTGACCAGAGTTTTCTGTTTTATTAATATTCTTTTTTTCTTTTCTTTTGAAATAGGGCCTCACCTTGTCCAACCTTGGCGGTCCTGGAACGCTGGTCTTGAACCTCAAACCTCTGTCTCTTGAGTGCTGGGATAAAGGTGTGTTCTACTACACCTGGCTTCTTCTTTACTATTTATTTAATGTGCATTGGTACTTTGCCTGTATGTATGTCTGTTAGGGTATAGGATCCCCTGGAATTGGAGTTACAGACAGTTTTGAGCTGCCATGTAGATGCTGAGGATTGAGCCTGGGTCCTCTGGAAGAGCAGCCACCAAGCTGGTTAAGAAACCACAGAGCCATCTCTGCGGCCCCTTTATTAATACTCTGGAGGAAAGTAGGGACCTGATACACAGTAAGCACTGTACACATAGCACATGGCCCACAGCACTGCGCTGCCAGCAGGCTGCTTTTGTTCTCCACTTGCCCTACGGCCTTTTTTTTTTTTGCAGGTCGTCTCGGTTTCCATTTTCATCTTTACATGCTCATTTTAGTCTGTATCTGCTACTTCTCAAATTCCTCTGAGCACTTTGTTCTGTCTGGCATTGGCAAGGGTTTGTCAAATTCCTCTGAGCACTTTGTTCTGTCTGGCATTGGCAAGG
This sequence comes from Phodopus roborovskii, assembly GCF_943737965.1. Classification (NCBI taxonomy): domain Eukaryota; kingdom Metazoa; phylum Chordata; class Mammalia; order Rodentia; family Cricetidae; genus Phodopus; species Phodopus roborovskii. Next base: position 23,959,894 of record NW_026126434.1, read on the forward strand.
GTTTGTTTCCTTGGGCATTTTGTCTTCTGGTAGCTTGCAGCTGGCCTTCAGCTGAGTCCCAAGTGTGCAAACTCTGAGCAGTCTGCCTCTGGGGTCGCCTCCTCCAGGGGTGTATGGGTCTCCCTCCACAGCACAGAGAAGAAGGGACTTCTCTGTGTACCACTTTCTATCCTAGTGTCTCCAACTTCTGGAACTGTGAGGTTGGCCAGCATAATCACCAGGGCAACACCGTCTTCAATGCAGAGGAGAGGCAGGTGGGGACAAGGTCAATCTTCCCTAGACTGACTTCCTAGAAGGTTGGGCCTCGTGTGGGGCACATGCTACCACCTTACTGTCCTTCGCATCTCACCATCTCATCCCATGGAGGTTTACAACTCAGGACTTTGGGGGAACATGAAAACACTAGCAGGTTACCTAGCATCAGCAGAGGCCCCTTACCCTCACTCAGGTCTAGCTCTCTTCCTTCCTTGGTCTTTGGAGTTCCCTTACTTCCTCAGGAGCTGCTTATAGCGCTGGAAAGAACTGTTTACTGCAGGTTTTTCTGATCATCTGATTTCCAACAATGCTGAAGTGGACACTTATTGTCCCTGGAATTGGGCATAGGGTGAGCATGCACTGTGGAGTGGGAACTGGGCATGTGTGGTCCCAGAAGCACCCCAGGTATCTGCTGTGAGGCCCCACGACATAAACATGCTGCTGTAAGTCTTGGCAATGTCTGCTATATCCATAAAATTCTTTTATGTAAAAAAGGAACAAATATGGTAAAATGCCATCAACACAGTTTCACATGTGGGGCACGGTGCAACCCACCTAGCACTGTGCCAAACTTCATACTTCACCCGAGTGTTGATTTCTCAAATTTTAAGAAAAAGAGAAGAATCTAATGAGGTGAGGAGCTCCAGGGTTTGGTGTCCAAAGGGGAACCATGTGGCACCTGCCTGCCCTCTTTACCACCCTGCCTGCTCCAGAGATGGGACCCAGGCAAGCAGAAGCCTTTACCTTCTCCTGGTACAGCTTGTGAAGCCACTGGGCTGCGTCATTCTCGTCTGCTGGGATGTCTGCCAGTGGAAACCTCCTGTTACATCAAGAAGATCAAGAGTAAAGTGAGAGAATGAAAAAGATCTGCTTGTAGTTGTGGGAGGGGGCAGCAACTGAAATAAGCAGGCAGCAAACTAAGTTCCTGACAGTCATCCGACACCCTGGAACCTTCTGGCCCCCACCCCCACGTGAGGGCTAAAAGATGCCTCTATAGCTGGGGACACTTGTGAGCCACCTGCCTGGGACAGCATGCCCTGACCTCCCCACAGGGTGGTCTTGGTGGCTTTGGTCTTTCCCAACATCACTGCTGGAGATAATCAAGACACATGTGCAGCCTTTGATCTTGACTATCGTCTTCACTGGATGGAGAGAGACTAGGAGACAAGGCACACCTCTGAGTGTCTGTGAGGGTGTTTCCAGAGAGGGCTCTGACCTGACCATGTGTCGACTCAATGGATGGACTTCATTTTGAATATACTGTTGGGAGGCCCTGTAACTGTGGAAGGTGGGCCTGGCTGGGGCATGCCTCTGAAGAATGTATATTGCCCCCTTCCTGTCATTCTCTCTGCTTCCTGGCCACCAAGATGTAAGCTGCTTGGTTCTGCCTAAATGCTCCCCACCCTTGATATCTGAATCTCACCTCAGCGCCACAACAATGGAGCCACGTGATAATGGACTGAACTTCAACACTAGGAGCTAAACAAACCCTAGGCTGTTTATGCAGAAGTGACCACCACAAGGTGAGCTGAAGTACCCAAAAAGGGGAGAGGGAGGGGGTGTGGAAGGACTGGATGGGGAGGTAGGGAGGGAGAGAGACAAGTGGGTGAAGGGAGAGACAGAGATAGACAGGAACAGACAATACGCCTGGCTGAAAGACTCTACAAGGCCACATAACCAAGCTTCAAGACTATGGAGATTCAAATGCTGTAGATACAGTCAAATTATCCTAAATTATTTTTAGTCTCTAAGAAAGCCATCCACTGCCTTGCCCTCCATGTCTGAACTAATGTCCTGGTGACTATCAAAAGCTTACAATATATTCTAAGCAGATAACTAGCTCCCACTGACCCCATCAGTGGCCCGATCTGTGGCTCCTACCAACTCATTTGATAAATACTTCTGAACTTTCTTTGTTTTGCAATAAGTAAGAATCTCATATAACTACTTCCTCAGTGGAAAATAGCATTTGGGGAGACTTCAATGTGTGATCTGAGGCCATGGCCACTCACGCCTGACTCTCTTGCTCCTTTTGAGGTAAGGGCGGTGTCTGTGTCAGTAATTTTTTCCTAGACACAGCAGATCACTGCTTCAAGACAAAACTACATATCCCAGGTAGGAAAAGTAGTCAACATTGAGAGATTTTAATTTTAATCTCAGCTAACAATAAATGTTTCCATGAGGACCCTAAACTGTCCGAACCCCTACCCTGGGAGCCTGTTGGTAAACAAACAGGTGGTTGCCTAGCAACTACAGGTGGGCCCTTTTGCAGTCCTGTGGCTCAGGCCTTGCTGTGAAAATAAATCAGTTTGTGAATAAACAGAAGGTGGGAACTGCACACAGAAGATATCTCCATCCCTTTTACAGTGAGGACCCTAGAGAGAGAGACATGATATGCCCATGCCCCTGTGGTTCACAGGGCTTGTCTGGTACACAGAGCTCTGCCATGTGTGGAAAGCACATCTGATGGGAGGAGCTTCTCTGACCCCAGGAGATGCATCTCAACTGCTGTGCTTGACTTGAAATCACATGCTCAGAGAGTGATGCTGAGTCCACTTGTGGGGACAGCTGGCTAGGACTCTGTCACTTGAGAATAAGTGTTTGTGCCATAAGCTTCTTTAAAAAGCTAAACCCAAGCCGGGCTGTGGTGGCACACACCTTTAATCCCAGCACTCCAGAGCAGAGGCAGGTAGATCTCTGAATTTGAGGCCATCCTGGTCTACAGAGCTAATTCCAGGACTGCCAGGGATACTCAGAGAAACCCTATCTCAAAAAACAAAAGGCAAGACCCAGAGCTGAGCATGGTGGCCCACACCTTTAATCCCAGCACTTGGGAGACAGAGACAGGTTCATGGCCAGCCTGGTCTACATATCAAGTTCCAGGCCAGCCAAGGCTACATAGTGAGACCCCCCCCCCATTCCAAAACATAATAACTACTATTGGGAATGAGGGAGGGAGGGAGGAAGGAAAGAGGGAGCAAGAAAATTAGACCCAGTGGCATATTCCTGTAATACCAGAACTTGGGGTGTGGAGCAAGAGAATCAGGTGCCCCAGGCCAGCCTCAGCAACATAGTGGGTTTGATGGGCACCAACAGGGAGGTCCTACTTTCCACAGGGAACTGCAGTACCTCACAATGCCCAGGAGATGGCACCGAGTACTGGTGTTCACACAGGCACATAAGGACTAGGGTGGTCAGTGAACACATCCCAGGTCGTCATTCTCCCCCCCCCCCCCAACCCCCAGGTATCATCAGAAACCCTAGGCATTCTGCACTCTCTGCACCTGTGCTTTCCGGTGTGCCAAATGTTTCACACCCTAGGGCTTCCTCTGTTTTACCACTCTTGTGCTTTGAAGCCATTATAAAGCCACATGGGGACGTGTAAACACTGTGTTTGTGACTGCTGAATGACTATTGGGGTAGACACAAAATGGGTACACGAGACAGATGCTTTGCATCCAGGGGGTGGATGAGATCACATAGTTTCATCTGTTTTAACGTTTTCAGAACAATAAGTAATGGGGAACTGCTATGGTGAATATGGCTCTGGTTTGGGAGGCCCCCATAGTGGTCCCACTGTTCTTTCTTCCAGAAAAAAACCCACAGGAACTGTCCACAGCCTGCGACAGATCTGTGCACTCAAACTGAGGCCCTGGGTGGCTGTGGCTGTGTGGGCTGTGCCTAGGGACCTTTCCACCTCAGCACACGTACCCAGCGCTGGGTGGAGCACAGGGCCACACACACAGGGCTACACAGAGCAACACTGCAGGTTCATAGCCACATCAGCATGAGGGGCAGCAGCATCTGAGTGGACAAAATATGTTAGCCTATGCCTCCCCAAGTGCTGGGGACTGTGTAGGGGAGGATTTGACACAGTCAGGGTGTAGCTGGGGGGCACCTCCTGCAACAAGAGGACTAAAAGGCTCAGACCTATTTCATGGCTCTCTCTGGTGTGTGTACATGTGTGTGTGTAATGCCACACATACACACACACTACCACATGCATTATAGAAGAAGTAAAGAAAATAAAAGATGCTGAGATACGTGTAAGTGGGGTCCTGCTGACTCCCCGCTCTTGGCAGCTAGAGCTTGAGCTCTAGTTACCCTGAACTTCCCTGGAGTAACTCCACCATCCCAAGGCTAACACCAGCATGCCAGCAGGGAACAGAGATCCCCTGAGCCTATGCACATGCAGGCTTGCTCTGTCATAGCTCCTAGAGAGTTGTCACCTTTGAGGGAGGCATGAGGGAAGGCCCTTAGCTGTGATTGCAGGGGCAGGCTGGGTGGTGGGAAGGGCTTATTTGTGCACAGTCCACAGTCAAGAGCACAGATCAGCCAAGACCTTTATGAGCTCTAAGATGCCCACTGGAATACAGCTGGACAGATCTACAGAACCAGAATATCACAGAACAAAGAACAGATGGAGGAAGTCTCCCTAGTCACAGCCTGGTGTCCATGTGGGGGAATTTCAGCTTGATGGGTGACTGAGCAGCCAGAAGGGCTGGATGAGTGAGACCTGGCCACCCTGGCATAGGCTGGCTCTGACCTGGGGCAGTTAAGCTAGGGACAGAAGCATGATGACCTCTGAGGGGCTCACTCCTGGACATGGCCGGATTCTCAGTTACTGTCATCTCCCTTTGTGCTATGGTTTTGTTCTCTATTGTCTCTCAAAGATCATGTATTAGCAGCTTGTTCTCTGAAGAGGCCCTACTTTAAAAATGTGGGGCCCAGTAGGAGGTCCTTGGTCATGGGCATCTCAGGACAAGTCAACATAGTGGGAGGTCCTAGGACATGGCCATCCATCCCTGGAGAGGTCAACATAATGGGAGGTCATGGCTGACTCTGGAGGGGCCAGCATAGTGCAAGGTTCTTGATCATGGACCTCCATCTCTGGAAGGGTCAACACCCCAGCCCCTTCCTCCTTTACCAACTGGTGATAAGGTGGTTGCTATACCCAGCCACATGTTGTGTTCTTGCCATGACATGCAGACCCCACATTGGACCAAAGCAACAGAGACTCAGCCATGGATTGGGACTGTCAAAACCCTGAGCCAAAACCAAGTTTCTTCTTTGTAAGTTGTCTCAGGTGTTTGTTATGGTGACAGCAAGATAACTAACACATGTGGCCATGGAAGCCACCTAAGGCTCAGGGTTAGTCACCACAGTCCCTTGGGTGGCCCCATGATGGAAGATGAGCACATGAAGGAAAGGACCTTAGTCTCACTTGCTGACCTCAACCCAGGCAAGCTCCCAGGACAGGATACAAGGTCCTGAACCTCAGTTATCCATCTGTTACAAAGTCCAGGAGGAAAAAGCCAACAAGCTTACTGTTTATGTTCACAACCTTATTTCTGGAAGCCCCCTCACAGTGTTATTTGTAAACCAGCATGAGCTCAAGTCCACTCAGAAGAACCAAGCAGAGGTGTCAAATGGAAGCCATTTTGGGTGCATTGTTTCCTCAGGAGACATAGATGGGGCTTTGGCCCCAGCCAACACTGAGACGTGACTCCACCCACTGCGCCTAAGTCAGCACGCCTCAGGCAGTGCCAGTGGGTCCTGACAGTGGCTGTGCCACAGAAGATGGCCCTGCAGGCACCATCACTTGGGCTCTGAAGAGCAGGTAAGGCCTTCCCCAATCAGAACTTCCCAGGTCACTATCTAGAAGTTACTAAGCCAGATCAGAGCCACTTGGTGACAGTGCCAGTCTACTGGGGGCTGTGTAGCAGGTCCCATATTCCCAGCTCAAATCGAGAGATCAGAGGTTAGCATTAGTTCACCAGATTGTGTGACTGCTGCCCAGGCGAGGGCAACTGACACTGGCAGAATTTGGGACAGAGCTTTCCTCAGAGAGACATGCACAGGTGTCCACTGAGACTGAGAGACAGACAAGAAACAATCCTCACACTGGCCAGGGAAACAGCTAGAGATACTAGCATTGCCTTCCTCTGACCCGTGTCCTCAGGAGCCCTGCACAGAACCACATCAAACCCTGACAGCCCTGTGAAGGCGCTCACCTCACACACATGTCTGCCTCATATTTCTTTCCATAGAGGATCCCCAGCAGGGATGGGTTCTTACTCCCTCTGAAGTTCAGGGTCACATCGTAGATAGCTGCAACTGTAGGGAGGAGATAGGACAAGTGAACGATGGATGGTGGGAGACACCCCAGCAGTGACATCACCACCAAGCAGAAAAGCCGCTCTTATACTTGGGTCTGCCCTTCCCCATGAAGCGCACAGGCGAAGATCTTCACCCCACTCCCAGCTGGCTCAGACCCTCTCTGCTGCTGTTCTTGTGTGCCCAGTGCTCTTGGGCCCTTTCTGTGGCTTATGTAACTCCTTCCAGGGAAACCAGACATCTCTGCTGACATTCTCCTTTATAATGCTTTATATTATTTACATTCTGTTTTTTTTGACAGTTTCCCACTAAGCAGCATTTTATCCTCGAAGAGATGTGAGGATCTGAATATCTATATATCTATATCTATCTCTCTATCTATATCTACATATATATATATATATATATATATATATATATATATATATATATATATGCTTTGCTTTTTAAGACAAAGACTCATGTAGCCCAGGTGGACCTCAAACTATCTTGCTGAGAATGACCTTGAATTTATACAGTCGAAAATGATCTCCTGACCCTGATTTCATCTCCTGAGCACTGTAACTACAGGCTTGTGCCACAATGGCTGGCTTATGAGGTGCTAGAACACAGGGCCTCATGTATTCTAGGCAAGCCCTGTACCAACTGAGCAATACCCCCAGTCCCATTAACTGCCTGCTGCATACAGTAGCCAAGAAGCTTTTCACAATGGGTCACAGTCTCCTACCTGTCCCCCGGAGGCACTGGACTGCAGTGGTAAAACCCTTGGTCCGGGGTAGCAGGTGGTACTTGAGGGGGGGCAGCCCCTTGGAAGCAGCCACCTCCATGCTGATGCGGTGCTTGGTCTCTGTAAAGCGTGTTCCTTCGCAGTACAAGAGAAACTAGGTGCAGAAGGAGCATAGGGTAGGGAGAGGTAAGAGGGTTATTCCAGGACAGCAGGGATGGAACCAGACCCTGCCACTCAAGGCCCATAACATTCTAGGCCTCACATGCCACAGCAGCATACATGAGCTGCTGGAAGCATAGAAAAATACAAGCGCAGCATCATCCAGCGACAACTATGTGCCATGTGGTGTCATTGAAATGGTATTTTATTTTAGGGCTGCAATCTGCACTCCAGAACAGTTTCCTGAAAGAACTCTCCAGAAGAAGAAAAACCTGAAGGTGTCTCTGTTGTCCCCAAGTAGGGTATGAGAAATGTGAACTAAGAAGCCAGGCTTCCAAGAGTAGACAAGAAAGGTGAGGTATGCCATGCGATGCAGGGATGGCTCTCCCACCTCCCTGAACCCTAGGAGGGGGTATGCCAAAGCTGGGCTTGCCACAGAGGGGGGCAGTGGAGGGACGAGGGCAGGCATGAAAGATTAGATGGGATGGTCTCATAGACATGTGTATGCACAGGTGTGTGTGTGTGTGTGTGTGTGTGTGTGTGTGCAGGCTAGAAGTCAACCTTGGGTGTGGCTCCTCAGGCACCGTCCACCTTGGTTTTTGAGACAAGGTGTCTCAATGGCCTGGAGCTGGTCAGTGAGGCTCAGAGATCCACTCATCTTCACCTCCCCAGTGCTGGGATTAATAGTATGTTCACCACAGCCTGGCTTTTCTATTTGGGTTCTGGGGCTCAAACTCAGTTTCTCACACTTTTGTGGCAAGTATTTTACCACATGAGCCATTTTCCCAGCCAGAGACTTTACAACGTATAACTTGGGACATGGCACACAGGAAGACTGAGCTGTCCACAAGCCAATGCCATCTCAGGGCACAAGCAGCAAACTCACCCACATGTATTCTGGGTAGTCTGCCAAGCGCTTCAGTCCTTCTTTGACAATGTCCCGGTCTTCTTCCCACTTCCTTTTGCAGAATACGATCTCTAGGAAGTACCACGTCCAGCCGATGAGAGGCACGCACAGCAGCTCCCTCTTAGCCAGCACCTTGGAGCTCTGCAGGGAGCAGGGAGGCCAGAGGCACTTGTCAGAGGTGGGGAGGGCCTGGCCAGAAGCTCCACAGCCACTCCAGGGGCTCAGGCCTGGCTGTTCCTGGCTCAAAGCATTTGTTATTAATGAGACCCTGACTTATGGGTGTATGATCCTTGGATCAGCATCCCTTAAGCTCACGTTGTGGGGGGGGGCAGCCCCAGAAACTGTTCATGAGACAAATCTTGTGGGGAGGGCAGGTGTAGCAGGACATGGTAGATAGCACCTCAGTTCCAGGTCCTTTTTTTGTCCTCCATTTCCTGACATGGCTTAGGGGCTTTGGCTACACTGAGATCCCTGGTCCCTTTAGTGTAGTTTAAATTCACCTGAGTGAGTGCCAGACTGCTCACCCTGAAGGGGGAAAGCCAAGAAACCCCCAAGGGTCAAGCCTCTAAAGCCTTGGGGACTTCAGATCCCAGAGTTCTTGTCTTGGAGCCCCATTCCACCATCACTCACCCAGACCCTCCCTGAACTCCCTGTGAGTCACGCCCAGACTGCGTCACTCACCCAACCCCTCCCTGATCCCATCGCTCACCCCCAGCACGCCAAACCGCTCACACATGGTCCACCCACAAAGGAAGTCGATCTCGAAGTTGTGGTTAAGGATGACAACTGCGTGCTCCTTCCCAAAGTGGTCCACGGTGGCCTGGTCGGTGAAGAGAGTGCACTCCGTGCAGGACCACCACTCCAGGAGCATGACCAGCTCTGTGGGAGGGTGGGGTCAGCACTACAAGATGCTTGCCCAGTGCCCACCCCTAGTCCCCACAAGCTCTGGGAGCATGGTCTTAGACCCACTTCCATTTTCATCTAAAGGGGAACTTTCTTCTAGAAGTTTCCATATTTGTAAGCTTTTCCAAATCACAGCTGTGATTTGGGAGATGGGTGATAACAAACAGAAGAAACAGGGCCCCTCAGACCTAAGTGAACCCCTCTGCCTCAGTGCACAGCCACCAAGCCACTCTGATGGGTGCTATGCACCATCACACATCACATGACCACTAGCTCACTTGTGTGGAAGGATGGAATCAATGTCCTCAATGACAGGGAGGGAGAACGCCACAGGGCTGTGGAATTAACAGTTGGGAAGTGATGATAAGGTGGACATGGTGACTTTTCTGCTTATAACTTTCTCTGGTGTAAGATGTGGTCCATAGTAAGTCTTGCCCACCCCAGACCTATGGAAGAGCTCCTATGAGATCTATTGCTGTCCATGAGGCTGTAGGATGCTAAAAGGCACTAAGAGGTACAGTGACCAGGAGCTTGGAATATACTCAGCAGCTGACCCCAGCATCTTCACAAGAATGAGGAAAGCCACCAGAACTCAGAACTCAGCCTCCCCTGCCTGCAACTCATAGGCCAGTGGCAAATTCATGATGGACCAGGACCTTGTCGTCACTTGTCCCCTTGGGAAAGTTTAAGGGAAACACATGTTCACCTTCATAAGAAGGTCAGGGTCAGAAGGTTTCGTGGTAAGAGCTTTGCACATGCTTGTTCAGCACAGAATCTGAACATGAATGAGTTCTGGTGGGAAAGCACAAGAGGGCAGGCATCCAAAATGCACCCCATGGTCTCTAGGGAGAGCACACCCATCATGGCCAGGTATCAAGAAGGGTGGGCCAGGATGTAATTTTCACATGTAGGATGGTCATAGGAAGCTCCATACTTCTGGATCTGGCCACTGCTCTATGAGAAAACCCCAGAGTTCCCTGCAGAGTCCCCTGGGAATGGAGGCAGGGAACACTGCCTGCCTCAAATATGGAGTCCACGAGCAGGGTGAGGCCTTGGGGGCACAGGAGCTCTCACATAGCCCCAGAGAGGTGCCAAATGGTGTAGCTGCTTTAGAACATGGCAGAGGTGGGATCCTTAATGTTTTCCAAACACATTAACACATGGCCAGGGGCATCCCATGCGTGTGCCTGAGAGTCACACATAGGTCCACACAAGAGCACACCCAGGGCAGGGGTGGTTCTGCTGCTAGAGGGTGGTGACAGTCATCGTCCTCCAGGCCAGCACAGGCTACCACCTAATCACAAGTCACAATACAGAATGAATCTGAGGCATGAGTGTCCAGAGAGCCCCCAAGGGCATGCTCTTCAGTCCCCACGCACCCTCCATCTCTGCTTGAGGCCAGGGCCCTGCTAACTGGCTTATCTTCTCTGCCCTTCCAAGGGGTTGCAGTCAAGGAGTCCCATTGGGGACTTATCTGACTTTCTAGCATGCTTCCCATGTTTACTGAGAGGCCATTTGTTTCCTTTTCTTAAAGGGCTTGGTTATGTGCTGTTCTGACTCCAGAGTACTGCTGGATGTGGGAGGCTATAATTCAGTGTTTCTTTGTCAACATTTGTGTGGTCTTGTCATCGAGTCATAAATATAACTCGCTATTATGTTATGGGTGTGGGATTTCTAGTGTGCCCTCTGCACAACAGTTGTCATATTTTGAGTTAAACTGGGGAGGGGGAATCAGGCAGACTGTTGTCACTGGCTCCTGAGTAGGGAGGGGATAAGGATTCAGATAAAGACACACTTCCCTGTGAGGTGACACATGAACTCTACTGGAGTTGTGACAAGCAATATACACTATCCTGTGGCCACTCCCTGGGGCACTGCTGTCCCTTCCTGCCTCTGTCCCTGCTGACAATGTCCCTACTGTGACAGCCAGGTATGAATAGTAGCATATTGTATACTTTTTTTGTGTATCTGTTTTTTTTTTTTTTTTTTTTTAACTTAGAAATGCATTCGGAAATTTGGAAGGGGTTTCTCTGTTCAGAAAGGCCACTCATTCCTTTGGTATCTTTGAGGAGAGATATGGCCAGGACTAGCCTTTACAAGACTGCCTGGTTAGCTTTGGGCTCATATAAACAAGACAAGATGGGGATGCCTGTGGGGAATGGTTATCTGCAGGACTCACAAGGCTGCATTCTTACTCTGTGGAGCAACTGACTCAGCCTGGCATCATGTAAACTGCAGGCAGGCACATCCCACATCCAGGTCAGTGCCACTCCCATGGTGCACAGGGTGGGAGTTAGTGGCTGTCCAGCTTTCTCAAATGAATGTACTTTCATGCACTAGTACATTCTGACAGACAGGCAGCACCCACACACATGTGACTAAGGAGCATCCATGTTTTTCTCTGTGCACTGTGATGTGACTAGGCAGGGGCCATTCAATACTGTGTGCTGGAGGCTGGGTCTGAGGTCACCGAACTGATTTCCTCCTTGCTTTTGTTGGTTTGAAAGCACAGGCAGTGCTGTTATACCCTCTAAAGTCTCCTTTTCTGTGAGACACACAGCCTGATATGGAAACATCATGTGGCTGAGACTAGTAAAGTTACTCTGGACACCTGTTTACAGGGCACCTGGGAGGGTGTCGTAACCTCGGGGAGGCTTGAGCTTCATCTAGCTCTATTCTGGGATGGTATGTCAGGTGTGGCTCATCCTTACTGCCCCTTGGGATCCCTGACAGGAGAAGCTTTCCTTTCCCCCTGGAGAGGAACCCTTGCACAATGCCTGCAATGGTGGGGACACTTACGGCTCCAGAGCGAGTAGGCCAAGCGGCAGTTGATGCGGCGGTATAGCTGCTTGCTGATAGGCCAGAGGGCCAGTGTGCACAGCTGGGTGAAGTTGATAACCAACCCGCTCACCACAAAGACGAAACCAATGAGCAGGTGCACCACGAACTGGGTCTTCAGGTAGGCAAGCAGGCCCATGGTCGCTGCTCAGGGGCGGGCGCACGGTCCTTCACTGAGAACAGCCGTCCTGCGAGCACAGGGTGCACTGGTCAGAGGATGCAGGGACTAGGCATAGGCTGTGCCTGGACAGCACTGTCTTCATTCAGGGCCCTGAGGAACAGATGCCCTGCTCCTGGTTCAGAGAGAGACTCCCTTTGGAAAGCTGAGGAACAAACATCATGCCTATGTGCATCTCACACAAACTTCACACACACCCACCACGCATATACACACACATATATGTATTCGTGTGTTTGTGCGTGTGTGTATGTGTACACAATGGTTTGCTGATGCTGGACTATTAGGACGGCCAGCTACCATGCCCTAAGGACATATACATAGCAGGTCTCACTTTTGTGATAGAAACTAGACCTCATGCTGTGTAGGGAGCCTCGGCTCCAGCCAGATCTCCAGCTGACCAAAGCCTATGGCAGCTTAACTGTGGCTGCAAGAGCATCCCAAACAACTTGGCTAGGTCACTGTGTTCTGGAGTAATTTGTTAAATCAGAAGTAGATGAAGGAACAGAAACAAAACAGTGACAACAGGAACAAATCTCAGGCCTAACTGTGCTCCAGGCCTATGACAAACAATTTGTTAAGTCATGAAATCCCATAGAGTAGATGCTGCTAGGACTGTGTGTAAAAAGTGAGTGACATCAAGCACAGGGCGTCTGACTGGCCTGTTCAGGGGCACACAGGGGCCAGCAGGAGGAGATTTCATTGTTGACTATCTGGCTTAGTTTTATGTCCATGTCTCCAGGCCAGTTCCCTCACAGGCAGGGCCCTCAGCCCATGTGCCCTGATACCTCAGGAACCTCACAGCTCCCTCCTATGCAATTCCAGATGGATCTGCATAAACCTCAAGATCTGAAAAGACAGAGTCTCCACAGCCATCACCTGGCACTAGCCTAGCTGTGACAGCTCTGACCCAGCAGCCCCAGGAAAAGAGACAACCCTCACCATCCCGTGCTCATGCCTGTGTTATGGTCTCTCTGTCTCACCCTTTGGTTTTGTGGCTTTCAAAATTGATGTCCAGGCCCCAGGCCACACCTGCAATCCCCAGGAACAGACTACAATTTTTAATAATGGGCCTCAATGAGGTCTTACATACAGTCACAATGCACTGATTTTGGGTGACAAGTTTCGATGACCGTGCAGCCACCATTACTACACAGAATGGGCCATGTAGACTGGTTGCATCTCTGCTCTGATAGCTTGGCTTTTCTTCTTTTCCCAGGTATAGAACAGCATGGTTTGGGCCCAGATGACCTGGCCTCACACTGCTGAGTTTGGTCCTGCACACAAGCAACAGCAACACCAGTATCCACTGCTAAGTCCTCAGCGGCCCTTTGCCTGACGATGCCTGGGTCTATCTAGCTGTCAGGAATGAAGGAGCCACATCTGTTCATGCTCCAGGCCATGAGGATGGCTTTCTCTGAGCATCCTGCTCTAGCAACCATCCCTATGTTGCACAGTGGTAGCTTCCTGCTCTACTGAACAAGTCTTGAACTAGAGAGCTTGTGTAGAACTCCAGATGAGCCCACATCTACCCTCCGTATCCTGCCCCTGCAATACACTGCCATCTACCACATTCACTTCTGATCTCTGGTGTTCCTGGTCCAACTTCAAGGTCTATGTCCCTGAGTCTAACCAAACCTGACAGGGGCAGATGGATATAGCCAAATGTTAGCCTGGAGCTCAGCTCAGGCTCGAGACCACTGTCTATCTACTACAGTGTCCCACAGGTCATCTGACATATGTCCTTGTGCAGACACTGACCTCGGTCATCACTGTCTCCTCCCTAAACACCCCAATGACAGACACGGGGCCACACCCCACTCTAAGCACTCTTCTCTCACTGTGTTTTTGCCTTCAGTGCTGTCTATAAGAACACCACTCAACCTTCACGCCAGCTCTTGCTCTACTCTGCTTGTGACTGCAAAGTTTCTGTCCATCAGAGCAGGTAAGTTGAGGAGGGGCCTGATTCTATGGCCAGGGTATTGGCCCACGTGCCTTCCAAACAAGTTTTCTTGTGTGTTTTTAAGGCAGGGTCTCCCTATGTAGCCCTAGCTAGCCTAGAACACACAGAGATCCACCTCCAGTGGATGCATGAAAGCATGCACCACCGTGCCCAGCGCAAACCAAGTTTTAAAAAGTTATGTGTCCTCAGATGACTTCAAGTTGACACCTACATTTCAAACCCAAGTTTAAATATGCAGTGTGTACAGAATCTGGCCTGCTATAAAATGCGGCTTTTTTTAAAGTAACTTTTAATCCCCTAAATGCAACCATAGACACTGGCCAGCCTAGAGGTCTGGCGTCCCTGTGGCTGTTTCACAGCCTCCCTATGCAGACACTGCCCTGCTTGCTCTCTGGCTGTGTATTTCCACTGTTTTTGATGCAGGATCTTATCACCATATGGCACACCAAGAGTCTCTTTGGATTGAAAATCTGCTTGAGAGTGTTTTATTGATTCCTGTGACCTACTATCCCAGCCAAACTGTGAACCACTTCAGTCTCATTTGATACTTCTGGCACACGGGCTCAGAGGTGAGGCATCTCAGGACTCCACACTTGAACTGTCCTGTGAGCCGGTATCACCCACTTGCAAGGCCATGATCCCAACCCGAGCCTGAACCCTCTGACAGCAGCAGCACAGGCTAGCCCTCTGCACCCTGGGGGAACCTCACAGCACTTCTCAGGTTATATCTTTGTTTTTCACCATGATCTTGATCCTGAGAGCTCTGAGGCCTACACCTCAGCCATCTGAAGGGACTGCCTCCTCATGGTCACTTTAGATTCAACATTTTTAGCAAAAAAAAAAAAAAAAAAAACCCACAGGGCTGATAGGCAGCTCACTCACAGGGGACACCTAACGCTCTACCACTAGCAAAGTGATGTCACCAGACATCCTTGGCATAAGAGCATGGTGTCAGCTAACTACCATAATCCCTACAGGGGCTGCCTGAGAGTGGACTAACCCTGACCATGAGATGTGTCACCCTGCAGTAGGACGGCACTGTCAGACTCACAACCTCTTTCTCCCACACCCCTCTCAATTTCATGATTCCTGCCCTGGCGTCTGGCACCTATTAGGACCTCTGAGCACTGGTGTGACTTAGGATCCCCATGTGATTAGATGTCACTAGAGGCTTAGACATGGCTTCCAAAGCCCAAATGCCCAACAGCTGGGAGACAGAGTTGTCCCTACAGCTCACAGGGTGGTTTCCTGAGTTTTTCCATAACCCTTGTCAAATAATGGGTCTGGTATGCTCCCAAAGCCAGTACTTGTCCCTGTGAGAGACAGTTGCTTTCAAGGTTTCACCATGGCACTTGAACAGGCAGCCCAAACTCTGACCTTCCTGGATCACAGGATGATGGCAGGTCAGAGACTAGCCAGCCTTGGTTTCCAGGGAACAGGTGTACTGCTTGCCAACTGGGGAGGAGGGAGCCAGTAGCTCAGCAAACCTGTGCTGATTACAGGGTTAGCCACACCAAACACTCTAGGTGGCACCAGCATCACTCTATGCTTGTAGGGATCTTACTCAAACCTGCAAATGTCACCACAGCTGGAAAACAGAAACTACAGGGATGCTGCCCCCCAAAGGATGTGCCTGGGAGGAGAGTGGGGCCCCCTCTTTCCATATATACCAGTCACTGAGAAGATGGACCCTTCCATAGTTAATTGTGACCTAAAGGAGCCCTTGGTATTTGCCTGAGATATCTGGGGCTCAGGGCATCAGCAGGACAATGAACCAGTCAGTCCACCACACACAAGGAAGGCCTTCCCTAATCCTCTGCCCGGATTCCTTCTCACTAGAAATGCATTGTGTAGTCCCCAGTGGTAAACCCCTAGGACCTCAGAATGTGACAGTTCTTAGAGACCAAGGGCTTACAAAGTGGGGAAGGCTGTTGCTTCTGAACTGATTGCCAACTTCCTGGTCACAGTCAGTCTCCATCCTCCCATTCCCGGAGTCTCTCCATCATTCTTGGTCCCTTTGCCCTGATTCCCTAGGGACCACCTCCTAGAATGCCCTATCTGTCAGAGCTCTGTCTTTCCAGGGATCACACACACACTGCCTGGCTGAGGGGTAAGAGTCTTTCAGAGAGGGAGGCTGCAGAGAACCTCTCTGAGCATGCTATGAGTCAGTCCACACTGCTGCTTCTCAGATGTGAGCTGACCCCTGGCCCAGGACCTGGGATGGCTGTCTGGGTAGCAATGGCATTTATAACTTCCAGGATTGCCTTCAGAGACCTTGCAGCCTGCTGTGGCCTTTGGCCATTAGTGGAGGTGCTCAGGTCAGTCTCCTGGACCATGAGCCCAACCCAACCCAGGTTACCAGATCACAACCTTGGGGTAAATAGGAATGATTCCAGGGGACCAGGAACACCTAGATAATCCCAGATGAAACTGCTGACCCACATAAACACGGTGAAGTGGGTGTGGTCATAGGTTGCTTAGGCACACCATAAGCCATTTCAATACTTAAGCTGTTTATAAATACTACTGGAAGCTAATTACAATAGCCAAAGCTCCCCTACCACCTTGGAACAAACTGAATCCACAGCTCATAGGAAACACAACCAGGGAGATCCAAAAAACTGAAAAGGAATGGGAACAACCATGCAAGTGCCACAGCTACAAAGCCTGTCACCACCACATCATACACAGACCAAGAGCATAGACCCTCCCTCTAGCAGAGGCTTCAGGAACGAGGAACAATCCTACCACCTTGTACTGCATGGGCAACCCACAGCCATGGTCTGTAGTCTCGGGTCCACGCAAGAGCACAGCCACAGGCCATGAGGTCAGGTCTCACACAGCATCTCACATGGGCCTTCTGGGCTCCAGTGGTTTTGTATTTCTACTGGGTTTAGGCAAGTTTTAAAAGTAACAAAAATTACCTTTAAACCGTGGTTGAGTACATGGGGATTGTGTAGCTTTACATTTTCTTGACTAATGAATTAAAAGGTACAATTAAATGTCACACCCCAGCCCCTCCGATCCCTGACAGAATTCTACTCTGTGGCACCAGATCACCCAAGGTCAGCTGATAGCACCTGGAGCTGGGAACAGCACAGACATCAAAACAGCATATACCCCTGACTTCCGAGAATGGAGCCCCAGCCCAATACCAAACCAGAAGGCCGCACTCCTCCTCCTGGAACAGGTGCCCCTGAGGTCATGTGACCCACTTCTAGCTAGTGGGGGGGGAGTAGGGCCTCCAAGGGGGTCTTTTGCTGTCCCAGGGAAGGTGATAAACACCAATCTTAGCACCTCTTCCCCTCTGAGCTACGAAGGGACATGCAAGGCATAACAGTCATTTGGGATTGTGAAATGATGTATACTGATAGATACAAGGCCAATGATGAAGTTTTTGAGGGGGATTAGCCAAGGTCTGCTAGCACTGCTGTACACCCTGAGGTTACATGAACAGCTGTCCACTCAGGAGGCAAGGGCACACATAAGACTACAGCTCTGTCACCTTGCACCATCATTACTCTGAATCTACCATTCACACAGGTGAAACATACAACACACAGAGGATGGTCCCATAGCTACTAAATATGTGACTCCAGTCTGCTGTAAGCGCACTGTAACAAACAGCAACGAGACTTCCTTGTCTTACAAGCCACGTTGATTAGGTTCCCTGTTGTGGAATATTATGGTAAGATGTGTTACATTTGTTTATTCTGTAGAACATTTGTTTAATGATGCAAGGATGTGTTGCATTCTTTTAGGTTGCATTTGTTTAACTCTGTGAAGCTGTGTTACTGTACTTGTCTAAAATACACGATTATCCTAATAAAGAGCTGACTGGCCAATAGCCAGGCAGGATAAAGGATAGGTGGGGCTGACAGGCAGAGAGAATAGAAAGAAAAATCCAGAAAGAGAAGATCAAGGAGCAACAAAAGGAGAAGGAGAGGAGGACTCCAGGGCCAGCCACCCAGCTACACAGCAAGTCACGGAGTAAGAGGTAAATATATATAGAGAAAAAGCCCAGAGACAAAAGATAGATTGGGTGATTTAAGAAAAGCTGGCTAGAAATAAGCCAAGCTAAGGCTGGGCACTCATAAAAAAAGAATAAGACTCTGTGTAATGTATTTGGGAGCTAGGTGGCAGGCCTTCCAAAGAACAAAAAAAAAAAAAAAAAAAAAAAAAAATATATAAAAAACAACAACTACTACAATTTCCTGAAAGAACTACTTGGCAGAGAACTCTTCATAACAGGAGCCTTAAGTCTCAGAGACTCAAAGCACATCCCACTCCCATTCAATATCAGGCCTACTGAGCCACGGCTTTGCCAGGGATGCAAGCTGGGATAGCTTTGGACCAGAGAACAGGAAATTATCACCATTGGAGCTGTGGGTATGCCATCCCAGCAAGCTGAAGTCAAGCAAATTGTGTCTGGCCTCCTTGGTCACTGCATAGGAGCTACAAAGCCATTCATGAGAGCCCCACTTGGCCTGGGGCCCCTCTCAACACCTTTGGAGGAGTCAGAGGACAAGAGGGCAATGATAATGTCCCTTGAGTGCTTTTAGTGTGGGACAGGTGAATGAGGCTGTGCTAATGGCCCCTGGGCAGTTTCTACAGAATGAGGCAGGAAGACAGACAGTGAATGAGCCTCAGCAGGGAAGTGGACAGTGGGAGCAGTAGATACAGCTCTCATGACAGATCAGGTCCCAGTGCCACCAAGCAAAAAAGCAAGTGAAGAACCTCAGGTCCCTCACTTACCCCAAGTCCCCAGCTCCAGAATCTTTGTGGCCTCCAGGGTGTTTCTGATGGCTGCCCTGGCCCGAGCAGTGTCGATGGTGGTAAGGGAAGCAGAGGGAAGTACAAAGCTCCCAGGCCTGATGACTACACAATGGGCCTGTGACAGGCCTCTGCGCTCACAGGCGTGGCTGTGTTTCTTACACCAGGACACCACCCTAGGCCAGGGCAGAATCCCATGCTCCAAAGCATACATGTACATAGTGTAGGTGCACTTCCACAAACAAGCACACACTCATGAATGGCATACAAGAGAGCAGTAGTCACACATGCATAATATATGCAGGTATACTACATATGCACATACGTACACTCACATGTGTGAACATGTGAAGAGCCACATTTGTGAACAGCCACACAATGCATAATGCCCAGATGTACACTCTACACATACGACATATCAGTCATCTTACACACACTAAGTATCATGACAGATTGCTCTAAGTGGGTGGATTACTTTCCACATAATAACCATTACAGTGGTCTTTCTTAGTCATACACTTTACTACACACACTGCAGCTTACAATGCAAAACAAAAAACAAAACTGGTGGAGGTGAATTCTAGCTTTTCCTGGGCATGGGGAGAGCTCCTGTTCCTTCCCTCAGGTCAAGCCCAGCCCCTGTAAATGTGCAGCCTTTCTTCACCCTGTCAGGAGTCTTAGGTCCCAGTAATGCCAAACAGAAGAATCAGATGAGAGGTAATGTTTGCCAAGGAGAGATGATGGGAGCCACAGACACTTCAGGAAGAGAAGCTCAGATGGGTGGAGTGGGACATGACGATATCCTCCAATGCCAAAGCCTGAATATTGCTTTCCTCCACGATGCCCCTGCTCTGCCCCCAGACTCTCCAGGTGCCACAGGAACATTGAGGAGTCCTCTTGAGAGTGCCTCTCTGGGGCAAACACAGGGTGCAGCCTGTCTGCAGCCCTTTCACAGGCCTTGGTCCAGCACAAGGGCATTGTCACCTTTGCATTAAACTGGCAGCATATTCCACACATCTAAGCTAGATTTTCAGGAAGGTGGAGATTCAAACAGAACAAACACCTCAGCCTCCACAGGGCACATGGCAGTGAAGTGTTACCACTTGGAACCTGCAGCTACCAAGAAGACTGGCCTGAAAGGTGACCACAGAAGGCTAGAAAAGAGTCCCACTTCCTCTCATGTGCTAGGATCATATTCTATTCAGCAGTCAAATATTTGAGCTCCATGTCTGAATGTAAACTCAGAAAACCTCAGAAGATGTGTTTTGAGTAAGACAGCTTCTAAAATGCTACCCCAGCCAGTGGTATAAGAGTAATACATGAAGGGCAGCAAAGGCCATGCTTCTCTGTGGTGAGACTGCAATTGCTATCAGCATATGCAGTAGCCTGTGGCTGTCCCAATACTCACTGAACTCCAGCACAACTATGGGCTGCGTTCATTCCCACTAATAGTAGGTCCTCTTCACCCCACACTGGGGCCTATACTGAGGCAGTGTTCACTCCCAATGGCCACCCTGACACCCTCCTCACTTACTCTTAAGGCACTAAACACTGCCGCAGTAGTAGGGCTACAAGGGCTAAATGGGATAAGGGAACAGGCCTTCTGCCCCTGAGGCCTCCTGGGAGGTGCCTGGCTCAGATCTTGTTAACACAGGCAGACCCTTCAGGAGGATGGCCTGATCTGAAGATCTCATCAATGAAAAAAAATACATAAATTCATACCTAAATTCTTCTAACTCCATGTCCTACAACAGTTACCCTCTTATGTGTGTCCTTCTCTCTGCGGTCCCCAAACTTCATGCCAAAATCAAATTTTGTTCTATAACTTATCCTAGTAACTCCACCCTATAGTGCCAAATCCAAAGTCCCCAAGGTCAAGGTGTCCTATCAAGCCACCCAGCCTGGCTGGGTGCTGGGATCCAGCATGGCCTTCTTGTGGTTGAAGGATGAGCCTGGCTTTCTATGTTTGGAGAGACAACATCTTTCTGCTCAGAGAGTGACAAGGGAATCTAAGTCGGCAGGGTCAGTGCCCTCAAAGCCATTCTGAGCCTGTCCCTCCCTGCTCTTCCCTTCCTGGCAGGAAGCAGGACCTCCGTCAGGGCTGCCTTCTGCCCTTCCCACCCAGGCAAGGACTCGGGACACCCTGGCTCCTTACCTGCCCTTCCACTTTTCTCTCCCTAGGCTCTGGATTTCAGATGGCTGGGGTTGACTGCAGCCTCTTCCCACAGCAGGGCAACAGGACTCAGCTGGCAGGAGTTGGGATAGCACAGTGACCACTCAGCTATGTCCCAGAGCACAAAAATAGCCATTCTGCCAAGTGGGTGAAACGTCAGGGCTGGCTGTGTGGCCAGCTCATGTTCACACTTGGCACATGAGATGAGCAGGGCTTGTGGAGCAGGGCAAGAAAGCAGTGTGCAAGAAAGAAAGCCTACAGGACCAGAGATGCCCACACTCAGCAGCCTCACCACCTCATTGCCCCACAGGGCCTGCCTCATGCAGTGCTCTACTCTCCAACCACAGGAAGCTGGTGGGTGGAGCAGTGCCACACACAGGGGCTCATACAGGAAGATTGCGCTCTCATAGCCTCCTTATTCAAAGTACAACTCAGTGTTCTGACCTGTGCACTTTCTGCCTGACTTCATCGACTACAGGAAGCAGCTGCAGCCGGGCCGTAGCACCTCATGGCAGGCCAGCGGTGTAGGGTCTTTCCCATAGCCACTTCCCTCGAGCCCTTATCTATACTGAGAGGGGACAACAGTCCCTTCCTCTGTGGAGTAAGGGCCACAGGCTAGAGACTCAGTCTAGGATTACTGAGCAATAACTGAATGACCCAGGGTCAGCTGATGGAGAGCAGAGGGGAGAGGGACCACTCAGCACAGCAAAGCAAAACAACAGGTAGAATGAGAGGATGGCCCTCAGCACCATCTGATGATGGGGAGAGAGATGAAAGTTGAGCAAAAAGTACAACCAGAAGAGGATGATATGGACCTCCATGCTAGCCACCTATCGACAAGGCTGGGGACCGGGCATGCTGAGCTGAGACTAACCCTGTGTGGGGGGTGTATTTTCTTTCTAATGCACCCAAACTTACCTGGGGCCATAGCGGTGTGATCAACAGCAGCTTGTGGGAAGGGGGAGATATTTCTGATTGACATACTGAGTAGCAAGTAACACCTAGAGTTGGGTGTCACATAGTATGGCTTGAGAGCTGCCAGGAAGGTATTGTGGCAGAGCAGCTTGAAGAAAGTGTCAAAGCCACAATCAGTTCACTGCTCTCCTGGCATGCATACATTAGGCAGGTCCACACAGGTACCCATAGCCTTCTCTATGGGGGAACCAGCTAAGGCCATCCTGGAGCAAAGGGGCTGACGGGCTGGGGCTCTTCTCAACCCTGGGCCCAGCATGCAGCTCAGGCTCAGCTTCTATGCTGTCCCAGGCCAAGCCACTGACATGGCCCTCCAGGTCAAAATGGAACAATAACAAGCCACAGGTCCACAGCCTCCAGAAGCTACCAGGATGTTTACAGTCCTAATTCTGAAGACATCTCACATAACCCTGAAATCTAAATAATTTCCCTTTTGAAGATTTGATTTTAAAAGGGGACAACCCTACTTTTGCCATCACCCAAAGAATGCAGTGAGCTGACTACAGAGACAGTACCAGTGCAGGCACTTGGACCCCTGAGGAGGGGACTGAGTGCTGAAGGCATAGCCATTGTCTCCCACAGGTCATCGCTGTGGCCACAGCACGCCACCTCCTGGGACAAGCAGCAGACAAACCCTCGCTGCACACTCCTTAATGATTGGTTTGAGACATGCTTACAACTGAGTGCACTCATGATGAAACACAGATGCTCCTCCCCTGAGAAACATCATCTTCATGCCCTGAAGGTAACCTCCAGCTTATGGAGCAATAGGATGTAGGGCACTTTCCTGCTCTTCATATTTTTTTGGCACAAAGTAGTTACTTACACAATTATGAAACATTGAAAACTGAAAGACAGTCAGATGTGGCAGCACATACCTTTAATCCCAGTACTTAGAAGGTGAAAGCAGGTAGATATCTTTCAATTCAAGGCCAGCTGGGTCTACATAGTGAGTTCTAGTATAGCCAGGGATATGTAGAGAGACCCTGTCTCAAAAACATAAATAAAAAAAGAAAACCGAAAGACGGTATTGATGCTTGTAGCTCAATGAACAGTCTGTGGCAGAGGAGGGTGGAGGGTGGGGCTGTGCCACTGATCACTTTTTTTTTTTTTTTTTTTTTTTTTTTTTTGATGCTGAGGAAGGAATCAGGAACCTTGAACACACTTGGCGAAGATGCTGCCTCTGCCTCTGACCTCTGCTCCCAGCCTGACTCTCTTCAAGCTAATCAGCTGAGGACAACTTCCCAGTGAAGCTCTGAGTCATGCAGTGGGCACAGACACCTGCTGTGGTCACTCAGTTGGTGACTGACACCAACTTCTGTTACTCCGGTGGTTTGTCTCTTTCTACTGCAGCCAGCACTTCCTAGCACAATTCAGTGTGCATGGCAGTGACACCCACTCCCATACCAGAGGAGACATTTCTGTGAACCAACATTCCCAGGAAAAAGAGTACCACTCAGGCTAACAATTCACAAGGTTATCTTCAACCCCCTTAAGAGCCATTCATGGCCCACCTCTGTTTGACATAATATTTTTATGATTGAGGCAAATCCCCTCAGAATCTACTGAGTCCCCTAGCTCCCACTAATCAAGGGCTAAGAATGTCATCAGATGGCATTGGAGACATACATCAGAGACTTTCCCACTCAGTATAACAACCTACCAGATGCTTCTGCTAATGCTTTGTTGTTATTTTTCAAAACAGGGTTTCTCTGTGTAGTCCTGGCTGTCCTGGAACTAGCCCTGTAGATCAAGCTGGCCTCAAACTCACAGAGATCTGCCTGCCTCTGCCTCCCAAGTGCTGGGATTAAAGGTGTGCACCATCACTGCCTGGCTTTAAGATGACTTTTGACAGCTATTATCCCTCATAAAAGTGTTTTCAAGGCTCTTGGACAAACCTAGATAAAATACCATAAAAAGCAAAGAAAAGAACTAAGAAAAACAAAAACAACAAGAAAAAAAAGTCATTTTAAAACTTGCTGAGCTCAAAAGCTTCCAGAGGCATTTTGTTATTGTTTTGTTTTGATTTTCAAGACAGGGTTTGTCTGTACAGCCCTGGCTGCCCTGGAAGTCACTCTGTAGACCAGGCTGTCAGAGATCCTCCTGCCTTTGCCTCCCTCCAGAGCGCTGCGATCAAAGGTGTGCTACCACTGCCTATCACCCGGAGGCATCTTGAGGTTTACAGATGATGCTAATATGTTTCATCTCATCACACAGAGAATTTAGACTCGGTTCCTCTTTTGCAATGGATTGGAAGCACTCTTACCCACTGTGCCATCTTGCCGTCCCAGGCTTCATCAAACATTGACCTGCTCTCAGTAACATTTACAAAAAGTCTGGTTTATGGAACAAGAAGGTTTTTATTCTTTTACGAATACAGTCATTTACAACTTTGTGATTAGATTTTATCCAAATGTCTATGTTTTCCCATTGGGTAAGGGCTTCACTTGCTGGACGAAAAGGCCTACTACAAGGAGTGATTGGTACTTGGAAATGGTTCATTGGGTCAAAATACCTGCCATGCAAACCTAAGCACCTCCGTTTGAGCCCTGGAATCCATGAAGAAAGCAAGTGTGTGAGCTCAGTACTCTGACTGTAAGATGGGAGGCAGAGACAAGAGAACCACCGGAAGGAAGCTTATGGACTTGGTAGCCTGGCATACACTGCACCATGACAGCAGTGAGAGACCCTGTTTCAACAACATGGAAAGTGAGAGCCAACTTCCAGTTGTTCCCCAACATGCACCTTGGCACAAGATAACTTAACTCCCACATGCAAAATATTCTACTACTTGGGCGCTGTGCTAGCTAGTTTGATGTCAACTTGACACAAGCTATAGTCATCAGAGAAGAAGCCTTGATTGAGAAAATGCCTCCCTAAGATTGGGCTTCAGGCAAGCCTGTAGAAGAATTTCTTAATCCTCTACATCCAGTTGATGGAGAAGCATCCAGGCTGAACAAGCCATGAGAAGCAGGCCAGTAAGCAGCACCCTCCACGACCTCTGCATCAGCTCCTGCCTCCAGGCTCCTGCCCTGAGTTCCTGTCCTGACTTCCTTCAGTGACGCACTTAGATGTAGAAGTGTAAGCCAAACATGCCCTTTCCTCTCCAATTTGCTTTTGACCATGGTGTTTGAGTGCAGCAACAGAAACCCTAACTAGGACAGGGTTATTCCTGATAATTTACATAGTTGTGAAACTTACTTTAGTGGGGAAATACTTAAATCTATTTGTAAGATTTGACCTGTTACACAAAGCTCTCATTGTACCTATGATCTGGGGGTTGATGGTTAAATAAAAACAGTACTAATTGGCAAAACTGACTGATGCCTTCATCCTTAGCCTATGCCATGCAGTTAGTTCCTCCAACTCTGAGGTCTATCCTGCTTATGCAATAAGCATTGGGAGTCCTGTAAAACAATGAGGGTTGTACGAGCCATCTCTACCACTGAAGACAATGGACATCATACGGTTCTTTTGGACATGATAACTAACATTTCAGAGCTGGTCATAAAGTCTTCCCATAGTCAGCTCTAGGGAGAGGAGGGGTTAGAGAGAAGCAGAAAACACCATGGCTGTTCCCATCAAATGGGGAAGAAAAACTTCCTTCAGCTTGAAGGGAAGGGTTGTTCTGGGGCCACTAACAGCACCTATGCAGGAAAACCATGAAGTGAACCCCAAGATTCATAATTCACCTCAACCTTGTGCCAGCTGCTTCTAATTCCATTCATACAGACATCATATGCTGAGAGCCTCTCCCTACACCAACCATGGAGGGTCCTGAGTCTGAGCATGTCTATTAGCTCTCACAATTTATAGTTCATAAGCCATTTCATATTTAGATAGTTTTTAACATTTGTGGGGTGGTGAGATGGTAAAAGGCATACTTATCATGCAAGACTGGTAACCTGACTTCAATCCTTAGAGCCCACATAAAGGTGAGAAAGAGCCTCTGACCTCTGCATACATTCCATGGCAGGTGCCTCCACATACCCACACACATGGGCACATGCATCCATACACATACACACAGGCACACACATACCTACATACATACATATACATGCACATTTATACATACACATAGGCACATACATATATACTCATACACATGCACATACTATGATACTGAAATTTAAGCCAGATGGTAGTGGCAACACATGCCTTTAATCCAGCACTCGGGAAGCAGAGGCAGGTGGATCTCTGTTAGATTGAAGACAGCCTGGTCTACAGAGCAAGTTCCAGAACAGCCAGGCTACACAGACAAACCCTGTCTTGAAACTCACCCTCCTCACCCCCCCAAAAAAAAGATATTTTACTTGGTATATTTCTAAACCCAAATCTGTTTTGGTAACACAATGAGGATGCTCTTACATCCTCACCACCATTATGCACTCCTGTCTTCTTACCCAGACCTCCTACCTCACCTGGACCAAGTCATCATGTCTAAGAAAATTCAGGGATTTTCATTATTTAGAAAAGAATCCTCTCATCATTCAGTATAATTTAGATTTTTTAAAATTCTGGCTTTTAAGTCTCCCCAGAGGAACTTCATTCTGGGATACTTCCACTTTAAATCCAAAATCTTACAGCCCAAGACAAACAAACTACTAAGGGAAAGGGAAAGAATGTTAATCAGGTTCAGCCAACTGGATTACTAAGTTTCTTCTGATACTAAAAAATGATAAGATACGATAGATTAAAGGGTCTAAAAAACACTATGACACACTTGGACTTCTGCCTACCCTAAGAAACTTTAGCTCCAAATATCTGAGCTGATTTTTATCAAAATTTAAAATATAAACACCTGTTTCTCAACTAAGAGAATAAGATACCAGATGCCATCAGGACCACTGGGGGTCTCTGAGGACAAGTGAAGTGAGTGTAAGGAGGGAGCCCAGCCCAACTCTAGCACACTGAAGCCTAGAAAATCCCCTAAGCCAATTACCAGTTTACCCAGGGTCTGAGCAGCAAACAACATCACCATTTCCCCAAAACACAAATGACTATTTTAGCCATTTAAGCCCACGTGATCAACCCACTAATCCCAAGGGAGGGGTCAGAACAGGGGCTTGCTGAAGCTTGAGGTCACGAAGCTTGTGTTTCACCCCATTCTGAAGATGATCAATCACCTCTCTCCAAGGCTCTGACCAGTTGCTTCATCAAATCACTCAAGGACTTTATATCTCCTGTTATGTAAGTGTCACCAAACCAGGCTCCTTTATGAGTACACATGAGTGAAACTTCAGCTACACACACACACACACACACACACACACACACACACACACACACACAGTACATATGGAGAGAGGATGCTCCAGCATCTCCAAGGACTCTGAAAGCCCTTCTCCCTGCAGGTGTTCTACAACAGCCTGGCCAGGGTCTCTTCTTGGTCGGCAGTGGGATGGAGCCCCTAATCATCGGGGAACTCAGTGCCTGTCACAGAGGGCCAGGGTTTGGCTGGGAGCAAGGGTGCTGAAAAGTTTAGACTGTCTGTAGCAGAAGTAGAGGATGGAAACATGCATTTTCTCTCCTGGGGCTGAGCTCCAGGGAGAAGGAGGGACTTGGGGGTGTGGCAAAAGTGGCCCACTTTGGGCAGATCCTAGCAAGTTAGATTTTTTTTTTTTTTTTTTTTTTTTTTTTTTGGAGACAGGGTTTCTCTATGTAGCCCTGGTTGCCCTGGAACTCACCAGGCTGGCCCTAAACTCACAGAGATCCACCTTCCTCTGCCTCATGAGATCTGGGATTAAAGATGTGCACCACCAGGCCTAGCTAGCATGTTTTTTAGGGACTGGGCAGATCACTCAGCAGCTTGTTGCTCTTGCAGAAGACCTGGGTTTGGCTCCAGTTCTATACTCTTAATTCCAGTTCGAGAGGATCTGATGCCTCCTCTGACCCTCACAGGCACTAGGCACTCACATGGTGCACATACACACATGCCGGCAAAATACACACAAAATAAATATTTTTGGGGGGAGGGGCCTGGAGATGTAGCTTAATGGTTGGTAGAGCACTTGTCCACATTCCCTGGGTTCAACACAAAAGGTGTTCTTTCAGCCAGTTCTGTCCATTTGTTTACTCAGCTGCAACACATATCCAAAGTAGAGAGGTCAGAGGTCATGCAGAAAAAGAACCAGGATGTCCCTGCCAAAGTAGGGCAAGGGCCCACCCAGCTCTAGCCCAACAGAACAGACACTGTTGCCCTATACTTCCTCAGCTGACTCCCCTAGAGCTGCAGACGTAGGACTTGCCCATGTCTATCAGTGCCAACTACCTGAGTGCCCTACGAGATGCTGCTGTGAACTAGGGTCCTCATCACCTGCTGCCTGACCAGAGAGCCCAAGACAGCACCCCAAGCCCTGAGACAATAATGGTGACATGTATGCTCACTTCCTGGGGTCTGGGAATTCCTTACCAACAACTGCCCCTACCTCATACATCATTAAATTCCTTAGTAAGAAACTGAAGCATGAAGGGGGAGGGTGCACACCTTTAATCCCGGCACTGGGGAGGCAGAGGCAGGTGGATCTCAGTGAGTTTGAGGCCACCCTGATCTGCAAATCAAGTTCCAGAACAGACAGAGCTGTTTTGAAACCCTGCCTCAAAAAAACAAAACAAAAGGGAAGGAGGGAGGGAAGGAGGGCCCTAGGTCAGGTTTGATGGCCTCTGCCCACTGCTCCATTGTCTACATACTCTGTTGTCATTAGAAAGAGACACAGTGTCGTCAGAATAGGGTAACTTATGCCCAACCATGCACGTACTAAGGCATGGGACCTTTGGAGGGCTGATGCCAACTCACAGGAAACTACATTGTCCCCTCACTTAGCTCTCCCAAAATGGGGACACTGTCACCGCCCGGATGGTTGCCCCATTGCCTGGTCTCCTTTGGTCTTCTACAGAGACACAGCAGTGCTGTGTCCTACCTTACCAAGGAATACTGGAGACCTGAAGCTCAACCCTTTGCGTGCTCTGAGGTGGTCAGATCTGTGCTGTCCCACACAAGGTCTGCATGGTCCAACTCCTGAGCTGAGAGTCTCTGTGATGGGAACTACTCAATCTCTGCTGCATTCACAGATCCCATATAAACTGGTTCACCCACAAGAGAACAGTGAAGTACAGAATGTGAAGATGGAGGGAGAGTGTGAAGAAGCACCTGCTAGACTTGGTCAAGCTTCCCATCATGAAAGAATCTAGCATCTATGCCCCATGGGACACAGGTGATGTCTCTGAACAATTTCCAAAATGACTTAGGACCTGGCAGGTCAGGTGACCTCCAGTCCCCTGGCCCCTTCCCAGCTCTTAGGGAGGAAGCCAAGTAGTAGGGCATATCCTTAGGAGAGCACAGAAAGGAGTAGACACCCAGAGTCCCACTGTACCAACCACACCTGCTCCATCTGCACCCACAATGCTCAAACCCGCACTGTGTGTTCTGTACTATCTGCACCCACAGTGTCAACACCCATACTGCCCAACATCTACTCCAGCCCACAACCCATACCTGCACCCTCCCGGCCTACAACCCCATCACACACCCGCAGCACTCAGACCACAATGCCCAAACTCACACTGCCTACCCCAGACCTCCCTCACCAGTAGAAGTAATAGGCCAGGGCCACAGCCAGCAGCGCCACGCAGACCCCGGAGAAGAGGCACGTTGAGGAGCTGGTCAGCATCGTTATCCTTTGTCTCGTGAACTTCTTAGAGGTGGTGAGGAGGAGCCTGGCCGTGAGCGCAGGGCTCTGGAAGACTAGGTCACTGGCCAAGGAAAAAGGTTGTGACTGGGCCTGAACTGCTCGAGTCAGGCAGGCACAGTGACTACTAGAAAGAGAGAGGTAGGCTGTCCCGAGGGCTACGTCCTGCAGCACCCTCACAGCCAGAGACAACACAGGGCAGTCTGTTCTCTGGGCTACTGCTGCAGGCTCTGCTGTTGGGCACACACTAATCCAATAAGCAGCTTTGACCAGGAGCTACTGGAAGCATGACGCAGGTCACTGGGCCCTGACCAGCGCTGGCCCCAGGGCTGGGCCCCAAGAGCACTAAAGGTTCCTTATCCAGCAGCCAGGGGCTCCAGGTCCAAACAGAAGGCTGGTCAAGTCCCAGAGTCCCCAATTCTGTGCCCCAGACACTGTTCCTTGGGATCCTGTGTCTGATGCACTGTAAGTAGAACCACCCCCACAGTCTGCACACGCCGCATGGAAGCTGCAACGGGCAGGGACTTCTGGGTCCAAAAGAGAAGAGTATAAAAGCTGTACCGAAAGACGCAGAACTAGGGAGAAAAATGACCCAGGGGCCAGAGACTCGCTCCAGGGCCCACCCCTCACAATGGCCCTCAGTAGCTCCACCCACATGAGGAAAGTGGACTCAGCTCATTAGGGCCATGTTCAGCCAGGGCTCCTGTTAGTGTTTTCTCTTTTAGGGACCTGGAGTCCTGTTGGTGACAGGAAAGGCATTGCACACTGCAGGTCTTCCACAATTCCTTCTAAGGTGCTCTTCTGCCTGACCACAGTCCCTGGCTTGCTTTGGCCTTGTGCTTAGGGGACCTGCGGCTAAAACAGTCACACCTACTCTGAGCTTTGAGCTCCAAGAGGTTGCAGTCAGAGCCTCCAACACTGACTGGGATGTCACACTCAGCTTTCTCTGGGCCACCCTGGTGACAGAACTATAGTGTAGTGCTGTCCTGGAGCCTGGTGTCATTCCTGCCCAACACAAGTCTTCAGGTGGCTAACATCTTTACCCATGCAACTGCAGAGGCCAGCATCACTGCACTGGGTCCCTGTGTTCCTTACTCTAGGTGATACTAGGTAACAGACATTTGTCACTTTGACTGCAGTGATCTATAATGACAAGTGCAATCAGTCACCTGGAAGGTCAATATTGGGTGCCCCCTTACCCATACCCCTCATGACTATTTATAGAAATGGAGTTGATATCTGGAGCAAAACAGAACATTTCAAAATTTATGAATCCCTTCTTGCCTCAGGAGCTTCTTTCCCTAGAGCTGTGACAAGGAACCACTCCCTGGTGAGACAGGCACACTGTGAAATGAAGGAAAGGGTCATTCAATCATGTTAGGGGCCTGGACACCAGGCAGGGGGTGGACAGGTGGAGCCAGGCTTTTCCACCTGGCAGTAGCAAGGGTACCGTACACCTGTGTAGCTCCCACCTGTGGACCTCACACCTTCTCCAGACTGGCATGTTTACACAACCTCAGGAGGGCACTAACTCAAAGCAGAAGTGACTGGCTGCTTGTGCAACACTGACTTCACACTTCTTTCAGCAAGTCCTAGCTAAGCATGGCATCACCCATGGTACAAAGAGGTCCAACTCTGGGGGACTGCTCTACGCTGCCTACTAGGTAGTTCATAACATGCCCAGAATCTAGCAAAGCATCTGCCCCAGTGCCAGGGTACAGAAAGATACTCCCATGTCTGCATCATGGTGGGACTGTCAAAGCAGGGGACATGTCAGCAACAAGGGTCCAGGCCTGCAGTGAGAAACATGAGCGAGCTCAGATGGACCTACAGCATCCAGCCTAGGGCAGATGCTACTTTTCCAGCTGAAACAGCTCTGTCCTGTGCAATGGTTCTCTTGACTCAAAGGATGAAAGTCACTTACTGACACTATCAGAAGAAGCATGAGTCAAAAGGGCCCACACCTGAGCACTCACTGTCCCTAGGCTTGGGGGAGAAGCCATCTTATCTTAAAGCAAGCACAGTAATGTAAATAGGACATATGCTCTAAATAAGCCCAAAGATTTCCCTTGGAGAAAACACTTGGGGACAGGAACCCAGGCAACCCGCAGCCTGCTGTGGTTTGCCCATTTTCCTAAAGGCAGAAGGAAGACACCACTCACATCAGGACTCACAAGATTTTGAGAAAGCCCCTGATTCCGCTGCGGGTGTTTCTTCCTCACACTCCCAGAACCTGAAGAAATGGATCCCCTTAAACATAGCCTTGGCTGTCCTGGAACTCACTATGTAGACCATGCTGGCCTCAGACTGCTCACAGAAATCTGCCTTCTTCCTCTTTTCTGGGGTTAAAATGTGTGTACCACCATGCTGGGAAAAAAAACTAGAACTTTTTAAGTTGGGCTAGAACCAGGAAGAAGGTTCAGCAGGTTAAGGCACTTGCCACTAAGCCTGACAACCTTAGTTCCATTCCCAGAACCCACATGATGGAGAGAACCAACTCCTGAAAGCTACCCTCCAACTTCCATATTTTTACCATGGCTACAGCAAGTAAATACACATCATAAACAAACAAATAAATATAGGAAGTAGGCCAGTCTCCTGTCCACAGTGTCCTCTTTGCTGCCTGCACAGATGTGACTTGCTAAGCTGGTCTTGGTAGTACGTACCACTCAGGGAACCTACAAAGATTCCATGATGCTGTCACCTCATCCCTTAGTCCTGTCTCAATCCCCTTTCTGTTGTATCTGGCCTGCCCTTGGGATGGTCCTCAGAGTGGAGAGAGAACTGTATGTGGCCAAAGCTTGGCTGAGGTATTTATTCCTCATGTTCATTTCTTCTCGTGGACTGTCAGCAAAACACCTCTTATCAGGGTTTGGCTCTACTCTAAGCTCCCTGACCTGTGTCCCTTGGGATAGACAAGATGACTTGTCTGAACACTCCCCTCCCCACAGCTCTCCCCACTGCCAGCACAAGCTCCACCCAGCAGGTACAGGCGCCCTCTCCACTGCAGGCCTATGATGCCCCCAGACGCTCCCCATGCAGAATGCTCCATCTGTGGTCTCTCCAGCTCACTTCTTGGTGCTGTGCTTATCTGTTAGCTTGGGGCTCTGGGGGCCTGGCCTTGACCATCTCTCTACTCAGGGCTAGGTTGTAAAGACACTGGGAAAGATGAGAAAACAAAGAACCCAGCACCTAGCATTTGCTGACATGACAAAGGCCACAATGGCTAACTGTTTCGAGGATGCCATCACTGTGGAAAACCTTCTCTGTGGAGGAAAAGGCCAAGACTCAAAAGAACACATGGAAAAAGCAAAAGAGGACGAAAAGGACTGCATCAAACTAAGTGGTTTCTCCAGAGCAAAGGACGCAGAAACAGCATGAGGAGGCTGGTGGCAGATGCGGGGAAGCCTGCCAGTCAAATAGCTGCTTAGGCCTGTGATGGTTAATACTGACTGTCAATTTGACAGGATCTGCAATCACCAAAAATACAAGTCTCTCCAGGCATGTCTCAGAGAGTAGGGTAGGGGACAACTCAGTGGACAAAGCATTTGCTTTATGAGGG
Source organism: Phodopus roborovskii (assembly GCF_943737965.1). Taxonomy (NCBI): domain Eukaryota; kingdom Metazoa; phylum Chordata; class Mammalia; order Rodentia; family Cricetidae; genus Phodopus; species Phodopus roborovskii. The sequence goes on from NW_026126434.1 coordinate 23,993,112, forward strand.
CCTGAGTTTAAATCCCAAGAACCCACGTGAAGCTAATGTGGTGGCTAGAAGCTGTAATCCCAGTGTAGCCTGGAGTACACAGCAATGAACAATAGATACCCTGCCTCAAACAAGGTCAAAGGTGAAAACTGATAACTGAGGTTGCCTCAGACACTTAAGTACCTGCTTGCTCTCTCTCTCTCTCTCTCTCTCTCTCTCTCTCTCTCTCTCTCTCTCTCTCTCTCTCTCTCTCTCCCTCTCTCTCTCTCTCTCTCTCTCATACACACACACACAATGTGGGGGTAGAGACAGACACACATAGACAAACAGACAGGGGTAGGGAGAAGGAGGATTAACAAAGATTAGGTTAGCCTCTGGACCTGCCCCTTAGGGATTTCATAAATTAGGTTAATCAAGGTAGAGAGCCCAGCCTAGGTGAGCAGGGAACGGTGACTTGAACACCAGCATTCATCTGTCTGCTCCTGACCTGGAACACACTGGGACCAGTTGCCTCCTCACACTCCTGCACCATGTCTCCCTCGCCAAGATGGGCTGTGAACCCAAGCAAAGTCCTCTTTCCTTATGTTGTTTTTCTCAAGTATTTCATCACAGTAACAGGACAAGTGTCTAATACAGAGACCAGTGTTCAGCAAGGGGCTCAGTACGATCAAGCCACAGACAACAGAACTTTTTCTAAAGACAGCATGTGGATGGCCAAGAGATGCTGTCAGGAGCATCCAGTGGCATGGTGCAAATCAAAACCTACAGGACAAGTGTTGGTGAGGGTGTGGAAAGCCAGAGGGGGCCATCCCACATAAGTACAGCCATTATGGTACAACACTATGGAAGTTAAGAAACTATAGATATCTTATTACCTAAGTGTCCATCAGTGGATGAATGGGCAGGGAAATGTGTGTATGCACACAGTGAGATATTATCCAGCCATAAAAATAAATACATAAAACAAGTCTTGACATCTGCATCAGTGTGGTTGAAATAGCATTATGTTACAGAAAGTCGGGAGAGAAGACCTTCCTCATCCTTACTCATAGGTAAAATCTCCGAAGTCCATCTCATAGACACAGTGTAGAACCTGCTGGGAGCAGTGGCTATGCAGTTCAAAGATTCAGACACACTGGAGAAGTGGTGGAAGTGTGGCATTGTGTGACAACCACAGTGACCGAAAAGCACTGTCCTGGTACCTCTGTCCCAGATGGCTGTTACTAACATCCTATCTCCTCTCCATCCCACAAGTGTCCTCAGCACAGGACACCCCAGGGTTGGCCCCAGTACCCCCATGGCTCAGACATCTGTAAAAAGATGACATGGCCTCTTTGGGCATCCTGCCCTCTCTCCATGCTAGTGTCTGAGCACTGAGGAAACACATTGCCCAGGCAGCCAGGAACCTCTGCCAGCCACCATACTATACGGTTAATGAGTTCAGGTCATCATTTCACCAGCTTACCAAGTTTGCTGCATGTCATCAGGAGTCCAGTGAGACCACTCAAGAAGGAATCTGCCTGGTGCTCACCTGCCCCGCCCATGTTTCCCTGGCTCTCACCACGCCCATCTCTCCAGTTTTGCCTCTGGACAGCTATTTCCTGCAGTTCGAGGAAGTTCCAGGTTGCTGCTGGTGCTGGGATGGAGTTCCCTTCTGACCCTCACCTGCCCACAGGGTGGAGGGCTCTGTATCCTTCTCTCAGCCTGGCTCTATAAGGACCCATTCATTGGACAGACACCTGTAGAAGTGACTACTATTCCTCAACCCACCTGCCCTCCCATCTTTACATAAGCGAGAACATGCAGAGTAAAAGCAGAATCCCACCTGAAGCCAGGCTCCCTGATGCACAGATGATAAATCCAGGAGCAAAGCAGCTGGGGATCTCAGGGACCCAGCTGGTAAAATACCCTTCCAACAACATGGGGACACGTGGGGAATGGAGTTACTATGTAGACCAAACAAAGAGTAAACAGGCCATGGCTGAGCCCAGAAGTCTGGGGCCCTGTCTCCAGGGTACTGAACGTATTTGGAAATGTTCTCTCCAGGTGCTGTCTGGGCAGCTCATAATCACCCCAAGGCATTTTTAAAAGGCAGGCACAAAGTAGAGGAGAGACACCCTGGACTATATCTGTGAGTTAAGAGCATGGACCAGCCTGGCCCCTGCACCTGGATACTAAATGATGGAGATACACTTATAAACATAGAACAGTGGGGACAGCAGGGAAATGGATGCAGAGCCTCATTGAGCTTGTGGGGCCATCTAAGGGTGTAAGGCAGAGAGCCAGCAGGCAAAACAAGGGCTGGAGTGTGGCTCAGTGGAAACTGGCCTGGAATGTGCAGAATCCCAGTTCCATCTTCCCTCTCCTGTAATGTGTCAACTGTGGCATGAGGACATGTGTGTGACTGATAGACAGAAACTTGCCCCTCCTGAAACATCTGATACCAGCTTGAACTAACCATAGAATGGAACTCGAGAAAAAGCATTACTTTCAGACAAAACATTTCGGACTTTGACAACCCATAACAAGCAGCCTGCTTCATTCCATGCATTCCAGCCTACACTACAACTGAATTTCTGTCACCTCCAAGTTGTATGTCTTGCCACGGGAATGTCTTAACCTATGGAACACTTCTGTTCCAGGAGATGCCCTCCACAATTGGTCCAGAGGACTGTCCACCCTGTTTCTGGAGTACCTTAAAGGGAGTCTCCCTAGCTCAAAACAGCTGTGTGGCATGGTTCCTGGACACAAGCACCCATGTAGCTAGGCTTGGGTATAAACCTAAGCTCTCAGCTCTAAACCCTGCTGGTGGCTGTGTGAGGAGTGATGCCCATACAAGTGTCAACCACCACTGCCACTCTACACAGGGCCACCTCGGCACATCGAAGTTCCTGTGCAAGACTCCAGTGCTCACCACCCATCTGTAAATGACATACCCATCACCAGCTTGCCCCTGGAGATAGGCTCATGGCAGACACCCCTGAAACTCACTGCCAGCACTGCCCACGCGCCCTGGCAGAGTGGGTGCCGCTGCCTTCCACAGTTAGGAGCCACAGGCACTGCTCTTCCTGCTGGCACAAGGAGACGTGTGATGACAGAGCAGCTGGTCAGGCAGGAGCGCCACAGTACACGTCTCCACAGGTCAGGGTGGCATGTGCAAGAAGGATCGCTTAGCGACCTCTAGGGTCATTGCCTTGCCCAGTACATAAGAACCCTGTCCTCCTTTCCCTTTCTGAGTCTACCTAATCTTCATACTCTGGACTCTCTTGCCTAGACTTCGGCATGCTGGGATTACAGGCAAGTACCATAATACCTGCCTGGAAAATCAAATCATCATTGCGCCACCTTGGCAGAGCCACACAGGGACAGGCCAGGGAAAGTGCTATCAAAGCCAGAACCGTACCTGTCTGGCTCTCCACCTGCCTGTGCTCACCTTCAAAGGCACCATAGTACCCACCTTCTCACCAGCAGGACAAAAAGACCTGACAGATAAGATGGGTCCCCAGACAGCCAACACCCAAGCTCAACCTATGTTCACCTGCTAATTCTGGCTTCTCGGAGTAGGGTGAGGCCAAGCGCAGGATGTCCTGCCTTGGTCAAGGAGGGGCTATTTTTAAAATATATTTACAAAGTGTAATTTCTAAAGGTACCCATCTCCTCACAGGATGGGCCTTTCAAAGGTGCCAGGCCAGACCCTGCTGGTTTCACCTCTAGAGGCTGGTGGGTAACTGGTGTTTCTAGAAAGATGTCTTAGGTTTCAAAATAAAAAGCTCCAAAGGCAAGATAAGGGAGACACATTTACATGGGCCAATTCCTCCTAAGCTATGACACAAGCAAGATGGGCCCCACGTTTCAACATGGCACAGAGCCTCAGGGCAAACCTGTGCCCTATCTAGCATCACTCCATCCCTGACAGACCAATGGTTTACACGGTGCTAGCCAGCAAGGCCAAAAGAGCACTGCCTGGGATGCCTGGTCACCTGTAACACAGGAGGGAAGCAAACAACCCTCCCACAAGTTCTCGGGGGACAGGAAAGTTTCATGAGCAAGCAAGGCTGGAGCTCAGAGCACTGACATTATGTGTTCAGAACCAGTGCAGAGAAAGGCTAATGTGTTCATTGCTATAATCTTTAAATCAGAGAACGAGACAGGCAGGAAGGCTCCAGGACCTTCACTGTGCCTGCCGGTGGTGCTCACCATTCCAGCTCTGCAGCTGTGGAAGCCTGCCCAATGAGGGGAAAAGCTCAGTGGCCTTGAACTACAGCCCTGTTCCTTATCATCAGGTGCACTCTGCAATTCCCAGCAGCTGTCTGACCTTGGGCCCCACTGAGGGGTTCTTGGACCCTTCTCAGTTTAGTCATCCTGTGGCTCAGAACTCCAAAATACTACTTGGGAAGCCCAGCAAAGAAATTTAAAGTCAGTATTTCTGAAAGTGTGTGTGTGTGTGTGTGTGTGTGTGTGTGTGTGTGTGTGTGTGTGTGTGTTGTGTTAAGTGAGAAGTGTTCGATGGGCATAGAAACAATTTCCATTAAAAGGCTGTTGAGACCTGGCAAGATGGCTCAACGGGGTAATGGAGCTTGGCATGTGGGCTTGGGGATCTGAATTCTATTCCTGGAATCCATATGGCTGGAGAGAACTGGCTCTCAAAAGTTGTCCTCTGACTTCCTCACATATACCCTGGCACATGTGTGCCCATGCTCTCACAGACACATACATCATACATACAATAATTTTAAAAAGAAACAAGAAGAAAAGGCCACGGAGCTGAAGGCAGTATGAGGCACTACTTCACTCTGTTTGGGGAATGCCACCCCCTCTATGAAAGCCAGTGTGCACAGCAGGGTCCAGGAAGAGCCCCAGCCATGATCAGGAACGGAGTCTCAACTTGGAGCTGGGAGCAGATAAGGAAGCATCTAGATGGGTACAGTGGAAACTAAGTGCTGAAATAAACATGCCACCCTCTGGAAAACAGTGACGCTGAGCTTTAAGACTCCTGAGGACAGAGAGACGGTACTGCCACAGAAGGGAACAGACTGGGCACGAAGGGTGACCTTGGCAGAGGCCACCCCCTCTTGTCACCACCCCCTCCTGTCCAGTTAGACCAACAGTCTTAATGCGCTTGGTGCCTCCCTGGAGGTGCCGGGTCACCTACTTCCACAAAGTCACCTACTAAAAATACAGGGCTTACAGAGAAGGGAGGGCTAGTAAGGCGGCTCTGTCCCAGCACAGCTACTGGCCAGAGGCCACTGTTCACAGTGCCTCTCACCCGGGGGTGGGGGTGGGGTAGAGCGGTGAACAGATGGCTTTGGGTTCTTCTAATTCAAGGCCAGTTGCTCTGTAGAGGAAAAGTGTGAGGCTGCCATGTTCTAATGAAGAGATCCACAGAGGTGAGGGACCAGTTCTCTGTGCCCCCAAGTCAGCCCGGTCACAGATGAGCCGCAAAACGGACAGGCCCATGGCTGCTGCAGGCCCCTTGAGGTTGTTCACATCCACTTACAGAGTATGCAGCAGCCACAGGCCCCCAACTCTAAGTCACTGGCAACCCTCATATTTCTGGATAGGCAGTGTGAAACCAGGACTAGAGCCTGGGGCTTCTGCTCCTTGCAAAAACCTTCTCATCTACAGTCCCCAGGCCGAGCTCATGGAAAAGGAGTTTCACTAGCCTGGCTGCTAGCTGTTGGCACTGCTGTTCCCATTTGGCAGAGGGAAGAAAGCTCCTCTCTATCCCCCACCCCCATCTTATCAAAAAAGGCACACAACTATCTTAGGTAGAGGCAGCCACTGCCTGGGCACAGCACCCAGCTCCTAGCCACAGGGATTCTGATGACCCCTGCTGGACATCTAAAAAAGCCATTTGACCATTCTATCTGTTGCCTGTGTCCCTGCTCTGTCCACAGCTTGCCTGGTCCAGTCCTGGCCTCCTGCTGGCCTCCAAACAGCCCCACAGCTATGTCCCTGCTCATGCCACATGCTTGAACACGAACTATCCATTCCCCACAAGTCCCCTGAGATGAACTGCCTCCTGAGTAGATCAAATACAGGTAGGAAAGGCTCCTGAGAGTCATGTGCCACTCAGAGCAGTCACAGGCCTATCCCCAACCCCAGAAGTGGCATGCATCTTCAGTCAGTATTAAACACTATCTTTGCCAAGCATTTGCCAAGCATTTGGGAGACAGAAGCAGGTGGATCTCTGTGAGTTCAAGGCTAGCCTGCTCTACAGAGCTAGTTTCCAGGACAGGCTCCAAAGCAATACAGAGAAACCCTGTCTCGAAAAAACCAAACACCAAAACCAAAACCAAAACAAATCAAAACAACAACAAAAAACCCACTGCCTTCAGAGCCACGGGCTCTAATGACTCTTCCACTTTCCCAGGACAATAGACAAGAAGAAGCCCTCTTGGGCCCCCTGACCTATCTGCTTCAAACCAAATGTGTACAGCCTCATGCAGACTGTTGTAGCAGGCTAGAGAATCACCACCCCTCCCAGCACCCATGTGGGTGCACTCCCAAGATGCCTCCGCCTATCTCTGGGTGCTTGCTAGTCTAGAGCAGGGCTGCAACATTTCCCCCCAACTGGATACATTGATTTTCTGATGAACACATTTCAGGATGCACACAGGTCCTTCATCCTCACTGTGAAACCCTGCCCACCCTCACTGTCTCCTCAGCATACAGCAAGCAGGCAGACCAGGGACATGGGAGGGGCTGGCCTGAAGAGCACAACCTCTGATCATCCTGCCTGAGCACCCCATGGGTCAGCCCACCCTGTAAGGCAGCATTCTCCCAGTACAGGCTTTAGCCAGGAAGCCATCTTGCTGGACACATGAGCCATATTCTTCCCCAGTCAGGGGAAAACACTCTCAAGCTGGGCCAGTCTGGCTCTGAACTCACCCAACTCCTCACTCAAAACCAGGAAGGCAATCGGGAGTCTAAGGAGGTCCCCAGCTGACAGCCACTTCTACCTCACAGGCTCTTGTTTCAGCAGATCACACTATTACCTTGCTTTCCAGCACCTGAGCCTGCACACCCAAGGACTCTATGAACTTCAGGAAATCATCCTTCCTGGACAGAACAACTCTAGTGGTGGGTTCTAGTTACCTTATCTAGAGCTGAATCCTAACAGTGACCCTACATGCTTAGCTTGGGCGTACCCTCTGTGGAAGTCCACAGCTGCTTCCTCTGTCTCCCTCAGTATCCGAGGCCCTCCATCCATCAGCACTAGGGCAGAGGTAGTCTAGAGCTCATGTCCTTTGGTCCCCTCTGATCCTATCTAATTTCCTGTAGCCCAGAGGCCACAGTCACTTGCTTTTCTCCTAGCCCGGTTCTACTTGCTAACAGAACTCACTTTGGCCAGCCCTGGCTCCAACCAGTATGCCCTTGTCTGTGGCTGACCAGCTGGCCCCTACCCTGAGACACTATGTTGTTTCTGCTCTGGCCCGGAGGTACGTTTACTGTTCTGCAACACCCTCTGTTGTTCTGGGGTAGCTCTTCTGCCACTGCTTCTGCCTGGCTGACAATAACAACAAGCCTAATATGTCACCTCCATACTGGGTATACTCCTGTGACTTGCCCAACCAGATAGAAACACCCCTTTCAATCAAGGAGGACCCTACTGTGGCAGGGTTCAACAGATGCCAGTGGGGGTACTCAACATTTGGTACAGTGAGCAGGGAGTAGAAGGGAGAAAAGCAAGTCATTCTGGGAAACTAAAACCCACCAAATCTGCAGGATACGACACCCAGCTCCAGGGATATGAACTCAAGTTGGTCTTTAAAACACACACCTTTAATCCTAGTACTCCAGAGGTAGGGGCCAGCCCTGGTCTTCAGAGTGAGTTCCAAGACCGGTAGTGTTACAAAGAGAGACAAAACAAAACAAAACAAAAAAGGAACCAAAGACATAGACAGCTGTAATGGTGCACTCTTTTAATCCCAGCATTCAGGAGGCAGGGGGCAGAGGCAGGAAGATCTCTGTGAGTTCTAGGCCAACTTGGCCTACATAGTGAGTTCCAGAACAGCCAGCGATATGTTGAAAAACCCTGCCTCAAACACCACACACACACACACACACACACACACACACACACACACACACACACAAACCATGGTGTTAGAGTACACCTCAGTGCTACAGAGACACCCAGGGCTATGGCCCAGGCCTCAGCATGACAGAAATTGCTTCTCTACAGAGTTACGTAGAAGGCAGTGAGGCTGCCCATCCACCTCACACACTGGCCACTGGATATATGCTCTAGTCTGCTGAGAGGGCTGTGTAGCTTTAAGAACCCAGGAACACTCTGTTCTTGTTCCCAACTGCCATGGCTTCACTGACTCCTCCCAGCACCCTGTGCTCTCAGGAGCTGGGGTGCAGCTCTGCCTTCTGAATCCAAGTCAGGCCTTGTCACTCCTGCTCCACAGGGGCCAGGACATATTGGTGCACACCCATTCCCACATTACTTCTGGCATGACAATCATCACCACCTAGCACCTGCTTGTGAAATGATCGGGTCATGGATGACTCTGGTAAAGACTGCCAAGTAGAATTTCTAACACACACTTACACACGAGCATCCCATTTCCATAGTTTGGCCTCCACAGTTCAAAAGACCAATGCAAAATCCCAGGTGTAAACAATGTATGTTTTAAATTATTTTTATTATAGCATGCTGTTGTCACTGTCTTAGTTTCATAGTGATCATGTTAGCTACTGTTCATCTGTGCACATAATCTTTGAGTTCAGGTGCACCACGGGAATGCTAGTACCATGTCCATAGGGTTTGGTGGCATCTGTGGCCCAGGTAGCCATCTTGATAGATCCCTGAGCATAAGGGGGCTGAACCTGTGCAGAAGAGAATCTTTTTAACTTTCCCTTCACACCAATCTGAAGCTGCCTGGCTAGCTGGCTGACTGCCTGTGGCCCTCTGGGTGGAGCTAGCACCTGACTATTGAAGGGACATGCACTCACACTCTACTCCTAGGATGAGCCTACACTTAAGTGAGCTACAGTCAGGTGTAAAATTACTCACCTGAAGTCCTGAAACCCCTTAGCACCCAGGGTCTCTCCCCCCAACTCCCAACCTGGCCAGAAGTTCTTTCTCTTGCTCCTAAAGATCTGAGTAATTCTGCAGTATAAAAACATACCCTATCCTGGTGTTGATGGCACACGCCTTTGATCCCAGCACTGGGAAGCAGAGGCAGGTGGATCTCTGAGAGTTCGAGGACAGCCTGGTCTACAAAGCTACACACAGAAACCCTGTCTTGAAAACAAACAAACAAACAAACAAACAAACAAAAAAAAAAAAACCTCATACCTACTGGAGGCTGGAGAGACAGCTCAGCGGTTAAGAGCACTGGCTGTTCTTCCAGAGGACCCAGGTTCAATTCCCAGCACCCACATGGCAGCTAACAACTGTCTGTAACTCTGGTTCCATGAGACCTTCACACCAATGCACATAAAATAAATTTAAAAAAACACAAACAAACAAACAAAAAACCCTACTGAAGGGCCTGCTGGTCCAAGTTCATTCCAACTCATGGGCCCTGAGGAGGAAAGGGGTGCCAGGCTTAAGATCATAGCCATGATTAGCTACAGTTTTGAATCAACACCCTTTCCTCAAGCCCATGCTAGCTGATGGTGGTCCAAGAGAAACACTGGCTCTCCAAAAGATAGCAATTGACACCCCTACCAGTGTGCTTCTGCAAGCATGAGACTGCTTATGCAAGAGGTCATTTCATAATCATGGGAACAGGGCTGAGAGAGTGTGGTGCAAGCAGGCATCAGCTCCTCAGGATTAATGATATCAGCAGCACAGAGCACCAGTCCAAACCACGACAGCAACACTGTAAGCTTCAACAACCTTCTCCGTAAGCCGGGGAAAAACACCGGAGGAGGACACTAACCTAAAGGTGTGTTTCATCCACCCCATATACACAGAACTCCAGTTTAGCCATGTAAGTATTAGAAAGACATGGAGCTGCCATGCTGCTTCCCACCCACCCAACAGACCTGTGCTCTTCCAAGCCCATTCTTCCTTGCTCCCTGACCATTCGCCTAGGAGCCACATCTAGGAAAGTCATTGCTCAACAGCACTGAACAGCCTGGCCTCTTGAGGCCAGGGGCAGTCAAACTCAAAACCTTAGTTTAGTCTCCCTGCCTTCCAAGGGTGCAGCAGCTACCAGCAAGGCTGGAAGCCACCATGCTGAGAGCTAGGCTCTGCTATTTTCTTTACTCGGTGACATCTGTGTGCACAGAAGAAATGAGACACTCAGGGAAGTCCCGCTGCTGTGGCAGCAGGCATCCCAAAGGATGCACCTGAAGGATGCTTAGTAGGCAATCAGAGACAAGTGTCACTCACCCAAGTTTTCAAGGGGCCTGCTTTGGGACTAGGCCCAGGAGTAAACACAAGCCTAGAAACTAGAGTGGAGGAAGACACTCATCTAGTAGCCAGGATGGAGGTAGGGGATTTGGAGAGGGCCACCCACCAAGGGACTCCCCTTCAGTACCATGCGGGCACACCAACCTCAACGAGGTGGGGCTGGAGCAGAGTGACCCTTCCTTGTACAGGCAGGCAGATCCCCAGCAGAGCTGTAGGTGGCTCCAGAAGTATCAGGAGGCAGACTGGGCTGGCTTTTATCTCCATCCAGCCCCTCCCATGCTGGGAGGAGCAGGACCCAGACCCTGGCACCTGATCACACCAGACCAGTCTTTGGAAAAGAGACAGAGCAGGGGTGTGGTCTGGAATAAGGGCCTAGCCAGCCTTCTGCCCACACCTACCAATTACCCACATGTCCCTGCTCCAGTGCCCAACACAGGCCCCACAGAAAAGGGCCTTATCTAACTGCCCAGATTGAAACCTGGGCCTGGCCAGGCCCTCTACTCAATCAGAAGCATAGAAACAGCTAGAGAAGCGCAAACATGGGGCCCCAGAGGGGAGGCAGAGGAGTCTCTCCACAACCCAGTGAAGGACAGAAGCTCCCTACAGACCTGTGCTCTTCCAAGCCCATTCTTCCTTGCTCCCTGACCATTCGCCTGGGAGCCACATCTAGGAAAGTCATTGCTTAACAGCACTGAACAGCCTGGCCTCTTGAGGCCAGGGCAGCCACTAAAATGCTTTACAGTCACTAAAATGCTTTACAGTCACTAAAATGCTTTACAGTGAACCCAGCAAAAGGCTACGGCCAAGTGCTCCTGGACCACAAGTGAATGGACCAGCAGGGAGACACAGCTGTCCTGGGGCTTGAAGATCACAAGGAAAGACAGAAATGGAAGCCAACAGTCCTCGGGCCTGAGTCCCTGCAGTACAGAGAATAGATGCCCACTCCCACTCCTCTCTGCCACTGAGAGCATCCTCAGAAGGGGACCCTGCTCTTCAAGGCACAGGCAGGCACTGGGCTGTCAGATGAGAAACAAGTGCTTTTTGGTCGAGGTCCCCAGTTTTTCATGGCGCTTGACAGTACAGCACCTTATAACACTTGATTCACCGTTCAGAAACAAGTTCCTAACTAGTGCCTTCAGTCATGCCATGACATGATAATGAGGCCTTTGGTGAGCCATCCACTATAGCCTTGGGCTGGGGCTGGTGACCAGAGAGACCATGTGATCAGAGGGCTGATAAAATACCCTGAACATGATAGAAGAGAAAGTGGGGGATACCCTTGAAGGCACTGGCACAGGAGACAACTTCCTGAACAGAGCGCCAATAGCACAGACACTGAGATCAACAACTAATAAATGGGACCTCATAAAATTTAAAAGCTTCTGTAAGACAAAAGATACATCAATAGGACAACATGGCAGCCTACAGAATGGGAAAAGATTTTTTTTTTTTTTACCAACTCCACATCTGATAGAGGGATATATATATATATATATATATATATATATATATATATATATATATATATCCCTCAAGAAAATAGACATCAACAAACCAAATAATACAACTGAAAAATGAGGTACAGATTTAAACAGAAAATTCTCAATAGAGGAATCGCAAATGACTGAGAATCACTTAAATATTCAACACCCTTAACCCATCAGGGAAATATAAAACAAAACTACCTTGAGATTCTATCTTACACCTGTCAGAATGGCTAAGATCAATAACACAAGTGACAGCTCATGCTGGTGAGAATGTGGAGCAAGGGGCACACTCCCCCATTGCTGGGGGGGGGCAAACTTGTAATCAATATGGCGGTTTCTCAGAAAATTGAGAACTGATCTACCTTGACCCAGCTATACCACTTCCGGACGTATACCCAAAGACACTCCACCATACCACAAGGACACCTGCTCAACTATGTTCATAGTGGTTCCATTCCTAATAGTCAGAAACTTAAAACAATCTAGATATTCCTTAACCAAAGAATGGATAAAGAAAATGTGATATATTTACATAATTGATTATTACTTGGCTATAAAAAAAAGACATCATGAAATTTCCAGGCAAATGGATGGAACTAGAAAAAAAAAATTATTCCAAGTGAAGTAACTCAGACTCAGAAAGACAAACATGGTATGTAGTCACTCATAAGTGACTCATAAGTGAATATTCACTCATAAGTGGATATTGATACTAGCTGCTAAGTAACGGATAATCACACTACAATCCATAGACCCAGAAATGCTACATAACAAAAAGTGTTCTAGGAACGATGCATGGATTTTCCTGGGAAGGCAAAACAGAGAAGCTTTTGTGAGTGGACTGGTGGTGGGTGAGGATGGGAATAGGAAGGATCAGTTAGGGGGAGCAGAGGGAGAGAGTACAAGAGGAGATGACTGGAATTGGAAGGCATTTGGGGAGTTATACAGAAACCTAATATAGTGGAAACTCCCTGGAACCTACAAGGGTAACAACCCTAGAGAGGACACTCCTACTAATGGAGGATACAGAGCCTGGATCATCTACCTTCTGTAACCAGGCAAGCAAGGCTTCGAGTGGTGGGACTGAAGCCAGCCACAACACCTTCCACCCATATTCGGTCCTGCCTGAAAGACATGCTGAGGCAAAGGTGGTGCAGAAGATGAATGATCTAATTTGAGACCCATGCCACAAGAGGGAGCCCACACCCAACACTGCCTGGATGACCAGGACCCAGAAGAAGCTGGATAGCCTAGAGATGATAGTATAACCAAACACAGTGTGGGGGTGGGGGGGAGTGAGTGAAATGATTCCTAATGATGTTCTGCTATACTCATAGATCAGTGCCATCAGTGCCTAAACCAGTCATCATCACAGTCATCAGAGAGGTTGGCTCTGGCAGCTGATGGGAGTAGATGCAGAGACCCCATAGCCAAACATTAGGTAGAGAGAGAGCCCAGGGGATCCCGAGGAATTATGGGAGCTCACAGAGACTGAAACTGCACCCCTGGAGCCTGCATGGGTCTACCCTAGGCTCTCAGCATATATGCTATGGTTGTGGCTTGGTGTTTTGGGGGGACGCCTGGCAGGGGGATGGGGTGTCTTCTGCTCCTGGGACGCTTTTCTTCTTACTGGATTGCTTAGTCCAACCTTGATGTGAAGTTTTGTGCCTGGTCTTATTGTATCTTTTATGCCTGTTTGGTTGATTACCCAGGAGGCTTGCTCTTTTCTGGGGAGGAGACGAGTGGAGCTAAGGGAGAGAGGAAGTAGGCAGGGACTGGAAGGAGTAGAAGAAGGGGAAGCTTCAGTGGGGATGTATTGTATGAGAGAATAATGAATAAATACACATTTTAAAGGATTTATTAATTTTTATTTTATGTGTGTATCTATGTGTGTTCACCATGTACATGCAGTGCCCACAGAGGCCAGAATAGGATGTCAGATACCCTGGTACTGGAGTTACAGGCAGTTGTGAGCCATGTGGGGGCTGGGAACTGAACCCAGGTCCTCTGCAAGAGCATTAAGTGCTCTTAACCACTGAGCCATCCCTCAAGTTCCCTAGACTTCTTTTACTAGAACAAAAAAGTCTGCACGAGGTCCCAGTAGCAGAGATTATGAGACAGGTGATTTCCCATGAGTCCACTGGTATATCTGAACACTACTCCCTAGAGGCAGAAAAAGATACTCTCCAGAGCCTTGAGAGGAGAGACATGGGACCTGAATGGGAGCATACCACTATTCTGGGATAGGAACATGGCATGGTGCAGCAGGCCCCGTCCTGCCCGCCCCCCCTCCCCAGCTGAGAGGCCTATCTCAAGTCCACAGTTATGGGGGCCTACCTTCCTCATTTGTTTAATTGCATCAGCAGCAGAGCCATGGTCAGGGTGAAGTCAGAGGCAGAATGTCATTAGTTCAGACACTGAAGGGACAGGCACAAGTCACTGTCCTTGCTCAGCTAAGGAAACAGTCTCTCTCTATAAACACATAGTGAGCACCTTCTCTCCTTTCCTTGTCTGGTGGAGCTACCCTGGGCCCCGAGGCTTGTTGCTACTACTTTGAAATGAATGTTTGAATCCATGTCTATAAGGGCCCTCTGCTGGCTCCCATGAACAGCTCCAATAACACGATTCCCAGCACAGCACTCCAGCTTTTTGGAGGGGTCTGCCCCCACAGTAAGGTTGGCTGTGTGTATTATATAGGTGGTCCCCCACGGCAAGGTTAGCTGTGTGTTATATAGGTGGTTAGCTGCATCCTTGGCTCCACCCACAGAGTGCCAGTGTCCTGGTACCTCCTTCCTATAGTGTCAAATAAAACCACCTCCTAACACTGCCAAATGGACTTTGCCTGGTTGAGAAGAGTGATAGTTCTAACCCCCCAACTAAAGCTTTTCCACCAAGAGACACAGGCCTGAGCACTCAGGAATATGAAAGCCAAGTCCCTTCCAGGAGTTTGGCCAGCAGAGCCAGCAGCACTCTAAGGCGACAGCCTATAATGTTTAGCTATGAGGAAATCTAATGGACTCTCAACATTTCTTCAGTGTAAACACTGGATTGCTACCTAACAAAGTTCAAACCTACTTCCTGATTAGACAGTAATGCAGGAGTCAATTTACAGTATTTCATACACGCATTATGGTAAGTCACCTGAGCTGACACTTCTGCTCTGCCATCTGTCAGGGGCATCTGTGCTGCAGTCAGCAAGTTACTAAGAGATGGAGGGAGATGCAGGAAGTGCCAGGAATGAGACAGGCCCTTTAAAAAGGCCTGCCTCACCCAGGAGTAGATAAGACAGCCTACAGATTAGCCTCAGCCTTATGGGACAAACCAAATGCCATCAAAGCTGCTCTGCCCAGGACATGGGAAGGTGAATCACAGAAAGTCATTCAATGTAACTACTGACAATACAAGATAAAGGGAGAGAAATAACAGGATAGTTTTATGAGATGTTAGGAAAAGCAGATCTGAAGTCCAAGCCCCAAGAGTGTTGAAGGCCACCTGTCACTGTGGCTTAAGTTCTAGAGCCCATCCACAGCCATTGTGGGAGGAAGGATGAGCAATTAGAACGGGTCAGGCAACAATTGCCTGCAGCCTCAGCACCCAGGACACTAAGGCAGGGGGATTGCTAGAGCTCACCTTAAACAGAGATCAGGGAAAGAAAATATAGAGAGGAGTTTTCAGCATTGAGTGACGGGACTGTCTCAGAAAATCCGAGATGTTCCCAAGGCCAGCGTAAGAGACAGGGCACTCCTGAGGCACGGGTGTGGAGTGCCATGCTCTCCATGCACACAGCCTGTCTCCTCTGGGTCCCACACAGCACCCAAGCCTCCCCTGGGGTCTACACAGCAGCTAGCACTCCTCAGAAGAGAAAATTATCTTCCCTACAGAGAGACAAGGAAGACAGTGAGGTTCAGAAATGCGATGTGGACTCACACACTAGCCTCTGCCCCTCTGTGGCCATGTGCCCAGACTCACAGCCCTGTTTCCAGCCCACACTGAGTGATCAGGGGAAAAGCAAGGACCATGCCAAGGAGGATGACCAGGACACATGGCAGCTGTCACCTCCCATAGTTTACCCAGAGCCCCACTCCACACAAAGCTGGCCCAGCTCAGCTCAGTATGCTAGCACTGTAGAGCCCAGGTTCAGATGTGGCGTCATCTTACTGACTCACTCTACTACGTGATTGGGCAGAGCCTAACAGACTGTGGCCATGAGTCAAGACCCAGGATACTCAATCAGAGCAACCATGTGGCCAAACACAGCAGATGGAGGCCAGGTACATCTGGCATGGCCTGCAGAGGGCTGCAGGAGGAGTGTTGCTGATGGACACCATCCACAAGGGTCATGAATGCCAGAAAGGTGCATACGTGCAGTTCTTTACCTGTGTTCTACCCACGGGAGCACAGTGCACACAACAGCAGTCCTCAATGGGAAGGAGTCCACGGCCAGACCACTCTCCTCCTGGAGCCACTTGTCACCTTAGAAACTCACAACACCAGCTGGCAGGACAGATGCAGAGAGACAGCGCAACACTACAGGGAAGGCAAAGTTCACATCAGAGAGACAGCCTACTGGGGCAGCCTGCAGGGCTGTGAGGCCAGGTCTGCCACGTTATCTGGACAGGTGGCTTCTGGCCCCCAGCTGGCCTTCATGGGACGATAAGTGCACCAGCTGTACAGTGCTTTCTAAACACAGGCACAGTCAAGAGCCCATTCCAGTTAACTACTCCAAAGCCATCACAGAGGCATGCCTGTAGCACACAGGTGTGGGCATGAGTGTGCTCACAGGAACAGGTGTGGGTGAGGTGGGTGAGGGTGTGCACACATAAACAGCACATACTTTAGGACATTAGTGGGAAAAAAAAGAAGGGGTTTTTAAAAGGAGGCGGGTCTGTACAAACTGAAAGTTACAATCCAGTTGAGGCAGCAGCCCCACATAGCTTCAGTTGGAAACTGTTTCCTGGTTGGTTGGTTGGTTGATTGGTTGGTTGGTTGGTTGGTTGGTTGGTTGGTTGGTTGGTTGGTTTGAATTTTGTTTGCTTGTTTGAAACAAGGTACAACCTAGTCCAAGTCCAGGCTGTTCTAAAACTTGATATGTAACAGGAAGACCTTGCACCCCTGACCCATGCCTCTGTATCCTGAGAGCTGTGATCACCGGCATGGTCATCATGCCTGCTTTACGCCATGTTGGGGATCAAGCCCAGGGCTTCATACATGCTGGGTAAGTGCTCCATCAGCATAGTCCTAGCCCGTTTGTACTTCTTAGAGCTTTTGATGAATTCTGGAAGATTAACTACAAACCACTCTGGGTTTGTGGATCCTCCCAGAAAAGTAAGACTCTAGATGGGGTAAGGAACATAGCTTTATTTATTATATTTGGTTCTGGTTCAAGTTTTACAAGCATATGCTACTTCTATAATTAAAATTTATATGTTGAGAAGGAAGTTAACTTGCTTACACACGGCTCTTACCTTTTGTGTCTGCCTGGCGTCAGTCTACCCACCCACCCAGCCCTGATAATACTCATCTCTTCTTTCAAGAAAAGCGCTTCCCTTTGCAGGATGTGCCATTACTAGACAGCCTGGCAGGACGTCTGGCCCTTTGCTCTCCCCCTCACAATCCCTCTGGAACACAAAGATAATCCCTGCCTAGCACAGCAAGACACAGGCTCTGCACAGCAGGGGTGGGGCGTGTCTCAACCTTCACCCAATTCCCCTTCTCTGCTTCTGGTGGGAACACTGGGCCCCCAGCATCACCCAGCACCTGCTTGCTTCCTGAAACCTTTGTCACCAAAGCAACACACCTGGACTGTAGCACTTAAATGTCCTGAGTGAGGACTATCCTCTATTGCCCCAAGTGACACAATGAAGATCCCCTTTGGAAAGCTGCACTCCTCTGGAGATTTCTGCCCCCTTCCCAACCTAGCTGGAAATGTTTACCCTGAGCTTGCTATTTAGGCCTTGCTGGGAAGCAGCCCTGCCAGGTGTAGACTCAGATGGGCTCTGCTCAGGACAGGCTGCACTTCCGGGAGTGCTCTATGTCCCTGGGTGACCATATACATACTACCTCATAGTCCCCGCTCCCTCCTGACTAATTCCCCTGGCACCAAATCCCCTTTGGCCAATTACTTTGTGCTGTTAGGTAAGGGCTCCTGAACTCCCTGAGGAGTCTCACTGATGCCCAGACCTTCACAGAACTTCCTCCCCACACAAGGCTCTCCAAATGCTGGGTCTTCCAGCACCCCGCATCGGGCTGTGTCCCTGGAGCATGCGCCTTTCCGGGTGTTTACTAGCTGTTTGAACAGCTTTATTTATTCGTTTATTTATTTTGGGGTGTTGCATGCCACAGCATGCATGTGGAGGTCAAAGGACAACGTTCAGGGGACAGTTCTTTCCTTCCACCGTGTAGTTTCTAATGATCAAACTCAGGTAGTCAAGCTTGACAGGAAGTGCCCTGACTCACTGACCAGACATCGCTGACCCTGAACAGCTTTCAAGAGTTGCCAGTTGTAGGAAACAAATGTGTTGCCATAAATTTCAGTACTGGTGATAGGTTGTGGGGACAGACTGAGACCCAGGGCCATCTGTAAGCTGTTTCTGTCCTGCCTCTTACTGAGAGTTGGGGAGTCAGTGCATTATGGACACAAAGCTGACCCAGATACTGTGTTATAGATCTAACTTGGAAACCACTCCTACCTTTCCCAGAGCCAGCAATGTTCCCAGCCTAAGGCTCTTCTCCCAACTCATTTCCCAGCCCTCAGATGTGACAACCAGAGTCCCTGTCCCCATAGTGAGGTGTACTTGGTGCCTCTCACAACTTACTTTCTACACAGCTCTGCCACACAATGCCCCTGCCCCCAGACTCAGAAGGGCCACAGCTCCAGCACTGGCCCATGTGGGCAGCCTACTGCCCACACACAACTGGTCTGGGTGAGACCTGACTAGGGTATCTATATGTCTTTGGTGAGGAAATAATGAGGCTCTGAATAAGGAAAGTGTTTACTTTGCAGAAACAGCAAGAATGTGTGTGTGAGAGAGAGAGAGAGAGGGAAAGAGACAGAGAGACAGAGAAGAGACACAGAGAGAGACAGAGAGAGAGAGTGAGTGAACCTGAAGGTGGCCTGCCCAGAGCACCAGTCACTCAGAGCTACTATGGACACCTATCTGACCAGCCATTCAACTTGGAGACAAAGGAGAGGTTAGAAATAATTTCAGGAATCATAGCTATAAATAGAAAAGGTATGAGACTAGAATTTGGTTGCAATATCCTAATTATATTTGGGGTGAGAGAACTTAAGCTAGGGTCTCACTCTATAGCTCACACAGGCCAAGAATGCATGATATTCCCGTCAGTCTCCCAAGTACTGGGACAACAGGTATGTATTATCACAAATACCTAACTCCTACTTAATCAAATGTGTTTGTTGTTGTTGCAAATAAAAAAGTGGATTTCAGCATACTCTTGGCCACAATCTGGCCCAGAAAGTTAAGCCACCTGTCCAGTGCCTACCAAGAACTGGGACTCTGACCTAAACCATAAACTTGCAGTCTGAACCAAGGGATCCGCTGCAGACAGCACCCACTCTGCAGGGATACTGCAGACAGCACCCACTCTGAAGATATTTCTGGATCATGAGGGAAAAGCAGGTGGCCACCTGATCCAGGCTTGACCATTGAGGATGAGTCTATGGTTCAAACTCCTTCATTAACAGGCCCTGGGGTGACAAGAAGATCCAAAGGAAGAGGACACAGGAGAAGGAAGGAATGTCCCCCAGTCACACAGAATGCTGGGCTCTGTTCTCAGGCCTGGTGACACAGAACCCACTCCTAGACTGACCCAGCTAATGAGTTCAGTTTTCCACTGACACCAACCCCCGTGACCTCCAGAAGGAGATGCATCTGCCCTGTTTCTGCCAGAAAGCAGCAACTCTGACCCCAGGGTCATATGTTTTCAAGTCCTGGCTAGGCCACTATCATCTAGTCTCCAGGAGCCTGGTGGGCTTCTAGAGCCATTCTGTGGAGAGAATGCCATGCAAGAGCTGTGTCCTGGCAGCCACCTCTACCCAGCATCCTCACTCACCAACCCTTCACAGCTTCATCTTCAGACAAGTGATACACAGTTGTAACAGCCTTCTGACCATAGAGATTATTAAAACATGTGCCCTTTAAGAAAACCAGCAGGCATAGTAAGGCCTGGCCATGCCCAGGGTTCCTGTGGTCCCACTAGCCCTTTCTAAACTGGGTGGGCACTGTGGGGGTCAAAGACTGATAACTGGAGCTGGCCATGCCACCCAGGGGACCCACACCCAGGCTGTGCCCAAGACACATGGATAGACAGACATGAAGACACAAACCCATTAAACCCACCACACTCTCTTCACTTACCAAGGCACAGTTAGCAGGGCCAGGTGATGGCTGTCCTCAAGGGTGTCCAACCTGCAGGGCTTAGAAAGAGAAAGACATGGTCATGCATGTGGCAGGCACACAGGGCTTAGGAGATGCAATTTCCCTTGAAGCGGGAAAATCCAGAGCTATACAGAAACTTCCCCAGGAATTCAAACCAATTCCAGGATCATGGCCCCTGGAAAGGGGGAAGTTGAGCCACTAGTTCCCATCACACAGCAGGAGGCTAGCAGATACTCAAACCTGAACAAACCCAGGGACAGCCAGTCCTGGTACATTCCAGGACACTGGGGGCCACTGCAGACCCCTAAGTAGTGGAGGTGGGCTGCATCTGCCCCAAACAACAGAATTGCCTGTCTCTGTCCCAAAGACTGTCCTACCAGAGCCACTGGCCACCTCTTGTGTATGATGACCCTTCCCACCCACTCCACTGAAGTCAGGTTTAAATGAGTCCACGAGATCCAGATAAATGATTAACAGGTATTTACTAGGGAAGCACTTACACAATTGATGGTAAATAACCGCTGCAGTCTTCCTGCTCCTGAAGCGGCAGTCTCTGCCCTTCCAGAACTCTAACTACAGCCCAAGAGCATGAGTTAACCCCTCCTCTTTTTTATAAGGTGTCATGGCTGCACACCTGAAGCCACGCCCCTAGGATGCAGCCATCACTGCAAGCCCACTGGCAAAACAAGCTGCCACTGCAGTCCACAGCATCAGGCTTCTCTGGCTCCCATCAGCCCCGCCACACCATAAACCAGCCTTCAGGGATCAGCACTACAAAACCTTCATTTTAAATTGTGACATAATCTGCATAACCCAAGACTGACCATCTTGATCATGTTTGGAGCATGTTAAGCACATGTGCATGGCTGTGCAGCCACTGGCACTGTCCGCCATAGAGTTTTGTCATCTTCCCAAATGGATACTCTGAGCTCACCACAAACCAGTATCCCAGCCCTTGGCACCCATGCTGTTTTCTGTCTTTGCAAACTGGAAACTTTAGCAACTTCATGTAAGCAGCATCTCACATGACATCTGTCTTTTTTTGACAGGTCTCCTTCTACACTACAGTTCCACACTGCAACCTCATTCACATTTAAGGCTGAAGGCCATTCTACTGGGTGGGTGCTGCAGAGTGGATGTCTGGGTCAGTCCCCATCCCACATGACAGTGCAGACAGCAGTGCCTTTGAGAGTGATAGGGCTCAGTCTAACTCATGATCCCTCTGCCTCAACCTCCCTGGTGCTGGAATTAGAGGTGAGTGCCATCCTGTCTGGCTATCTTCCAGTATTTTAAGCTGCCTCTGTAATGTCTTTGGTTCACATACTCCTGAGGAGAAGTCCATCCCACTACCAGCTCTGCCCCTTTGCAGTAAGGAGAGCCCGGCAGTCTGGCCTCTGGCACAGCCCCAGCAGCTCACTGGAGATGTGGCACTGGGGACCTCCACGCTTCTTCAGGGTAGGGTTTGCTGAGTTTCTCAGAGTTAATTTTTCATTAAATTTGGAAAAATTTAAGGGCTCACTTTTTCCCACCACATGAGACCTTCCCATGCAAATTAATTCCATGTTCTTTTCTACTTGATACCCATTGGTGTTCTGCTCTTTGTCTGCTTTACTTTTACAAAGCATCATGTCTTTGAATACACTGACCTCTTCTGCACAGTTCAATTCCAAGCATCCACATGGCAGCTCACAATCATATGTAACTCCAGATCTAAGGGAACCAGCACCCTTTTTTAGCCCCTACAACTAAGCACATGGTGTACAAACATGCAGGCAGGCAAAATACTTACCACCACCCCCTACACAAACCCCAAAATAAACTTAAAACAGCTGAAGGTAGTGTGTGCCCTTAATATCACTACTTGGTAGGCAGAGGCAGGTGAATCTATTTGTTCCAGACCAGTCTGGTCTATAGAGCAAGGTCCAGGCCAGCCAAGGCTACATAGTGACATCCTGTCTCAGAAAACAAATAGAAAAAAAAAAAGAAAAAAAAAATGCAACCCACCTCCTTTGAGACAAGGTGTCTCCCTGATTTGGAAACTCACTGGTCAAGCCAGTCTGACTGCCAGAGAGTCCTAAGGATCTTCTTACTTCTGCCTCCCTGAGCTTTTGAGCTTTCCTTATAGCTATATCACCAGATCCAGCAGCTTTTATGTGGGTCCTAGGGACTCAAGCTCAGATCCTTACATACAAGCCCAGGCATGCAGCTCACTTCTCAGCTCCATAAAACAAACCAAAAACTAAACTAACATAAAAAGAAAAGGGGAGAGCTGAGCCCAGTGATGACCTGTGACCTCAACACTCGGGAGGCAGAGGCAGGAAGGCCACTTGAGTGCCAGAGTGCAGGGCCAGCCAGAGCACCAGAGCCAGAGCTGGGTCTCCTGACAAAATGCAAATGACAAAAAGAACGATGTAATAAAAACAAGAACGCGTGAGGTGCATTAGAAGAGGGACCTGACTATGGAAAGGGACCCTCGAATTATCCCAAACAATGAAGCCATGGCCATTTTTGCCTCTTTGATAAGTAAGACTGCCATCATTGCAGGGGAAATAGTGTAAACTACAAACAGAAAAGAAAATTGACAGTCACTCAAAAATTATGTAAAGGGGCTGGTGTGTAGCTCAAGGGAGAGAGCTCTGTAGGACACTAGGCCTGGGATTGTGTCCCTGGTACCAAGAGAAGAAGGGAAAGGAAAGGAAAGTGGAAAATTAGCACATACATACCCCATCTACCTGTAGCTCTGGTTAAATTGTCAAGTCATGCATTGTGGCACATACCTTGAATCCCAGCGGAGACAGAGACAGAGGCAGGTGGATCTCTGTGAGGCCAGCCTGGGCCTGGAATTCCAGGATAATCAGGGTTTCTGACTATTAAAAAAAAAAGGGGGGGGGGACAAATTTCAACTGGAAAACCTCTCTCCCCATGTGCTGTGTGACTCCAGACTGTATAAACAGTGGTCCCAGGGCTGTGCCTGGCCTAAGAGACATTGTTCCACAGGAACTTTGATTCCACTGTGAGGGAGGATGACCCTGAAGCCCCTGGGTGGACACAGAAACTGCACCCAGGTACCATGCAGCCAGCAGACTGAAAAATAACTTATTTCTAAGACCAGAAAGAGTGCCACCCTGTAAGTTACCAAGGTGAATGGAGAATGTAGGGGCACAGAGATATATTAAAATCATATCAGGAAACCAGGACCAAGAACTTACTAGTCATATCAGACCAAGGAAAGGGTGTCACTCCCTTACCTGGACCCCATAAAATGACTGAACCTAACCCAATGGCCCCTCACCAAGCTGTCACCTGATGCCTTATATGTGCATCAAGGACAAGGACTGGTATATCTGGATATGGTAGAACACAGGCCAGCCTGGGTTATATAGGGAGTTCTAGGCCAGTCCAAGCTACTTAGAAATACTCAACTCCACCTTCTTCCACCCTCCCCCACAAAAAAAGAAAAACTCATAAAATAAGGCAGCTTGAGAGATGGCTCAAAGGTTAAGAGCACCTCCATTCTTACAGAGGACCCGTGCTTAGTTCCCAGCACCCAGTTGGTGATTCACAACCATCTATAGGCACCCACAAGATGTACATACATACACGCAAGCAAAACACACACATAAAATAAAATAAATCCAATGAAAAATATGTAAGCCTCAAAAGGAAATCACAGTAGTAGATGATAATTTACTCAAGAACTAGAAAACCAAATGGAAGTCAACATCCAACATGCAAAAGAAAAAGAGCTCAGAGAGTCCCTGAGGAGATCCTACAAAGAGCCAGAGCAGGATTCCAGTTCTCTCATCTCCCTCAAGATAAGAAAAGAAACACAGTAAGGAGATACCTACTCCCTGCCCAACACATTTGATGCTAGTTTAATCTTCTCATTATTAAAAAGAAAAAGAGGGATAGCGAGTCATTACTGGACAAGCTCTCACATGTCATGTGAGCCCATACAGAGCCCCAGGAAGAATCAGTGAGTGACTCATCAGAGAGCATGACTAAGCTGGGTCTCCATGGGAGAGCCGGAACACCTAACATTAATCAATAAGTCAGGGAAGCGGCCTGATTGGTTAGGTTAGTAACATTCATTTATGAGCATGGGTCAAAAACAAAACTGAGCGCTGACTTCAGCACCCCATGCACTAAGGTTAGAAATGCATGAAGACTAGCAAGGCCACTGTGCAAGGATGGCATGCAGGTTTGTGGTGCCCCTTCCTGAAAATCATCATCACCATCACTGTCACTACCATCACCACCACCACCACCACTACCACCACCACCAACATCAGCACCACCATCTCCAACACCACCACTACCACCACCAGCAGCATGAGTTAAAACCTTTTAGACAAAGGAGGGATAGAAGATAACTTCCTGAGCTTGGTAAAGAACTATATACAACACAAACCAACCCAGGTGTGATGGTGCACACCTGTACTCCAAGCACTCAGAACAGTGAGACAGGAGAACTGAAATAACCTACAAATGGACCTGTAAGTCAGTAAGGTGCTGGATGAATAGCAAGCAGCGGCATTCTGCAGTTCATAGAGCGGAGTCAGTTCAACAAAAACAGAACATGTTCAAGGAAACACACCCTACAGAAAAGAAAGTGTTGAATACTTTCTTCTCCAATTGTGTGTGTGTGTGTGTGTGTGTGTGTGTGTGTGTGTGTGTAAATGCACCATCCACCTCCTTTGACATCCACCTCCTTTGAGACAGTCTCTCACTGACCAGAAGCTCACAACTAAGCTAGATGGGCTGGCCAGTGGGCCCAGGGATCCTCCTGTCTCTGCCACCCCACCCCCACCCCAGTACTGGGGTCACAAGCATGCACCTCCACATCTGTTTTTCTAAGTGGGTGCTGGAGATAAAATCAGGTCTTCATGCTTGCAAGGCTGAGACATCCTGGCAGCCCGTAATCTCCTGAGAGTCTCTCTCAGGTACCCTAGGATGACCTCAAACTTGCTGTTGCCAAGACTGACCTTGGCATTATCGTCTTCCTGGTTCAGCCTTCTAAATCCTGGGATTACAGGTGTAAGCCAACATACCTGGCTCTCCAGCTTTCTTAACAAAAAAACTTGAAGAGAATTGAAGCTACAGTACTAAACATCAGGGTAGGGGTATCTAGATTAAATTTAGTATTTTGCCAAATGTCTTGTGTGCACACGCATGTGTTCTTTCCTGAGCCCTCTGAGGGCTCTTTTCAGGCCCTGTGTGACTTGTCACCACACTTGGCTCTCCTAACAGCACACTGCTCACAACCACAGCACAGTGAGCGCGAGGAGGATGAAACGGCTCACCCTGCACCCCACCAAGCAGTCAATTCACATTTCATCTTCTCCAAATGTCACAGAAACACTCTCAGGCCTGATTTTTGAGTCTCTAGCAAGCCTCAATCTTGGCACCTGGCTGTTTTGCCAGGCCCCTTCTGTCTGGAGCTGAGACTGGCAACTGTACAGGAGAGACAGTCGGAACCTCCAGCTCCCAAATCACAGTCTGCTGCAATTCCTCCAGAGCCATAGGCAGAAGCAACAAGCAGGCTGTGCTAGCAAAACTCACTCTGAGGATTTTCAGGGAAAGGAGGGCTCTGTTGTAGAAGAAAAGACAACATATGACAGTTAATTCTGAAATATCTGTGGTGATAAAGGGCAAGAAGAGCTGAAAAGAAACAAATTACAAATAATCCAGATCCTGACTCAAGGACAAACCACAGCTCTCTGTCCCTCTGAGACCAGCACGAGACCTCCCAGCACCACTGGGAAAATAGGCTGTGCCAGGAAAAGTAAGTCAGGTAAGCTAGGCCCTGGCAGGCCAGAAGCTAATGGCCACAGCTTGCTGCAATTAGAAGGACATGCTCCACTGAGCAGAAAGTGAAGTTTAGTGTCCTGATACAAGGTTGGTCACCAGAAGCCTTTTCGGTGACAAGCATTACCCAATGCCTCACCATCAGATCTCTCTAGGGCATGGGAAGTGGAGAGGGGTTACACTGGGGGAGCCAGGTCAGAGCAGCCAAGGGAAGGTGCCAGGAGCCTGGGAGGGACATGTGACTTGGCCCCAGCTCTGTGGTTGCTTGAGGCTGCCAAACTCAGCTGAGTTGAAAACAATAATAAGCTGACTCCTGATACAGATGTGCCCACAGATTGTCACATGGAGGTAGCCTACGAAATCATTTCCATACACATAAGGGACAGCAAAAAAAAAAAACCAAAAAACAAAAAAAAAACCCCAAAAAACCTTATTGTAACTATTGTAACAATAGTCACCAAGTGTCTGTTGACACCATGCTAGTGGCTAAAGGCAGCAGGGCACCCAGCTACACCTTCTGCTTGGGGAGATGTATGTGGAGGAGGACAGCAGCTGACTACTAATCACTACTAATAAACGTGTCCTGTAATGTGCAACTGCACATTACGTGCAACTGTAATGTGCCTCCGTTTTGCTTCACAAGGCAACAGCTGTGTGTGTGGCCGGCCTGCCTCCACACTTCTGCTGACCTGGGAAATTCTCATCTCAGGCCATTAGCCCCTCCCCTGACAAGAAGGCCTGGACACTGAACTTGAGCACTGGACTCGTGCCCAAGTTCCTGCCTCACAGCACTCCCTGGGGTGCAGAAGCATGGCCCTCACACACCATCCTGGCTCAGCAAGTGAGGAGCAGAGAAGGATGAGGACAGACACACAGGGAGCCCCGCCTGAGCCCTTGAGCAGAGAGCCACAGACTTGCAACTACTGCTGCCGGCCCCACAGGTATCAGGGTGCTACTCTCAGACTTGCTGAGCCATGAGTGACACAGCAACAAGGAAAAGGACAGGTGTGCTGGTACAAACATCCAAGGAGGCAAAGGGCAGTGCTACAGTGGCAGAGCTAATATCCGCACGCCAAGTTCCTGCAGCGGGGTGAGCACCCCAAACAGGTGGCACATGCCCTGCTGCTATGAGGCAGAAACAGAGGGACAGGCCAGAGGAGGGAGGTTCCAGGACCCCTGGAAAGCATGGCCAGTTTACTCATCTTCTATAGACCGGTCCCGAGCTGCTGCTGCTGCGCCTTCTTGGTGTGGCAGCCATTGCCAACATCTCTGCCTACATAGGGTGCCATGCTAGGAAGCCAAGCAAGGATTCATACAGCATGTAGTACATGCACATGGTTCCCCATGCGTGTATGTGCACACCACCTTCATACACATGATGAATACACATGCATTGAGGTTACAGCCAAGAGGGAGGTCATGTCCTGGGGCATACTACCCAGGACCCAGCTTCAAGTCTGGGTTCATGCCAACATGGCCCCGAGGGGAAGCCAGGGATGAAAACCCTGCACAGTCAGGCAGTCACCTGCCACCATCATCACTGCAGAGTTTAACAAACAGGGCTTGGCACACACAACATTATTGAGGTATTTCATCATGAGATGCAGCCACACAAAACCTTAGCATGCTGGTTTTCAGAACTAGAAAATGGATGAAGATGAAAAGCACAGCTGCTCACATGGCAGCGTGGTTCCTTTTCATGCCAGTGAGACCGACAGCAGCTGCAGAGGTCTGTGTGGTCTGTGCAGGAAGTATGGAATGCTTGCTTGGTGTGTGCACGCATGCACACCAGGGCATCTTAACACTGACAGCGGTAAAGGAGGTACAGCAGGGACAGCCAAGGGAAAAGACAGCAGGATGTCACAAGTGAAGCAAAGGGAGACAATAGGGCCCAGAAAACCCCAAAGGGAAAATAAGGGGCAAGGCACAGTGGCAAAGGAGGTGACATCTCGGTAGCTGCCATGGGGGTTCCAGCCACCGAACTGTGACTTCCTACTCAGCAGAGTGGACTTAGTTAACATTTGCCCTGGAGTAAGACAAGCTAGAGGCTGCAGGGGATGGTGAGCCCCACCCAAACTTGGGGTGTCAAGTCAGCAAGGCTCACAGAGCAGGAGAAAGATGAAAAGGGGTCCAAAACCCAGGTAGAAACAATAAGGATGGCAGGGACAGGCTTATGTGACCTTAAGAATAGGTAGAAATGGCCTCCAAAGACCGGTCCTCCATCAGGGCCAGGAAGCACAGAATGTTAGTCATCCAAGAGTTTTCTTTCACTTAAATTCTGCTTCTCAAGAAAACCCCTTCATCTTTAGCTTGTGCACATATGGAGGTCAGAGGACACCCTCAGATGTTGTCCTTCAGGAACAGTGTGTCTGTCTGTCTGTCTGTGTCCTGACTGTTATATCTGTGCACCACATACATGGAGGAACCCACAAAGTTCAAAAAGAGGGATCAGATCCCCTGAAACTGGAGGTACAGATGGTTAAGCTGCCATGTGAGTGCTGGGAACCAAGCCCTGGTCTTCTGCAGAAGCAACAAGTGTTCTTAACCACTGAGTATCCCTCTAGCTCTGCCCTCTCTTTTGAAAAGGGTCCCCCACTAGCCCAGAGCTTGTTAAGTGGGTAGGCCAACAGGCCAGTGATTCCAGGCCAGTGATTCCTGTATCTGCCTCCCCAGTGCTGGGATTACAAGTTTGGGCCACTATGCCTGAATTATCAACTGAGCCACTACCCAGCTCCCCCACTTTACATACTCATCTTTTTAGAACTGCATTTGATTCACTATTTCTCACCTTACAGAGCCTGGTCACAACAGGGCACAATGGTGCATGCACTTAATCTCAGCACTCGGGAGGCTGAGGCAGGGGGGATCTGTGAGTTCAAGGCCATCCTGGTCTACTGAATAATTTCCAGGATAGTCAGAGCTACACAAGGAAACCCTGTCTCAGAAAATAAGTCATGTTCACAAGGTTTGACAGTTGACTCAATGGTTAAGAACACCTAAATTCAGTTCCCAGCACCCAGGTCAGGTAGCTCACAACCACCTGTAACTCCAGCTCCAGGGGTGAGGGTCCAACATCTTCTGGCCCCCTTGGGCGGTCGGACACACACATACACACACACACACACACACACACACACACACACAATCCTTTTTTTTTTTTTTTTAATGCTAATAGCCAAAGTGGCACACACCTGTAATCCCAGCTCTTAGATGCCTGAGGCAGGAGGAAATCTCAAGTTCAAGGTCAGTCTGGGATACACCTTATCTAAAATAAAATAAGAAACAATAGTGTTTAACTGTCACTGGTGTGTGCTGATTGTGGTTTGTGTGCGGTTCTTCTTCAGCTGCCAAAAACTCAGTTGAAAAAAACCAACAACCTTGCTGGTTGAGTCTGTGGCAGACATTGAGTTGATGAAAATCAAGGCTTAAGATAAACCAAAGGCACTCTGTAGCCACGTCCCTTGCGGGTTAGGAGCTCTGATGATGACAAGCTGGAGGGAAGGCTTTCCTTTCTAACCCGCACTCCCTAGAATGTATGTTGTGTCTTCCACAGGCAGTTTGACACCAGGATGGGATTCCCCCCAAGACAGCTGACTCATTGGGCACACCTACAAGTGCTGTCCCTTCAGGGGCTCGCCGCTGTTCAATTGCACTGGGCTTATACAGAGTCACCCACAACCATTAGTAGCTCCTTCACTCTCTGGGTTCCTCCTTGGTAATTCCATGTCCACTTCCAGCTTTTGTAAGTCTACCCCTGGCTCTAGTCAGGAGCATGGGGAGATCATTACACACAGATCATGCAGGGGTCTTCAGACACACTCACTCAAAATGTGTGCACAGCAGCCTGGAGAGACAGGTCAATGGGAAAGCACTTGCCTTTCAAGAGGGAGGGCCTGAGTTCACACCTCCAGGACCCACAGAAGGAAGTGGGTGAAGGGTACATGTCTATAACCCTTGAGATGGTGTGATGAGAGGTGGGACAGGCAGTCCCCTCAAGGGCCAGCGAGCACTTGTGGCCTGAGAGTCATGAATCTGAAGCTACCCTTGAACTACATAGTGACTTTTAGGACAGCCGGGGCTCCATAAAGAGACCCTGTCTAAAAAGAAGAAAAGGGAGGGAGGGAGGGAGGGAGGGAGGGAAGGAGGGAGGAAGGGAGGGAGGAGTAAATCTTACAATGCTTAGGAAGTAAGGAAAACTGGGCATCACAAAATATACAAGGCAAAGCAAAGAGCAGATAAAGACAGTATAGCTTCTGCGGGAAGAAAGTTAGGAGGGCATCAAGAGACTGCTCAGAAAACACTCAAAGTTAAGCTTGTGGACTCGGTCAGTAAAGTGCTTGTTATGAAAACATGGAGACCTGAGTTTGGTCCCCAGAAGCCACATAAAAAATTAAGTGTGGTGGCATGCACTTGAAATCCCAGCACCATGAAGGTAGAGTCAAGAGGATCCTGTCTTGGGAGCTTGGTGAGCTCCAGGTTCAGTGAGAGACCCTACCTCAAAAAACCGGTGATGCCTCCTGAAGGATATCACTCAGAATTGATGACTCTCTTTCTCTCTCTCTCCCTCTCCCTCCCTCTTCCTCCCTTCCTCTCCCCCTCTCCCTCTCCTCCTCCCTCTCCCTCTCTCTGTCACACACACAGAGAGAGAGAGAGAGTTAAATTTCACCTTCAGCCTAGAAAGAGGACTCGTGGAAAAACGTGAGTGTAGGAGGGGGAAAAGGATTCATGCAGACTGAATAACTGAAGAACAGACATGATGGCAATGGTCAGAGAACAGATCTACTGCTTAGTAACACAAGTTTGCCCCTGGGAGAGAGAAACTGGGTGAAGAGGGGACTGCCAGCCAGGTGAAGCACAGGACTGTTTTGTTTCATTTTGGGTTTTAGAGGCAGGGTTTCTCTGTGTACCCTGACTGTCGTAGAACTCACTTTGTAGAACAGGCTGGCCCTGAACTCAGAGATCTGCCTGCCTCTGCCTCCAGTGTGCTGGGAATAAGGGTGTGTTACCACGCCTGTCTGAATGTAGCACCGGATTATAAAGTAAGGAGAAGAAAGGGCTCTGTACTAAGAACCTGGTGACGAGAGAAAGAGGGAGGTGGCACTGCCAGACACTGGCATAGGGACACACTTCATCCTGCATCCCCTCCTCCTCTCCAGAGCACAGAGCCTGGTGCCCTTCTCCCACATGCAGAGCCTGGCATCCTCACAGGGAGAGGATGAAGGGCCACTCAGTCTGGGCTCTTGTTAAGTACCAGGATGTAATAACCCCAAGATGACATCATGGCGACTTCTAAGTACCGGCTGATCCCCCTCTTCCCTGAACCCACCTCCCTCTGCCTTCCTCTCCCTCTTCTTCAGTCCCTTGTCCCCCTCATGTGCTGAATGAAATGAGCAAGGTAACCCATTGGTGCAAACTGGAAGGACCCCGACTCCTGGTGACATACAGGAATGGAGCCAGTTCCTCCCAAGAGGGTTTACACAGAAGACTGCACACCTGGTGTCCCACTGCTCACAGAGAGGAGAAATGAGTCTGGGTAACCCCAAGTGACACGCCAATCTCTGGTCCACACGAAAGGTGACATACCATAGAGCCCAATGGCTAGGGTGCATGGCTCCAGAGAACATAATGGAGATACAGGAAAATGATACCTTGTTCAACAGGGGCAAAGGGGTGGGAATAGAAAGGTGCTTCCTACAGATATGGCGCTAGGCCTTTAATTGTATCTTCCAAAAAAAAAATTTCCAAGGGCAGGGGGGATGGCTCAGCTGCTGAAGTGTTTGTCTTGCAAATATAAAGGCCTGAATTTGATCCTCAGGGCCCATGGAAGAAGCCAGGATTAAGGACTGTAGCTGTAACCCTAGTGCTAGGAGGCAAAAGACAGGGGAGGCCTAAGGCTTGCTGGACTACTAGCCTAGCAAATTAGTGAGCTCTGAGTTCAGTAAAAGACCTTGTCTGAGGGGCTGGAGAGATGACTCAACAGTTAAGAACACTGGCTGATCTTCTAGAGAACCTGGGTTAAATTCTCAGCACCCACATGGCAGCTCACAACTGTCTGTAACTCCAGTCCTAGGGATCTGACACCTTCACATCAATGCATTTAAATAAATTTAAATAATTTTTTTAAAAAGACCTTATCTGAAAAATATAAGGTGAAGAGCAAAAGACAGCTAACATCAACATCTGGCTTCCACACATCACACACACATACCTGTGTGCACACATATGAAAATGTACACGCACACAAAATTTAAAAACCAGGCCCAGACTAAGAGTCTCCTTAAGAAACATGTTCCTCCAACCTCACACTAACTCTCCATCTTAAGCATTTTTCTATTACTGTGATAAAACACCATGACAACTTGTAGAAAGAAGGGTTGATTTGGGGTTTACAGTTCCAGAGTCCATCACCATCATGGCAGAGAGTGTGGCAGCAGCTGAGGGCTGCATCCAGTCCACAGACAGGAAGCAAAGAGCACACTGGAGATGTCACAAGCTAAAGCCCATTGCTGGCTATAAACCTTTTGTAAGTCCACCTCCTAGTCCTTCCCAAATAGCCACCAACTGGGGACCACATTTTCAAATACTGGAGGCTTATGGGGAATGTCTCCTTCAAACCACCACTTTCCTAGGCATAGAAAGAGGCCACCTGCTTCAGGCCTGTAATTAGTACAACCCAGATTCTGAAGCCCAAGGAAGATGCCGGGAATAGGGGGGAAGCCAGACTCATTTCCAAACAGACACAAGGAATCCCAAACAACTCTTAACAAATTTACAGGGGACTGCTCAATACATCATAAATATCATGCCTCGTGGCCAAAAGCTGGATGAGGCCAGTAAAAAAAAAAAAAAAAAAAAAAAAAAAAAATCAGCACCCAGTTTACCCAGAGAACAAGATGAAGGGGGTCTCGTGCAGTTTAACACATGTAGAGAAGGCATCCACCAAATCAGTAAGGTAGTCTCAAAAACAAGAGGAAAAGGGGGGGTGATGAGATAGGGTCATGCTACGTACCCCAGGCTGGCCTAGAACTCACTGTCCTCCTGCCTGTACCACCAGGCCTGCTTGACAAGAAAACTCTTTCTCATGGTGCCACAGTCCACAGAGCCAACCCTTCCAACCCAGGGGCCCCTTCTGTGAACTCATCATTCATTTCCAGGTAGGAATTTTGGAAACATGTTCTTCCTTCCCATCCTATCTGAACCTCACACTGACTGTCCCAGGAACAGGACGTGGGGGCTCCTCCTTAGCATACAACTATCTGTTCTTCAGGAAACAGTGGCCCCCATGGACAGGCCCGAAGAGTCACCATGTGGCCATCACCCCTCTCCAGGACCTCCTCGGCTGAAGGTGTCCAGCTTAGGGATGAGAAATCTGTTCTAAGAAAGTGGTTTCCAATCCACGTGACTTTAGTCACTGCATCTGACATGTCATAGTTTCCATGCTCTCTGTACCTGGGGAGGGCTTCCATGGCTTGATCTACAGTCTCCCCCAGCATTTTCCCAGCACAGAAAGCCCCAGGGATTTGAATGTGTAAAGCAAGCACTCTACCACTGAGCTGTACCCACACCAACCTGCCACTGTGACACCTGGTCACACAGCCAGGGAACAGGCTCTTATCCCATCAGCAAAGTGTCCCGCCTCTGCATGTAGCTGTCCCAGTAACAAGCTGGTTCCCCTCTGCCTATCCTGACTGTGTCTTAGGCCCACAGTGAACTCTGACACAATGTGACCTCATGTATAGCCTCAGACCACCTTCCCAAGGAAAGTGTGTGACAGCACCCTAAGTTTCTGGTGTGAGCCTTTCCCTTAATGGGTGGCCTTCCCCACACACATGTTCTCTTTCCAAGCTCAGGCCTGGGGAGTAATGGCATGCCACCTGCTGTGTCCCTCATGGTCAAGCATCTTTCTATTACTGTCTATGAGTTTCCATCCCCAGGGAGGTCCCTCAATGCAGCCAGCTCCCACTCCAGCAGAGGGTACTGATCGAGTCAGGAGAGCACAGCTAGACAGGTCTGGCTTTCTGACTATGTTTTATGGCCTCTGTTGTCTACACTGCTAACTTCTTTAACTCTCCTGTCACTCCATAAGTACAATATGTAAACTGGTGACATATCTTAAGTTTGGGACTCACAAACTGAACACACAGTGCAGCCGGCACTGAGGTCATGAGCTAAGTCTGCTGGTCCACCTGAGGCTCCTTGAGCATCCAGCCTGTGAGGCCACAATCCTACTGGGCTCTGAGTGGAATCAAGCAGCACACACATATGTCTCTTGCTCCCTTTCCCACAGTGTGTGTGTGTGTGTGTGTGTGTGTGTGTGTGTGTGTGTGTGTTACCCATGAGCCACAGCACATACATGGAGATCAGAGGACAACTTGTGGGAGTCAGTTCTCTCCTTCCACATGCAGGTCCTGAGGATCAAACTCGGGTCATCAGCCTTTGTAGCAGATACCATTACCTGCTGAGCCATTTCACTGGCCCCTCGCTCTTCTTTGTAGCTATTGCCCTGACGTGTCCACTGTGTGAACACGGTACTCCTTGTTATCCATTCTCGGGCTGCCTGGAACTGTGGGCAGCATGGCATCCTGTACAGTTGTTTTTCTTGTAGACCCTAAAACACTGCAGTGGGCACCAGTCTATTCTTCTCTGTGTTTCACACCCTGGTCCCCCACCCCGAGCCATTATTAAGCAAAATAAGGTACTTAACCCAAAGCATCCTTACATTATTTCTTTGTCTGCAACAATAAAACCACCGACTGGAAGACAGACACTTTGGCTCAGGGTTTCAGAGGACTCCATAGCTTGGCCATATGTCCTTCGGCAGAGTGTCATGGTGGTGGACACACATGAAGGAAAGTTGTTCCTCACTTCCTGAAATACAGGAAGTGAAGAAAGAGGGGCAAAGAGGAGCAGGGAAAGGACATGCCTCCAGGTACCTGTTTCCTGGAACCAGGTATCACTCCCCACCAGTCACCACCTCCCAACAATGCCATTATATTATGAATCCACAGGGGCTGACCAGGATCAAATGTCTTTGGAAATCACAGACAAAACTCACAGACACAGCCAGAGCAGGGTTTTTCTAACAGTGAGTGTGATTATTGGTTCAATCAAGTTGATAGTCAGTTAACTGTCACCACGATGATACCATGGCAGTGACCACTGAATGGGTCTCTCTGTAACTAAGTGTGGCTACAGGGAGCTAGAGCAGAATGGTGTGACTTCAGAATAGTCCACTACTTCAAACTGATAAATTGTTTTCTTACGGGGGTTTCCATTTAATAACTAAGACCACAACAACTGACTATACCCAAAACCATAAAAGCACACTGCATTGTGTGTGTGTGTGTGTGTGTGTGTGTGTGTGTGTGTGTGTGTGTGTATACATATCACAAGCTACTCTTCCATTTTCACTGGAAACAGGAATTTAGAGAGAACTAACAGTTGACCTTGTCTCCTAAAGTGAACACAGTAGGTGCATACCTGGCTGAAACAGCCTCCCCACAGTGTCTGCAAGTCCCAAGGGAGCTGTGTCAGGCACAGTGGCTGCACACTAGCATCCCCTTTGTCCCACAGCACAGCTGGCACTCACCCTAGGTGGCCTTGCTGTGGTTTAGCCATCCTGGTAGGGTCACCAGCCTGGCCCCTGTATTCACTTCTGCATCTCACAAAGGTGGACCTTCCCTTTTGATCTCCTTAGTACCATTTCAATTTCTCTGCACTTTTCACTATTACCTATTCCACTCTGAAGAGCATCGATAGGAAAATTGAAAATTAAGCAGCAAAGTTTAAATCAATAGCACAGAGGGAAATCAGGAGTACTTCCTAAACTCAGGCACTAGACAAGGATGGCTGTTACTGTCCATTCAGCACCACCCCAAAGGCCCTGAGTCAGTCAGGAAGGCAGGGAGGGGACTATTAATGGCATGAGGAAGAAACAAAGTCAGTGTCATCCCAGATGTCATGGATGTGTGTAAAGAACACCACAACTCAACAAACAATGAGGGACAGCTAGGTGACCAGCTGTGATAGCAATACCCAATGGTCAACTGCACCTCAGTATAATGCCAGCAAGGGGCTAGTAATGTAAAGAGTGCATCTTTAAAGAGCTGTTTTCCAAAACAACAAAGATAATAAGGGCACCTGGGAATAATGGATCATGGCATGGACCATTACAGCATTCATCAGAAGGATACTCTGCAGAGACTAAGAACAGAAGAGGGAAAGTGGACTTTAAAACCTCTACAAGAATGTGCAGAGTACATTGTGCCTCGGCTTATGCATTGTGCAGCTCTCAAAAGGCACTGCCTAGAAAAGAAAAAGATATTCTACTAAATTTAAAATTCTTGGGAGGCAGAGGCAGGCATATCTCTGTGAATGTGAGGCCAGCCTGATCTATACAGTGAGTTCCAGGACAGCCAGGGCTACACAGGGAAACCCTGTATCAAGAAACAATAAATAAATAAATAAATAAATAAATAAATAAATCTGCTCTTTAAAATAAAGTGAAGTAAAAAGATAAACCCAAGCAGGAAAGGGATCCGTGAGCTGGGACAATGACAGGCATCCTGGGGACCCAAGAAAGTTTGCTACATAAAACCAGGCAAGAGCAATGCAGAAGCACAAGTCACACCAACAGACTACAAAGCACAAACAGCAAAGCCAGAGAAGAAAAAGCAGGACCAGCCAAGGACACAGGGGGAGCACTCGAGGTGGGGAGCACAGAGTGAACACACAGGGAGAGACACAGAGGAAGCACATGGGGGACAGTACAGAGGGAGTGGGGTGGGGAGCACACAGGGCAAACACACATGGGCAACCACAGAACACACAGGAGAGACACAGGGCAACCACACAGGCATGGAGGAGAAGACACGGGGTAACATATAGGGATTATATACAGGGGCCTCTAGGCAGAGAATCCATATCACTAGCGCAGCATTCCACAAATTTGCAAAGGTCAACAGGGAAAAACATGTGCCCAAGAGTATATAGTCAGCCTTGAGCTCACTGACCCCTCTGAGGCATTTACATTGGGTGTTGAGGGCCACCACACACATGTGTACAGGACACATGGATTCAGCTGGCTTAGAGGAGGAGACCTAGCTGAGGGCC
The DNA here is from genome assembly GCF_943737965.1 of Phodopus roborovskii. Taxonomy (NCBI): domain Eukaryota; kingdom Metazoa; phylum Chordata; class Mammalia; order Rodentia; family Cricetidae; genus Phodopus; species Phodopus roborovskii. The sequence goes on from NW_026126434.1 coordinate 24,030,272, forward strand.
CTGATGCAAACAGGTGGTCCTGTCAGGGAAAACATAACTTTACATGGACCACAGGCAGGGGAGTCTCTGATGCTCACGTGGCACTCATGCTCCGTCCTCGAACCCTCACAGGGACCCCTGTGCTGCTCTCAGAGGAGGGACTCTCCTTTGGCTTGTGTCTACACAGAAACTCTCAGTGTCATTGGCTGCTTCCCTTGTATGTGTATTCTAGAAGGTTCACTCAGTCCATTTCACCCATTCAATTACTTTATCTCAAGAAATGAAGACGAGAGGTTGGAGGCTCATGGGTGGTAGGTGTAGAGTGTGGACAGCAGCAGCGCTGATACAGCACAACCCACACTAAAATAGAGACTTACACAAAGTCCAGACTTCAGTCTTTTTCTTGGAGGAACAAAGACTAGTAACTTGGGTCCCATGACTCCCCAGCCATGCTTGACTGTGGCCAGCAGTTAGCAGTCAGATGAGCCAGGCCATGTTCAACACAGCCCACCCCTCTCACATCTCACATCTCACACCCACAACCCACTTGCTCCCCTTGCTGCCTGACCCTTGTTGGAATTTGTCCTTAAAATCTCCATCCACAACCTTGCTCATTAAAGAGGAGCACTCAAGCCAACAGTTCACCAACACAGACTACAATGCAGTTGGGGCTCCGGGAAAACAAGGGCCAGGCTTGGTTAGATTTTAAATGGTGGCTACAATGCTATTTCCTAACAAGCACCTAGAAGCCAGGTTGTGGTTCCCCAACCACAGATGGAGAATGGCCAACACCCTCTGTGGGTCTGCCAGCTCTGACCCTCAACTTCTCCAGTGTGCATGCTGTGGACTCCACGTCAGTACAGAACTGTGGAGTCTTTCTCTGGATGGGCACTTTCCCCTCTAACGCTAGCTTCCTGCCAGGTACTGCCCAGACCACACAGAACTACAGAGGCCTGTGGGGCCACAGGGCATCTCCTAAAAAACCCCAAAGCTGCCTGCATCACTGCATCACACACTAACAGTGGGGACAGCTTTAACTGTGCCCTAGTTTGTTTTCTGTTTTTTCTTTCGTTTTTCTTTTCCTGAGTATCTAAAGTTACCAGCATTCAGGAGTAAGAGACAAGCAGATCTCTGATTTCAAAACTAGCTTGGTCTACACAGTAAATTCCAAGATAGCCAGGATTATGTTAAGAGACCCTGACTCTGTGTGTGTGTGTGTGTGTGTGTGTGTGTGTGTGCGCGCGTGCATATATGTATTAAACCCAAGGCTGGAGAGATGGCTCATCACTGGCTGCTCTTCCACAGAACCTGGGTTCAGTTCCCAGCATCCACATGGCATCTCACAACTGTCCTTACTCCAGTTACAGTGGATTCTATGCCCTCTTCTGACCTCTTTGGGCACCATTCATATGATAAACAGACATGTATTCAGGCAAACACTCAAAATACACTAGGTTATTAGGCTTTCGTGCTGGGGATATGGCTTGCTGGTAGAATGCTTGCCTAGCATGCATGCACAAGATGATAAGACATGTGGCCCTCCTGCCCCAGTATTTCCAAGAAATGCCCAAACTGGAAAAATAAAGTTACTAAGCTTTAACTTCATCTCTGAAGTGGCCTCCTTGTCATCTTCAGTGACAGGTGAGGCTATAAGACCAGGGGACTTACAGGTGCTGGGGGTGCTGCACTCACAGGCAACTAGGAGGGACACACACTGAGAGCCTTCCAGGGCACGGGCCCCTCCTGGTTTGAGGCTCTCTTCATGAGGCTGGCTGAACCTTCCTCAGGGCTGAGATTCTTCCTCCTCAGGCATGCTTCCTTCCACAAACATGCCTAAAGGGTCACCACAATGCTGCCACCAACAGCATTTTCCCAGGAGACCGCTTGTACTTTGAATTTCATCATGGTACCCATTTCCCATTTCTAGCTGATATGGCCTTCATTTAATGACCTGACTTCTGCCTTGGTCCAGCAAAAATCCCAGCTATCTTAGCACATTTTTCTAGGTACCCCGACTGCTTCTCTGGGTCTCTAATAAAAAGCACACTGGTTCACTCAATTGCTCACTCCAATTACACTGGGACAATGACTTAAATCAATCAATAGGAAGCCTGACTGGATCATCAGCAGATGCTGTGTGTTAATAGTCAACATACAGCCTTTCACACCCAGGCAGAAGAAAAACCCAATGAGCGTACTTTCTACCCAGTCCAACACCACTCCTAGCACACAGCTGTGGCTCCAATGTCACATGGGGATTTTGAGCCCTATACAGCAAGAATAGTCTCTATCAATGACCTGAGTCTTAACACAAATGTGCATGTAAAGCTAGTCACTTAATTTATCTTAAAAATTTGAATTTTCAGGAGGGAGGGGGAGGGAACTGGGATCGACATGTAAAATAATAAATTAAATTAAAAAAAAAGAAATTTGAATTTTCACAAATCAGATGTCATCGTGTGGTCTGGTGAACAGAACAACACCTGCAGATTCAGTGGTACCTGTGACTGAAATCTAGACCTGCCAAGCCCAAGGCTGACCACCTTGTTCTCCTCATCCATTGTTTTGTTTTGTTTTGTTTTTTGAGACAGGGTTTCTCTGTATTGCTTTGGAGCCTGTCCTGGAACTAACCCTGTAAATCAGGCTGGCCTCAAACATACAGAGATCTGCCTGCCTCTGCCTCCCAAATGCTGGGACTAAAGGTTTGCCCCACCAGCGCCAGGCTCTCATCCATGTTCTAGAAATTTCTCTCTTCAGTGTTGCTCTGAGATTTAAACTAGATGTATATAAACAGGCACAATGGCTACATTGTCAGCTGCAAAGAGATAAGCAATGTATATCCTGAAGTAGAGGCAGGGGCTGGAGGATGTCACACAGCATGAGGACCACAGATCCCCAGCACCTATGTAAACAGCCCAGTGCAGCAGCTCAGACCATAACCCTGGCTCTGGGAGGGAAACAGGAGAGTACCTGGTGCCTGTTGGCTGGCCAGCCAGCCTGGCTAAATCAGGTGCAGTGAAAGACCCTGTCTGAAAAAATAAGGCAGATGAGCCCAGAGAAGAGGTCAGCAATTAAGAGCACTTGCTGCTCCTACAGAGGACCCAGGTTCAATTCCCAGCAGCCATGGGTGACTCACAACCACTTGTAACTCTAGCTCCAGGGGAGAGGTCTGACAACTTCTGGCTTCCATCACACACACATACACACACACACACACACACACACACACACACACACACTCGAGGTGGGGAATAAGCAAGAGAGTGAATGGGAGTGTACAGAGGGAGGAACAGAGCAGGACACAGAAGGAGAAATAAAAATAAACCTTAAAAAAATAGGGTGGGGCTGGAGGAGTAATTGGGTGGTTAAGAACAAGAGTCCCTGGTTTGATTCCCAGCACCCACCTGGTGGCTCACAATCATCTCTAACTCCAGTTTCAGGGGATCCAGTGCCCTCTTCTGGCTTCCTCCTACATCAGGACAAGTATGCAGTGTCATTACACACATGCAGGCAAAACACTCATCCACATAAAACAAATAAATCTTTCTTTAAAAAAAAAATCAAGTGGAGAACAATTGAAGAAGATAACCAGTGTTGACCTGTGAACTCCGCATACACGCACCCACATGCACAAACACACCAAACACACACAGGTACACATACACACTAAATAAATAAATAAATAAAGTTGTTTGTGAAGTAGTGGCAAATGTAATATCAGCATATACCTATTGAATATTCCTGTCAGCAAATTACCAGAGGAAGAGCACCCCTGGCCAGCCAGCAGTGATGGGGAAACAGAGCCAAAGCTGGAGCTCCAAGTTGGGGAGAGGCTGTGTCCTGCGGCAGCTTCTGCCACTACTCTATATTCACGGCCACTGTCATTTATTATGAATCTCACCCCCACCTTCCCAAAAGGAAAGGAGACACTGCCCATTAATGATGCATGGCTCCTGGATCATAGAGGGATAGGCCTTTGAGCCGCTGGCACCTTGTTCCCATCAAAAAGACCTAGCTTTGGCTTTTAGTCCTAAGTGACACAAAACACTCCAGCCAGGAGGGAGGTTTCTGGCTGTCACATCCTGAAAGACACGCCTGTGTTGCCCTCCACTCACACTTATATCTAAAACATGATGCTGCCTATGTCCCATCCATCCACATGTGAAAGAGAAGTGGTCATTGGACACAGCACCCACCTACTCCAGTCACAAATACAGCAAGAACCATGGGCCCTATCAGCCTGCCTCTCCATCCCTTACAACTAAGCACAGCTGTGTCCAGATGACAAGTGTGCACTCCTGGACTTTGCCTGACAAACAAAATCGGGACATGGTGGACTCTAAACAAAGCAGCAAGACTGTTCAAAGAAGAACCACTATTTCAATTGCCCAAAACAAAGCATTTTGAGGTTAATAGGCTCAAAATAACCCTATAGCTACTTCGACCTTGTTCTAGGCATGATGCACTATTCAGTTGCTCACATTGCAGCTCAAAAAATTCAAGACCCCAATGTTCTTCAGTTGACTAAAGAAAAACCCCCATGATGTCCCTGAGCAACTGTTTTTACAAAACTCAGTTTCTCCAGTAGCAGAAACTTCTTAATGAGAAGACTAAGCAGCTACAGGGCTCATGTCAGACAAGTCAGCAAGATGCTGATGGCCGGACAAGCTGTTCAACCCTCACCAGACAGAATGTGGTAGGAAAAATCACAGAGGTGTGCACAAGGCCAGAATGGAGAGAAGGGAGAATTGTGTGGGATAAGGGAGAGGAGTGTAGGGAAGTGCTCGTTGCTTTGGCAAGAGAGGGAGTGGGGGATGCCAAGGGTCCACTGCTGGATCTGAAAAGCTATGATATTGGGTCACACTGCAGGACCTAAGCAATGCCACAAGTCAGAGAAGAGGACAAATTCCAGCTCCATCTTGAGAGGGGTAATTGGAACTGGGCCAGTTAACCAGTGTCAACTTGTCAGGAGTGAGATTGGATCAATGATGACACCTGACCCCTGAAACAATAGTAAATTTTCATCTTTGCTTTTCCCCTATTATAAAAAAGACCTCAGCATGCCCTACCTACCTACAACTGGGCCAGAGATGAAATGTATAGACTTACTCTCCTGTCAGGTGTGAGAAGATGGGAATCCCTTTCAATTCTGGCTGTGGCAATTTGTGACATAACGGAGGAGCAGGGCAAGCCTCACACCCCAGTGTGGCTCAGAGTGTGTCGGCACAGGGTGGAACCTACAAGCCCCAGAAGTGAAGCAAACAAGGACTGCTGTGACAGATGTTCTTTTCTAACTTCCAAAGATCTGTGACTATCTGCTCACAGTTTTCCCAGGGCCTTTATCTGGGAGCAGTGTGGGACAAAGACCTTCCTTCAAGTCCAGCATCTCTTCCATGTTCTTTCGCTAGGACCCATTGTTTAACCCTCTTCCCACCCGTCCTGGAGGCAACTTCCAAGACCTGGACCTTCTGCCATGATGCTGTGCAGATAAGCCTAGGTGGGGTTACACACAAGGCCTCCAGCAGGTCCATACTGAGCTAGGTCAGCCACCCATATGACATCCATCTGCTGATCATAGCCACTCCAAGAAGCACACACCACCAAAACCAAAGAGAGGCTGGGAACACCAACACTTGTAACTGCTTTTGGAAACAATGTAACCACAGCGCACAGGGCTAGATACTAGTAATCTGCTTTACAAGCTAACTCCCAAAGCCAGCAAGGGTCCCGCTTATCTAAAGAGAGGGGACAGTAAGGAAGTGATCAAATGAGACAAAGTGCACACCGAGACCTCTTTGAAGAGGTACAGTCCGTTTCCATCGCAGCAGAAAGGGCTGCTCCCACTCAGTTCCAACAGATACAAGTCATTCCAGTCTGTATCAAATGCAAGTAGCCTCCTAGTTTCCCAGGGAAAAGAGCCCAGCCTCTTAAGTATTTTCTTAGACAAGACTTTCCACACTGCTTTAAAAGTTAGGTCTGGGAGGCCATTTCTAAAACCATTCCCTGTGCCACCAAACTTCTCTCAAAGTTAAAAAGGAAACCTGCATATATTGCACATAAGTGCTACAATCCTCCTGTCATGGGTACCTGGGGTCAACTGCTCCAAGGCTCCTTGGTGGCCTACCGTGGACAAGTGTTTTCCTCAAGAGGCTCTGGTTACTGAATGACCCCAGCGCCTGAGTGAAACGTGGAAATTCACAGTCGGCCTTTGGTCTCAACGCCAAAGTCAAAGCAAGCCCTCGCACCTTTCTGCAGGGCGTCCCACCTGCAACCCTCCCTCTGTGTTGAGCAAGCAAAAAGTGAAACTAGCCCATAGGGCCCCCTCGAAATCAGGCGTGGGGCTCCCCAATCCGAGGAGCCAGGAGCAGAACAAGGTCCCCCGGAGAGGGGCCAGAGGCCGCCCAGGCCCTCTCCCCGGCCCCGCACCCCCATCTCTCCCGATCGCCCCTCCCCAGGCCGCTGAGCACCCCGCACGGCACCAGCGAGCCCGGCAGGCCGCACAGGGGCCGGGCGGACCCGGAGTCTCCAGCGCCGCGTTCCCAGGCCGCGCGCCCCGCGGAGCGCAGCCGGCCACTGCGGCGGGGCCCGGCGACCGCGGGCGGGGGCGACCTCGGGCGGCTCGGCGGGGCGCGGCGCGGCTCACCTGCACTCCACCTGCTGGTCGCGATCCTCGCGTCGGCGCGTGCGGCCGCTGCGCTCGGCCTGGGCCCGGCCCGGCCCTGCGTCGGGCCTCAGCGAGTGCGGCGCCCGCCGCCCCGGGCCCCCATCGCCGCCCTCCGCCTCGGCGCCGCCGCCACTTCCTGTGCGCGGCGATCCCACAGTTCCGCCGGCGCGGGACGGCGGGCGCGGGGACGCGGGGACACGCGCGGACGGACGCGCGGGGGAGGAGTCGGGCCCGCGGCGCAGCGGCGGGCGCCGTGGCCAACGGACGGCGGGCGGGGGAGGGGACAGGAGGGGCGCCCCGCGGGTCCAGCCTGGACCCTCCCTGACCCTCCCGGGCCACTGGGATGTTCCTAGACCCAGCCTGGACCCCCCAGTCCCCTGGAGTCCTACCGGGAACCCACCGGGGTGTTTATGGGCCCATCTTGGACCCCGTTTCAGTCCCCTAAATCATTTTGGGGTACGCGGTGTTCCGGGGCCCAACGTGGACCCCCCTCATCCCCTGAAGTTCTTCGGGTGTTCTGAGCCAACCCTGGACCCCCGTTGGTTCCCTGCAGCCTTCCTGGGGTGCTGCCCCAACCCGGTAATGGAGTGATCCTGGGCCCAGCCTGGAATTCAGTCTCCTGGAATCCTCCTGAGCCTCACTCAGCCTAGACCCCATTCCCAGCTGCTGAAGTCCCTTTGAGCTCTGTGATGTTTTGATGACTCAGGCTAGACCACCCTCGCTCTGGGTTCTCCTGGGACGCCCGAATATTTCTGGATCGCGGGCCAATTCTTTGGACCCTACTCCCAACCCTCCCTCCACCCCACCCCTGGGTCAGCATCCCATCCAGGAATCTTGGGGAACTGTCCTCAGTGTATGTTGCAGTACTAGGATAGCTGGTCACTCGCCCTTTGACTTATTTATAGTTGGCAACTGGCTGGCAACATTGTATCCGCATCCGACCTCGGAGGAAGCATCTATCAACCTAGTCCAGGGTTTTCCTAGGGTCGGCTTTGCGTTCCCCTTTGCCCCAAACAGCCTGTTGATGACCACGGACTCCCTCCTGGACACAGTGAGTCATTTGAGCTGAAGACCAACAGCCGCCTGAGCCTCCCTCCCCCCACCAAGCAGGTGACTGATCCTAAAACAGGCCAGGAAGGACTGCGCAGGCTCAGGTGCTGCATCAGGACAGGGCCATCTGTACACCATTTGAAACCTGTGTGGGGTCATGCCTGCTCAGTCCCTTGGATCCAAGCCATACTTTTTGAGCTCACTTGAAAACTACTTAGGTCCTAGGACATATTCTACAGACATCACTGCTTGCGTTTAAAAGCCTCTGGGGCAAGATGGCCAGTAATAGACAAAGGCAAAATTGTACCTTCCCATAACGTCAGAACGGATTGAGTAACAAATCCACAATTCTCTTCAACTGTGATATCTGCTGTGACCACAGGAGAACATGTTTTTCACCCCAACCCAATCTTCATTACTCAATGTAATAACTCATCACACCACACCCCTGGACATCTTTAACAAGTTACAGAATGTCTTCAAAAGGGTTGAAGAGTCTGCAGGACTCAGCCAGGCAGTCTGGAAGGCAGAGGCTGAGGTAGGAGAGAAATAGGGAAAGTTTAAGGATGGGAGGGAGGAGAGAGCCCCTCACCCAGAGTGAGGTTGAAGTCTCCCAGCTGGAAGTTGCATTTCAACACTTTGTGGCCAGGGCTCCTTTTTAACATTTCAAATAAGGATGTTAAAATAACACTTCATGGGGAAGCTTGTTTGACCTTTGAGTTTAATCAGACTCCTTTCCCAACAGTAACCCTATAACAGTGAATTTCACAACTGAGATTACAGATTTTGTTTACACTCAACACACATGCCTCCTCCACTCCCCTTTGCTTTAGCTCAGTAAGGAATTCTTTACCCTTTGGGCCTACATTTTGATTTGGCCCTCCTCAGGAACTGCCCCATAGTCTCATTAAGAGGTGAGAATAAAGTTTCCTTAGAACCCTCTAAATAAATCAAGCATCAAGGTGGCTCGGGCCTTCAAGCCCAGCAGCCAAAAGGATGAAGCAGGGGGATTGCTGCAAGTTTGAGATATCTGGACTACAGAATGAGAACCAATCCAAAAGAGAGAGAAAGAAAGAAGAGAGAGAGAGAGAGAGAGAGAGAGAGAGAGAGAGAGAGAGAGATACTTTCAAATACTATAAGGTGGGAAGACAGCCCAGGTAAGGGGTCACATCTAGATAAGCTCATGTGCCTGGCATTTCTGCTAAGTTGATGTAGTCACAGACATCATTTATAGGTACAAATCAATTACTTTTCCATTTGTGTCTCTTGGTGTTTGGCAAATGGTTATTTATATAAACAAGATAAAAAGACACTCTCTTGGTGACTGGTCTCAAAATGGAGGAACTCAGATCAGCACTGTCACTGTATAAGATGGAGGAACTCTGGTCACCTCAGAGCCAGACACAACCAAGTTTCTTCAGCTGAGAACCATTGACCCCCTTCCCTTCAGCTATCAGCTATCACTTTGAAAGTTACTGTTTTTATGGGGTTTTATCAGGAGTGTGGACCCTGACACTCTCTACCAACCAAAGGAATGGGTCAAGCTGGGCGTTGGTGGCACACGCCTTTAGTCCCAGCACTCGGGAGGCAGAGGCAGGGGGATCTCTGTGATTTTGAGGCCAGCCTGGTCTACAGAGCTAGTTCTAGGACAGGTTTCAAAGCAATACAGAGAGTCCCTGTCTCAAAAAAAAAAAAAAAAAAAAAAAAAAAAAAAAAAAAGGATGGCAGGCCTAGAATGGGCCTGCCACAAACCCAATTCCTTTCTTTTTCAAAGTAGGCGCTCTGTTCAGACACCCATTTTCCTATTCCTGGGCTTAAGTCTTGGGCACAGGCAGCCTTCCCCTGGGAAAGGACCATTACCCCTCCTCACAGGTTTATATATCTGGCCTTTGTCTGGAGAGCTGCTTAAAAATTGTAAAACTGAGGACCTAAGTTCAAATCCTGGAACCCAAGTAAAGGTGGAAGAACAGAAGTGAGCCCACAAAGGCACCTTCCAGCCTCCACATTACCACTCACCGTGACAACATGAGCCCCCCACATACTAAAAAGAATAAAAATTTGTAAACGTGGTAAATTGCAAGATGGCCACAGAAGAAACAGGAAAGACTCGTTGTGTGTCCTCCCACTCCTGTGTTTCAACAAAGTATAAGTAAATCCATTTTCTTTTTACTGGTGTGCATTTGTGTGGGCTTGCAAGTGGGTGGGTACATCTGTGTGCATATGCACAGGGGAGTCCCAAGGCTGACATCAGGGATCATCTACTGCTTTTCCACCTTGTTAACTGAGGCTGGATCTCACTGTCAAACCCAGAGCTCACAAATGGGGCTGTTATGAGCCAGCTTGCTCTGGATCAAACTCACATCCCCAGGCTTGGCCACAGATGTCTTACCCACTGAGCCATCTCAGCCTTCAATTTCTTTTAAAAGACAGGGAATAGGGCTAGAGCGATAGTTCTGTGGTTAAGGACATTGAAAGATCTTGCAGAGGATGGAAGTTCAGTTCCCATCACCCATAATCAGGCAGCTCACAACCACCTGTCACTCCAGTTGCAGGAGAGGGACCCCTCCAGCCTCTTGCAGGCATTTTACACGAACACTGACACACATACACATAAGCAAATCTTACTAATGTGGCAGGTAAATTTAATGAATCCAAGTACTTAGTAACTTTTATGAGCCAGCCAGGAGGCGATTAATCCCCAGAGCTGTTGGGATTTTCCTTGGTTCCTGACCCTTAGGTGCCAGTTGCCCAAAAACATGTTAATAAACTAATAAAAGAAAGGGAGAGGGGATTGTCAGTTGTATTTGTATATAGCTCTATTGTTAGGGTTTTGGTTTGGGGTCGGTTGGTTTCAGGACAGTTACTCTGTGTAGCCCCAACTGTCCTGCAACTTGCTTTGTTGACCAGGCTGGCCTTGAACTCAGAGATCTGCCTGCTTCCCCATCTCAAGAGCTGGGATTAAAGGCATGGGCCACCACTGCCCAGATCACTAATTATTCTAATTATTTAGTTTCAAAATCTGGAAAGAACCTTGTTTTCATTTGTGGTCTTGGTGGCAATTTGTAAAGAGGACATGTTTGAAATACATGTCACTTTGAAAGTTCAGTACAGCTACTTCCTGCATGGTTGTTTGGTTAGTACCCACATTGGTTTTATGTCAACTTGACACAAGCTAGAGTCATCTGAAAAGAGGGAACCTCAACTGAGAAAATGCTTCCAAAAGATCCCACTGTGTGGCATTTTCTTAATTAGTGTTTGATGTGGGAGGGCCCAGCCCTGGTGGATGGGGCCACCCCTGGGCTGGTGGTCCTGGGTTCTATAAGAAAGCAGGTTGAGCAAGTCATGAAGAGCAAGCCAGTAAGCAGCACCCCTCCATGGCTTCTGCATCAGCTCCTGCCTCCAGGTTCCTGCCCTGTTTCAGTTCCTGCCCTGGCTTCCTTCAGTGATGGACTATGACATGCAACTATGAGCATAATAAGCCCTGTCCTCCCCAACTTGTGTTTTTGGTCATGGTGTTTCATCACAGCAATAGGAACCCTAACTGAGGTAATTAAGGAACTTGAAAACTCTGATTGGGCTTCCTTTGGAGGCAGAGTGCTTCTCTGGTGTCCTGGCTTGGCTTCCTCCTCAGATTTTGGTGTAAACTTCATCTCCACATTTGTGGCAGAAAGGCCATTAGATTCATCTTGAGTCACTTAGCAGCATTAGCTGCTATGGAATGGATTATCCACACCACCCAGTGAAATTTTCCTGGGACCCCACAAACCACAGTGGAGATCACTCAAAAATATCACCCAGATTCAAATTTCCCAAGGACCTTAATCTTAGGGCTGGGGTAGCTCAGTTGGAGTATTTACCTAAAATGCCCAGAGCCCTGACTTCAATCCCCAGACCTGCATAAACCAGTCACAGCAACCTCAGGTCTGAGCATTCCTCTGTCTCGAAGGAGTTGGGGCTGCAGCTTTGTAGTTCCCTGGGGATAAAGTAGTATACCAGAAGAGCACAATTTGGTTTTCAGTAGGAAAGTAGATGACTATAAAATAGAAATCCAGAAGCTGAAGTCAGGAGACACAGTTAAGTAAATCCCCCAGAGTCCTGCCAAGCAGCTCTGTGAGTAGGGACTGCCAAGAAGGAATCTAGGAAAAGTACAGGAGTTTGCAGCTTTGATTACTTAGAGAAGGGTCATATGGGTTGAAAAGTCCTATGCTAGATCACCCAGTTGTCAACTCATGTTTTAATTGTAACCAAGTTCATAAAATTGTTTGTAAGGATATCAGCTGTTACAAGTTTGTAGCTGGGAACCCAGTAAGGTTAGGCTCAAAAGTCAGTAGTACTTAGTTTTAGAATTGTCAGTTGAAATATCTGTGAGTTGGAGGCCAACCTGGTCTACAGAGCTAGTTCCAGGATTGGCTCCAAAGCAATACAGAGAAACCCTGCCTCAAAAAAAAAAAAAAAAAAAAAAAAAAAAAAAAGAAAAGAAAAGAAAAGAAAAGAAGAAGAAAGAAAGAAAGAAATCTCTTTAATTGGTTTTTCAAGACAGAGTTTCTCTGTGTAGCCTTAGCTTTCCTGGTACTTGCTCTGTAGACCAGGCTAGCTCAAACTCAGAGATCCACCTGCCTCTCTGTTTCCCAAATTCTGGGGACTAAAGGTGTGCACCACCACCACCTAGCTTAAGTAACTTTCTAGGAAAAAAATAAATTAAGGCCAGGCAGTTGTGGCATATACCTTTAACCCTAGCACCCAGGAGGCAGAGGCAGGCAATCTCTGAGTTCTAGACTAGCCTGGTCTATAGTGTGAGTTCTAGGACAGCCAGATCTACACAGAGAAACCCTGTCTTGAAAAAACAAAACAAACAAAAACCAAAAAATAAAATACACACACACACACACTAATAATCCAAAGAAAAAAGAAACTAAGTTTGTTGTTGTTGTTGTTTTTAGACCACCACCACCTAGACAGGTCTCATGTAGCCCAGGCTGACTGAAATCTGAACTTCCAGGTCCTCCTCCTGTGTCGTGAATGATGGGCACCTACTTTTACTGAGAAGTGTGGCCCTCAAGGGCCAGACCATTGTCCCTTCCCTTTGTCTTTGTTCTGTTGAAATAGGGCCTCCTGTCATACAGGCTGGCCTTGAACTCAAGGCTCAAGAATAACCTTGAATTTCCCATGCTCTTGCTTCTACCTCCAGAATGCTAGGATTGCAGGCCAGTGTCACCCCAACAGGTCAGGTAGTTGAAAGTCAAGGATCCTGACCTCCCTTAAGTCCAGATCCTGAAGCTGATGACAATGGCAAGCAAACCCATGCACTAACCTACCAAAAGAACAAAGTTGCAAATGACTACAAATCATTAGTTTGGGTGGGAATTCCATTTTCCACAAACCCAATTCTTTTTTTTTTTTTTTTTTTTTTTTTTTTTAACTAGGGGCTCATCCAGACCCCCTTTTCTTCTACTTGAACTTGCATTAAAAACTATATGGAGCTAACCTGAGTTCCAAGTTTCCAAGTTTCCTCCCCACACCCCCTACTTCCAGGAAAGGACTCTTGTCTTAGTTAGGGCTCTTTTTTTTTTTTTTTCCTGGTTTTTTGAGATAGGGTTTCTCTGTATTGTTCTGGAGCCTGTCCTAGAACTCACTCTGTAGACCAGGCTGGCCTCAGACTCACAGAGATCTGCCTGCCCCTACCTCCTGAGTGTTGGGAATAAAGGCATATACCACCAATGCCTGTTTAGTTAGGGCTTCTCTTGCTGTGAAGAGACACCATGACCAGGGCAACACTTAAAAAGGAAAACATTTATTTGGGCCTCGCTTACAGTTTCAGAGGTTTAGTCCACTATCTTCATGGCAGGTAGGATAGCAACATGCAGGCAGACATGTTGAAGACATGGCTGAGAGTTCTACATCTAGACCCACAGGAAGAGAGTGTCCTATCCTGGGTGTAGCTTGAGCATCTGAGACCTCAATGGCCACACCCACAGTGACATGCTTTCTCCAACAAGGCCACACCACCTAATAGTGCCACTTTCTATAGGCCAAGCATTCAAACACGTAAGTTTAGGGGAGCCTTACCTATTCAAACCACCATACCTACCTTTCATGGGGGAGAGATTAGATTGGCCCCTCTGCCACATCCTCTATTTAGCCAAAACGATAATAAATCCATTGTCTGTTACCAATGGTGGGCGTGGCGTGAGACAGGCTTTCTCTGTTCAGCTCTAGCTGTTTTGGCACTCCCTTTGTAGACCAGGTTGGCCTTGAACTTGGAGATCTGCCTACCTCTGCCTCCAAGTGCTGGAATTAAAGGTGCAAACCACCACCTCCCTGGCCTGGGCCCAGCCATTACCAATTTTTGTTTCCTAGTTTCTTTTAAAATACAAGAAAACCATGTGGCAATTTTGATGACTCTTCAAACCAGTAGCAATATTGTTGCTTTCCACAATGGAGATGCTAGGGCCACAAAGACCCAGGGGGTAGCCCAGTCCTGGAGGGCTACAGTAGTCTCAAGTTATATGAAAGTACACACACTCACCCTATAGGCTTGGCACCCCTCACTCCTGACAAACAAGGGGATTTGCACTCTTACTGAAAACTCAGTGTTTCTAAAGCTTTTGCCTATGTGGCCATTCTTCATAATCCAAACTCAAAGACAAATTCCCACAGGTACCTGCAGGTGTGTTGGCTTAGAGCCCCACCTGTAAATCCAGAAACCAAACACCCTCTGAAGGCCCAAGGCCACCTGGTTAAACTGCAAAGTATTTTGTTTAAAATATTCCGAACTTAAAACATTTTTCAGAGTTTTAATGTGCTGGTTCTTTATGCATCAGTTCAGTATAAGGATGCAGACGGATTTTCTTTGGCCCCCAGTTCACAAATAATGACATGGAAACTTATTATTAACTATGGCTGCTTGGCTTTAGCTTAGGCTTGTCCCACTAGTGCTTACAACTTAAATTAACCCATTTATATTAATCTACATTTTGCCTCATGGGTTTTTTTAATCTTTCTTTCATTATGAATGTCTGACTCCCTCCATGTCTCCTTGGCATCTCTCTGAACCTCAACTATCTCCTCCTCTTCCTCTCTTTATGCCCGGAAGTTCTGTATATCTCACAATGTAAGGTTGATTAATTTAAAATAAAAACTCAACAGTCAATTACAGAGTGGCCAGGTAACTCTGCTCTGTCTTCAGCAAATTACCCTGACACTCTGGGCCTCCTCAGTCCCTTGCCGGCTCCACTATGTGGCTACTTACCAGTCAGCCTGGCTGGGAACCCAGCTTGGCCATAGCACCGTGGCTTCTCTTGGCATAAATCAGTATTGTCTGTTGCTTTCCTGTTAGAGAAACGAAACCAAGGTTCCCACCTCCGCTGCCAGGTGGGAAAAAAGAATTTTGTCCAGAGTGGAGTTCAGTGACCATGTGAAATCTTCAGGAAATAGGAAGTCAGCTCTGAGGCACCCACAGGGCTGACCAAGGAAGCTCCCAACTCTCAAGTGGCTCTAATTGTCGAGGGACTTTCTAGTAACCTATTCCAGAGATTCAGAAACTGAGTGTGAGAGTGGACCCCATGACCAAAGTGGCAGTGGGCTGCCCACCTCTAGCCCAGAGGGGTCTCTCAGTTCCCAAGTGGCTTCACCACAAAAATGACACGTCTCAACCTCCTTAACTCAGGGGCTGGACAGGCATTGACCAACCACAGGCCATACTCCTGGAGCTGCTTGGCAAGGACATTAGCTCATCTGGCTGCCAGGAGACTACAGGCCAAGGCTCAGTGCCAGCCTGGCCCCTGGACAAGGAGAGTTCATTGTGGGTCCTAGTTTCCTTTGCTGTAAAATGAGGCAGTTTGTGCTCCAAGAGAGTATCAAGGCAGCCCTGGGCCCTGGGCAGATAGGCTTCTTTAAAAGTTTGTTTTTATCATGTTTTAATTATGTGTATATATGTGAGAGAGAATAGTATACACACATGCATTGGCCCCAGAGGCTAGAGGTTTTGCATTGCCTGCAGCTGGAGTCACAGGACATTGTGAGTCACCCATATGAGTGCTGGCAACTGAACTTGAATCTTCTGCAAGAGCAGCATGCACTGTTAACTACTGCACCATCTTCTCAGCCCCCAGATGAGGTATTTTAAAGCTGGGAACTGTACACAGATGTCAACATTTACCCAGACTGACGGTAACTGCTGGGAATCATGGACACTAACCAAAAAGGTGGAGGTGTTAGATGGCTTCTGCTAACTCATAATATTCAATAGGAAAGTAGGATGACAAATACAACTTTTTCAGGAAACTAATTATGGTAAACACAACCTTCTGCGGAGGCGAAAATTGTAACAGAAGGTCTTCTTAGTAGTGATTGGAACCCCAGGACGTGCTGAGACATGGCTTATAGAAGCGATAGGATGGCAGATACCCTCGGCAACAAATGCCACATCAGTAATGCATTGCTCTTCATGTATTCCTACAGCTGGCTGAGAGTGTGAACGTGACTTACAAAGTGTGGGGAAGCCTTGCTCAACCAGCATAGAGGTCAGGTCACAGGAACTAGAAGCCAGATCTTGATGGCAGCAGACACTGTTCTAGTGCCCAAGCCCTGGGGAAGCTGATTTTGCAGCCACAAAGGCCCTAGGTTTGAGGCTAGGCTCCTCCTCTTAGTGTGAGGAATGGCTGCATCCCAGTGTCCTGTGGAGATGGTGGCTTGGGCACCCCCTACACAGAGTCTGAACGGGTGATACCCAGGGCTGTCATCAGCATGCCCTCGGTGACTTCCATAGAGTGCTGGGGCAGGAGAGAGGGAGTGCAACCAGCTAGAGGAGGAGAGACAGGGAGGCCAGAGTGAGTGAGCCTCCCGGAGCCCCGAGAGAGAGACAAAGACACAGACAGACAGACACACAGACACAGTGAGGCAGCAAGGCTTAATAGAACCTCTGAGGCCAAGGAGGAAGAGAGACTAGAGAGGCAGAGGAGGGGGAGTCCATGGTTAAAGTCAGCAGGAAAGAAGGAATTCTTTAGAAGAAATAGGAGAGGCTTAGGGAGAAGAGTCACAAACAAGGACTCTGCCATAGGGAGGATTCCAATGTCTTGAAGGCCCAGGAGGGCATAGAGAAGTACCTGA
This sequence comes from Phodopus roborovskii, assembly GCF_943737965.1. Taxonomy (NCBI): domain Eukaryota; kingdom Metazoa; phylum Chordata; class Mammalia; order Rodentia; family Cricetidae; genus Phodopus; species Phodopus roborovskii. Next base: position 24,047,073 of record NW_026126434.1, read on the forward strand.
TGCACCTGGAAACTTAAACAGTAGGCCAACAAGAGGGTCAGAGACAGAGCAGGCAGCTCCTGGGGAGTGGACAGGTGGTCAGCCATAGTTAGAAACAGAGTAAGGGGTGGCAAGAGAGACAGATCAAGCTACAGAAGTGTCCTGCTGAGAAGAATTTCAATCTGGGGCATCCCCAAGGGCCCAAGAGACTTGTCAGAGAAAAATGTCTCAGATAGGAAAGGAGAGGTGTTCCTTTCCCTGTGGCGGGTGCTCAGTGGGTGATAGGGGCTGCCTGATGCACCGGAGTGACTTTGTAGCAATAGTCAGAGCCAACAGAATCAAAGGAGGCCATTCTGAGATAACACACAAGCACCAGGAGGGAGCAGGTGGAGGAAGAAACTGCCAAAGAGGCAGACTCTAAAATTTAGAGTTAAATATGGTGGATGGCAGGAGCCAGCAGACACAAATGATCCATACCTTAGGACGGTCAAATCAGAAGCTCGGTTAGGTTAGAGGGACTGAGCCCCTTAGAAAGGGGTCCAATTTGTGCCCCTCCTGGATATTTAGCACCGGATGTATAAACTGACAGAACTACTCCATGGTAAGGGGCAGAGAGAGAGAGAGAGAGACAGAGACAGAGACAGAGAGACAGCCAGAGGCATTTGTAAGAGTCTAGAGTGGAGAGAAGGAAGTAAACTGAACATGGCCAGCGCATGGCCAGGGCTATCCATAAGAGAGGGAGAAGAGCAGAGGATGGGGAAAACATAGTGAAGCAGGAGCAGAGCAGAGAGAACAAAGCAAGAATAGCAGGACTATAAGAATGAGTAGCTGGGGGTGGGGGGTGCATGATCTGGAGGGAGTTTAGGGTAGAGGAGGAGGTCAGAAGAGGTAGGATGCTAGCTTGGATTTTGAGATTTGAAACAAATACTTGTGATACCAGCATGAACTTTTGATGGGGCATGTCCTTCTATTATTGGCTGATGAATAAAACACTGACTGGCCAATAGCCAGGCAGGAAGTATGGATGGGGCTATGAGAGGAGGGAGTAAGGAGAGAGAGGGAAGTCTTGAGAGAGACACCATGTAGAGACTGGGAAGATAGGATGCGCCAGGCATTCTCTGGTAAGATGAGGTCATGTAGAAATACACAGATTAGTACTTATGGGTTAATAATTAAGAGAGAGCTAGCCAGTAAGAATCCCTAGCCATTGGCCAACAGTTTATAAATTAACGTAAGTCTTTGTGTGTTTATTTGGGGCTAATCAGCTGTGGGACCAGGCTGGAAAGAAACTCCAGGTACAAACTTTGATATGATGATAGGAGCCACAAGTAGCCAAATGTCCCTTGTGCTCCAGATAAGGGAAGTGACTCTTGAAGATAGAACAGTTTTCACAAGTTCCTGAAGAATGCTGCCTTTTATCTCACCACCAGAAATCCTCCTCTAGTCTAGGTTGAGCACATTTCTGGGTATTTGGATTGCCTTTTGGGGCATGGGGAATTGGAGTTTCCTTTGGACATAATAATAATGACAACCAGCCAGTTGGATCACGGCCACCCTGGTGACCTCATTTTAACTTAATTACTTCTGAAAAGGCTCTTTCTTCAAATACAGTCCCACTTTGAGGTCTTGGGGACCCACATGAGCATGGAGAGAGGCACGGGGCATCCCAAGCAACAGCCTAGAGCATTCCGGTCTCAAACATGACTTGTTGATGTGATTCTACGATATCTTCATGTAACATGTGTCTTAAACAACAAAGACTCGGGAGGAAAAAGCTAACAGGAGCTGGCTGTGAGCAGAAGCACTCAGGGGCCACCGACTGCCCTCCCTGGTCAGCTGGAGACCCTCATGGTGCCCTTCTTCCTTGCCACTGCCACCCCTGAGACTCGGCTTCTGCTGCCTCCTGGGAATGCGTCAAAGGAATCGGGGACCTGGAAGCAAAGAGAAGACAAGAATACTAACAGCAGCAATGGCAGACAAAGGAGTCTCCAACCACCCCCACCCCACCCCTCCACCCAGGAAACTCCTGGCCAAGGGAGAGATCCACCCCTCCAACCCAGGGAGTCAGGATGGGGTAGACATTAGTGATAAGATGACAGCAGCCAGCATTTAATGGAGGCTCTCAAGGCAGCCCTGACAGAGGGTTTGTGAGTGTCCCAGATGAGGGTACTCAGGTTTCACAGTGGGAAACTGTCCTATAGAGCTTGTTTACTCGGCCATCCCCACCCCCAATAAACAACTGGAATAAAAGTTAAGAGTAGGAAGAAGGGTCACCTACCTGCCACCTCCCTACCTCCAATTACTTTGGCTGGAGAGGCTTCTAGATGAATGGGAGGTGCTGGGGCAGAGGCCCCCACAGGGCAAGTTTGGCCTGGGCCACTCCAAACACTGGACCAAGGCTAATTTCTAGTGGGTGAGCAGAAGGCCAGTGTGGGCATGGTGCCCTTTCTTGTCTCTTCCTTCCCAGGGTTTGTATTGTTGGACCCTAATTCTGGGGTCCTGATGGGCCAGTGGGAGAGCCCCGCGACATAAACACCAAAACCAGGAGATGCAACAAGCAAGAGGTGTTTATTGAACGAGTGTACTTGAGTGTCAGCAATCTCGGGGAAAGCTGCACACCCCCCAAAGGGTTCAGGCTCTCTTTTTATAGAGAAAGACCGCAATCAGCATACATGCATGGGGCACAAGGTGATTGATTACAAAGTATAATCTCATGTTTGAGTGATCACTCAATAAGAACGACCTGTTCTTATTCAAAGGATAAGCCATAGAATGACTTGGAAAGTCCCCAGACTGTCCATTAGCCAGGAGTGTCCCACACAGGGCTGTTCATCTAGAATCATTTGTTCCAGGGCTGGGGGCCTATTTCCTTGTTGTGGGCCAAGACCTGTGAGAAACTTTTTTTCATACTCTGGCTTTCTCTTGGCTGTAACTAGCCCTATTTAACAAGATCAGTCTAGCATGACCACTAGCCCCCTCACCATAGTAACTTTCTTGTTTTCATAATTTCTGTTCTCTCCTCCCATTTCAATGTTCATGCCTTATGATTTTCTATGTTCCCCTTGCAAGAATTATTCTCCTGCCCTTTTCTTACATCCTTGCTCTGCAAACTAAAATCTTTCAGTATGTACTCTTCTTGGCTGTGTGTGCAAAATGGCCAGATTCCTACACAGGCTCCCTCCCTACTTTCCGGACTTTAACTGTAGCCTGCTGTTTGAACTCTGCAGAAACAAAGATCTACAGAAACAAAGATCTGAATTCCTACCCTGCAGCCCTTCATAATTGGGAGACCATGTGAGAAGGGGAGAGAGGGCCCCCAACTCTGTCCCTGCCAAGAGGCCTAAGCACACAGCATCCCTCCTCATTCTAGGCTTTCTTAGCACGCTGTGGCATGAAGGAGGCTGACTGTGGCAGAGAAAGGCCCTCCCTGGGGCCCAGCAGGCTGAAGTGAGCATGCTGGGAGCCCCACAAAGCCAGGTGCTATAATTGAGCTCTCATTAGTAACACAGCAGGCAACCTGCAGAGAGGAGTATTTGATCACAGTGGCCTGCAAGCATTTATTTTTGAACTTAAGTAACCAAGAGGTCACAGTTCCAGTGAAATCTCTAAATGCTTGCCATAGTGGAGTTTGGATTCAAAAGGCTCAGTCACTGCCATCCTTTGCCTTTCCAGATACCAAATACCTGGGCTTGTCTGGCTCCCACTGCTTCTATCTATGGAGCTCAGGCAAGTGCAGGCTTGTGTGCCCGGCAGAAGACCAAGTCTCCCAAGTACCTGGATCTGTGCCTGGGGGCCAGCCGGCTATAGCCTGTAGTCATTGTGCATTGAGCTGGCCTGGAGCCAGAGCACTCCCAGCATGGCTCACCCACCTTAGGGAACCCCACACCTCAGACAGTCTGACAAGCAGAGGGACAGGTCAGGGCCTGCACACTCCCATTGTCCTGGAGTTGGTAAATGTCACCCTGACCAAATGGTTAGTTCTGGGGTGCTCTCCACCCATGTACAGCCTTCCCTCACAGTCAGCCATCACTGAGAGGTCAAATGTCTCCCATCACTAATGCCAGGCTATAATTTATATACATGTTTAAAAACAATTTTTGGATGGTATTAACAATTTACTACAAATTAATTGAAGCATAAACTTATTCAGGGGATGTGCAAAACACTTGGAGACTATTTTGAAGCAATTTAAAAAACGATGTCACGAGCTGGACGTTGGTGGCACACACCTTTAGTCCCAGCCCTCGGGAGGCAGAGGCAGGCCGATCTCTGTGTGTAGTCCAGCCTGGTCTACAGAGCTAGTTTCAGGGCAGGCTCCAAAACAATATAGAGAAACCCTGTCTTGAAAAACCAAACAAACAAAAAAAAAAAAGTCTCATGGCACTGTGATGCTAATTACAAATAATTATCTAGCTAGAGACTCCACACTGTTCTACTGGTTTGAATATATGTGGGTGCCCACAATTAGAAGTTGTAATCTCCAGACATTTACTAAAAGAGTGCCAGCCAGTCTCAGTCCCCCCACTGGTCTCCAAAGTGATAAAAACTCCATCATCCTTCTTGTTAGCTCAGCAGATACCTGAGTTTCTGTTGTCTATCTAGGAAGCAGTGGACACTGTGCTTAGACCTGTAATCTGTCACTAACCTAGGCTATAATTTACATCCTGATCCCCCAGATAACAGCTAATCGTGTGTTTACTGGCAGGTTTCCTCATTTCAGAAGGAGAAAATCATAGTGTCTACATCTTAGCTGTGTACTGAGGTGGGAATGAACACATGGCAGGCCCATTTGGGAAGCATGGTGTTAGGAAGCTCTCAGGATAACTACCAATGATAGCCAAGTCTGGGTGGGGCTGGCCTTGGGCTCCACCTGTGTGGTTAGAGGTTGCTCTATGATTTAAGTGACTTTTACTCACTCAGCTCTGAAGGGGAGGCCCTAAAGAGTGGTCTCCATGCCAGTCTAATAGCAAGACCACAGAGAAGCATGGGGGAGAGGGGTGTCCTCGGTGTAATGCATGGGTGCGAGCCACTATGACAAAAGATTCACTTTAAAGAACAAATGAAAATAACTGGGCATTGGTGGTGCACACCTTTGATCCCAGCACTTGGGAGGCAGAGGCAGGTGGATCTCAGTGAGTTCAAGGCCAGCCTGGTCTACAACTTGAGTTCCAGGACAGCCATGTAGTTATACAGAGAAACCCAATCTGGTAAAAATTAAAAAAAAAAAAAAAAAAAAAAAAAAGACCAAATGAAAATAAACTCAGGGCCCCTATTACAGTGTGATAAGTAAAACGTTTGCTGGCCTGATCTCAGGCTAACCTTGAGGTCAGCCTGACCCTCAAACATGCCTAGTAGTTATAGGAACCATACATAATAACTCCAATGCCACTGTCCTGATTCTGCAAACACAAGGTTTTCTGCTCCCTTCCCTGATCAAACAGTGACACCCAATGCATCTTTGTCAGCGCAAAGTGGCCAACTCAAAGTTTTTGCCATATAACCCCTGCTCACTTGTTATAGGAGAGTGTGCTCCTAGCCAGGTCTATGTGGGTCAATAAAAACTTCAAACTCATAAGGAGCTTGATCCTGGTCTCCTCTTAGTGAGAACAGCCGGGTTGTAACACCAGGTTGTGTAAGAAGAACAGCAAACTGAAGAGTTTGCCTGTCTCCTCCAAATGGAACAGGAGGGTTCACAGCCTCTTCATGTTCTACAACAATTTTGTTGTTTTGTTTTGTTTTGTTGTTGCCATGGTTTGGGGTAGCATCTCATGTATCCCAGGCTGACCTGAAACTATGTGGCCAAGACTGGATTTGAGTTCTGCATCCCCTTAGCTTTGCCTCCCATGTGCTGGGATTACAGGAGTATTCCCACTACACCTGCTTTATTCCATGCTGGGAATGGAACCCAGGTCCACTTTAAAACCGAGTCACATCACCAGCCCCTTGCTGCTGCTGCTGCTTCAGGGTCATTTGGTTTTAGCTTACCAGAAAATCAGCACAGCTCCCTGCAAGAAGTTCAACACTACAGTCATAATCTCAGGACCAGAGAGTGTCTCTGGTCATGGAAATCATGACAAAAACAGGATTTGTTTTTCAGAACTTCAGATGCAAAAATATGTAAATTACCTCCAGCTAAATGAGATCATGGTTATTTACTCTCTGTTTAATATTTTCTTCCCTAAAGAACATTGAAGTTAATGAAGTCACTTATAGTATCAGAAGAACCTCAGTAGAAGTGACAAGTGTGCATTTCCCCCCACGGTTCAATGTGCCCAGGGTTTGTGTTACAAATGTATTTTTAAAAATTGCAGTATTGGGGGGACCAGAGAGATAACTCAGTGATTAAGAGCACTAGTTGCTCTTGCAGAGGACAGGAGTTCGATTCATAGCACCCACACAGCAGCTCAGAACTGTCTGTAACTCTAGTTCCAGGGTAGCAGACACCCTCATAAAGACATATATGCAGGCAAAACAATACACATATATAAAAAATAAGTTAATTGGTTAATTAGTTTTAAAATTGTAGTAATGGAGATTGATTATGAGATCTCATGCATGCCAGGCAATGCTCCACCGTGGATCTACATACCATCTCCATCCTCAAAATTTTTTATTTTGGGACAGTCTCGGTAAGCTACCTAGGCTGGCCTTGAACACAATCTGTAGGCCAAGGAGGCTCTATAAGATCCAAACAGGATCACTCTAATGTGAGACCAAAACAGGAAAAATATACCTTGCGGTAAAGGGTTGTTTGCAGTTAAAACAGTTAAGAATAAGTTCCTGTTTGGTCTACATAAGTCTTGCAAGGTAAGGTTTCTATTTGTAATTAAGAAGTTCCTGTTTATCCTGTGCTAATGTCCTAGTTAAAGAATAAGTCTGTTTGTCCTATATTAAGTCCTTGCAAAGTAGTTTTCTATTTGTAATTAAAAGTTCCTGTTTCTTAGATCTGCTGTAAACCACCTGTGACCCCGTTCACATGAGATATATCTTCACCCTTGTTCCCACCTTTTCATTGTATCTTTCTAACAATGTACAGCAACCAACTCTCCCCACCCTGTGAACATCTCCTCTCTCCTATAAAAGGGACTCCAAGAGGCCATCAGGGGCTGCCCTCTTAAATCCCGATTTAGGGTGAGACAGCCGGCTGGCCAGTCCCGGGTACACCCCAAAACACAACAGCTTGCTTTAATAGCACAATAATGATTGATTTGCTCTTTTCTCCTCCAGTTCTCTGCTCCAGAGTAGGGATTCCAGGCCTGCCCACTAGGCCTGGGAAACCTGGATTGTTTGGGATGGGATGGGATGGGAAAGAACTGAGGGCTTTGCCACGAACCAGGTACTGGAGTCACTGTGAATAGAGATGCCACTCACCTGCTATGGTGGCTTCTGCTGGTGCCCACCGAAGAAAAAGGCTCTGATGTCCCTGCCTGGGTCTTTGCCAGTCCCAGTGAGGAGGTCAGCTGTGTCTGGGGTTGGCCAATGGACAGAAGCACATTCCAAGACCTCCCTAAAAGGTTCCATCTCAGTAGGGACATGGTTTCAGACTGTGGAACCCCTCCTCCCCGCTTCAAGTCTAGCCCCCCCCCCCCCAGTTCCAATGCCTGCTTCCAGATCCAGCCACATCAGCAGGTACTGAAAGTAAGCCTGCCATGCACACCACAGCTGCTGACACACAGGATTAGGCCTTCCTGGGCTGGGCCTGCCTTCACCAGGTACAAGCAACACGGGTGTTCTGTGGAAAGGCAAACACATGAGGGCCCAGAACCCCAAGGATGGGCTAAGAGTAAGGGGGACTTGTTGGTTTTTTATTCTTTGCTCTTGCTCTTTTGGTCTTGGGGGTGGCAGTCACCCACTCGGAGTGTTACTCTGTCTTATAAGTACCCAGCCTTAGCTTGGCTTGTGTCTAGCCAGCTTTTCTTAGCTTAAATTACTCCACTACCTTTTGCCTCTGGGCTTTTCCCTCCTTTTACTTCTGTATATCTTGCCTCACTCTTACTCCATGGCCAGCTGGGTAGCTGGATGACTCCTCTCCTTGTTCTCTCATTTTTTTGTTCCTCCTCCTCCTCGTTTCTCCTATCCATTCTCTCTGCCTGCCAGCCCCACACATCCTTCCTCCTGCCTCTCTGTCCGCCGTTCAGCTCTTTATTAGCCTATCAAGTGTTTTAGACAGGCCAAGAACCACAGCTTCACAGAGTTAAATAAACGCAGCACAAACAAAAGCAACACACCTTCACATCCTTAAACAAATGTTGCAGAGCATAAACAAATGTAACACACCTTAAAACAATATTCTACAACAGGGACTGACTCTTCCTCTGCTCTTGGCTCTTGGCCAAGCATCTTTGTGGCAGCTCAATGATTCTCTGAGTGCCTGAGGAACCTCACTCATGGTTGTAGAGGCAGGCAGCCCAAGGACATCATCCACCAACAGCACAGGCCACCAGCTGCTGCTCAGCACAGACCCTCCTCATGGCTTCCAGGCTGGTCTTCCAACTGCCTGTCTTTCCCTGCCAGGACCTGTCTTACCATTCCCATGGGAAGAAGCGCTCCCTGCCTCCACTCCATCTTGCTCCCCTGTCTCCTTGCTACTTCCCTGTGGCCTCTTCAGTCTGCCTCTTGCCCTCTGCCTTTTGGCTCTTGCCTGGTAGATGCTTTCTGGGCCTTGCTCACCTATGTTTGCATCTGTGTTTCAGTCTCTGTCAGTGTAAAATCCCATGACAGGAGACACGGCACTCATGCCTGGTAGGGTTATTCTCTGGGACTAGGCCAAATAGGCCCTGGGAGGGCAGTGTATGTTGGAACCCAAGATCTGGCTGCAAACAAGGGCTTCTTGCAGAGTCAAGGATGCCCATGAAACTTGGGTACCTTCTTGGAGTAACTGACCTCAGAGGAAAGCATGGATAACAGACCCAGCAGGTGCTTGAAGCCAGGGCCTCAAACCTTAGGGTCCATCCATTCCCAACAACAACAGTATGGAGGTGTAGAGATGGTCATCAGATGACTGGGGCGGGAACTTCAGAGAGATGACACTGCTCTCAGCACTCTCAGGACAGGACTAGTCACTGCCTGACAGCATCTCGGAAAGTCTGGCACTTCCCTACCTCCACAGAGAACAGACAAAGCCCTGAGTCAGTGAAGTCTTGAGTGACTGTGTATTTAGGCATGGACATAGTCATGTCAAGGACTCCAAGACCTTGCACCCATGGAACAATTGGCAAAGTTATTACCCAAATGGCCCAGGCTCAAGAGAAATGGCAAACCTATTCTCAAGAGAATTATGGATAATTGGTCAGTGTATGCAAAGGCTATCAAATGGCTTCTTCCTTTGCAGCCTGAGACTGCTGGCCTCCAGAGACCTCCAACAGAGACTAGTTAATACTTTCCCTAGTGCTATACCTAATAAACACACTGAGGCTCTGGGTTGTAGCAACAGTGTTAGCATTAGCGAACCCAATCTGATGCCAGCTTCACTGTACCTGTGTCTATGTGTCAGTCCTTTCTTCATTCCATCACTGCCCCTAGTCAGGGTTCAGGAACCAAGCTGCATAGAACATGGATACTGCTCACCACACTCATCCTCTCACCACTGATGGCTGTATTGTGAGGCAGCCAGGGGATCCATGTTGGGCACCAGTCATGCCGCATGGACTTTGCAACAGCCAAAGTCATGAGCCAAATAAAGCTCTTTTCATTATGAATGACCCAGCTAATGATGGCTAATATTGATTTATCTATCTGACAGGACCCAGAATCACCTGGGAGACAGGCTTCTTGATTTGCCAGTGTGCAAGTATCAAGACTAAGTTAATTGAGGTGTTAACCATGACTGGCACTATCCCATGCAGGATTAAATAAAAACAGAGAAAGCAAGCTGAATACCAGTATTCATCTCTTCCTCTCTCCCTCTCCATTTCTCCCTCTCCTTCTACTTCCTGACTGCAGATGTTCCCACCACCATGCCTTCCCCATCATGATGGACTACAGCCTCAAGCTGTGTGCCAAAAATAAACCCTTCAATTTCTTTTGTCAGGGTTCTTTGTCACAGCAAGACAAAAGTAACTAATACACCCCGGTAGTGGATATTTTCTTAAAGGACATACAACAGACGGAGAGTTGCAATGTCACACTTCCAATGATGGACCGTGAGGCACCTCCTACCTTGAGGGGTTGAGCAGACCCAGTAGGAACATGGGTGTACATGCCTACTGTTCAGTGCTCTGAGCTGCCCCGTCCACTGAAGATGCTTTCGTGGGGATTGCTCTGGGGACTCTACAGTGGCTTTTTTTTTTTTTTTTTTTAAGAAACTGCCACACTTTTCCCACAGTGGCTGTGATTCAATTTTGATAACTTTTTTTTTTTTTTTTTTTTTTTTTGCAAAAGATTTTTGAAAAAGGAAAAGTAGTGTGGGCAGCAGGGACATTCGTTTGGCCTGCAGGGTGTGGAAGGGTTTGTCCTTTCTGACCCCATGGTTAGCTGTGGTCACTAGCTTCACCATTATTCTGGACTCTCAGCCATGGCACTGACATGAGGATTCAACCATGCAAAACCCTGCCATGGGAAGGAACCTGTTTCTAGCTCCCACCCAACCTGGCTCCTTCTGCTCTAAATTCTTTTTAAGGGTGGTGGTTAAATCATTAATCAGATCCAGCAGCAATGCTTGGGAAAAGCCAGGCACTATTATTGTAAGTACCAATGACACTGCCCAGGGAGGGGCCAGAACCCCCCTGGGGTTTTTCCTACAACTCATAATGAAAGATGGTGACCATGAAGGTAACAATGAGATCTATGCACAGAAACAGCATGAGGTCCATAGGACACATAGTCCTCTGGGTATTGCCTTCCCAAGGCTCACTCAGGTGTGGCTCTGCCAACCACCTAGCATTGTTCCATGAGTTCCAACTCTGCCTTTTGGTCCCCTTGAATGACCCATCTCTGTTTCAGCCTGCACTCTTGGCCAAGGGGTCAGGCTCCCAGCATGGACTCACCCACCGCTCTGGGTTCCAAGAGACACGGACCTCTCCCACACTTAAGACAAACTGGAAATGAACAGAAGCCTCTATGGCTTCCAATTTTATTCCACCCTTTATTATAGGGTAGGATTTGGACATCAGGTTGCTGGGACATGGGGATGCTTCTGATCTATTCCTCTATGGTTGAAGAAACCTGACTAGTTTAGCAAGCTTCCCTGGTTCCTCAGAAGGAACTGGGTCTATTTAAATCCAAGATTGAGTTTTTGTCCTTTGCTCTGACCAGTGGGGCAGCAACAAAGGCCTGAACCCCAAAGGATCTGGAATGACAGAAAGGAGACACAAGAAACCTGCAGCAAGACAGGCTTTCTGATCAAGCTGCAAAATTTTACTTTTCTCAAGCATGTTATATAGTGGTTAGGGCAGGAAGGTGGGGAATGGGGGGGGGTCGTTGCCTGGTAAAAAAGACCACCTGGTGTTCTTAATTATAGGTCACTGAAGGTGAGCAGGATATCAGCTAAGAGGAAATGCAGGTAGAGATAAGCAGGTCATTAGCAGGTGAAGAGGTCTGGGAGTTGCTAAATACCCTAACTGTGTAAGGAGGGGTTACCAAGTAACATAACTGCATTCCTGTAAGCCCCAAATTCTACCTGTCAGGAAGTTGGGGAAGGGGAGAAGGTAGATTTGGACTGAAGGTAGCAATCTTCTAATTCAATGGGCTATTCTAAGAAAAAGGTTGGCAATCTCTAAGGCTTATGCCACGATCGCTCCCAGCAGTCCTTAACTGGAGAGGTAGCTGGGAGAGAGCTTGCTTCTGAAGATTAGCTTGGAGTCTGAACCCTGGCCAGGCCCACGGGCTGAGGCAGAGATGGGATGTTGTCCAAACACAAGGAGCCTTGTTTTTATGGGCAGCTTACATCATTAAAATGTGCCCTTGCTTTAAAACTAGCTTCATTTTGAGATATAATTGTTTAAGTTCGCTGTGGTACATGCGATGTGGTGCCAATGCTGGAATGTGGGCAAAATCACGGGCTGTTGGCAGGAACCTAGAAGATGGGATCCCTTCACTAAGAACTGATGGTCAGTCAGTAAAGTGCTTGCTGCACCAACTTGAGGACCTGAGTTTGAGCCCCAGAAACCCACATAAAAGCTGGGTGTGGTGGGGATTATATGCTTGCAATCCTACACTGGGGAGGCAGAAACAGGACTCATTGGCCAGCTGGTGAGCTCCAGGTACAATGGGAGATCCTGTCTCAAAAGGTAAGGTAAAGGGCCTGGAGAGATGGCTTGGTAGTTAAGAGCACTGGCTGCTCTTCCAGAGGACCCAGGTTCAATTCCCAGCACCCACATGGCAGCTCACAGCTTTCTGTATATAACTCCAGTTTCAGGGGATCTGACATCCTCTTCAGGTCTCTACACATGTGGTACACAGACATACATGTAATCAAAACCCCCATACAACAACATAAAAGTAAATTAAATTCTATAAAGGTGGAGGGCCAGCAAGATGGTTCAATAGGTAAAGAAAGGCATGTGTTGCCAAGCCTGACAACCTGAGTGTAACCCGTGAAAGCCACATGGTGAAAGACACAGCACACCCTGAACTGCTGTCCTCTGACTGCCACTGGCACATTGGGCACTTTACCCCATTCCCCAAATAAATACATAGACTAGAGTTTTTAAAACTAAGCTGGACAGTGACCAAAGAAGACACCTCATGTCAACCTCTGGCTTCCACATGCATATGTGTGCTCATACTTGTAAACATTTGTTACATCAATATAAAAATATCACAAGTATTGGGTGGAAAGCACAGAGGATATCAGTCAAAACTACCAGTTGCATTCGTGTAGTAAGACTAGTAGGCTTCCTTATAGTGTAGTTTTCTGAATTCTTCTAATTTTACTTAATTTAAAAAACTAATTCCCCAAAGCTAGCGGCATCCCGGTTATCTTGTGAGAGTCGGCTCCTGACATGCAGCCTTTGTCCCCTGTACAGTATGCCACATGTGCAGGGTGGTAATTAGCACCCAGAAGGTAATAAATGGCAGTTACTAATCCCAGCATTCATCTCCCACCCACCTTGCAGTCAACTTGAGCATCAGGCAGGAAACAAGAAGGCTCCTTGTAGGCACTGGAGGCAAGATCAGAAGCCAGGACTCACAAAGAACAGCCCAGCTTCAGATTTTAAACTCTGAACACCAGTACACATTCTTTAACACACAATCACATGAGTTTGAATCTGTGGCAAAGCCTTCCCTGAAGAATGAGAAGGGGGCAGGAGAGATAGCTTAGCAGTTAAGAACAATCAATGCTCTTGCCGAGGACCTAGGTTCCCAGCATCTACATCAGGCAGCTCACACCTTCTTGTAACTCCAGCTCTGATAGGAGATGTCATTCTGTATATGTTTCTCATACTGGTTAATGAATAAAGCACTGTTGGCCAATAGGAAAGGAAGATAAGAGGAAGTAGTAAGGGAGAGTCAAGATGGAGAGTCTGGAGAAAGCAGAATGCCGGCCGGCTCCCCGATAAGAGAAATACATAGATCAGCAGGAATGGGTTAATACTTAAGACAGAGCTAGCCGATAAGAAACTAGTACCTGGCCAACAGAATTATATCTAATACAGAGTCTCGGTGTGTTATTTGGGGCTGGCGCAGCGGCGGGACAAGACTAGGCGGCAGGCGGAAAAACCCTACTTCTTACACAGCTCCATGGGAGTTGATGCCCTCTTCAGGACTCTTAGGGCACTACACTTATATGGTGTACATACTCAAACACGGGCACACACAAACTATCAACGTCTCATTTGGGGGCTAGAGAGATGGCTCAGTGGTTAAGAGCGCTGGCTGCACTTCCAAAGGACCTGGGTTCAATTCCCAGCACCTACATGGCAGCTCACAACTGTTTGTAACTCCAATTCCAGCGGATCTGACACCCTCATAGAGATATGCAGGCAAAACCCCATGCATGTTATATAAGTCAATAAGTATTTTTAAAAACTAAAAATAAAATCTTGTTTTGAAATAATAAAATTAACTCCTTAAAAAGTACAAAACACCATTCCTTTTTTTAGAGCTGGGGAGATACCTTGGTGGTAGAACACTTGCCCAGCACATATATGAAGCCCTGGATTCTGCCCCCAATATCACACACAGAGGGAGGGCTGGTCCTTCACCTGTCCCTAGTCTGCCTGAGAGGCTGAAATCACCTGAGGCTGGGAGTTCAAGGTCAGCCTAGGTGTCTTAGTTAAGGTTTCTATTGCTGTGACAAAACACGATGGCCAACACAACCTGGGGAGGAAAGGGTTTAATTTCACCTTATACCTTTCAGCTCACTGTCCATTTTAGGAGAGCCAAGGCAGCAGCTGAAACAGGAACCATGGAAGAACACTGCTCCCTGGCTTGCTCCCTATGACTGGTTCAGCCTGCTTTTTATACATCCAGTGACCACCTACTCAGTGGTGACCCCACCCAGTGATCTAGAGTCTTGCACTTCCCTCATTGACCTAGAAAATGCTCCCACAGACTAACTACGGGTTACTGTGATGGAGACATTTTTTCATTCAGGTTCTCTTTCCAGATAACTATAACGTGTCAAGTTGAGAAAACAACCAAAACCGAACAGTTGCCTTTTGTGTTATTTGGAACAAATATAAAAAGTGTACCAAATGCATAATCTATATATAGTATTTTGGTGACTTTTAAATTTCAAAATAAGAATATGTATGACATTTGAATATAAAAATGATAAAGAAGGTTTGTGGCTGAGCATAGCAGCATATACCTTTGACCTCAGCACTCGGGAGGTAGAGGCTGGTGGATATTGAGGCCACTCTGGCCAACATAGTGAGACTGTCTCAAAACAATAAAACAAAGCCAAACAACCAACCAAAATAAAACAACAACAAAAAATAACCCACAGTTTTTATAGGCGAGAGGGCAGGGGCTGTCTACACCCCAGGCCTGTCCTTCCCAAGCTTGCCAGTTGTCCTCAGTCATTTATAAGAACACATATAAGTTTGTTGGTTGTGATCCCAACTCATCCCGTGTCTTCAGAGACATCTGTTTACCTCAGTTGGGGATGCATAAGGAGAAAAGAGAATTCAGCCATCACTTGGCCACCACCACTGTGGGTGCCAGCAGGGTTCTGTCACACCAGGGTCCTTACCCTAGGCTAATCCCCTCATAATAGCCTGTCTCCTCCAGCCCAAGGTGGAAGCCCATAGCCAGGAGGGAGCTGTCAGATGCCAACTGCCAGATCAGCATCACCTGACCTCAACAGTGGCTGCAAATGATGGTGGAAAGCCAAGTGAAGGGGAGGGGTCAGGCTTTGGGAGGGACAGGCTACTCTGTAACACCACCCCCATCACCACCACCCCTAGGGTGCTGGCAACTGTATTTCCCGGGATTTCCAAGGTGTCTGGAATCAGCCCATCTTAGTTTGCTGTCTGTGCTGTCTTTTTGTTCCACTTGTGTTATTTTCATTGTCTCTTCCCTCTCCTTTGCCCATCCCCTCCCTTCCTCCTTCCCTCCCTCCTTCCTTCCTCCCTTTTCTTTTTCCTTCCTTCCTTCCCTCTCACCCTCCCACATACATTTCTATTATCTTATTGTGTTCCCTACAAAACAGGAAGTTTACCATGCAGTCCAGGTTACTCAGCATGTCCATGGTCCCTATGGAGAGCACACTCTATGGAGAGCACACTCTGGGTGTTCATCCTCCAACACATTCATCTTAGGTTGTGGTCAAGCTTTGAGTCCCACACCAGGAAGGCTCCCCAAGCAGCTTGTCTTCCAGAAGCCATGGTGTTCTGCAAATTCTGCATTTCCTTCCTTCCTTCCTTCCTTCCTTCCTTCCTTCCTTCCTTCCTTCTTTCTTTCTTGTTCTGTTTTTACTGTTTGAGATAGTACCTCACTGTTGCTCTGATTGGTCTAGAACTGACCATATAGACCAGGCTGGCCTTGAACTTACAGAAATCTGCCTGCCTTTGACTCCCAAGTTCAGGAATTAAAGGAGTGCACCCCCATACTCAACCTCAATGCCTTTTGTTTTGTTTTTGTTTTCAAGACAGGGTTTCTCTGTGTAGCCCTGGCAGTTGTGGAACTTGCTCTGTAGACCATGCTGGCCTTGAACTCAGAGATCCGCCTGCCTCTGCCTCCCAAGTGCTGGGATCAAAGGTGTGTACCACCACTGCCTGGCTTGTCTACACTTCTTAAAGGTCTCTGTACCCCTTTGTCCCCCTGGACAGCAGCACTTCAGGTTCCCTCGGTGAAGCACTGTATCCAGATCAATATCTCTGGCTCCGGCGCAGGAACCCAGAGCCTCACACACACCAGACCATCCCTGCAGTACTGATCTCAAAGACCAAATCACTACACCTCACTCGTGTGGAAGGGATGGGATGACATCCCCAAATGGCCATGCAATTACCAGCTCCTGTTAGCCTTCATTTCTCCTTCTTTTATTTTTGTTGATTATTTTTTGATACAGGGGTCTTATGTAGCCTATATTAGCCTCAACTTGCAATGTGAACAAGGACAACTTGAATTATGATCAATCCCCCGCCTCCATCCCCCCAAGTGCATTATGGATTTGTGCCACTGTACTCCCATTCTACAGTGTTGAGACTCAAACCCAGGGCTTCACGTAAGCTAAACAGGCACCCTACCAACTGAGCCCCATCCCCAGCCACCAGCCAGTCATTTCTGCAAACATAACTGCATTATATAAAGCGAGTGTTCTGGGAGATCTTTCTGGAATGAGCACCGATGATGATG
The DNA here is from genome assembly GCF_943737965.1 of Phodopus roborovskii. Lineage (NCBI taxonomy): Eukaryota > Metazoa > Chordata > Mammalia > Rodentia > Cricetidae > Phodopus > Phodopus roborovskii. The sequence goes on from NW_026126434.1 coordinate 24,063,795, forward strand.
GAAGAGAGTTCTCCACTGGACCCAACCCGGGAGAGCTCCTGAAATGCTTTGGTCCTGGGTCTAGTTTGCTAGTTCTCATTTTATGCCCTAAAACCACAAGGTGGGGTGGGCAAGTAAGTGAGACTTTACAGACCCATATGTGGTGTCAGCCTTTTGTCTCCAAAGACACATGTCATAATGAGTTGATAGGTGTAGGCTTTTGTGGTCAGGTTGTTAAGGACCACTACCCATTGTTTCGTCTATTTCTCTAGGTTCCTGTCAAGGTATCAAGTGTTAAGTCACACTTGGAAATGAACTATCACAGCACCGCTTCAAGTAAATCAATCAATGAATAATAATTGGTCTTTTTTACCTTCTTCTACTTTATAAGTAGGTAAGGAAAGAGTGTTGTGTTGGGGCCATTGGCCTTCGTAGCTTCTTTGTGGGGGGGGAGGGGTGAGTGGTGGGGAGTGAGGGGGGGCTGAAGGTTGAAGTGAGGTTTTGGTGTGCCAAAGACCTAGGCTGCTGAGAGCAGTGGAGGGCTTATGCCCCATGACAAACTGTCTTCCAGCCTGGGTTCACAAGGCAAGTGCTGATCTTCAGGTTGCCATCCCAGACATTTGCTCTCAGAGGCCTTGCTGGGGGTGGGGAGCAATGTAGGACCATCATAATATTCCACCAATGGCAGTTGGGATACTTCCTAAAAGGTTAGGTTTTCTCTGAGGTAAGAAACAAGGAGAAGATTCTGGGCTTACCCGGAGCCTGTGTCCAAAGCAGCCCAAAGCAGCACACCCTTGCCAGAGCAAGGCCAGAGATCTGCGATTCCTCCTCTCCCTCCTGAGCTCAGGGTGTGCAAAGTGGCTTAGGCTCAGCCCAAGCCTTCCCTTGTCTGTGGTCAGGGGAAAAGGCTGCAATAGTGTTCTCTGAAAAGGTAATTCCGTCGTGCCAATGAGCATCCAGGGGCTTCCAGAATGTTTCACATAAAAGGAAACCTCTGGAAACTTTTGCAACAAGATGTGGGTTCATGGAGAAGCAAGCTAGCTGCAACTATTAGTCTTGGTTGTCAACCTGACACAGCTGGGAAAGAAAGGGGAGCTGCACCTGAAAAACTGTCTCCATCTGGCTGGCCTGTGGGCAAGTCTGGGCTGAACTGTCAAATTGCTAATTGATGTCAATTGCCCAGGCGGCCCATCCCTAGGCAGGTGGCCTGGGCTGCACAAGAAAGGTAGTTGAATGGGAGGCTGAGAGCAAGTAGGCAGCCTTGTCTGTGGCTCCCATTTCCATTCCTGCCCTGATGCCCTTCCTCAGTGATGGCCCGTGACCCGGAAGTCAGCCAAATAAACCCTTTCCTTCCCCCAATAGACTCCAGACAAACAGTCCCTCTACCACCTCTGGCTTCACCTGAAGCTGTACTGAACAAATATCATAAGTCACACACAGAGGGCTAGGCCACTGCAAGAATGGGGTAAGCGGCAGAGTTTAGTGCTGCGTTGGATATTTCAAAGGCCAAGCATCAGAGGCTGTAGAGATGGCTCAGCAGTTGAAAACACTTGCTGCTCTTCCAGAAGACCCAGGTTCAAGAGCCAGCACCCACATGGCAACTCACAGTGACATATTTCCTCCAACAAAGCCACACATCTACTGATATTACCACTCCTTTTGGGGCCATTTTCTTTCAAACCACTACATCTTGTCTTTAAAAAAAAAAAAAAAAAAAAAAAAAAAAAAAAAAGATAAAGAATTTTTAGTGAGCCAGACAGTGGTGGCATACACCTTTAGTCCCAGCATTTGGGAAGCAACGACAGGCAAATCTCTGAGTTCAGATACCAGCCTGGTGTACAGAGCTAGTTCCAGGACAGCCTCCAAAGCCACAGAGAAACCCTGTCTCAAAAAAACAAAAACAAAAACAAAACAAATGTTGCAGCATTTTGGCTTACCCTATTCCTATTCCCAATTCAACCTCTTGGACAGACCAAAATCCAGGCGTTGAGATCTACTGGAAGGGCAGAACAAACTCATTGTTGCCCAAAGGCCTCATCCTCAATGGCCAAGTGGTTGTCAATGTAGTCAACATTGGCAGAGTCCTACAGCCCCACAGCAGTGCCTAACTCAGACCTTGTTACTAGAAACAGCTTTTCCCTGGGGATCATCTTTTCTTTGCTTTGCTTGTTTTTCTCTAATCGTGGAACATGCGTGTGAGGTTGGAGGACAACCTCAGGCATCAGTTTCGGTCTCCCCCTTGTTTTGAGATGAGGTCTTTAGCTGTTTGCTGTGAGCTTTCCAGGGACTCTCCTGTCTCCATATCTCATTTCACCCCAGGGTTGTAGGCATGTGCTACCACACCCAACTTTATGTAGGGATCTAAACTTAGGCCCTCGTGTTTGAGGCAAGCAGTTAGTCCACAGAACTCTCCCCAGCACTTTCTGGGGAGGCAGAGGCGGGTGCATCTCTGAATTCCAGGTCAGCTTGGTCTACAGAACAAGTTCCAGGACAACTAGGGCTACTTAGTGAAACCCTGTCTCAAAAAACAAAGCCAAGATTTAGTGGAGAGACAGCAAAATAACAAATTTACTAACTCCTTAAAAGATTTGAATCTAAATTACACTCATGACACAATGTGTCTGATGTTGCTATCCACACAGGGCTAAACTATACAGTTTTTGTCTGGGGGGGGAGGGGGACTTGCACAGGTTTTAATGTCATCTATTAGAAAGGCTTTCACACATAATTCTGTTGGCTTCCCATGAGTTACAGAATGTTACATTCTAGCAAGGCCTGGATAGCTAGCTTTTCCAGGCCTTGAATGAGGAACTTATCTCAGCAAGAAAAGGCAAAAGGGACAGATAATACACAGAAAAACAAAAACAAACAAACAAAAAACCCCCCACAACTTTGTTAACTCTGTAATTGCCATTTTGGATACAAAGATACTTGATCTCTTGAAGAACTGGGGGATGGAGCAACAAATGATTACTTTCTCCTGAAAGGCCAAAGAGAAAGGAAGAATCCAATGGTACAAGCTGAGTAGGAGGCTCACTGGTGAGCCTGGTGGTGCAGGCTGAACCCACAACATCTATTTTTGAGACAGAGTGTCACTATGAATCTCTGGCTGAAATGCATAGAGATTCACATGCCTCTGCCTTCCAAGCACTGGGGTTATAGACAAGTGCACCACACCTGGCTCTAGAACCTCTGTTTTTATTTTTTATTATATGTGTGTGACTTGCCCATGTGCATGTCTGTGTGCCTGGCACCCACAAAGGCCAGAAAAGGGCACTGGATCATCTGGAACTGGAGTTACAGATGTTGAGAGTCATCAGGTAGGCCCTAGAATTGAACCCTGGTCCTCTGAAGATCAGCCAGTGCTCTTAACTACTGAGTCTCTCCAGGCCCCCACAATATATGTTTTTGTTTGTTTGTTTGGGATTTTTTGTTTTGTTTTGTTTTGAGATAGGGTTTCTCTGTATCAGAATATGTTTTTTAAAGTAAATGTGCACACACATACAAACATACACACAGACACACTTTTAAATTTTTCTATCAATGCCTAGCTAAGGACAATTGTAATATGTGAACTTCCCAGTCTTTCCCTTCCTCCTGGCATTGACAGTCCTGGAAATAGACCTCCCCTAGAATTTTAAAAGCCTGGACTGCAGCTGCTAGACTTGTCTATTTTCCCTCTGAGTAATCATATTCTTTAGCCAGAAGGAAGGAAAGGCTTGGGAGAGGGAGGAGGGCTTGAAGGCCACTCTCCAAGGAGCCATAGGGAAGTGAAAGTGAGGGACTGGGTCTCCTTTGGTCTTTCCAGGAACTTACTCAGCAGGATGAGTCTCTGGGCGTTAGGGGGAGCCCTCATAAGAGAGAAGTGGGCAGTCCTCAGTCAGGTTCAGTACCAACCCCAGAGATTGGAGAAGCAGCAGAGAGAGGCTTATCATTATATTTATGTATTTATTTACTTGCTTACCTAGTGTGTGTGTGTGTGTGTGTGTGTGTGTGTGTGTCTAAGGACAACCTGCTGGAGTCAGTTCTCCTTCCATATAGGCCCCAGAATCAAACTCAGGTTCTCAGGGTTGGTAGCAAATACTGCCAAGTTTAACATGACAATGTGTTAGGTATCTGAGTCAATGGGACTGTTTGGTGTCCTTGGCTTATTCCAGGAACAAGCTGGTATCTTATCTACTCATGTACCAAACAACACACAATTCCAGAAGCTTTTACAAGAGGTGTTGACAAAACAGCCTAACGGTTTGTCAGTTCTCTCCACTCCCAGCCTGCTGAGCATCAGCAGAGAATAGATAAGAATTATAGACAGGGGCAGAGGAGGAAGGGTAGAGAAGGGGCAGGGCCTGGGCCAGAGGAGAAGAAAACAGGGATCTCACACAGGTCTTTCTGGCAGAGAAAGTAGCCAGAAGGAAATGCACCCCAGGAAGTGTTGAGGGAACAGAAATGTCAGGCCCAGTGTGGGTCCTACCAAGATGTAATGTCAGCCCAAAAGATGCTCCTAGAGGGAGACCAGTCTCCTGAATGTCCACATGGGACCCAATGCAATGCCCCAAGCTGGGATGTTCCCTGAGAATAGAAGGACCCTAGTCATGAAAGTTAAACCTGGTTTTACTTAGACCTTTCCACGTCCATGAACCTAGAGGGTCAGTTTGGCCAAGCCAGACCAGTATCGAATGGAGACTCAGTCATAAGGGGAAGGGACTCAGCATCCTGCAGAAGCAAACACTGCTTATCTGTATCAGAAATAGGGAGCCAGGCCATAGTGGCACAGGTCTTCATTCCCAGAACTAGGGAGGCAGAGGCAGGTGAATCTCTGTGAGTTCAAGGCCACTCTGGTCTACAGAGAGAGTTCCAGGACAGCCTCCAAAGCTAGAGAAACCCTGTCTGAAAACAAACAAATGAAAACAAACAAACAAAAAACCCAGCCCATTTCAGTTAGTTTCCAGCAGGGGTATAAAGGACAGTCACACATGTTCTACTCCCTTCCTCTCCAGGATGCTTAGACAAGAAAGAAAGAATGGAAGGGAGGGAGGGAGGAAGAAAGGAAGGCAGGGAGGGGAGAGGGAGTCACAGACAGTCCTCACAAAATATGTGCATGAGCCCTAGACAAACTGCCGCTGTCAACCATGCCACAAGAGGAAGGACATGACACTTTGTCCTTACAAAGTACAGTGGGCTGCCCTCTTTCCTACTGCCTTCTGATTCCTGGAAAGAAGCCCTGGCCAGGGCCTATCAGTTTCAAAGATGAAGCAAGGCTTTCTAAAAAGGGATCAGCCATGGCCTGGAGGCCTTTGTACAACAGCTATAAGACCTTCAGCTGCCAAGGGGTGATCAGTCAATCACACAGGCACTGGGGAGAAGACAGGCCTGAGAGGCAGGGGAAGGACCCCTTGTTGGTCTCCACAAAGCTGTGGCAAACAGTGTCAGGCAGGGCACTGGTGCCGGAGGGAAAATGAGAGAGAGAGAATGCACCATGAGATCATGAGAGAGCAGCCAGTTCCCAGAGAGGGGACCGTGCTGCCACGAGGGGGTGGGTGTTCTTTTCCTGCATTTGAAGGGGGTGGAGGTGTTTGGTCTTTTCTGGGACTCCTGAGTAGGTTCCTGTCTGAGGGGGCAGGTGAGCCTCTCATTATCTTGCTGAGTAGTAAATTTTGCAGTGTGTTTTTCTAGAGACTGTCCATTTGTGTAATGCACCATGGGTCATCAACAGTCAGGCGCCAAATGTCCAAGTCCCTAAGGGTCAGTCTCTGAATAGCCTGATTCTCAAAGTGCAGGATTTTGCTTTGACTTTGGGTCTTTTGTCCCCACAGACAGGGTCCCTGGCAGTGACCTCAGCCTATTTCAAGTCTGTTTCAAGTGTCCTTGGGACTCAGTAGCTATATTTAAGGAGGGAGCAGAAGCAGACAGGCCTAGGGCAGCATGCAAACAGCCCAGCTCGTGAACCAATCGTTTCCTCAAAGGGGCAGTGTTTGGTACAGGCTACCTGCCATCCATCATCCTTCTTCAAACTTCCTCTTTCTGGCGTTTCTGCAGGGCTGCTGCCCATCCCCCCACCACTGAGGGGCTCAGCCAAGCTGGCTCCTGCTGCTCAGTCTAGAGCCAGGAGGGAGCAGGGCTATATCTTCCCCTGATACCAGTCTCAGCTTCCCAGTGTAACAGGCTCTTGCCCTCACTGTGACTCATGACTGCCTTCCCATGGGCCACATGGGAGGACCCCAGGCTGTTCAAACCACCTCCTGAATACACAGCAGGTTCGTATAGAAATAATTGCCCTCTTTGGGACCAGCTTCATCATCACCCCCTACCCCCATACAGCTCCATGGCCACTGGGCCATTAGCCAATGCCCATCACCCCGATGCCCCAGGAGGCCACCAGGAACCAAGGCACACCCTGACCCATCATCTGCCGGAGTCTAAATAATTCAGCATGTTAGTAGAGGACCAACAAATCTACAATTCAGCATGGGCCTCACCTGCAGGCAACCTTGAGCACAGCTGGCTGGTGAGCCCCCCCCCCCCACACACACACCTAATACCTCTACCTCTACAGCAGTGGGATCACTCTACCTACCTCTTCAGTGAACGGTTCAGAAGCTGACAAGCTAACGCCTAGCTTTCTGTAAATGTCCCCTTGGACTTCAGCAGCAATCTGCCACATTTGCTTTGACATGACCCGACAGACCCCATTGTCTGCCTCTCCTTTCCTCATTCCCTCATTAGCCTTAGCACCTTACAAAACTGATTTACACACCCGGATCTTCCAGAGCCTCCCCAAACTCACTCACCATGAAGACCAGGCTGGCCTCTGGGTCACAGATATTCACCTGCCTCTACCTCTGAGTACTGAGATTAAAGGTGTGTACCATAGGGCTGTAGAGATTGCTCAGTGGCTGTCAACGAGATGATGGGACAGACTTAGCAGACTTCCTAGGGGAGGCCTTGCCCTCTCAGGGGCAGATGGGAGGGAGGAGGGGAAGTGAGGGGAACAAGAGGAGAGGAGAGAGATGGAACTGGATTTGGAATGTAAATATAAATTAATAAAAAATGTTAAAAAAAAAAAAAAAAAAAAAGAGTACTGGCTACTCTTTCAGAGGTTCAATTCCCAGCAACCACATGGTGGCTCACAACTATATGTAATGAGATCTGGCACCCTCTTCTGGCATTCATGATAAATAAATAAATCTTAAAAATTAAGGTGTGATACACCCTTCCTGACACACTGACCATGTCAGGGTCACTCAGGCCAGGAAGACTGGTCCAAGACTGACTACATGTCCTAGGCACTGATGGAATTGACCGCCCTCTCCAGGGACAGCTGTCAGTGTGGCCGATGGCAGACATGTGCCATGCTCAACACTAACCATGGAGGCCAAAGACAGGGCAAGCCCCTCCTTGAGCACCAGGCTGCCATCCTGTGGTTACAGGGAGCAGAAACAAGAGGCCATGTGACCCTGATGTACAGAACTAGGGAAGGAACAGACTAAAGGGGCAGGGCTGGTCTTCAGTTGCCTCGCCCTGTCCCAGGACCCAGCTCCAAGCTCAATCATCACTTACAGGCACATGGCCCTTACGCACGGCCTGAGTCTAGGCTGGTCCAAGGTAGACTGAGCCAACTGTATACCCAGGCCCAGAATTCTCATGGGCTACTGAAAGCCCATGAGTAGGCATGTGCTCCTCAGGTCCTGAGGGCAGAGGAATCTCAACCTGCTCCTGCCAGGTGGTGACATCTTTAATCCCGGCACTCGGGAGGCAGAGGCAGGCAGCTCTCTGAGTTTGAGGCCTGCCTGGTCTACAGAGTGCCAGGACAGGCTTCAAAGCTACAGAGAAATCCTGTTGTGAAACACCAAAACAAAGCTAGGCTGGCCGTGGTGACTCACACCTTTAATCCCAGCACTCACCTGGGAGGCAGAGGCAGGTGGAGACCAGCCTGGTCTACAAGAGCTAGTTCTAGCCTCCAAAGCTTCAGAGAAACCCCTGTCTAAAAAAAGAAAGAAAAAGAAAGAAAAAGAAAAACCAGAACAAAGACAAAAAAAACGAAAACAAAAACCTGCCCCTGACAGTCTTGCTGTGGATGTTGAGGTTGCCCCATGGTTGACATTAGGATGATTCATGGCTCCCTGTAGGGATTAGGGATCCCATGGGGGTTTGGGGCTCTCTGTGGGAGCTGTGCTGCTAAGCCCAAGGCCCTGAGGGTCCCTGGGATTCTGGTCTTTGTAGTCCACCTGCTCGGGGGCACATGTTTCTGGAAGCAATGTCTGACCACCCACAGCTCCCTTGTTGTATTATTTCCCCATCTGAACTAACCTCTGAGGCTGAAGCCCACCTGAGCTGTCACAGGCCAGGAGCTGGCTCCTGAGGACATGGATTTTTTTGGGGGGGCATGGGTGTGTGTTCAGGACAGGGTTTCTGTAGCTCTGGCTATCCTGGAACTTGCTTTATAGACTAGGCTAGTCTCGAACACACTGAGATCTGTCTGCCTCTGGGATTAAGGGCATGCACCACCATGCCTGGTGACATGGGTATCTTAAAGGAAGGAGGGAGAGAGGAAAGTGTGGCACAGGCTGGAGTCGAGTGGAGATTGAGCCCTCAGCTTGTGGGGGCTGGTGCTTTTCTGTCCTACCATCTTTGTGCCCTGGCTGTCTATGCCTAGTAACACAAGGCCACATGGTTACCATTTGGCTCCTCAGGACCAGACAAGACAGGATGATCCAGGGCAGATTTGTACCCCTCCACACTAACCCAAGAGTGGGTGCCTGTGCCCGGGGGGGTGGAGAGGTTTCTGAGGCACAGCTTCTCCGTTTGCCAGGCTGGAACACTGCAGGCACCCACAAGGCTTGAGAGGGCCCCTCCTCTAGCTCCACTCTGTGCAGTCACTCAGCGCTAACGAACTTGCTTTCCAGGTACTTGCTATTCCCTGCACTTTCCACACTCCTTGCAGCTCCCAGCTCTGATTGCTCCACTATTTATAGTCCACTATTGAAGACCCAGATTACTACTGAAACACAGCCTTTAGGCTCCAGGAGAATATTGAAGACAACAATTAGCTGACCAGTTTGCTAATGAACTTCTCTCTGGTGACTTAACAGTAACTCTGCCTCCCTTTCCCACGCGATGACTGTACTTTCCTGTTCCAAGAGGCTGCTCCAAAAATATAACCTCCTTTAAATAAACTGTGCGATTGCACTTGCCTCAGGGAAGGCACATTTCTCCTCCCCCTGATCTGCCTGTCACCCAGGAAAGTAAGGTCGCTTCTCCACAAGCCTTAGAAAGCAAGCTGGGACTTCTGGGGTGGCTTTGTGTTTGCTGATGCCATGCTCACCTCCTGATGTCCCCTCACAGCCTGAGGCTGTTCCATGCTGCATGAGCAGAAAGAGAAAAGGGAGGTACAGAAACCCCTGAGTAGTGGCCCTTGCTTGCAGGGCTCTGTGCTAGGGAGCTTCTGTTAGAATTTGATTCTCAAATCCTCAAAAGACCCACAGAGGAGACAGCCTGTGCAGGGAAACTGAGGCTCAGCTCTGGGCTCCACACACTGCCCATCTGAAGGTGTCATGCAGACCAAAACCTCAGAAACCCTGTATTGAAAATCAAATAGGGGCTTTGGTGTCCAGAAGGGTACAGAAGAGGGAGTGTGGGATCTTCCTCCAGTTAAGAAGAGCCACTGAGGCCATGCTCATGGCAGGGGAGTCCCTGCATGGAGGCCTAGAGACACCAGCTACTTCACGAAGCTGTCAAGGTGAAGCCTGGATTGTCTTGGAGACATCAATAAGTTGGAGATGTCAGAGCTGTGGGATGCCTGTCAAAGAAAACTGTAGAATCAGCCCAAAAGAGAGAATACGTTGCAAGTGGCAAAGATGGAGGGGAGGGCGAGTCATCTAAGTCCTTTGCCATAGGACACAGATACAGGGTTTGGAGTTTACTCAGCTGATCCATTGTGCCCCCTCGCCTCCCTTGAAGAACAGTAATGTATATTCTATGCCATTAGGTGTAGTGAGATAGTTACTTGGTCTCCTTCTGTGGCGTTGACCCCGCCCATTGGGGGTGGAGCCATGGGCGGAAGTGACCTGTGGAAGGAGGTCTGAGAAAGAACCAGGAACGTGCTCTTGCTGGCCCAACTCGGACAGGAGAGCATCCGGTGGAACTTGCTGGTGTTCATTTGTCTAGGTTGTAAGTTATTTCTCCCTGAATAAACATCTATTCTGCCTATTTGTTTATCCTGATCCTTATTTAACCGCAATAATTGGGTGCTGGAGTATGTGATTTGCTTTTTGCTTTTATTACAGTTGGGTCTCTAGGGACATGGACTTTGGAAGACACAAAGACCATAGGGACTTTTGAAGCTGGACTGAATTGCATTTTGATATGGCTACAAGCCTTTGGAGGCCAGGGGCTGGGATGTGGTGGTTTTAATGAGAATGGCTCCCATAGGCTCATATATCTGAATGTCTAGTCCCCAGCTGGTAGACTGTTTTGGGGAGGGTTAGGAGGTGTGGTTTTGTTGGAGGAAGTGTGTCACTAGGGTGAAGGGTGAATTTTGAAGTTTCAAAAGCCCTTACTGGATTCAGCACAACCCTGAGGCCTGTGGATCAGGCTGTAAAGAGCTCAGCTACTTCTCCACCACCATGCCTGTCTACTTCCTGCCATGATGACTAACTCTCTAAAACTGTCAGGCAAGTCCCCTAATACATGCTTTCTCTTCTAAGAGTTGCTTTGGACATAGTGTCTCTTCAAAGTGAAAGAACCGTAACAAAGACTATTATTATATATAGTGATGGTTAGAGTTTTGATTTTGGAAGGTCCAATTTGTTGTTTTAAACTGACCACTAAAGAAACAAAGGATACCCATAAAGGATGACAGAGACCCTGGGAGTAAGCACTTTAGATGCAAAACCAAGAGCAGTGGTTGTGAAAGACAAAAGAGGGGCCATAAATGACATCAGAGGTTGAACCCAGGGCTTTGCACATGGTTTTGAGACAGGATCTCAAGTACTTTGGGGAAGGCCTGTCTGTCCTATCTCAGCCTCCTTGGCAACTAGGATTATAGTCACATACAATGTTTGTCTGGTATTTTATAATTGGTGCTACCACCAAACTCATTTCATATGGTTGGTGAATCTTGGATATTAGTGGTCCCCTTTTCAATGCTCTTCGATTATAATAGCAATTCAATGTATTTTAATTTCAATGTGATCAACATGAAATTATTAAATACAGTTCTGTTACTAAAAAGGAGAGAGGGGGAGAGAGAGAGAGAGGCTGTGCCTCAATAGATAAGTGAAGAATAATTAAGGAAGGCACTCTGGCCTCCACACATACACACATGCACTTGCACACATGTGTACCCACACATGTGAATACATGTCCCTTGCCTAATGTGTCCCGTGCCTAAGAAAAGACGTGTTTATGACACCATTCCAGGAAGCAGGGCCCTGGGACACCAATAGTTAGAGAGAAAAAATAGTTCCACTGAAATGGCCTCTCTGACCTTTGGCAGAATTACCTAACTCTACCTGCCCTCGGCATGCACTCTACCTCAGGGGATGGCATCTCCCAGAGGCAGGAGCATTGTCTTCAGAGTCCCTTCCCTACCCCATACTCTGCCCATCACAGGCTCCCAGGCACATTAAAACACATGAGGACCAGCTAGATGGCTCAGTGGGTAAAGGTGTTTGCCAACGAGACTTACAACCTACATTTGATACCCAGGACCCATGGCAAAAGTGAACTGACTTCTGAAAGTTGTCTGACCGCCATGTGTACACCATAGATATAACAGATACAATTAATACACACAGACACAGGCAAGTTGGTGATTCTCAAAGAAGCCAGGACAATGGACATCAAGGGCTCAGCAAAAGCCTGTTCATGCCCATTCACTCCTATCCACAGCAACACTATTCAGAACCACAAGGGGAATGAAAGGTAAGCCACTGTACTGTAGCGGGCTACGGAACTGCAGTTATACCATCTCATAAAGTAATCTTAAGAATACTTGAAGTGTGCCAGGCAGTGGTGGTGCATGCCTTTAATCCCAGCACTCAGGAGGCAGAGGCAGGTGGATTTCTGTGAATTCAAGGCGAGCCTAGTCTACAGAACAAGTTCCAGGACAGTCAGGACTGCATAGAGAAATCCTGTCTTGAAAAACCAAAGAAAACATAAACCCCGAACAAATTGGGAGTTGAGACTGCTTCCTGCTATTCTGACTGGGACAGCCCCTTCGGTGATGAATAAGTATTCCATATGACTTATTTATACATCTCAGGAGTTTTTCTCTTCAGGTACCCCATAAGAGTAGATTCGTCCTGGAGAATATTATACAATCTTTAGAAAGGGAATGGAGTTTGACACATGTCAACCTGGGTGAACCTTAAAGACCTTGTGTTCAAGTAACGACGAAACCAGGCAAAGGCCACCTATGAGATTCCAATTGTATGAGATGTCCAAGGGGCTGGAGAGATAACTCAGAGGCTAAGAGCACTAACTGCTCTTCCAAAAGTCCTGAGTTCATTCCCAGCGGCCACATGGTGGCTCACAACCATCTGTAATGATATCTGGTGCTCTCCTCTGACCTGCAGGGATACATGCAGACAGAACACTGTATACATAATAAATAAATCTTTTAAAAATGTTCAGAAGAGGACCATCCACAGAGATGGAAATCAAGTCTGTGGTTTTGGGGGCTGAGGAGAGGAATGAACATCCACTGCTGATGGGTGTGGTTCTCTTTGGTGAGAATGTCATGGTTATTCAATACTGAAAATGTGCTAACTGCACTGAAACACCAGGTGACTGTCCACTTGCAAAACTCAAATGAGAGCTTTTCTTTTTTTTTCTTTTTCTTTCTCCCCACCACCCACCAAGACAGGGTTTCTCTGTGGCTTTGGAGTCTCTCCTGGAACTTGCTCTGTAAACCAGGATGGCCTCAAACTCACTGAGATCCTCCTGCCTCTGCCTCCCGAGCGCTGGACATCCATACCATTCTTCCAGGGAGTCTCTGTCTACTGCCTAGCCTGCTGGATCTGCATCACAGTGTATGTAATTAACACCCTCCTTCTACCTCTGTCTTCCACTGCCCTTGTCACTGGCCTGTCACAGCTGTCCTGCAGGGCAGCTACTTCTGGTGAATTCTGCATTTGTGTGTCACCACAACAAAAGTGTTTAAACCTAGTAAGTGGACACTGTTGTTCTTAGACCATGCCTTCCCAATGAGAAATCACCCCCCCACACACACCCCACACACACTTGGAGATTAGGAAAGGAAAAAAAAAAGCTCTTTTATAAAATGGTTCATGTCTGACTCTGGCTAACACCCAAAGAGAATTCAATCTCAAATAAGGTTTTGCTAACTTATATACACCTGAGGTTTATGCATTTTTGTAATTTATTTTTAAATGCCATGAATAGAAGTCACCGCATGCAACAAGGCTCACATAGGAAGTTTATTTGAAGAGGAGAGAAGGAGCAGAGAAGGGAGCAGAGAGGGGGCAGAGACCTGTCCCTGGGACAAGAGTGGTGGAACAGAAAGAGAGAGAGGGAGACAGGAGGTGGGCAAGGCCCACCTTTAAAAAGCACAGGTGGTGCGCTTAGTGGCTGCAGCTGAGCATGTATCCTGTCAGGACCCCAAGGGCAGGCCAGTATAGATGCCTGAATACTAACATACATTCCACAAATGCAGTTAAATCATTTACAGGCCATGACCCCAGGTTACATTTTGAACAATTTAAACAGGGACAGGAGATTGCAAGTTTGGCCACTTAGGCAGACCAGAGATTGACACATTGACACAGTAAAGGTATTGCCAGAATTACTTAAGTTCATGATGGTGTTCATTTCTAACAGTTGTCACCGGGAGCCACTCCCCCCCACACTCCCTCTCTCCTGGACAGAATGATGCTTTTCCTGAGAGAGACACAGGGGACTTAAGGGAAGACCAGGGGTTATATATGGCTGTGACTCTACACTGTCCCCTTGAGCTGCTTGCTCATTAGAGGCATGTTCTCTGACACAGGATGGCACTGATGGCTGGCTGTAATTCAGTGTTGTCTTTCATTATGAGAATGGGGCTTAAATGGAGGTCAATCTTGATGAATAAACACTGGCAGAAACTTTCTCAGCAACCCTAAACTTCAGTTATGGTCCAGAATTTTCTTTCTCAGAATTTCTAGCAAACCGGGTTAGCTCACTACTGTCCAATCACCTAAATTCTACTTGTGTAACTTAGCATCTCCCAAGTAAGTTCCTTAGTAAAGTCTTCTTTCCTGTTTTTGAAGATGGGGTTTCTGTCTGTATAGCCCTGGCTGTCCTGGAACTCACAGAGATCCACCTGCCTCTCCTGGGATTAAAGGGGTTCCTCTGTGTTGATGGTCCCGGCTGTCTTGACACTCATTTGGTAGAACAGGCTTGCCTGAAATCACTGCACGTGTCTGCCTCCCATGTGCTGGGGTTACAGGACAGGCGTGTGATCCCAGGTGCTGAGACTGATCCAGTCCTAACATGAAACAGCTCACACAAAGATGGTGTGCGCCACCACTGCCCTGCCATCAGTAAATTCTTTATGGCATCGGTTTTACTACAAGTTTTCCCCCCTGCATCACTGTCACTTGAATGTTGCCTGCTCCGCAGAGGCTGGCCCCAGCAGAGGCTGGCCCCAGCTTGGCTGCATTGAGAAGTAGTTGAACCTTTTAGAGGAGGGTCCTAGTGGGAATTCCTCAGGTCACAGGAGGGACAGCCCTGAAGGGAACTGTGGGGCCTCAGCTTGTTTTTACATCGGGTGAACAGATAGATGAGCCTCGCTCTATGGCAGAGTAATGGAGCTGACCCCGGACTGCAACTTTCAAAGCACCCTTTCTCCTTTGTAAGTTCATTATCTTCCACACTTGTTCAAGTGACAAGTGTCAAGTAAATGGGCTGGAGTGAATCAGAGTGGGGATAACCCACCCACATACGTGTGCATGTGATCCACATCCAGGCTTCCTATGAGTGTCTGGACCTGGTTTCAAGCGCCTGAAGTGGCCTGGAAGCTGTGTATTCTGAACCTGCTCTCTGCCCACATGGAGCTCTTCACCAGCTGAATCAGCAGCACCCCCTTCTGGCCTCAGGTGGACTTTCCTACTGTGGCTGTTGTCTCCAGACAATTGCTTCCACATGGTCTCCAAGTACCAGATGCCTGCTGAAAGTTGAGCTGCAACTATTTGCAGTGATGCAGAGACGCCCATGGGAAGAAGAGGAAGGACCAAATCCCTGACTCCCTCCCTCTCCCTGTTCTTTGCTGTGAGCAAAACCTAAGAAGCCAGTGGATGAGGAAGCTGGGCTGTGTACACCGCATTTTCTAGCTTCTGTGGCTGATGCTACAACACCTAGGGCTGTGCTGGCCTGGAGGGACAGCTCAGCCAGCATTAGGCTTTCTAGAGTGTCCAACCAGAGCCCAGAGCCCACCTTTCACTCACACCTTAGGGTTTCTCTCTATAGCCCTGGCTGTCCTGGAACTCACTCTTGTAGACCAGGCTGGCCTCAGAGATCCACCTGCCTCTGCCTCCTGAGTGCTACAATTAAAGGGTTGTGCCACCACGACCAGCCCAAGGACAGCTGTTCAAACTTCTCAGAGTAAAGCAACCAGCTCACACCCACCTCCCTCTCCTGTACCTGTACCTGCTTGGCTTTCTGAATAAACCTCCAGAAATCAAAAAGGCTTCAACAGAAGGGAAACTTTAGAGTAGGAAGTGTAGGGCAGACAGGACGGGAGGCAGGCTGGGAAAGTCACATACGGCCCCGCTGCTCTGGGTGGGCACCGTATGTCTCCACTTGGATCAGGGCACTGACCTGTCATGGTGGAAACCTGGAATTGCCACCACGACTGTACCTGGTAGAGCCCCAGAAACGCCTCTCCAACCCAGTGGGCTTCCAGAGGCTCCAGGCACCACTGTGACAGGGCAGGGCTATGGTCCCTGTCTCACCCTTGTTGGGGTCTGGGCTACAGGAACCCAGAGTGGTCTCCACTTTAGTGCAGGTGTCCAGCTGGCTATTGATTCCCTTTCCTGTTTGAGCCAGTAGAAGCCTGACTTGGTCCCTGAAGCTTTCTGAGTCATACCTCCTCTATTTTGTACTCAGGCACCCCTTCAATTCCTGTCAAGTCAGAACTTGGTGAAATAGTGACTGGAAACACTGGTTAGGATCAGGGATGGGAAGGAGACTGACAGCCAGAACACAGGTAACGGGCAGCACACACTTCAGATGCTCAGAGGCACTGGCAGCCCCGTTTCCTTGGAAACCACAACCTGCATTCAAGAAACTAGAGAGGCTGGGCTGGTCTGGCTGCTGCCTCCAGAGAACGAAGCAGAACCCAGGCTGCCCGTAGATACAAATGCTGCAATTCCACCTAGGAACTTCGAGGTGACACAAGGCTTTCCCTCCACCCTGTCCCTCCCCCAGGGTGCAGGCCAAGGCTCCCTGCCAACAGTGATTTCAGCTTTGAGGGGATGACACCATGGGGAGATGCCACAGTGGGGCGTCACCTTTGGGAGAACTTTATAAGGCTGGATGGTTGTTTTGTGCACAAAATTGTGACAGTCACCTGTCTTCTTAATTCATAGATAAACAGATGGACCGGACAGCAGACAGAGGGATAAAAACATGGGGACAGAGGGATGGTGGGAGGGCAGACAGGTGGGTGATAGGAGATACACACTAGATGTTAGGAGAGGTAGTCTTTTAGCTTGTGTCCCTCTCCTGGGGACACTAATGACTCAGGAGGGGTGAAAACAGAAGGCAAAGGCATCCAGGAGGCCCATGGACCTGGTACCCCAAGAAATGACTACACTGTGTGGGCCAGGTCTCCATAGCCCAGGCTGGCCAGGAATCCCCATGTAAGATGGCCCTATGTGGGGGCCCAGGTCTGCCATTTGGCATGAGTCAAGACAGATGTGCTGGCCACCAAGCCATGACCCTCCAACCTCTGCATATTCTACTGGTGCCCATAGTTGAGAGGCTTTCAACTTTTAAAGACATTTTGGAGTTTGGCAATCTTTGGATTCCCCCCTCCCCTTTTTCTCCTGAGACAGCCATTTCTCTGTGCAGTAGTCCTGGAACTCATTTTTAGCCCAGGCTGGCCTCAAACTCACTGAGATCTACCTGTCTCTGACTCCCAAGCGCTGGGATTGAAGGTGCCCTCAACCACCACCCAGCCACTAGACTCCCCTGAGAGTGTGGTAGATGGTGTCCATGACTTTTTGTCTCATCAGCTGAAGACCTTAAGAGAAAAACCAGTGGTCCCCAGGAAGGCCTTCAGGTCCAACCCAAGCCATAAGGTCCCCTTCTTCCCGCCCTGCTGTCTCACCACAAACTATTTGATATGAAAGAACTTGGGCTGCACTGAACATGCACCTGCCTTTCCTCCATGTGTCCCACTTCATCAGTACCGTATGGCATCTGTGTACCAGGGGTGGATACACAGTACTCAGGAAGGTGTGCACAGGCTCTGTGCAGCTTTTGAAGAGGGTTTGGGGAGGGGCCTGTTTTCTGGCTGAGGTACACACTCAGAGAGGCTGACCCAAATCTACTGGTCCATCACCTCCTGAGATCAACTGGCCGAGCCAGAAGGACAGGGCAGAACAGGTGAGCCTCCACACGAGCTGCCACCTCCAGCAGGGCATGGCATTGCCCCACACTGTGAATAAAGGTACTGCTGGGCTACGCAGTCCACTCCCACGTCCCAGGGCTGTGTGCAGGTGGCCAAGCCATGGACTGACAGGTGAGGTGACAGTCTTCTTTGAAGCTGCATCCCTATGCAGGGTCCCACAGGGCACAGGGGCTGTCAACCCCAAGGCTGCTATAGAAGAGCCTGGTGGTTCTTAAAAAACTACCCTGGCAACTCACTCCTGGGTGTCCCCCCCTCCACACACACCCCACGCCCCAGCAGTGAGGACACATGCACACTACGAACTGTGTGCATCCGAGAAGCATGACTCCCTCACAGCCCAAAGTGTCCATGGGCATAAATGAGCCACTACACCAGTCTACTTACCTCAAGAAGCTCCAGCACATGCTACAGGCATGAGCCCTGAGAACATAAGTGAAACCTGCCAGATGCAGAGATATGTACTACACGATCCCAAGCACACAACACATGCAGAGCAGGGAGCTGGCAGACGCGACACAGACCAGAGGCTGCCAGCGCAGGGAGGACTGCACGCCAAAGCACACCAGGCAGGCGTAGCTGGTGTGGGGACAGAGAGCAGGCGCCCAGTTCTGAGAATATGCTAATAACTCGTGGATGACACTGAGTGGGTGGATGGTGTGCACTGTGACTGCTCTCAAAGCCATTCACAGACAGGGGATTAAAGATGACCACTTTCACAGACACCGCTGTCCTCGGGGGTGCGTGACACTGCCTGGTCTCCATCAAGAAGGAGCCAGCGTCAACAGCAGGGGACACGGTGACTCATGTCTGGAGTCAGGCAGTTATTAGAGGGAATCTGGAGGCACAGACATGTTCACAGGTGGTGCTGGCTGCACGCCTTCCCCAGGACACAGGCCGGGGACCCAGGGCCTCACTTGATAGCAGGAACTCTACTACTGAGCACTGACTTTAGCACCAAAGAAACAACACTTCCAGAGTATCACCATAGCCAGTGAATGCCCTAAGCATGGCAGCTCTTCCCTTAGAACAGTGAGCCACAATGCTCAATAGTAACTCCAGAGCAATCTGGAACACGGGCTTAAGTCACCACAACCTGCAGGAGCAGACAGATGGCTTTGGTACTGTCCTTCCTCCCATGGCCCCTCACCTGGACCCCTGTAACCCTGGCTGCCCCAGTGGTGACCCCCTGGGAAGGGAGTAGCCCGTAGTAGCAAGTCTGAGTCTACCCTGCTATGAGGAAAGAGCCCAGTTGAGTCATGCCCAGGCCCCCAGCCACAGACACATTATAGTGTCCCAGAGAAAGGTGATGGTAACAACCAGGCCTCTCTGCCATGGCCCTGTCACCTCAGTCACAGGAACCCCTGAAAACCCTCAATAGTGCAAGTTCACACACGAGATGGGAGTACATGGCCACAACCCACAGCTGCCCGGAAGGCTTTTGCATGGGTTCTCAGATGCATGTAAACACAAAAGTAGGTAGGTAAAATACACATATCACCAAGAAAGTATCACCTACCACCCCCACACTGATGTCCATACAAAGGGCAGAGGCAGGCGCGCACTGTGAGGACCCGTAGTTTATTGTGGACAAGCCCCGCCAGAGGTGACAGTACTCACACAGGTGGAGTTATTTGGTTTGTTTTTTCTTATTTGAGGAAGGGAGGGCTCTGGACTCAAACTCTAGCTCCTCTGGCCTCTGGCTAGGATCAAGCGAGGCCTCCACTGCGCACAGGACAGGTGAAGTTTTGAGTCTTGGGAGTGAGTTTCCGGTATGCAGCAGTGGCTCTGAGGCAGGGTGTTCTTGAAGGCCAGCACTAGACAGAGCCTCCTTCACTCTGCTCCTGTCCCTCCCCTACAGGAAGCTCAGAGCCTCGGCATTCGGAGGTTACAGGCGCATGCCCCAGTACCCTGCCCCAACAACCAGGTGTCTACAAGGATGGCAGGCTTAGGCCACGCACCTCACTTCTCATTTGGCAATGGCTGTTTCCTCTTCCTCGCTGGCTGCTGGACACCAGCCCCTTTTGCTCTAGCACCAGGCTTCCTCCGCTTCCCAGGAGGCCCTCTCTGGCCAGCCTTCTCATCCCTCCTCCTGCTCCTCTTCCTCTTTATCCCCGGGCTCGGATCTGCACTTGAGGTTTCTGTCTCGTTTCTCCCTGAGGACACAGTGAGGTCTGTGAACAAGCTGCTGGGACAGCCGGGTGTGCTTCATTCACCTGATTCTTTAACTGCAATGCCAGCACCAGGGACAGCACCAGCCATGGCTATTGACCATGTTGAGTGACAGTAAGCTTCATCCTGAGTGTCAGGATACTAAGGAGGGTTGAGCTCAGGAACTGATCCAAGGGCCAGGGTTTGTGCCCCAAGGCCAGCAACCCACTGTGTCAGAGCTGAAAGACATATCCAGCCGTCGTCTGAATCCAGGCCAAGGGCAGGCAGGCTGATGGAAGACACTGCCCAGCTGGGAACAATATGGATGGGCCTCAATGTGGAGATAGCTGGGTGGAGGCAGGATGACCCTTCACAGGACAGGTGTGAGGTTAGCACACGAGACTGTCAGCTCAGGGCAGGGCCACCAACAACGTACAGTGGGATCCCTTAGCCTGTAGGGCTTCCGACTGAAAAAGGGAAGACTACCAGGGTCCCCAGGCAGTCGCACGGCAGGCATTGCAGGACTTGTGTGTGAAGGGAAGCCGTAAGCAAAGGCAGGACCACAGCACGGGAGAGGGAGTGGGTGGGGCAGTCCATGCTAATCACCGCCCAGGGTCCTACCTTTCTTATTCTGTGACTGCAATGTGGGCAAACGTTTCTTTTTCTTCTTCTTCCGCTCCCGCCTCCCTTCCAGCAGCTTCTTGTAGGCCTTTTCAGGGACATCATCATCAGGGAAAGTGCCTGAGGACCAGGGTGACAGTCAGGTGCTGAGTGCATGTAGCACCTCCACTCCGCTCTCACACCAGACTCGACGTGTTTGGCAATGACCAAGCTGCTGAGACCCACACTCCAGGTCCACACAATCCAGCTCAGAAGCAGGAAAATCCAGAAAGGCGATCTGTGGCACGTGTACAGTGCCATGGTCTAGTCCTCAAACAGGCTTATGCTGTGTAGTGATGACTGATGTTGTGTAGTGTGGGGGTTCCAGGGCACTGGGGAAAACATACCACACACATGCACAATACACACGCTCTCCAAATGTGAACTTCGTCTAGAAACACTGGATGTGAGTTCAAGCCCCGCATGAAGCATCAAGGCACATTCTGGTGAATGAAGAGATGCTGGCACCACAAGCAAGACCGAACAGGATAGTTAAAGGTTGCAAGACCTCCAGGGGCCAGGAAAGGCAATGAAGTCTGAGCAGCACACACAAGCACAGAGGAGCGACTAAGTGCAATTGAGTCTGTGTGTCTACCCCTTCTCCCACCAAGACACAGACCTCTGCAGAGACCACTCATGCCCAAGGGACCGCTGGAGCTGCTCCATTCCCAAGCATGTCCTAAGGGTGTGTGTGTGTGTGTGTGTGTGTGTATGTGTGTGTGTGTGTCCGTCCGTGTGTCCGTGTATCCGTGTCCCCATCCATTTCAGTGCCCCCCAGATCCTCACCTCCAGCCAGGTCCCGCAACCTGAAAGAGAAGACAGACAATGTCAACATGCAGCTGTGGCTCTGCCAGACCACATCAGTCCTGCCTACAGTCCTCATGGGGGACAATCTCAGTGAGACACCTTCCCACCTGGCTCAGGCCACTTCACAGGACAGCACAAGGCAAAGGCAGTGGGGGCAGGGCCTCGCGGTAAGGAAATGGCTGACCACCATGACAGACAGCAGCAGGAATAAGGCCAGACCTCTTGACTCACTTCTGGATGACTTTGTAGAGGCGCTTCCTGTTCTCAGAAGGGGTGCTCTGTCTGCTGGCAAGCTTGAATAGTCTGTTAGCGACTGCCTCATAGTCGAACTGTTTCAAAAAGATGCAAGAGATACAAGGGTCAGTCAGTGTCCACACACCCGAACACACAACCCACCTCCCCGGGCTGACGAGACACTTGGTCAAAGCAGCATCCTCTGCTCAGCCACCACAACAGAGCCGACCCACTCGACACTCTTCCAGCAAGGACTGCAGACAGACCACATCACCCCTGCGCCAGGGCCACACAGTCAAAAGCTGCATCATAGTTAAGAAGGCAGCCTGCTCTCCAACTTTATTTCACTTTCTTTTTGAGACAAGGTCTTACTGTGTGCCTGGCCTAGAGCCCACCTCCGCAGTGCAAGGACTAAAGTCCTCTCTAAATACCCTACTAGCCACAGTAGATAGTTAAATGCAGACCACTAAGTCTGTGCACCCTGTTCAAAGTCAGCACCCCAATGATAAGGTCAGACCTGAGGGTGCAGTCACCTGCTCAAAGCAAAAGGAATGCCATGGGGTGCAGCAGGGATGGCTCAGCCTTGCATCAACCTCTCAGCACCTACCAAGAGCTGCCCAATTGTCCATCACCCACCCTTTCCCCAAAGCCAGCCTCCGCAAAGGCTATCTGTATATCCGTTACCATCCTCTCTACCAGAGGATGAAGGTCAACCTCATGTCCCAGACATGGATGCCTACCTGGAGCACAGGGCCAGTGTTTTCCTCATCATCCCACACTTGCTCCTTGTCTACCTCAGGGTTAGCTCTATGGGAGCCTGAAAACAAAATGGAGCCTCAACTCAAGGTACCAAACCTGATGTAAGGGTGTCCCAATACCAACACCAACACACCGAGGACCCTCTTGGTCATGCCCTGGCACAGGATGGAGAGGGCACAAACAGCTGGTCTCCAGGGAGTGCAGAGATGAGGAACAGCATCCCAAGAGAGGGACACAGAGATGAGGAACGACATCCCAGGAGAGGGGTGCAAGCTCAGTAGGCACCGTGGGCAGCAATGGCAGACCCAGGTGTCCCAGCAGTAGGGGTGGCCAGGGACACTGGAACCATGCTTAGCTCAGCTCAGGACACTGAGCTGGATTGTGTGCTAAGAACTTTGACAGCACTGCCTTTGGGAAGGAACAAAGTTGAGACAGGGCCTTGTTTAGCTCTAGCTGGCCTGATACTCCCCTTAAGGTGCAACCCTTCAAGGGTTGGCCTTGAACTGGGGCAATTCTTCTGTCTCAGCCTCCCAAGTGCTGAGATTAAAGGCATGCGCTCCCACAACACACTCAGCAGTGTCTTTAGGTGAAGGACTTCTGGACAACCATGCTGGGGACACTTTGGCAAGAAGGACGACAGTTGCAGGATGGTTTGTTGTACAGGGAATGACTGCTGAGCCACAAGCAGGCACCAATGGGACTCGCCAGGAAACTTTCAGGATGACTGGACTACCAAGGCAGGGAAGACACACATGGGATGGCCATGTATCTGCTGAGCCACAAGAAGGGGGCGCCAGCGCCGACACCAAAGCTAAAAGAGGGCACCAGCAGTGCAGAGTCCATGACCACAGCATCAAGACAAAGCTGGGCTAGAGCCAGGGCTACCAGAAGCCTGGTCCAAACCCAAAGCCCTTCAGGGGCCATTTACAAGCAGAATGTACAGTGTAGTCAGACACAGACTGACTGGAAGGCAGGGGCAGGGACGGGAAAAGGGACCACAAAGGAAACGCAACTGAAGGAGGTAGAGAATCCCAGGTGAGAGCACAGAGAGGGCTTGGGCAGGACTCAAGGTTAGGACAGCTGCCTAGTGCAGGAGACCTCAAGCTCCAGCCCAACACCACCCAGATCAGAAAGAAAACCAGAGCAGATATTGCCTGGTAAACAGGGAGGTTAAGGTGCCACCCAGGACCCAGGGAGCATTATGGCCTTAGATAGCATTCCAGAACTAAGCTGGTAGCTGGGAATCAAGTGCTAAGACAGACTTAAGAGACAAACATGTATTTTATGCCATGTTCCAAGGGACTCTGGAGAGGACGGCAGGATGCAGAACAATGAGGTATGAATCCTGGGCTCAGCCTGGGACAGGCCTGGGCTCCTCACCTGCAGGCAGCCTCCTGGGTGGTGTGTCATGCAGGTCCTGCTCACCCTCTGAGGACTCCTCATCACCATCTGATGCTTCTTCCTCCTCTTCACTCTGTGTATCCAGTTCATTCATGAGGTCTTCAATGGCCAAGGGAGCCTGCTCCACAATCGTCTCAAAGATGCTCCGAATGATCTTATGCAAAACCAGGGAGCTGAGGGTGAAGCAGAGACCAGAGCCTAATGGAATGTGTGCTCTCAGATACATGCCAACTCTCAGGGCATGGAGAGCCAAAGGCCCCTGGAGCCTGAGAGGGAAAGAGGGAAAGAGGTCAGACCCCAGGAGCGCCCACCACTCACTCCTTAGTGCGGGCTGCTATCTGGCAGAAGGGATCAATGAACTGCATATTCTGGTCTGCCGTGAGCTGTGGGAAAACAAGAGAGGTGGGAGGTGTGTTCTATGCTGGGCACACGCACCACACCACACAGCCCTCACCTGAGCCCACCTTACCTCTGCAGCGCCCACTTTGGTCAGCTCCTCCAGGAAGATCTCGAGGAAGTGGCTCTTCACCCCATTGGGAGCCTGGCTGTCGGGGTGCAGTATCTCGGTGGTGAGCAACTCCAGCAGTTGCTCAATCTGTCTGAGGAAGAGAGAGAAAAAATAGTGGTAGCCATGTGGTCACAGGCCAGCAGAGTCCCTGCTCCTTCCACAAGGGTTCTGGAGGAACTACCACCTACAAGCACAACTGACCACACACACCCAAAGGCAAAGACCAATCTGGGTCTGAGCAGCACAACAGAGGCTCCCTGGCACATGTTTGTGAGGCCACAGTTAGCACCAGAACACATGGCTCTTGGCCATATGGCATGGCCTTTCCTGTCTTCAAGACACAAATTGGAATATGGTCACCTAGATGCTCAGCAGGCTACTCCTTTCGACTAGGAAAAATGTGTCAGGTCAGAACAAACCAGAGGCCAAGAGGAATATGCACCCAACAAGGCCTGGGGGCCACAAGCCATCTACTGGCTTCCCAGGCCTTGTCATAAGGCTAGTTGGTTGACCACATGAGGAATTTGTGCAGTGGCTGTCACTCTCCCTGGCATACAGGTTAGACTAGTGATTCTCAACATGTGGGTCATGACCACCTTGGGGGTTGAACCACCCTTTCACAGGTGTCACCTAAGATCACTGGAAAACACAGATTCATAAGAGCAACAAAATTAAATTTATGAACAACAAAAATAATCTTATGGTTGGGGGAGAGTCACCAAAACATGAGGAAGCGTATTAAAGGATCACAGCATTAGGAAGGGTGAGAACTACTGGGCTAGACTGTCTAAGAACCCTGGACCTGGTATGAGCAATCTTCAGCAGCCTGGGAGCACATGAAACTCCTGTAGACCCTCCATCAACCTAAAACTGCCACATGCAAAGGGCTGCCCGGATAGCTCCACTGAACAGCCACTGACCACAGGAAGGAAAAGTGATTTACCAAGCTCCAGAGGAAAGAAAGCCAATTGTTATGGAATACTACTTTAACTAGGCAAAGAAAGATGTATTACATTTGTTTATACTGAAGAATATTACTTTAACAATATAAAGATTTGCCGGGAGGTAGTGGTGCATGTCTTTAGTCCTAGCACTCAGGAGGCAGAGGCAGACGGATCTTAGAGTTCTAGTCCAGCCTGGTCTACAGACTCCAAACCACAGAGAAAATCTGTCTTGAAAAACAAAAACAAAAACAAACAAAAAAAACAAACAAAAATAAAAAAAATGTAACAATGTGTTACATCTGCTGCCTTTGTTAATGATGTAAAGATGTGTTACATTTGTTTCTGCTGCCTTTATTAACAATGTAAAGGTGTGTTACATTGTTTCTGTTGCCTTTGTTAATCATGTAAAGATGTGTTGCTATTTCATCTTGTCTGACTAAGACACCTGATTGATCTAATAAAAAGCTGAACCACAAACAGCTAGGCAGGAGAGGGATAGGCAGGTCAGGCAGGCAGAGAAAATAAGGAGGAGGAGAAATCTAGGCTCAAGAAAAGAGAACAAAGAACAAGGGAGAAAGAGAGAACACTTCAGGAGCCAGAAGCCAAGCAGCTGCCAGCCAGCCAGTCATGGGGACAACAGGAAAGTAAGATACAGGAAAAAAAGGAAGGAAAGAAAAAAGAAAAGTAAAAAGCCCCAAAGCAAAACATAAAAAAAGAGATTAAGTTATAACAGCTAGCAAGAAATGAGTTTAAGCTAAGGTTGAGCACTCATAACTAATAACAAGTGTCTGGTTATGATTTGGGAACTGGCTAGTGGCCTAAAAGAAAACCTGATACAGCTGATGACAAGAAGAATCACAAAGCCCAATGAGAGACTAAAGACAGGCAAGCTCCAGGAAACACATATCACATGTGGCAAACACCAGAGACACTTAAGCCAGGCTGTGCCACACTAAACACACAGCATGGGTTCCTGCCAGGCCAGAGAGGGAGCAGGACCCTTCAGGGTGCTCTCCAATATTGCAACAGAAATCAAAGAACATTACTAAAACAAAATGCCATAATGAGCTCTGTGTAAGTCACTAATAACCCACAACTGAGCCCTAGAAAGACGAAGAGCCACAGGTCTTGAAGGGACTAAAAAAAGGAACTGCTCTAAACCAGAGGCAAGAGGGTCCTGAAGTAGGGAAGCTCAGAAAACCACAGCAGAGCAAGTGGGCTGGGGCCAATAGCTTTAGCCCTTACAGCAGATGTCTGATCTTGCATGGTGCTTCAAGCCCAGCTCCCTGCTTGCAGCTGCTGACAACTGGTGCTACTTTGGGTACTCAAGTATTTGAAGCCAACTTCTCTAATACAGACTTTTGCAATCCCACACAAGTTTTTCCTCTAGGCCTTTCTCCTCTTGCTGCCCTCACCACAACAGAACAGAAGAAAGAGGAAGAAGCTGGTGCAATACCACGTAGAGGCCTCTGCTGACGGACACAGCTGCACTGCTTTGCAGAACCAAAGCAACTACATGTTGGAGTTAGGATTCCTCTTCAGGTTGCTGGGCATGGTGACATAAACCTTTAATCCCAGCACTCAGGAGACAGAGGCAGATCTCTGTGAGCAGCCTGGCCTACATAGTAAGTTACAAGCCAACCACAGCTACATAGAGACACTGTCTCATAAAAATAAATAAATAAATAAATGAGCCACCGCCACCACCACAACAACAAATGGAGTTTTAGATGATGTGTAAGAGGTAGAAAAAGAGTAGAAATATTTATTACTTTAGGAAATGTTAAATGGTTGGATGGGCAGTGGTGGCACACGCCTTTAATCCCAGGGCTTGGGGGGGGGGGCAGAGGAAAAAGAATGAAACTCTAAATTCAAGGCCAGCCTGGTCTACAGAGAGTTCCAGGACAGCCAGGGCTACACAGAGAAACCCTGTCTCAAAAAACCAAAAGAAGAAGAAAGGCCTTTAGTTGTACGCCTGTTATGACCAGTGCACACAATTCTGCCTGACTTCAGACATACAGGATACTGGGATAGCACAGTTCAGAGAAGACAGCATCATCTGAACCATTTAACTTTATAACAATTCAGCACCACTGTGGCACCAAGTGACACGGAGACCACCCCCCCACACAACAATCACAAGAGAAACTCAGGATTCCTGAGATGAGCCAGAGGCTACAGGCCCCCTCCCTAACCAGCCTGTAAGATCCGACTCTCAATGTGGACCCACCTTTCTTCCCATCCCTGCGTTTTCACAACCTTCAGTGACTCTTGCAGGACCAGCCTCATGAGCTTGGACACAAAAGAAACTCATGTTAGTGAGAGGTCACTCAGCTTCCCCATGTCCCAGAAGCCTCCCATCCCAAAATGCACGCCTGGGTGGAATGCCTTGGACAGGACTGACACTGGTTGTCCTGACACTACACCCTCAGGACAAGGAGATCAAAGCTCTGCACACTTGGCCTTGTGAGCATCAGGAAGCCAGGCCCACCTGAGTGAGTGAGAACTACAAACTATAGCTGACCAGAACAGTCAGGGCAGGCGGTGGGCTCTTCCTAAGGCAGGCAGAAAACTATGAAACCAAGTCTGAAGCTGGACCTAACTCCCCAAACCTTCCTTTCCCCAAAGAGAACAGGACACAGACAAAACCCTGCTCTGAACCACTGCAACATTAGTCAAGGCTCAGCATTGTTCCCATGATGCCCCTTGACATGGCTTGATGTTTTCTGCAGTTTTCCTGCCTTTAGATCTTAACATATGTCCACTGTGGATCCAGGTCACAGTAAAGACAACCAACCACACATGGGACCTAAGAGCCTTGGTGCACAGAGCACAGCAAAGGTCTGATGTCACACCTGGGGATACTGAAGGCCTGACTCTTGTGCCTGCCCACACTAACTGTGAGAAAGTCAACCACGCTGCATGTCTCGGTCATGCATGGAGACTGGAAAGATGGCTAAGTGGTTGAGAGCACTTGCTACTCTTACAGAGGCCCCTGATTCAACTCTAAGTACCTACATGGTGGTTCACAACTATCCATAGTCCCAGAGGATCTGACGTCTTCTTCTGACCTTTGAAGGCATCAGGCATGCATGCCGTGCACATATACACAGGCCAAACCCACACACGCACACACAAAAAAAAATATACTTAAAAATACAGCTCATCTTCCTTCTGTTTCTATGGACAGGCTCCAGCACTACAGGGAAGGACATCTGATTAGTGACAAGTCTGTGGTTCTACCAGAGCATGGTTCAGCATGGAACAAGGCATGCCCACCAAACTCGGTTTTATATTCCTATGCAACTCCTTGGCAGAGAGGAGCATGACACGGAAGAAGGAAAATAGGAACCATGCCCTGAGCCAGAA
The DNA here is from genome assembly GCF_943737965.1 of Phodopus roborovskii. NCBI lineage: Eukaryota > Metazoa > Chordata > Mammalia > Rodentia > Cricetidae > Phodopus > Phodopus roborovskii. Next base: position 24,092,239 of record NW_026126434.1, read on the forward strand.
GAGGATCTTCACAGCCAGGGGACTCTGTCCCCTTCCTGCCATCTGCTGGGGCCAGGGTTTACTGGCAGTCACAATGGCTGACTCCTTTAGGAGGCCTGAGGCGAGCCTCCTTCTTTGAACTCCTATTGGCCCTGAAGATGGGAAGGCTTCAAGCTACAGTAACATTGCCAAGAACATTCCAAACCAGCTCTTGCTGGCTCCTCCTCCAGGACGCAGGGTCCCTGGCTCTGTGTCTCACCATGTAGAACTTGTCCAGGCGAAGTAGGTCGATGCCCACCCACTCCCGGATCATGGTCTGCCAGAATGCCCGCAGGAACAGGTACTCTAGAGAGAGAGAGAGCATACATATCAACACCAGAGCCGAGGGGAGGGGCAGCACGCCCGCAGAAGTCTCTCGTGGGCAGCAGCCCTGCAATGCCCTGCAACTCCCTGCCTGTGCATTCATTCACAGGACTCAGAACAAAGAGTTTCCAGGCTCCACAGAGAAAACACAAAACACAGTTCACATCAAGCTGTCACTCTGTTGTCTAAACAAATGCACAAAGGGAAGCAAGGTACAGGGAAAGGCAGTGAATACTGGGATCACATCCTCCCCAGGCCTCTCTGCCCCTGCCTTGGCTTGGACTGAGGACCTCCTGACACCCAAGCTGGACTTGAGCAAGGAGTCACCAAAGTAAAACTATAGGCAGAGGCCTGGCGCTTGCCCAACTATATCCATCAGTCCTGAAGGTAACAGATGAGACAAGTACAAGATGAAGAGCTGTGCCCCCAAAATCTTAGGGTAAGCTCTAAGCACTGGGCACATTAAAACGTAGCCAGAGTAAACAGAGGGGCTGTGCTGGTGTGCGTTGGTAGCTCTGCACCTCAGCGACTCTGGTGTGACAGGAATAGGACTGGCTTTGGTATTGTACTCACGTGTCTCTGTAGTCTGAAAGGCATGGATCAGCTGGGAAATGGTCCTTCCTAGTTCTTCCTGTGAGGAAAACAGAAAGCACACCCTCAGGCCCTGAAGCACGCTGCTCTGATGCAAACACTACCAATGCCCACTCACACCTCACAAAGAACAAGCTGCCAGCTGGCTTCTATCCAGGGGCCTCCAAATTTTGCATGTCTCCTTGCTGTGAAAGGCCTACTCTTTATAGGGAAGCCATCAGACTCTCCCTATAAAACGCAGGAGTCAGTGCTGGCCTCACTAAGGCAGTGACAGCCCCAGACATCATGGCAAGACAGAAAGGAGCCTTGAGACACAGCTGTATTTCTAGCAGGAAATGGGGCCAAGCAGACACATGAATCACTCACTATCTTTCTGTCTCTCACTGCTGAGCACTACCCAGTACACTGGCTAAGATTTCAGAACCTCCCCGCTAAGAGATGGTTGTTCTAGCAGGCACAAAATATGGGTCAGGAAAGGCCCCTCCAATTGTGTAAACAATTCACAAGCTGAGAGCAGCTGTTCTAAAAGGCCTGCAGGTAAAATGCTCTTACAGGAGACCTGGATTCTGCCCTTACTTTTCACCATGTCAGTACTGCGTTTCCAACAACTTCAGCCTGCCCTGGCCTACCCTGTTTGCTACCATGTCACTAAGATGCTCTGGTCAGCCAACCATTCCTGTCCTTCCTAAGTGCTTGGACCTTCCTACCAAAGGCCCCATCCTGCCAGCCACACAGAACAAAGGACATAGCTGGGTCAATCTATCCAAGTCTCTGGCCATGTTAAAGGAGGATACACATGTGTCTGTCCATCAGTCCACCATCCATTCCTGTCCAGTTTCTAAGCTACCTTCCCATGCACTCACCTGCTGCAGAGGCTTGTCCTGCATCCACATGCAGTAAAACAGTCCTTTCCATATCTTCAGCAGCTCATCTGGGGTAAAACCACCTAAATCACAAGGGCAACAGTCAGTGCACTCAGTGGACCCTGGAACCTGCCTTGCAGAGCTGGAAGGAAGTATGACTGCCCGAATGACTCCAGAATCATATATTGTACAGGAATGGGCCCTCCCGAAAACATTCTGCAACAGAACTGCCATACCTGTGACTAGAGAAGCTTCCCCAGTTAGCTTCATGCACCAGCTAAATGACGGGTATCAGTCCCACAGGGTTAAAACTAGAACCTCAACACATTCCCATAGTTAATGCAGTGATAATTAAGCCACCTGGATTCTGCCCTTACTTTCCATCGTGAGTTGTTCTATCACACCTCAGAGATTAAACGGTTAAAGTTACTCATTCAGGCTAGCAAAGGGCACAACCTCACTCAGTGAGGCTCATCCCACAAGTTGCGGTTCTCTGGTTGCAGCATGGGAAACTGCCGTGTGGCGCTTCCTAAAACATAGGGCCGTGACCTCAGCCAAAACACTGGTCAGGTACTCTACAATTTGCATCTGTGAAAGGATGTCCAAGAGAAGCTGAAGTTGCTAGCAGGAAGTTACTGTTCGGTGACCAGAAGCATAGAAACTATTCTACAAAAGGATATTGTAGGAAGCCCAGGACACTCCGTTAAGCACACAGAACGCTGGTAATGGCCAAACAGCACGAGCGAACTACGTAGGAAAAAAAAGCGTGCACGGCCTGAGCCAGGAGAACCCAGCCCGTGGGGCCCACGCGGCGGAGGTTCCGAGCCTGCCCGCCCGCATACCTGCGGCCCGCTGCGTCCTGGCCATGATGTACTTCCGCAGCTTCCGCACCGCGCGGTCCCGCGTCACTTGCTCATTGCCCGCCAGGCGCTGCGCCAGCTGTATCTCTGGCGGGAGCGGCACTCCCGGAGCCATGATGAGATCCTTGAGACCACGCACTCAGCGCTTCCGCCGCGGCGCTCGAGTGACGATAATCGTTGCATCACACTTACGCGACAGAGCTGTGACGCCACACTGCCGCGACATGGCACTGCTAAACGTCAAACTTCCCGGACGATGCCGACGCACGCTGCTGCCCCTCGGTGGACGGAAGGCGCAACTGCAGCCTGCTGGCGAGATGGAAGCCTGGTGTCTGGCTGGGGCAGCTCTGATTCTTGGAAGGGTTAGTGCGTTGTCTTGGGCTCGCCCTCCTCTTTACTGAAAAACGTGCATAGTGCTCAGAAGGAGCAGCTCCATTACAAGAAAGTCTTGATTTGGCCCTGCCTGCCCTTAACTGAAACGCCCATCCCTGGAGAGCTGCGTGAAGCTGTCCCTTGCTCAGCATCCTGTTCCTAAACTGCAGAGAACTGTGGCCTTTACCCAAAAGGCCTTTTCCAGAGCCTAAATACATCCGGATCCCCAGGGAAGTCCACCCCTCCAAGCCTCTTGAAGAGCATGCTCTTTCCAAGGACAGAGAGAAAAGCAAGAAAGCTATCATGACCCAGGTTTGGGGCAAGGTGCAGAACACCTTGTGGGCAGGTGAATACATATACTAGAGAGGGCAGAGAGAGCGTGCAAAACTTGAGTGTGCAGCCAGGCTGTGGTGGCGTATGCCACCAGCACTTTGATCCCAGCACTTGGGAGGCAGAGGCAGAGGCTGGCAGAGCTCTATGAGTTCGAAATCAGCTTGGTCTACAAGAGCTAGTTCCAGGACAGCCTCCAAAGCCACAGAGAAACCCTGTCTTGGAAAACAAAAACAAAAAACCCTGAGTGTGCCCTGGTTCAGGAAGTGCATGAAGACAGTCATTTGGGACACAATTACAAAAGCTTCCACATATTCCAATGTCTGAAATGACAGATTAGAATACAGAATAATTGCAGATTTCTTTGGTGTGACCATGGTGTTTTCCCAAGACCACCACAAGTCTGAGGACTTGCTGGGAAGATTCACAAGACCAACATTCCCAGTTGGTTGCCATACCACAGACCAGCTAAGCATCAGAGTGACAGGCAAGGAAGGTGGCTTTATTTGGAAAAATTTAGATGCTGGAGAAGATGGAGGGACTGTTGTCCAACATCTGAAGAGGAAATGGAGCAACAGGAGGAGGAGAGGGCATATCTAAGCACTATGACAGGAACATAGACACGTCTGTACTTTCCACAGCGTCACAATTTACTGAATTGAAAAACCACACCAGTGTCATTGGCAGCAATTTCCCCAAGTCGTCCCAGCAATCTTAAACCCCTAATATTAACTGTCAGATCATGCATTACATATCACCCAGTAAATATATCTACCCATATACATACCCATATGCCAAGTCCTGCTTGACTTGGGTCCCGAAACCTGACTAGGGGTGGTGAGGAAATAAAGAAAGGATGGACACACAGACACATGTACAGAGAAGTGGAATCAGAAGAGGTGTGTGCACTCTGATAGAGATAACTACTACCATTGCAACCTGGAACCTCAGCTCATTTATTGTATACAACACAGGGAGAGGAAGTAGCTAGTCTCCGTAGGAGTCTCTGTAGATAATCAGTATCAGGCTGTAAACATCTGAGACAGAGAAGCTGTAGTGTGCTAGCTTTTGTACATGCCAGTCAGTCATTCTCACATGGACCCCCAAGGAAAGTTTTGCCTTCTAGAAGAAACTCACCTCGGGAAAGCGTTGCCACTCCCAACAAGACCACAGCTCCTAATTGTGTCACTCTGTGGTGAGATATCCACCCCACCCACACCTGTTGCACTGACCACACCCATTGAGGCATGGGAACAGGTGGGGACTAGGCCTGGGGTCCCAAACCGAAAGCATCCAGAGGCATCCTTGGGATGGGAACATTCAGCGGTCATCTGCTTCTGGTGTAAGTGATTTCTCCCCAAATAAACATCCATCAGCCAGCCTATCATTTCCCAGATTCTGATTTACCACAATTTATCTTGCACGGACCATGTCCATTGGGGTGTGGGGACAGGTGCGGGCAGGGTGGGTATGTCACTACACCACTCCCTATGGGCCAAGCATTCAAACACATCTCTATGGGGGCCATACCTATCCAAACCACCACAACAAACCTGGTCCTTCCTGTCAAATCACAAGACGCTTTTTAAGTCTACAAATCTCAAGAATAAAGATGGTTATTAGTCATTAATTGCTTTTCAACCAAGCAAATCTCAAGAACAAAGATCAGCATTTACTCAGGTCAGGCTTGCCCAGAATCAGCTGCCCAAGTACAATCCCAAGTACAATGCTTGAATGGTCTACAGTGGCTAGGTAAGAGGGGGCAGCTGCTCCCAGGATTTGCTAGCCTCTAAACTTTAGGTAATAGAAGAAACTGTATTTGTCCAATTTCTGTAGATGCCAGGGCTGAGTGATGTCAAACCGGAAGTCAGCCAAGATCCTAGCTGACTACTCAGTTTCCATGTGGCCTACTACATGGGAGGGACCCAGAGAAAGATCTTATGAAGGAAAGGAGATGTGGGTCAGAGGGATAGCTTACCTGAGATCTCTAGAATGGATCCTCATAAGACAAGTTGAGACCAGAACTGCTGGAGAGGATGGCCTGGGTAGGGTGGGTTATGCAGCTAAGTTATCTGGGATCTAACATTTGCAGCCACATGTGTGTGAAATAGAGGGATGATTTTATAGGAAAGGGAGGTAGAGGAGGCTCAAGGGATGATGGATGCTGAATTCAGGGCTCTGGGTATAGTAGGATTAGGGTGGAGTCTCCATATTTCCTATTAGGTAACCAAGCAGAGTCTCCAAAGCAGAGGACAACATCTGGATTCATGCATGAAGACATAGTAAGAGATTGAAGAGTGAATTGTGTTAACAGGCAGACTGGAGGGTTACCTACAAATCAAACACTTGTTTAAGCCAGTCATGCCTGCACATGCCTTTAGTCCCACCCAGTGGAGGCAGATGGATCCCTGTGAATTCCAGGCCTGCCTGATCTGCATAGAGAGTTCCAGGCCAACCAGAGTTATGAACTGAGACCTTGTCTCAACAAGCAAAACAAACCCTCACTTATTGAAGGAATAATCACAAGCATAGGTCAGGAAGTGTAGGAAGGTATAACCAGACTTTTCTCTCCTGCCCACCTGTTCCCAAATAACCACTCAGAGGCTTCATATCAATTATAATTATTTGGCCAATGGCTCAGGCATATTACTGGCTAGCTCTCACAATTAAATTAACCCATTCCTACTAATCTGTGTATCACCTCATGGCCATGGCTTGCTGGTAATGTGGTAATGTTCTAACATCTTACTCCTGTGGAGCTACATGGCATTCCTGACTCTGTATTCTTTTTCTTTGTATCTCTGTTTGGATTTCCCACCTGGCTCTATTCTGCCTGGTAATTGGCCAAATCTGTTTCTTTATTAACTAGTGGTAATAAAACATATTCACAGTATACAGAGAGGATCCCACATCAGGAAGGCTCCACAAAATTTCTGATAAGAAAATTTTGAATGAAATTTGTTAAGAAAAGAGTTGAGGACACTAGAAGGCACTCTGAAAGCTCTTGGGTTTTGTTGTTGTTGTTGTTTGTTGTTTGTTTGTTTTTTAATATTTAAGATAAGTTAGGGGAAGTTGTGAGGGCTTCAGAGAAAAGTTGGGTTTGTATAAATGTCCTGATTGTTAACTTTGTGTTTTCAAATACCAAAAGAGGGGACCAGACCTCATTACAGATGGTTGTGAGCCACTATGTAGTTGCTGGGAATTTAACTCAGGACCTCTAGAAGAGCCACCAGTGCTCTTAACCTCTGAGCCACCTCTCTTGCCCCAACAGACAACTTTTGTTAAGTAGTTTTGGAGCTCCAACAAGAATGCCAAGTCACATGCAGAGGTAGACCACATATTGGCTATCACATAGGGAAAAAGAGCCCAAGAGAGCTTCTGGCTTTGGAGCTGTGGCAGTCTAATGCTCCCCCTCCCAGGTGTCACTTGTTGGAATTAGGACACACAGGTGTGGCTTGCTTTTGTCTTTATGGGTTCTGCCTTCTTTGCTGACAGTTCCTCTGCAGCCACATGTCACATTCTGTATGTGGAAATATCACCTCATGTCCCATGTGGCTAGGCGCTCATGCCTAGGCCTGATGAAGATAAGGCTAAATAGTCATGATCACGGGTCTTCAGGAGAGATGGAAGCCATTATGAAAGACACTAAGGAAGAGATTCCTGGACCATGACACCCACCATCCCTGACCCCTCCACCTCCCTTCTCTATGAAATCATTCCCTTGTTTTGTTTATTATGCAAATGAAAGGCCTGGAAAAGTTAAAGGCCATGTCTAGCTGCCTCCCCTGCACACTGCTCTTCACCTCCTATGGAGGCAGGCTGCAGGGACTTGTAGATAAGTGTCCTTCCTTACCTCGGCAACTCTGAGCAGACAATTCTACTGCCTAACCCAAAGCTGGCTTTCAGTTATGGCCAGGCTCCTCACCTGATGGGGAAGTAATAAGAGATTTCTCTAAGGTGTTTTCTCTCTCTATCCCTGCCTCTCCTTCAGACCTCCTCACACTGTCTAATGTAGGCGCCTTACTCCTCTCTCCCTCTTCCCTTCTCTCCTCTCCCCTCCCCTCCCTTCTCTTCTCCTTTTTCCTTCCCCCAAAGTTTCATGCAGCCCCGGCTGGCTGCAGGTTCACTTGCCTCTGCCTCCCCAGGGCTAGGATGAAAGGTGTGTGCCACCATGTGGCCTGCTCTTACTGTAAGCAAGAGGTGGTCCCTGTCTAAAAGCAGATTCACATTTTGGTGACAGGGCCTGTGAATAAAATGGCAAACCCATGTGCCAGAGCAGACATGTTACAACTGTGAAAAACAAGGAAAAAGACTACGTCTGGGCAAGAATTTTAGCAGGACTCTCTGACATGAAAGTTCATTAACACAGCAACACAATACATAGAAAATGTACCTTAGAACAGACAGGGCTGCAACAAAAATATCCCTTAGAACAGACGTTACAGGGCTGCAGTGAAGGCCCTATTGACAGTGTGCCTGCCTTGCAAGCATGAGGACCTAAATTAGATCCCCAGTGCCATGAAAGAAAGCAGGCGTGAGGACAGGAGCCTCCAACTCCAGCCATGGGAAGGTGAAGAGAGGATTCCTAGGGTTCAAGTTAGCCAGTCCAGTCTGATCTGTAAGCATTTGGGTCATAAAACTATTTCTCAACAATAGACACCATACTCTCCTGAAGCAGGGATTCATTATTTTTTAGATAGTCTAGGTTAGCCCAAATCTCCTCATCCTGCTTTAACTATTTAAGTGCTGGAATGACAGGCCTGTGCTTCCATGCTGGTTTCTGTAGGGTGGGGGAGGGGGTCTTCTCTGTTTTGTTGTCAAACAGCCTTGGAGACACAGCCTTTGGGGTTCCTGATGAGATGGCTGTAGGAGGCGCATTGAGGCCAAGTCAGCCACAGAAAGGCATGTGCTTTTCCACACCACCAGCCTCTTCTCCCTGTGAGCTCATGCTGACACACTTCCTATCTTGCAGAATTGAGCAAAGTTTATGTGTGGGCTTGCTTGTTCTGAGTTTAGGAAGCTTTGATCTTTCAACTCTAGGCTCAACTCTCAGAAAACAGGTATGGCCAAGAGCCTGCTTGTGACAATCTTTAAGTCATCTTTTGGGCAGACTTGGTAGCAAAGGCCCATAATTAGAGCTACTCAGAGAGCTGAGGCTGGCAAATCCAAAGTCCAGGGAGTAACTGTTCAATTTCACTCAGTTCAGTTCATATGGTGAATGGGTTCAAGGCCAGCCTTGGCAACTTAAACCCTTTGCCAAAATGAAAAATAAATTAAAGAGCCTGGAGTACAGCTCACTGGAAGAGATTTTGCCTAGTGAAATAGGCAAGGAATCCAACATTTTAGCACCAGTTCTAGCATGACACCTTCTCCTCTCCTGCCTGCTTCTGTCTCTGCCCACACGGATGACACACTGACTCCTCACACACCAAGCCCTAGATAAATAGCCTTACTTGTTTTCACTGGGGCTGACCTGCCTGTTTCCACAGGTGTTCACCTCCTACTGGGAAAGTGTGGGAGCCTGCAAGGCAGTGCCAACAAAGAGCTATCTGTCTGCCGGGGAACTCCCAAAGGCGCAGGACACCAGGTCACTCTGTGGCCCAAGGCTGGCAGCGTCAGAGTCTTCAGCTATAGGCAGAAAGGCAACTATCCCCCTTTGGCACATCTCCTTTCCCGGTTCCTTCCACGTTTCTATGCTTAAAAAGAACTTGGACTGCTTATTTCTAGCTCATAGCTGCAATTCTCTCTCTCTCTCTCTCTCTCTCTCTCTCTCTCTCTCTCTCTCTCTCTCTCAAGTTTTTCAAGACAGTGTTTCTCTGTGTAACAACCCTGGCTGTACTTGCTCTGTAGACCAGGCTGGACTCAAACTCACAGAGATCCACCTGCTTCTGCCCCCGCAAGGGCTGGGATTAAAAGTGTGTGCCACCACCACCCAGCAACTGTGGTCTCTTAAAACTTGATGGTTCACACCTGCAGCCCTGGAATTCAGGATGCTGAGGCAGAAGCCTCTTGAGTTCAAGGCCAGCCTGGGCTACCCAGTGAGATTGGGCATCAAAATGAAAAACAAACAGGGGCTGGAGAGATGGTTAAAGTGCTTACCATACCAAGTGTGAGGATCTGGGTTCAGATCTCTATAACCCTCATAAATGCTGGGTGGGCATAATGGTTCTCCCAGCAGGAAGGCACAATGGGTTAGCATTGGGATTTCTTGGAGCATATTGGCTGTTTAAAGTAGCTGTGGAGCAAGCTGGCTAGTTAGACTAGCTTTGTTGCTGAGCTCTGGCTTCAATTGAGAGAGCCTGCCTCACTGAGTAAGGTGACAGCAATCTGAGGAGGATCTGGCATCTACCTTGGGCCTCTCCACATACACAGGGGCACACATACACACATGTGCCCCCACATAAATGCAAACATGCATATGTGTGTGCTTGAACATGTGAACACACAGAAGAAAAACATTAAAAGCAATATAAAATGCACCATTTCCTTCCTTAACTTACTCCTTTTGTGAGTCCTCTGCCCCCTCTGAGATGGTTCACACAGAAGGTTCCCAGCAAAGTCACTGTCTGCTTCATGCGGGTGTCCCCTGCCAGCCAACCCAGTGCAATCCCAGCATGGGAGGCAGCATGCTGACTGACCCACATATCCTCTATTCTGTAGCATTCAGGCCCCTATTTCCTATTGGTTCCCTCAATACTGAAGACAAGACAGTACACCAGCAAACCCTTAAATGATTACAACTTCTTTCTTCTTTTTCTCCCAAACTAACTTACTGAGCTTGGAATTTATTCTTTATTTTAATAAATTATTTATTATTTGTGTGTGCGCGTGCGTGTGCGCGCATGCCTGTGTGGGTCCACACATGGAATCAAACACATGGAGAAGCCCAGAATTAAAATTCAAGTGTCAAGCTGGCAAGCTGGGGGTGTTGTCCCACACCTTTAATCCCAGCACCAGGGAGGCAGAGGCAGGTGGATCTTTGTGAGTTGAAGGCCAGCCTGGTTTACAAAGGGAGTTCTAGGACAGGGCTACACAGAGAAACACTGTCTCAGAAGAAGAAGAAGGAGGAGGAGAAGGAGAAGAAGAGGAAAAGAAATTCAAGTATCATTCCTCAAAATATGTCCACCTTATTTTTTGACTGACCTACTATCCCTGAGGATTCATCTGTCTCCTTCAGTTCAATGCAGGAATGATAAGTGCCAGGCATCCTGTCTTTATTTTATTTTTAAATTATGTGTATGGGTGTTTTGCCTGTGTTTTAGTTAGAGTTTTATTGTTGTTAAGAGACACCATGACCATGGCAACTCTTTCATTTATTTTGTTCTATTTTTGGTCTTTCAAGACAGGGTTTCTTTGTGTAGCCCTAGCCGTCCTAGAACTCTCTCTGCAGACCAGGCTGGCCTCAAACTCACAAAGATCTGTCTGCCTCTGCCTCCAGAGTGCTGGAATTAAAAGTGTGCCCAACCACTGCCTAGCCCATGGCAACATTTATAAATTAACCCATTTATACTAATCTGTGTATCACTATGTGGCTGTAGCTTACCGGTGATGTCCTGGCATCTTGCCTCCCCAGGGGCTACATGGTGCCCTCCTCTGCCTTCCTTCTCCCTCTATCTTGTTTGGAATTCCTGCCTAGGTATATTTTGCCTGGCTGTTGGCTGAGACAGCTTTATTCATCAACCAATAAGAGAAACACATGGATACAGAAGACAGAAGAACATCCTACATCACCCCATAGTGATGTGAAATTTTAAAATTTCAAAGTCTGTTGTGAGATTCATGCAATATCTTAACTATAATCCCCTGTAAAATAAAAATCAAAAAGCAGATCACATACTTCCAACATATAATGGAACAGTATATATATATTACTGTTCTAATACCTTGAAGGGAGTATAGTAAGGAAACACTGAACCAAAGCAAGACCCAAAACCAGCTGGGCGAACTCCAGACTCTGCATCTCCATGTCAGATGTCAAAACCCTCTTCAGATCTCCAACTCCTTCCAGCTTTGTTGACTCCATCATACCTGTGCTGTTTCTACTCCCTGTTAACAGCTCTCCTCAGCAGATATCCCATGACTCTGGCAACTCTAACATCTCCAAAGCAACCCCGGCTTCACCTTCACAGCTTCAGACAATGGCCTCTCCAGGCCTCCATTCAGGGCCACCCCTGACACATGCCTGGCCTCAGTGGCTTTTCTTGGTCTCAGAGGGAGACTCCATAACCCCTTCTATCCTTGATTCTAAAGCCAGAACCATATGACTAAAGCTGCCAAGCTCTGTTGCTTGCCAGGGCTAGAACATGGTCGCCTGTTCAATCACATCTTCATGGGCTTTCTGGTTTTGATGGTTTTGGTCACTGCCTAAGCTTGGCTGTCCTTTTCTGACAAGGGCAAGAGGCAACCTCATTAGCCAAAATATTACAAAAATAGTCTCTAGGCTACACACAAATGCTCTTCTCTTCTGAAACCTCCAGAGCCAGGCCCTCACAGTTCAAATCACCCTCAGAACCACTATCTTTGATGCTCCTATCAGTATGGCCCATTAAGTCCCACATAAAGCATTCAATGGCTTTTCTAACCCAAAGTCTACATTCCTTCCAACAAAATCATGGTCAGGCCTATCACAACAATACCCCAGTCCCTGGTACCAACTTCTGTCTTAGTTTGGGTCTTATTGTCACCACTACAGCCTACATGTATGTCTGGCACCACTTGAATGCTTGGTGTCCACAGAGGCCAGAGGTGGGCATGGTCGGATCCCCTGGAACTAGAGTTACAGATGGTGTGAGCTACTATGTGGGTGCTGGCAACTGAACAACACCTAGAAGATGGGTTGGTGTTCTTAACTGCTGAGTCATCTCTGCGGCCCCTCATTCAGCTCTTAAACTGGGTTCTGAGGCTCAAATTCAGGTTGTGACACTTACATGGCAAGTACTTTACAATGAGCTATGCTGCAACTCCAAATTCTTCTTAATTTTTTAAGACAAGGGCTCACCAGGCTAGCTTGCTTATAGCTTGCTTAGCCTCTCAAGGGCCGGGAAAGCATGTGTGCACCGTCAGGGCCAGCTATCAAATTCCGATATTTTGGCAGATGGAAAAACACGCACCAGAGAGATTGGGACCAAAGGTCACGTTAGACCCTAAGTTAACCTGTAAACCCTACCTGTCCGAGGACCAGTTAACTTCCTGGAATAACTTCCTGGAGTTGTAGTTCTTGAAAACAAAGCCTCATGGCAAAGTATGGTGGCCTTTGGGTTTTGTCTTTATAAGCCCTGCCAACGCCAACATGTGTCTTCAGGTGCCTGTCCCAACCAAATTCTATTGTGGTTGGTATTAACCCTTTAATAAAAGCTTGCTTTAATTTGGTCAAAATGGTTCCCAGCCTGGGCTGCGTATGAGAGGCTGTACCCGGTGGTGGCCCTTACAGCCCAACAAAGCTGTTTGTCACACCATTTCATCCAGGAAGAATGGATTTCCCAGATCAGATCATGGGGGACCCCCATAGGCTCTTATTTCGTTGGGTTACCAGCACCCACAAACTCAGAACACCAGGGGAGAACTGGCTACAGTCACTCCGCGCCACTGAGTGGCGACCACCACTCCCAGACTTCCACCCCCAATTAGAGCCTATTCCGGGAAGGGGCCCGAGGTGTTCACTAGGCCGTACTCTCTGCCCACGCCCAGTCTGGGTCTCATGACTGCCTAGAACCAAGGGTGATGATATTGGAGAGAAGGAGGGTGCGGCGCCCCGCCCCGTCGCTTTGTCACGTGCCACGCTCCAGGAGGCGGAGCCGAGCCAGTTTCTTCTAGGGTCCCCGCACGGAAGGCTCCTAGCTTTCTCCGTCCTTAACTCTTGTCTTGTGACACCAGGTCCACCGCAGCCAAGATGATGTGTGGCGCGCCTTCCGCCACGCAGCCGGCTACGGCCGAGACGCAGGAGATCGCCGACAAGGTGAGCCGGTCCCGGGTCAGGTCAGCAAGAGCCAGGCCCTCGGGGACGCGGTGGCCTAAGGGAACCGGCATGCCCAAACTCGTCCGGGTCCTGCAGCAGGATTCAGGCGCGGTCCCACATGTGGCTGGGACGTGGGACTCTGGGCCTGGCTGGAGGATTCAGAAACCGGGACTGGGTCGTGTTTGCAGCTGCTTGCGTGCGAGAAGACCGCCCACCTCGTAGGAAATCGAGATCGGTGGAGGGGTGGGACGTCCCTAAAGAGTTCAGGAAGGCAGTTCACAGTGCTAGAGCCCAGGGGTAAAACCAGGCTAGTCCAAAGATGAGGCATCCTCTGACTTCAAACTAGGCATAAACAAGAGGCTCGATGAAGCACAGCCTGGGCTACAATGAAAGTCTCCTCAAAATAAAAACCTAGGGATGTATAGCTCAGTGGAAAGATGCCTCACTCCACGCCTTCGTGGGATGGGTGGGGGGAGAGTTAAGTTAGTGCCTAGATAGCCTAGTCTGCAACCAGAGAGTGGACCTGGTTGGGAGGTGCTGGTGCATGCTCAAGAGATGATTTGTGAGTCCCAGCAGCCCGTCCTGTGGCTGTTTGCAGAGAAGAGATTCTACACAGGCCAGGGAGGTTATGGGTATTAACCAGAGGAAAAGATAAACCCTTCAGCATTCCAGCCACCTCCCAAGCCCAGGGTCCTGTCCATCAAGCTGAGCTGTCCTCAGGAGGTTTGTGCTCTGATCAAAGTGGCCAGGAAGGAGTGAGTCAGCTCCATGAGACCGTGAAAATGAGGAATTGATACAGACACATTTGCTCAGCCCTCCCCTAGCAAGCCCAAGCAATCCTCTTCTGTCATAATTCTTAGCCTGGACAGAGTTACACTCCTGACACCGGACCGGGTACACTTTAAAGGGAATCCTGGCCAGGTGGCCAAGACAGGAGAATTAGAGTTTGAAGCCAGCCTGGTCGACATAGTTCCAGGCCAGCCATAGCTGCACAGTGAGACTGTGTCTCAAAAAAAGAGCTGTGTTCCCCTTTATAGGTGTGATCAACAGCTTACCATGTCTCCCGCCCTGAGGAACAAGTAGTGTTGAGGGCTGACAGGGGTAATCCTGAGAGAGGCAGGAAGCTTCTGCCTATGAATGTAAGTCCATTCCTTTTTTTCCCCCGTCCATCATCCAGGTGAAATCCCAGCTCGAAGAGAAAGAAAATCAGAAGTTCTCCGTCTTTAAAGCCATCTCCTTCAGGCAACAGGTGGTGGCTGGCATCAACTTCTTTATCAAGGTGGGTGTGAGTGTGACCTGGGAAGAACTGAGCAGTCTCAGAGTATAGCAGAGTGTTCTGCAACTTCTTCCTTTGGAGGGACAGCCTTTAAGAAGATACATGCAGGTTCTGAGACGATGGATTTTGGTACCAGGGTTCCTGGCCTTGGAGGAAGAGACAGGCATTGTTACTGGCCCAGTTGCTGGTGCCCTGTCCTGCCCGAGGTCTTCGAAGTCCGGGTTGAGCCTGGAGATGGGGCCTGACCTTTTGCTACTGGGCCCCTTTCTCTTCCTCCAGGTTGATGTTGGTGATGATAAATTTGTGCACTTGAGGGTGTTCAAAGCCCTTCCCCATGAAAACAAGCCCTTGACCCTGTCTTCCTACCAGACCAACAAAGAGCAACATGACGAGCTGAGCTTCTTCTGATTCTGCAGCCCCTTTGCCAAATACTTCATCTCTACTGTGTTTGGGACCACAAAGTAAATAGCCCTCTGTGATGGAGGGGGTGGAGTTAGGCAGCTTCTTTTGTGATTCTCAAACTGCATTGTGTTTGTTTTCTTCCAAATAATTATTTTCAGAAAGCTACACATGATCTCTCTAAATATATATGTTTTAAAGTCTATACAAACCGTCTCTTTGGTTTAGAATTTTTCCCTTTGTTTAAAAAAAAATCACAGTCACCACCAGGTGGTGGTGGCACACACACCTTTAGTCCTCACACTCAGGAGGCAGAGACATGTGGATCTCTGTGAGTTTGAGGCCAGCCAGGTCTACAGAGTGAGTTCCAGGACAGCCAGGGCTACACAGAGAAACCCTGTCTCGAAAACCAAGACAAAGAAAGAAAAATTACAGTCACAACATAGATATGCCAAGAAAAAGTAATTGTTTACTTGCTATTTTAAGTTTTTCTTATTTACTCACCAGTGTGTGTACACATATGTGAATATATACATACATGCCATGGTGTACATACGGAGGTCAGAGACAGTCTAGAGGAGTTGATTCTTTCTACTGTATGGATCCCTGGGGTAGAACTCAGCTCATAGGGATGGTAGCAAGAGTCTTTAGCCACTGAACTATTCATAAACTGGTACCAGGCTCTGGTTTAACCCCCAACATTGTAAAACACAGTTATTTATAGCTGAAATGCCCCAGCTGGTAGAGCCCCTTCTGTGACAGGCATGATCTGACCTAGCCTAGGAAAATCTTTCTGGAGTGACCAGGGTCACTAAGTCACAGCACCTAGGTAGGAGAGTCAGGTCTCACAACGTGGCATCCAACCTTCTGCGAGGCTGGTGACGGCTCACCCATGTCTCAGTCTCCTACGCAAAAAGGCTGAGCCCACCAGTTCTAGAGTGTCAGGCTGGTGGGACACATTCACATGGTGCATCACTCACCACACCACAGCTGTCAGATAGCTGCACAGCTCAGAGCACAACCTGGGCCTGTGTGTGTTCCTAAAGCGGAGGCATCCTGGCCAGTCTGGCTTTCAGACTGCCTCCAGTTAGGAAGGCCAATGGTCTCCCCAGGGGGTCGGTGTCATCCATTAGAAAGATGAGTGGCATTTCCCGAGTTCAGAGTCATGCTATAAACACATTTCTGAGGACTGCTGAGCTACAGGCAACTCCAAGGCATGTCAAGACTGTAGAGAGTGTGCAGGCACACTTATGAACCCTGGTGATAGGGCCAGTGAGGGACCAGTGATGCTCAGAGCTGGGGAGGAGGTGGTGAAGGATGAATAATGGGCTGAGCCTCCTGGACCTCATAGGACCTCAAGAATAAACCTGTAACTCAGAGGCCGATGCCTGTGTAGCATTCCAGTGCCAATTAGATCCCCAGCAGCACCAGAGACAGTAGACAGAACATGAAATAGGAAATCTCCTTTGCACCAGAGACCTGACATGTTCCTGGCCAGGAAGTTCTGTGCAAGGCAGGTAAGGCAGATGCCACCAAAGGTGTAAAAAGGGGCCAGTCTGTCATCCAACAGGAAGGGCAGTGAATCAGCAGCTGTGACACTGGAAATCCCTTCCACACCACAGTGAGTAACCAATGCAGGCAGAAGTTTAGGATAGAAGCTGTGTAAGCAGGACAGATGGAGGTCACTGTAGGACAAACACACAGGCTCTAACTGACACATGGCCTGGTGTGAACCGTGGTGGCTAAAGTGGTTTCTACAAGGTGCTCGGTTTCATCAAATGCTTCCTTCAGAGATCTTGGAGGGAGAAGCAGAGTGGAGGCTGCTGGGGAACTCTTGCCAGGGCCTGAGACACAGGGTATGCACTGTGATGGCTGCTCTAACTCGAAGGGCTCGTTGCCTCCTGGAGGAAGTGTGCAGAGGAACAGTGTCACCTCAAGCCACCCTAGTGCTCCCACTATGCTGGAAGCTGTTAAACAGAAAAGTAGGGAGGGGGTGACTGAGCTCTGTGACCTCTGATCCCATGACTAGGAGCATATGATTAGGCAGGGTGGCTCTCCTCATGGTGACCAGTAAGGCCGATGGAGCCAGGAAGGGACTAAGGAAGTCAAGTTATATACTCCAAAGGCACAGTCCCAGTGACTCCCATCCTCCAACCAGGCCCCTCCTCCTAATGGCCATCCAGCTATGAACTGGTGCCTCGATTAAGCCGTTGACAAAGTCACCCTCACATGCCGGTCACCTCACAACATGCTGTGGGACCAAGCCTCCAGTGCAAGAGCTTATGGGAACAATTCACAAACCACAATGGACAAGTCTCACAGATGTGAGAGGTGGGGAGTCTGATGGGTGTGTGAAAGGGTCCATGTTCCAGTTGAGATCAGCAGAGGAAGTCACAGGAGCTAAGGGTCTCCCACTGCCCAGGCGGCAGGCAGCAGAGTGACAGCCCTCAAGGAGAGAGCCTGACCTCAAGGCTCCCTTAGGACAATGCTAAGACATCCCTCTTGGATGATCTGTGTGTCCAGTACAGCCGGGGCTGAGGACTTGGAGGCCTAGCAAGCCCTGGTAAGGAGGCCTGAGCTTCTCACCCAATCAGGATGCTGGGTCCTTGGCCTCACCACATCCTCATTCTGGAACAGTGGGCAGACAACAAAGTCATACCCCTACTCACTGGCAGTGGATTATATCCCTTTTAGAGCCTGGAATCAAACCTTACTCGTGATTCTGATGGACCTGCCTTCCCCCAGGCTCTCCTGCCTGGGCGATGTGAACAAGTGACTCGAGATCAGCAAAGCCATTGCTTGTGACTGGGGCTATAGTAGCTTGGGCTTCTCCCAGTGCCTAAGGGTTGAGCACTGCTCCAGAGTCCGGAACATGTGTGATATCTCACCACCTCTGCCCTTGGAAGGATGATCACTGGCATGCTTGGGTGCTGTGCAGTCTGCCAGCATCACCATGTGCTGGTCCTCAGCATTTCTAACACCTTGCACCTTGCACCGAGTTCAAGTCTGGATGGGAAAGACAGGTGAAGGGTGGTGTGAGATGCCCAGCATCAGAAAGATGGGCTCTGCTGAGTGGGTACCTGTGTGGTGAGGCCAGTTTGAAAGTGCACTTTCTGTCTCCACACATGAAGCCAGCCCTTTTACAGTGTTCCTCACACTGCCCTGGAATATAGGGCATTGAGAAGGTACTAATTAGAGCATACTCCATCCTAAGAGCCTCAGGGCTTCACTCGAGATCTCAGATCTCTAGAGTTCTCATTACTGTTTTGAAGTCTGAGACCTTTGCACCCCATGCCTGTCTAGCCAACCAGAGTAGCCATGCACTCACTGGACTGGTTAAAGTCTGTAAGAGCACTAGCAGGACAGCCAGAAATGTTGGAAGAGGAGTCAGGTGGTGCTACCACACCCTCCTGCACTGTCAGCCTACGGGGCTTGGGGGGGGGTGGATACTGTTAGGTGCACTGAATGGATGAGATTAGATCCTTATTAAGGCAGTGATAACAATACATGTAATCATAATTGGATACATGTTGTGCAAGGGAAAAATTGCAGGCCTGAGGGGTGGAATCGCTCTACTCCCAGCATGTCCAGAGTCTTAATGGACTGCTTGGAGGCAGCATCACTGTTTCTGCCTGGATGTCATCAGAGTCACTGGAGAAGTAGAAGGAACTGTGGGTTCTGGGGGCCTAGACCTGGGAGCTTCCATGCATAAAGCTCAGTGGTGTTTCTACTGTGAGGCTTAGGGGGAGCCTTGAGAGCTATGGGAGGCTCAGAGCAGACAGTGAGCGCTGCCGGAAGTAGATACATCCAGCAGCCCACATGGGCGCTAGGAGCAGGGTGGGGTTTGGGGGGATGTGGATGGGGGGGGGACAGAAGCTGCTCTGGGCCACAGTTAAGTCCATCCTCCAAGAATAGCTGGGTCCAGGGCTGGAGAGATGGCTCAGAGGTTAAGAGCACTAGTTGAGCCAGGCGGTGGTGGCACACTCCTTTAACCCCAGTACTCGGGAGGCAGAGGCAGGCAGATTTCTGTGAGTTCAAAACCAGCCTGATCTACAGCAGCTAGTTCCAGGACAGTCTCCAAAGCCATAAAAAAGCACTGGCTGTTCTTCCAGAGGACCTTAGTTCAATTCCCAGCAACATGCCAGCTCACAACTGTCTATAACTCCATTTCCAGAAGATCTGACACCCTCACGCAGACATACATGTAGGCAAAATGCCAATGCACGTAAAATAAAAAAAAATAAACTTTTTTAAAAGCTGGGTCCAAGCCTGGACATGGGCACCAAGGCATATTGCCCAGAAACTGTCACAACCAAGTGCTACAATCCAATGGCTTAGAACTTACTCTCTCAAGTCCTGCTTGAGGTGCAAACTCAAGGAGTGGGCAGGGTAGAAGGTGCTGCGAAGGACCAGGGAAGCCATTTCCCATGGGTGTGTCTGCTGCACTGCGTACACACGTGGTGCTCTTGCCTCATGCCCTGGCTCTGGGCTGCCCTTCTCCATTCTCTGCCTCCCATCCCACCTCCTGGGTCTCCCAGTTTCCCTTTTATATAGACACCAGTCATCACCTGAACATCCAACCTAATCCATGTGACCACTAATTTCATCTCGACTGCCTTTCTAACTCAGGTCATGTGCACAGGCTCATGGTATCAACATGGAGACATCATTTGGGGATCTGTTTAACCCTAGGATACTGTGACAGTGAATACCAGGGTCTAAGGGGGTGTCTTCTATATCACACCCTGTCCTGAGACCTCACCTACTAGGCTCTGCTCATGCCAGCTGCCACAAAAGGCCACCCTGGGATGGGGACATCTTATCCTTCTGGCTGAAGTCTGAACAGGGGCTGCAGGCTGGTCTGGAGGGATCCAGTGAGGTCCTACACAGCTGCATCCCATATACAGCCCAGATGTATGCTCCTTCCACTCAGTGAGGGGCCTGGGGAGTGAGACTATCAGGCTGGTCACTCCAGGTGTCTTGTCCTGGTTCCGGGACTACGGTATCCCTACAGGGCCATTTTTGGAAAGAAACCATTGCTCTAGATCTCTAGGGTGGGGCCTTGACATCCCGTGGCCATGGACTTCAGTGCTCTATCACAGGTCACCTTCTTAGGACAACAGCCATGAGGTCATGTCCCAACCCTGCCTGTCCTCATCTGACTTAACTGGGATGCTTGGAAAGACCTGAATACAAAGAAACAAAAAATCCTGACAACCCTGACGTTTAAGAACAACACTGGGGACAGGAAACAGCTTTCTGGAATTCATTTTGCTTCTCTGGTTCAATCTGTATCCAGATCCTGACTTAATCTGAATGGGTGAACAGTGTGATGTCATACTGCAATAAGGAAACAGATGTGGTGCCAGACAGTCTGCCTCTCCTATTTCCCTGACTGGGGTCTGGACATAGCAGGGAGACACTCCATGTGTGGATAAAGCCACGCATGTGTGGATAAATGCAAGGCAGCGTTGATGGTTTGGGTCACCGGCTGAAGGTGATTGGTGTCAGTGACCAGCTCAGCCTGTACCTACTGGTTTCCTGTTGTAGAATATTATTTTAAGGTGTTACATTTGTTTATGCTGTGGACATTTGTTTTAATGATGCAAATATGTGTGGCATTCTTTTATGCTACTCTGTGAAGCTGTGATTTTTTTGCCTGTCTAAACCACCTGATGGTCTAATAAAGAGCTGCATGACCAATAGCAAGTCAGGAGAAAGGGTAGGCCCAGCTGGCAGGCAGAGAGAATAAATGGGGAAATCTGGGAGAAAGAGCAAGCAAGGGGAGAGAGGAAAATATTAGGGAACAGCCACCTAGTAACCCAACCAGCGCAGAGTAAGAGTGAAAGCAATATATACAGAAGGAAAAAGCTGAGGCAAAAGGAAGTTGGGATAAATTTAAGAAAACCTGGCAAGAAAAAAAAGCCATGATACGGCAAGGCATTATAAGAAAGTATAAGGCTCTGCATGGAAGCTGGGTGGTAGGCCCACCCAAACCAAAAGAACAAAGAGTCCTAAAGAATAAAGAGAACAAAGTAACAAACAAAAAACTACAGTTCCCCGAGGCCCCAATGACTGGTCTACAGAACCTTGCAGGAAGCATCAGGACAGGTCTTCTGTCCCCAAGCTCTGACCCTGGATTCCTGCTGGAAGCCTCAGGGCTGGCCCTAAGGCACCAGACAACCCCCAAGACAGAAGAGAGTGAAGGTGAGCTGGGTGCCACCATAAGTAGGACCAAGGACACACTCTCCTTTGATGGGTGTTTTAGTTGCAACCTGTTTGATCAGGAACCCCAAGGGCCAGCCTAGGGAGAAAGAATCACACAAACACATCTGCAATGAAAATATTTATTTGTGGATAATCATAGAGGTCAACAGACCAGCACAAAATAGACACAACTACACAGTGCTGACAGGTGCTCATGTCTACAGACACACTGATGGGGGACAGTACACAGGGCTGGAGGACTTGGAACAGAGACCACCTAAGCCCAGAGCACCTCCCTCCTGTACAGCAGGGGCTGTGGGCCAGCTGTGCTTTATTCTATGATTAGGAGCCTCCAAAAAGGTGTTGTCTCTGGGAAGGAATAGTAGGGTCGGGCCAGCCCCAGAGGTGGAGCCCATCTTCTGATTGGTCCAGGTTTGCAACACAAGGGTGGAATTCTGACAAGACCTATATCAGGAACTAAGTAGTTATGAAGCTTAGAGCACTCAACGGGTTACCCATGTCTCATCCTTCAAGAGCTATGTTGAATTCAAATCCATTTACAAAACTATTGACATCCAAAGGGTCTTAGGTGTTTTGTAGGAATCTACCAAGTCTGAGCTTTGAGGGAATTTGGCATTTGCCTTTCTGCTCTGTGGGGCACTAGAGGGATGTGCTAAGCCTCTGGGTCTTCTATCTGTGCAGTCACCCTCCAGAGTATACCCTCCTCATCTCAGACATGAACCAGGTCCTCAGTGAGCATGTAGCTCAGGTCACACTCAGGATGATGGCTCCTCTACTTGCCTTCATGGAATATGGCGTGGCCCAACAAGGCAGGCAGTGAGGTTTTACTCATATCTTGGTGAGTCTGTGGACTTCTAGAATGGGCAGTGAGGCATGGTCATGATTACACCCCAAGGCCTTCTGGGAGCTTACAAGCATGGAGGTTGAAGTGGTAGGCTCTGCCCCTCTTTCACCCTCCTAGCCACAGGGGGAAAGCAACCCTAGACGGCTGTTTGAGAGCTGACAGGGACAGGGTGGGGTCTCCATGGTGTAGGGAGACTTTACACCTGGAATGTATATCCTGTCACAGAAAGACCAGGAAGTGCCCACTGTGAACTAGGGGAAGAGAGTTAGCATGGGTGAGCTAAGTTCACCTGAAGTTGGTGTTTTCCAAGGTAGGTAAGACACAGGACATGGAGACTCCTGCTGAGGACATGCTCCTGACTGGCTCACATAGTGAGGAATCTTTAAATAGGAAAAAGGAAAAGTCCAGGAATAACCATGCAGTTTAAAGATATGGTTTTACTACATAGAGGCCCCCCCCCCCCCGCCGCCGCCGCCGCCTCAGCTTTTAGGGTCTCAGATAGCAGGAGTGCACCACCATACAAGACATGAATTGTCCCTTAACATGAACCAAATATTAAATACGGAAAGTGTACAACAGGAGGCAGAAATCTTCCTACCTTGGGTCCACAGGACTAGAACCAGGAAATGCCCTGCCAGCCACACCTGAAGCTGTCACAGGAAGTGTAGGAAAGGAACAGATTGGCACATGCATGCCCAGCTGTGCCTCCACTCAAGGAGGCTCCTCCATCATTCAAGGCCCTCACAAAGCGGCATCCACTCAGACTGCTGGGACCAAGTTCAGAGCCCACGGTTCTATGAAGAAACTTAAAGTGAACCTGACCTCCCAGGACTGCACCGCGGGGACACCTTTTCTGGACACCACTGGTGTGTCCTGAGTTCAGAATCCATCTGTCGCTTGCACAGACCTGGCTTTGCAGGGCCTCTCACTACAAGCAGCTGCATGGATGACTGGAGGAGGAGCACCCCAACTGGCACAGGGACAGCAATACAAGGGATATCTGGGCTGCAGCACCCTCTGGAGGACACATGGAAACTGCCTGCCACCACCAAAGCCTGTGTCCTTGCCTGTCCCCTCTCAGAGCCTGGGTAGATACCTTGCCCCAAAAGAAAGGTGCATGGAGAGGGCCAGTGCCGTGGTCAGCCCAGTAGTCACAGGGACTCTGAGAATTGCATAGGTATAGACCAGATACATGAATAAGTGGCAGTTCCAAAAATACATTCACTTCTTTCTTCTGTACTTTTCAGCGACAGACAATGTAAGGATTGAAGCACTGGGAGACAGACACTGGGGTCAGCAGGGGGCCAGGTGCACAGCAAAGGGATCAGTGCTGCACTGGCCAACCTGCCCCCTCCCGGAGGGCCCTACACCCCTCAACAGGGACAGCAGAGGGCCTGACCTCTAATACCCAGTGCTATTCTCTTATCTCAGATGGTAGTGATGACATCATACTGGGGACACAGCTAGCCTATGAGGCACACAGTCCCTTCCGTTCAATATGCCTCTTCAACACAGTGAAGCCTGGCCACTCCCAATGAGCACTAAGCAGCCTTCAAAACCAGGTTCTCCCAACTGGAAGAAAAGCACAGTGTCATTTTCACAATCACTAACATATTGCAAAAGTAAGATAGAGGCGCATGGTTATCTAACAGGACCAGGCAAGGATTTAAAAATACTCAGATGTCAGAATTTCCGCTTAGTCTTCCAGGAGGCTGAAGGAGATGGACTAGGACAGTATCAAAGGGCATCTTCAGATGAAGCAGGCAACACTGAGCTAACACAGCTTCATTTCCAAATACATCACTTCATTCCAAGGAGAGTGAGAGTAAAAGCCAGTTCTGATTTGGATACACAGGGAACAGACCTTGTGCTGCTGGCAGGCAGGCTGCAGATTTCTGTGGTAAGAACTGCTTCTGCCCAGGCCCCACGATCAAAGCACTTATTGTTTCTTAGTCACATGCCTGTGCCCCCAGTCCCCTGGGTTCCAAAGATGTGACACAGAAGGACAATTCAGAACACACCAAGTTCAGAATTTTAGGGGAAGGCCTCATGAGAGGAGAGCACTCACCCCACTGTGTAAGCAAGACAGGGTTTTCCACACAATCACTAGCTCCGGGCTACAGTAAAGTGCTATGGTTATCCTGGTGTGTTTGCACAGTGTGGTCATGCAGAGCCGGTACACATACAACCTCCATACCCGGTACTGCTCTCCCAGGGAGTTCTTCACACCTCATCACACACATACAGGCTTTCCTCAGCCCTAGGCCAGACCTTACCCTTTATTGTGAGCATGTGTGTGAAGCCAGATGTCAACATCTGGAGTCTTCCTTTATTGATCTTCCCCTTTTGATTTTGAGACATGGTCTCTCCTTACTGAACCTGGAGCTCACTCACCAGTGAGAACACTGGCTGTCAAAGAGCCCCAGGCATCTTCCTGTTTCCACCTCCCTGGTTCTGAGGTTATAGATCCACACTGCACGACCACACTGAGGCACTGGGGACTGAACTCAGGTCCTTGGGTTTGCATGGCCAGTACTTTACCCATGGGCCATCTCCTGTGCAGTCTCTACACTCTAAGTAGGAAAAGGAAGTTTTCCTCATTGCTGGAACGGTAGTGTTCCTGCTCTCTAGGGGACAGAGATGGGCATTTCCTGTGACTCGGGGAATGTTGCTTCTCCCTTCCAGGCTGCTGGCCATGGCCTTCCTTCTCCTGATCAGCAATAATAATTGGAGTCCAGAGGTCACTGGTATCAGGAGACACGTGCTAGAGAGAGCTAGCTAATCCTGGCCTGGGGTAATGATGGACACAGTAATGTTTTACATTGTATTGATTTTGTGTGTGTGTGTGTGCAGGAGCACATGTGTTCCGTGTGTGTTAGAGAGGGACAGAACAATTTACAACAATCGGTTCTCTGTTTCCACCATGTGGGGCCCTCAGGTTGCCAGGTTTGACAACCAGCAGCTTTACCTGCTGAGCCATCTTGCAGCCTGTGACCAGAAAGGTGAGACGCTCAGGACATGGGCTGCTGAGCAAGCGGGCGTGGACCGCTGCGAGTCCACGTGGACCAGCGTCTCCTCCATCTGCGGCATTTTAACTGGAAAGGGGGACACTGGACTGTGTGAAGGTAGAGTGTGACTCAGAGGCCTGCCCATGGGCTGCAGACCGGCACCACTGTAGGACATGTGCCCCTGTGGGGCCACAATGTGGTCCCCATCTCTTCAGTCTCTATTTCTCCTTAGGCTGTGACTTCTCAGAAGAGGCAAATCTCAGGAACTGAGGTATAGGGAAATGGACATGAATGCTGAGATAAAAGGAAAATCATAAGTGGACACCCCTCACAGAGGTAACTCAGATACCAAACTCTAGGACATACAGCCAGGAAAGCCACACTTGAGCAATGGAAACAGAATATGTTAGTTCCTGCAGGGGTCTAAGGGCTGCTCCTGCACCCACAGTGCCTACATGTTCTCTATAGGACCAGGACTGCCAAGGAGGCAGAGAGCTAGCCTGCCTCTTTCCCCTCAGCAGGTGGAGGGCACAAAATACAGAAATGGGAGGAGGAACCAGCAGTTAAGTATGCCACCGGGGGCAGGTGCCAGCCCTGCCTCGACTTCCCTGTCTGTCCAAACTTGTCTGCAGCAATGTACTGTCCCCAGCAGTACATGGCAGGTGCAGACCACCTGACAGTACCGCATTGCTGGGAGTGTTCCACAAGAGCCCAGTGTGGCAACCTTCCCTGAACTTCCCAAACCACCTCAGGATCAGCAGCTGACCCCTATGTGGGTCAGTTTCCCAGAAGTTGGTCCCAACTTACAGGAGATCCTGCTCACACCCAGGAGGCTTGCAGATCCCCTGGAATGTTCAGGGCCCTTAAATGATCCCTGTCACAGTGACAACATGCTCGTGTGCCTACCGAAGCTTGAGGATATAAACTCCTCACACAGTACAGCAGCTGCTTAAGTCCGACATCCCGGGAGACACACACACAGAGCAGCACAGACACACACAGAAACTCTAATGCAGGAACAAGGGTAAGACCAGAATGGCAATGAAGATATTTGGCAAAAATCCTCCAGATGCCAATGCTTAAGACCTAACCCAATTTTAAAGACAGTGCACTCACAGGCCCTGGCCCAGCTCCATCAGGGATCTGGACAGATGGCAGCCAGCAGCCAACAGAAGGGTCCATAGGCAGCAGGCCTGCCTCTTCCACCTACTTTCCACATACCTGTGAGTCAACATGAGGCAGTCAAGAGGCCCAGGGCCTTATGGGGAAAGGGGCCATGTTTCTGAGTCACATATTTCTGTGACAGCCTTGTTATTATTTTAAAAAGCCATGATGGCACATTTTCAGGTTTGTGACAGGCTGAGACCCGAACCACAGGAGGGAATACAATGTCAAGTTTCAGTCATGGCTCTAAGGCAGACGTTACAGCTCTCACAGGGATGGAAATGGAGACCCCAGCACACTGTGTCAGGGCAAGTTCATGGCTCTCACAGCACTGTGGCCTGCACGACAATCTCGGGGTCCTCGATGTCCTTTTTGCTCTGGACCATCCTCAGCTCCAGCTGAGCCGGGCTGGGCTTCTGTCCCTCTCCTGCTTGAGCTGAGGAACACAGGCAAGATTAGAGCAGGTGAGAAGCAGTCTCAGGCATCCCTCCTCCTGCCTACACTGGACCTCCGTCTTCAGAAGGTGGTCCACACTGCCACCTGCTGCCTCACTTCTAACAGGCAGCAGGATGCAGAGGCTGCAGGGAGAGCTCACCCCACCCCCAGACAAGGACTACCCCCAAAGAAGGCAGAGCAGGAGGGCAGGTACCTTTTGCACACCGGATGGTCCTCTCTAGAACGTGTTGCATGGCTGACACAGTTTTCTCACAGGCCACCTGTGTAGAGCACAAAGACACTGACTGCCTTGGTCTACCTGGGCAAGCATCACTGTCCAGAGGTCATCCCACAGGCACCAGCTGCCTTAGTCACCAGGAAGATCTGTTGACACTCATACTTAACAGTGGACACAGCTGGACCCATGGGGCTGACTGCATGACCTCCCCTAGTGAGGTCTCTGCATGAGCCTGTATCTGGAATGTCCCCCAAAGTCCATGCTAGGCCCTCTGGCTGGGTACTATTGGAGGGGATGTCAGCTCCCGGGAGTGAGGCCTGGTACAAGGTCCTGAGGTCCTTGGAAGGGGATAGTGTACTGTCCTTATCTCCTTCCTCTTTGATTCCTGGATCCCACCATGATACAGAGCAACAGGTCTTAAAGCAACAAGGTCATCTCACATGGACAGAGACCTCTGAAATCATGAGTAGAAAGAATCCATCCTTCTTTACAAATTGTCTCAGGTAGTGGAGAGAGAACCAAGCAGACATTGCCGACTAAATTAACCACTTCGGTGTGGATGGAGATAGCTCCTGGGAAGGATGGCAGCTTTTTGCTTGCTATATTATGCACTCCTGGCACACAGCAGGTACTTAACAAGAATTCCTGGAGTATATTAGTTTAAAGACTCCATAAGGGAAAGTACCGCGGCCCACCACTCTCAAGACCAGAGGCCTGGGGGACTCAGCAGGTACCCAGACTGCAGTTCTGTACATGGGTTGGCTGAACCAGGGCTTCCCCAGATAAAGCTAGGCCTTTCTTTCTCCTCTTCCCCTTGCTCCTGCAGTCCTTCCCTTCCTCCCTCCCTTCCATATTAACCTATAATCCCACAGAAAGTGCAGAGGTAGTTGTGGAGAGAAGTACACGTACAACCGACCTTCAGATTGTCTGGGTGCTTGTGTGTCCATGCCAGAAGCATAGCAGCAAACAAATCCCCAGTGCCCACGAAGACGGCATCCACTTTGCGCATTTCCATCCGGATGCGCTGTGTTACCGTGGAGCCATCAGGCTTCCCTAGGGGAGGACATAAGTCAGGTCACTGGGTCTGAGACTTCTCAGTTAGACAGCACCCTGCAGTGAGAACCTGTCAGCACAACTCGTCCATACTTCTCCTGAAGTGATAGGAAGGCCAGCACTGTCCATCCTTAGGCATGGTCATACAGATATGCTGTGGCCTCCGTCAGAGCTCTGGGACTCAATGTAGGCTGTCATGATTGCCCCCACCACTACTGTCACCACTGTCCAGAAAGGGAATGAAACACAGGACACTTACAAGCTGAAACTAGAAGGATCTTACACACTGAGGGTAGCAGGAACTGCTCTCTCTCTCTCTCTCTCTCTCTGTGTGTGTGTGTGTGTGTGTGTGTAGGGGGGCACAGGAACGTTCAGATGCTGCCCCCATACCCTTGTGCACCCAGAATGCTCACTGGAGACAGTGCCTGTCAGCCTGTGACCCAGCTCTGTGCTGGGACATTGTTCAAGCATAATTAACTCATGTGCTGTTTGCATAACCAGTCATTGAGTTTAACAGAAACCTACTCCCAAGAGACACCTGGGCCACAAAGTCAAACTCAGCCAGCCTCTGGCATAAGCCACCGGTGCAGGATAGATCAGCAGACATGAAAACCTGGTGGTCCCAGCACAGCATGGATATCTGAGCATCTGGCCAGTGGGAGTGGGTGAGCCTGTTCATGTCCCCAATGTCCGATCTGGTCTTCATCCCCTGGCTCCATAGAGACCTGTCCTGAACCTCCTTCTGTCTGATTCTCCTGAGGGACAAGTGATACCTGCCACTTGCTGACCGAGTCATAATCTACCCCATACTGAGCCCCACATATTCTCTGGGGCCTGAAAGCCATGGGCTACAGAAGCAGATGAACCCAGGGGGCATGCAAGGACAGGTGGAACAGGCACTTACGCATCCTCTGGCTGCCCAGTGCGATCAGGTAGTCAGTGCCCTGTGGGGAGGGCAGGTCAGAGCTGGTGATGACCACTGTGTCAGGACCCATGCAATGTAGCATGTCCATCACCTGCAGTAAGCAAGGGAGTGTCAGCACATCCAGCCTTGTGGGCCACCGTCCTCTGCAATCAGAGCCCAGGAGTGACCACCATGTTTGATGGCCTTCCAGAGAACCAGGAACATTGCACACACATGGCCTGTGGTCTGCCACCTGTCAGGGCCATTGAGAGTTCAGAGTCTGGAAATATGGGGAAGTCTGGGAGCCCTGGCCTAATTCCTTAGGGACTGGGTAGCCTGTCATATCCAACAACAGGAAGCAAGCTTTTCTCCAAGCTGGTTTGTAGTTCCTTTTGCTGCTTATTTCAGGCAAACATACTATATAGTTCTGGCTCATCTGAAACTGGTCTGTAGAACAGGCTGGCCTTGAACTCACAGAGATTCACCTGCCTCTGCCTCCCAAGTGCAGTCAGTGAAGATGGTGAAATTCCCTTAAACCTGATAGATATTCTGGAGAATCTGCATGCAGTGCTCACAGGGCACATTCATGGGTGCCTAATAAGTGGCTCAAGGTGGACCTAGCCACCACTGTCTGCTCACAGTGAGAAGACAACATGCATGAAGGTGGATAGGATGGTAACCTGGTGTGTGGGATTGCTTGAGTGGGGCACAGAAGATGCACACCACAAGGCTGGAGAGAGAGCCCAGCAGTTAAGAACACTCAAGGTCGGCTATCAGCACCAACTGTCCTTAACTCCAGTGCCAAAGGATGTGAGATCCTCTTCTGGCTCTGAGGACACCAGGCATAGACATGGTACACACATGTGCATACAGGAAAACCACTCACATATAAGATATAAAGAAATAGATCTTTCAGATTCCCAGCAGCCACATGGTAGCTCATAACCATCTCTAATGAGATCTGGTGCCCTTTTCTGGCCTTCAGACAAACATGCAAGCAAAACACAGTATACATAATAAATCTTAAAAAAAGAAAAAGATATGCTGCTGTCCTATAAAGGATGGTGACAGAGGGCACAGCTGTGTCATGGGGCAGCTAGGCCATGAGGTAATACTTTATACCCACAGCAAAAGGAGGTGGAGTTGTCTGGAATGGCACTTTGGTGTTCTCAATTCCAGGTCACAGAAAGGACACATGGTTGACTGAGTATAGAACTGACAAGGTACCTGTCAATGACAGACTTGCCATATCTGAGGTCAGGGCTCAGTATCCCTCAGGTGCCCATCTATTCCAGAAGATGGTTGTCAGTTTCCTTCCCCATGAACAGGGTTGTGTGTGAAGGTCTCCCTCCCAGTGAATACATGGGGCTGTGTGTGAGTGAGGGTCTCTCTCCCCTTGAACAAGGCTGTGTATGAAGGGTCTCACTCCCTGTGGACAGGGCCATGTGTAAAGGTCTCCTTACCTCCAGGGCTTCTTCCTCACTGTGGATTTTTCTGCCACTCAGCAACCTGGAACACAAATGGGAGTGGTGAGCCAGTCCTATAGTTCAGCCATCCTGGCAACTGACCTACATCACCACAATAGGCCTCACCGTTCCTACTGGCATGGCAACCTGGGGAGGCAGTGACATACAGGGAAAAATGGGGAAGGGCAAGAGTGCAACATGTTTGTTATCAGGACACTCACATGCATGGTTCCAAATTGTGGTGAATGACTTCAGTGACAGCAGTGAGAAACAGCCACCTACAAACCCAGCTGTCTCCCACCACAGTAGTCAGGTAACCAGTGTTCACAGAACTCTGATGGCCATATGACCAAGACAACGCACACACCTACTTCAGCAAGCTGACAGCACAGGCCCCTCAAAGAGGTACCATCCCTGACTTGGGATGGGCCCAGGGCTAGGGCACTCAGCTATTGAGTCTAAAGGGCATCCAAGGCTTACAGGACCCATCCCACAAAACAGAGAGGCCTGTGCCCTGCAAGTTTGGGTAACGGGCAAGTTTTTTAGAAGCTGACTCTTGAGCTAATGGGGGGGGGGTGTGGTCTGAGCTCTGACAGATCTGTGGCCTGCAGTTTCACCTGGAGGTAATCCCAGCCACATGAGCCCTCAGCTGGACAGGTATCACCTCCTCTTTCTCTTCTTGGAGCATCTTGCCAGCAGGGAGATACTGTGAGCCAACATGATCATGAACAAATAACCAGAGAGAAAGAGCACTTGTCATTGCCTTAGAGGCGATGGGAACCACTGCGGGGTATAGGGGTACATGTTTACAGGGAAAAGGGAGACATGATCAGTCTAGTGCATGTGAAGATTTCCAAGGGCCACCTAGGGACCTGAAAGAGCAGCTATTGGGGCTGCTCGGGCAATGTGAAGATGGTGCGGAGCTGTGCAGGGCTCACAGGGCGGCTGGTCCTCCTGGCTATGCAGTTACTTACTCAGCCTCGAATTGGTTGGGAGTGATGATGTCTGCCACGGGCACCACTTTGTCCCTGTACACGGGAAGGAGGTCCTGAGGAACATACTGCAGAGCACAGGAGAAAAATGAGACTCACTCTCACAGAAACAGTGGAGAAATGCTCCAAAAGCCCAAATCCTGTGGGGAGACCGGGCAATGTCACCACACCTGAGGCCGCAGGGACAGTGAAGGGCGTCAGCAAGTAAGACAAGGGCTTGGAGCAGCAGGAGAAGGTGTCAACTCACAGAACCAGAAGGGAGAATGGTAAGTAGAGAGCTAAGACACAGAACCCCATGGGATGACTAGAAGCAGCCTCAGGTCCTCAGGTCCTGCCAGCTGGGGCTGAGCCCACATGGCTGTGGTAGTCTGAGTCCAGGGCCATCTCATCTTCACCAAAGACAAGTTAGGGATCCAGCACACTCTGACCATCTCATGTTTGTTTTAAGTTATCAATTGCCACAGGCCATTATCATTTAATACAGTAGATGGCAATTAATATTATTCAAGGTGACAACCTACCAGCAACAAACTCTCTGATGGAGGAACCTCCTTTAAGCAAGGCTATACGAAACAGACTCCAGAATATCATTTACTTCTGTATGTAACTTCACATATGTGTTATTACAATCTTTCCCTAGTGGCTATGGAGAATCCCCCACTGATTATATCTAGTAGGTGCTTTTCTCCTGAATACAACCCAATTTACTGGGCATTTCTCTCTGTGGATTGTCAAGAAAGTGGCTCCTCCTTAGCTACATTGTTCAATTGATATTAATAATGTTAGCCTATACAGAGTTTTGATGAATACAATAAATACAAAGACATGTTACACAAGTCAGGGGTTATAAGCTCTACTTAAGCTGTGCTCCAAGACAGCTCTTATTTTCACAAGCTTCCAAGATAGCCATATCCTATCAACTGATATAAAACTGGTTTAGATTAGGTCAGGTGCCTTGCTAATGGTTTTCAAGATAAACTATCCCCAGAAAAGAAAAAAAAAAAAAAAAAGATCTTATTTAAAAGATCATATAACAAACGGATCTGTTGAACCAAGTTAAAAAGATGAAGCAACTTAATTACTATCCCAGGTCTGATTGATAATCAAGGACAATGATTAACTGTTTGCACAAATTCATAACCTCATGAAGTCATGGCCTTTGTTCAGGTACAGGCATGAAAAGATTCTCTAACTGGCCAGGGCTACAAAATCAAAATTGGCTTCAAAGCCCTGAGAAAAAGTTACATGTTTCCCTTTTTTATGGTCAAAGGTTACACACAGGACAGAAAATATATATTTTAAGATTTAAAACGTGACAGGGTTGTTCAGACTGGACACTAGGTCGCGTCCTCCAAAGAGAAGAAATACTACACTTATGGCTGACATTTTGCACTCAGTATTACAGAGGCCTCAAGGCAGACAGCATACTGTGAAAAAAAGGTGTGGAATCTCTCATTGGTACAGATTGGATTCATCACAAACTTACCAGGTCAAGAATTCCAGATACAGTGTTTCAGCCTAGACCTGAAGATCATGAAAAATACAGTGGGGACCCCAAGCACCCTCAAAGACTGCACATTGTTACAAGGGAAAAAGATATAGTCAAGATGCTTGGGCTACAGAAGGCACATAGCCCCCAAATTCACAAGACCATCCCTTCAGTGAATGCAAAGTTGAAAGTGCTTCAACACTTGATATGCATCCAGCCCCTGAAGCTGCCACAAAGTCTTCCCATAGAACAGACCATGTCTAGCACCGTGCCTCAAGAGCATTGCGGAATTAATTGAGAGTACAGTGGCATCTGAAGCCTGTAGAGCAGAAAGCAAAGTCCTGATGCCACACAGCTGCAGATTACAAACTGCAGTTACTGAGGAAATGGTTCTCATCAAAGTTTATTTCAAAACAAAACAAAAAAAAGATTTAAAATGCCTTTGACGTCTCTGTGCCTTGGACAGTGCTGAGTAAGGTTATCTGTGCTGGATCCCCTGCCTTGCAGCTCAAGCTCTGGGGGAACACCCCAGCTGTGCCAACACATGGCCCAGCTTTTACAGCCGCTAACCACAAAATGTTAGTTTAAAATGTTTATACACTTAGAAGGATATAGCACACAATTTCCTTATTTCTATTAGTGTCCTTAGTAGTTTAGATTTATAAGGCTACCTCTATAGACAAGATAACACAGAAGACTTCTCTTATCGAAGCTGCCTAATAATTAGGGAGTTGACTAAGAAGGTGGATAAGGAAAACCAGCAGAAGAATTAATATTGATGTGAGGTGTGGACAGGCTGACATGGCTAGTGAGGTGTCCCTTTGTCCCCTTCCTCCCTGACTGCTTCACCCCTCCTGAAACTGCACAGAGAACACCTCCCCTGCATGGAGGAGTGCTGTCCTGCAGCCAAGGGTAAATGGCTAGCCTTCTCCCTGCCAAGAGCCTCCAAACAAGCTTTTGAGAAAAACCATTTGCAACAGGAGAAACTCATAGGACATTCACCTGCAGTGCCCACAGCTGGAGCTTCATTAGACAGCTTGCCCACTGCTGACAGCCTGGCTGTGGCTGCCATGGGCCACACAGATAACCAAAGCAGGCAGAGAGGACATTCACCATGACACTTGTCCTCCACTTGTCTATATGGGGGCCACACTGCTTTACCCAAGAAGATGCCTTCTCTTAGTTCAAATCAGATGCACAGACCACTTGTCTAATAGCAGAGTGAGTGTACTCACCATGGAGCCTTCTCCATTCCATTTGTCACCCATCACAGGATCACACACTGCAGGGACACAACATCTGGTTAGCAACTGCCGTATACTCCCATGACAGACCTCCACACTGTTTGACATTCCTTTTGGTTTTTTTTTTTTTTTTTTTTGAGACAGGGTGTCACTGTATAGCACAGGCTAACACTGGACTCACAATCTTCCTGCTTAGCCTACCATGTAGCTGAGAATGCAGGCATGCACACCACACTTGCCTCCATAGCTAACTCTTGTTCTAACTGACAGTGTGTGTGCCTGTGTGTATGTACATGTATCATGTGTGCAAGTGTCCAGGAGTTCAGAAAAGGGCATGGGATCCCTTGTAATGGGATTCACAGGCAGCTATGAGCCATCAGAGTGGGTGCTTGGAACTGAACTCAAGGCTTCTGCAAGAAGAGTACACACCCTTCACTGATGACAGCTTCTCAACTTGCCCTGGCTGGCTTTGAGCTCATGACTTTGGAGCCGGGATGACCCTGAGCTTCTGACCCTCTGATTATTGGGATCACAGGTGTCTACCTACATATTCCGTTTATGTGGTTGGACCTATCAGGCCCAGGGCTTCATGTATGCTAGGCAAGCACTCTACCAACTGAGCTACACCCATAGTCTCTCAATTTTTTTAACATCACATACATAACAATTGTGCACACCAGCACCTTGCACTTCTCTGTCCAAGACAACTAGGTCCTCCTCTGGATAATTTCACACATAACTTAACATCATTCATGCCTTGTCTCAAGAACACATTACCTCAATTGACCTGGACTGGCACAGTGCCCTCCCCCTCTTGCCTGGCCGAGAGAATACTAAACCCAGGTATCACAGTATCTTCCCAGGTTAAGCACATGTCCTTTGGACATAGTCCACTGCATGCACATGCATGAACAAAGCAATGTGCTATTGGCCTTCAGGGCAGGGCCCTGTGCATACCTGGGAAACTGCTACATAGGATCTAGCCTCAGTCTGCACGCCTAGTTAACACTGCCTCCACTCTCGCTAGCACATGGACCTAGTGTTGTCTGGCAACTATAGTGCCACTCTCCATGCAGACAAACTAGATAGGGTGTGCCCTCCCCATCACCCATCCCCTAGTTTGGCCCTGCCTGGGGTATCAACACAACCTACATCTTCTTTAGAATCAGAACTCACATGTCTTGGGTACCCCAGGCCTTCATACATATTTAAACCTTCCTTTTTATGCACCCATGGGAAAAACTTCCCAACATTCCTACTGTGCCAGCCCACAGGCCTTCTTCTTAGGGGGTTAAATAACTGACCAATAAAGGCCAAGCAGAAAGTGAGATATGAGAAGACAGTTGTCTGAGCCATTCCTTCCCTGAGGATAAGAGCAGCAGGGACACAAAGTGGGGAAGGGGCATCACGGCCCAGCTCTCACCGTACACGAGCCGGGAGTTCTGCTGCTTCAGCTCCCGCACGATGTCCACCACCGTGGCCAGGAAGGACTTGTCTCTCGTGTAACCTTGGGAGGGAAATCCAGGTTTCTCTCTCAAAACAGGACACACTGACTGCCAGGGAATCTTCCATAACAAGAATCACCAAATCAAACATGCATGAGAGTGGGTGCAGGCCAGACCCTGCAGCCAGGGAATACACAAGGTCCCCAAAAGTCTGTAGTCACGGAGGGGAAGGCAGCAAGATCCCAGGTACATGAGTTTTGAGTGACAAGACTGCACAGATAATTGGCAAATTTCCCACTTTCAACAAAACATATCACTTTCAAAATTTAATTTTAAGTGTGTGTGCATGAGTGCTTACAGGTCAGAAGATGGTATCTAATCCCCTGGAGCTAGATTACAGGCAGTTATGAGCTACCATGTGTGAGCTGGGAACTGATCCTGGGTCCTCTGCAAGAGCGGTGATTTCTATTAACCACTGAGCCGTCTTTGCACCTCCTATATCTCTAATTTTTTTTTTTTTTTTAATTCAGGGGCTAGAGAGGTGGTTCAGCAATTAAGAGCACTAGCCATTAGGCCAGAGGTCCTGAGTTCAACTCCCAGCACGCACGTGGTAGCTCACAACTGTCTATAACTGTAGTCCTTAGGGATCCAATGCCCCTTTTGGGTGTGCAGATGGGCATGCAGACAAAACACCTATATACATACAAACACACAAATACATGTCTATTTATTTATTTTTGGAGACAGGGCCTTAGCTGACCTAGAACTCACAATGTAGACTAGGCTTGGCCTACAAAGCGAGTTCAAGGATAGCCAGGCCTGTTACACAGAGAAATCCTGTTTCAAAACAAAACAAAAACTAAATTGGGGGCCCCGAGTGATGGCTGACTGAGTAGGGATACTTGCTTTTATGTCTGAAAACCTAAGTTCACTCTCTGGGATCCACAGTGGAAAGTCCTCTGTACACATGCTGTGATACCACATATCACATGGACCCATAGACACACAATAAATTAATAAGTAGACTCAATATGTAGAAAATACAACCAGAAAACATAACAGCTGAACTCATGTAGCATTTCACCATAAACCCAGGGTGGCAGAACTAACTGTAAGGGTCTCTAGAAAGGGTTGGTGCCCAGTGCACACCATGACCATTCAGGAAGGAGTCAGAGACCAGGCCTGTGCTTGACCTGTCACCAGCAGACTGGGGACCCTGGGGAACCTCACCAGTGAGCACGTAGTCATACTTATTCACACTGTTCATCTTGAGACCTCCATACAGTTCATGCAGTTCCTGTGAATTCAGCACTTGGCCCTTCCAATGGGCATAG
Source organism: Phodopus roborovskii (assembly GCF_943737965.1). Classification (NCBI taxonomy): domain Eukaryota; kingdom Metazoa; phylum Chordata; class Mammalia; order Rodentia; family Cricetidae; genus Phodopus; species Phodopus roborovskii. The sequence continues at coordinate 24,129,071 of NW_026126434.1, forward strand.
CCTGCAGGAAGAAAACAGGCTAAGCTGTGGGTGTGGGAGCCCCAGGTTTCCCTGGTGACCATCTCAGCTGATGACTGACAACCACCTACCCTCCATGAGACCAGGTGAGCTGCTCTTCTGAAGGCTGCCCTTACTTTGGCCCTGACTGGATGCTCTGGGCCCAGGGCCTCAGTGGCATCCCAATATCCTGGAAACACCCCTGTTCCTACACTGTGGGAGCTGAACAGTGGTCTCCACCCTGCCATGACTAGATTCTATCAAATCAATGCAGGGCAGCAGACACCCAGCGCCCTAGGTAACCCCGTGGAACTGTGTCCTGTAAGATGTGGATAAGGACATGTGGGCACACAGCTGTTTAATTCTATATTCAACAGAAGAATCTTAAAGCAGACCACCCAACCCAACCCCTTTCCTTAGCCCAAGGTGTTCCAGAGTGGAAACGCACACTAACATGCAGATCACCGGTTGTCAGCAGGAGGACACAGCAGCACTCCCTGTGGTTTACCTGTTCAGTCTCCCACAAAAGAAGATGCTATGACTGTTAGCTTAACAGAGAAGGAAACTGAGGCATGGAGTTTTTCCCACCAGTGGGCTCCAGAACAGTGGTCACACACATCAGCCATGGTGTGGGGTAGGCCCTACACAGAGTGGTAGTTCTGGGTTCATCTCCTGACCACAGGATGTGGCAACTACTTCCCTCGGGACCAGATTACCTGCCATGCTCACACCCACCACGACTACAACCTTGTAGTCCTACCTGTGTGGTTGGAAAACTGCACGGAGTTCACTGCATCAACTTCAAACCCTAAAACCTGCAGAGCAGAGAGAAGAGGTGTGTGAGTGCCTGTCTGTGACCCCAAGAACCCAGAGCAGGGGTCCCACCCATGGCTAGAGTCTTGACTTGAGGAGGGTGACAGATGGGACCATCCAAGTGGTATAGAACAGGGCAGGACCTGCCCAACCAGTCAGAGGTTTGCATTTCAGGGCCACTTAGAAAACTTGCCCAAAGGGCCATGGTGGCAACACCCCTCTCCCCTGCTGCTGTGCACTGAAGGGTTCACGGAGCACCCCAGAGGGACCACCTGATGAAAGTGGCCAAAGAAAGCACTGTTAGCAGCTGTCTGTGCAGACAGTGAGCTCGGCCTTGTGGGCCTTCTAACCCACCCCTGAGGGGTGAGACCCAGACCCAGCTGGGCATCTCATCTCAACCAGCCTCAACCACAACAGCTAGCAAGCTCTCCCTCCCTCCATGTGAAGAAGAGAAAGAAAGAAGGCTCCACAGCAGGGCTGAGGTCCCCAGAACAACCACATCCATCCATTGAGCAGCTTGCCACTCTGAAAGGCCTCTCACAGCCCTGGTGGGAATCATCCAGACAGGAAAATGGGCCTCCTGAGACATGCTGGGCAGAGACTGAGACTCCGTGTGGGCAGCCATTCATCCTCACCACATGAAGCAACTCACTAAACCAAATTAAAGCTATGGGATCTGTGAGCCAACTAAGAGCTGTCACTGAGTTTAAAAGCTTTTTACTTTAGATGGACAGTGATGGTGCATGCCTTTAATCCCAGCACTCAGAGGCAAAGGGAGGTGGATCTCTGAATTCGAGGATAGCTTGGTCTACAGAGTTCCAGGACAGTCAGAGCTGTTACACAGAGAATCCCTGTCTCAATGCTCCCCAATCCCTCCAAAAAAAGAATGCTTGCTGTACTGTACAATCATGCGGACCAGAGTTTAGACCCCAGAACCCACTGTCACAAGCCAGGTGTCCTGTGCACACCTATAACCAACTCCTGCTCCAGGGAGGATTGAGACAAGGTCACTGGGGCATTATGGTTTCCAGTCTGGCTGAGAAAACATGTGCCCAGGTTCAGGGAATCCCTGCCTCACAGGAACAGGCAGAGAGCAGGCAGAGTGTGAGAGCACATGTGCAGATGTGGTCATGTACTCACACAGACACAAGTAAACCAATCTCTCTCTCATACACACACACACACACACACACATGACACCTCCATATGCATACATGCACCCACACAAAGGAGAACCCTTCCTCTACAAATGAAAAGTGTTGTATATCATCATCATCATTGTTTGTTTTTGTTTTTTGGAGACAGGGATTCTCTGTATTGCTCTGGAGCCTGTCCTGGAACTAGCTCTGTAGACCAGGCTGGACTCGAATTCACAGACATCAGCCTGCCTCTGAGTGAAGGGATTAAAGTCTACCAATGCCTGGCATAGAATATAACTTTAAGTTGTGTTACATTTGTTTATGCTCTGGAACATTTGTTTAACAATGTAAAGATGTGTTGCTTTTGTCTATGCTGCATTTGCTTAAATCTGTGAAACTGTGGTTCTTTGCCTGTCTAAAACACCTGATGGTCTAATATGGAGGTGAGAAAAGATGGGCAGGGCTGGCAGGCAGAGAGAATGAATAAGCAGAAATCTGGGAGAAATAGAAGGAAAAGAGAACAAGGAGAGGAAGACAACCAAGAAGTTAGAGGGAAAGTAAGATATATAGAAGTAAGAAAAGGAAAAAGCCCAGAGGCAAAATGTAAATGGGATAATTTAAGTTAAGAAAAGCTGGCTAGAAACTAGCCAAGCTAAGGCTGGACATTTGTAAGTTATAAAAAGCCTCCGTTTGTGATTATTTGGGAGCTGGGTGGCGCCCCCCCTCCCCAAAGCCAAAAGAGTTAAAAAACAAAACAAAACAGAAAGGTTCTTTTTAAGTGAAAGGGGCAAAGGATTATTTCTAGATGGACTGGACAACCCCAAAGTCACTGACAGCTGTAACCCTCTTGACTTGGAACGTACTGATTTCTCCTGTGGCTTCTTCCATTTCCCTGTCTCCCCACACTCTACTCCAAGTCTGTCAGCTGCCCAAGGTGACAGACATCGGGCTTAAGACAAGGGAGAGTCCTCAGCCCGCTACCCAGCCCACATCTGACCATGCTCAGGGCCCTGGCAGGTCTCCCTGCCTCACCCACTTGCCTCTTTCAGGCCACTCAGACCAGGCTACCATCAGGATTATGAACTGACCCCATAGTGTCCTCCTTTCACCTCTAGTTCAGGTCCCAAACGGACTATGCCTGCACTGCTGCCGCCATCGGCACTGTTACTGTCCCCTCCTCCTGTGAGTCAGCCCACTATTTTCCAGCATCTTTCAGAAGGTTGGCCCCTCAATAGCAGCACCACTTTCTTTTTGGGGTGGTCTGCCTGCCAGAAAGATCTCCTTTGCTTCCTCAGCTCCCCAGATGTCATTCCCCATTTATCAGATTGCTGTCCCTAGAAACAGAGTTCCCCTTAGTTAGGCCCTCCATTCCCTCAGCCAAGTCTCACCTAATGTCCACTTCTAAAGCAATACCAGGCAAGGGCCACTGAGCAAAACCTTATGTAAACACATTCCACAATGCAGAATAGAAATTAAGGCCAGAAAGAGGGCCTGCCAGGGTGGGTAAAGCCAAGGGCCCAGGACTCGAGAGGAATTGGCCTAATGCCCATGACTTTGTCTACTGCGGATATATATAGAGAGGACCGCAGTCTCAAGCAGTGGTTCTCAACCTGTGCATCCAGACCCACACAGGGGTCACATATCAGATATACTACATAACAGATAGTTACATCATGATTCATAACAGTAGAAAAATTACAGATATGAAGTAGCAATGAAATAATTTTATGGTTGGGGGTCACGACAACATGAGGAAATGTGTTAAAGTGTTGCAGCATTGGGAAGGTTGAGAACACTCTAGACTCTGTTGAGACAGAGGTTGGGTGAATGGACACCTTTGCCAGAGCCTCAAGGTAAACAGAGAGAGAGAGCTAAGGACTCACTCCCTCTACATGAACTGCAGGACACCTGAACAAAAAGAGCCCTGTGAATCTGACAGCAGAGGGCAGAGACATCAGTGACCTCGGAGTGGCAGAAAACGGACTCTTTACAGCACACTGTTCTGCAGAACCTCGGGTGCAGACAAATGGGCTGTCTCACCTATAGAACTGGACGAGGCCAAGCAGCCTACGGAAAAACAGGGACACAGAGACTGAGAGCCCGGGAGATAGAGAAACAGATGCTAGAGACAATGCCCGGGTAGCATCAGGAGAGTGAATAACCTGGGGGAAAGGGATAGAGGTTCTGGGTGTTGGCCGTATGTCACACATTGTGATGCCACTGAGCTCAAGCACTTATGGTTTGAATTCATAGGCTCATCCCCCACAAAATTTAAGCCAGCATTATCGCTGAAGCAATTTAATAAAAATTAGCAGAAAGGTAAATCCAAAAAGGTAAGAGCAGCACTTTGCAGATTTGCTCTCCTATTCCAGACTTTTGTGTACCAATATAGCTTTCAGCATCTCAAATCCCTTAAAATTCTGATCAACTGTGATGAGCCAGGCTGAAAGAGATTATGACACACATCCTGGAAACCCTGCCAAGCTGTCCTACCCCAATGCTTCTGCGTATGCAGATAATTAATCCTTCAGAGCTGGTGCACACATCCAAGAAAGGAATCGCTATTTTCCGCTTCTAAATGATGGTGCTGAGCCCCTGGACTAGCATTTCCATTTTTACTGTCAAAAGTGCTGTATTAATCAGTGTCATGTGTTAGTGTCAACATTACCAGAATCCACTTCCTGAAATACATATACAAAGCTCAGCTGGGAAGACAAGGATAGGGGCCTTACTCCCAGCTGGGAGTCCCAGGCCCCGGAGGAGTCTGCTATCATTTAACACCTCTTCTCAGCTCAAATCCATTTCTGGGGGGCTATAGCTGTGACTCGGGAGATCACGCCCTGGCATCCTGGCCAGGTACTTCACCATGGACAGAGTGAGACTGGAGAGTGGAAGGCAACCTCCCACAGGTTGCAGCAGGACTCTTAGTCCCCTGGGTGGACACTCCCCAACCCCCCCCCCCCAGCTGCCTGGGTTCCCTGTTAAAGGCCTGTATGACATCAGTCCATTCTCTCCCCTTAAATGGTCTACACTGACTACGTCTCCACTGTGTGCATTCCACCTCAACCCCAGATATACTCCACTATGCCCCTCTCGAAGTCCTATATTTTAGGGTTTTCTGTTATTCTTGGTTGATGTCAAGACCCTTGACCACATGCAAAGAGCCCATCACCCCAGGCTCAGAGGTACTGGCCACTTCCTGCACTCCGAAAAGTTCTGAACACTCCACGCCTTTGCCAGCTCTCCTGTCATCTTGGAACTCGCTCTGTAGAGAGATCTACCTGCTGCTGTCTCAGGTACCAGGATTAAAGGTATGTGTCGCCACCACCAAGCAGGCTTCACTTAACTGAGAGGGCAGCAGCTTCTTTTGATCCACACTGTGGTACCCATGGTTCCATTTATCCATGGCCAAATATTGAACTGTTTGAGCGGCTGGGTTCAGAGACAAAACTCTCCACACAAACATGAGTAACTGTGAGGATTAGGTTTTGGATCCCCAGAACCCATGTTACTGCCTGTGGATGTAACAACCCTCACATACCAACACATGCATGTGCAAACATGCACCACATATCGGTCAACATGCATCTCATACCACACACATGCCAAAGAAAATTCTTTGACTTAGAGGTAGACAGATAAGAGTGAGCATATATTCACTAATAGATTTCTTTTAAGAGTATAAGTATGGGCTAGAGAGACAGCTCAGAGGTTAAGAGCACTGGCTGCTCTTCCAGACATCCTGAATTCAACCCCCAGCAACCACATGGTAGTTCACAACTACCTGTAGTGAGATATGGTGCCCTCTTCTGGTGTGCAGGTGTACATGCAGGACAGGCAGAACACTGTATACATCATAAATCTTTTTTTTTTTTAAAGAGTATAGATATTTGTCTACATGTATGCACGTGCACCATGTGCAGGCAGGCAGTGCCTATGGAGGCCAGAAGATGGCAGAAAATCCCTGGAAATGGAGTTACAGACCTTTGAGCTACCATGGGTGCTCACATGAGTGGAACCTGGTCCTCTACAACAGCAGCCAGTGCTCCTAACCACTCAGCCATCTCCCCAGCCCTGCATTCACTAATGTATTTCAGCAGGTAGGTAATGGTTACTACTCTCCTTTGCTACTGTAGTTAAGCTGTCCTGGTGTCAGGCTTATACATGCAAATCATAGATATATAGGCACAGGGCAAAACACTTAGCAATTTCTCTTACTATTTATCATATTATAAAACCTGAGAACAAATAAAAATCTGAAACAATCACCAAAGCCACCACACGTGCTGCTGGTTCACCTTCCGGCTCCAAAAAGTCCATACAACCTTAGGGGGCCACCTCTTCTCCCTGGAGTCACTCATTCTCATGTCCTGAGTCCACTAAGGACTCTCTGATCAATCCTGGCCAGCTGAATGTATTCTCTGCCTCTCCAACCAAACGCTCTATTCAAATGTGCAACTGGCCACAACATAAACAAAATTCACGCAACACACTCTATATACAGCATTCAATGTTATCTTCATTTTCGGGCATCTACCAAGAATTTTGTTGCTTTTGTTTTTTCTTTTTTTTTGGGGGGGGGGCGCAGATCGAGACAGTTTCTCTGTAGTTGTGGAGCCTGTCCTGGAATTAGCTCTTGTAGACCATGCTGGTCTTGAATTCACAGAGATCCATCTGCCTCTGCCTCCCAAGGGCTGGGATTAAAGGCGTGAGCTGCCTCCACCACCAGGCTGTTGTTTGTTTTTCAAGACAAGATTTCACTGTGTAACAGTCCTAGCTGTCCTGGAACTCACTTTGCAGACCAGGCTGGCCTTGAATCTACTGGGATCCACCTGCCTCTGCCTGTCTCTGCCTACCTAATGCTAGGATTAAAGGCTGGAACTAAAGGTGTGCACAATCACCACAGATTTTAGAACAAATTCCTTACAGATAAAGAGGACTCAGCATCCTTTTAGCCCCAAGCCCTGCTTGTTATCTCAGTACTCAGGAGGCAGAAGAATCTTGAGCTCAGGGACAGCCTGGGTTACAAAGTGAGATGAATTGAGAGAGGAGGGTAATTAAAGAAAAAGAGACAGGGCCTGGCTTTGAGGGCACACGCCTTTAATCCCAGCACTCATGAAGGCAGAAAGAGGCAGGCAAATCTCTGAGTTCCACATCAACATCAGCCTGGTCTACAGAGTTCCAGGACAGACTCCAAAGCTACACAGAGAAACCCTGTCTAGAAAAACCAAAAATAAAGAAAAAAAAAAAATAAAGAAAGCCTTGCCTTCTGGCCTCAGCTACTCCAATCCTGCACAGTACTCTTAAATCCCCACATTCCCTTGGCTTCTGAATGAAAGCTGAGCTGGCCAGATCCCAGGACTGAGCCTCCAGCAGTAAATGCACATCCACTTCAGAAGTCATGAACATCTCGGATGAGATGCATGCATGCTATCAGTACAAAAGTCAGTGGAAACCCAGCTCTAGCAGATGCAGAAAGAAGGTCTGGCTAAGTGATTAGATGACTGTGTGAGCTGGGCACTAAAGCTGGAGACAGACCCAGAGACACTGAGAGCCAACAGTGCTGAGAACCACAGCTGGCAAAGGCACCCATAGGGTATGCCTCTCAGCTGAGTATCCAGCACTAGACAGGGCTTCCTGACCTGATGTGTGAGGCTGGGGTCTGAGGAAACTGGACAGCACCATACTGTGGCAAAGTCTCTGGCTGTTCCCTGGGGTAGTTAAACCATCCCAGACATAGCCTGCTATACTTCCTCCCTCCTGCTGTTAGGGACAACACCACCTCCATATGAGTGCAAGTGACACCCAGAAAAGGGACAGCCAAACAGAAGCATGAGCTTGCCTTTCCTGCTTCCTGCTACCCATGGCTGCCAGACACAGGCTCCTCCTGTCCCTCATGCAACCTCAGGACCACCCCCACCTCCAGCAGTGATGTGTGCTATGCTGGGGTGGCTGTGTGGGCAGGTGATGAACATCTCAGGGACCCCATAACTGCCTCCATTGCTGCATCATTAAAACCTCCAGCAAAGAGACTCACACACAGCCTGAAGCCACACAGCCAGAGGAATCTGTTGAGAGCAATAGCTCAACTAAACTCCAAGTGGGGTAGAGAGACTCAGCACAACAGCAGTGGGGTGAGCTCTGGAATATTCCAGTGTGGTTCCTCCACATGCATCTAGGGACAGACAGGAGGTCAGGCCCAGCCTCACTGGTGTTTCCAGCTCTGGAGAACCAGTCCCTGGTTCTTTCACAGATGGGAATCAGCAAGCAGGCTGGACAAGCATCTTGTGACCATTGTCACCCAGAGCAACCTTACAGCCAAAGGCCCCACTTCCTTCCCACCACTGGTCACTGCTAAGCCTTACAATCCAGCCAAACCACACCCTCTGATCTCCATGGTGAACTGCTACTAGAAAGCATGCTTCCCACAAAGCATCTCCAGGTCCTGTGGTCACCCCCAGCCTGGCTCACAGCACTCACTCCAGGATTACAGTGCTAGACAGGCATAGCCAGGTTCCATGTCTAGCTGCTGAATTCTGCCTTGTTAAGCTACACAGTGAAGCCCTAAGGAGAGGGACCGTGTGCTAAACCTACTGTGACATCAACTGGCCAACCTTGCCAGCACTTGTTGCTGCCAGGTCACTCTGAGACTCAGTAACCCAGATACATGTTCACCTAGGTTCCAGATAGCTGAGATACAAGCTGGTCAGGAACTCTCTGTGTATCAACTGGCCAGCTGCTCTCATCTGGCTCAGACAGCTGGAAGTGGTTGAGTTTCTGTTGGGGAAGTGTCAAAACAGTATTCCTGACCCCAAATGAGTTGCACAATGTGGCCTTAGTTCACCCCCTGCAGGAGCTGCCCTTCCTCTGTGCCATGGTCTCTCTACCAGAGAGAATTCTGCATACTGCCCCAGGATGAGCTCCCTTTCATGCCCCAGAGAGGGTGGGGGTGGCAGGCTCTGATGAGCTGACAGACTTATGCCTAAACTAGTGACCCAAGGAGCCCAGGCCTTGATAGGAACTAGGTAGCTTCTCTGGGAATCTCAACTAGACAGCCAGCACAAGTCATAGTTGGACCATTCTTCAACACTTCATTTTCCTATCTGATGGGGAAAGATCATTGAGTCCTCTCCGTGTGCGCGCGCGCGCGCGCGCACACGCGCACACGCGCGCGCACACACACACACACACACACACACACACAGCTCAGGAAACCCAGGGAATATACTTATGTGCATGCCAGGGAATGCTCATATGTACACCTGTGCATGTATGTACACACCCTCCAGATATTGACTCTTCCCTCTTCCAGGAAGAAGTGGGTTGGAAACTAGCTGGCTGTAGTTACTCAGCATGTGTGCAAAGAACCTGGCTCTGTCCACAGCAGCATTTCACAGGAGTATCTAAGCCTAGTGTGGTAGCACATGCCTTTAATCCCAGCAATTACAGACAGAGCCAGGTGGATCTCTGTGAGCTCAAGGCCAGCCTGGTCTACAGAGGGAGTTCCAGGACAGCCAGGGCTACACAGAGAAACCCTGTCTCTGGGGATGAGCATGGGAGGAGGAGGAGTTTGGGGCACAGCTCAGTGGAAGAGCACTTGTTAAACAAGCACAAGGCCCTGGGTTGGGTACTCAGCACCACAGAAAGCAAGAAGGGAAGGCAAGCTGCTGCCTAGTAAGTGAGGAATAGGCAACAAGGCACACTGGACTTCACCCTGCCCTTCCCTCTCACCCTACAGTCTAGAGCCCAAACAGCAGAAGCCCCGCTTCACAGGCCCTCCCCCTGCTGCAGAGGTGAGTGAAAAAGCGGTGAGGGAGGGGCAGGGAGACAGGACCCTGACCCCCCACTTTCCCTTTACCCTCTTTCTGCTCTGCAAGCCTTGAAGGGTTCCACCTGGTTCCCCACCTCCCATGAAACCTTTGACCTGGGGCCAGAGACACAATCTGAAAACAGGGGGAGGGGTCTGCTGCCTCTTTCTATGACTATTTTCTCGGCTGCCTGTGGGAGACTGGGAAGGCAGGAGCTCAGAAGACATTGCAGACAGTGCCGGGGAGGCAGAGCTGAGGGTCCAGGTGTGTGGGTCTGTCTGTGCCCCATGGTTAGAGGGATCTCCACAGCTGCGGCCATGGCCACAAGTCAGGCCCAGAAACTTCCCTAGCCACTACTCTGACATGGCTGGACAGACACCTGGAAAAGGCCCAAGAGGCCTCCCCAGCCTCCTACCTGCGACCTTCTTAGAGCAGCTCTGGGACAAATCTTGGGACCCCAGCCCAAGACTCCATTCTCCCCCTTGCTAGCTTTTCTTCCCATAGTCAGCAATGGGAATGAGACTTTATGCTCTAGACTATACACACCCCACCTCCACAGAGAGAGAACAGCTCTGGACCCGAGGGCTGTTCCGCTTGGAACAGCTGCTCAGACTATAGTGCTGGCCCCAGGCCACCACAAACTCTGATGGTGCCAGCCCAGCCCCACATGTGCTCACTAAGGCTCTCCATGTTGGAGGTGTCCTCCCTACCCTTCCCATTGCTGTTCCCTGTCCAGGGCTGCAGAGCTATGTATGGTTGAGCAGCAAAATGCCAACAGGGACCCTAAAAGAGTCCCCAGGTCCTTCGGCTCCTCTCTGGAGGGAAGAAGCTAAGAAGAGCCTCCTCCTTTGAGCAGGTGGGGCACCATGTCTTCAGCTGAATTAAGAAGCTGAGCCCTTGGTGCAGTCTAGAGGACAGAGGGCCAGGGCAGCCAGGGACTCAGTGAAGGCAGAGGCTCAGCAAGGGCAAGAGGAAGAGATGCAGGACACAGGGCCTCAGAGCCCTGCACACCTCTGCCCAAGGTGAGGGGGCTGCTCGGAGCTCAACCTGACTCCACCCTCCCTGGCTGTCCCTGCCTCAGGGACTCTACCCCCTTTCCTAAGAACAGTCTCACCTCAGTCACCTTGCTACCCTCCTCTGCCCCAAAAGCTAGAGAACAACGGGTAAGAGCATGAAGCGCCAGGCCAGTGCATCTGGGTAGAACAAGAATAGGAGTTGGGGGTGGGTAGAGAATTGCTTATCAACCAATAGGAGCTCAAGTCTCAGCAACCGCCCTGTGCTTGTGAACTTGAACCCCTGTACTGTACACCCATAACCATTTGCCCTATTTTGTCTGCCAAACATGACTGTCTCAGGACAGCCCTCGGGTTGAGCTCAGGTAGTGCTCTGGGCCACCTGTCTTCCTTCCAGATCCTCCCTGCAGGTCCGTGGTAGTGAGTGAGGTGCTCCTTCCTAATGTCCCCCAGGGGTCAGGATAGTGGCTGGGCTTGAGCTGAAGGGCTACAGGAACCTACCACCTTGCTTATTGTCCAACCAAAGAGGTACAGTGAAGGACCTGGCTGGCCAGGTCAGGTCGATCTTCCTGCTGGACCAGCCAGGCAAGGACGTGCCAATCACTCTACAGTGCCTCCAGGCTCCATTCTAATACCCACTGCACCCTGGTTTTCTCCTAGGGCCACCAGGTCACAAGTAGGAAACACCATGGGTCAGAAATGATCACAGACAGCCTTGTGGGAAGAGGCTCTGGGAAGATGACAAGGCTACAGCCCTTCTAACAGGTTGCTTCCAAAGCGAAAGTCAACAAAATGATCTATCAGACAGGCCTGCAGATGGTGCAGGGTGGTTCCAGCCCCATCCCACCATATTAAAGACCACCCCAAGAGTATTAAAACCCAAAGTGTGGTCCAGAGTTCTCCTGGTTTAAGCTCAATGGGTAGGTAGAGACAGAATCTGAATTTCAGTAGGGAATGAGCAATCACAAGCCTATGTGTCTACCAAAAGGCTGTCTGAGCTTTCGAAAAGCAGGATCCTCCCAGCTCCTTATTTCATAGCCTCGGGGATCCCCCGCCCATTGCTGGCCAGTCATCCGGAAGCAGCAGGGACCCATTGCGCCCCAGCCGGGCAGGGGACTTCGTGCCACCTGCACCACCCTACTTGCAAGCTCCCCAGCATATTCCACGCCCCCGCCTGCATGCCCCCGGCTCTGTTCGTAACGCGCCCAGCTCGCAACGGGGACCCAAGGGTGGTCGCAAGAAGGATCAAGGTCATCGGTCCGGGGAAGTACGCTGCGATCCAGCAGACTCGCCAGCAGCCCGATTTACATAAGCGGTAGAGCGCGTACCTGCAGCGGGAACATGGCCGCCCGGTTGCCCACGTAGCCACGGACGACATGGCTCTGGATGGAGAGCACCCGGCACTCGCCCTCCATGCCGGGAAGACCGTGGTGGCGCGTGGTCCAAGTGGTGTCACGGAATCCGGTTACCCAGGCCGCACGCTCTGTCTCTCCTCCCGGTTGCCCTCAGCACGCGCAGGCGCTGGGTTTGGACGCGCAGCCCGCCTCCTCTGACCTCAACAGGCCGGCTGCTTAACTCGCTAGTCCCGCGCGGCGAGGGGCGGGCTGGAGGCGGTGCCACACTTAGGCCACGCCCTCCGGGGAAAGGGACTTGTGGATTTGAGCTGGCTGGGCTCCTCTATGCTGCAGCACGTGAGCGTTCCTGTTTTTTGCAAACCTGAGTCTGCCCCATCCGGCACACCTGGGACACACTCTTCAGTAGAGTACATTCATTCCACACCATTCCCCCTCATTAGCCTGTGGCGCTGATCACCCCAAGGGTGGCACTCTTGAGAACTGTTGTCCAAAGAGCTCCCTTAGAGCTCTAGAGCTGGAAGACTCTCAGAGATCCTAAGGATCCCTCCTGCCACGCCCAGCCTGAGTGGATTCCCAGATCTTGTAAGGCGCCTATCCCATTGCCTTGATATAAGCTGCTCCGGAGTTAAGCCACGTGTCCCTTCTCAATCTCCCAGCTATCTCCAGGCTCAAGTCCACCTTCTCAGAGTCACTCAGGGGCAGACTTGCTGCTGCACTGACTCTCCTCTTTTCAGCACCCACACAGTAATTCCAGTCTCTCCCGTGTTCCATCTCCTGACCCTGCCCTTTGGAGTGCCTGTGGTCACAGAGTCCAGGTTCACAGATTGGTGGCAGAGGCCAACATTGTCAAGTGTGCAGTGTCTTGGTGAGAGTCCAGGGGCACCAGCTCTGAGAAGGGAGAAAGGACTCCTGTTGCTTAGGGAACAGATCAGAAAGAGGAAGAGAGGATTGAGACTCAGTTGGTGGAGTGAGTGCCAAGGCCCTAGCTTTAACCCCAGCACCAGAAAAAGTGAACAGAAAGAGGAAACACATTGTAAGGAATGCTTGATTGGATTACTTAAATGGAGTACATTGTAGGTATAATTAATTGCTTGCTGACAATAGCTTTAACTGCACACTTGGTATGCACTAAACACACTTCATGCAACATACTGAATCTTGCCAGGAGCATACGTGTGTGTTTTTGCTTTTTGTCTGTTTTCTGTTTTTTGAGATGGTTTCTATGTGGCTTTGGAGGCTGTCCTGGAAGTAGCTCTTGTAGACCAGCCTGGTCTTGAACTCACAGAGATCCACCTGCCTCTGCCTCCCTAGTGCTGGGATTAAAGGCATGCACCACCACTGCCTGGCTCTTTTTTGCTTTATTGAGATAGGGTTTCATCATGTCTCCTGCCTGGCCCAGAACTCACAGAGATCCATCTGCATTTGAGTGCTGGGATTAAAGGTGTGCACCACAACACCTGGATATGCATGTACGAACGTATCAGATACCCTATAGGACCTGGAAATCCTTAGTCTACGCAGTCTGGCTATGGATTCCCAGGGATCTGCCTGTTTCTACTTCCCCAGTTCTAGGATTGCACATTCTAATTTCTAAGCAAGGGTTTTACTATGTAGCTCTGGCTTGTCTAGAACTTGCTGTGTAGGCCAGTTTGGTCTCAAAATCACGTTGATCTATCTACCTGTCTCTGCCACAGGAGTACTAGGATCAAAGGAGTGTGCCATCTTGCCTGGCAATGTTTTTTAAATTTACATTTTTTTAATTTACTTGGTATGTGTGTGTGGAGAGGTGGTGTGTGTGGAGAGAGGGTGTGTGTGTATGTGGAAAGGGTGTGTGTGGGGGGTGCACACACTCTATGGTGTGCACGTGGATATTCGAAGACTATGTGCAAACTTGGTTCTTTTCTTCTACCTGTGGGCTCCAAGTATCTAATCAATGACTTGGTTTTGTGGCAAGTTTTTTTGCCTATAGAATCAACCACATGATTATAAGATTTTTAAACCTTGAAGTAACCACATGTCCCAGATAATAAGATTTTTAACCCTTAACATCTGAACGATTTTGATGTGTCTTTTTGTTTACCATGCTGGGCTAAGGGAGGGTTAGCAAAAACAACTGAAGGACAGCCGGGTGTTGGTGGCCCAAGCCTTTAATCCCAGCCCTGGGGAGGCAGAAGCAGGTGGCTCTCTCTGAGTTTGAGGCCATCCTGGTCTACAGAGCTAGTTCCAGGACAGGGTCTGAAGCAATACAGAAAAACCCTGGAGGGGGATGGGGGTCGGGGTTGACTCAAGGACAGCTCTTGAATGGTCACCATTGTCACTGTTAGCTCTGAGCTCATATGTCTTTGTGTCCACAGCCCAAGGAACTGTGGGAACATGTCTATGCAGCTGCGATTTTGGTCTTCAGGAACAGATAGGCCAATGTGGAGCTCAGAGCTGAGCCCTGCTTGGTTTCCCTTCACAGGCTGTCTCCTCTGGGGATCACTTGAGGATCTGGGAATCAACTGTGAACAGAAACTCCCTGGCTCAGAGCCCTCCCAGCAAGTGCCCCTCACCATGTTTCTTTTCCCTTTCTGTTCATGCAGCATGGAGCAGCCTCAGCCCTTTGTCACCATGTGTTGAGCCTTCTCTAGAGTGTACTGCAGTATGACTCCTGGAGACCACAGACCAAATAGTGTATCCTCTCAGCTCCAAAACAGCTTCTCTTTAGCCAGGAAGTAATACCTGTCCCACCCCTTGTTTTGCCTTAGGACATTACCTAGTGGGTTGGGTTGGTTTTGGAAGCATCTCCCCATATAATTCAGAAAGGCTTCAAACTCACATCCCTGCATCAGCCTCCAAAGTTGGGCAATGATAGTCATGGGCCAAACACCTAGACATAACATTTTGTTGAGTCTGACTTTATAGTCCATTGGGTGGACTCTGACAGCCCTGGGAAGGGTCCAGCAGGGTTATGATCTTTCTGTGGCAAGTGCCTTGCCAATGGGCTGGTTACCATGGTGGCTCCAGCCTTGGCCTCCCAGCTTTCTCAGGAAGTTAGCCTAGAAAAGGCCTTTACTTTCAACTGTAGGTTAGAGAAACTTCCTGCCTCTCAACACACGAACACACACACTGCCAGCATCAGGATGTGACTCCAGGGAGTTAGAGAGGCAGCCCAGACAGTTCACAGTGGCTCTGGCTCTCAGTAACACAGGCTAGCATGTCCTGCAGGAACACACCAAGGAGCCTATCCTCTCCTAGTCAGGGCACTGAGCCAGGCACTGTGGGGACACAGTACATCCCAAGGAAGCATCATTCCCACCCAGGTCCTTCAGCTTATCAAAGAAAGTCTAGCAGCTGACTTCTCTCTCTCTCTGCATCTGGGGGTCTAGCTAGGGCTTCAGAGATCAGGATATCTCAAGATTGCAGCCATGACACTGGTTTGCAAAGCTGATGAACAGAGCCTTAGAGGGAATTTTTACTGACTCCCCAACTGAATACCTTGTCTCCTTAAATGAACCCGAGCCAAGCCAAAGTTTTGTTTAAAAGCACAATGTAGCTGAGTCTGTGGTCTCAGCACCAGGGAGGCTAAGGCTGGAGGATCTCAAGTTCAGGCCAGCCCAGGCTGCCTCGGGATCTCTTGTCTCCATAAACAAAATGAAGAAAAACAATCTCAAAGATGGAGGAAGAAAAGTAACTGGGTTTGACACTTCTGAGCCAGCAAAAGTTGCCAGAACTTGTGCTATGATCTCCTGTATCTACTAGACATGCTTGGCAGTGGGCAGAACCTATGCATGATCTCCTGCATCTACCAGACATCCTTGGGACTGGGCAGGGCACCTCTGAGGCAGGAGATCACCCAGTCCCACCAAGCTGTTGGCCATGGTGACCTGTGGCAGCTGCATTCCCTCCTGAAGAAGGTGAGTACAGACAGGCCCCACAGCGCTCTCCTGTGGCAAACACACACAGTGACAGTCACCAAGAAACACAGGAAAGACTTTCACTTTCAGGATCCGAGGGGCAGAGGCACACCAGGATGAAGGAAGGCACTGACTCCATCCAGCCTTTGCCACTTCTGGCCTTCCAGCTTTCTGGTGGGTCCTTTCCTTTTCCCATTCCTTCCCTTTTTCCTTCCTTACTTTTCTTCTTCTTTTTTTTGAGACAGGGTCTTCTCTGTGTGGCTTTGGAGCCTATTCTGGAACTCACTTTGTAGACCAGACTGGCCTTGAATCACAGAGATCTGCCTGCCTCTGCCTCCCAAGTGCTGGGATTAAAGGAATGCACCATCACCTCACAGCTTTTTCTTTCATTTCTAAAGCAGAGTCTGACCATGTAGTCTTGGCTGTCCTGTAGAACTAGCTCTATAGACCAAGCCTGACCTGAACTCACAGCCATCTGCCTGCCTCTGCCTCCTGAGTGCTGAGATTAAAGGTGTGTCCCACCACATTCTTTTCTTTTGTTAACAGGATCTCACTGTACAGCTCTGGTTAGCTAGATACTTGCTATGTTGCCAAAATTGACTTCCAACTGTGGCGATCCTCCTGCCTCATCTTCCCAAGTCCTGGGAATACAGGCATGAACCACTTGACTTGATTTACATTTTGTAAATGAGCAACCCGGGGTAGTGGTGTAGACTGATCGATTTATCAGTCATAGATTGATGTAATCTGGACAGCAGATTTGAATGCAAGCAGAAGTGGGAAGGATAGCCAAGGTCCTGGAGCCAGACTGAGGTCAGAAAGTTGGCCTTCCTTAGTCTATCTAGTGCCCCAGAAGTCAGCTCTACACACCTCTCCACAGGGACAAGTTTCCCTTGGGGAAGCCCATCATGCTGGGTCCCTGACTTCTGCAGGAGGGAGGGTGAAGCAGGTGCTGGGCCACCTGCTTTTGATGGACATAGCGCTGGCGTTCCTCCCGGGCTCAGAACATGCCTTTTGTTCCTAGGTCTCCCTGCCTTTCTGATCCCAGGCTAAAAATTGCTTCAGTTCTTCCTGGAGTTACTCATCGACTGGTGACTAATGGTTCTTTAAATCCTTTTGTTGTTTCTCAGCCTAGGGTCTTAGGAACAAAAGTTGAAGAGGTATTCAACTGGAAGTAACCAGATGGCAGCCCTGCTTAAGCTGTACTTTCCAGAGGGTGGGCAGTATTGATTGCACAGCAGTAAAGTGGCCATGGTAACTTTGGAAACACTGTATGTCACTTACCTGTCTTCCCCACATGCAATTTGCTCCCTAAGGCACTTGCATATGCTGACTTTATTCAAATTATTATGTGCTGGGCCTGGAATGGGGCAAGATTCTGATTTTTTTTTTCCAAGCCAGAGTTTCTCTGTGTAGCTTTATAGATTAGGCTGGCCTAGAACTCAGAGCTCTGCCTGCCTCTGCCCCCTGAGTGCTGGGATTAAAGGTGTGTGCCACCACCACCTTTTAAAAAGTTTGTTTATTATGTATGTACATACTGTTCTGCCTGCATGCCAGAAGAGGGTACCAGATCTCAATATAGATTGTTGTGAGCCACCATGTGGGTGCTGGGAGTTGAACCTGGGTCCTCTGGAAGAATAGACAGTGTTCTTAACCTCTGTGCCATCTTTTTAGCCCCCACAGAAGTGTTTTCAGTGATTGCTTTCTATCAACAAGCTGGGCTATGTTGAAATTCCTTGGCTCAGTGCTGCCCTACCCTCTCGAGCCTTGCCACCTCTTACCTCCCTGTTCAAATACAATCTCTCTGCCAGCTTCCCAGACACCCACCAGTCAGTTGGCTTTCTCCCACTGGCTCTGTAGACAAAGCTGGCTTTGAACTCACAGTGATCCACCTGCCTCTGCCTCCCAAGAGCTGGGATTAAAGGTGTGGGCCACCACCACTGTAAAATTAAGTTTATATTTTGTTATATTGTGTTAAATCTTTCCACTTACGATGTTTTATGCACATTATTTTTTACCATATTCTATATATGTATACTTTTCTTGTATTCAAGACATTTTGTATATTGATACAATTTGGGATATTTATCTTGCTGCCCTTTATAGTTCTACCTCTTGTCTTGACATTTATACTCTACCTCTATTTTAGGGATTTACATGTATGTATATGTATATAGTTATATTGTTTAAGTATTTGTTCCTGCTTTACTCAGGGAAGTTTTAATCAGTCTTTTAGCTAAGTTCCTGAGTATTACAGATTATCTTTTCTGTACCTATGAGATTAGTCAGATATAGATGCTTAATCTTCAATCACTTCATAGACATGCAGAACATGGCATTTAAATGTTTTAATATTAGTACTCCATTGACATGAGACACTGTTGCTCCTGACAGCACCGTGCACTTTCCCGAAAATATGTTGGACACTGTTGTTGCTCCTGCTGGAGTCCATTCTCGCCTCAGCTATGGCCTGTTGGGCAAAGAATTGCCCCCACCTTGACCACTGATTTGGACATGCAGTCCTATGTGCTTGCAGGAGATAAATATAAAAGACTGCTTGACCTTGCCAAGTCAGGGTAAGACAGCCATTCTACCTCCCTGCTGTTGTTGTGGTCTGTCAAGTTCTCTTGGCCTTAGCCAAAACTGGGTGTACCAATGTTGCTGTGAGACCTTGAGTGACTGTCCAGGTGGCGTACTGTTTCTGTCCTTGCTGCACCTTTTGGAAGTTGTCCATCCGCACTTCCTGTCTACTCTAGTATTGTTATTTTCCTTCTCAGGTCTTGATGAGGTTGAAGATTAAACTATCACAACTATTATTCTCTCTTCCTAGTTAGATATTTTAGGTACTAGACTTACGTTTTCCAGCTTAGGACAACTCTATTGTAAACTCCATTATGCCTTCACCCTAGGACTGGATATGTAGGTCATTTTGTTCTCAATTTTCCTTTTCTTAGAGCACACTTGTTATTTACTGTTTTGTATATAGTTTTGTATTAAGCCTTTTCTTTAGACTAAAAGGGGAATTGTAGTGAGATAGTCCTTCTGTGGCACTGACCACGCCCATTAGGGGGTGGAACCATGGGCGGAAGTGACCTGTGGAAAGAGGTCGGAGAGAGAGCCGGAAAAAGCTCTCTTGCTGGTGTGACTCGGACAGGAGAGCATCAGGTTGAATTTCCTGGTGTTCATCTGTCTAGGTTGTAAGTTATTTCTCCCTGAATAAACATCTATTCGGCCTATTTGTTTATCCTGATCCTTATTTAACCGCGATACACCACCTGGTGAGAAACCCTTTCTTGAATAACCTGTACAGGCTGGTTTTGTGTGTCAATTTAATACAAGCTAGAGTCAGCAGAGAGGAAGGAGCCTCAGCAAAGGATCTCCTTGAGATCCAGCTATAAGGTGTTTTCTCAATTAGTGACCAATGAGGAAGGGCCCACCTACCCCAAGGTGGGTGGTGCCATCTGTGGGCAGATAGTTCTGGGCTCTGTAAGAACACAGGTTGAGCAAGCCATGTGGAGCAAATCAGTAAGCTGCACCCCTCAATTGCCTCTGCCTGCAGGCTCCTGCCCTGTGTGAGTTCCTGTCCTGACTTTTCCTTTAGTGATGAACTGTGATGTGGAAATGTAAGCAGAATAAACCCTTTCCTCCCCAACTTACTTTTTTGTCATGGTGTTTCATCATCCTAACTAAGCCTCTAAGACTTAACCTAAAAAAAAAAAAAAAAAAGAAAAGAAAAAAGCATAACTGTGAACAGAGTGGTGGTTTTTAATGGCTTTCATTCTCACCATGCTTTAAGACTGGATATCGAAGATCAAGGTGCCTACAGAGCCAGTATGTGAACAGAAATTGTTATTTGGCTGAGAGCTCATGACTTACATGTGGTTAAAAGACCATTATTAGAAAATTATGTATTTGCCAGGTATACACATCTTTAATCCCAGTACTTAGGAGGCAAAGGCAGGCTGGTAAATCTCTGTGACTCTGAGGGCAGCCTAGTAAGTTCCAAGGCAGCCAGGGATACGTAGTGAGTCCCTGTAATAACATGACTTTGTTGATCATGCTAACAAACACCTACAACCCCAGCACTCATGAAGCTGAGGCAGGAGAATCATTAATTGAAGACCAGCACTGACTACATAGGGAGATCACAAAACAAGGCCAGGAAGGTGGCTCAGTGGGTAAAAGCACTTGCAGCTAAGACTTGAGTTCAATCCCCAGAACCTACTTGGGAGAAGGAGAGAATCAGTTCCCCCAGACTGTCCTCTGACCTCAAAAGCACGCGCAGTTTTAGCTCTAAAGTGCAAGCCCTCCTTGACTGAGAACCCCCTCATCCCACTCCTGGAATCCATCCATCCAGGGAACAGGCATGTGGGTGCCACCCAGAGATTTCCTCCTGTCTCATTCTGTCCCTGTCAGTGAGGATGCCATGCCCAGGACACACTCCTGCCTTTATCATGCCAGGATTGCTTATGGTGTCTCTTCATAGCAATGAAACCTAACAAAGACATCATCCCAGGGTAGAAGGCAGAGAAACACTAGAAAATCATGTGGATTTTTGAAACCTCAAAGCCCACCTTCAAAGGTGCACCTCCCCCAACAGGGCCACACTTACTGGTCCTTCCCAAACAGTTCACCAACAGGGAGCCACATATTTGAATATACACAACTATGGGAACTGTGCCATTCAAACCATCACAGGCTCCTTAGGTATGGCCCAGCTGAAATCCCTGGACACTGGGCATCTGTCCTACAACAGGAAATAAAGATCTGATCCCTCAGGAGCCAAGAAACTGAGAGCAAAGTGTCCCCAACCCCTACCTAGTCTAGCTGTGTTTACTATAGGGTTTGCACTTGTGGGAACCTGAGTCTTCTGTTAGGAGTATCCTGGAGTTTACAGGCCTGGTGGTTGGATCACTCCTTTCCAGTCCTCACTGCTTTTTTCTCCTTACACTTTTGGTTTGTCTGGAGTAAAGGGGTAAAGGCTGTTGGAGAAGGAGGCTGCTTCTGAAGTTTGCCCAAGAAAAAGTAAGGGCACAAGTGGCAGACCGAGGTACTGAGGGATGAGGTCATTTGCAGGGAGGATTCCTTAGACCGGAAAGAGCCCAGGGGACAACCTCAAAGGCAGGACGAGAAAGGAGCAACTGGGCAATGGTTGGTGCTGCGGACACCATGGATGTTTTTCATTCAGTAATCCTTGTCAATGATTTGTAACCTCTGACCTCTTTATCTTCCAAGTAGTACTGGTCATTGGTGACCACAGACACATGGTCATGAAATGACTTTACTGTGATGGGAGATGTCATTCTGTGTATGTTTCTCATACTGGTTTATGAATAAAGCACTGTTGGCCAATAGGAAAGCAAGATAGGCGGGACTAGGAGTCAAGGAGGAAAAAGGAAGTAGTAAGGAGGAGCCAAGATGGAGAGTCGGGAGAAAGCAGTATGCTGGCCGGCTCCCCGGTAAGAGAAATACATAGATCAGCAGAAATGGGTTAATACTTAAGGCAGAGCTAGCCGATAAGAAACAAGTACCTGGCCAACAAAATTATATCAAATACAGAGTCTCAGTGTGTTAACTGGGGCTGGCGTGGCGGCGGCGGGACAAGACTGGCGGCGGGAGGAATAACCATACTCATTACAGATGGCGCCCACGTGGCTAATAAGAACTTCCACTTAAAAGTTAACAAAAGCTTAAAAAAGGGTTTTACAAACAAAAGAACAAACACAAACAAGGTTTCTTGATAGCAGCATTTTTCTTGGTTGGACTCTGCTTTGCGAGAAACAAGCAGATTGCACGGCTCCTTTAAGGGAAGGTTCCTGACTCAGCATAAAAAAGGAGGGGGGGACCCGCACGGCTTTTAAGAAGCACTGCTAACAATTTATTAGTGTGTATCAGAGCTGGCAATAGCAGTGACTACATCTCCAAGCCGGCAGCATGCAGACCAAGGCAGTGAGCACAGCTTTCACTGCTGGCGGTAAAATAGCCGCTGCCATCTTTTGTAAACCGTGGCAGAAACAATAAAGACTTTCATTTTAGCAATGTTGTTGTTTACCTGATAAAAGACTCGTGGCTATAAAAAGATTTACAGTACAGACAGATTCACATTAAGAAAAAGTGCTAAAAGTTTACAGTGTGTTTTAAAAAATACATAGGCTTGGGAGAAAAAAAATGGTTTTAAAAAGACAGAGAGGAGCTGGGTGTGGTGGCACACGCCTTTAATCCCAGCATTGGGGAGACAGAGGCAAGCAGATTTCTGTGATTTCAAAGTAAACCTGGTATGCAGAGTGAATTCCAGGACAGAGAAACCCTGTCTCAAAAAATAAAAAATAAAAAGTAAAAGAAACGGAGTAATAATAAAGCCACGTAAAGATGAAAAGCTCAGAGAGAATCTGGTATGGTATTATATTGTTTTTGTATTGTTTGACTGCTGAGGAAACAACAACTGTTGAAGGAAATGCTGCTGGATTAATTCAATTTATATATTTTAAAAATGCTTTAACTCAAAAATTTAAGTTCAAGGACAAGTTACTGGGGAAAAGGATTTCTATTTTTGTTTCCACAGAAAATGAAAAGCTGTGGATTCCTTCCAGACTAATGTGGTTTGATCAAGCCAGACCCCCTAAAACAGAGTTGCTGGTGATTCAACATTCAAAACAGCTTGGACAAAGCAGCCTCGCAGACTACAACCAGGATTTCTGCGTCTTCTTAGGATTCCCCCATGACAGCGCCCTTTACCAGCAGGAAGTGGTTTGAAAAGAACGACGCCCAAATTCCCAACTCCTTCTTTGTGGCTTTGACACATTTCCTGGTCTGCTTGTGAACTAAAGTGCCGTCCTCGTGTAGGATGAACTCCTGATTCTCTGGGATGGTGTCACTGCAGAGATGCATGACAAGGACATCCTTCTTTTCCTCCACAGCTAAGCAGGCCTCAGGCTGGGATATATACTCGAAAAACTGGTGCTGCCCCATCCCATGACAGAGGTACAAAAGGACCTGGTGGCCATCAACTTGGTTTTTATTAGGAGGGTTATAGTCAAGGCAGTACCCTCTGAGTCCTTTGTTCTGGAGCATTCCGAAGAAGCCAGGCCTGTCCTCCGGCACATGCAGTTCTGGGTACACTGTCTCCAGGAACCACCAGAAGTTTTTATACTGGAGCTTGGCCCGAAGCTTCTTCCTGTCTGTCACATCCCCAAAAGGTTCCAGGCGGGCCCGGGGATTGCGGTGGTAGTAGAGTTCTTTAAATTCATCCATCCACACTTTCGCAGCTCGGACACTATTGGCCAGGGCCTTGCTGCGCGAATAGGGAGCTTGCTTAGGGAAAACATGGCCTACGTGAGAGCAGGGATGTGTTTCCAGAGTGCCACCACACTGCCAGATCCTAAAGGTTTTCTCCTCCCCAGACTTCCATTCCTATATCATAAGGCCCCAGATATTCAAAATATCTCTTACTCACAGCAAACAGCCCTCCAGCCATTGTTGGAGACCTGATGACATCGATAGGGGACCACATCAATTCCTGCTCTCGTTGGGGAACCACGTGCCACGTGAATATCAGCCGCCAGTCAAAACCTCCAATCTGGGGCTCCCCGGAGTTGCCCAGGTACTCGAAGGTGTTCCAGTCAATCACATCAATAACGGGGCACACCACTGCTGACTCCTTCTCATGGATCCTCTGCAGCAAAGGCTCCAGCCACCCCTCATGGCATTCACAGTGACAGTGGAAGACAGTCTCCCACAGGACAATTAGAAAATTCTGTGCCTATTATAAAAACTCGTACTGCTCTGGATGACAAACTAGTGACAGAAGTTGAATCAAACATGATAGAAGGAAATAAAAAACGTATATTTTGGCAAACAGCTATAAATAGTCATAGGCCTAGATTGATAGTTAAGATGAATAATAGACTGTTTGACGGTCTCCTGGACACAGGGGCGGATGTAACTATCATATCTAATAAATCTTGGCCTCGAAGATGGCCCCTGCATGAGGTAAATGTTCAATTCTTAGGGATTGGAACCCTGTCTCAGGTAAAACAAAGCACAAGATGGATTGAATGTATAGGACCAGAAGGACAGAGAGGAAGGTTGAGACCATATGTGGCTGATGTAATGATAAATTTATGGGGTCGTGATCTATTACAGCAATGGAATACACAGATTAACATTCCTCCAGTATTAGATAGGAACCATAAATGACCTCATGATTGTGGAAAAAATATTATTAAGTATACAAGACAGATACCAAATATCCAGGCGGTACAAAAACAGAATACAAGTGCTGAACAAACAGAGGAACCAAAAGCCCTACCTTTAAAATGGCTAACAGAGGAACCTGTCTGGGTAGGACAATGGCCTATGACCTCTGAGAAGTTAGAAGCTTTAGAAAGCCTGGTTCAGGAACAGCTAAATGCTGGACATATTGAGGAATCAACCAGCCCTTGGAATTCTCCTGTATTTGTGATCAAAAAGAAATTTGGTAAATGGAGAATGCTTACAGACCTGAGAGCCATCAATAAAGTTATCCAGCCAATGGGCTCTCTACAGCCTGGAATGCCTCTGCCTCCCAAGTACTGAAACTTCTTAGGATTCCCCCATGACAGCGCCCTTTACCAGCAGGAAGTAGTTTGAAAAGAATGACACCCAAATTCCCAAATATTGTTTATAAATGTTTGTTTTCATTTAAATGGGCTTGGTTATAAATGGTTAATGATCATAGCCAATCTCTTTTTAAAGGTAAAAAGGGGATTATGGTATAGATATGATTACTTTGTTTTGGAATGGATTTTCATTTATTGGTACAATTTAAGGTCAATCTTATGATGTGTATATTTCTCCTTTTGTTTAGGTATTGTGTTTATATAGCTTATTTAGAAATGTAATGTATAATTTAGTACAGATTATCGATAGTTACCATTAATAGTCAAAACTTATAGTGTTAGGTTTTCTAGATATGCAGAGATGTATTTGAGATAGATAGGAATTCTTCAAACCTTTCAAAGACCTACAGAATATGGCATTTAAAATGGTTTAGGGTTTTTCATGACAATGAGGCACAATTGCTCCTGGCAACACCACCTGAGTCAGAAAGGAAGATGAAGATGGACATTGAAGAAACTCGTTACAGAGTTTGCTTCCAATATGGCAAGACTAGCCATTTGGACAAGATACTGCTCTTGTCTGGACTGTTTGACTTTATGCTGTATAAACTGGACATGCAGGACCCACCGAAAAGTGACTGCTGATTGAAGATGGACATTGCTACAGAGATCCTGCTTCATGGAAGAGTCTGCCAGACAGTCTGCAGGACACAGAGGAAAGTGACTGACAAACTGCCAATACAAGAAGACAGTTTAAAGTTTCCTGCTTTGCTAAAGAGTCTGCGAAACACACTATGGCCTATGGGCTGAAGATGGAAGATTACAAAAGAACTTCGGGTGACCAGGCAGTGAGTTGTCTCTGTCATTTCTAGAGTTTATATACTATCCTTCTGTGGTCTTTAATGGAGTTGAAGACAAATAGTTATGGTTATAGTTTTCATTAGTTAGGTTTAAAGATAAGTTACATATAGGACTTTAGATTCACAAATATAGGATAGATATAGGATAGATGATAGAATAGTTTCTTTTAGTCTTGCTAAATGTTAATGGACTAAATATTGTTAACTGTGATTCTTATTTGATAACTGTTGTATAATATATTTTGCTATGCTAAGGTTAAAACCCTTCTTTTTATTTTAGACAGAAAAGAGGAGATGATGGGAGATGTCATTCTGTATATGTTTCTCATACTGGTTTATGAATAAAGCACTGTTGGCCAATAGGAAAGCAAGATAGGCGGGACTAGGAGTCAAGGAGGAAAAAGGAAGTAGTAAGGAGGAGCCAAGATGGAGAGTCGGGAGAAAGCAGTATGCTGGCCGGCTCCCCGGTAAGAGAAATACATAGATCAGCAGAAATGGGTTAATACTTAAGGCAGAGCTAGCCGATAAGAAACAAGTACCTGGCCAACAGAATTATATATAATACAGAGTCTCAGTGTGTTATTTGGGGCTGGTGCGGTGGCGGGACAAGACCAGTGGCGGCAGGTGGAAAAACCATACTCTTACATTACTGTGTCTGTGTCTCTTGTCTCTTGTAGCCCAGATTGACCCCTGGTTTGCTATGTATCCGAGGATGACCTTAAACTTCTAATTCTCTTGCCATTTCTTCCAAAATGCTGGTATTATAGGTGTGCATCATTGCTCTAGGTAAGATTCATTGTGTTACATGAAATATGTTAAGTGCATACCAAGTGTGCAGTTAAAGCTATTGTCAGCAAGCAATTAATTATTCCATTTAATTAATTTAATTAATGTACTCCATTTAATTAATCCAATCAAGCATTCCTTACAATGTGTTTCCTCTTTCTGTTCACTTTTTCTGGTGCTGGGGTTAAAGCTAGGGCCTTGGTACTCACTCCACCAACTGAGTCTCAATCCTCTCTTCCTCTTTCTGATCTGTTCCCTAAGCAATGGGAGTCCTTTCTCCTTTCTCAGAGCTGGTGCCCCTGGACTCTCACCAAGACACTGCACACTTGACAATGCTGGCCTCTGCCACCAATCTGTGAACCTGGACTCTGTGACCACAGGCGCTCCAAAGGGCAGGGTCAGGAGATGGAACACGGGAGAGACTGGAATTACTGTGTGGGTGCTGAAAAGAGGAGAGTCAGTGCAGCAGCAAGTCTGTCCCCTGAGTGACTCTGAGAAGGTGGACTTGAGCCTGGAGATAGCTGGGAGATTGAGAAGGGACACATGGCTCAGACAGATCAGACAGCCGGGCTCACAGCTGACTGGGTTCTGCCTCCCATGCAGGCCTTGTGACTGGAGGGGTCCTTCTACTCTCTAAGGGTCTTTTTGTTTTCTCTTTATTATTATACATAACAGTCCCAGTCCCCTCTCCCTCCCATGTCCCCCACCCCCACCATCCATTCCCATGTAAGGTTCTTATAGGCCAGAGTTCGGCGGGAGCTCCTTGGAACAGCAGCTCCTAGTAGTGTCACTCAGGAGGGTGCCATGAGGAATGAATGAATGAATGGATGGGGAGTGTATCCCAGTGCTGACCCGGGTCTGCAGAGAGCCTGGGAGCCCTTGGAGGGCATGCAGCACAGAGGATCCCATCAGGGTCAGTTCTGCAGGTGAGTTATCCAGAGGGGCGTGGCCGGCCCTTGACACAGCCCACCTCTGGACTGGATGCATGCCAGAGGGACCAGAAAGCTGAACCATTTGCAAGAGGTCTGGTCAGCCAGGGTCAGGGGTGGGAGGGCTAACACTATGGCCATCCCAGCATGGAGGGTGAGTGCGGGGTGCTTTCCATCCAGAGCCCTGTAGTTCACCGCTACGTGGGCAACCGGGCAGCCATATTCCCGCTGCAGGTACTTGCTACTCTGCTTACATAAATAGAAAGATTTTAGTTTGCAGAGCAAGGATGTAGGAAAGGGGCAGAAGAATAATTCTTGCAAGCAGGATATAGAAAATCATAAAAAATGGACATTGACATGGGAGGAAAAGACAGAAATTTATGAGAACAAGAAAGGTTACTGTGGTGATGGGGCTAGTGGTCATGCTAGGCTGATCCTGTTAAATAGGGCTACTTACTGAATCATCAAACCTTTGTGGAATAACTGAAGGCTCTAAATGTACAGCCAAGAGAAAAATCAGAGTATGAAAAAAGTTTCTCACAGGTCTTGGCCCACAACAAGGATATAGGCCCCCAGCCCTGGAACAAATGATTACAGATGAACAGCCCTGTTTGGTTCACACCTGGCCAACGGACAGTCTGGGGACTTTCCAAGTCATTCTATGGTTTATCCTTTGAATAAGAACAGGTCATACCTGGGTGATCACTCAAACATGAGATCATACTTTGTAATCAATCACCTTGTGCCACATGCATGTATGCTGATTGTGGTCTCTATAAAAAGAGAGCCTGAACCATTTGGGGGGTGTGCAGCTTTCCTCGAGATTGCTGTCACCAGAGTGCACTCGTTCAATAAGCACCTCTTGCCTGTTGCATCTCCTGGTTTTTCTTCCTGCTGTTTGGACAGCCATGGGTGGGGGCTCCCGGAATGAATGAAATATTGAGCTGGAAAGACTCTGCTTGGGGCCATAGTGCTGGCATCCTCATGATAGTAGACACACTGGCAGGTGATTGCTCATTCCCTGTTGAAATCCAGGATCTGTTTCTACTCACCATGTGATACTGGACCAAAGAAGCTGAGATATTCAGAGGAAGGTGCAGTCCCTGGACGCTGAGCTCCACTTTGAGTCTGATCACTCCAGGGTGCTCTGACATTTGCTGTGATGGGACTGGAACAGCCTCACTTAAGATAGGCCTGCCCCTGTCTTAAAAGACAGCACAGTTTGCTGAGTTTCGCTTTGGAAGCAACCTGTTAGAAGGGCTGTAGCCTTGTCATCTTCCCAGAGCCTCTTCCCACAAGGCTGTCTGTGATCATTTCTGACCCATGGTGTTTCCTACTTGTGACCTGGTGGCCCTAGGAGAAAACCAGGGTGCAGTGGGTATTAGAATGGAGCCTGGAGGCACTGTAGAGTGATTGGCACGTCCTTGCCTGGCTGGTCCAGCAGGAAGATCGACCTGACCTGGCCAGCCAGGTCCTTCACTGTACCTCTTTGGTTGGACAATAAGCAAGGTGGTAGGTTCCTGTAGCCCTTCAGCTCAAGCCCAGCCACTATCCTGACCCTTGGGGGACATTAGGAAGGAGCACCTCACTCACTACCACGGACCTGCAGGGAGGATCTGGAAGGAAGACAGGTGGCCCAGAGCACTACCTGAGCTCAACCCGAGGGCTGTCCTGAGACAGTCATGTTTGGCAGACAAAATAGGGCAAATGGTTATGGGTGTACAGTACAGGGGTTCAAGTTCACAAGCACAGGGCGGTTGCTGAGACTTGAGCTCCTATTGGTTGATAAGCAATTCTCTACCCACCCCCAACTCCTATTCTTGTTCTACCCAGATGCACTGGTCTGGCGCTTTATGCTCTTACCCGTTGTTCTCTAGCTTTTGGGGCAGAGGAGGGTAGCAAGGTGACTGAGGTGAGACTGTTCTTAGGAAAGGGGGTAGAGTCCCTGAGGCAGGGACAGCCAGGGAGGATGGAGTCAGGTTGAGCTCTGAGCAGCCCCCTCACCTTGGGCAGAGGTGTGCAGGGCTCTGAGGCCCTGTGTCCTGCATCTCTTCCTCTTGCCCTTGCTGAGCCTCTGCCTTCACTGAGTCCCTGGCTGCCCTGGCCCTCTGTCCTCTAGACTGCACCAAGGGCTCAGCTTCTTAATTCAGCTGAAGACATGGTGCCCCACCTGCTCAAAGGAGGAGGCTCTTCTTAGCTTCTTCCCTCCAGAGAGGAGCCGAAGGACCTGGGGACTCTTTTAGGGTCCCTGTTGGCATTTTGCTGCTCAACCATACATAGCTCTGCAGCCCTGGACAGGGAACAGCAATGGGAAGGGTAGGGAGGACACCTCCAACATGGAGAGCCTTAGTGAGCACATGTGGGGCTGGGCTGGCACCATCAGAGTTTGTGGTGGCCTGGGGCCAGCACTATAGTCTGAGCAGCTGTTCCAAGCGGAACAGCCCTCGGGTCCAGAGCTGTTCTCTCTCTCTCTCTGTGGAGGTGGGGTGTGTATAGTCTAGAGTATAAAGTCTCATTCCCATTGCTGACTATGGGAAGAAAAGCTAGCAAGGGGGAGAATGGAGTCTTGGGCTGGGGTCCCAAGATTTGTCCCAGAGCTGCTCTAAGAAGGTCGCAGGTAGGAGGCTGGGGAGGCCTCTTGGGCCTTTTCCAGGTGTCTGTCCAGCCATGTCAGAGTATGGCTAGGGAAGTTTCTGGGCCTGACTTGTGGCCGCGGCTGTGGAGATCCCTCTAACCATGGGGCACAGACAGACCCACACACCTGGACCCTCAGCTCTGCCTCCCCGGCACTGTCTGCAATGTCTTCTGAGCTCCTGCCTTCCCAGTCTCCCACAGGCAGCCGAGAAAATAGTCATAGAAAGAGGCAGCAGAACCCTCCCCATTTTCAGATTGTGTCTCTGGCCCCAGGTCAAAGGTTTCATGGGAGGTGGGGAACCAGGTGGAACCCTTCAAGGCTTGCAGAGCAGAAAGAGGGTAAAGGGAAAGTGGGGGGTCAGGGTCCTGTCTCCCTGCCCCTCCCTCACCGCTTTTTCACTCACCTCTGCAGCAGGGGAGGGCCTGTGAAGCGGGGCTTCTGCTGTTTGGGCTCTAGACTGTAGGGTGAGAGGGAAGGGCAGGGTGAAGTCCAGTGTGCCTTGTTGCCTATTCCTCACTTACTAGGCAGCAGCTTGCCTTCCCTTCTTGCTTTCTGTGGTGCTGAGTACCCAACCCAGGGCCTTGTGCTTGTTTAACAAGTGCTCTTCCACTGAGCTGTGCCCCAAACTCCTCCTCCTCCCATGCTCATCCCCAGAGACAGGGTTTCTCTGTGTAGCCCTGGCTGTCCTGGAACTCCCTCTGTAGACCAGGCTGGCCTTGAATTCACAGAGATCCACCTGGCTCTGTCTGTAATTGCTGGGATTAAAGGCGTGTGCTACCACACTAGGGTCCAATTCTCCTGTGAAATGCTGCCCCCAGCCTCACACATCAGCAGGCCAGGAAGCCCTGCTTTGAGCTGGACACTGGACTGAAAGGGAAACCCAACATATCACATGGTGTCTAACTGACCTGAAATTTAACAATCGTGCTGGGCTGGCTGACCCATGAACCCCCAGAATCATGACCAGCTCTGAAAGTGCAGGCAAGCACTATCACACTAGGCATTTTTATGCTGGACTGAACTCAAGTCTGTCCTCAAACTTGCAAGATAAGCAAGCACTTTACCAACTGCATAATTCTGAGCTCAGTATCTCTTACATTAAAATAAAGAGCTTTTAAACTCAGTGACAGCTCTTAGTTGGCTCACAGACCCCATAGCTTTAATTTGGTTTAGTGAGCCTCTTTGTGTGCTGAGGATGAATGGCTGCCCACACGGAGTCTCAGTCTCTGCCCAGCATGTCTCAGGAGGCCCATTTTCCTGTCTGGATGATTCCCTCCAGGGCTATGAGAGGCCATTCAGAGTGGCAAGCTGCTCAATGGATGGATGTGGTTGTTCTGGGGATGGGGGGCTGTTCTCCTCAGCCCTGCTGTGGAGCCTTCTTTCTTTCTCTTCTTCACATGGAGGGAGGGAGAGCTTGCTAGCTGTATGGTAGATGCTGGCTGAGATGAGATGCCCAGCTGGGTCTGGGTCTCACCCCTCAGGGGTGGGTTAGAAGGCCCACAGGGCCGAGCTCACTGTCTGCACAGACAGCTGCTAACAGTGCTTTCTTTGGCCACTTTCATCAGGTGGTCCCTCTGGGGTGCTCCGTGAACCCTTCAGTGCACAGCAGCAGGGGAGAGGGGTGTTGCCACCATGGCCCTTTGGGCAAGTTTCCTAAGTGGCCCTGAAATGCAAACCTCTGACTGGTTGGGCAGGTCCTGCCCTGTTCTATACCACTTGGATGGTCCCATCTGTCACCCTCCTCAAGTCAAGACTCTAGCCATGGGTGGGACCCCTGCTCTGGGTTCTTGGGGTCACAGACAGGCACTCACACACCTCTTCTCTCTGCCCTGCAGGTTTTGGGGTTTGAAGTTGATGCAGTGAACTCCGTGCAGTTTTCCAACCACACAGGTAGGACTACAAGGTTGTAGTCGTGGTGGGTGTGAGCATGGCAGGTAATCTGGTCCCGAGGGAAGTAGTTGCCACATCCTGTGGTCAGGAGATGAACCCAGAACTACCACTCTGTGTAGGGCCTACCCCACACCATGGCTGATGTGTGTGACCACTGTTCTGGAGCCCACTGGTGGGAAAAACTCCATGCCTCAGTTTCCTTCTCTGTTAAGCTAACAGTCATAGCATCTTCCGTTGTGGGAGACTGAACAGGTAAACCACAGGGAGTGCTGCGGTGTCCTTCTGCTGACAACCGGTGATCTGCATGTTAGTGTGCGTTTCCACTCTGGAACACCTTGGGCAAAGGAGAGCTCCATGTGGTTCTAGGCTCAGCACCAGTACCACGGGGAAGGGCCCGTGTAAGCTGCCTTTTCCTGGAGATTCCAAGACATCACTGCTTATTGCTGGCGGCAACTGTCCTTGGAAGTCCCTTGAATTGTTTGGGAGAAATGTGTTCTCCCATTGACATGACCTGTGGCCTCTGTAGTTCATGGTGAGTGGAGTCCTTCCTATTTTCTGTGTTGGCAAGAGAACAAAGCCATTCTGGTGTTTGAAATGCCTCCAAGTGCCTGTCCCGACATTGTTCCGAACACAAAGGGAACTTCAGGATCTCAAACTGTTCCAGAGTAGCCCAGCTGGTCACCAGCAGGATTCAAGACCTTAGAAATTTTAACACACTTCTCAAGTGTGATGGTTTTTAAACTGGGAAGGAAGAATTATTAGCAGCCTCAGATAGGTGCTGACAGTGGATCAGCATTATTGACAGTTGTTCAGTACCTGTGTTCTGGCATTTAAAGTTCCAGCTGGTCCAGGGCCTCCAGAGAACTGTGTGGACCCCATTGACTCTTACTGATGCCAGCATGGCATGTATTTGTGTTTAAATGAGATGGGTTGAATGCTGCACAGTGGGATTGAGTTTACTTCTGAGGACTTTGTTGTGCAGGATAGATGTCATTCTATGTTCCACCTATTGCTTGGTTGATAGGCACTGAAAACACCTGGGTATCTTAAAGTGGCTGTGTGTATGTACCTGGAAGGCGCAAGATGCTAAACCGAGAAAGTATTCATTGGTGAAATTCAGGATGTCAGTGATTGGCCTCACTTGGCATAGTGGGTGCCCAGGTGTCCTACATGTCAGATGGTGTCCCAGAGGCCTGGGGTCCTGACCATAGCAGATAAAGGGGCAGGTTGTATGTCTGGGCTAGACCTGTTTCTCATTCATGTTTTTTTTTTTTTTTTTGCTAGTATCTGACCATGACTTGTGTTGGCAGAGTTTTAGTTTGCTTATGGGAGAGAGTGAGAGTGGGTGGGGACAGTGTGAGCCTTTACCTGTCCGGAGTGTCAGCTGGTAGTAACTTAGCAAGTGGGCATTGACCACTAGAAACACATAGAAAAGACCAGAAACCAAGCTGAACTAAGGGGCAGGGCTTGGCTGGCGCTGCCCTGCACTGGGGTGTGGTAGGCTTCCCTGAACAGCTTCTATTGAGTGCAGAATTAAACAGCTGTGTGCACACATGTCCTTATCCACATCTTACAGGACACAGTTCCACGGGGTTACCTAGGGCACTGGGTGTCTGCTGCCCTGCATTGATTTGACAGAATCTAGTCATGGCAGGGTGGAGACCACTGTTCAGCTCCCACAGTGTAGGAACAGGGGTGTTTCCAGGGTATTGGGATGCCACTGAGGCCCTGGGCCCAGAGCATCCAGTCAGGGCCAAAGTAAGGGCAGCCTTCAGAAGAGCAGCTCACCTGGTCTCCTCATGGAGGGTAGGTGGTTGTCAGTCATCAGCTGAGATGGTCACCAGGGAAACCTGGGGCTCCCACACCCACAGCTTAGCCTGTTTTCTTCCTGCAGGCTATGCCCATTCGAAGGGCCAAGTGCTGAATTCACAGGAACTGCATGAACTGTATGGAGGTCTCAAGATGAACAGTGTGAATAAGTATGACTACGTGCTCACTGGTGAGGTTCCCCAGGGGCCTGGTGCAGGGTCCCCAGTCTGCTGGTGACAGGTCAAGCACAGGCCTGGTCTGACTCCTTCCTGAATGGTCATGGTGTGTACTGGGCACCAACCCTTTCTAGAGACCCTTACAGTTAGTTCTGCCACCCTGGGTTGATGGTGAAATGCTACATGAGTTCAGCTGTTATGTTTTCTGGTTGTATTTTCTACATATTGAGTCTACTTATTAATTTATTGTGTGTCTATGCGTCCATGTGGTATGTGGTATCACAGCATGTGTACAGAGGACTTTCCACTGTGGATCCCAGAGAGTGAACTTAGGTTTTCAGACATAAAGTAAGAATCCATACTCAGTCAGCTGTCACTCAGGCCCCCAATTTAGTTTTTTGTTTGTTTGTTTTGTTTTGAAACAGAATTTCTCTGTGTAACAGGCCTGGCTATCCTTGAACTCGCTTTGTAGGCCAAGCCTAGTCTACATTGTGAGTCCTAGGTCAGCTAAGGCTTCACAATGAGGCCCTGTCTCCAAAAATAAATAAATAGACATGTATTTGTGTGTTTGTATGTATATAGGTGTTTTGTCTGCATGCCCATCTGCACACCCAAAAGGGGCATTGGATCCCTAAGGACTACAGTTATAGACAGTTGTGAGCTACCACGTGCGTGCTGGGAGTTGAACTCAGGACCTCTGGCCTAATGGCTAGTGCTCTTAATTGCTGAACCACCTCTCTAGCCCCTGAATTAAAAAAAAAAAAATTAGAGATATAGGAGGTGCAAAGACGGCTCAGTGGTTAATAGAAATCACCGCTCTTGCAGAGGACCCAGGATCAGTTCCCAGCTCACACATGGTAGCTCATAACTGCCTGTAATCTAGCTCCAGGGGATTAGACACCATCTTCTGACCTGTAAGCACTCACGCACACACACTTAAAATTAAATTTTGAAAGTGATATGTTTTGTTGAAAGTGGGAAATTTGCCAATTATCTGTGCAGTCTTGTCACTCAAAACTCATGTACCTGGGATCTTGCTGCCTTCCCCTCCGTGACTACAGACTTTTGGGGACCTTGTGTATTCCCTGGCTGCAGGGTCTGGCCTGCACCCACTCTCATGCATGTTTGATTTGGTGATTCTTGTTATGGAAGATTCCCTGGCAGTCAGTGTGTCCTGTTTTGAGAGAGAAACCTGGATTTCCCTCCCAAGGTTACACGAGAGACAAGTCCTTCCTGGCCACGGTGGTGGACATCGTGCGGGAGCTGAAGCAGCAGAACTCCCGGCTCGTGTACGGTGAGAGCTGGGCCGTGATGCCCCTTCCCCACTTTGTGTCCCTGCTGCTCTTATCCTCAGGGAAGGAATGGCTCAGACAACTGTCTTCTCATATCTCACTTTCTGCTTGGCCTTTATTGGTCAGTTATTTAACCCCCTAAGAAGAAGGCCTGTGGGCTGGCACAGTAGGAATGTTGGGAAGTTTTTCCCATGGGTGCATAAAAAGGAAGGTTTAAATATGTATGAAGGCCTGGGGTACCCAAGACATGTGAGTTCTGATTCTAAAGAAGATGTAGGTTGTGTTGATACCCCAGGCAGGGCCAAACTAGGGGATGGGTGATGGGGGAGGGCACACCCTATCTAGTTTGTCTGCATGGAGAGTGGCACTATAGTTGCCAGACAACACTAGGTCCATGTGCTAGCGAGAGTGGAGGCAGTGTTAACTAGGCGTGCAGACTGAGGCTAGATCCTATGTAGCAGTTTCCCAGGTATGCACAGGGCCCTGCCCTGAAGGCCAATAGCACATTGCTTTGTTCATGCATGTGCATGCAGTGGACTATGTCCAAAGGACATGTGCTTAACCTGGGAAGATACTGTGATACCTGGGTTTAGTATTCTCTCGGCCAGGCAAGAGGGGGAGGGCACTGTGCCAGTCCAGGTCAATTGAGGTAATGTGTTCTTGAGACAAGGCATGAATGATGTTAAATTATGTGTGAAATTATCCAGAGGAGGGCCTAGTTGTCTTGGACAGAGAAGTGCAAGGTGCTGGTGTGCACAATTGTTATGTATGTGATGTTAAAAAAATTGAGAGACTATGGGTGTAGCTCAGTTGGTAGAGTGCTTGCCTAGCATACATGAAGCCCTGGGCCTGATCTGTCCAACCACATAAACGGAATATGTAGGTAGACACCTGTGATCCCAATAATCAGAGGGTCAGAAGCTCAGGGTCATCCCGGCTCCAAAGTCATGAGCTCAAAGCCAGCCAGGGCAAGTTGAGAAGCTGTCATCAGTGAAGGGTGTGTACTCTTCTTGCAGAAGCCTTGAGTTCAGTTCCAAGCACCCACTCTGATGGCTCATAGCTGCCTGTGAATCCCATTACAAGGGATCCCATGCCCTTTTCTGAACTCCTGGACACTTGCACACATGATACATGTACATACACGCAGGCACACACACTGTCAGTTAGAACAAGAGTCAGCTATGGAGGCAAGTGTGGTGTGCATGCCTGCATTCTCAGCTACATGGTAGGCTAAGCAGGAAGATTGTGAGTCCAGTGTTAGCCTGTGCTATACAGTGACACCTGTCTAAAAAAAAAAAAAAAAAAAAAAAAAAAAAAAAAAACAAAAGGAATGTCAAACAGTGTGGAGGTCTGTCATGGGAGTATATGGCAGTTGCTAACCAGATGTTGTGTCCCCGCAGTGTGTGATCCTGTGATGGGTGACAAATGGAATGGAGAAGGCTCCATGGTGAGTACACTCACTCTGCTATTAGACAAGTGGTCTGTGCATCTGATTTGAACTAAGAGAAGGCATCTTCTTGGGTAAAGCAGTGTGGCCCCCATATAGACAAGTGGAGGACAAGTGTCATGGTGAATGTCCTCTCTGCCTGCTTTGGTTATCTGTGTGGCCCATGGCAGCCACAGCCAGGCTGTCAGCAGTGGGGAAGCTGTCTAATGAAGGTCCAGCTGTGGGCACTGCAGGTGAATGTTCTATGAGTTTCTCCTGTTGCAAATGGTTTTTCTCAAAAGCTTGTTTGGAGGCTCTTGGCAGGGAGAAGGCTAGCCATTTACCCTTGGCTGCAGGACAGCACTCCTCCATGCAGGTGAGGTGTTCTCTGTGCAGTTTCAGGAGGGGTGAAGCAGTCAGGGAGGAAGGGGACAAAGGGACACCTCACTAGCCATGTCAGCCTGTCCACACCTCACATCAATATTAATTCTTCTGCTGGTTTTCCTTATCCACCTTCTTAGTCAACTCCCTAATTATTAGGCAGCTTCGATAAGAGAAGTCTTCTGTGTTATCTTGTCTATAGAGGTAGCCTTATAAATCTAAACTACTAAGGACACTAATAGAAATAAGGAAATTGTGTGCTATATCCTTCTAAGTGTATAAACATTTTAAACTAACATTTTGTGGTTAGCGGTTGTAAAAGCTGGGCCATGTGTTGGCACAGCTGGGGTGTTCCCCCAGAGCTTGAGCTGCAAGGCAGGGGATCCAGCACAGATAACCTTACTCAGCACTGTCCAAGGCACAGAGACGTTAAAGGCATTTTAAATCTTTTTTTTTTTTTTTTTTTTGATTGAAATACACTTTGATGAGAACCATTTCCTCAGTAACTGCAGTTTGTAATCTGCAGCTGTGTGGCATCAGGACTTTGCTTCCTGCTCTACAGGCTTCAGATGCCACTGTACTCTCAATTAATTCCGCAATTATCTTGAGGCACGGTGCTAGACATGGTCTGTTCTATGGGAAGACTTTGTGGCAGCTTCAGGGGCTGGATGCATATCAAGTGTTGAAGCACTTTCAACTTTGCATTCACTGAAGGGATGGTCTTGTGAATTTGGGGGCTATGTGCCTTCTGTAGCCCAAGCATCTTGACTATATCTTTTTCCCTTGTAACAATGTGCAGTCTTTGAGGGTGCTTGGGGTCCCCACTGTATTTTTCATGATCTTCAGGTCTAGGCTGAAACACTGTATCTGGAATTCTTGATCTGGTAAGTTTGTATGTTAATCATTGTCCTTGATTATCAATCAGACCTGGCATAGCAATTAAGTTGCTTCAAATTTTTACCTTGGTTCAACAGACCAGTTTGTTATATGATCTTTTAAATAAGATCTTTTTTTTTTTCTTTTCTGGGGATAGTTTATCTTGGAAACCATTAGCAAGGCACCTGACCTAATCTAAACCAGTTTTATATCAGTTGATAGGATATGGCTATCTTGGAAGCTTGTGAAAATAAGAGCTGTCTTGGAGCACAGCTTAAGTAGAGCTTATAACCCCTGACTTGTGTAACATGTCTTTGTATTTATTGTATTCATCAAAACTCTGTATAGGCTAACATTATTAATATCAATTGAACAATGCAGCTAAGGAGGAGCCACTTTCTTGACAATCCACAGAGAGAAATGCCCAGTAAATTGGGTTGTATTCAGGAGAAAAGCACCTACTAGATATAATCAGTGGGGGATTCTCCATAGCCACTAGGGAAAGATTGTAATAACACATATGTGAAGTTACAAACAGAAGTAAATGATATTCTGGAGTCTGTATTCGTATAGCCTTGCTTAAAGGAGATTCCTCCATCAGAGAGTTTGTTGCTGGTAGGTTGTCACCTTGAATATTAATTGACATCTACTGTATTAAATGATAATGGCCTGCAGCAATTGATAAAACAAACATGAGATGGTCAGAGTGTGTTGGCTCCCAAACGTGTCTTTGGTGATGATGAGATGGCCCAGGACTCACACTACCACAACCATGTGGGCCCGGGCCCAGGCCCAGCTGGCAGGACCTGAGGATCTGAAGTTGGTTCTAGTCATCCCATGCCCATGGTGCTGTGAGGACTGTGTACTTGCCCTGACACAGTGTGCTGGGGTCTCCATTTCCATCCCTGTGAGAGCTGTAACATCTGCCTTAGAGCCATGACTGAGACTTGACATTGTATTCTCTCCTGTGGTTCGGGTCTCAGCCTGTCTCAAACCTGAAAATGTGCCGTCATGTCTTTTTAAAATAATAACAAGGCTGTCACAGAAATATGTGACTCAGAAACATGGCCCCTTTCCCCATAAGGCCCTGGGCCTCCTGACTGCCTCATGTTGACTCACAGGTATGTGGAAAGTAGGTGGAAGAGGCAGGCCTGCTGCCTATGGACCCTTCTGTTGGCTGCTGGCTGCCATCTGTCCAGATCCCTGATGGAGCTGGGCCAGGGCCTGTGGGTGCACTGTCTTTAAAATTGGGTTAGGTCTTAAGCATTGGCATCTGGAGGATTTTTGCCAAACATCTTCATTGCCATTCTGGTCTTACCCTTGTTCCTGCATTAGAGTTTCTGTGTGTGTCTGTGCTGCTCTGTGTGTGTCTCCAGGGATGTCGGACTTAAGCAGCTGCTGTACTGTGTGAGGAGGTTTATATCCTCAAGCTTCGGCAGGCACACGAGCATGTTGTCACTGTGACAGGGATCATTTAAGGGCCCTGAACATTCCAGGGGATCTGCAAGCCTCCTGGGTGTGAGCAGGATCTCCTGTAAGTTGGGACCAACTTCTGGGAAACTGACCCACATAGGAGTCAGCTGCTGATCCTGAGGTGGTTTGGGAAGTTCAGGGAAGGTTGCCACACTGGGCTCTTGTGGAACACTCCCAGCAATGCGGTACTGTCAGGTGGTCTGCACCTGCCATGTACTGCTGGGGACAGTACATTGCTGCAGACAAGTTTGGACAGACAGGGAAGTCGAGGCAGGGCTGGCACCTGCCCCCGGTGGCATACTTAACTGCTGGTTCCTCCTCCCATTTCTGTATTTTGTGCCCTCCACCTGCTGAGGGGAAAGAGGCAGTCTAGCTCTCTGCCTCCTTGGCAGTCCTGGTCCTATAGAGAACATGTAGGCACTGTGGGTGCAGGGGCAGCCCTGAGACCCCTGCAGGAACTAACATGTTCTGTTTCCATTGCTCAAGTGTGGCTTTCCTGGCTGTATGTCCTAGAGTTTGGTATCTGAGTTATCGCTGTGAGGGGTGTCCACTTATGATTTTCCTTTTATCTCAGCATTCATGTCCATTTCCCTATACTTCAGTTCCTGAGATTTGCCTCTTCTGAGAAGTCACAGCCTAAGGAGAAATAGAGACTGAAGAGATGGGGACCACATTGTGGCCCCACAGGGGCACATGTCCTACAGTGGTGCCGGTCTGCAGCCCATGGGCAGGCCTCTGAGTCACACTCTACCTTCACACAGTCCAGTGTCCCCCTTTCCAGTTAAAATGCCGCAGATGGAGGAGACGCTGGTCCACGTGGACTCGCAGCGGTCCACGCCCGCTTGCTCAGCAGCCTGTGTCCTGAGCGTCTCACCTTTCTGGTCACAGGCTGCAAGATGGCTCAGCAGGTAAAGCTGCTGGTTGTCAAACCTGGCAACCTGAGGGCCCCACATGGTGGAAACAGAGAACCGATTGTTGTAAATTGTTCTGTCCCTCTCTAACACACACGGAACACATGTGCTCCTGCACACACACACACACAAAATCAATACAATGTAAAACATTACTGTGTCCATCATTACCCCAGGCCAGGATTAGCTAGCTCTCTCTAGCACGTGTCTCCTGATACCAGTGACCTCTGGACTCCAATTATTATTGCTGATCAGGAGAAGGAAGGCCATGGCCAGCAGCCTGGAAGGGAGAAGCAACATTCCCCGAGTCACAGGAAATGCCCATCTCTGTCCCCTAGAGAGCAGGAACACTACCGTTCCAGCAATGAGGAAAACTTCCTTTTCCTACTTAGAGTGTAGAGACTGCACAGGAGATGGCCCATGGGTAAAGTACTGGCCATGCAAACCCAAGGACCTGAGTTCAGTCCCCAGTGCCTCAGTGTGGTCGTGCAGTGTGGATCTATAACCTCAGAACCAGGGAGGTGGAAACAGGAAGATGCCTGGGGCTCTTTGACAGCCAGTGTTCTCACTGGTGAGTGAGCTCCAGGTTCAGTAAGGAGAGACCATGTCTCAAAATCAAAAGGGGAAGATCAATAAAGGAAGACTCCAGATGTTGACATCTGGCTTCACACACATGCTCACAATAAAGGGTAAGGTCTGGCCTAGGGCTGAGGAAAGCCTATATGTGTGTGATGAGGTGTGAAGAACTCCCTGGGAGAGCAGTACCGGGTATGGAGGTTGTATGTGTACCGGCTCTGCATGACCACACTGTGCAAACACACCAGGATAACCTTAGCACTTTACTGTAGCCCGGAGCTAGTGATTGTGTGGAAAACCCTGTCTTGCTTACACAGTGGGGTGAGTGCTCTCCTCTCATGAGGCCTTACCCTAAAATTCTGAACTTGGTGTGTTCTGAATTGTCCTTCTGTGTCACATCTTTGGAACCCAGGGGACTGGGGGCACAGGCATGTGACTAAGAAATAATAAGTGCTTTGATCGTGGGGCCTGGGCAGAAGCAGTTCTTACCACAGAAATCTGCAGCCTGCCTGCCAGCAGCACAAGGTCTGTTCCCTGTGTATCCAAATCAGAACTGGCTTTTACTCTCACTCTCCTTGGAATGAAGTGATGTATTTGGAAATGAAGCTGTGTTAGCTCAGTGTTGCCTGCTTCATCTGAAGATGCCCTTTGATACTGTCCTAGTCCATCTCCTTCAGCCTCCTGGAAGACTAAGCGGAAATTCTGACATCTGAGTATTTTTAAATCCTTGCCTGGTCCTGTTAGATAACCATGCGCCTCTATCTTACTTTTGCAATATGTTAGTGATTGTGAAAATGACACTGTGCTTTTCTTCCAGTTGGGAGAACCTGGTTTTGAAGGCTGCTTAGTGCTCATTGGGAGTGGCCAGGCTTCACTGTGTTGAAGAGGCATATTGAACGGAGGGGACTGTGTGCCTCATAGGCTAGCTGTGTCCCCAGTATGATGTCATCACTACCATCTGAGATAAGAGAATAGCACTGGGTATTAGAGGTCAGGCCCTCTGCTGTCCCTGTTGAGGGGTGTAGGGCCCTCCGGGAGGGGGCAGGTTGGCCAGTGCAGCACTGATCCCTTTGCTGTGCACCTGGCCCCCTGCTGACCCCAGTGTCTGTCTCCCAGTGCTTCAATCCTTACATTGTCTGTCGCTGAAAAGTACAGAAGAAAGAAGTGAATGTATTTTTGGAACTGCCACTTATTCATGTATCTGGTCTATACCTATGCAATTCTCAGAGTCCCTGTGACTACTGGGCTGACCACGGCACTGGCCCTCTCCATGCACCTTTCTTTTGGGGCAAGGTATCTACCCAGGCTCTGAGAGGGGACAGGCAAGGACACAGGCTTTGGTGGTGGCAGGCAGTTTCCATGTGTCCTCCAGAGGGTGCTGCAGCCCAGATATCCCTTGTATTGCTGTCCCTGTGCCAGTTGGGGTGCTCCTCCTCCAGTCATCCATGCAGCTGCTTGTAGTGAGAGGCCCTGCAAAGCCAGGTCTGTGCAAGTGACAGATGGATTCCGAACTCAGGACACACCAGTGGTGTCCAGAAAAGGTGTCCCCGCGGTGCAGTCCTGGGAGGTCAGGTTCACTGTAAGTTTCTTCATAGAACCGTGGGCTCTGAACTTGGTCCCAGCAGTCTGAGTGGATGCCGCTTTGTGAGGGCCTTGAATGATGGAGGAGCCTCCTTGAGTGGAGGCACAGCTGGGCATGTATGTGCCAATCTGTTCCTTTCCTACACTTCCTGTGACAGCTTCAGGTGTGCCTGGCAGGGCATTTCAGTCCAGTGGACCCAAGGTTTCTGCCTTCTGCTGCACACTTTCGGCCTCCACCAGTAGGGGGTGCAGTGGGAACAGGGTGGTGTCATGTGCCCAGCAGATGCTGTTTCCAGCATGTTAAAGAGCAGTCACCAAGCTGGGAGAGCTTGTCAGTTCTTTTCTAGTGTTTAGGTCTTTATGTTAGGATCCAGACTTTGGTGCTGTATGACACCTCATAGTAAATAGAGGCTCAATGTGTCCCCATTCCTTTCAGGACACCCCAGGAAGCCATGGCTTGATCAGCATGGTCAGACTACAATTTCCTTATTTTGGTGCATTCTGTAAAGTGTAAGTTTCCTTGTTGACTTTGGTTTATAATTATTGCAGCAGTTTTCCATGAAAAAATAAATTTAAAATGATTTCGTATATGCCATATTCTTCCTTCATGGTACTCTAGTGAGTTTATTTGCTTAACACAAGAATTTAATGAGTAACTTTAAATTTTATAGTATTCAATTTCTTTTTGAAAGTTTCTCAGAAAGCTGTACTGGAACTAGCTCTTGTAGACCAGGCTGGACCCAAACTCATGGAGATCTGCTTGACTCTGCCTCCCGAGGGCTTGGAGTGTGTGCCACCATCAGCCGGCTGTATTTAATGTTTTCATAATAATGGAAAATTTTGTCTGGCATTGTGGTGCATACCTATCATCTTGTATCATCTTGTACCCTACGTGCTGAAGCTGGATGATAGCTATGTAGGAATACTGCATCTTTAAACACAAACACACACACACACACACACACACACAGAGAGAGAGAGAGAGAGAGAGAGAGAGAGAGAGAGAGAGAGAGAGAGAGAGGTGGTTTCCTGATTTTTTTTTTTTCCTGGTAAACACAATTTAAAGCTTTCCCAGTATTTTAGTCAGGCAGGTGCATGTGCTCAAATTAGAAGTTTGTCTCCCCACCTATCTTTATTTTTATTTATTTATTTTTGAAACAGGGTTTCATGGAACTCACTCTGCACTGTAGACCAGGCTGGCCTTGAATTCAGAAATATCTACCTTCTCTGCCTCCTGAGTGATGGGATTAAAGGTGAGTGTCATGGCCATCATTCTCATCTCTCATCTCTTACCTACTCCTCCTGGGGCTCTGAGCTGTGGGAAACACCACTTGGGCTGATCTTCCTCATGCTGGCATCTCTTTTCTTTCCCTATCTCACTGTAGGGAGTTCTTGTCTTTCTGAGACAGGATATACATTCCAGGTGTAAAGGTCTCCTATGCCATGGGGACCCCACCATGCTCTGCCAGCTCTCAAATAGTCAGCTAGGGCTGCCTCCACCCTGAAGCTTTAGGTGGGTGGAAATATAGGGGAGGGCCTGCCACTCAGGCCTCCATGCTTGTAAGCTCCCAGAAGGCCTTGGGGGTGTAACCGGCCATGCCTCACTGCCCATCCTATAGAGTCCGCAGACTCACCAAGGCAGGCTAAGATCATGGCTACACCTCACTGCCTGCCTTGCTGGGTTTGGCCATTCTCTGTGAAGCCAGTGGAACAGCCATCATCATTAGTGTGACCAGCGTTGGTGCCATGGAAGTCTCTGAGCTACATGCTCAGCGAGGACCTGGTTCATGCCTGAGATGAGGATATAGAAGACCCAAAGGCTTAGCACATCCCTCTAGCGTCCCACAGAGCAGAAAGGCAAATGCCAAATTCCCTCAAAGCTCAGACTTGGTAGATTCCTACAAAACACTTAAGACCCTTTGGATTTTGGTAGACATTGATGTCGATAGTTTTGTAAATGGATTTGAATTCAACATAGCTCTTGACGGATGAGACATGGGTAACCCGTTGAGTGCTCTTAGCTTCATAACTACTTAGTTCCTGATATA
Organism: Phodopus roborovskii; assembly: GCF_943737965.1. Lineage (NCBI taxonomy): Eukaryota > Metazoa > Chordata > Mammalia > Rodentia > Cricetidae > Phodopus > Phodopus roborovskii. The sequence goes on from NW_026126434.1 coordinate 24,173,338, forward strand.
GGTCTTGTCAGAATTCCACCCTTGTGTTGCAAACCTGGACCAATCAGAAGATGGGCTCCACCTCTGGGGCTGGCCCGACCCTACTATTCCTTCCCAGAGACAACACCTTTTTGGAGGCTCCTAATCATAGAATAAAGCACAGCTGGCCCACAGCCCCTGCTGTACAGGAGGGAGGTGCTCTGGGCTTAGGTGGTCTCTGTTCCAAGTCCTCCAGCCCTGTGTACTGTCCCCCATCAGTGTGTCTGTAGACATGAGCACCTGTCAGCACTGTGTAGTTGTGTCTATTTTGTGCTGGTCTGTTGACCTCTATGATTATCCACAAATAAATATTTTCATTGCAGATGTGTTTGTGTGATTCTTTCTCCCTAGGCTGGCCCTTGGGGTTCCTGATCAAATAGGTTGCAACTAAAACACCCATCAAAGGAGAGTGTGTCCTTGGTCCTACTTATGGTGGCACCCAGCTCACCTTCACTCTCTTCTGTCTGAAAGACCTAAAAAGTAATGTTAATGATGGACTAACCTAGAAACCAATATCTGTTCCTTGGAATTTGCTAGCTTCCTCTCACAAGGCCCTGAGATAAGAAGAATTCACACTGCCCCTCCTTTCCTGTGAGTCAACAGGTGGTAAATAGGGTCAAGAGATAGCTGTAACTCTGGTTTGCCCAGACAAGATTAATTAACACACCTGAAGCCCTAAGGTCTGCTGACCCTAATAGCGAGACCATCCGGCCTCCAAGGGTCACGTACTCAATGGACAGAGGGTCCCACCCCCTCCCTAAGCTTGTGGGTTTGCCTTTAAAAACACCTGGACCCAAGGGAGGGGGCTTCTCCCTAGCCTGCGTGCTGGAGGAGCCCGTTTGCGCAAATGTTTCCTGTTCATTAAAGCGTCTTGCGTTTTGCAGCAACTGGACTGGACATTGAGTTCTTGGGGTATCGACCGAACCTGGAAGACTCCTTATTCCGAGGGTCTTACATGTCTTGGGGGTTGTCTGGTGCCTTAGGGCCAGCCCTGAGGCTTCCAGCAGGAATCTGAGGTCACAGTTTGGGGAAAGAAGACCTGTCCTGATGCTTCCTGCAAGGTTCTGTAGACCAGTCATTGGCTGAAGGTCCAACATCTCAGTTGTTGGTGAGCTCTGGTGGTACCTGGCACCTTGACACTTGACAGTGACATCGAGTTCTGAGCTTGGGATCGTGACCATAGCTCACCTGTGCCCTTAGGTGTAAAGCGTGGATCAGTTCAGCAGTGGGTCTGAAGGCAAGGGAGGGGCTGGGAAGGAGGTCCCTGAATCCCCATTTGGTCCTTCATCACCAGAGAAGATGCAGGGCCATGCAGGAGGCTGACAGGGACAGAACAGAGACAAGCTGGTAACAAGTGTCCTGTGACCATTGCACTGCTTTCTATGAAAGGTCACCTCTGTTTATTTAAAGCCGTAGAGGCCAGGTGTATACTAAATGGGATGTCAGTGCTGGCTCCTTCTGAAGGTGCCAGGCATAGAGTGCCACCTTTTCCATGTATAAGGCTGAAACATCCTTGGCTTGAGGCCCTTCCTCCACGCTTTAGGACAGAAATGGCATCTTCCATCTCTCATGACTCACCTTCCTGCCTCCTTCTATTGTTTGACTATGGACCACTCAACCACCCAGGATCACCTACCTCTTGAGATCTTCAATTTGATCCTGACATTAGAACCTCTTGGCCATGCCAGGTACCATCTCTGGAGGTTCAGGGTATGAACATCTTTGGAGGCAGTTCTTCATGGCTTGCAATCTCAGACACGGTGGGACAGGATTGAGTCTTGAGTCTTGACTTGGTCATCGCTCCCCTCCTAGGACCTAAGTTAATAATACCAACTGAGACTCAGAGTCAATCTCACACAACTCAAGGTCTCCTCTAGTGAGGAAAGGAAGCTGGCTTCAAGCTCACTAACTCCAGGAAGTTCAAGTTGGTGTCCAGACCAGTCCATATAGGCTGAAGTGTCCAGCCAGTAGTGAGGGAGATGCTGTCCCTAGACGCTGTGCCTGGAGCAGCATATGGCCAAATCTTGTGATAGCCTTATGAGGCCTAGCAACCTACAAGTCTGGCTGGCTTACTACAAAACATGGGGACCCCTTCTCCCACTTCCCTTCCTCTTCTGTCCTGTGCCATTATATGTTGGGAACATGTAATTTGCTTTTTTATATTCATTTACAGGGGTTTACAATTAAGAGATTGCATGATTCTCAGAACAGACATTGAAATTTAGACTTTTAAATAAGTTTGAGACTGTTATAGAGTATGGGGCCTTTTAAGTTGGGCTGAATGGATTTTTTTTCATTATGGCATGGCTACAAGTCTATGGGGACCAGGGAGGACAATGCTCTTCAGCAAGACATGCAAGGCTGTGCTCTGGCATGTACACATATGCATGTACACAAGTGCACGAATACCCTCTGCACACTTATTTAATTCACTTGTTATGTGAATTAAAAACAAGAGGCAGGCTGGAGGGGTCTGAGGCTCTGCACCAGAAGCTGGGGTGGCCTGATACCTGTCTGTGCCAAACCGGGTAGGCACTTGAACTTGGACACCCACCAGGATAACGGGCACCTCTTTATCCTTAGGGGTGCAGGTGGAAGGTTCTCAAGAGGGGACTCAGAACCATCACTGATGCTGTGCCCCACACTATGGTATGCACGCAGCCCAGAAGTATAGGAAAATGTTTTTTCTCTTTGGCTCTTTTGGTGGGCTGGCCACTCAGCACCCAAACATATCACATGCAGAGTCTTATTATTAGTTATGAACATCCTGCCTTAGCTTGGCTTGTTTTCTTACCTCAAATTATCCCAACCACCTACCTCTACCCTCTGTGCTTTTACCTTTCTCTTCTGTAGATCTTACTTTCCTTCTTACTTCTTACTTCCTGACTGGATGGATGCCTAGCCCGGAAGTACTCCTTTCCTTGTTCTCTTACTATGCTTGCTTCCTTATTTCTCCTTCTATTTATCCTCTCTGCCTGCCAGCCCCACCTATCCTTGCTCCTGCCTCACTATTGGCCTTTCAGCTCTTTATTAGGACCACCAGGTGTTTTAGACAGGCAAAGAATCACAGCTTTATAGAGTTAAACAAAAGTCACAAACCTGAAAATTAAATTCCCCAACACTGAAGCTTCCTCCCTCCAACTCTTCTGTTTAGCACTTCCTTTCTCTGATGCTTGAATTGGTTTCTTTGTTTTTGTCTTTTGAGACAGGGTCTCTGTGGTTGTGGAGGCTGTCCTGGAACTAGCTCTTGTAGACCAGGCTGGTCTCGAACCAGAGATCCGCCTGCCTCTGCCTCCTGAGTGCTGGGACTAAAGGCGTGCACCACCACTGCCCCGCTATGATGCTTGAATTGGAATCCCCAAAACTTCTCTCTCATGAGGTCTGGTTCTGCAGGCTGCTGGGCACACGCCACTGGCATGATGAAGGCAGGAGTGTGTCCTGGGCATGGCATCCTCACTGACAGGGACAGAATGAGACAGGAGGAAATCTCTGGGTGGCACACACATGCCTGTTCCCTGGATGGACGGATTCCAGGGGTGGGATGAGGGGGTTCTCAGTCAAGGAGGGCTTGCACTTCAGAGCTAAAACTGTGAGTGCTTTTGAGGTCAGAGGACAGTCTGTGGGAACTGATTCTCTCCTTCTCCCAAGTGGGTTCTGGGGACTGAACCACCTTCCTGGCCTTGTTTTGTGAGTCAGGCTCTCCCTAAGTATGATTCTCAGTTTGGCATTGGTGGCACATGCCTTTAATCCTAGTACTTGGAAGGCAGAAGCAGGAGGATCTCTGCGTTTGTGAGGCAAGCCTGGTCTGAGTGAGTTCCAGGACATCCAAGGCTACATAGAAAAACCCAATCTTGAAAAACCACAGCAGCAATGACAACAACAAAGATCCTCCTGCCTCAGCATCATGAGTGCTGGGAATTATAGATGTGTGACTGCATGACCAGAAAATACATATTACTAGTTATTAATATTTTGAAACAAAGCCTTAAAGTATATCCCTGGCTGGTTTGGAACTTACTTGGTAAACCAGGCTGGCCTCAAACCCACAGAGATCTGCCTGCCTTTGTCTCCTAGGACTAAACATGTGTATACCTGGCAAATATATAATTTTTCAGTAACAGGCTTTGAATTACATATAAGGTGTCAACTATCAACCAGAAAGCAGTTCCTCCTCAGATTCATCTTGTGCAACTACTTTAGAGAGTATTTACATTCTGGGAAGACAGAAGAGTGATACACCACTTCTTTCCTAAGTTACCATGGCCACTTTACTGCTGTGCAATCAATACTGCCCACCCTCTGGAAAGTACAGCTTAAGCAGGGCTGCCATCTGGTTACTTCCAGTTGAATACCTCTTCAACTTTTGTTCCTAAGACCCTAGGCTGAGAAACAACAAAAGGATTTAAAGAACCATTAGTCACCAGTCGATGAGTAACTCCAGGAAGAACTGAAGCAATTTTTAGCCTGGGATCAGAAAGGCAGGGAGACCTAGGAACAAAAGGCATGTTCTGAGCCCGGGAGGAACGCCAGCGCTATGTCCATCAAAAGCAGGTGGCCCAGCACCTGCTTCACCCTCCCTCCTGCAGAAGTCAGGGACCCAGCATGATGGGCTTCCCCAAGGGAAACTTGTCCCTGTGGAGAGGTGTGTAGAGCTGACTTCTGGGGCACTAGATAGACTAAGGAAGGCCAACTTTCTGACCTCAGTCTGGCTCCAGGACCTTGGCTATCCTTCCCACTTCTGCTTGCATTCAAATCTGCTGTCCAGATTACATCAATGTATGACTGATAAATCAATCGATCAGTCTACACCACTACCCCGGGTTGCTCATTTACAAAATGTAAATCAAGTCAAGTGGTTCATGCCTGTATTCCCAGGACTTGGGAAGATGAGGCAGGAGGATCGCCACAGTTGGAAGTCAATTTTGGCAACATAGCAAGTATCTAGCTAACCAGAGCTGTACAGTGAGATCCTGTTAACAAAAGAAAAGAATGTGGTGGGACACACCTTTAATCTCAGCACTCAGGAGGCAGAGGCAGGCAGATGGCTGTGAGTTCAGGTCAGGCTTGGTCTATAGAGCTAGTTCTACAGGACAGCCAAGACTACATGGTCAGACTCTGCTTTAGAAATGAAAGAAAAAGCTGTGTGATGGTGCATTCCTTTAATCCCAGCACTTGGGAGGCAGAGGCAGGCAGATCTCTGTGATTCAAGGCCAGTCTGGTCTACAAAGTGAGTTCCAGAATAGGCTCCAAAGCCACACAGAGAAGACCCTGTCTCAAAAAAAAGAAAAAAAAAAGTAAGGAAGGAAAAAGGGAAGGAATGGGAAAAGGAAAGGACCCACCAGAAAGCTGGAAGGCCAGAAGTGGCAAAGGCTGGATGGAGTCAGTGCCTTCCTTCATCCTGGTGTGCCTCTGCCCCTCGGATCCTGAAAGTGAAAGTCTTTCCTGTGTTTCTTGGTGACTGTCACTGTGTGTGTTTGCCACAGGAGAGCGCTGTGGGGCCTGTCTGTACTCACCTTCTTCAGGAGGGAATGCAGCTGCCACAGGTCACCATGGCCAACAGCTTGGTGGGACTGGGTGATCTCCTGCCTCAGAGGTGCCCTGCCCAGTCCCAAGGATGTCTGGTAGATGCAGGAGATCATGCATAGGTTCTGCCCACTGCCAAGCATGTCTAGTAGATACAGGAGATCATAGCACAAGTTCTGGCAACTTTTGCTGGCTCAGAAGTGTCAAACCCAGTTACTTTTCTTCCTCCATCTTTGAGATTGTTTTTCTTCATTTTGTTTATGGAGACAAGAGATCCCGAGGCAGCCTGGGCTGGCCTGAACTTGAGATCCTCCAGCCTTAGCCTCCCTGGTGCTGAGACCACAGACTCAGCTACATTGTGCTTTTAAACAAAACTTTGGCTTGGCTCGGGTTCATTTAAGGAGAAAAGGTATTCAGTTGGGGAGTCAGTAAAAATTCCCTCTAAGGCTCTGTTCATCAGCTTTGCAAACCAGTGTCATGGCTGCAATCTTGAGATATCCTGATCTCAGTACCTTGACTAGGAGAGGATAGGCTCCTTGGTGTGTTCCTGTAGAATGTGCTGTCTTGTGTTACTGAGAGCTGCTGTGAACTGGGCTGCCTCTGCCTCTCTACTCGTGTGTGTGTGTGTGTGTGTGTGTGTGTGTGTGTTGCAGAACAGGGAGCTTCTCTTACCCAGAGTTGAAAGTAAAGAACTTTTTCTAGGCTAGCTTCCTGAGAAAGCTGGGAGGCCAGTCTGGAGCCACCATGGTAACTAGCCCATTGGTAAGGTACTTGCCACAGAGAGGTCTTGACCCTACTGAACCCTCCCCAGGGTTGCCAGAGTCCACCCAGTGGGCTACAAAGTCAGACTCAGCAAAAGGTTATGTCTAGGTGTTGTGTTGGTCCATGACTATCATTGCCAAACTTTGGAGGTTGAGGTGGGGATCTGAATTTGAAGCCTGCCTGGATGACATGGGGAGATTCTGTCAAAACCACCCCAACCCACAGGGTAATGTCCTAAGGCAAAACAGTGGTTGAGCCAGGTATTACTTCCTGACTAAAGAGAACCTATTTGGAGCTGAGAGGGATACACTATTTGGTCTGTGGTCTCCTGAACTCACGTTGCAGCCTGGGCACACTTTAAAGAAGGGTCAACACAGAGTATGGCAAAATGTGTGCCCTAGCTTACTCCATAGGGGGTCCTTCCGTACCTGTTCGTCCCTTCTATACAGCTAAGGCTGCATTTCACTACTCATACCAAGACACACAAACACAAAACCCTTAGGAATTTGTGCGTGCACGCGCGTGCATGTGTGTGTGTGGGTGTCTGGTAATTGAACTCATGGCTGCCCACAGACTAGCACTCCATCACTGAGCTACACCCAAGCCAAGAAGCTAATTTTTTTCCTCAATGTTTTTGTTTTTTCAAGACTGGAAGGGTTTCTCTGTGTTAATAGTTCTGGCTATCCTGGAATTTGCTTTGTAGACCAAGCTCGAACTCAGGTCTGCCTCTGCCTCCTAAGCTCTGGGAACAAAGGGATGTACTACCATGCCATGTCTAAATGGATGATTTTTGTCATATGAATAGTTCCTGGTTTTCAGAGTACTTTGTTTCTTGGAGGAGTCTTCCCATCTCCATACCCGCCCCCCCCCCCCAGTCCTTCCTGAGGTTGGCTGATAACTTTTCTGGGTCCCTGTTGTACATGAGTCACTTTTGTCTGGCTGTTTTTAATTGAGTTTCGATCTCACTATATCTAGACTGTGGCTGGCATGTGTTCTCTTCCTGTGGTGGGGCTAGGGAATTGTACTCGGGCCACAGGCCCCCTGCTTTAGCCACAGAGAATGGCAGTCAGCTGTCACAGGACTGCAGCAACCACCTGCCGTGCCTGAGCAAGCCCACTAGCTCTGGGGAAAAGGGACAGGCACTTGGTATGTTCTCTTTTCAAATACGAAAGGTGCCTGAAATTTCCAGACCCTGGCATCACAGTAGTTTCCACATAGGTCTATTTTTATAGATAATAATGTCAAACATTAAAGACAAATCTGAGGATAAAAACATATTTCTTTTAATTGGTCTTGGCTTTGAGTTTTTGTACTGACAAGTCCCAGGGACACCAATCCAATTTGATTATAAACAAACACCACTTTGGGCAGTTCTGCAATCCAGAGAAAACACAGACCCACTTTTCAGGGAGTGGAAATTGCTTCCCGGCCCCCTCATGCTCCTTCTTGTGCCTCAGTTCAGAATGGATATTGTGTCCCAGCACTTAGGGAGGCTGAGGCAGGACGACCACCCATGTGGGGCCTTATGGGATACATAATGAGACTTTGGAGGGTGGGGGGGAGAGGAAAAAAAGTAAGCCTGAAACTAAACTGCAAGAATGAGCACATCTGCATTACGAAGACTAGCATCTTTCCAAGTGCTACGTGGGTCTGCAGCACTAAGACGGGCTTCTCTAGACTTTCAAGTCTACCAGCAATCTCACTTGAGAAAACAACATGCAACAAGGACAAAGATGCTTGCTAAATGTATTCCTTCACATAGTAGAACCTTCCTGTGTTGTGTACATTAAGAAATAAAACCAAAAACCAAATAGTGTGGTAGTGCTCACCTGTAAACTCAGCACTCAGAGGTTGTCCCCGCCCTGGGAGTAATTTTGGCAGGAGGTGTGCTTCTAGGATACTCACTGGTCTCTGAGGATGGGTTGCTAGCATGAAAATGCTGTGAGCAAGTTTCTATCACTGCTGCCGGTGTTTTGTTCCACACCATTGGACCAAATGACCCATTTGGCTGTATAACCTATCTTTAAAACAGAAAACTGTCAGACATGTTAACATTTTTAAGTGAAAAGCTAACAGCATTTGCTGTCTCAACATTTCCTACATAGGTTTTAGTTTTGAATATGACTGTCAAAACTCAGCACTGTAACCATGCAACCACAAGTTACACTGCACATGACCTAATGTGACAACAGCAAAATATCTCCGTTTTTTAAAATGGCCTAATGATGTTTCTGATCCAGGGTGCAGAGGAGGAGGTCCCTGGGGATACCCTGAGCACAGTAGGCAAACTGACAGTGCTTTCAGTGCCTGAGAGCCAGGGCCTAGGCCCTGCCAGTCAAGCCTGTGAAACCAGGAGGATCTGGGGCTCCCGCTGTGCTCCTCCCTGAGGTCACCACCCCTCAGACCCAAGGCAGTTTCCTTAAACAAGGCCAGTTGCTGAGCAGCAGGCTTTGCTCTGACAAAGAAGTCAGATTGGTTTCATTGAAGTCTGAGCGTCTCTCTGGGTTTTGCACTAAGCTCAGATAGCTCTAGAACACCTGTATGGACCCAGGTGCTTGTGTTCTAGGTAATAATAGCTGTCAGTACATGCACTCCTGGGAGGCCAACTTCCTGTTCTGCCAAGAGCCTAGGGTCCAGACAACGCTGGTGCAAGCTTCAATGGAAAAAAAGCAGGTGCAGTCAAGAGAGGCCCTGGGCTCACTCACTGAGCTTAAGATTCATGCCTAGGATACTGTGCTAATGTGGGCAGCAGCCTGGGGGGCGGGGGCACTGGCCCTCCTGAAAAGACACTTTGGGCTTGCTATAGAGGTAGGAAGACAGGGACAGGAACAGGCTAGGCAGAGGAGAAAAAGCCTCACGGACAGAGCAGCTTTCCTCCACCCCACACCTGTCCACCCCCCTGCTGGTCACACATAGAAAAGCTACACTATTGCTCATTCAGTTTCAAGAGTCATCACTAGGAGAAACAGCCATGTGCCCACAGAACGGGCCTGAGCTGACATGCTTTCACACGGAGACAGACCGAGACTACAAATAACCAGAAAGGCAACCCACTGTGGCAGGTGCAGCAACAGGCAGCGAGGAGAGGGGCTCCATACACCAACAGCACTTAGTCCTTCTGGTGAGCGTGTGAATGGACTCAGACAGGAACCATGGTCTGCACCCCCAGTGAGGAGGGACATTTGCCCCGCCCACGGGGATTTGTAAAATAATTAAAAAGCCCACATTTAAAAGTTATAATTTATAGAATATCCAGTATAAAAGCAGTCTTTAAAAAGGGACTCTGGCTCTCAGAAGAAGTCCGCAGCCCTTGGCCTTCTCTTTGGAGTGGTGGCTGGTAGCTTCATGGCTGATTGAGGAGTGCTGGCCGGGGAGCTGGTTGGGGTCTTCAGCACTCCATGGAGTGGCCTCTGTTCAGGGTTAAAGGCCACTCTGGAGAGGCCTGTGGGGCTGACCAGGATACTCTTGTCTGTCTTCTTAAATTCTGTCCCAAAGGAGAGAGTAAAGGCTATTAGTTAGATGTCACGCCTGTTCCTTCCAGGTGTGCAGGGGGCTCATGGCTCATATTTCCCATGTCCCAGAAATGCAGACAACACCTAGGTACAGCGAGGGGAGCAAGTTTGTCCTGGGGTTTGTTGTGGGATGAAGTGCACGTGGGGACAGGAGTGACAGCCAGCTGCCTGGGGTAGTGTCCCTCAGCAGGATCTGCCTTCACCTCCAGCTCTATGGATTAGGGTGTTTAGCTTGAGGTGTGTCCTTCTCATTCCTTCCTGCACCCCCGCTCTCCAAACACATGCCTGCTCACTCAGGTATGCACGTACACGTTCACTTACTGTCTACATGAATAAGGTCTTAAACTCATTAAACTTAAAACTGGTGGGGTGTAGTGGGACATGCTTTTAATCTCGGCACTCAAGGCAGAGGTGGTAGATTTCTGTGAGTTCCAGGCCAAATCAAGCCAGACCAAACCAGACCACCACCTCCTTACCAGAGTCCTTTTGGTTTCTCTGAAGTAAGAGTAAAAATGGCTGCATCACTTAGTGGGTAGCATCACTACCCCACCAGTAAGGAGGCTTCCTTCCTCTCCCTACTGGTTCACTGGTGGCCCTGAACTGTAGCCTAGGCAGTTAGCGCTAAGGAACCAGGGTTTCTTAAGCCCCTGGGACAGAACTAGACAGCACCTGGACAAACAACCTCTCACCTCACCCTTTTCCTGGAAACCTTCCGAGCCCCTAAGAAGTCTCTCTCTCTCCCTTTAATCCCAACACTCAAGAGGCAGAAGGATCTCTGTGAGTTGGAGGACAGCATAGTCTACATAATGAGTTCCACAATAGCTAAAACTACATAGAAACACCTCGTCTCAAAAACAACAAAATCTCTCCCTTGACAACCCATGTTAGATCTGTGAGGCTAGAGACATTGGCACCACCTAACTGGCTGACCCTGGAATAGGAGGATCTCTGGCGGCCAGAGAACCCTGAGCCAGCTCCGGCTAGTTGGTTCCAAGGAATTTTCCCAGAAGCCCACCCACTCACCTGCGGTCATGTTTCTGTTCAATCCAAAGGTGACTTTCTTGGAGCTGGAGGGTGTTTTATTCAGCTGCAGAACAAAAGAGTAACCATGGTAACACAGGTGCTCAGCCTCCTTATCTGGGATTTTTCTGAAGAACCTACCCAGGGAAGGCCCTTGCAGTCTATTTCCTGATCTGTATATACATATACAAAGGCTATTGGGACAGCATGCTGTGGCCTAAATAGATTCCACTACCATGACCTTCACAAACCACTTTTATACATGCATAGATTTCCCACACTGGGCACTACAGTCCCAGGTGGGGGTGGGGAGGGAACTCAAAGAAGGATAAAGAATAGCATGGTGGTGGGTGGTGCTGCACGCCTTTAATCCCAGCTCTTGGGTGGCAGAGGCAGGTGGATCTCT